>NC_071293.1:1836353-3036353 GCF_943737925.1 Anopheles nili | reverse complement strand
CACAGATTTTGACGAAATTTGAGCTCACCCCTGATGGCAAACAAGACGAGCAGAAGGTGCAGAAGTCGATCAAACCGATCTTAAAGCTCATCACAGTGCCGAACAAACCGGTGAAGGTTCAGTTCACTCCACTTCTATTACCCACAAAGTGAAATGCCTTATTCGACTATCGTTTTTTAAGTATTGCGCAGAAATTTAGACTTTTTACCTAAGCACATATATACCTCACGTACAAGCATTAGTAGCACGCTTTTAATTGTTACCACCCGTTCGATACGTATGATTCGTATAAGCCATGGGTTTTTTTAATGTTGTTCATTGTTATATTTTATGTTTTCCTCATGCCATTGCATCAGAAAATCCCTATAGAATAATGATAGGTTTGTTTGCTTCGCAATATCGCCCTCGGAAGCTCAGAGATCTGATACGTGTACTCACGTTGTATTAACTTCTCATTTAAATAAATAAATACATTCCCGAAGGCAAAAATAGCATTTCTTTTCTTTACTGCTGCTGTCCAATATTAGCGTCCACAACATGGCGAACGTTTTTCATTTCGCGCTTAAAGTCCTGCAACAAAACAAAACTTCAGAAATTCGCCAGTCAATTGAACCAGAAAATTGCTTACCTTCGCGAGCGCAAAGTACTTCTTCCGATTGGCCTCCAATTCATTCAGCGTCTGCTGTAGGGAACCCTCGGCTTGTTCTAGCTTCCTTGTTCGATCAGCGATATGTTTCGCCATTAGTAGACGCTCCTCTGCTCGATTCTGACGTTCAACAGCAAGTGATCCGGCCAGGCTGGCGATTTGTGTATCGTATTCCTGACAAACGGTGACAAATTTGCCGTACTCGAGCGTTATCGCGATAGTCTTCGCTTCTTGGGAAGCGATCTCCTGCTGCAACAGGCAGTTGACACCGCTGAGGTCCTTGTTCAGGGCCAGAAGTTCGAGCTCACGTGCTTTCAGTCCCTCTAGCTCTTTTCGGTGTTCGTCAAGTGTGGCACCAATCTGCTCCAGTTCGACCTGCTGATCGGCCACAAGCCGTTCCATCCTATTTCGAATGCGAAACACATTAATAAGCGAAGGCTGTGCATGGACACCATACGATGGATCTTACCGAACTGACTCCTGCGCGGCTTGAGCGGCTGTTTCAACTTGCTGCTCTAACTCGCGGATCCGATCCACCTGCCGTTGGAAGTCCTCCCGCAATTGGTTTATTTGTTGGCTTAGCTGTCCGTTTGTCACTTCACCATCCTTCAACTTTACCATAAGCAGACAGATGAAATGGAAACATTAGTAGAGGACTCTAGTGAACTATCATTTTTCGGAAAACTTACCGCCTGGATTGCTGTTTGGTACTTTTTCTCCTGTCGGTCGGCTGCATCTCGCTGTTCAGCATTTGCCCGTTGTAAGGCTCCAATTCTAGTCGTCTGCTCATCGTTCGCGTGCTTCAGCATGATTTCCCGGGCCTGCAGTTCCATCACCTTTCGCTCCATCTCCGCCACCTGCTCGCTCGCTTGGTGCGTCTCCTCCGCGATAACGTGCTGCAATAACTGTTGACGCAAATTAGCCACTTCCGTCTCGAGGTGCTTCGAAAATTATCAATAATCTGTATTATTTGGTTGCGGATACGAAAAAGACCTTAATAAAAGGGCACCAAGTGCCAACCGGTAACTACCGTTCGATTCGTCATTTCCTGGCGCAGCCGGCAGGTGACGTTACTGTGCCGAATCTCAACCTGACCCGCGTATTGCCGACTCCCCTCGAGGTCCTTGCCAAGGCGTATAACATCCCGATGCTTGCGATGTATCCCACGAGTTTCGTCAACGTAAAGAGAAATTAAAAACGCGTTCGTAAATAATACCCCATGCCACGTGGCTTCTTATGGCAACGAATTAATTTTTCAGAAGCGTTCTGTAAAGCCATACAAGCAAGCCAATAAAAGCACGATTTTGGAAGAAGGAGCTAGCAAGTACCAAGAAGGAACGAGTCATATCACAAGCTGAGTATACTCCACAACACTATTACTATTGGGGATAGCCCTAATCCCTCACAGCCATCCATCAGGGATTACCTTCGATTCGATGTTTTTCTGCAGCTTAGCCTTTTCCGCTTTGAGCGTGCCAATCTGGCGCTGCAGACCGCTGGCTTCATGGTCGAGCTTTTTGATCTTTGATTCCTTCTCCTCGACCACTGCCTTCAGGTCGAGTACCTTCTTTTCGACGAACGCGTACTTAATAACCAGATTCTCGTTGTCCCGCACGTACCCGTCGAGCTTTTTTTGTAGCTAAAAAATATGATGTGAAACGTGGGGTTGTAGCGTGGTCGAAAAAGCAAAAGGATAACGCTAGTGAAATCGCTATTTTTTAGTGCATTAGTTACTTACGGTTTCGTTGGCCTGTTCAAGGATACTCAGCTGGGCAAGGGTGTCCGCCTGCTGCGACGAGCAGCTGCACTTTTCCACCGGTTCCTCCATCGTGTCACCCGAAGTGACCTCTGCTGCCATAGATGCAGCTGGTTTGAGCGAGATACGACCCGTCGCGTGCCACACAGCAGCTTGAATTATCGATTATTTGTAAACATTTTACCGCCCTCGTACACCACCGCACATGTCATGGCGCGTTATCACTGCGCAGCTGTCAGTTTGCTATAAAACGAGTGAACACTTATCGCACGCAATGTCGGCGAGCGTTCAAACTTCGTCTGCTAGCTGACGGTCGAGCGCGAAATTCAAACACGAAATACGCCTATTGTGCACTTATCTGAAGAGAGAATCAGATGCATAATGTACCGGAAGTTGAGGTGAAAAATTTGCTCAACAGCTGCAACGCTTTCTGCCTGCATTCGCCACCCGCACAGAGAACTGTTAAAAAAACACACGCAACCCACGCAGGCTCTTCTGGCGACTTTTACAATCTAGCTGCGATCGTTTGACCAGCGCTTATCGGTTGTGGTACAAATAAGCCAACAACGATGCCTTAAAAAACGTGCCTGTTTATGGCACCAATAAAAAAGCAAACTTTCCTAACCAAACACACCAACTCAGCCGCGTGTAGGTGCGTGTTCTTGGGAACTTTCTGAACCGGTTTATCTACCGCAATAAAATGGAGTTTTTCGTCGCGGTTGGTATTTGCATTTTGAAGGTAGTAAAGCGAACGGTACACTGCACGCTGATTGGTTGAAAATTCGTTCCAAAGTTGACAACGAGTGGGCTTTTTCAAATACCCGTTCGCGCAACAGCTGCTATAAAAAGAAAAAGTAAGCTTGTTTGACTTTTGCGCCGGTTGAAAGTTCGTTACTTAAGGGCGTTTGAATTTGAATGTCGCGCAAATGCCCGCGAAACGTTGTAACCAGTCTTGTGTGCTCCATGAAAGCACTGCTCCTCGAGCACAGGCGGAGAGTCGGTCCAAAAATCGATTCTACTTGGCAGACAACCTCCCGAATGAATGACGTCGAATCAAGCGCATAGCGGTTGGGTTTTCAGCTCCAATCACCCATCGTTCGGCTCACAATATGAAGCTAATCATTAGCAGCTCGAGCCAATCTCCGTTCGTGCGTTGGTACGGTGGTTTTCATCATCAACACACCACCACCTCGCGCTCGGTGCTGGGAGGGAGATTTGAACCACTAATCTTAATGTAGGTCATGTACTTTGCTGCCTGCGAGGCTGCCCGGTTGAAGATGAGAGCCGTCTTAAGTGGCTTGTAAAACAAATTGAATTGATATCGCTTACATCCAGCGAACGTGTGGAATGCCAACCCTCTGGTACACAACCGGGACCGGGGTTCTTCTGGTCGGACGTCGTTTAATTGAGTATGATTTGCTCGCTTGCTTATTAGGAGCAGTAATGTCCGTGCGGCAATCGAGCATCTTCTTTGGAGCAGACGTTGGGTTGGTTTGGTTCTCTAGTTCCCCAATTTCATGCGACGTACGTCCGAGTTAGTCACGTTACGTCCAATTCATCCTTTTTTGTGAACGTGCAGTAATTCCCCGTCCTCGATTTAAAGGTGTAGTTCGAAGCTTTAGTTAGAAATAAACCATTTGCTGGCCGAGAGAGTGATGATATTTTACCGACTGGTAAGGATTCGTGCTCGCGATGCCCTTGGGCAAAAGCCGAGAACTTCCACCTAGCCCAGACTAGGCTGTTCGTTTGACCTCGCGCTACGAAGGCAGGAAAAAATCCTCACCAGTCGGCGAAACGAACTCTCCAACGCTCCACCAATCTGCCAGGACTCTCGAAGTCGAACGAAGTCATCATTTCTTTTTAATATGTGGTCTCATAATAGGGCGCACTTCAGGCCTGAAGGATGCTGGAGTAATCTTATTAGAGCCGACGTCGGAACATCATCGGCTGCGAATTAAAGCGGCAATATTCAACGGCACGCTTAAAGCTGACATCGTCCGGACGTTCTGGTCAACCCGAACCTCCAGGATCCACAGCTGAGAGCCTCCCAAATATGACCAACGATAACCCACACACCCATTCGTGCTGGTGTGGATGACCGTTACATTGCACTTCGGAAAGGACTACCGCGATGCCTTCGAAGGCTGGTAAGGACACAAACGCGCGTTGTGGGAGACGGTTTTGGTTCTCTCCCCATTTGCGCGCAATATTTACGTTTCTTGAAACATCGCGCTCGTGCTTGATATGCATTGATGTAATCAAACACAACGGCCCTTTCCCACCCCGAATGTCTCCCTCACGTGCCTGGGCGCCCTAGAACCCGCCCCGTCGATTTAGGGCCACACGAAACGTACACCAGTAGAACAAAAAACAATCCATTCACTGCATTCGGCTGGCAGTATCTGTACATAAAGTTGAAATATTTTGCAACTTTTTTTGTTGTTGTTGAATGCTGAAGTCCCTTTTCATTAGAAAGCAGATTGAATTATTTCGCACACATAACAAATAATTCAATTTTTCAGGAATTTATGATTACTTCACGTCTTTCTTTCGCTCTTTTGCTGTTATTAAATTATGTATCGGTGTGTAATGCACGTTGCCATCGTATATAAGGGCTTCGATGGATCGGCAGCAGCAGGAGGAACACCGGAGAGGTAGAGGGAGGGGTTGTTGGCAAAGAGGCAGGAGTGTCGATCGGTGGGAGGGGGAGGGGGAGGGGGGGGAGACGAATGGAATATTATGTTACACGCCAAGTTATGGGGGTGAGGGGTAAGAGCGGGCGATGATGGGATGGATGAATTGGTGGGCTAGGTTCATGAGGTGGGGGTGGGGTTGTGCCGGGAAGAGTGAAACGAGGTGGAGTGGAAGAAGAACGTGGGTTGGTGAGGAGTGGTGAAGGAAAAGAGCTTAGTAATCGCATGCAAACAAGCGCACTCGCGCACGCACACACACACACACACCCACCGATTGCGCTGGTGTGCGCGCGTGTTGCATTTATTGCGTCAGACTACGCACTAACACCACCGAGCCACTGATGTATACCAAGCGTGGCGCACTATATACACCTTGTGCGCTCGCGTGCAGGTGCGCACGTGTGGGTGCGCCATATTACCTATGGCCATGGTTCGATGTGTGCGTGCGCGCGCGCTCGGTTTCGCTATCAGCGGCGATCTCGGCTGCACGAGTATAAACGAGAGAGTGAACCGAATTCGACAGAGACAGCGTGCCCATAATAGGACATGGTGCGAGCAGGATGGTGCATCGCGTGCGAACGAGATGGCGCGAGAGCGTGTGCCAAGCGAAGGGCCACCGGATTGTGGGCTAGGGGCGCACGCCGGGCAGCGGGGAAGTTCGGAAGAGCTGACATAAATTCTTGAAAACAAAGATACATAAAACAGGAAAACAGAGCATTAAAAATAACATAAATCTCAAGAGCGGTCCCTGGAAGAGGGTCGCGGCAGAGGCGGCCCTCTCTTTCGCTCGCACTCGTGCGCTCTCGCTCTGGCGCGCGGGGTCTCGAGATGGATCGTGGACGGCTCACTGACGCGGGTGGAGAGGAAAACTGTCGTTGAAATGATTTGATACGTTGAATTTCACAAGAATTGATAGGAAACGAGTTTATCATTCACATTACGGACTGGATGTTTTCTACATCGTTTTCTTCCCCCCTGCTTTCCGCGGGCTCCCGCTTGGCACCGCGCCGTCGCGATGGAATAAAAGCATAAATATTAAAGACGACTGTGAGTGGCATGTTGAAGCACAGTTTGTTTGCCATTCGAAAGCATGATTATTTTTCAAATGCCCAGCTCTATCTCCGTCGATGCATCGTTTGGAGTTGAGTTATTTTTGGCAAATGTTTAATGAAGAAAAGTTAATAGTTAGTACAAATCAAAGGGAAACAAGCTGTGTTAGTTAGACAACTTTCAATTTAAATGTAAACAATTCTAAAACTAGATCTCTAAACTAAATTACTATACATGTAACATGTAACAATGTTATAATCAAAAACTAATAGAAAACATATTACATGCAACAAAAAAATAATCAAAAACTAATGTAAAAAAGCATCAAAACATAACAAACATTTATATAATGAAAATTGAAATAGCTATGCTAAGATATAAAACTACGACTATTATACAACTAGTCTAGTAGATGTTCGATAACATGTGAAAGTCTATATATATTTTATGTTCAAAATAGATCGATCGCATTTGATTTATGTTGAATGCCAACACTTTAGACAATTTATATATAGTATTGTAAAAGCATAATAATTTATCATGTCCAAACTGTCATGTTTAATTTGTTTTGTTTTTGGTTATTTATTAATATTTAGTTGTATAATTAATTACTATCATTAATTAATATGTAGTTGTTTGTACATAGTTTTTTTTAAGTATTCTTGTTTTTATTGTTGTTGAAGTTAGTTAAGTTAATGAACATTTGTATCATTTTCGATTGTATGTACGTTATTATTAGACTTCAAATAACTTTCATGTTCTAAATTTTAAAAACTTATATATTGATAAATCTATATGCATTAAAACTGTATTACGCTTCAATAGTTTAAATAGGGTAATGTTAAGTAATTATTATCAAAAGCGAGTATCGGTGAGTAGAATAACTGTAAGCTTATAGTCCAAATATAATGTTGAATCACTTCGTATTGCAACAATGTTTGCTGATATAAAACGTGGCAGATAACATCGAATAGTAGAACAATTTTAAATACATCCCATTCCGCATCATTCCAAACCCAGCGCGCAGTTGTCAAAGCATCTGTAAACCATCGTCATCTTATTCGCCGTCGCCGACTAGCACGTTGGCTATAGTTTTTCCATGTGCGCCGCTACAATTGTAGCCTTTTATTACGTTGGATTACTTTTTCGTTATTTTGCGATGAATGCACACGCATCTGAGGAGCAGCATTCGCGCGCGCTAATAGCTCGGGTGTTCATCGTGTTCATCGTTGACGTTAGGCAACCCGCTTACTTCCCTACTCGCTCGCACTCACTCAAACCTGCTTCCCAGATACAACCTCCCTCCATACCTTCTGCACCACTCACTCTCTGCCCCTCTCTACACACCTCGCTCCCCTCTACCCGACCCAACATCTGATCCCATTTCAGACAAAACTCCTCTCATCCCTTGTACATGTAGAAATAATCCGTTCATTACGTATTGTGTTATCTTTTCCCGTTTTTCAAGTTGATTATTTGATATTTCACTTTCAGTTTGAGTTAGTTCCCTTCAAGTTGTTAGCTCAAGAGGCTTCTCGTCCCGCTCTCGCCCGTCCCGGTACCCCCTCACTCTCTCTCGCTTGCTCTCCCTTCCACCATCTCATTCGCCTTTATTGCCATACTCTCTTCTCCTTCCCATTATCCCCGCTTGCTTTGATATCGAACACTCAATAGCAAGTAGGCCGAACGAGTGGGAACGGGAGGAGCGCGGGCCTGAGTGGAAAAGAGCATGAGTGTGCGAGCGAGAACGCGAGATAAAAAGAGAGAAGGAATACCCAAACCAGCAGCTGAGTGAGAGAGCGCTTTGCATCATAACGCAAGCGCGAAAGAGACGGGACAATTGTTTGTGTTGCGCGTTTCGTACATGAATTAATTTATTTCGTTACTAAGTGAGCGCTACACACACACACGCGCACGCACGCACACACGTGGTGCTAGAAGGAAGATGTTGGTGTTGGAGGTGGTATGGTATAAGGGATGGTTTTAGGAGGTGGTGGGGTTGGACGCGTGTTTGCAGCATGTATGCCTGTGTATGGCAGCATGTTCGAACAAGCGGTACGCATGTATGCTTTCCCTTCATGCCCCACTCCCAACCATTCCTATACCTTCAATAGATACCACTGCGCGAGGACAAGCGAGATAGCTCCTCTGCTACAGAAAAACGAGCAGTTAATCCACTTTCTAAACAGCTTGTGTGCTTGGGAACGATATATATGCGCGGGCTAGCAGTTGATTACACGTGGGAGGAGTTCAATTTGTTTCATTAAACTTTTAATAAGAAATATGAACGAATGATCCTCAGCGATGGTTGGCGTAGATAAGCGACGGCGATGACGACTGCCCTGCGCTAGCTGTGCATTATTTTTTATCGTTGTTGTAATTTGCTACAGGTTGGAGCAGCAGGTAAACCCCGAAAGGATATCTGTACGAAGGTTTAATGCACTAAGCTAGTAAGGGAAGGAAGAGACAATCCTAGCCAAGCGTGCAAGGGAGATGGAACAACAAAACAAAACAATCTATTGACAGAAGAGGGTACTTTTCATGGTGGGGGCTTACTGTCCTCGTGTAACAGTTTACGAATATGTCTTTCAAGGGAAAACTTTAATGCGAAGTAATATGGGAACGTGTATATCGTTTCTAAGTCGAGAAAAAAAAATACACTCAAAACGTCATCAGGGTGCTGTCAGCGGAAGGGATGCCGGTAGGACGCGAGGAGGTTATCTTGTGGTTGTATGTGAATGTATCTTGACATCATTCTCCTCTAACCCCCTCCTGTTGGCTCTTGTTCCTATTTTAACTAACAAACCACCCATACATTTACAGGGGCGCATGCACACAATGGCTGGGTGTATTGTTAGCATCTGAGAGTGTGTCATAGATGAAAATAGACAGATGTGTATGGGGCAAGGCGTGTATTCTACATAGAAAGAGTACGCCAGTGTGCGAGAATGAGCACGAGCGAGAGTCAGAGCGAGACAGAGCAAGCGAATGAAACAGCTCTCTAAAGCATTTGGAGCAGGGTGAGAAGCGCGGTAGGTGCAGGGACGAAGTAGTTTGAAAGGTTTAGATTAGATGGTACATTTCTCGTTTCCTTAAACAACCACCAATCTAAGCATCGTTTCACATAAACATTCCATCGTAATTGAGAGTGAGCAGGACGGAGCCATAATGGAACGAGAAGCATGGCATAGCAAGCATAAAGCAGAATAATTCAATTCAGGATTTTCCTTGTTGCAGCAATAAAAGAAAAGGGCATCCGTTTTTGGATGGTTCGTCTGAAATAAAGCAGAAGGCACGAAACCGACTGCACTGGAGTAAACTACCACCGGTTTCACATGCCGAAGTGGTACCCTAGGGGTTTTGGATTTGCCAAAAACTCATGTCAAAGAATTCCCCTCCCCCCTTCGTAAGCCAACCGTTCCCCCTACCCTCTTCCTACCCCTTCCTACATTGGTATTAATGGTCAAAACAAAAAAATAACCATAATGCCAAAATCCTTGCCCCTGATTGAGTAAAAATGAAACGCAAAGAAAACAAACAAATAAACAAATCAAACAAAACGAAGCGAAATAACCCTACAGAAGCGTGTCGTACCGCTTGGCTGATGCGGTTGTCAAACTGGTAAAGGGGGGGCGTTGTTGGGGGGTTGTCAAATTGCCTGTTGTTTTCGGTTGTTTCCCTGTTTGTCCTTCTTCCTCCTCTTGGCGCTTCCGTATTGTGGAGCGTACGGCAACTGTCAACCCCGCGAAGGTTGGTTTTTAACTAATCACTGCGCTTCCCAATTCCCTTCCCCATTACCTCCGGCGCACCACATAAACGGTGATGGAAAAAGAGAGGGAAAAATGAAACGAAGCAGTAAACTGCCCGAGATAAGGCAATCCAATAGGGCAATAAAGGCAGCTCAGCGGAGCTCACACACAACAATGCGAGCAGCGCGAACAATAACAACAAGCGGTTCATTATGAAGATGAAATATAGCGGGGAGCAAATTTCGTGCCATGTTATAGCTCGCTTTCTAGGTTATGTTACGATTTTCTACGTTTCCTTAATGCCGTTGTCTTGGCCTCGCTTCAAAGGCCCCTTCCCGTGGCCACCACACCAACCAGGTCGCTGCTCCTACCGCCTGACAGCAACACACTTAGGCATACGATCTTACGCGGTCCACATCATCGCCAGCTTTAGGTGTGTTGGTGTGCGCTGTGGTGGTGGTGGTGTGCTGTGCTTTGAACGTCAAGTCGAGCCGCACTACCACACCAACGACAAGGCAGTGCGGGCTCTATATGCTACCGTGCCATGTACATAAAGCGGCTGCATCGCACACTAGTGTTTGCTCGCGCGCGTGTGTGCGTGTGTTTCGCTATGTTTGATAATTTGTGCTGTGTTTGCATAATCACGTGTGCTTTCTATTTTTCTTTGGCATCGTCTTAGCGAACGAGCGTTCAAGTAGAATTTGGAGCCGAACCTCGCACCATGCGCATGTGTATGGGTGCTTGTGTGCTTGTGTGCGTACGGTGGTGTACACACGCGCGCACACAGCCGCACCTGTACATAAGCATACAGGGAAATGAATAGCGTCTTGATTCGCCCTGGCAGAAATCCTTCAAAATTTCAAATGCGAAGAAAAACCGTATGATCGTGTGCTGCGAACAAATACCGGTTTGACCGATTTTGTTAAGCGAATGTGTTTTTCTTTCTTCTCGCTCTGCCCCTCCGCCTTCTCTTCTAGCCCATGCGTGCGTTCGATGTGTGTTTTTCTCCCTGTCAATTTAGCTAAGGGAAGATGGTTAAGCTCGTTTCTTCACAGGCTGCTTGAGAGCGGCATTCAATTCCATCCGTGCGATAGCGTTGCCGTTTGTCTAAATTGGAATTTATGCTTCAATGATATTTCGCATTTTTTGCTGCTTTCTCATATTTGTATGGAACGAGCTAGATTTGTGGGATTTGCTTTTATACTCTCATTTATTCCTCTTCCTTTGATTTGTTTTAGCCCTTTAGCCCATAGCCATCTCTGCATCGAAAAAGTACGATTGCACGAATGCTAATATACTATTGGATAGAGCATAATACCGTTTGAGAACGTTGTTTTGTAGGTCCCCATATTCTCCAGGAGCAATAATAAAGTTTGCCAGGACGTTTGACAGCTACCGAGCAAGAAGGACGATGAAGTAAACAAGAATTTCCAAGGTGGCTCTAGTGAGGTATACCGATACGAATGCAGCACTTTTCACGAACGCGCGAACCCAGTTAAGAAAGGTATCCCAAGCAAGCATGCACACTACTCAAACCACTACACCACCGAGCGTCAAGTGTATGAGAGCGCGCACGCGGCATGTAGAGGTAGAGTTGAATGCGATGTGATGTCATTGGGAATGATTGAGTAGTGGTGGTGGAGTGGACGAGAACGGTGCAGGAACAAATCAAAGAGTATTCACTCGCCAGACAGAGATGGAGAACGCATGAGCGAGCGAGTGAGAACAACAGAACTAGAGAGTGTGTGTTCCTGAGAGGGATGAGTGAGCGAGAGGTGTGTAAGATACAAGAGCCGGGTGGAACGTAACCGATCACTGCACATCCCATCCTCTTCACTCCGGCCACTCTCCTTCACCACGATCCTTTTCACTCCGGCCACTCTCCTGCACTCGCATGTTCCCTGTCTCTCTTCTGCGCATGGCGAGCCGCCGGTAGTGTGAGTGAGATCGCTGCTGAAGGCATGAACAAGAGAAGCGCCCGAGCACACATTTCTACAGCACCACTCCACACAGGGAAGGGCATCTGCACACGTGTGTTTGTGTGTACGTTTCGTTTCATCGTATTGCCTTCCTCTCGCCACACAAACAACCCCGTTCTCGTTGCTCTCCCTCTCGCCACCGATGAACATCATTCGGCGTGCGCTCGCGTCTCGCGTCCGCATACCACCGCCACCACACCATCATCTCGATCCCTCTCCCCGCCACCCAGGCCATCCCCGCTCGCTCCTTTCCTCCTTCGGCCGCACCAAACGACGACGTTGGGCTCCGGAGCGAAGAAATCGAAACTTTTTGCTTCCTTCTTTCATTCATTTTGCGACCGTGGGAGCATTCGGCCGTCTACTACGTACTGGTGCGTGTATACTAAGGAGTGATACGACAGGTCGCTGTCGAGAACGGGCCCTAACACATTGGGTGCCTGGGGATTTTTAGGGACTCGTGCGTCGTGTTTTACTGCATATGGGGATCAACAGGGATCGAGTGGGATGGGGGGCCCAGATAGAGGCAGGATACGGATAAAACCGCGTGATCCTGTACGCGATCGGGACGTCGCTTTTTCTCGGAAAAGCGACGAACACACAACTGCAACATTCTGTACGTCAGTAGAATCCGCCGATCTACTTCGTCCGTTATAACCTTCCCTGCAACCCCTTTTTTTCCTCCATCAACCGATCGCAGAATAGCGGAATTTTTGTGCGTGCCGTAGCAGTTGTGGTGTTTGTTGTTATTGTTTTTATTTCGGTGGTTTTCTTTCCACCCAAATTTTCGCCCGCCAAGCCGTTGCAAAAATTCAACCCCCAAAAAACGGGCCTTCAACAGAGCTCTAGTTTCACCGGGACGCATCTGCCCGGACGTGTGTAAACATTTACAATTGCGTGTGTGATAACGAAGGGGGATAAGGATGAGCGAACCCTTGGAAGGGAGGGGGAGCGGGGGGGCTTGTTGGAAGCGGGAAAAAGGGACGAAATCAAAACACCATAAGGTCGGTTCGGTGAGCCAAGAATGTGAATGAAAACGCGTGCCTACTTCCAGGCGTGAATGTCACTTGAGTTGCATTTATTTTGCGTTTACTCTCCTTTTCGTACCCCTTTCCACCCCCTCTCCTCCCCCTCTTCTAAAGTCATTTGCATGGACACACACAGCATGTGACATAACACTGGATGAACGCGCTTACGAAAGCGAAGAGAGCGGGAGAGGGACCGGTAGCGATCGCGATAGGAAATGGAACTGATCAGCGCTTATTTGACTTGACTGGTTTAAACGTACCCCCCCCCTCCCCCCCTGGGGGAGCTAGTGTGTGCGCTCACGAGGATGGCAGGTCGCACCTGTATTATCACTGTGTCGCGAATGTGTGCGCGTGTGTGCAAGCTGTGTAACCGCGTGCTAAAATCGAATTCAGTGTGTGCTACGTGTCAAATCAGCTAACAAACAGAACGAATCGAGCCAAAACTCCCCCCGATCGGCGCTGTTAACTGGGCCGCAGATGTTGACAGGTGCTCTTGGACCTTTTTAGGGGAGAGGCGCAGGATAACGCGCGCGCTTCAAGCGCCTTGCGCCGGTGTAATGTTCCGTGTGCGTGTGTGAGTGCGATTCGGTGAGCGAGATGTCACCCACCGGCATCAAAACCCGCTGGTTCACGCGGTTGTCAACTGGGTCGGTTCGCGCGCCCCACAAAGTAAACAAATGCCCCCTTCGGCCTGAAAATGAACGCAAATGGGGCGCGATGAACTGCACGATCGCGTGATGGAGAAGGATCTCGTCGTTTCTAAGCTGCGCAAAGATCGAAGAGGAGGAGTACGGAGACCGCGAAACGCAACAACAATCAAACATTCAAGCCTCGTTAAACGCGCGCTGGCTGTGACAATGCGCTTCGTTCAATCATCAGAGTGGTGTCTTGTTTTTTCCCCCCATTTTCAGTTTCGTTGCTCTGTTTGCTTTTTTTCCTACCTCCCCACGCTGCTTGTTTCCGTCAAAGTGCTGCCGCTGTTCCCCGAGCATTGGCTTGTCGTCTGCCACAGCTGCCCTTAAGCATCGTTAGCCCCAAACCCGCTTGACGAGGGCAGATTATTTACGCAAAAAGGGAAGCCTCTCCACGATCCTTACGATGGCTGAGTGGATCGCTTCGTTCCTTTTTATTACTTCAACATTCCCTTCGCCCGTCAACAGCATCTTTGACACATGGATGCCGTTTTTTTCTATCTCTCGTCCTTCCATCCTTTTCCGTCACGGACTGTCCCGATGACGCTTGGGTCGATCATCGAACCGGGGGAACCGTTCGGGCTAGAATTCGCGCGTACGATCATTCGATCCATGCTCTAAACCCTCAGCTCGGCCTGTCATCCTCTCCAGCCTGTCAATCCTCTTCTTCCGAAGAAGAAGTGTGTGTTTGCGTTCTAAAACATAATCCACGCGTTTTGGTTGAAGGCTAAACGATTGTCGATTTGTTCTAGCCTCCCGCGAGAAGCGCATTTTTATTATTTTCCCGACCAACGGGCTTCGTTGGCTGCCGGGCTGTTCAAATAAATGTCCATGTCTGGCTCACTGGCGCTAACTTTTCCGCGAACTAGGAACACGTGTTTCGGGTGGTTGTGAGAGGCGCCTGAAGGTTGGAACCTCTTTCACAAGGACCTTAGGGTCCTTAAAATCGCGAACCAATACAGACGGAAACAGCGACACTGCTTTCGACGGCTCGAGTGCAGTTAAGTAAGTCATGCAACGAAACAGGAGATGGTGGAAAAACATATTTTAGCCAAAGCCATCCTCAGCCTGCCAGCGCGAGAAAGGGAAGGATAAAAGGAGCTGCATCGAGCAGACTCCCTCCCGATCCCTTTTCGCCCTTTCTGCGTCGTGCGCCCGGAACACATTCTCACAATCAACCACAATCAAAACATGCATCGGCCAAGGGGGATGCACAACCTATCCTTTCTTGCGAGGTCCTTCCTTCACCTCTTCGGCCGGTCGCATCACCGCAGCTCCAACGCAGCATCGCGAGCGAATGAGGAAGGCAAAGAAAGGGAGAGAAACGCACACACACACGCGCACACACTCACGCACACACGCTCGCACACGCATAAATGTTAACGCGCGTGAAAAGAAAAGAAGGAAAAACATGCCTAACAGCAGCAACAGCAGCGACAACAACCTCCTCACCAGCGACGCAGCAACAATGTCGAGCGCGTGGACGAGAGGAGAGGGCTTTGGGAAGGAAGGGAGGCGGAAGAGAAAATAACAAGCGAAATGAAAACAGATGAAATGAGTAATGGAATGACGAGGGATGAATAGGAGTTGTAGCCTCCGGGTGGGAGACGGGACGGAAGGACGCGCGGGGATGAGTGAAGCGGAGAAAAGAGGGAAAAAAATCCTCTCTCGAGGGGGCACAAGAGATGCAGTGCGCAGCGACAGGGGGAAAAGAATTCCTTGCGTGCGTTCGATGGTTCGGTTAAGGGGGGAGATGGGGAGGGGGAGAGAGTGAGGGTGGGTACGACGGCAAAGGGGGCAGGGGGAAGAAGGGGTGGAAAGCCGAAGGAAATAATGGGCTGTGAGATTGAGTGTGTTTTATGTGTGTCAGAGCGAAATGGGGGAAATAGAGCGAGCAAGAGAAACGCTCCGTAGGAAACTAGAGGAACGGAGAAAGGAAAAGGGGGTTGAGGGGTGTTGCGGGGGGGGAGAGGGAATAAATAGTAAACATTAAGTGGAGAGCAATAGAAGCGGAGAAACAAAATTGGTTACAGTCCAAAAACGGCCAACGAGAATTGAACAATCAAATCGAAGTAGAAGAAAGTGCAGAGCAATAGACGTAGAGTAGAGGAGGGAGGAGAAGGGGGGGGGGAACAAGGAAGTGGGTAGGGTGGAAGAGAAAAGAGTAAATAAAACCGGTCGAGAGATGGATGTTGGATGGATTGAAGCCAGAGGAACAGCATCACGAATGTGCCTCAGGAGCAGGACAGAACGCCTAGAGCGGCACGCGCGTGGGTGGTGTGGGAAAGGGGAATGAAAGAGGTGGTGAAAGGGAGGGAGGGGGGGGAAGCAGGTTGGGGTTGTGCGAGGATTTGCAGTGAGCGAGGTGGAGGAGAAGGCCTGAAAGTGCTGCTTTGCCGTGCCCTTTTTGTTAGCCTTCTTCTTTTCACTCTATCTCTCTGGTTTCTCTTTCTCGCTCTCTCTCTCTCTATCTCTCCACCATCCACCACCCACCATACTCTTCGCCTTTCCCTCTACCACCTCTCACCCTGTGTCGATATGCATAATAATCTCACTGTTCCCAAAACCGTTGTTTACAGCAAGTGTGTAAAATCCTTTCGCACGTGTTTTTTTCCCCCACCCAGTGTGGCCAAGAACGATAAGGAAGGCGGTGTGAAGAAGGGGGCAAGGAAACCCCAAACCAACGTGCAAACGTGTGCGTGCGTGCGTGTGTGTATGTGTTCTTGAAAAAGAAAAAAAAACATCTCCAAAAACCCCAACCCAACAGAAGCACCAACAAAAAACAAACCCAATAGGAGAGAGCTCAAAACTGCTCCATCCTTCATCCTGTACTGCATATCCTTCCCTCACCGTAGCCCACTCGCCGGAAGAGGGCGAGGAGAGGAGTGGAAGGCAACCACCACCCCGCGCGGGTGTGTTCCATTGTTGGGTGGGTGTGTATGTGCCGCGTGTGTCAGTGCCGGTCTAGGGCTAGCTGGAATTGTGTCGTCCTGCCGGACCTAGCTCGCATGTGAGTGTGTTCTCGAGCCCTTAAACTCAACCACACCGCCCCGGTGTGCGTGTGTGTGCGTGTGTGTGTGTGCCCGCCAAAAAGGGGGCCGCCAATCCAACAACAGGCACAACAAAAACAACAACTGACAACAGGAGTTGCGGAAAAGCGCCATGGAAACCAGCTACAACACCGCACCGATCGGTGCTGGTGGCAGCGAGTTCGACATCAACATGTTCGACCAGTACGTGTACAAGGTTAGTACAATGCCTCCGTTTGTGGGCGTATGTGTGGGCGCTAGGACGACGAGGGAGTGCACCCTCGAGTGCCCGATTCAAAGCAAACAATCTATGCTGGTTCGCTTTTCCTCTCACTGATAAGGGTTGAACATTTTCCGGCTGATTTTCTATCGCAATAAAAGGAGGTATCAACCCTGGTACCAGGTAACAGCTGAGCCAACAACGCACGATGAACTGTGCAAGCCTCAGGGGGATCTCTCTTTGTTACTTCTTTTTGCGCATGTTCTAAGTCTGGCACATTTTTGGGTGTAATTGCTTCAATTTAACTTCTGTATAATAAACCTGCTCAAGTTGTTGGAGCTGTGGATAACGTATAACGTAGACCAGGTTCGTGCTCTGATGATGGAGCTAATTTTTTGGGAATTTGATTATTCCTAACTTTAGATTACATTTTGGAGAAGCGGCGCGTTGTTTGTGTTTTATTGGGATGTTGCGAAACGACTGACACTGACGAAAAGTTTACATCAAACGACAGCGACCTGAAGAGGGATTAGATCTTTTTCGTACCCTGGGCATATCTTTGAAAAATGCTTCTTCCTGGCGCTCCCAATGCAGCTCCAATCGATTCATAGAAGTCTCTGAAATCCTCATGAATTGAATTCTTACAGCACCTCATCAAACGACTTCGTTGATCGGTCACTTCTTTTAGATAACTTCCGGTACGCTTTTGGACGTTCCCAATAGTTCCTGATGCATCAGAAAACCCACTGATGCCGTTTGTGAAACTCAACAAAATTGCGTCGCATAAAGGTTCTTTGAGGATGCGAGTTGTGTGCAGCAGGAAGCGAAAGGATGACTTCCTCGACACACACACACACACGGTTGGGCCGTTTGTTGGGTTCCTCAAAACTTCACCCAAAGTGTGCTCAGTTTCAGCATCCATTTCGATACGTGCCGCATGCAAAACTCGGCTCTTGCGCAGGAACGGCCTCCACGCAAACGCGCTTCCGGTACTCCGAAAATGGGGGAAAGTGTTTGAGTTGACTAAAGTTGATTAAGTTTCCAGCGTCTTTTGCGAACGCACAAATTGGGGCGTGGGTTGGTGCCTTTGCCGTTGGAGGCGCACTTTTGGGCGGCCAGCTGGAAGATGGGAATAGGTGGCACAGCTTGTTGGAGAAGCCCTGAGCGAGGCCACCAAGCGCACCAACGTCATCACCAATTGGGGCTTCATGCCTAGCAGACGATGACTTGCCGTGCCAACTTCCAACACGGTGTGTCCTTACGCAAGTGCAATACGCGTGTCCTTACTGCATTCCGGCGTAGTCCGGGCGCCTTTTCTGGAAATGAGCCAGTAAGAGCTTCGAGTGGTTTGTTTGTCATCCCTCAGAATGTCTCAGAAATGCTTGACAAAAGCGTATCCGGACCGGAGTTCAGGCTCTTTTTGAAGGACATGGACACGTTGTTGTCCGGAGAATTCCTGATCATCTCGACGGTGTTGTTGGAAACCTGGTTCCGATAAGTTTGGCGGTTGGTCCTCGAGCTTAGAGGAAATTATCCTCCCAGAGCAAGAATAGGATTTCGGAACAAAACTAAAGGAGAACAGGAAAACGATTAGGCGGTACTATATTGCTAAAGTAGCTCGATATTCGTGGACGTCGTTGACCTTGTAGAACCAGGCGCCCATAAGCCATTCCCTCAATTCCTGTTAATGTCTCAGGGATGGTAGATGTGAACGCTTGTTCCATAACCTGCTTTCGTTCTACAATCCCCTCTAGCCGTGAGATGGCGCGATTATTGCCAGCTAATGGCCGGAATCTTTCGTAGGGCCTATTTTTGGATATCTGGATATCAAGGAAGTAATTAAGTTAACTCGCAGGAACAGTCGGTCCAAATATAGTCTCCCACCTAAGACGAGACAACCGAAATCGGTCCCGCTCCTGCAGCCTCGAAGAAGATGAAGCATATTTAATTACTACCTCCAATGGTCTGACGTCTTTCTCCGAATCGCTCTCGTATGAAGGTGCTTGCGGAGTCTCGCTCATGTCGCTTGTCTCATCGCATATATACGGCACTGATTGATCAACTACTGCAATCCCCTCCCCCACTACTTCCTCACAACCCTTTCACAACCATCGATCAACAGACGGAGGCAATTGAACGGAATGTAAATGCTCCCGCGAGCGCCTGTTGCATTTCGCATTATCCTTCTCATTCTCCTTCCCTCAGGGCCGGATGTCCTTCACGCTTAAAGGTATGCAAACTGCGAAACATGCATGTGCACACGCACGCACACGCACAGCGGTACATACCTAAGGCGGCAGTTACAGCGCAGTCCCGATTTTTTATTTTATTTCGTTCACCTTGGCATGCTTCTTGAGAGCCTTTCGAAGTGCGTCGTTTTTTTTTATTGTTTTCCATTTATTTTAGAGCCTCTTTAGTTTGTTTCTCGATTTCGGTTTCCTCCCGGTGCGTTTTGCTACCTCTTTCGTGTTTCTCCCTTTTGTTTTCCAACCCTTCCCCCCCTCCCTCCCTCCTCACCCTTCCTTGCCCTTCCCCTGCGGCCCCTTTAGGGCGTTTCTTTTTTCATTCGATGATTTGTTTTTGTTGTTGTTGTTTATTTCGCTCTAAATCGAGACTGCGACTGTTTTTTTCTTCTTCTTCTTCTTCTTTCTTTTCCCTGTTGCGCTTTTATGCTTCGCCTCGCGGACAGCTTTGCCTTCCTCGCTTACCCATTCCTTCCTTTCCCGCCACCCGCTCCACCCACGGTCCACCTTTGCGAAGGCAATTCCAATATGTGTAGAGGTTTAAATGTTTCCCCCCTCGCCTCGCCACTCACCCTCGCTTGTCCACATCTCTAGCTCGTTCTCTTATGCCCCTGTCAGCCCCACACCCCCCGCTTGGCCGGTCCAGGGATGAATGTATGCTGTGTGTTTTTATGTTTTTCCTCATCTCGTTGTTTTATTTTATTCCTCTTTTTTTCTCCTCTTTTGAGTGCTTTTTTTCCTTGTTCATTAATGTTTCTTGGCATGCCTTTCGCGTTGCTTCACGTGTGTGTGTCTGTGCTTTTCTGTGTTTTTTTTCTGTTTTCTTTTCATTGCCGAGATGTTGCGGTCCTCGAGACTACCGTCAACGGCACAAAGAAAGAGAGATGAAGAGAAGCAAGAGCGAGAGGGAGAGAGAGAGAGAGAGAGAATGAGATGGAGCGAATGAGAATGAAAGCAATGTAGGAAGCGAACGAACCGAACGGTGGATTGATGCGAACTGTTGATGGACGAGTGAGGGGTAGGGTAGGGAGGCAGGGAAGGGAAGAAAATGTTGTTAAACAGGTTATGTATATGTGTGTCGAGAAATGAGGAGAATGGGAAAATGGGCAAACGAGAGAGCCCCGCATGTTGCCCGGAGGGGGAGAAGGAGAGTAATAAAAAAAATGGAAAAGGAAGGAGGAAAAAAGAAAACGAGAAGAAACCCGCACGCACACAACACAGGGTGGAAAGGAGACAAGGATAGCGAAGGGAGGACAATGATGCTGAGAAACGAAAACGAAAGATGGATGGCAAACAGAAAAAGAGAAAGAGAGGAAAAGAGAAAGGGCAAGGGAAAGAGAGAAAGAGATAGGGAGAGTGGAAGCGATGACTAGATAAAGATGGCATTTTACAATCTACGTCTGTTTGGAATTGCATCTGTTCCCCCATCCCCCCCTCCCTCTTCCCCTTCGACCCAGCATGCACCCTCTTCCCTCGTCCGCACACCCATCCCTTTTTTGAGCCCTTCTCTCCACCCCTTTCCTGCCACCCTGCAACCCTCTCGCTGCTGCAATGCTTCCTCGTTCCTGTTCTGTTTGATTACCCCGCGCGTTCCGAGCCTTTGGTTGCGATTTTTTCTTCTTTTTTTTCGCAAAGAGCCCTTTTACAACACCACCCTCTAAACCACCCTCCCCTGCATCACCACCCCGCTTCCTTGCCTTCCTCTCAGGAAGGCACCACTCATCCGGCACTTGGTCGTTATTATTATCGGCCTCGTTTTTACGGGCCCGCGGTTTCTTCGCGCGCGCGCGCGCGCGCCCGAGCTCCCTCGGCCCTTTTTGCCACCCTTTCCCCCCCCCCCCCTCACTCGTCTTCCCCATTCGAGTGGTTTTTGTTTGTTGCTAAGCGGACTGGCGCGCGCGCGCGCGCTCGAACGCCATTCGTCCTTTCTAGGCTGGCTTACCCCCACCGCGGCTGTGAGGCCATTGTTTGGCCGAGTTGCGCACCTCACCCTCCCTTACATGATCCCTTTTTTCAACCCACCCTCCCTCTCCCTTCCTTAAGGATCGTAAGGGTGGTGGCGGGTGGTGGCGGGTGGTGGATGCGTGCATGTCTCACACATCAACCCTTATTCCCTACTACTGCTTTTTCTCTGCGTTACTCCGCGTGCGTGTGCGCGTGTGTGTGTGTGTGTGGGAATGTTTTCTCTTCCTCTCTCTCTCTCTCTCTCTCTCTCTCTCTCGCTCTCCACCACCTCCCGCACCATCCCACAACATCGAAAAGCCCCCTGTTTGCACTTACCCTCGGTGCCGTTTCGCGCGTTCCGGATTTCATTTCGTTCGCCTCATTCGGCGCACATTCGTATTTTTATGCTTCTGCTGCTGTTGCTCTCTTTTGCTGCCTCCCCTTCTCCCCCCCCCCCCCCCCTTCCCTGCATATTGCAACCGATTTGGCCTACACCACACAGCCTTAGCACACCGGCTACATACATAATGTAACGTTTTTAAAAACAAATACGACAGAGCACGCTTGTGGATGCAGCTGGTACACGGTGGTGAAACGTGGTAGGGAAGGAGAGAGAGAGGAACGGGTGGGAGGGATGGGGGGGGGGAGGAGGCAAGTTACAACCCTCTCTAACCCCCTAACCCCCCACCCATCAAGGAAGAGGTTTCCTGCTTCCCATCGCCCCCTCTCCCTCCTCTTTCACTGTTTCTCTCCTGGTTTGCAATCCCTCGATTTCCAGCGAAAAAGAAAAGTGGAATGAATTGTATCAGAATGCTTTGGTGGGAAATGCAATGCAAAGATAAACCGGGTGTCTATAGTGCAAGGGAAGAGGGGCGGTTAGTAGGGGAAGGTAGGAAAGAAAACCAGAGTTTCGAAATAGAAACTCAATTAAAGAAATGTAGTGAGGACAAGGCAACAAGGCGGCGCACGCGGTGAAAGAGCCGCACGGAAAGAAAGGAGAGTGAAAGAGAGAAACCGAGAGGAAGAGAAACCGAGATGTGAGATGCTGCTTGCAGCGTCAATCAGCGTGTAGGAGGGGGGGCAGGTGGAAAATGCGAACGACACGAGGTTGTTAAATATGGAGAGGAAAAAGGAAAACATGCAACCGAACATCAGATAACGATTCCGGTTGGCAATTCGGGGGATCGAATGCATGGATGCCGTGGGGAGGGGTAGGCGGAAGAGAAGAGAAGGGCTGAGCAGTGGTGGTACGGGGGGAGGAGTGGGGAGGAGTGGGGAGGGAGGGGGGGAATCGAGGAATAGAGATGGGATAGAAATTGAAACAGGAATTAATTATGTTACTTCATGATAGATATATATGTATATAAATATATATTCCTCATCAATCCCCGCCAGCTCCTCACTCCCGCCCTTTCCCTTCGTTTCCTCCCTCCACCCTCCTAGCTGTCTACCACCATCCCCTCCCCCCTCTCTCTCCCCCCCTTTCCACGGATTTAGTGTTCCGCGAGGCACTTTCGTGAAGGGGAAACATTGAAATATTGAAATACTTGTACTTCGATACCTTAGCCTTCTTAACTCCCTTTCGGGGGGTGACTATAAGCAAGGAGGGGTTGCCCTTAAGGATGTTGATGGTAGAAGAAAGAAGAAGAAGAAACAACACCGGAGTCTTTAGGGCGCAGCTTTTGTGAAGGATGCGTTTACGCGCCGTATTACGCTGCAACCCGCCCGAACAGGGGTTCGTCAGATCTTGCAGAGATCTGCGCGGGGTTGGTTGTTGCGAAGTGATGGTGACACACGAGCACGGTGCTGGGGGACGCGAGGAGCGCGATGTCGCGCGCTAGAAATGATCTCAAAAGGAGCTGAAGGTCAATGTGATTAGCATGAGCAAAAGTTTATGAGCTTCAATTGAGCATGAAGAACAGACGGTGGGTGAGGAATGAGGGGAGAGGGGTGGGGGGGGGGGGTGGATGGGAAGGGGATCCAGTTATTATGCCTCAGTGGTCGTAGCCTCCTACCCTTTACCCACTCCTCCCATGACCTAAACCTCGCTGGACTGACGCAACAACCGTTTCAACTTGCTTGCTTTTCTTGACGTGAAGAAGGAACAATTTATAGTCGCCCCTCGACGAACCCCAAATGGCCTGTCTTCTGTCTCTTTCACTCTCTTAGCGGCTAGGGAAGGAGGGGGGGGGGAGAGAGGAGGCTGGTTTGGAGCCACGAGAAAGGGTGGAGCAGCAGCATGAATAAAACAAATAAAACAAAAAAAAAGCAGAGAATAATACAAAACCACACACTACACAATAATAAATGCCCTCCTCTTGCTCAGTTGCTTACAAACAATTGCCGCTACCTATCGACCCTTTTTTCTCCCTCCCACCCGCCCCCCCCCCCCCCTCACCTTCTCGACAGCCCTTAACAACCCTTGAATCCCCTCCACGTACTCCACCACAACTACACCTACCTTCACAGTGGACACGCACATTCGATGACACATTTCGATGTGTCCTCGTTAAAGGGTTTTGTTTTCACATTCCTTCCCCCGCGTATGTGCGTGTGCTTTTTGTTTTATGTTTTCTTCTGCAATCCCCACCCCCCCCCCCCCCTGATCTCCTCCATGTTTCTCCCCGCGCGGTCGCCATCACCCATGTATGATAGCGTTTTATTTTCAAATTCACCTCCATTATTAAAGAGGTTAATATGGCCGTTGCTGTGCATGTGTATTTTCACCGTTTTTCCATCCCGCTCTCCACCACGGCGCTTGGGGTAGCGAGGTAGCGAGGTAGCGAGGGTAGTGCGTGCAATTGTGGTGTGCGTCGATTTGTTGTGTTTGTTACTCGATTTCCTCCCACCGGTTCCGGTTCCGCTTCCGCGGTGTGGAAGCTAATTCGTTGCTTCGCCTGGTTCCGTTTCTCTCCGTTGTGTGTTGCGCCCCCCTTTTTTTTGGGGGGCAAGATATTGGTATCACATCCAACATCCCTGATTGACGAAGCGAAAGGAGGGGATGGTGCGGAATTTACCATATCGTACCTTCCGTCACGTTGCATTGGGTCCACGCGCTGGAAGAAAGCTCCACACACCGGCGTTTATGTCCGTTTTATTTGCTTTCTATCGTCACTTTCCACAGCGCTAATGACAGCGCACAGTGTAAGTGCTTGAAGGTAGCATGTCGAAGTTAATATCGGTTCGAATCCCCGCTCGATCGCGCTTCTTTCTCTCTCTCTCTCTCTCTCTCACTCTCAATCTTTCCTCTCGTCGGAAACGACGGTGTGCAGTATGTGTTTCTTGTGATTTCATAAACAGCGCCTTTTTTTTCCTCTTTCACTGTTCTCTGTGTTAGCGCACCGCACATTAGCTAACATGACAGATGTCAATCATTAATCACAAACAGCAATGGAAAGGAGAGGGAGGGAGAGGGGTGGTGGAATAAAAACTACACCCCACCCTCCCAGCTCAAAAAGTGTGGAAGAGAATTTATTACATACCAAGGAACATTTCTGTTGCTACAAAAAATATTAATGCCTTTCTCTCCCCTGCTCGCGCGTGTCTATTTGACACATTAGCCTCAATTGTGAGCCTGGCAGGGTAGTATAGAAGCGCGCTGCTCGGCAAGAAGCAGTCACGTCATGCAGAAGCGAACTGCAGCTCATAAATTGAACTGTTTACAACATCCTATCGCTAACGCATGTTCTGGTTTCATTCTCAATAAAGAACACAAGCTCTATTCGCTTCGTTGCGCCTTTATTATGCTTTGCATTTTCTGATTGTGTTTTTGATCGCTTTCCTCCACCGAACGGTGCGGAACATGGGCTGGTAACGAAAGCCGAAGAAGGCGAACATGCGCGCTTCCGCGTACAACGAAGTACGTCGTTAGGGCGACACGGGACCTCCTAGAGATTGTGCTGAGGAAACCCGTGGAAATCGCGCGTTCCCCTCGTGACGAACGCGCGAAACCGTTTTTCCTCCGAAATGGGGTGAACTTTTCTAAAGTAAGCACATTCCGGCCAAAAAGCCGACAGCAGGGAGGAGTCGCGACTGTCAGCAGCTTCCCATTCACCGCCGACCCTTCGAGAATGCCGTGCCAGTTGCGAAGGGAAACGAACACAACGTATTCGCATTTTCACTGTACGATAGATTTCCGCGGGGTTTTTATTGCCGCTTCCGCATCCCGAGAGGGTCCAACGGCGAGAGAGGGTGGGAGTTACTTTGGCATCGAATCTCGAAATGGATCTTCGTGACATAATGCAAATCATTACACTAATGCCCGAAGTTGTACCATAAATCAAAGAACGAAATAACACAATCTACTGACGGGGTTTGTACACCCGCCTCGTGTGGAAGTCCCGGGATGTCTCCGGGTGTGCCTTCTTCCCATCTGAAAAGCGAAATCTTAACAAGCGATACATAAGCACTTGTTCCAATTTGGAGTTTGGAAAGCAGTCCGTTTGGTGGAGGGTGTTCGCAAGGGATCTCACCGTCAGAGTGTGCTATCGGTACCAGGGGTTTAATGTACTTTTTCTTTCAAGAAACCAAACAAAGTCAAGTGCGTCTGCCGAACGCCAAGTCCGGTGAAACGGTGACAACTGGAGCGCAAGAGAAAAGTGCAGGATCAAGATATATTGCTGCACCCTCTGTGTTTCGATCGCTTCTAGAAGGCGAATTGCGTGTCGCGAAACGCGCGTGGATTGTTTTTAGAAGTGACAGCGCGCAAACAAACGCAAACAGATGGAGAACGTCGATGTGTGCATAGTGTGGTTGTTTGCCGGGTGCTAGTTTGCTGCTCAGAGATGAAAATAAATGCCCTCCCTGTGACGAGACTTTCCTTCGAGCGAAGGTTTATTTAGTGCTCACATGTGAATGCATCACCTCCGGGTAGAATATTGCAAGGCAAGATGAGCATGCTCTCCCCATACCCGTGTGTACATCTTCACCGGTGTTACACAACAGCGCGTCAGAGATCTTCGGGGGATTTTTTTTGTTTGAGCTCCCTAAACAGACCAAGTTGTTGGGAGAAGCTCACGTCCAGAATTTGATCTTCCTGGATATTTCCTGATGCTGATGTGTTGTTGTTATGTGAATGCATTACCTCCCAGTAGAGCATTAGAAGCCAAGATGAGCATGCTCTCCACCGGTGTTACACAAGAGCGCTCCGAAGATTTAGGAGGTTTGATGTTTGACCTCCATAAACAGTCCAAGCTGTTGGGTAGAGCTCACGTCCAGAAATCAGGGTCTTCCCGGATATTTCCTGATGGTGGTGTGTTGTTGTATGATCAGTCACATAATTAGGACCCCAAACTGTTGCATCTCACCTCCGGGTAGCAGCTGTAAGCAGCAACGGGAAATTACATCTGCAACGCCGCACTGTTACGCGTCCTCGCAGCCCTCCTACTAACGAGTGCATAATTCTTGCGCTACAAAAGGGCGCGCCCTGCGAGTGGTTGTGTTCGTTTAGCAGCTTTTTTTTCTTCTCTACTTTTCTCGGGCGTTGCGTACACGCGCCTTCTCATTCTATTGCGCCACGGGCAGGTGATTGTGGGTAGCGCACCACACCACCTAACGACGTAACCGGGCGTGCGAGATAGTTTCGTTACGTTTGCCTGTGGTTTGAGCTTTTGTTGAATTGTTTTCTGTGTGTTCTCTTTTTTTTTGTGTGTTTCTTTTTGCTTTCTTACGTCTTTTTTTGTTGTTGCCTTGTGTGCCCGATTGTGTTGCATCTGGCTCGACGTAGTGGGATGTGGAGGGCTCGGTTTTGCACGCAACAACGTGTTCCTACTTCCGGGCCCCCCCACCAACACCCGTGTGCGTAGGAAGTTACGCCAATATGCGCGGAAGAGAACAACGATCGCAACCGTCTTATCATCGATCGCGTATGCAAGTGCTGGAATGTGCGTGCATCCCTGTTGAATACTTCTGGTTGTCGTTTCAACGTGCTCCAATGCCAGCTGGAGGACGAATTCAAATGATCTTGGTTGCTGAGGTAACAGCTAACAGGCGTAGTATAGTGTTTAAAATAAAGTCCTACAATGACCTTACTTATGTGACGAGAACTCAAAGCATGATCGCTCTTATGAACTACTCTAGAGTTGTGAAAGATAAATCAAGTCTATTTTTGGTTTGTCGAGCTCTAAATACGATGGGTTTTAGGATAAGTTTTCGTATCATTAAATTCACTCAGAATGGATCAGTGCTCTTGAATATATGACTGAAAACTAAAACTGGAAAACTATAGTGTGGAAGTACTGGCAAAAATAGTCCAATGAGTCATTTCAACGGTGTAGCATATGGAAATAGGGATCTTCAAAAGGCTAAACGAAAATATACCATGCATACCTTGTTTGTCTACTTCACGGAGGGTCTACGCTTCGATTTCATTTGAGGTTCCAAAACATTCTTCCGCGGTATGCAGCCAGATGTGATTGATCTCAACGTACCTTCAAACAACGACTAGACGGAGAAGATCAACAACGTTTAGCCTAGCATTACTAGGTAATCTCGCCATCATCCCTTGTACATAAACACTGACAGGGTTGTTTTGTGCGCGCTTCTACCTCGCTCTTTTATGTCAACTTTATGCAGTTGTAGGCAGAGGCTGGTTCGACGATCGAGCAAGTACCTGTGAGGTTGCGCCTTTGATCGTAAACCTTCAGACATTCTTCGCCATTGCTTCCGGTGATTTTGCTTCCGTGTTTCAGCACTCAACACCTCAGTTCTAGCTGTTAAAAACTTACGGAAGCATATCCCACGGCAGGGCATTCTCGGACGAGGCTAAGAGTTATGGTGTATGAAGTACTACCATATTTACGTTCAACGCTACCAGCCGGGCTTCTTCTGAAGCTGGTCGAGTTCGATGTTCGGTCAATTCGATGAGGTTAAAGACGTCGAGAGATGATTTGCTTGCTGGTGAAACGTCCATTCATCGTTTTACTACCGAGACCAAGTACATTTTATGGACCACAATTTTCTTGTGTGCAATAAAACAGAAAAAAACTGGTACCCAAGCTGTGGCGTACAAATATTTCCTGTTTGAAGCAATTCGCTGCGATTAAGTACATCGCAATAAATATGTGCTACATTATTTACGACTCTTAAATAATGTCCCGCTTTATGGCTTAAGGAGTCATGCTTCCCCGTCCTCAACTTTAATTTACGATTGAAAACCCCTCCCTTTTCATCTTCTCCAACGCATGTTGTCTCCATTTTCTCCTATTCTGTATGAATACTTGTCACTCGAATTTGCACTGGGTAAACCCGTATGATCTGGTCCGAATTGACAGTTTGTTCTATGGGATAATGATATTCCGACCTCAAGAGGTGACGACTTGCGCTCCCCTGTTTGAAGGCGACCTACATTCAACTCGCCTTCTTCGGACTTTACTCGACAGCTTCCAGTGCGGGGCCCTACGGTGCAGTTGTTGGGCCACAAGCTTTTTTTTTATTTCTTCCTGCTTCTTTTCCGTCACACCACGGATAGTGAGGTTACCTAATGCGTAGCACCGATGTTGTAGGTTGTACTCGAACGCAGAGCACATGCACCTTGAAGGTAGCGTGGAGCTGAGGAGGAAGAGAGTCGTGGTTTTGTGGACGTAGTGACGCAACTTTCACTTATCGCTGCCACCAAAAATATCCTATGCTCTACGAGCGAACGAGGCTGAAGTGACGGTACTTCACCACAGGGAACAAAGTACCGGTTTTCTTAGTCATTTGGTGGCTTTTCCACAACGTAACTAGACACATAGAATCGAGAATCAAAGCTAGGACAGATATTGCACGCAGTTACGAGGAACTTATCACAAAGTTTCGCTTACACCTCACGGCTTGTCAAGTTGTCCAACCAACTGTCAAGCTACAGACGTCCGTAATTTCAATTTGGCGCTGCAAAGCTGTAAAGAGTTGGCGGTAACGGGGCATTCTTCGTAACTTTCTTTTCAGCAAATTTCCTGCGACAAACAAAACTGTCTAGTGAGCTCGAATGTATGCTTCCCGTTTCCTGGTGAAAAATGCAATTTCCAATTTTCCATTGCACTATAAAATGCCACAAAAAAAAGAGAGAAAGAAAAAGAGCTAGAGAGAAAGATAATAATTTCATAATGTTTACCCTAGATTGCTTGCAACTGAATATCAAATTAGAGCAGTTGCAAAACAAAGCTATAAAGCAGGGGCTCTCTCTTTTGTGTGCGTTCTGCTGCTGCTATCCGGAACGCTGGCAGTATTCGTAACAACCGGGCCACAGTGAATGGGTACAAGTATAATCCTGCTGCGCAATCGGGCCAACTAGTGCAGTGAACTATCGCACTAGACAAACGGAGATCGCTTCGACCACAACCGATCGCGCTTCCTGCTTGGGTTAGTGTTTGATAACGTCTTCCGTTCCGCGAACGCAAACACAGCGTACAAGATGCCCACCGACGATAAGGGCACCAACGCTGGCGAGGAGGCCCAGGATTGACGGCAAGAACGCAATTTCGTTCTGGCTTGTCGTGTAAATTTGGGCTTTTCCTTCCCTTGCCTACTGCTTGTCTTTGCATATTAAATCAATATTTGAATGCGTAAGCAATGGGCGTACTTTATTGAACCACGCTGTCGAATTTCGGTAAGCCCTTTCAGCACGCACTCGGCGCGATATGAATACTCATGGCCCAAGCTTTCTTCGGGGCCTCATTTGAATCAACAGTCTTTGTTGGCAAGAATCAGCCACATTCGATACGGTCACTTTGGAGGTAATGCATTCCAGCAGCGGAATCAAAATCGATGTAGTATAATTTTGTACACAAACATCTTTCCAACTGTCATTGCCTTTGATCAGGCACAGAAAGCGAATAAACGAACAACCCTGTGGTGCGTTAGTGATAAAAATCGATAGCCACTGGCTGGCTATGCATATGTTATTCGATGTTCACACACATATTTAATCTTACGTCATAACCGCCTGTGTCTACATTTGAATTTTCAATTCCAATCGCAAAACGATAAAACCGTACCATTAAGATGAAACTACAATTTAGATAGCAGCGTCATCAAAACCGCATGCAATCGGAAGGTTATCGGCGGCTGGGAAGCAGAATGTGCATGTTAATGCCGCCAACACAACGTCCGCGCACACCATATGTATAAACACAGCTCTCAAGGCGCATTGACGGTGTTTTGCTGGCGCGCTGTCATTCCAAACGAAGCTGTTTGCACGAAAATTGCGTCACATTCTTTCTCGTCAGCCAGCAAACGTCATCCGGAGCTCCTTTCTAATCCGCAGCTGCAGGATCCGAAATGCAGGGAAAAGAGCCCTTTTTTTCCTTCCGATGGTTCCGTTTTTATTGGTGGCGCTGACGAGGTTGCATTTCTCGATCTTCGTTATGGATTAGCATGTTTCGTTGCTTTTTTTTTCTTTAATTTTTCCCCAATTCGCGCCCACTCGCTTGCTCGCTATCGCTATCTCTCGCGCTCGTCTCTCGATCGATCGTAGCGCCCGGTTGGTTGCGAAAGTGGGCATTAAAAATTTAAATAACAACAATCTAATCTTCGCTCTCATGGCCTCGTGATATCTTATCAACCAATGCCGGCGATAAAGGCCACGGTAAGGCGCGAGAAAGAGAGAAACCTAGCGGATGGCTCCGAGGGGGAAAGAGCTGGCGAGAGCGAGCGAGGGAAACAATATTAGTCGAAATGTAAGAGGAATATAAAAAAAATACTCTCCTAAACTCGAACCAACATAACATAGATTTCGTGCGTTTGGGAAATTCTTCTACACTCGTTACACATTGCTGTTGGTGCTCGATTTCCTGGAAATCGTGAAGCATCGGGAAATGTTTCATGTTTTTTTTGTTGCCTCCACCGTACGCCGTTTTGTTCGTATATGTATGCAGCTCTCTCGGGATCCCCAACTGGCTCTATCCCCAACTCTCCCCTTGAGCCCTTTTAACCCGCCTGTTTCCCCCAATCATATCACCGAGCTCTAGTCTCCGATAAATCGGACAAGAAAGAAGACTTCTCTTCTCCGGGAGGATGGATTTTCTGTATGTGTGTTTCTGTTCTTTTTCACGTCTTTTTTTTTATTTTCTCCCGCTCAATCCCCTCCGTTCTGCCCAGCGTCCCGTTTCGATTTCCACCGTTTGTGCCGCACTCAAGAAGAGGTTTCCCCGTCGAAGATGAAGATGCGATGATGGGAGAGAGAAAAAGAAAGAAAGACATGCCCAGACATCCAAGTGGAAGGGTTTTGATGGTGCAATGGGGTGAGCGGGGGGATGGAGGGGGGAGAGGAGAAGTGAGGGAACACTCTGCACCATTCACCAACCCGCTTTTCCACCCCACTTTTCCCTCTCATCTCCTGGACTGACCTCATCCTTGCTTTTTTATCCCTTTACAGCAGTTCGCTCGTCTGTTCCGCCGGTCGTCCGGTCGTTTCGATTTTGTTGTAGATTGTATCTATTGTTTTTGTGTGTTCCCTTCTTTGTCGTTCTGTTAGCGCTCCCTGACACACGCACATGCACACACACACACACACACACACACACTGTGCAGAGTCGACTTCAGTCGAAATCGACTTCAAACATGAGCAGCAAAATCCGCTCTGGTAATGTTTCATTATTGTTTTCGATTGTGTTGTGTGTGTGTGTGGGGGGGGGGATGATTTTTTGTCCTTTTTCGTGAGCCGACTCCTTCGCCCTTCCCATGCCCTCTCCCCGGCGCCGCACCGTGCCCTCCGTCGCAGCTTGTTTGTCGCTTGTTTCGCAAGGATAATAGCCGTGCGAAGAAAAATCGATCCAGGCGCGAGCCATGGAAATGGAAAACCAGCGCGCATCGCCTTCCATTTTCTTCTGTTCATGGTGCTTGTTTTTTTTCTATGTTGATATCGTTCACGTTTCCCTGCACACACACAGACACACACACACACACACACACACACAAATGAAGGACGAGAAAAAAAACGCAACAAGCAAAAACACAATTCCGAGAATCCCGTCACGATGAAGGACCAGGGGGGGGGGTGGGGATGGGGAAGAAAGGGAAGGAGCACGGCCGGGGGAACGACGAGGAGAAACACCAGCTCTCAATCGTCTGATTACGTATATAAAATGTATACACCACAGCTCGTTATCTCGCTGGCAGAAGGGCGACTCTGTGTGCTGTGTTTTATTTCGTTTTGCGTTTTGTTATTTATTTTTTATTTATTTGCTTTATCTACGAGGCGAACAAGCACTTTCTAAATAATTTTCTTACTAACCCCGAACCACCTCCCCCGGTCCACTCCTGCCACCCGCAGGAGGGTGAGAAGGGGGGGGAGGGGGGGAGGGACACGTTTCCTATCCATCTTATCGTCTCCGCTATCTACTTGTCGTTCCTTGTGCCGCCCTTCGCCCATCCTGCGCCTCAATACCGATCCGAAATCGCCCTCCCCTTCGTCCACTTTCCACCTCCAAACCACCCCCCCCCCCCCATCCCTCCAAGATCTTAAGCACGGTGCACTTAGCGAGAGTGTGCTTACACATCATTGCCGTGCTATTTACATTCGCCTTTTTCTCGGTGCTCTGGTGCGCAGAAATCCATCCGCGATAAGAGGGCAGCTGTGTGCAATATTAACAGTCACGACACGGCACTCTCTGTGTGTGTGGGTGTGTGCGTGTGTCTGTGGGGGACGACGGGAAGAAGAAGTGGAGCCCTTTTGGTTTTCTTTTGCTTTTTGCGACCCCAATTGTGTGTGTGTCCTGGGTATTGCAAAAGTAGTTTTGTTTGAGGACTCAAACGCGTTGGCAATGTGTGTGTGTGTGTTTATGCCGTATGTGTGACACGAAGGATGCCCGAAAGTTTGTCCTTGGAAGGGAAAAAAAAAACGCGCCACCTCCTTCACCATCCCAGAGATGGTTTGATTTTTTTTTTGAACGATTGCAATTTCCACCAAACAATTTTGATCGTTGTTGCATCAGTTCTCCTCTCCTATATATATATATGTGTGTGTGGGTGTCCCCCCCCCCTGTGTGTCTGTGCAATACGGAATACAAACCGTACACGTACACGTACACACACACACACACATACAGCGAAGGCTTTTGGTACACTAGTTTTCTTTCTTCTTATCCGCATACGTATCGGTTCCTCGAAACATGATTGACCTCAATCGCGAGGGCCCCCGTCGTGCTACTTTGGTTGAAGGCGGTTGCTTGGCGGAGGGGGAAGGGAGCAGGGAGGAAGGGGAATTTATTGGGGGATTGGGGGTGGGGGGGGGGGTGGGGAAGGAAACGGAAAATGATATTCTCACCGCACCGAGTTTTCCAACTCTGTATCGGTTTCCTCGCGCCCGCGTCACTCGCCTGCTCACTACGTCAGGCTTCAATTGCCTTACTTCACCTTCTATGTATGTGTGTTTGAGTTTTTTTGCACCCCCCCGCCGCCTTCCCCCCTCCACTCGCGTGCCCCGTTTTTCCCACTCCCTTGCATCGTCTATTGCGCGAGAACCGGTGGTTGGGTGATGGAATTGCATTTATGCATGCTGCACATGCAGCATATTTCTGTGCTTTGTTTCCGAGCAGAAAAACCCACCGACAGCCCCACATGAGGAGCACACGTGCACAAACATGCACACACACACACGCGGGTGCAAGTGTGGGCATATGCGGAAACCTTGCTGGGAGTGGGAGTGCAAATGGGTGTTTTGGACTTTGGAGCGCGCGGGATTTTGTATGCCAGCCTGTTGCAACCTAATGACGTGACACAATGGGCCACTATTGTTTCTCTTCTATCCCTCTCTCTCTCTGTGTGGCTGGGAGCATATGTGCAGCACCCGTTCGTTCGTTTTCCTTCGCGCACTCTGCCATCCAAGGTTGGCTGGTGGTGCATAAATATTTATTTGTGTTTCCATCCGAACGGGTTCCGAGAAGTTACCGTGGTGAAGGGGGTTTTGTAGGGTGTTTTAGGGGAGGGAGGGAGGTGGGTTGGTTGAGGTGATGGGGGAGGGGGGGGGCAGTTGAAATAAAGATACAATCATAATATGTACTTGCCTGGCAATCATAAGAATGATTTCACGTACAACAGCAAGCGAGGAAAAGAGAACACCGGTAAAAGGCCGCCTTGGTGAGAGTGAGCCAGAAAATACTACGAGTGTGCTCATTTTGTACTCGCCCCCTCCTCCCACTCCTCCCATCCCACCACCCAACAACTCCTTCCTTGAGCCGGCTCACTTCATTAACCGATCCGTGCGGTAGTTGTGTAAGGGGGTGATAATTAGCTGCTCCTTAGTGAGCTGAAAAGAGCTGCTAAATGGTGTTGCGTTTTTCCGAGGACAATGGCATCGCGGAAATATTCGCGCCCTCCCACCAACTCTCGACGATCGAACTGACGGAACTCAATCTGTCATCGGGTTCCCCCTGACTGACAAAAAGGGGAGGTCAAATTCGTGCTTAAAGAGCTTGTTTGAGGTTGACAGTCAGGTTCGTAGCGAATGGTACCTGGAAATACGGCTGCAGGGTTCCGTGGAAACGTTTCGCTAGCCATGGCCCGTTTATTGCGCCGTAATCCACACGCGGCCGAACACCGATTTGTTGGTAATGATACCTTCACGACGGTATATTGCAACTTACCCGAGAACCGTTTGCCTCGCCCAGGACACGGGAGTTGGGAAGGTTTTAAAATCGATTCCGGCACTACATATTTGATGGTGGTGTTTGCTCGTCCGTTCGTCCTCAAGCCACTAGCTAGCTCCAATCAGTTTGCGACCTAAAAAAAGAGGCCACACGAATGATTCGATTTAAAAAATGTAAATGAAACTACCAGCAGTTACATGTTATGTTTGGCTTTCTTTCCTCTTTCGCTTCGCATCACGATAGCTGACTTAATCGTGGTTTTAATCGAACGATTCTTGCGAAACGACCCCAGCGATGGGCGTTTTTCTTTCGGTCGTTTGTTTGTTTGCTGGAAATGACGTTACATGGCAACTAAGAGGACGTTACATTAATGCGGCTGGTGCTCTGTGTGGGCCTGCGATCGTCTAGCGTCCTCGTGTCCTTATTCCTGTCCCTTGCGAGCGGGAAAACTGTGCTCCGTTGATCGCGTTGATAAAATTGTCATCCGCATGCGGCGTTATCTTCTGCTTAGCTCGGCAGGAACGCAGGCTTGGGGAGCTTTTTTTACGTCCATTAATTCTACTGCAGACTCTTGGCATTTTGCGTACGTTGCGATTCTTCGGACAACTCCCTGAAGTTGGCATAAAGATGGAGGAGAGCTCACTCACCAACATTTGCCGGAGGTTTTCCTGCAGCAGAACGCTTGTGGAAATGTGCATCGATATCGGATTACTTTTTCGAACAACTCAAAATGATCTTGCTTTTATATCGTTGTTTCGGAAAAAAAAATGGGAGCTTCAGATGCGGCCCCTTCTTGTCTCATCGCGCTCGCCCACTCGGTAAATCTTGGAACCATTTGCACAAGTGCGCCCCAGTTGGGTTGTCGAGTAATGTTTCTGGTCTGGTTCTGGTCTTAGCTATCAGCTTTGTTCTTCAAACTCATCGCTTTTCCCCGATGGGGAGGAAGGTTGCGAGCGACTAGCAAGAAGAAATGGTTCTGCTCAGTATTCCCTCGAATACGTCGTTTGCTGTGACCTACTTTGCGTTGTGGATTGCGATTGTGTGTTCCTCCTTTTGCCACTCTACTCACTCTCAATTCCTCTGAACTCCTTAAACCGGTCGCATGAACGGGTTTAGCTTGACAAACGTTACACTCCACTCTGGTTAGCGCAGCGGAATTATCAGATATTATTGTTTAATCCGATTACGGAGAAAACATTAGCAGGATAGAGAGAGGAAGGGTTCGCGAGTGCGGAAAGGGTATCAGCAGTACATGCTTGATGCGGTTCTTCCCGACCAACGTGTATCCCGGGAAGCATTGCCCTTAATGTGCCCGTAAAGTGCGAACAGAAGTAACATTTCGTGTTACTTTCAACATAGTGCCGTGCCATCTGCTTTTATGTCTAGTGGAGTTGATTTCTTTCTGCTTCCATGCGTGGATGGTATAACCACGTCCTCGGGAGCATTAAAACACCTTTGAATCTGGTCATTTACGGGGAAGGTTTTGCGGGTTTGAACTTCATCAGCCGTACGCCTAGTATATGGAGGATCTCTTCAAATGTCTCGAAAATCGCTTCTTTGGAATATCCGGGCTGGTGTTACGAAATCGGACATAAAATTTGAGAGTTCACCGCGTACACCGTGTCTGGACATTGGCGTTGTTCTGTCAGACTGACAGATCATCATTTTGATAGCCAAACCAGACACGAAACTCCAACGTCGGAAACTGTGCGAACCACTTACTCATGGGTTTTTTTACGAGTTCTGCGAATGCTCACATTGAACCACGTATCGAATCGATTCCCAGGGCTCGTTACGTTCATCATGCAAGCTTGCACATTGCATCTCATCCAGTGTGTGACGAAGATGTGGAACAAGACTCGCGTAGAAAATATGCATAGACAGCTGGCTAGATGCAAGCAGAGTAGCCCACCCTCAATCAGACATTGAACGGAATAAAATAGCGCATTTAAATAAAATTTCCGATTGGATTAAGTTTCGCACAGTTTATCGCTCGTACTAGAAAGGCTCGGTGTGGTTAGCAGGCGAGCAAAGCACAGACGCGAGCAGGTTTAACAACGTCCGGACGTATCTGGAGCTATCATAACGGCGGTGCATCAGCTTCCGGGGTTTTCCACCTCAGTTTTACGGACATCCCGGTACCAGCCTCTCTCCCCCCGGTTCCGGACCGCAGACCGGCAAAACACTTTGCACTGAGTGCAAAAATGCATCTCCGGTGGCGGTCGTAAAATGAATGGGGCGGAGAATAATAACAAAACTCCGATGCGCGCCTTGATGCAGAAGTAATGTGCAGCAAAGGGGTTGGCTAACAGGGGGCGTCAGCAACATCTCGTTGAGTGGGGTGTCGGTGGGAGAAGGGAATATTTATTTGCGTAGTTGGGTACGAATTTTTACTGCTTCTCCATGCATCCGAGCGAGACGTCTAAAGCTTCCCGAAGGCGTCGGTTACGCGCCTTGTCAAGTCGATTGAGCTCGTAAAAAAACTTCCACTGCTTGCATTTATTGTCCTGTCCATAAAACGGGGGAAACAACGCGGGTAAGGGGGGCGAGAAAAACAAAATGCACCCTGTCTGTAACCGACTTTCTTGATGACTGGGCGTGCCTGTTGGCCGAAGCACCGAGGTGTGTTTCTCCGGGTGACGTCTCCGTCATCGCGGCTAATGTCATCGCTATGGCCTCGCATATCCCGCCGTCCGGTAGCGTGGTGCCATTCGATTTGATGGCTTTATTCAATTAAAAATTAACGCCAGATTAAAATTCAATTGCCCTACCTCCCGGACCAGAAGCGAGTGGCGGCACATTTGCATAAGCTCGAACCGTGGGATGATTTACGGCGCCACTCACAACACTACCGCAAGGCAAACAAATAAATAACCGGCTTTATCAGCGGGCTCAGGGTGCAGCTCCTTCTGTGCTACAGCTGCAGGTGTGCGTACGAAGGAGTTGCGGCTTTTTGAGGATATAGACGTGAGAAAATGGACCAGAAACAGGGACAAGGGATTTGTTATGACGTGGACGTCACTTCAGAGCAGAACACCTGACGCTAACTTTCAATTTCCTTTGGGATCTTTCACTCATTCGCAGACATTTCATACGCCCTCGTTCGGGGACGATGAGTTCGATATCCAGTCGATGAACAATCACCTGCAGCAACCGCAACAGCAGCAGCAACCGCAGCAGCAGCAACAGCAGCAGCATCATCAACATCAGCAGCAGTATCAGATGCACAGCAGCTCTCAGCAACAGTCGGGCCATATGGTAGGAATGCTGCAGGATCAGCAGCAACAGCAACAGCAGCAGTCGAGTTACGGCCAGTGGCATCAGGATTTGAACCATCACAGGTACTACCCGACGAGTAGTTTGTCGAGAATATATCGATAGGTTTTTGGACGCTTTTGTGACACGGAATATAACACGCGCGATAATAAGCTAGTAGAAAGCCTTTTAATTCCCAGAACATTCAGGCCTTGCTCAGGAGACAGATTCTGAGATAGACTTTGACGTTTTGGATAACTTGACAGGTGACTTGTCTTGTGATATCTCTCAAGAGCTTGTTGATAGAACACCTGTTATTAGACCTGTTTGCTGCAGGTGCTTTCTGGTGCGTTTTTTGGATCGCATTAATTGACACGCACATCTGTCAGGTGGTTGTAACGCCCCCTTCAAAACCTGACATCTCACGTCTAATAATAACTGCCCACCGAACAACATCGAAGCCCCTGCAACTGGTGGTTATTTTTTTGGACCCGCAACCGGTTGTTTGTAGTTTTCAGAAGCTCAGCGGCAGATTTATTGCCTCCCCTACACGGGTTCGGTGGCACAGCGTCGAAAAAAAAAGCGCCCTTTTCTCCACTATCGTGGGTGGGATTTTCCTCTCTCTCGCACACACACACACACACCGATGAACTCGACCCGATGTGTCACCGATTACGCAACAGGCGTAACCTTGCCCCATCGTAAGGACATCGCGGTTAGGGTCCCCTCCCCTTCCACTGCTTCCCTGGTTCCCGCCTCCCTCGTCTCAGGTGTCAGACCGACGGAGGGTTTGCCCACGTGGAACCCTTCCGTAAGGGTGCGTTGAAAGGGAAAGGAAGGGAAGCGGGGAGTGCGGAAGGGGGGGAGGGGAACACCCTGCGAGGGGGATCCCGTAGCGTGCGCGCCTTTTTTACTATTTTGTTTTGCTCCGCGCATTTGACCGCGGGGTGGCGCGCGAACGCGAGCAGCCCTCCGAGACGAGACAAACCCGCCCCAACCACCATCACACCATAAACACTTCCCCCGGGGGTGGACCCCCCGCTACGCCACACGCCCTCCTGTTCGACCGGCGTCTAGCCGGGCGGTTAGGTGGTGGCAAAAAAGGGAGGCGCAACAACAACGACGAAAAAAAAAGGGTGCCGGCGTGTGAATGAAATTCCGAAAAACAAAGCAAAAAAAAAAAGGAAGGAAGGAAAAAAGGCCCCAAACCCCAGGAGTGAGTGAGAGAGACCGTCAGTGTGTGTGAGAGAGAGAGAGAGAGAGAGAGAGAAGAGAAGAGAAGGTGCGAGTACGCGCGCGAGACAGCCCAGCTGATCGCAACCGATGCCCTGCGGTTTTTCGTGCCCTTGCTCCTCTCCACCACCACCACCCGTGCGCACCCTTTGCGCTCCGACCCTTTCTTCCGGAGGCGTGAACACGTGCGTGTGCGTGTGTGTGTGTGCGCACACGCGAGAACACGCGCGCGCCACGAGTTTTTTGCGCTCTTTTTTTTTCGCGCCAGCATTTTCTCGTTGAAGCCTCCGATCCCTTTTTGCGTGTGTGTGTGCTGTGCCCTGTTTTTTTTATTCATCCTTTCGCGTTCGCGATTTTCGTTACTCACGCGCCTTCGTGTGCCTCCTCTCTGCTCTTTTCCATCCTCCCTTTTCAGCCCGTACACGCTACAGTCGCCCAACCAACCGACGTACCACCAGCTGAACGCTAGTCCGAACAACAACCCCACGCTGCACGTGATGCAGCCCCCCCAGCAGTCCCCCTCGATGGTGCCCCCCACCCAGCAGCAGCAACAGCTGTCGCCCCAGCAGCAGCAGCAGCAGCAACACCAGCAACAACTCGTCGCCGGAAACGCGCACAGCTTCATAGGACGTTCGCCACCCCAGAACGGTGTCGGGCAGGGTACGGAGAATGGCACCACCAGCGACGACAGCGACGACACGATTCCGGTAGGTGGCGTGGGTGGCGTGGGTGGCGGGATGGCGGGCTGAAACCTGTGGCTTTGGGCGAGAAAAGGGCTCGATAAATAATTGCCCTTCGCGAGGGCGCGCTCAACGACGACGACAACGACGACGACCTTCCCTCGGGGGATGAAAACACCCTCTCTGGGCGGGTGGGGGTGGGGTAGAGTGTGGGAGGTCGTCCATCCCCTTGCCTGACTGCCCTTTCGTGTGCATCACACCCGAGGGCGGAAAGGATAGCAGGAGCAGCAAAAGAAGAACAAAAAAAAAGAAAAGAAAAAGGATACTCGCACTCGAGGGTGCGGGGAGTGTTTCTCCCGCCGCCCCCTGCGCGCCTGCGCACCCTTAAACGAGCCCTTAGCTTTTGGCCGATTTTTGACCTATTTTTCGTTTCACTTTTCCCCCCACACACATACACGCACACACCCGTACACGTGCACAGGCGAATTCACTGAAGCGCCCATCGTCCGAGCCCTCGTACGGAGAGGAGGCCCTGGTGGGCGGAGGGCCACCTGGGATGAAGGCATCGGCTGCGGCTGCTGCCGCCGCTGCCGCCGCTGCTGCCGCCGCCGCCGCCAAGAAGCCGAAGGTCACGAAGAAGAAGAAAAAGCGAGATCCCAACGAACCGCAGAAGTAAGTAGCACGGGCAAAAAAAAGGGGTGATTCCGCCGGTGGTATGGGGGGAGGGGGGGGGAGGGGAGGGAGAGTGGTGCGGGTTGGAAGGGAGCAGGCTGGACCACAATCAAATCGAGCCTGCCCCTTCCGCGCCTTCCTCTCCCCTACCAACACGCGGTTTTCCCGGGTGCGGAAAAACGCCCATTCGTGTCGCTCGTAATTCATTTCCGTTTCTTTTTGCCTTCTTCTCGCTTGTCTCATTTTCCAGACCCGTCTCAGCCTATGCACTGTTTTTCCGCGACACGCAGGCAGCTATCAAGGGCCAAAACCCGAACGCATCCTTCGGCGAGGTGTCCAAAATCGTCGCCTCCATGTGGGACGTGCTGGCAACGGAGCATAAAAATGTACGTACAATTTTCCCAACGACCGGCGCCAGGGGGTCACGGGCGAAGTGGGGGAAGGTGGTGGAGGGTGAAAGTGTGGTACCACCTTTCACCCAGCCTCTCCCATCTGACCACACCGCCACCATGTGCTCCCGCTATTAGGGGTGCTTTTAAATTTCTAATCAACCACCCAAACCACCCGATTTCGGTGCCCTATTGTTTGTTTGTCCTCCCGCTAGTGATTGTGTGGCTCTGTGTGCGTGTGTATGTGTGCCTGTGTCCATCTTAGGTCTGTTCAAAGATTCAACGAACAACTGTGCGTGGTTCCGTTCGCTCGATTGTTAGTTTTCTCTTCCACGCGCGCTCTTTTCTGGGCGCCATTTTTGGGGTGTACTTTCTTTTTTTTTATTTGGTCGGGGGTTTGTTTTTGGCTTCCCCTCTCACCCCCTTTCAAACCCCTTAGCATGCTTCGTTAGATCCAGTTTTCGAAATCCATCAACATTATCTATCAAAAAATCTCCACCCCCTCCCCCTTCCCTTGCTCCCTTCCTCGCTTTTCCACCACCGCTCGCTAGTTGTGATGATGTTTTATGGGCAATTTTACGAGAAATCTAGTTTCCGTTTTTGGCTATCCAACTGTTTTTTTTTCAATTCCCCGCTCCCTCACCCAGCTCATCCACCCGTAGTCCTCACCCCATGCGCGATGGATATGGATTGGGTTTTTCTTCTGCTCTTTTCTCTCTAGCTCTCTCTCTCTCTCTCTCTCTCTCTCTCGCTCTATCGTTTTTCCCTCTGCTGTCAAATTCATATTCATTTTTATATGATACGGAACGAACGGAATTGGAATTCTTGCGTTTCTTTATTTGTGTGTGTGGATGTTCGTGTGCTTTTTCCTACCTTCCCTGTCGTTTCGCTGAATTTGCGCCCTTTTTTTCTTTGCCTCCCCCCCATTCCATCTCCCTTCTTGTGGCCCCTTGCTCTCGATGGTTGAAGGTAATCAAATTTTTGTTGCGATTTTTGTTCTTCGCGTTTCTTATATTAAAAATCGAGGCTGTGCTGTGCTAGTCTTCGTTTATTATTTTTTCTTGAGGCGAGATTCAACAAACTTAGTAGCCTGGGAGCGCCAGCTAAGTTGATTGTTCTCGTATTTCTTCACTTTTGTCGCCAACTTAAAGATTAAGTGAGACGCTTTTTTTTGTGCGACTTCCATCCCATCAGACGTCAGGGATTCGTTACGTTCGAAGTCATCCTTCTTGTTACTACTGTGCAAGCGAGAGCAGGAGGGCTACGTCTTGAACTTTGTTGCGCAAAAGTTTGTCTTGAGGAGAAAAAAAAAACAGAACGTCTTTTAAGCTTTTATATTCCTTTGGCGACTCGCCTTCATCTTCACCGCGACCCGAACCATCTCCCTGGTCCAAAGGGTGTGTGTGTGTGTGTGCGGACAGTTTTCCTTAGAGGGGTTTGTTTTCCATTGGTTTCGCTGCTAATTTTTATCTAAACCAGTCGGAATCGTTTGGTGTTTTTTTTTCTTCCCTGAAACCCATTGCTAGGCAAGTGGGGTTGTTTTGGGTGATGAGGAGTTTAAGGGTGGTTCAGGGTGGTCGTGGGGGAAGGAGGGGGAGGCTACACGACACACGAAAACATTACCAAACATGGACGCGAGAGCGAATCGAAAACATGCTCCGTTTGTCTCGAGCCACACTCCGAGTGAGTAGAAGGAAACAAGGGGGTGGGTGGGAGTGGGTGGTAGGAGAAGAGGAGCCAGGTGGGAGGGGTTGGTAGATAAAAGAGAAGAGAGGGGGTGATGTTGAGTGGGTGGGCTTTGGTTGGGCGTACCTTTTCCGCGTTCCAACGGGCACACACGATGACGAAAGCTCCCCCTCATACACACTCACACACATTCTTTCTCTCTCTCTCTCTGTCTCTACCGCTCTCTCTCTCGCTCTCTGTTTTCCTCTCGAAGCTCGAATTTCTAGCGCTGCGTCGTCGTCGAGCTGTTCTTGGAGCAAATATTGATCCTCTGCCTTCCTGCCCGAGTTGGCATCACTAAGAAGTACAAAGACGTGTGCCCTCAACCCCTCTCTTTCTCTCTCTCTTGCTCACTCGTTCTCTCGCAGCCACCCACCCCCGGCCTCGCCACAATCCCGCATCCCCGGGGAATCCTTTTCTAAAGGAAACGAAATTCAATTGAATCTGCAATAATCTTCTGCACAAGAGCGTCTCATTACGGCCACCGCAGGGGGCGGGAGGAGGCGTGGGGAGGGAGTGTTGTGTTATGGGAAAAACAGGGAAGGGGCAGAGAGGGCCTGCAATCGGAATCCGATTACCTAACGACGGTTCCGGCCAGCTCAAAGGGAAGTGAGCGCGATATTCCGGCGATGTTCCAAACAAAACAAACAACACTCATCTCATCGTGGGGGTTGGTTGGGTGGGTGGTGGGGGTGGTGGACTCCGGCACCGTTATGGGAACAAAGTATCCCTTTCCGTTCCCACCACCCACCGATACACATTCCCTCCCTCCCTGCTAACATTCGTCTCTCACGTTCAATTATTCTGTTTCGAGGAAACAACTCAAACGCAATAGAAAGTAATAATAGAGCGAGAGGGAGAAAATGTGAGAGACAGAGAGAGAGAGAGAGAGAGAGATAAAGAGAGAGATCTTTGATGCAATAGAGAGTGAGCGAGTGAGCGAGATAGAAGAGTAAAACAACAACTAACAAGGCAGCACACGAATTTGGTCACACATACACGTCGAGATGAAGAGGAAAACAAATAACCCAAACTGCACTCCCCGCCCGTCTTCCATCCCACTTCACTCCTCCCGAGCAACCTCCTCCCCCACCCCAACCCACCCCCTACCACCCACCCAAACCGAACGTTAGTGAACAGTGTATGCAATTTTATTTGCTCTGTTCGTATGTCGTTTCGTACCTATATAACATAACGATTCATCTCCAACCCAACTCCTCCTGGAGAAGATGGCGTATGTGTGCAAGTATTCATGTGTATATGTGTGCGTGTGTGTGCGCGATTGTGGTGTGTTGCCGGTTCTTTATGATGAGCTTTATATTGTGAAATTTTCGTTTAAACAACCGGCTCTCTCCCCTATGGCCGTCGAAAAAGTCTTACATCATGTTCGCAGCGAAACGAAACGGAACAGCAGCGCCTCCAGCTCGCATCCTCCCCTGGTTCTCGTCCTCCCCCCCCCCCCCCACTGAAGCCTGGGGCATGCGCCCTTTTCCAGTTACACATGTCTCTTCGTCCCGGTCGTCCTCTCACAGCTAGTCGTCCTCCCCATCCTCGAGAATCGGCGAGATCTGTTCTTATCCTTGCGAAATGAATGTGCTGCTGTCCGGGTAGGATTGTACCATGGGGGAGAGAGAGGGGTGGGGGGGGGGGGAAACGCAGGAGGCTGGTGGTAGTAAAGTACAGAGAAACAGACACACACACACACGCACACGCACGGCACAGGAATCGTAGGGAATCATCCCGCACTGCTCCATCCATGCGCCAGGAGGAGAAAATGCTATTGCTCCACCCTTCCCCGTCCCAGCTCTGTCCCTTTACTCCCCCCCCCCCAAACCCCATTCGTCCTCCCCCCTCTCCCACTCTTCCTCAAAGCCCTTTCCATCCCTTCAAACACGCAGCACGGCCAGCAGTGTCACAGTGTGTACAAACGCTTGTCCCACCCTTTTAGGAGGGATTCCATTTCATCTCAACTCTACCTCTCCAACGAGAAGCCCCCCTCGCTTCTGTCGTCAGATGGAGCCTCGAACCTCCTCTGTTAGTCTCTACTTCTGCTGCTTGAGAGCTCTTCTCTTCGTACGCCCCGAACCATTATGTATGCAGCCGGGCGAGCAGAGGCCGGGCAAAAAGAGAAAAGACGGCACGAGATAGACATACACCAGCGTTTTTGACGATGGGCTTATGGGGGGAGAGGGGTGGGGGCGAGAGGGTGGAGTGTGGTGCGGGTAGTAGCGGGGAGAGTGGAAACATTTGCAAAGTTTTTCAATTTAATTTTCAAGATGAGAATCACTCTTTTACTTCCTCATCATTTCGTGCGCGCGCGTTTCGTTTCATGGCTCGTGTGCTTTTTCGTCTTTTTCTTCTTTCATCTCCTCCCCCCCCTTACACACACACACGTTCTCTCTCTCTCTCTCTCTCTCTCTCTCTCTCTCTCTTTCTCTCGCATGCTCCTTTCTTCACATGCTGCCCGTGGGTTTTATCTTGCGTCTCGTTTCGTTTCTGTCACTGCTGTCATTATTTTGTTTTTGTTCTTCTTTAATGACATTTCACACACCCCCACGGCAGCCATTCCTGCGCCCCATCGGTCTGGTTGGTGTGTCATCCTTTTTCGGGGGAACTCCAATGTGCGATGTTGTTGCGAGATATGCTTCCCTTTTCCTCTGCTCCCCCGCCTGCTGCTGCCGTTCGTTCATCCTCCTTCCTTCGTTCATCCAATTCCGATGTAATGTATGGCGTATTGGTTTTCTGCTCGCGTGCCTTTCATGTGAATCCCTTCGTGGTCGAGGGTGGAAGGGCCCGTTGTTCGCTCCTCTCGTCCGCCTGGGGCTCTACGCCCGTCTGGAAGCTGTGGAGTTTCGGTTGTTTCGCAGGCGACCAGGTCGCAGGGTCGTTTGAGTTTTCTTTTATTTCATCGTATTTTTCTGTTTTCTTCTACTGCCACTTTCGTTGCCTCCCGTACGCAGGTGTATAAAAAGAAAACGGAAGCCGCCAAGAAGGACTACTTGAAGGCGCTCGCCGCCTACCGGGCGAGTTTAGTGTCAAAGGTAAGCCGCCAGGATGACTTGTCCTGCCCCACCAGCCCAATCCCGCTCGAATGCGTCGTTAAACCATGTGCGTTTTGTTCTTTTATTTCTCGCCACCACCGTCACGGCAACACGACATCAACTACGCCACCCACGCAACTATCAACGCATCCATCGACCACAGGGAACCGAAGGAGAGCAGCAACAATCACCGCAACAATCAATCTATTCCCCACCACCACAACCAACGATTCAACAACAAACGCAGCCGCAGCAGCAACCACAGCAGCCGCAGCATCACCACCAGCAGCAGCAACAGCCCTCGGCCGGCCAGCAGCATCCGCTGCAGCAGCAGCAACAACACTCACACCAGTCGCATCCGCACCAACAGCAGCAGAACAATCACCTGGTGAACCACTCGAAGCATTCGCCGCAGAACGGACCGTCCGTTGCGCAAGCCCCCGGTCACCTGCAGCACATGCAAGGGCTGCAACAGCAGCAGCAACAACAACACTCAAACTATGCGCCGTCGTACGCATCGTCGTACAAACCATCCCAGCAGGTACGTACTCCTTGGTCCTTTTTTGTCATGTTGCAGGTTGATCAAAGCGGTGTACGATGGCTAATCAGCCTATCTGATAGGTTGGATAGGTTTGGGATATTGTTTTCCCTACCGCAAGCTTCTGTTTTTCTATGGAAAGATTTGGTAATGAATCGTATACAATTTGAACATTCCTCTCGAGCGTAATGCCCAGTGGCGCAGTGCGTAAACGCACCAACGAGGGTCTTTATAACGGCAAAGGAATGGGATCGAATCCTGCGTCGAATGTTCGTTTTGCTCTTCTCATTTTCTAAATCCTATCTTGCGGGTATGAAATCGTGAAAATAAGAGAAAAGCACGGGGAAAAGTAGGAGGAGTAGTCTTATTAAACAACACCCTTTTCTAAATGTCCCGACTCCCATTTCCAGCCACTTCTAAAGCAAAAACAAAAGAGCGCAAATAGTTCAACAACTCCACGGTGTGTGGTATGGTATGCCGTTAGTAGAGCGGTTTCTCTTGACCTAACGACTGTGAAAAACCTGTTTAAGATTTTGTGAGTCATTTTTTACACTTTTATCAAGCATTACGTGATCGCCGTAGTCGTTTGCGTCAAATGGCTCCCTTAAGAAACATTTGTGCCCCGGCTACGACTGTAGGCTGCCAGCAACATGAAAATTTCCGGGCAACTGGTTGTTGCCCCTTATATAGCAGGGGCCGTTGCCCTAGTTGAGAGAGATTCTTCTTTCTTTCCACCCCCGACTTATCTATCGACTTTATTTTTCATCAAGAAGATCAAACACACATTCGACCTCGGCGTGCTGCGGCCATTATGGCCAGTGTGTTGCGCGTTGTTTTATTTGCGTTTACACAATGAAGAGCTTATCCGTCCGTTTCCTGAGTTCCCGGCGCCAGAGAGATGATTAATGATAACGCGCGATGTCGCTCGTCAGCTTACGAACGAGCGAAATTCTGCGCCCCGTGGAAGAGAAATCAATACATTTTTGTCGTTCCCTGGCCGTCAGCGAAGCCTTGCGAGTTGCCGCGTGCGATTTAGAGAGCCTTCGAATGTAGCTGACACTATCTATTTTCCGTGGCTCCTGTTTTTCCTCCAGTTTTCCGTGCCGTTTTTCTCGATCCCGATAACATCGACACGGGAACTGACTTCCGAAGTGGACGCACCAATTTGTGTCATGGCGTGTTTCACTCCATCTTGCGGCCTGATCGTGTACACGCACACGTACAAAGTACCCTGATCGCTTAATCCTTCGAGAGGATTAGACCCCTGCAGGGTAGCTCGCCCAATGTGCGTCAACAACGCGCACTGCTAGAAGTTCTCAGCGTATCGGCAAGGTGTTTTTCTTCGGTTGTGCATTCTACCATGAATGTCCTTAGAACGTCCCAGCATTGCGCAGTCCCTTTTTTGTGTGGAATCAGGGCACCTCTCTCGTACCTCTGCCGGCGTACGCCACGCGATCGAGTATCATTTGTCAATTCATTTACTGCTCGAGCGGAGCAAAACAAATCCCTGTCAGTTCGCCGTATCGGGAACGCGTGTGTGGGAGTGTATGTGTGCGCGCGTGTGATATCGAGAGGACATGCTCGCTTCTCGCGTCCTTAGCGCGTTCAGCTCGTCCTCGCACGCTTGTTGGGGGGTGAAAGTGAATCGCATTTCGCGAAAATCGCGCACTTTTTTGTCGTAAATAATTTAATGAAGCCCCGCGTCATTAAAGGGAATAGGAGATGGGATGGAATTATTTTGCGCATTCATGTGTTGATTGGCGGGGGATTGAGGGACAGGAGGGCTGGGCTGGTGGTGGTGGGAAAAAAGAACTGTTCGATACTGTAGCACACCACCTGTAAACGCTGCGTTTGTGTGAGTCCACACTGAGTTGTCAAGGATTCGTCCGTGAGCAGCCGGGCAGGGTTTTCCTCCTTTCGCAGCGGCGTGTGTATTACGCAGCCAAGGTTATTTCGCGTGCTCTCTCGCTCTTTCTCTCCCTCAGTTAGCGCGCGGAGGCCTGCTGCTGCCATACTATTGCGCATCACTGTGTGTCAATATTTGAATAACAGATATGAGCGTAATGATGATGGGGGCCCCATATCTATTTATATTTTTATACCTCTCCGTTACCGAACCGATGCCCGTGGGTTCGAATTCTGTGCCGTTGGCCGACCAGGAGCGGTGGGATCGAAGGGATGGCAATACCTGCTAGGGGTCTGGCGGAGATTGTTGTTTTCTCAATAGCACGAATAAATAATATCCCTCGCGAACACCCTCCCTCACCCGTCCGTGTGCGTTTCCGAAATGCTCGTTACACGCGCGTTATGCTCGATATGTGCGTGGATCGTGGGGGTGGGGGGTGGAGGGGGTGAAGGAGGAGGTATCATGGGTGGGATGGGTGGGAACGTACACCCCCCCCCCCCCCCCCGCGAAGGTACACACACACACACCACCCGGTGCCGATGGAAGGGAGGCAGGTTTTGGGGGTTACATAAGTGAGGCGGCCTCTCGTCTCTAGCAACCTTGGTCGGATCATCTCTTCCTTCTGTGGGTGGGAGGGCGAAGGACGAAGGGCGAAGGGCGAACCGGTGGTGGGGTAGCCGTCTTCAATTTGACATAAGAAGCAGATAAGAAACGACCATTTTCCTCCACTCAACAATACTACCTCTCGTGTCCTCCCAAGCCGGGCTGCCCTTTCCACTTTACTGCTGCACAATCGTTCCCTTTCACCCTATTTAAGTGCGGTAGGGTGCGGGTGGGAGAGTGACCCGGTTGTGGAGGGTGGGTTGAGCAAGGGGTGGGTGAGAAGGGAGAGGACGTACTTTTGTCTAGCAACCTTCGGTATGGCAGCCTCTGCGCACGAAACGCGCCATTCTGTACCAAAGGGCAACACAATGGATGTCTTTCGAATACACATGCCCTCCCCCCCTTCTCCTGCTCTTTCCTCGCTTGCTGCCTGCGCCCTACCCGTCCCCCTTCCACTTAGTGTTGGTGTTCCCTCCAGCTCACACGCGGCATCAAAAACGTAATATTTTAGAATTACCGAATGAATTCAAATAGTAATAAAACAGCAGATTAAATAAATCAAAATACATTCTTTGATGGTATGGAAGATCCCGGAATGACATTATATTGTTGTGTGGAGTGGAAGGGCGGAAGGGTAAGCTGGGAGGGTGACGGCAGGCGAGGGGAAACAGAGATATAAGGATAAAGTGGTTATTTGTGTAGAACGATGACGGAGAGGGTGAGACAGCACGAGGGGAGTGTGCGAAGAGCGCGGGTAGCTTAGTACAAGAGAGTGACATGGTTGGTGGGGGAAGCGCGCGCGCACGCCAGAGAGAAAAAGAGAGAGAGAAAGAGAGAAAGAGACAGTGCTATGACAGCAAGCGAACGAGTGAGCGAGAAAGAGCGCCATGTTGAAGGTTGAAATTGGAAGTAAAATTGAAAACGTTGTTTGTGAGATGTTTCTCTCGTTCCCCTCCCTCCCGCTCCAGCAGCTACCCTTCTCGCGTCCGATTCCCGCGCTTGCTACCTTATGTATTACTGTTTGTGTATGCCGTCTTTAAATGGATTCCATTTAATTTCCGAGCACATGATATAAAATTACGTTCTATATAGAAGAAGGCCTTGCGCACTCACACTACAGGGCGCGCGCACAAGCAAGAGAGAGAGAGAGCGAGGAACAGAGAGTGAGTGCTCGGAGTGAGACAGATGTATGCAAGAGCGCCGACCCGGCACACGTTGGCTGTTGCGGTGGTGTGCGTGAGAGTTATCTTCATCGTAAAGGCATAGCGTGCCTGCGGGCCGTCATTCGTATACATAGGCTGGCTGCTTGGGCCTTTGGTTGAGTGTTTAATGTGTATTTTGTGTGTATTTTAAGTACTGGCTGGGATTTTGGGTAGCGCTGGTTCAGTGGTATGCTGCTTTTTAACACACACACACACACACTTCGTACACATGCAACCATATACACACACATATGTATATATACACACGCAAGCACGCGTGAACTCTCGCACTCAGTGGGCCAATTTGCTGTAGGCTCGAACCTTGCACGTGCTAGTATTCGTGAGCCGTTTGATTTCGAGCGAAAATCGTACCCGGCAGAAGTGTCGTGGCCGTCACTAGGAACGCGGGCCCGTGTTTTAGCGGCGTTTGTCCTTTTGTTTTTCTTGCTTTCCACACGCCGCAAACGAAATTTGTGCGCTTACACGGTTGGGTAGTGTGTCCAGTTGCCCTTTTGTGTGTTGCGGCAGTCGCGTGTTGAGTGTTCGCCTCATTTTCCGGTGATTTCGGACAGAATACTGCAAGTGCATGATTCGAAGCGTCGCGCGGGTTTATTAAAGTGAAAAGTTTCACCGGTTTAGCATCAATCGTGGGAGGAACGACCATCAAACTTCAAACTCCTGTGGGGAGAACCCGGAAGGACGCTATTCGGGCCCTGGTAGGTCGCGTGGGCCTTCAAGCGGCTTTTGAATTTGCATGTATGTGTTCCCTTGCTTTCGGTTGTGTGACGGGTTGACGTGCTGGGGCCTTGTATTGAGGGACGCGTTCTCACGTGCTAGGGGAAAGTTCATCTTCAAGAAAAGGCTGAAATTTGATTGAGGAAGGTATGAGGGTCAAGCTACATGAATACTCATTCGCTTGCGGTTTGAAGGTTGTTTCAAAAATCGCGTCTGTCGGCTTAGTCTCTCGAGGGATGCAAGAACCTTTTTTTTTTCTTAATTGGCTGCTTTGTGTGTTTCGCATGGCATTCTTCGATGGATCCGGCCAACGGATTTTATGGTGTCTTTCTCTTTTTTGCCCCTCTGGCGCTCGCTATGCGTGTTATTCTTCGAAAGCGGCATCAGCCGCTACCGGCCTGCATGTGTATGTGTGCGTGTATGTTGTACAGAACATTCAAGGCAACAAATGGTGCCTTCTCGCTCTTTCAAACGCATCGATGGCCGGTTGTTGTCAGATGACCATGAGAGTGCGTCGCGTGATATTTGACGTTCAACTTGTTGGTTGAATTCACTCAGCGTTCATCTATCATGGCTGCGGCTGTCACATTGACAGCAGCTGTGTGTTTTGGGTTGCGGTCTTTTCAATGCATCCGCGAAATGTAGGTACGCAGCCAGTTGTATCTTTTGAAATCAGAGCACGTTGTGTGCTTGTTTTGTTTAGCTTGTGGGAGAGAAGCCCTCAATTCACGCGGTATATCAACACTAAAACAAACACCATCAACCATTACATTTTTTCCCAATCGCTACACCAGCCAACGATCAACCTCCTAGATTCCTGTCACGGCGTTCCTCGAATTATCGTCTTTCTTTCGCCCGCTCCCCGCGTGCACTCGCTATTCCGATAGTAATGCCTCGTCCACTAATTTACTTCCTCGTATCTTCCGCCCTCTGTTGCACCTTTACGCAGGCTATGATGCAAATGTCCCATCAGCATCAAAATCTTCATCCCGGACAAGTATCGGTCTCGTCGCAACAGCAGCAACACCAAACCGCAACTTCCCATCTGCACGGCCAAATGATACCGATGAACTCGCAACAGCAGATGCTAACACACCACCAGCAGCAGCAACAACAGCAACAGCAGCAGCAACAATCGCACATGAGCATGGCTCAGCAGCAGCACGGGCTAAGTGCGACGCACAACGCCTCGAGCGTCGGCCACCAGTCGATGATGAATTTACCGATGGCCCAACAGCCGCACTACATGATGAACCAGCAGGTTAGTTTCTAGCCAGGGCAGGCCTACCTAAACTGTGCCATGGCTTCACCGGAATGCTTCGGCTTTTTGCTCTCGGTGTGATTTGGTTGCCGTTTGTTTTTATGTTCATTATTTAAAGTTATCGACCATCTTTTTTTTCAAATGTTGACGGTTCATTGTATTCCTTTTATTTCGTGATTTTTTATTTTTCTTCATAATGCAGGGATTGCGAGTTTGTGTTTCAAATTATGTCGCATATTCTCTCATATTTGTGCAAGTTCCATTGCCCATGGTCAAAGAACGCGTTCATAGCGCACTTAACACCGTAGCACTCTTTGGCATCCCTGTGCACTGGCACGATCCTAGCTTCGAGCACATCCAAATATAATCCTACAGCTTCAAGCTTGGTGTTGCTGTTTTCTTATCACTTGTCATTCAACAAATTCACATCATGAATTTAGATTGTCATGCATTTGGACCGCAGGGAAGGCATACAATCCCAGTTTAAGTAAAAATATGCAAACATCACTTATATATAACATAATACATACTACTTACAGTTATAATCAATGAATAAACGAATAAATAAATAGATATACTAATACTTTTGTAACTATAAATTTTATGTATTATATTATATGTATTCTATATGTTTTAAATGTTCTAATTTTGTCTTCGGTTGGTTTTTCTTCTTTCCCACATCCTTACCTACCATTTGTGTTGAAATTTTTTAATTCAAGCAATATAACCAAACAAAAATCCTCTGCCTCTCGTGAATAGACTTTTGTGTGGTGATAAATAACGCAATCAGTATTCTTTTGCTTACCATTGCAGCACTTTCCATTAAGCTTCAACATATTTTAGGGCACATATGGCACAGATGCTGCCCACATTGACATTCGGAGCCGAACAGCGTCCCATAGAGTTGCGACATATTCCCGTTGATTCGCACCCAATAAAATGAGAAACTGGTTAGAGAAGTAAAGACAGGGACAGATAGAAAGGGGTAGAGATAAAAAAGAAAAGCTAGAGACGTTAAATATATAACAAAGGAGTAGAGTGGAAAAAAGGAGAAAAAACTACATACATAAAGCTAATAGGATATAAATGATCGTATCGTCGGTTTGTAGCCAAACTAAATTTAACATGATTAAAATGAAAAAAGAAAAAACATACACACAACATGTATTGTGTAATGAATGTACATGAAAACTACTACCGTATACAGATAATTTGTAGTTTTAAACAAAAAAAAGATTAGTTCCATGTTCCCTATTTGACTTCCTCGGTCTTGAGGGGGTTGGATTTGTTTTGATTGAGAGGAGAGCGAGAGGGATGATCATATAAACGGATAATGAGGATATCGATATAAGTATACTTTAATTCAGTGGTGTCAACCGGCTGACAGGTCGGATTGCATCTAGAATCCCTCATAACATGTTGCATTTGGTTGCGCTATCGCCATTCTATTCGATTTGATTTGAGCGATAACCGGCAAACTTATGAAGCACACATTTTTATCCTTTTAAACAAACCAATAACCAAACCCCTACTGATTTTTCGATTCCTTTGCGGATGGCCAGATTGGTGGACCTCGCTGGATTGGAGGGGGAGGGGGGGGGGGGGGCTGTATGTTTGACATGCCTGCTTTCATTTGACAGCCAGTGAAGTTTATTAAAGTGCGTCGTGAGAAAGAGTGGCTGAAGGGAAAGGTTACGCGAGCTGCTTTCAAAAGGTTGGAAACTAGAAACATAAACCATCGTGTATATAGCAAGATATATTAGGGATCGTGCAGTGGAGGCTCTTGATCTCCAGTAGCCGACGAAGTCGGTGCTACAGGTCAAGTATCCACAGGGAAAAGAACCGCTCCATCAGGGGAGGAGTCTAGCGCCACAGGGGCAGGTATAGAAGAGAGTGACAAAGAAAACAAGGTTCTCTAAGCAGGTGCGTTAATTTTGGCCCTTGGATTTTTGAGATCCGCTGAGCCCCAGTGTCCTAACGGAGCTCGATGTAGTGAGGGAACAGAAGCGTAGGATATAGAGAGTAGCGAGCTAGAGCGATCCGAATGGACATGTGTAGGCATGTGTAGGAGTTCATGTTCGCGCTCTATGTCACGCTGGTTCGCTTCAGAAAATTCGTACTGTTGATAGTATCAAAGTAACTACACGGATCGGGGTATTCGAACGTGTATGAAAAATAAGAAAATATAAGCAAACTAGAAGGGAAGACGAAATTACCATAAGAGAGAACGTAACAAGCGCTCTCATAACGAGATAATTAAAGTGCGTTGAAGGGGAAGAAGAAGGAGCGTTCGTTTCATGTAATCATGATTACAGCGGAGAAGAATAAAGATCCCCATACATATATAATAATAAAAGTAATTATAATGTAACCAATTGCAAAAGTAGTTAAGACTTTGTAAAAGGCACTGTAAACAATACTTCGGTAGATATGAGTTATTGATTGATTGATAAAAAGCCAACGGATGAGAAGGATTAAGCGAGAAGAGGAGAGGTGAAGGGAAGAGAGGAAGAGGAAGAGACCAATAGGTAGAGCATTCTTCCGTCGAAAAGAGACCAGAAGTGTCCATGTATATATTTTAATCATCCCTTCTCATAACTACAATCCCTGCTACAAGATGTCCTGCCGCAAAACCGGCAAGTGGAGACGTTTGGATGTGTGTGGTTTCTTAGAACAACCGTCCGGTGGTTGGGCTAAATACCGTTCACATAATCGCATACGGTCACATACATTTACCACAGATTATACACATTTTTAAAATAAATAATATGCCCTTTTGCAGAATAAAGCCAAACCCCGAATACTACTTGTGGCGAATGGGGGATGAACAAAAATATAACCCTTTAGAATAGAGAATGTTGTAAACTCCACCTGTCTCTCCCCTCTTCCCACACCTTTGCCTCTCCTTCTCAATCAACGGTGTCATTTGTTTTCCCATGTATCCTTTCTCACCGCCCTAAGCGAAAAGGAGAAGGAAATGAGGATGGGGCGAAACAAAGTAAAAAAAAATAAACAAAACAAAATTTGCCAGAAGTAAGAAAGGAGAAATACGGAAACGAGAGGTGATTCCAGGAATACTGTTAATTTTGAAATTTCCCACCCTCAGAAAAATGCAAGGGGGAGGAGGGCATAAAGGCGCAAGAAAAATAAGTGAAACGATGATAGATAGCTAGCAGATGGGGAGGTTGGGGATTGGAGTAGAAGTGAGGGATTAGCTCGCCCCCTTTCTCCCTCCTCCCCTTGGTTCCCAGCCAGCACCCCGCCGCGTGGCGGAAGAAGAGAGGAACGAAACGAATCTATTTACATTTTCTTTTTAAACTTAGCAACAGCGGTACGATCCTATTTGTTTTCTAGTGCGGATTCAGTGCAAAATTTTATATCTGTTCATGATTAATGTTGAAGAAATACATAGTGTACAAACAAAGCGTTGTGCGTTCAATGGTCAGACAATATGTGAGCGTATGGGTTCATTCGACTATGCGCTCAGTTTAAGTTGCCCCTTTCCGGTGCACCCATGGCATTTACACATTCCTCTCCCATATGTGTGCTGCTTTGTAAGGGATGATAATGCAATCGATGTGAGAAAATGTGGTGTGAGTGTGCGTGGGAATTAATTTCTGTCCTGGATCCTTCCCCAAATGTGTGTGTGTGTGTTTGTGTGGTTTATTTTAACTGTCTCCCGATCCTATTTTGTTTCGCTTTCGATTGTTCCAGCGCGCACTCGCTCACAATTGCACCCAAAGTTACACACACACACATACACATACACCATCTTCACGCACATACACATCCTGGCCGCGGGAACATCTTGTGCAAACACCGGCCGGAATCGTGGTGTAAACCCTACGCTATATGCCCGCTCTGTTTGCCCCGACTCCGTTTCAGATGTCCCACCAGCAGATGCAACAGATGCAGCAACAGCAGCAGCAGCAGCAACACATGCAACAGCAACAGCATCTGCAACATCAGCACATGCAGCTGCAACAGCAGCAACAGGATCAACAGCTGCAGCACCAAGAACAGCAGCAACAGCATCTGCTCCAGCCGGATCAAGATCAGCAGCAACACCTGCACCATCAGCATTCCGGAATGCACTCGCAGGGAGTCGTCGGAGACGAAATGATGGGCCAGCAACAGCAACAACACCAACAGCAGCAGCAACAACAGCAGCAGCAGCAACTTGCCCAAAATACAATGCCCCGAAGCCAGGTGAAGTACGCACCAACGGCGCAATTTGTTGCAAGTCAAAAGTGCATCCGAATCGGATGCAACAACGTTGCCATCGAAAATCCTGACTGGGAGGATGAATACTGCAGCCAGGAATGCGTTATCTCGCACTGTCGGTAGGTCAATTTGATCAAAGAATTGCTACAAAACCTGGAACTAAATCTTCTCTCTCTCTGTCTTTCTATCTCGCAGGGCCGTGTTTGCCAGTTTCCAAAAGGACTGCTCTCAGGGTAATGTAGCGCCACAGCAACAGTCCTTTTCAACCGTGAAATAAAAAAGCCTATCCTCCACCCGGTCCCTCAGAAGCGAACTTACGAGTATGGACGGTGTATATTTGTCGGTGTGGTATCATTGAAATTACAATGAAAAAATAAAACATAATTACCCCCCCGGTATAAATTCTATCCCTGAAGATGCGGGCTGACCCTGCGCAGCCTGTGCGCTTGTACCATTACTTGGTTATATATGTATTCGCTAGCTAGCTAAAGCAGCGAATCGATGGATAGGGTTCAGCGTAACAGTAACCGAAAAGAAAATTAAGATTTGTTTAAGAAATTTTATCCAGGTAATAGAATGAAGAGCAGAGAATGAAGAGAACGTCTCTTCAAAGAACGTTGAGGGACTATTCGTTCGTTTTATTAAAATTAAAATACAGATAAAATTTCCAGTTAACAGCCTTTCTCATCCTCATTTGTATCTCGATCAAGAAATTTGTCAGCGTGCTGTTTGTGGAGCTTCTAGCTAGATAGGAAAGCCATTCTAATAGTATCTCACACACGCAAATTCACGTCCTTTTCCGTCTACTCTCTGTGGAAGCGAGTAGATAATCGGCAATCATTATATTTTTATCGCGTTTAGTTCACAAATGACAGGCAAGGACTCAATTTACAGCAGAGAGCAGGATGTTTAGAAATTGCCCGGCCAAAAAACGATTAGGAAGGGGACCGTGTTCGCATACGCAGACATTTAGCGTCGCAGGGTCTGTACAAATTGCAGGGGGTTAATTATTGTGTATCATTCTGCTAGGCTTAAATATTACGTTAAGACATACAATACATTAGGGATGCGCGCGAGGATGTAAGACGTCTCTATAGGTGTGTTTTATTGTTGACTTTTCCTTTCTGTGAAATATGAACCCGTGTTGGGCCGGATTACATCGGTAAACTGCGTGTAGGCATCGTGGAAACCGTACGCTAGGGGTAGGAAGATCCTGCCACGATTAGGCGAAGAAAAGCAGAAGCGCCCCGGAACGCGCGGCATATGGTTCCGGTTGTTTTGTTGGTCCACTCGGTGTGATGGATGCACACATCGAGCAGGACATAGTGGCCGAAAGAGAAAGAAAATAGGATAGAGAGTGTTTGTAAAGAAAGCCAAAAAAAGGACCACTTCAATGTTGGAACAGGTGTAGCATGAGAGAGCGCGAAACGTGAGCAGCGTTGGATTTATTTCTTTTTTTATTATACACTGGTTTAGAATTTCAAAACGATCGATGAAAGTTACTCAATTCGTGCTGGTTATATTACACCATAATCAAATCAAACAGTCACTGATTACCCGCACTTTCCAGTTTCTTATTTTACTTCGAAACGTGAAAAGTTTATTTTCTTTTTCTCATTGTCATTTCAAGAAGGTGTACTATTTCCTGATTCGGATAACGCTGCGGTGTATCGCGCCCTCTCGTCCTTTTCTCTTTTGCTAGCACAACCTACACACCTACAGAAAACACATGGTATAACAACAATAAAAAGACACATTCTCATATGTTCCTGCTCGTGGTTTGTGTTTGATTGCAGTTAGTCTAAAGTATGTAAAGCTGTAACTTTCATAAAGCCGAAAATCCCTTTATTCTCATCGATTACGTGAGAATGATTATCGAGCGACTAGTTGGGCGTGAGTTCAATAGCCTCCGCGTGATAAGGAAGACATGATAATTTAAACTAAAGGGTAACAACGAGGTAAGTATAGGTCCGGTTGAACGGAGAGGGTTATATTTGACCCCAGTCTGGTCACGAAAGTGATACCGAACGACCCCGGAACGGTCGTGAAGTGTCGCATGGCCGTAAGAAGATTTGGAAAGATTCAAACCGATGACATGGCACGAAAGTGGGAAAGAAAACTTCACGGGATATATTGAAAGAATGAAGAAAATTAAGTACATCTCAGTGTGGAGCTTTTACATGATGAAACCGACAAACAATTTGTCTAATATTCCATCAGGAAGGGAAATGCTTCATATAAAACCTGATAGAACGTTCGTTTCGAAGTAAAGTGGCTCGATTTCACGTTTGTTTCACAGCAGCAATTTATAATTTAAAGGAAAGCTTAATTTTTCAAATATGTCCAGCCATGGATCACATTCGATTGCATTTCAAATTTCATCAGAGAGTATGGCCTTAATGATCATGGATCTGAACTGCGTTTAATAATGCTTCGAGCTACAACATCGCGCCCTCGTCCGAAAATAGGTCCGACCGTTTTCCTTCGATCAAGCAACCATTGGAATTTAATTTCGAGAGTGACAGAACGTAATTGACTCTTCAATAATTTCGCCGCTATTGTGTGATAATTTAATTACGAAGCGCCATACCTCCAGGATACTCGTCCAGGACCGGGATCGACTCCACCTCTGCCATATTCTTTCATCTTCTGATGCTTCGTGTCCCGTTCGGGTTCGAGTTCGTCCGGAGCAGGCGCGCTAATGCTGGCCAAACCACCCAGCATAGCTCGCGAAAGGGAGGATATTGGGAGGTTGCATAACGCGATAGTGCTGTCGACTGTCCTTCGCCTGTGGTCGGCGCAGCAGAACATAAACAGTGTGCGCTCGGAGCGTCCAGAGCGCTGGTGCTGGTGTTTGGACCAATTTTGGCTCGGCATTCGTGGTTAGTTCGGTTTCTTGCTCTTTTATTTTCCGCTTGAATTTGAGACCACATATTTTCCTCGGTGGTTGGTGAAAAGCGGGCTACTGCAGCAGGTGAGTAATGATAGTGTTGTTTAGTTCAATTACACCTGAATCTGGGGTCAATTTTCGTCCATCAACCAGAGCGAGTAAATGGGGAAATTTTCACCATCAATCAACTATGCTCGAGCAAACTTATAAGGTTATTTCTCGCAAAACTTAAAGCTTAAAGTTGTGTGGGAAAACTACTGCCGCCTGACTACCAGCATCCGATAGAGGCAGTGAAATTTTTCGTGCATTGTATTTTTTATTCATCCTTTCACAAAAGATAGAAAGGTTCCAATTGCCATAAGCGAGCGCACGCGTACAGCTTTCCCAAGAGCAAAAATTACCTAGAAGGTTATCTTTTCTGGTGTGAGCCCATTAGTGCGCCTATTTACATCAGTCAGCTTTTACTGTAACCGGCTCAAGGGAAAATGGTCGACTAAAACAACCAGGAAGACGTACCAGAACACACCCCTGCTGGACGTTATTGTCCTTGTCAAATTATCGGTCGCAAAAATCGATAGTTTTTTTATTGCGTGTTTGAAAATATACAAGCACACACGTGCGCGCGCGCACGAACACACGCACAAAGCGCGCTTTGGAGATTTGGAAGCTGGTGTCTTGACACTGAAGGTGCTTGATTGAGTGTAAAAAATACTATTCATTTCCTCAGCTCCATCATGGCCTGCCCTTTCGCAAAGCATGCCTCCAGTGAGCAGTTCCAGCGACAGCCTTCAATAGCTGAGGCGCACAACTGGAACCTGGACGAGGATCTGAGCGAGATCCCGGGGGATGCGTTGACACTGACGCACCTGAACGCAGCGATACAGCTGCTGACAGCACCGTCGGTAAGTTTCTGGTAGGGGTTGAGTAATGCCAGGCCAATCAGGCGAAACACTCTCTTTAAATTGCGTCCAGATCGAGAACGTACACGAAGCGTTGATGTCGTTGATCGCCAAGTACAGCAACAGGTGGCCGGGCCTGTCAAAATTGTAAGTGTCCTTTCTGGGGATGTTTCTCTGGGTATTACGTTTGATAGGATCTCTCGACCTTTCTCAGGAAGACCGAGCGGTCGGAGTTGTCCATTTATCCACACTACGACTACCTCGCCGACATCCAGGACAATCTGACTCAGATCGATGGTGAGTAAACGGGATTTCACAAGGGGGATACCGCTAACCATAACTTTACTTCACAGAATCGGCCGTGTCGGAGATTCTGGTGCACCTGGGCGAGGAGCTGATCCAGACGGCGTGCGTGGGCGTGATCGAACGGGCGTTCAAGTGTCTCGGCTCGGATCTGCAGGAGTTCCTCGGCTCGCTGGACGGTGTGTACGACGTATTGAAGCTGCAGGAAGAGGAGATCTCTGACACCGGATTTGTCTGCGCGGGCGAAGGTGAGCTGATCTTCACATCTGAGCGTCCAGTGTTGGCTTGGTTACTGCTAGGGTGTCTTCGAGCCCTCAGCAGACTGTTGTTCAACTGCGAACCGGAGATTGAGTTGGAACCGTTGGCGGGAGATACGCCTCGCTATCGCTATCTACTGCGGGTAGACGAACCGACACCTATTCCAGGAGACGCTGTCTCAGTTGACGCCGTTTCAGGAGATGCTCGAGACCTGAAGGTGAGCAATCGGTTCTTTTGCGATGCATTCCCTTGGCACTTCATCATGGATGAGCAGTTGCGGTTGGTTCAGCTCGGGTCGGCGTTCAGTCGGCTGTTCAAGGGACACGTCGGAAGTGGGACTGGTACCGGAGTTGGCCTCACTGCCAGCACTTTGTTTCGCTTCAAACGACCACGTGGCCTCCCGTTGCACTTCCGCGAGATCGTGCGACGCACCAACACACCGTTCATGATCTCGCTACGGGCTCCACCTGGTCGGCCCGACTTCTTTGCCAAAGGTCTTGAGATCAAGGGCCAGATGGTGTTCTGTCCGGAGTCGAACGCGCTCCTCTTTGTTGGCTCACCATTTCTCGACGGACTCGAGGGACTCACCTGCAATGGGTTGTTCATCTCCGACATTCCGCTGCACGATGCGACACGTGAAGTCATCCTTGTTGGTGAGCAAGCTCGTGCCCAGGATGGGTTACGACGCCGCATGGATAAGCTGAAAAGCTCGATCGAGGAGGCAAACTCGGCCGTCATCAAGGAGCGAAAGAAGAACGTCAGCCTGCTGCAGTTGATCTTCCCGGCCGAGATTGCGGAGCGGCTCTGGCTTGGAGCTCAAATCGACGCTAAGACGTACCCGGCCGTGACGATGTTGTTCAGTGACATCGTCGGTTTCACCAGTATCTGCTCGCGTGCAACTCCCTTTATGGTGATCAACATGCTGGAAAACTTGTACAAGCACTTTGACGAGTTGTGCGGCTTTTTCGACGTCTACAAGGTGGAGACCATTGGAGATGCGTACTGCGTCGCGAGTGGACTCCACCGAGCCAGCATCTACGATGCACATAAGGTCGCCTGGATGGCTTTGCGCATGATTGAAACTTGCACGCTCTACAACACGCACGATGGCCAGCACATTAAGGTGAGAGTCTAGACGTTACCTGGTGCGTCTAGTCGCTAACATTCTACCGATTCTCTGTCTCCCAATATCTAGATGCGCATTGGTCTTCACACCGGAACCGTGCTGGCAGGTGTTGTGGGCCGCAAGATGCCCCGGTACTGCCTGTTCGGGCACAACGTGACTATCGCGAACAAGTTTGAGTCCGGCAGCGAGGCGTGCAAGATCAACATCAGCCCGACGACGCGGGATTGGCTGGTGAAACACCCGGGATATGGCTTCCAGATGGACGCACGTGACGCCTCCTGCATGCCAAAGGAGTTCACTGACTCGAAGGGCCTGACGTGTTACTTCCTCGAAGGGTACAAACACCCGACGCTTGGAAACGAACGGCCACTCCAGGAGCACATCGAGGAGGCGATGCGTCAGACGTTGCAGGAGGCGGCCGAGACACTCGAGGTCGGTCAGTAGAATACCCTCGGTGAAGGTGTTCTCGATGGATGATGTAGGCTTCACGTCGGAAAAGCGATGACGACGGCTTTTCTGAGCGTGGGGCGTCATGTATTGATGTTTAGTAGATGTTTAACCGTTTCGGCTGTCTAAACATGAACTATTATGTACCGTTTCTAACCACACTCTCTAGACCAATGCCAACAAACCAAGAAACCAAAATGGTAACAGCTAATAAAGCGAATAAATCGTACTCTCTAGAGCGATGTGTATATCGGGTTGTGCGGATTGGAGAAATACCACCAGAATGGCACTATTTTGTTCGCTTGAGTCCGCGTAACGTCCTTTAATATCGCGGACCTTTACTATCAACTCGTGCTCTTCGTTTATTAGAGTGCTTTTACGCTCGTAAACTGTCAAGTCGTAATCAGCTACGTTTTTATGCATCTCTCGAGTGCCAATAGAGCCATCAATTACGGCTAGTACTGCTGGCACCATTCCTCCAGCCACCATTCTGGCTCAGTTCTGGCGAGCACATAGTATAAGAATATAATATTCCCCTTCCATGGTTTGTGGATTGCTTGGTAGAGTGATTGCCGGAGAAAGACCCCGGACTCGACCTGACCTTCAGCGTGGTCGATCATTCTTGCGTATCGCGTAACAGGAGGAACGCTGTCTTGAAGATAAGCGCGAACATGCAAGCGCACCCGTGTGTGCGTTCTGCTTCAGTTTTTCTTTTCCCCGTGGAGAGTTTTGCCTTTTCCTTGCGCTTGTTCCAGACTAATTGAATTTATTCGCCAGATGGGCGATCGTTAGGGTGACATTTCAGTTGATTAGCGTCCGGGGCGATGTTCTGGGGGTGAGTGAGTCTCGGGAGAAGCGATGCGCAGATGCACGATTTAATTTAATCAACCCCTAATGGGACTCAAACCTGATACACAGCCGGGTATGCGTGAGCTGTTCGCTATTTCATTGAGCAGCTTGTGCTGATGGGAGAATAATGGGAGGGTATCCAAAGTGCAACAGAGCTAGTCTGTGCAGCTGACAAAATGAACCGGGCTACTCCATGATCTACCGGATGACAAGAGCATCATCTATTTTGGATACGCGTTCCACTGGCAACCTGGAGATAGGGTCATTCCCCTGCTCATCTCTACTTCTTTGTGGATTAGGCTGTCTCTCAGACAAAATGGAAACCGGGAAATAGTTCTTGATGAGTAGGGATATCCCTATAGCAATACTCACAATGTTGAAAAGACGATAAATAGAGCTATCAACCCACGATGCAACCTCTTATAGATGCTGTTTGTTACTCGTTCGGCGGTGCAGAACGTAGTGGCAGTGAAACACGTCAGAGTTTGCCCCCTGTTCCACGTTCCGCCATCCTGTGAGTGTAATTCCGCAAACAAGCCGGAAACGATTGGACCGATCGTGCGGCAGTGACTGCCCCAGACCTTGAGCCCATTTCGCCGCAGCGACGCCGTTTTAACCGATTTTTTCTCACGCGGATATAAAACGGCGCTGATCCTGGCGGGTCCCGGCCAGTGGCTAGAGTGACATCCGAGTGCAACATTTTCGCCGACCTGAGAACCTGGAAGCCTGAGCTGCAGATATACCCAGGAATCCGAAATACAAACATGAGGGTGCTGCTGGTGTCCGTCACGCTGTTCTCTGTGGTAAGCGCTTGCCTGATGTTAGGGTTGCGTTGGGAGCTTGCAGAAGTTACCCGGTCTTCTTCGACTTTAGGCTCAAGGAGTGTATGAGATTCGAACATTCGGGGACGCTGCTATGTATAAGGACGAGTGCGTGCGACAACACGCCGCCCGGGGAAGCTCGTTAATCGATTACATGCGTAGAGTTCCGATGGACGCACCGGATGATGATGGACGTTGGTGTGTGATCCGATGTATCCTGCAGAAGTCAGACTTGATGGATACGATCAGGGATGAGCTGATTGAGGCACACGTGCACGAGCAGATGCAGTACAGCAACGCAATCGTTGAGGACCCGGACGACATTCGCAGTGAGACAGAGCGATGTCTACGTGAACCTGCTGCAGATACCGACGGTGGAGCCTGCCAACGAGCGTACACTTTCTTCGCCTGCATCCAGAGCACGGAGTACGATCTGTTTTGACAGCGTAGGTCTCCTGCTTCCTATCACCCAGTGTAAATGTGAGCCCCAATCCCAATAGACCTTAAAAGAAGAGCATATATTTATAGAATATAATAAACGCTGGTTCGGGATGACAGAGCACACCCAGAGTTTGCTTACTCACGATTATCTCATACCGATCCCGGCTGGCCAAGGATGGAAATGAACGCTGGCTTCAGGTTCATTATCAGCGAGCCCGGTTTGGGTCTGGATCAGCTGATCCAGTCTGGAAGAGCCGCTTATCTGCTGGTCCGTAGTTCGCCTTCCTGGGATCGGGACCTGACCCGGGACCGTCAATTTGCTCTCCACTCCGCTGCAATCACAATCAATGGAAATGTGTCCAATCGCTCTGTTCCGAGGGCACTATCACTGGTACTGCTCCTCCAGCTTCTGCTCCTCGTTGGGAGACACACAATGCGCATCTCTCGACCCGTGTGGATATGGACGGGTCAACGTACAGCTCCCGCACCATCCTGCGTGCTATCAAGTAAATAAGTGGAGCAAATCAGTCCCTCGTCCTCCACCCCATTGCACCTACGCTCTGGGGGAGATCTGATTGACCGTCCTGTTGGGCGTTATAAAAGCAGCCGGTACGGTCGCAACGAAACCATTCCGTACGCGCGTGTCCAACCGGGAAAGGTAACCAGAGTCAGAACAAAACCGAACGTCCAGTAGTAAACACCGTAGGTCTGAAGATGCTGAAGTTGTTCGTGATCGCAATGGTGGCGCTCAGCGCTGTGGTAAGTTGATCAAAAAAGCAAAGACCCAGACGATGATGGCGGTGATGATCAACCCACTATACTCTACTCTACCAGGTAAGCGCAGAGTTCGTGGTGCAGACGCGCGACGACCTGCTGAAGTACCGTGCGGAGTGCGTCCAGTCACTGGGCGTGTCGGACGACCTGGTGGAGAAGTACAAGTCGTGGAACTTCCCGGAGGACGACACCACGCAGTGCTATATTAAGTGCATCTTCAACAAGATGCAGTTGTTCGATGACACCACCGGTCCGCTCGTCGACAACCTGGTAGTGCAGTTGGCGCACGGTCGGGACGCTGATGAAGTCCGTACGGAGATCGTCAAGTGCGCTGGTACCAACACCGATGGTAACGTGTGCCACTGGGCGTTCCGTGGATTCCAGTGCTTCCAGCAGAACAACCTGTCGCTGATCAAGGCTAGCGTGAAGAAGGACTAAGCGTCAAATGGTAGTGCGGAATCACCGCAACCGTACACCCACGCAAACACGCGCACCACCAGGGGGCGCTGCTTCGGACTCGAATAAAGTAAACCTTTCCCAAAAACGCAAACAACCGCTGTTCTGCTATCAACCGCTCGTGCCACCGTTGGGCGTGGGTTTTGGCTCGCGAAGGAAAATTCTGGGTCGCGAGGAAAAATCAATCACGCCTCCTCTGGTGTGGGTTGCGTTTGCAGGTGTTACGCCGCATCACCAAGGACAACGGCAAATAAACAAGCTTCCGGCTTGTGCGCCCTCTGCAGGCTAACGCCTTGAGGACGTTCTGGATGGTGAAAAAAAAAAACGAGAACAGGGTCGATGTAGAGGAAAAAAAGGGTAACAAACAAAAAAATCAATCACCCGGGATGGTCACGGGTGGAGCTTACCAGTCACTAGTAATGGCCAACACGAACGGCCTGGCCATCAGCTGCCACAATCGTGCAAAGTTCGGTACCGTACGTCCGAGAGTGTGAAACTTCTGAAACCCTCCAGGTTCACCTGTGCCGGCTGCATCCTGGCTCGGGGTTGGTAGGTTACCGTCCATTCATTAGGGTTTCCGTAGAATGCCCCAACTCCTGTCGCGAAGGACCTCGTGTTTTGAGTTTCTTGTGCTAGCTGGCCTACACCTGCACCGCAACGAACCCACCTGTGTAACTGTGTGTGGTGACAATTATGCTGAATGGAAACCACTGTCGTTGAGCGCCACACCAGCAAGCAAATGCAAATTAGCCTTCACATCGGCCCTGTCGAAGGGTGCCGCCCTTGGGTGGTGCTAATTTTCCGTGCAAGTTTTCGTCGATTGCGAAGGGCTCGAACGGTGGTTTGGCGCGCGAATTCGCCACGGATTTCTTGGGTGATTGTTTGTTTGTTTCGTGTTACGAGCGGCCCGCGAAAAAGGGCTGTTTTTTCTTTCAACCAACGCTCGTTGTAGGGCTGCAAAATGCGATGCCCATGCGTTGATAAGGCGCCCTCCCCACCGGGCGAAGTTGGTGAAAAGTTTGACGTGCTGGGTGGCGTTTTTCCGCTGGGTGTTTCGAATTTTCCACCCAAACCTGCTTTATCACTCGCCCCAACCCCAGAGGCCAGCTTCGACACCGCCGGCTATTGATTGACACCGAGTTTGGCGGGCTGAAAACGTCTCCCGCTCGAGGCAATTATAATCACCCCTGTTTGGGAGGTGCTTTTGGGAACTTGTTTTTTTTTTCGTTGTTTCTGGCGTGCTTCGAAGGTCATGATGTGCCTCGGAAGAGGTCGTTCGCTGGGTTTTCGGTCGACATCACAATAAGGAACACTACGCCGACATGCGAGCTGAACTGCCACGAGCTCCGGTGGAAGGATTCTTAAAAGAAAACAAATAAACTGAGCAACTTTTCTTACAAACTGCCTTGGTGCGTGTAGAAATGGCGCGCGCAGGGCTGCGATGTTGGGGTTTTAATTTATGCCGGAAGATTTAAGTATTTAAACAAACGAAACATTGACAAAACGTCTCCTCGAAACCGGCTTTACGTCGTTTGCTTCTCGTTCTATTGATTAAATTTCAGGATTTGCGCTCGTTTGTTCTCAAATGCTCTAACTCGTGCTGTTTACTTTTTCCTTTCAATTTCATTTAATGGTCAATTGGTTTAGTTTTTATGTTTCTTTTTTTATGGTATTTATCTGTTTAAGAACATTTTAAGGATTTTTATAAGCATTTTAATTTATTCGCTTTAACGTGTAACTTGTGTAATGTGTGCCATTTCAGCGTTTGTTACGTGATATATTTACTTTTCACTACACCATTTTCTTTCGATTGGTTTTGGGTTCGAAATACACGTATGCACGTGAGTTGTTTGATGTGCTTTTAATAATACCGACTTTGCACGAACTTCTGCAACGTTATGAACAAAAAAAAAAGCACCACCCATTGGGAACGATGGAAGGGGGTTTTATTTGTCCAATATTGACGCCCGCATTTCCAAACAGAATGCCTCCATCGGCGGTACGTGTTGCAGAGTCACTCTCCAATCCAACGCCCCCAACCAACTACCTGCTTCACTGGCTCCACCTAGGACACCCGGCTACGACTCCCGAAATTGGCCGTAAACGAAAAATAAAACCACACACACGCACACCAAGCTGTGTGTTATCGCTACCGCCCTTTGCCAGTTGCTAGCCGCAGGTTGCTAGCGAGCCGAATATTGCCGAACGAAGGACGAAAGGACCCACCACCCTGACGGCATGATGAACAGGAAACCCGCGAAGGACGGAGCCACCGGGAAGGGTCTCGTGGCCGCGTTCGACAACAACACGAAGGGTGGGGCGATGATAATGAAAAGCGTTTCCATCTTTCTGGCCAGTGGCAGGCGAGCCTCGGCCCAGTCGAGAGATCAGGCTGGGAACGGTCCTGGTAGTGCTCAGCCACGTGGGACGTCCGATTCAAACGCGAAGGACCAAACGGGCACGTCACGTACTGCGATCTCGCGAGACAACCGAAGAATCCTTGCCAGGATGGACGAACTCAACGGGAAGCTTAACCCGAAGATGCTGGAGATGTACAAACGGCGGACGCACTTTTCCAAGTAAGTGGAGTGGATGTTGCAGATGTTAGGTTGATATTTTGGGTAAAGGCAGTGTGACTGGACGCGTTCTAGCGCGTGGATCTCAAGTGCTAAGTGCATCGATTGCAGCTTCTCTTGTGTGAGCTAAGCCAATCCCTGATCAATTCCTGCAATCAGTACTTTCAGATACCTTAAGTTGCTCATGTAGGAGTATATATTGGAGTTCCCAAATTTAGCCAGCCCATTTCAGATTAGGTTATAACTGACTTTACTCAGGAACATTAAGTCATCTTAAGCAATGAGATCTAAGAAGGATGTTTGAGCTACACCTATTAAGAAGGGTTACTATTTCTACTCTAGATTTCTTACTCTAGTGTAACTGTTCCAGCACCAAACTAATGTAAACGAAGCAAACTGAGCCAACCCTGAAGAAAGCGATGTTCTATCGCAGGTCGTCCGCTGGGTTGGGGGTGTTTTAATTGGTTTTAGAAAACACTAACAGCAGCCTGTTCCTTTGCCCAACGTTCGAGTAAGTTGGGACACACTTTCGTCACATGATTTACTGCCACTCCTGACGGATCCCAAACCACTCTCAGTTGATTCAGATGTTTTGTTCCCATAGCCTCCGTCGTCAAACGTGTAGTACATCAGATCGTCGACCTGAGGGTTGCTCCACCCTGAGGGTGGAATGCATAAATTTTCATGTTATTGATTTGTTTATCATTTATGATTCGATACAACATCGATGTCCTTTTTATCGCTACGTGAAGACCGGCGCCTGACATGCGATACATCGCGGCCTCAGTGGCCCATTGCGGTCGTTTATATCGTCCAGGTTCAGGCCCGTTACTGGCTCTGGTCGGGTGTTTTGCCCTGCCGTGTCAGGCTTACGTGATTGGAGTTCAATCAAAAACGGCTCGCTCGATGTGCTCTGAGACGCATGTTGCTGCATGTCGTGCAAATTAATGTGCATTTTATTGCGTGGTAAGTGTCGTTAGCGACATTAGCGCAACTTTGGCGCCGTAAGCGAAGCACAATGCGATCCTAATCGTGCCCATTCAGAGGTGGATGGGACCTGCAAAAAGTAGACGTCCTTGAGCGCTGTTGCCCAAAACTGATCATCACCACCTGTGTGTGTCTTTCGAACAGGGTCGAAGTGGAGGCACTATGCAAGATCTACCGCAAGCTGGTCGCCAACGCGAGTTTAAATTCGAAGGCACTAGCCGCGAGCAACCCGGGTGTGATAGCGAAGGCTGGTTCTTCAATGGATGGAATCGACCGGTCGGTGTTCCGTGAGCTACTCCACAGCACCTTCGATATCGTGACGGAGGAAACGTTGATGGAACGCATCTTCTGTGCGTGGGAAAAGGGCTACGAAGGTTTACCGATCCGGCTCGAGGGCTGGTTGATGGGGTTGTCTACCTTTCTGAAGGGTTCTCAGGCGGAGAAAACTGCGTTCTGTTTCCGTGTGTATGACCTCAACAGCGACGGGTTTATTACCAAGGACGAGATGTTCGCGTTGTTGCGCAATTGTCTGATCAAGCAGCCACAGGATGAAGATCCTGATGAGGGCGTCAAGGATCTGGTCGAGATCGCTCTTCGTAAGCTAGACATGGACAAGGATGGGAAGGTGAGTAGTTGGGGTGAATGATTTGATGTGACCGCATGACTTTCAGGCTGACCGATGACTTTTGTGCAAAAGATCTCGTTTCAGGACTATCAGGAGGCGATCGCAGAAGAACCACTGCTCCTGGAGGCCTTCGGGCAGTGCTTGCCGTCGGATCGTGCCACGATGTCCTTTCTGTCAACACTGCAAGCGTAAATGTCACTACCATGTCATTCATTTCATCCTTTCCAGCATTCCCACCCATTCCGAACCATTTCCATTCGCGCTGAAACGCTGAACGAGGGATGCGAGCCCTTTTCACGGTGGCATCCCAAAACCCCACCTACTCTCGCAAGGATCGAGGTAAAACCAGCTCGTCGAGCATACATTATGACAACCTTTTTGCTGCCTGCTGCCTGCTGCCAGCCACTACCCTCTTTTCCAGCATGTACAAAGTATCGACCGGCTTCGGTTCCAGCTCTTTTGCATGCGAATGTTTCGTCCCGCCACGTACTGTGCTGCCGCTTGCCACACACTAGCTGTGCCCATTCGCCGATCCTGCCACCCTAAAACCCGCTCAATGCACCCATTACGGGGGGCCTTCTGTCATTACCGTTTTCACGACGCTATATTGGCGCTATAAAACGTGTGGAAAGACGTTTCCACGGGTCACGAGGCAGCCGTGGAGGTTTACGGTGCGCAAAAAAGGGCTTTTTTTTGTCCTCCACCCTCGTGCTGCTCGAGGTCCAGGTTGCCTCTTAGGATGGGGTGACTTGTTGCGTGTTGCATACACCTTGGCTTTAGCGAGTCATGTTTTGCTCCTACTTTGGGAATTTTCGATGTTCGTTCGGAGTTTTTTTTTCATGCTTCGGCCGACCCGTTTGTGGCACGCTAATGAATCGTTCAGCACCCTCCCAGCTCAAGATCAGGTGTACGACGCGTTGTTTGCTTGATCTAGAGCCTCTGTAAATAGCCCGCGGGAGAGAAGCTAATATCGAGTGATCGTGTCTTGGCTTAGCTATCATTTTGTAAATAATTCCCATCCACCACTAGCGAGCCTGGCCCGAACTAAACGATAGATCATGGCCGCCTGTACTCTGATAACGCATTTCGGTGACATTTCGAAGATCCCACGCACACGTGCACTCGAAGTACTCGATAACGAATTTGCTGAACACTGCTGATCGATTCTCGATCGGTCGCTCTGCGATCGCTTTTAACGATACCGTCGCTTAAAGATCGCTTCCTGTCTGTCTGTTTCTTTCTCTCTCTCTCACTGACTGTCGCTCTTCCTCGCTCTGTTTGCTGAATGTGACACTAATTATCGCAATCTGTTGAGTAGCTGTCAAAACCATCTGCCCCCAGGTCACCCATCTCAACCACTGCGGTGACATGGGCATGCACACCCACACATCACCACCAGCAGATCAAGAGCTGCCCAAGGCAGAAGTCGTTACTAATTGCTCTTCTTTGCTTCTATCGCGACCGTGTGTCGTCTGATAACCGTAGGCAAGAGGATTCCAACTGAGAAATCGAAGGTTTATAAAGCAAACAACCAACGGACTGTGCGCTGTGATAGGAGCAGGAAGTGGTTTCGGGTCACCGGAAGTCGAACGAAAATGGCTGCCAGAGAGATGAAAAACAACAAGGTAAGCTCTCCACAGACGAACATTGGACTTCTAGTTCATGCTTATTCATTCAAGCTGCTCGCTTTCTCCTGCAGCCAATTGTCACCTTCGCGTTATCAATCGAACAGAAACCGGTTTTGGTTCACGAGGGAGGTGCGAATGCCCAGGAAAGCTGAACCGCGGAAAATCGAACGAAAGCCCTGCGGGGGCGCCTCCAATACCGGTACAAGCCGGCCTTGCCATCAGTGGGCTATTGCGTCGCGCGGCCGGAATCGAAGGCCGCACGTGGCCGGGATCCATTTCCGGCCGGGTGTGGCGCAATTTCCACGCGCGGTAAACTAGCGAAACGACGCAACGCATATCGGATGCCACCGAAAAAGGAAAAGCTGCTACTAGGGGGTGGGAAAGCGTGAACCCTTCGTGGGGTGGTTCGGTCTAGGCATAAGGGGCTGATTTCTAACACCAGCGCCAGTCAGCCGTGGGACGTTTTGGACCGGATAAGAATTAGCAGTTAGCAATTAGTGGCAGCCAAAGCAGGGAAGGAATGGCGTTTTTTTTCTTCCATTTTTCGTCCATTTTGCAAGCTTTGCGAACAGTCAAAATAGAGGACACCTGTACAGCAATACTGTAGCGGCAATGGAAAAGGGCTTTTACACACTGTTTGTACATTATTATGAATCGAGCGCCTGCTAGCAAATGTGCCCTAATAAATCTGCTCCGTAAAATATAGCACAATTCAGTACCTAAAAAACTACTACATACGCTACGCTTTGTTTTAAGGCTTTCTTTTTTCGTGCATGTTATGGTTCTTAGATTATATCTGAAGATAAACCCACCATCTACTCATGCTTGGTTTTAATCCACGATTATGCATACAGCTCACGCTAAAAGGCTGTGAAATAGCGAAGAAAGAGAACCGGAAAATCCATATCAGATTTCTACGAGCATTAGCATTAGTGAAGTTGAAGATTACATCAAGGGTCGTCAATGGCGTGTACGAGTTTGCGTGCAGGAGTTTCTTCTATTTCTACGTAGCATAGTTTCATCTCCTTTTTGGAGTAGTAGCAGCAGCAGTCCTGTTTAATTTGAAGAAACAAATGTATCATAAATATTGTGGTAAATGTACCTTCCTCAGCTTTTTACCTACCATCACTCTAAAGGGTTTCCATCTGCGTCTAGCTTCCCATTAGCGCCTGCCCATTCAGCATAAATCGATGGCTTGATCGACGTGCTAATGGCCCCCTTTTTAGTATGATTGCTTGTTGTCGTTCCATCTCACCTCGCTTTGGTTGTCGACTCCTTCACTTATCTGCGACGTCTACACCGGTTTGGAATCGGCAAACTCGGCCCCCCGCATGTACCATGTCACGATGACCCCATTTTCTGAGCTACAGCGTGGATTGATAACTTCTTGCGTGGAGGTGGAAATTTTACGGTCTCGGAACCGTGCCATTCCTACCATGGTTAGGACCATGACCGGGATCCAGGTGGTCGTAATTAGATGACTGGATCGGTTGAAATCGAGTGGCTATGTCCAAGCTGAAGTCGTTCAGAGAAACAATGCTTTGACGTTTTGGGGATCTCGTCCAGAAGCGGGTCAGATGTTCTATCCTGTGTTGGAGCTGGGCCAAAAGACGTCAAAACTCAATCCATCATGTTCGAGTCGGTTGATTCCCAACATGTGATGAGACACCGGATGCTAGCCGGTTTGCATACATTGTCCAAATTCCAGATCAGCCAGCTCCGGCTTAGGCATTTGAAATCCACTCGAACGTGAACCGATTCGAGGTCTTCTCGCATTCGGTTCTCCTTGCAAAAGGGGTTGAGAGATGGTAACCCTGAAATGCGTACATATAAATGACCCACCGGCCTGCCTGCTGAACAGCTGAGTGAAGGTGGACGAAAACAAAACAGAAAAAAAAGAAATTAAAAAAATTCAAAAACAACATCAACACTGGAAGCGAATTGTAACGTATCGTGCGAACCACTTAATGGCGGCTTGCACACCTCGTGGACGTGCTTTTAGAGGTCAACACTGGTTAGCTGGTGTTTTATTAATTTTTTTTCTTTCTCTTGACTCTCGCGTGTGTCTCTCGAACGGTTTTGGCCTATCGACGCCTCGCCGGTCCGAGGTCACCCCAGAGGTTGTGCGGCAAATTGTTTCGGTCCCTTCTCTCTTTCTCTGTCGGTGGCTTCATCTCCCCATCGTCAGGTTTGTCTATCGGCGCCACAATCTCGTGTCAGCCCGTTATGCTTCGAGATGGAAGTGACCGGGTATGTCTCATGGTCGGAATGTATCATTTTTTTTAACTGCCTCGCTGCTCCCTAGTGACAGTGGTCATTACTGGCTGATGATTTCACGCCGTGCATCACTATGGTCGGTTGAGAGACCAAATGTGAATGAATTGGGGATCGTTTTTTTTTTTTGAACACCAAGGCTAACCGACGTTTTGGATTCACTCTGTCTAGCTGCATCGCGAGTGGGTGTGGTACATCGACGGTCTCAACTTCCATAGCACAGTGGGCCTGAAAAGGTCGTGAGCGTGGTCAGAAAAAAGGCGGCCTACAAAACGCTCGGGTTGACATTCGCAAACGTGCACCAATTGGCACGCAGTTGTTGGTGATCTACCATCTAATTACCCCCGTTGTCAGTGCTGCACGTTGATGGCGGCTCGAGCTGAGGGTGGTGGGAAAAACAGGGCAACAAAATGAACCCTCCCAGGTCGGCGAGTGGGGTGGTTTTTTGTTTGGACAAATTGCTCCCGTTCGTGAAGTGGGGAGACAGACCATGAAAGAGAAGGAGTACAGAGTGGAAGGGTCACGCCGGCGATCCGCTTGCGACGCCGAGGACGCGACGCGCTTTCCGAAGTGCTTTCGGAGTGTGCTTTCCGAGTAGGTGTGTGTGTGTGTGTGTGTGTGTGTGTGTGTGTGTGAGTGTGCGTGTGTGCGCATGCGAGGTTTCCACTGGAAGCTCGGTCAGTTTAGTCGCCATCGAGCCGCTAGCGGGTGTGGAACGGAAACTGAGTTTGAGTGGAAGTAAAACGTGCCCGATTGTTGTGTAGGGTTGTTGTAGGTAATCACGAACTCGCGGGTTTCAAACCACCTATTGGTCCAGAAAGACTCCAGGGTTAGATTCGAGTAGTGGAATTTTGCAGACCATCAACCAGGTGCATCGAGGAAGACGTCTATAAACCCTGGCCAGCAACATCGACCAGCCTTAAGACAGCTAAACATGAACATGCTACAGGACGACAACATCGACAACGCGCTGTCGGTGTTCCGGAGTGACAGGTGCGTTGGGGATGGGATGGTGATACACTAGAACCAACCAGAAATAGCAGGTAGTTCGCTCAGACACCCCCCTATGAGGTCTCATGTCCCCTAAACCGGGTGTCACCAGTTCCGAGGTGCACTCGCTAGGTCGATCTGATCTTGTGTAACCTGCAATCAATCTAGCATGTGTGTAGTTTTATTTTTTCGCCATTTTTGTCGTCCATCGCCGCACACACGTTCCGGTCCATTGGAGCGGAGGGTGGACGTTAGTTTGTTAATGAAACTAAAACGAAACACCACGAGTGCATCCCATGCACGTTTCGCAGGCGACATGCAGGCGTTCGAGGTGCGATAAGCATCACGAGTAGACGTCGTGTTAGGCTGGAGCTAGTCACCATGCGTTCCCCGGAAATGCCCTCGGGATCTGATGACCTTCTCCAGAGCATTCTCCACAGTAAAGCTCACCTGCTTTAGTGTCAAAACAGATCGGTAGGGCTAGTTCTAGAATGTTTGGACGTTCTATACTCTTAACTTTGAAGCACGCAGAGCTCTAGAATCTGGCGAGCCGTCTGAAACGGATCGTGCCGAACAAAACGCGACATGTTGGTGTGCATGAAAGTTGAACAAGAAAAAAAAAGCGAAACGAAATGAGTGAAACAACTTCAAGGACTGTAATTACCAACGGCACGCATGTACACAACGAACAACCACGTGCGCTTGAAGTTGCTTTCGGTTTATTATTACTACTCTTTTGTACGCTCCCCACCCCAACGTACTGACCAATGACTTCTGGACTTCCGTGTCCGAAGTAGAGAGACGTTCCGGAGCTCCGAAGAAGCTCGCAAGGCCTTCTGAAACCTCGCTGGAATCACGCTGCCGCCAGCTCGAGGTCATCCGGCAAAGGTGTCGTTGTCAGAATGAAGAACACACCAATGTTGGGTGTTTACGGACTCCTTCGATATGTCGGAGGTCCCACGGTACTCGAACTCCGAACATAACAATCTTGTGCAACACGCCCGCCAGCTGCATTTATTTTTTCCCTGCTCAGTTTTATTGATTTTCCTCTCCCGTCTTGCACCCTCACAGGCAGTTCATCGATAATTCAAGCACTGGCATTCCTCCCCGGCCTCTGAGAGACACCACCGGTGGCCACCCCAACACCGACGACCGACGGTAAGTCAACAAATCACCCCAATGGAGGGGCTGATGGATCTCCGATAGGACGGGAAGACGGCGCGTTGTTCGGTTAACGGCCTGGCATTGACATTTTCCCGCGCAAAGGGGTGTTAATTGCAAGCAAGCAGGCAGTTGGACGTGGTGCGTGCAGTTGACAACCGGTAGCACAAACAAGTTGTCTACTGAAGAAGTCACAACAGCACAGAAGCACCGCAACATCGTGCGTAGAGGCATGGCAAAACCCATCCAGAACCCCAAAACCAGCTGTCAAGTGAGACGTGATCCGCATCGTGACCCCGAAATCGAGCTGGTTCATCAGCTGACGGGGGGAAGTTCTAGTGTCATATGGTAAATTAATCGACATGCTCACACCCCCACTGTTCGCTAGCTACCCTTCGAAAGAGGGTACCGACATGCGCACGTTTGCGCAACGCCGGCGGTCAATTATTTGATCATTGCCCTTGGAGCTCCCTGCTGGAGCTTGTCTGGGGATTTGGATGGCAAACCATCGAAACACCGGCCGAGCGTGTTGAGGGGATGTGTTCTGCTTTGTCTTTTCGTGTGTGCTTTTTTTGGTCCGTCATCCGTTTCGGTGGACGAACGATACGGAATGCGAATGCCAACAACAACGAGTGGTAGCGTTAACACATCATGAAGTTACCGAAAGAGCGTAAAGCTGCCGGAGTGCCCTCCATGATCTGTGGGGTTTTATATTTATCTGTAGGTCGTCATTGATATCTAGTTGATGGCCCTTTTTACGTAGCCGGTATGTTAAGCATTCATTCGGTGACTTGCGACTGGACTGGATGTTGCGTTATCCATGTAATCTCGCGTAAATAGCAGTTTTTAACATTGACGTGATGGTGTATAAAACCCCGATTGTTAGCCCGATTGTTAATTAGGCCATTAGCGAAGGGCTTAAACTTTATTATCCTCAGTCAAAAAACTGCAAAAAGATCTTTGATCAAATCGGTATCAATGCGAGAGCACACTTGACACAAGTCGTCTGCAAAATGGGGCATCAACTGACGCACTCACACGACCACCGAAACAGCGCCATAATGAACAGCGTGTGTTAAGCCCACCAGGGCGCGCAAAGTCGCGTCCTCGAGGCAGTCTGGGCTCAGGTCACACTTTAGCGACCACGCGCGGCGGATTTGCGAGCCATTTCGGGGCCGGTGAACTGGTTTGAAACCGGTTTCAAAGATGGCCAGCGCCCTCACTGATGCGAAACAGGGCCACAATCGTGGCCCTCATGGCAGCATTTGCATCGCCCAGCCCAGTGCCCTAGGTCAATATCACCGATCGGTGGTCGACGATGCAACTTTCGCTTGTTTTCGCTTTGACCCTCGCGATCCTTTGCCGTTGGGGTGGTGCAGAAACCACCGCAAGGTCACCGCGGTGACAGCGATCATGTCCGTAGAGGCGCGAAACCGTCGACCTTCAACCGGGGAGGTATGTCGAAGGTCTCGCCGATAACCAGCCGCAACCCTTGTTGATAAAAGAAACGCTTTTTTGGAGACTTGGGGATTTGTTTCGAGCCCACGCGAGTGACCTTTCGGGAGTTGCCGTTTGTTACGTTCGTTCGACCGCTGAGGTTCGAGCTGTTGACCTAACCGTGCGATTTGCGTCCTAACCTTCGGCGAAGGCCTTGGGACACCGGTAAAGGTCAATCAACTGTCAGATTGGCAGGTTGAAGGTGTGTGTTGGCGTGCTTTCCACAGCATGCTTAAGAAGAGATCGTTTTTGCGCCACCACATGACAGGACGGCAAGATCTCGCATTGATGTTCTTTTTGCTGCTTGCGTTTTTTTTACATTTCATCCTCTGCACGTTCCAGAATAATCGAGAGATTCTGCGACCCCGTTTCGGAGCGGAAACAAAAACCTCCACCATCGCGTTCTAGAACTGTTTTTTTCCAGCTACTCATTTTTTGCACACTCAATAGTCCACTGAGGTTCAAAAGTTCCCGCGTTTTTTGCGTAGGGGCATCCACGTGCGAAGAGGGGCAGCACGCCCTCAGGCGGGGTCTACAACAACAACCTGGACAACTTGGAGACGAGCATGGACGATGATAATTGCGATTCTTCTTGAGCACAAAAACTCGTTTCTCCTGCGCTCGCTGATCTGAACGAGATACGTCTTGTGCGCCCTCAGGGGATCTGAACAGGACAGAGGTCTGGAACTGCTGGTGGGGGACTTCGGTCACCTCGCGGTCTTCTCATTCCCACCACGGGATCACCGTTCTGGAGGTAGACGGTCCTGTTCTTGTGCTCATTTCCTAGTCCCCCTCCACGCGTACTTGCTCGAAAGCCGCCGGCCTCTTCGAGGCGATCTCGAGGTGGTCGATCTCCCTCTGGCTTTCGTGTGGCCCATACGGAAGGCCACCGGCTATCACGGATCGGCTTTGTGGTGAGCACCTGTGTGGTGAAGCTTAAAACCGCACCGGTTCGTTCAGCTAGACTTCAGTGTGCGGTTGGCCAGCGTGACGAACGAGCGAGTGTTTTGGGTGGCGATTTTCAGCGAAGCATCGCAACGAGCTTTGGGGAAAAAAATCCCGAACGGAAAACTCACGAAAACACAACACCCGGTTTTTCATTTCCCAACGGCAGAATTGCACACGAACACGCCATATTGGAACCATCCTTGGTAAACTGGTCAAAAGGACCTGTAAGGGAGTGGCCCATCCGCCCGATGACCTTTGCACCGTGACGCGAATTCTTACTGTCGGTCAAATTTTGAGCTGCCTTCTGCTGGGTCATCACCAAGCCCCGAAGCCCTTGTAACGCGCGGTCTATATATCAGAACCCTGATAAGCACACGCGGATCAACGCGAAGCCTACTGATAAGACCTCCGTGGCCTGTGTCTGATTGTCTCGTGTGAGTGCCAGTCAGAGCCACCTTCTAATCGCCCAAGTGCCGAGTGGGACCGTGTGTGTGTGTGTTTGCATCGACCGCTTGCCAGTGTATGTGTCGGTATTGACAGAACAGTGATAGCGTGCATCGACGACCTGATACCAGCAATCCGTTGGTGGCGTGGACCCTTACGAGCCAAATAAACGTGCCCGTCTCTCGGTCGACGGTGCTCAGTTGAACTCTGAACCTGTTCCGGTGCGGTGTCGTTGTGTCCTGAGGATTTCCGGCTGTGGAAAACCGACCCCGCTCAATCAAACGAAACCCGAACGGTCTGCTCTCAACCCCCTGTTTGTAAATCAACACGAATAGCTCGGAAACAACGATGCCTCAGCAAGAGTAAGTGTGAATAAACCTCGAGACGTCCCGTTCTGTCACCTGTATTCTCCCACGTGCGTGTTTATGTGCTTTCTGTCAAGCTTAAATGTATCCTGTCAATGTGTAAATGTTAAATGTGCTCTAAATTGCATGCTGCGTTCGAAGGACGTTGTCGAGATAGCGAAACACTGCATCTCTACAATGTGCTCGATTTCTTATCAGGCCCCAATTGAGTTCTGGGTCGCTCCTTGTAACGTTCTGGGGCTCATTATATAGAACAGCTTGTCCAATCGCTTAACCTAGCTCCATGAGTTGTCCCGGAATGCCCCCCACACGTCCCAAAGTCTGTACTTCCTTTAGAAGTTGGTGCAATGGATGCTTATTACATCCCACACCTTCTAGTCCTCACGGAAGATATCCACAAATCCCCCCAAAATTCACCGATTACCGTATCACCCTTAACGACAAACAACTCTACAGACTCTAGGTCGCATTTTGAAGCAAAGGTTCAAGTTCATGTTTACAGCACCAGCAGTATCGGAACGGTGCTAGATATGCTATCGTGCGATTGAGGTTTAAAAAGCGGCAGGGTTGGAGATTACGACCACCCGATAATGGGCACCTGCTCAATGTACTTAATGCCGTGCGATATCAGATGACGGATTTGAAGGGTGCGATTCTGGGCTGGATGGGGGATAGGGAGGGCTAATCTTATGCAAGTCACCCATCATCATTTTCATCGCATTTCGCAGGGGATCTATTAAACTTCTTCAACTTCACTTGCTGTTAATTACACGTTTTGTGTTTGTGCTTGTGCGAGAAGGTGAGGTGCATGTACCTCATTGCTCATTAATGTTCGTTTAATTGTGCTCGTCTACAATCGCGAACCCCATTAGTGTTTAATCTGGTGTGCTTACTTGTCCGTGGCATGTCCTGCGTTCCGCTCCAGCATGTGCTCGTTCATCTCAGCTCGTCCAGCCGGAAAACTGGCCTGCGCCTGCCTAGTGACAGAACCGGTGGACCATTTCCAAAGCCAAAACCGAACGCTCTCCTCACACTCGCAGCGAATCGTCGAGCAACCCGGCGGTGATGGCGTACAACGCGGTGTTGGTGCTGTTCGACGTGCTGGTGTTCCTCGCCAAATCGATCTACGTGGTCATTCGTGGTCTGATCGAGATGGTGGTTTTGCCTCCAGCCCGGGATGTCAGCGGTGACATCGTGCTCATCACCGGTGCCGGCCACGGTATGGGCAAGAATCTGTCACTCCAGTACGCCCAACTCGGCACCACTGTCGTGTGTGTCGATATCAACGAGAAGATGAACGGGGACACTGTCGCTGCTATCAAGGCGAAAGGTGGCAAGGCCTTTGGCTACACGTAAGCGAACGTTACGAGTGAGTAGCTTTGCAGCTGGTTCTACAGCGTGTATGTTTTCAGCTGCGACGTCACCAACCGTCAGCAGGTGATCGATACGTGCAAGAAGATCCGCGACCAGGTCGGCATCGTTAGCATTCTGATCAACAATGCCGGTATCATGCCGACCCACTCATTGCTGCAACAGACTGAGAACGAGATCCGTAAGACGTTTGACATCAACGTGCTGGCGCACTTCTGGGTAGGTCGATGGCGTTAGCTGTTAGGTCACCTGTCAGTCTGCCGTTCTTGTCACTTACTAACATGCGTACCTATTCTCATGCACACGCCCAGTTCATTCAATCGCTGCTGCCAGACATGCTGAAGCAGAACCGCGGCCATATTGTGGTGTTGTCGTCGATCGCCGGTATGATCGGATTCAAATACCTGGTGCCGTACTGTGGCACGAAGTTTGCCGTACGTGGTATCATGGAGGCGCTGTCCGAGGAGTTGCGCGCGGATCCGGCCAAACCGAACATCAAGTTCACGACCATCTACCCGTACATGGTTGACACGGGCTTGTGCAAGCGACCGTACACACGCTTCCCGAGCCTTCTGAAGATGGTGAAGCCAGACGAAGCGGCAGCTGCCATTATTGACGCACAGCGACGTGGTCTTATTGAGGCGTCCATTCCGAAGTACCTGCTATACCTGAACACCTGGTTCCGCAACCTGCCACTGCGCGTTGGGCAGGAGTTTGGCGATCTGCTCGACACCGGTCTCCAGTCGGACTTGTAAAGGGCCTAGGAATGGGATCGAACAGCTTCCTACTTCTGCTCTGCTTACTGTTTTAGTATAGTTGTTGAGGAATAAACCAAAGGGAAATAACAAAATCACGGGAGGGCTGCGTTTCTTATTTGATGATTGATATTGACAACTCTTTTATAGTGCATCATATGGGTTTTATAAATCCATGAAACAAAGCTCTTTCTCAGACAACTTTTGGTCGTCACTAACCACCATCAACCTCATGTTCAATGATGTATCGTTCCTTCTCTCGTGTAGCCAAAACGCAACACCGAATGCCGGCGTGAAGATGTACAATCTCGTGATCCTCATCATCGACATCATCGCCATGTTGGTACGATGGATTTTCCACACGCTTGAGTCGCTGTATCGGCTGGTGGTTCCACCGGCGGCAGACACCGTGCACAACGATATTGTGCTCATCACTGGCGCTGGCCACGGTATGGGCCGGTGTATGGCGCTACAGTATGCCCAACTTGGAGCCACAGTCGTTTGCGTCGACATCAATGACAAGATGAACGGTGAAACGGTTGCCGCTATCCGGCAGCAGAAAGGCAACGCATTCGGCTACGTGTAAGTGTGTTCTCTGGCTCAAGGAGCTTTTAGTTCAAGGATGTTGCACCGAGTATCATCACTTGCTCTTTTGTGGTCTCACATTTTCCTCTTTCACCTCCACAGCTGTGACGTTACGAACCGGCAACAAATCAACGAAACAGCGAAGAAAGTCCAGCAGGAGGTGGGCACGGTCACGATCCTTGTGAACAACGCCGGTATCATGCCGACTCATCCACTATTGCAGCAGACTGAGGCTGAGATTCGCAAAACGTTTGAGATCAACGTTATGGCGCACTTCTGGGTAAGCATCTGGGGGAAACCAGAATGATCGGGACTCATTACCCTGTACTCAACGTTTACTGTGGCTTCTCTACTGTGTGCTTGCAGCTGCTCCAGAGTTACCTGCCTGGAATGCTCGAGAAGAACCGTGGCTATATCGTGGCCATGTCATCTGTGGCTGGGTTGTGCGGATTGAACAATCTTGTGCCGTACTGTGGTAGCAAGTTTGCCGTGCGTGGAATCATGGAGGCGCTCGCAGAAGAACTACGTCAGGATGCGCGTAAACCGAACATCAAGTTCACCACTGTCTACCCGTACATGGTTGACACCGGACTGTGCAAAAAGCCACACATGCGTTTCCCGAACATGATGCGTTTGGTCAAGCCAGAGGAAGCAGCCGCCGCCATTATCGATGGCCAGCGACGTGGTTTGGTTGACGTATCGATCCCGAAGTACCTGCTGTACCTGAACACTATTATCAGGGTGTTCCCGCTGAAAGTGGGCACGCTGTTGCGCGATTTTCTCGACAGTGGGGTCGAGTCGGATCTGTAGGAACCGGTTCGATGTTTCACTACACCAACCGATCGACCCGGGTCGAACGGATCAGGTTTTGTATTTTTTTTTACACACATGGCATTTGTAGAAATCCCCCTATGGGGGGATGAGCAAGGAGCCACCACACAACCACAGCCACCGAAGTAGTAGATCCCCCGGATAATGCGAGCGCTCTGGGCAACTACAAGTAACAGTTAGTAAGGCTCACGCCACATGAGGAGATGTACATACATTTCAACGCTCCCTCTCACGTGCACATTACATATATTTGTGCGTCAAGGATGGGACAAGGATATAATAAATATTCTAAAGGTGTTTGCGCACATGCAAGTGATTGTTTCGACTTTCATAGCCTGACTAATAGTATGATCTAAGGAAAGAGTGAATACAGTCAGAATATGGTAGATGAATAATAAAAATCAATGTTGTTATAAGAAACTGTGTGGTTTATCGAAGTTCTATAATATTATAATGATCTTATTACGTTTATTTCTAGCGTTGAGAGCTTCATTTACGGAATTTGTATACTTTTTTACCAAGCTAACCGTTAATACTTTGTGGGATGCATACCTTTTGCTGTATTGTCTATCATTCGTAATAAAATGTAGCAGGCATAAAGTGTTTTTCAAATGATCATATCACATATTGTTTATAGGGATAACCCATTTCTATATTCTACATACGGCTATACGTTAAATATTTAGTTACAACTCGAATGCAGTTGCATCAATACCGTTGGTTGCAGTTCTCTGAGTATCTTGAAATTGATATTCGCATTTGGTGTGATCCTTATATATCACACCTATGATAAGCAATACACCGAATTTTCATAAAACTGTGCCATAAAACAAAACTTTGATTTCAAGCTTTTAAAACACTGAAAGGAGCTTTTAGATGACGCACTTGTGCTTGAAAGCTGGGAGTATAAGGAAAAGGGTACAATTGATGCTTCAGCTTTGAAAGCACCGAAAGCAGTTTTAAGATGATGCACAACAGTTGAGATATCGTGATGAAGAGAGTGACAAAGTGCATTTGGATGCGCTCACGCACACTTGAAGCGCGCATGTATTCGATGCACTTAGTTTGCTCAACACACAAAAGCGATGGAAGGGCAATGAGATGATGACGCATCCCAGGTGTGCATCTTCCAAGTCATGTTGTTCTTGATAACTGAGAGAAGAGAGGAAAGAGTACAAACGATGTATTGCACGTCAGATGTGTCTAGACATCGCTAGCGTGGCATGCTTTTTCCCATATATAAAACACACCATGTTTCGCTGACATTTTTCCATGTTTTTCAAAGTTAGAGGCGAATGTAGCTTCGCTGGCTCAAAGTCTCTCTAAAAATACACAAAAAAATGTTTTCCAGCGGCAGAACGATCTCCTGAACCGATCGTATTGCAGCATCAAAACAGCCAATGCAGATCGCAAGTCGCACTATGGCTGTCTGTGGCTGCACCATAGCACAATGGCTTTTTGTGTTTTAGAAAAGACTCGCATCTGCCTCGACATTAGCGCACCTAAAGTCATAGACAAATGCGAGTGTAGAAACCCGCTATAAGCTAGCTTAAAATGTAGGAGGCGCATGCAAATTTAGCGATGAATTTTTTCGCTATTAGATTAGATAGTATCGCTATTAGATTCATCCATGTGTTTGCATGATCGTGACGATCTCCTGAAGGGCCATAATGCAAAACATGCGATACAGATCGCGAGAAGCATGTTGCTTTTCGCTGGTTGTGACGTTGATCGATGGCTCGTTGTTTGTGACCCACAATTTACATGGGATAAGAATATGGCATGTTTATTTATGGCATGTATGTAAATATATTTATATGTAAATATATAAATATTTAAATATATAAATATTTATAAATATAATAAATGTTTATAAATTTATAAATATAAAATATAAATATATATATATTTATATATATATATATATATATATATATATATATATATATATATATGTATGTATGTATATATTTATATATAACTATATTAATATATCTATATGTATATATATATATATATATATATATATATATATATATATAATGTGCATTTTTGTACGTATCAACATTTATTTGTATTTACAATATAAAATTCAAGTCAAAGCTTTTATGAATCACGATTGATATTTCATTATGTCAACATACCACCAGGTACCATGCGTCTCCATTGCTACAATTTGCCATTTATATAAAAGTTAAATTATCGAAAATGAAAAATCATTTTTGATAAAATTTGTTTCCTTTATTGTAAATTATTTTCTATAATTTTAGGCAAATTAAAAAATTTGCCTTAAATTATAAAAATTCATTTACCATTGCTTATTTTTGCCTTAAATTATAAAAATTCATTTCAATTCGCGCTGTGGTATAGCCATAGAGCGACTTGCAGCCGCTTGCGATCTTTGCTGCTTGGCATTCATCAAACAGGCTTTCTTGATTAATAAAAATATGAATTACTATTCACTCCGTATATATTTTAGTTTTTGAATTTGACTCACATCTGCCATAGTATTACCCCAACCCAAGATTATGGCAAGTTGTGAGTGCAGTAACGAACAAAGCTGTAGCTTATAATCTAGCAGGCGCATGCAAGTTCAGTGATAAATATATTTTTTTTCCTTACTACCGCTCCATACGTAAGCAAATGTATCTTCCTTCTCATTGTGATTGTTAGTTGTATATAGGAATGAATAAATAGGGAAATAGACACTCGCTGTGTCGCTATTAGATTTATCCATGAGTTTAAACGATCGTGACGATCTCCTGAAAGGCCATAATGCAAAAACAATACATGCGATACAGAACTCGAGAAGTATGTTGCTTTTCGCTGGTTGTAACGTTGAACTATGGCTCTTTGTTTGTGAGCCGCGACTGTGACGTTTAAACCCACCGTAATCAGCGAGTGCAGCAGTGGACGAAGCGCTGGAGTTTTACAAACAAAACACCGAAAGAAGCTTTCAAATGAAGCACAACAGTTGAGAAATCGTGATGCAGAGAGAGAGACAAAGTGCATTTGGATGCGCTCACGCACACTTGAAGCGCGCAGTTAGTTTGCTTAACACGCAAAAGCGATGGAAGGGCAATGAGATGATGACGCATCCCAGGCGTGCATCTTTCAGCTTATGTCGTGGTTTATAACTGAGAGAAGAGAGGAAAGAATACAAACAATGTATTGCACATCAGATGTGTCTAGACATCGCTAGCGTGGCATGTTTTTTCCTATATATAAAACACACCATGATTCGCTAACATTTTTTCATGTTATTCATAGTTAGAGGCGAATGTAGCTTCGCTGGCTCAAAGTCTCTCTAAAAATACACAAAAAAATTATTTTCCAGCGGCAGAACGATCTCCTGAACGGATAGTATTGCAGCATCAAAACAGCCAATGCAGATCGCAAGCGGCTGCAAGTCGCTCTATGGCTGCACCATAGCGCGATGGCTTTTTGTTTGAGGGATAATGCTCACAATCGAGGTGATATTACGAGGAGTACACGTAATATCACACTAAACTGCGAGTGCCTGAAAGCGCCGAGCGCCTGTTTTTAACGAAACAAGTGCATGAACGATTAGCGATGCTTATAAGCAGTCCTTGTGCACAAAAAAATGTCTGTGCTGTTCGAACACCCCAGCTGGCGAAGCACATAAGCAACAGGAATGAAAGAAACAGCGAATGAGCTCGAGAAATCGCGGAAAATCTCTTATAGCATCTTGTTCATCGAAAGCTGCATTTCTAGCAGTGTGTTTATCGTTCCCAGTAGTTAAAATCGTAGTCTCATTTACTACTACCTTCATAAGTGAAATCAACGCTGAAGCTATACTGATTAAATAGTAAGGGGAGAATTAGTTTAGATCTCCATGGTTTAGAGGCGTAATTTAATAAGTATTCAATATGAAGCCATAAAAAGCGAATGAGAATCCGTTTTAAGTTCGAAACATAAATGAAAAAAAATCATGGCGTTTTATTTTTGATGTGGTATTTATTACGCTTGAAGACTTTTTTTTCTCTATTTGCAATTACTATAATTTTTTCTATTTTTCCCATATTTAATGTTTATTTGCATCCCTGGGGCGTTTACTCGGGTTTTCTATTATATTATATTTAAATCAGTGCAATAATGTCGTAACCCAGGGTAAGCCATATTGACCACGCGCCTGATTTTTAGTCTCCAAAAATAATGAATGGAACCTTTAGCTAATAGCTACACTCTCTTGGGCTCGTATATAATGAATATTGTACTTGCCGCTGCTAAACGTCTGCAAGAAACTAATAATTTAAGATTCGCTGAAATGATCAAATCTCCAGCCCAACATCACCATGTAGGCCTGTCTCTGATTTCTCGTATAAACAGAAGTAAATAAATTGCCTATGTGGAATAACTATTGCTACTGCAGTCTGCCACAGGAGAGTGCATAACCTATCTACTAACTGTACTCCGCTATCCAATATCGATGATGATCTTCATTACGTGTAAGTTATGTGCGCACAATTGGTCCAGACTCAGTCTAACGCAAGGAAACTCGGATGGGAGCGCTGCGGCCGTTGCCGAATGTCCTTTTGATTGAAAAGCATCTTATGAACTAGCTTTTATAGGGACTTAAAACTAAACAGCGTATCAAAAGGATTTAAGAAACGAAAATAAAATAACGAAAACGCTAATGTATTCTATTCGCATGAAACCCCTTTCTATTTGCCTTACTGGTTTTCTCTCACATACACACATTATCGTACCTACTTATTCCCGCCTGTTAACATTTATTTCTATCTTATTTTTACCTCGAGTACGATTCGAGCGAATGAAACAAAAACACATAAACAAATCAAACAAATAAAGAACATTACGACTCGCCGAAAACCCGCTCCCAGTGGACAAGCTGCTTAAGGGGCCATATTTTCATGGTAATCATCTATTAGTGCGTATTTACTAAAAGTTACTACTATGAATTATTATTGCACACCCTATCCGTATCACCCTATATCTATCATTTCAATTTAATGTTTGTTTCAATGCGCTGCGAGTTGACAAAAATTGGCTATAAGTAAATTAGAACAAAGAACCGCCGTTCTATTAACAATTTAGATTAAATTGGGAAGTGATTAGCTTGAATATAATGATTTGAATGTTCGATTTGCCTATTTTGCTCGATAGCGATTGTTTTGTATAATTTGGGGATCTATTTTAGGGCTTTCTTGGAATGGAACCAACTAACAAATCTTTACAAATGCTAAACTTTACACGGATACTCTAAGTCACGTGTTTAAATTTTTTCCTAAGAATGTTACATCGGGAACATCCAATCAACCCAACACATGAACGGATCGATTCACCTTTTCTGAGCTGTTTTTGATCGAGAAACCACGGGCACATAAAGTGCACTCTTTGATCTTAGCAATTAGACTTAGAACAAACCATAAAAACAACATCATTTTAACAGAAAACTAAGCTAGACGACACTAACAAAAAATGTTTAGCTTACGTACACAAATGTAACAAAGGATGTGTGCCATTAATGTGTGCTTTTTTATACGCGTTACAAAGAGATGTCTATCGCGCAAAGGAGAACCAAACCATATCGTGACATCGCTGATATCGCTATCTTGTACAAACCATGAATGTTACCACAATATTGCTCACTAGCATCGCAAATGCGATCTAACCTTAATAAAGTTTGTTTTTCCCCTCTTTCGATTATGTTGTTTCGTCCTTCGACGTGCTGCTGGTATAGCCTATTTTACACTTTGAACGCTACAAGCCTACATTACTCTCATTGTTGTTTCCGGTGTTGTTGGCAGTGGCTCTAAGCGACGGTGTCCACCTCCTCTACCAGGTGGGCAGTAGTGCTGGTCGTCGCTTCGGAGGTGGAAGCTCCGGTCGGTGGGGATGATGCGGCCGCCGAGGCAGACGACGATGTGCAAATGGTTCCCGTTGCCGACGGGGATGTAGAACTATTAGCTGCAGTCGTTCCACCACCCGGCTCTGAATCTGTCTCTACCGGATCGGTCGGAGAAGATCGTTCGGTTTGGCACAAAACATCACCGGTATCTGCTTCAGGTTGGTCTGATTCCATCACTTCCATCTCCTGCTGTTGGAGCAGCTTTTGTTGAACTACTTCTTCCAAGACTGATGATTCGCTGCTCGCACCACCATTCTGAACTTGCGGTTGCGCTGTAGTGGTCACCGGTGGTTGACTGTGAGGTTCCACTTCCGATTCTATCTGCATAGCCGACGGTTGTGGCTGCTCTGAGCTCTGTGACTCTTGTGCCCCATCGATCAGCGTCGATCCGATGGGCATGCTAATTTTTCCGTTATTCGTGACATCGGCAGTGAGGGACACATGATCAGGGCTATAGTTCTGGCTGACCGGCATCAACACCGTGGAAGTGTTGTACGGTGCCGCTTGCTGACGACGCGCCTCACGACGTTCCTTCTTTTTCTGCATAATCTTGCGCAAGTTGTCGAGTTTCAGCTTGGTTTTAGAGTTCTCTAGCTCCAGTGCTTTCAGCGCACACATCTTGCACCGTGGGTGTTGCTCCTCAGCAGATGAAGAACCGCTGGCAAGCATGGCAGCACCACATTGGCATAGAACTACCGGAGATCCAGAAGTAGTCGCCGTCGGTGCGACGACAGTAATGATTTTCTGACCAGCGGAACCAGCACCTGATGAGAGCAGTAACGGTCGACGACTTCCAGCTGCATTACAGCTTGCCATGGAATGAGGACCCTTTGCATGGCCATGTGTGGTGATGCCTATGTTTGGTGCCTTGCATTCAGAGTTGTCATTGATTTGCACGGATTCGTTACAGCCGCAGGAAACCATCGCCATCGGGTACTTGAGCTGTGTCAGACCGCCAATCTAAAGCGAAAAAAAGGAAGCAATGGTTTAGAGAAGTTTTCTGATAGTGTTCATGGTAAAACAACAAGGACATGATATGAAATACATGGAAAATGTTAAAAAATTGATATGTAATGCGGTTTCTGGATTTCATGCGAAATACACAACTAAGTGAATAAATAAATTTGTAATATATAGCAGACAAAATGGAGTAGAATATTCCTGTGTACAATGATGTAGTTCATTGACCACATAGCGCAAATATTTTCAATCGCTAATGATTGTTTTAACTTACATTTTTCGACATCGTTGGCGTGGCCGTCTGTTGTAAATTTGGTGTTGGTGGACTGTCACCTGCATTCAGATCGGATTGATTGCTTGATTGCGGCTGCGACTGCTGAGCATTAGCCGTGGGTCCTGCTAAGAGCGCAATACCATTGCCTCCTGAACTTGAAGACGACGTCGCCGCAGCTGCCGCCGTTGGTTCCAGAAAAAAGATCTTCGTACCGGAACCGGAAGATCCGACCGTATTTGCGGGAGGATTGGCTCCAGTGCTGGTTGTAGCCGTGGATGCATTCATTGCGCTGGCTTTAGCAACGGCTTCCGATGTGTTGCGAGCACACTGAGGCGCTGCGCTAAGCAGATCGTTCAAAATGTGTATGATGGTCGAAATGTCGCGCTTTGGACGACCGAATTTGTCTTGCAGAGCGGGATTGAGCGTACCAGAGAAGGTGCCCGAATATATACCTTTACCGTGGTGCTTCATCGATTCGATTATAGCGCCTGAACTAACACCTCGTCCGGATGACGCCACCGAGCTTGGTGTCGATCCACTGGATGAGGAGGACGTTGGCTCGGTAAGTGGAGATTGAGACGAGGATGAAGCTGCCACATCCTGCATCACTTTATTTGTGAACACGCTCTTTGATAATTTACGCAACGTCTGGGTTAGGTTGCGAGATGCCTCAGCGAGGGCAGGATTCTCCAGCGAGCTAACATTGCTATCCATGTCCATCGGAGTCGGATCACCAGCTTGTGGTTGTGTGGCCGGCTGTTGTTTCTGCTGCTGCTTTTGCTGTTGATCACCCAGCGCAAAGTTCACACGCTGCATCGCTATACCACTCGGGAAAACCACCATTTCAGGAAGGTTTGGTTGTAACGGACGTGGTTGCCCTTGCAAGGACTGCTCCTGACCCTGAGCTTGCTGTTGAGCCAGCTTCTGGGATGCCACACGCACTAAAGGCCGCACAACGCCGGTTGACGGACACCCGGCTATGGTTTCGAGGGAAGTTTTTATCTTTCCATCGCCAACAATAAGCTTCCGGATGTTGTGTGCTTTGGCTTTGTGGCGTGTGATTGGATTCTGCGCCGTGCAATGCAGCCGATTAGCCTCGGCTGATCCTCCTGTTACCGTATCTTCCGGACAGGCGTTTAGAACCATATTCGTAGCTACGTTGGCTTCATCCGAAGCGGTAGCTTTGTTAGCCTCCCCATTAGCATCCACCTCAGCATCTGCACCATCAAAGCGCTGACAGAGACATGACGTAAGATTAGCTGATATAGGATCGGAACAGCCGGAACTGGCAGCGGCATCACTCGTCACAGCTACCGAACTTTCATCCGATCCTTCCGTTGCATCATTGGCACCTGTGTCCGTTCCACCAGCGACCAGCCGGGTGGACACCATGTTCGATAGGGATAAAATCGGTGATGCCTCGTCGGGTTTAGTCGTCGCAGGCACACGGTAAACGCCGGGAGTAATATTCCGTATATATTCAGGTTTCCGCTTCAAATCGATAAGCTGTGCCATCTTGCCTCGGCGTGTTAGCAGCATTTCGTTGTCGCCTATAATGAATTGTACGGGTTTATTTTCAACCACTGCATCTCCACCACCTCCGTTTTCGCTACGGTTACTGTTCTGAGCCCCCGGCTCGTTGTTCTGAACATCGGTTTCGGTATTTACGGCGGTGCTCGGAGCCGGATTGCTAGCGGCTTCTGGAGTTGATTCCGTATGCCAATGCGGTCGCTTCAGAGGCGCCCCATTACGGAGATACTTCCACGGTCTTTGGTTGTTACAATCCGCCATAGTAAAGACGTACGTTTTCGAAGTGCTGGCAGCCGAAGTCGGTTGTTGTTGCTGAAGCGATTGCTGTGGCTCTGTTGGCTGTGGTTGTTGCGGAGGTTTATCCTGACAAAAGACGGCCCGGGAAGCGGGAACCGGTGCTGATGATAACTGCTGCGGAATGTTGTTGGTCGCAATAACGACCGTTTTTTTCATCTTCGCAGCCACGGCACCGGTAGATTGCGGTTGATTAGAGGTCCTGTCGTTGCTTGATGTTGACGCAGCTGGTGTTGCCTGTGATTCGGTTTGCTGCTGTTGAGCTTGTGATGGATAAATGATCTCCCACTCGTTCGCTGCTGGTGGCTTCCTAATGATGATGGTAGGCATTCCAGCATTGATCAGCTTAAGACCTCTTGGAAGCGCAGACTCGTCGTTTTGCCCGCGATTTGTCTCGGTAGCACCGACCTGCTGCCCAGGATGATGGTGTTGATGATGATGATGACGGTGATGACGATGATGGCGATGGAAATGTTGACGAGGTTGTTGCTGCAGTTGGTGTGTTGTGGATGGTTTTATGCGAACCGCACCGGGTACACCTGCTATCCCGCCGGTGTTGAGGTTCATTACGTTCGCGTTGTTGCTCGTGGATACGTTGGGATTATTGCTGATGTTGTGGGAAGAGGTGCTGGTGCTGGTGCTGCTGTTGCCGGTCGTGGCTGCCTGGGCGGATGGATTGAGTGTGCTAAGCTGCAGCTGAATCAACATCATGTGATCACCGAGGCGCACGTTCAGATTGAGCGGGCATTTGCCGCTCAAAAAATCATTCACTTGATTGTCATTCAGCGATTCCAGCGCCTGCATGACCGTGTTTTCTGCCCGTTGAGCCTACGAAAATGAACGAAAAGAACGTTCAAGGGTTTTCCTTATAGACGCTTATTGTTACGAAAATAGATAGGTACGATGGTGTATCGTTCGCAGTTTATCAGTTGCATGTGGTGACTACAATCACATGTAATGCTGCAACAAAAAAAAAGGAACCTTAGCTTAACTTACCAGCAGACCCGTTTCGACGTTCGGCGTGAGGATGATTTTGGAACCGTCGATAAGACCATTTTCGCGAAGCGTGCCATCGTTAAGCTCTCTGAAATCGAAATAAATTGCTCAAAATGATGAAAGATGTCTCGGGTCAAGAAGGATTCAAAATCCTGTTACCTTTCACGATGCAACAGACATATGCGATCCTTCGACACCTTCAGCTTTTTCGATATGATCTTCTTCAACTGCTCGACCGTTTGTTCGCTATCAACGATGAGCGAAAAATTTCCACCAGTCGTTGTGGCGACATCCAGCGAAATCGGTCCAGCTTGGCCAAACGCAAATCGCCGTAAAGACGCCGACGACAGGGAGGAAGACGGCTGGGGTCCTCCACTACCGGTGTCCTCAATTCCACCGCCACCACTCCCGGTTCCGCTGGACCCTGCACCGGTTCCACCGGAGAAATTAGCCATCCGGAGACAAATTAGCGTTCTCTCGTCGTCGACACGTGCCGATCTCGGTGGCTGTTCGAGAGGTCCTGCTGCTGATGAACTGCTCTTTTTGTGGCCACGTGAGACCCGGATTGACAGGAACACACACGGAGGGAATGTCTCCTGGATGGTTTCTCAGCAGGGCTTCCCTAAACCTTCACGACGTAGGACATCAGGTTCAGGTTCTCTCGCTCGCTCGCTCGCTCTCTCTCTCTCTCTCTCTCTCTCTCTCTCTCTCTCTCTCTCTTTTTCGTCTTCTCGTCTATGTCGATTTTTATTGACGTCGGAACAACAGGCACACATACACCCAGTCAGCAACGAACGTGGGTTAAATTCTGCAAAAGAAATAGAAACAAAACACAGTAAGATGCAGCTGACCGTGGGATGAAAACTAGGGGAAAACGAGGCGCATGACGAGAGGAGCACAGAGCAAATACAAACACACACGCTTGGTGATGGTCGGCTTTGGGGGAGAGTCTAGTGGAGGCTGACCCCCTGCACACATCTCGCTTCGATCTCGCGCCCACACACAGTCACAGTGACGATCGGCGGGTTATACAACACACTTTGCGAGGGGTTTACAAAGGCGGATCGAGTCGGGCAGGACGTTCAAAAAGCTGCCACAAGCCGGCTCGATGGATGATGGCGCAACCCAAAACACACGTGATGCTGGCGACAAACACCCCCACAGCCGGTTGTAACTGCTTTATCATGACAAGTGATGATTTCGGTGCGATTAGCTGTCAAAATGAACCGTGTGCATCTACGAGGTGATTACCTTTCCGGGCGGTTGCGTGGTATTAATCGATGCAAGCGGTTTGGAGGAGTTTGCTCAGTCAGGTGGGAGGACCTTAAAGGTGTTGAGATGAAGTACTTAGTCAGCCTCAGAACAGACAGACGGCCTCAAGCACGAGAAAGCGTCACCTGTCACTGTCGTTCTGTGCCAAAGACCGCCGCAGACTGACGGAACCATCGCAAGCCCACCGTCATTTTAGGGAACGATGCCACCACTGCGGTGGTTGAGGGTTGAAAAGCGGACCAGTGAGTTGCAGGAGGGTGGGAGAGGGAAGAGACTGCCTGGGTTTTGATGCTGCGAGGCGTCGCTTTCGATGACGATCCGCGGAACGATGACGACGCCGCAGGAGAGCGCACACTCGCCGCCCTGGGTGGGTATTACTTCCTGCTAGCTGCACATGCACACACATACATGCACACGCACACGCCAGCGGCACCCACATACAAGCGCAGGTTTCGAAATCTCGAGGCTTCGTCCGGCCGGGAGTCGTAAAAAAAACCGGATTCAGGCTCGGTCTTACGGTTTGATTTGCTACACGCTTTATTGCTGCGCTTGGTTAGGGATTTCTTTTTTGTTTTCTTTTTCTTCTTGTTCGTGATCCTTTTTTTGGATTTGTTTGAAACTTTTACCGGTTGTTTTTTTTTTGCTAGCATTGTTAGAGCAAAACCTGACGGCAATCGCAAAAACGGCATCATAAAAACGAGTTTTACACAACCTAAAGTCAAGGATGGATTCAAAAAAAATATCCGCTAGTGCATGTAGAGAGATGTCCTTTTTTGCTCCTTGGCTGCCCACCCCCGCACCTCCTCTCCCTCACTTTCATCATCCCAAAGAGACGGCCTCTGGAATGGCAGCAAAAGCGAAGGGAAAAACACGCCCAGACTCGACACGACCGCTTCGGGTGCGTTTTTCTTTCCATCATCCAGCCGGCGGGATGAATTTTCCACCGAAGACCCGTACGCACACGCGTTGCTGCAGCGCGGACAGTGGCATGCGCGCCAACTCTCGCGAGGAAAACCTTTCCACCCTACTTTCAAAACGGGGGTGTGCATGCGTGCGGCAAGCCGTTAGAAAAGTACCGCTCGGGAAAAGCGAAGAAGAAAAAGACCCGCTAACGATGAAGACGCGCGCTTTCGTTCCTCTTTCGCATGCTCTGATTTTTCTCGCCAGGTTCGCGGCCCACGCCGTTTTGGTTGCGGTTTTCGTTTTGAGGCCCTTTTTTTGAACGATGGTCTGTTCGAACTGTACGTCAACAAGTGTGGCCTAACGGAAGGATCGGTTCGCGGGTTTCTGGAAACCCCTACCAAAGGTCTCTTGGGGTGCTTGAGCCACAGCAACCGGAAACGTGAGTTCGAATCAAAGCCTTGCCGCTGAATATTGCATTTACACAAGCGCGCATGAGGCATTTCTGCTTCCTACGGGCAGGGGAATGCTCGGGAAATGCCCTTTCTGTGTCGCCCTCCATTTGAATTGAAATGTTTCATTTGCATAAGCGCAACGAACGGAAAATCAAGCAATTTTTGCTCTATCATTTTAAACGGCAAACGCTACGGCGAGTCGCTCATGAGCAAATGTATTTTTATCCTTCTGCCCCGTGCCAATTGACTTCGGTTACGGTAAATGTTGCACAAATCGATCGTCACAAATCGAAACCAGGAGTGCAATAAAATAAATTAACCGCAAATCGCGGCGTGAGCTCGCGGGACGCAATTATGGAATCTACCGTTAAAAAATCCAGTCCCAGGGGTGTTTTTTTTCGGTTGGGTTGAGGTGGGTGGTTGGGTAACAATTTATGTAAATTCGCATTTACAGCACAGCCGGGACTGGTTCGCCAGCGGCCTGATTCGCGCGTGCTCTTCGATGGCCTTTCGGGCGCGCACGAGAAGAGAAAACGCAAGAAAATCTCCTTCTCCAGCAAACCCGGCGACCCAAAAGGCGGATCGTCGCCCAAACGAATCTCGTGCATCACGGCCCTGCAAAGGGCTCGCGCTGGGCGATGGTGTGTGCGTGCGCGTACAGCAGCCGCTGGGCGTAGGGCGCTGGGAAAAGCATCGGCGCGTCTAGCGTAATGGCGAGGCCGCCGTTCAGCGATGCACGCACACGCTTGCACTCGAAACGCCCGCTGGCATGCGGGTAGGGCAGGTATGTCAAACTCATCTCACTGGCAGGTCCTTTTGGGAGTTCCTGTCAGCTTTTTGTCGCCCACGAAAGGACATCTATGTTTTAAAATTTACTCTCGAAAAATGGAAGAAATTTCCTACATATGCGTGTTTTTTTTAATTAAGATTTCCTTCTGGATGTGAGAGGAGTTCAATGCAGAACAGGGCGTTGAGTTTAGAAATACCCAAGGGCTGCATACGGAGGCATAAAGGGCCTGGTTGCCGCCAGTTTGACATACCTGGGCTAGAGCATCGGAATACGCATCGCGTACTCATTGTGCGGGTGTGCGTTCGCTGTTACGGCTGTGCAGTGTGTACGCACGCCGCCAACGCCTTCATATTTTCCCCCTCATCCCTTCCACCTGGATGCACACTCCTTTCAACCCACCGACGACCCTTTTACAGCCTGGCTGGAAGCAATGGAAAGGGTGGCTTTGTACGCCATTTGCGCCGAGAGCAGTAGCAACAATTTTCTTCGCCATCGAGAGGGATGATTTTCCAAACGCAAACGGCGTGCCATGACGAAGAAGCAAGGTTGTGCCCTTTTTCATCCATCTTTTGTTTCCGCTTCTCCAAGCAGGAAACGGAACCGGCATGAGACAAGGCGTTGACCAGCGCAGGGCCAAAAATGAAGGGGGTTTCCGCGAAGCGTACGCAAGCAGAGGATTGGGTGCGTACCAATACACACGCCAACGTCAACCCTCCCAGGGGGCAGCAGTAGGGGAAGAAAAAAAACTTGTTTAAACAACCTTCGGGGGGCCCATAAACCACGCTTTTCGTTCCCAAGATTTATCCGCCCGAAATCATGCTCCATGGCACGGACCCCCATACAAAGAGGCGGTCCCGAGGGTCGAGATCGGATACCGGAGCATAAATCATATTTTCAAACCCACCGGAGGATGAGTTGCCCAATGTAGAAGAACCGGTTGTGTGTTGATAGCTGCAAATTTTTGTGATTTTGCTTCACCTTTTTGATTGGTGCTATAAAACCCTGGGCTGTTACGATTAATACCCACCACCTATTGTGTGTTGTACGTTGGTGCGTGTGTGTGTGGACACGCTTTTCTTCCTAATGCACTCCGTCGACTCCTACAACAGGGCGTATTGCACTCGGTGCACAAGACACAGCGGGTTTTCCAGCTGCAGTTGTTGCCACTAAACTGTCTAAAACGCACCTGATTTAACCGGAACGACGCACAACCGACAGCAGATAACCGCACCTGACCGCACCAACGCCTACGATAACTCCACCCGCCAACAAGACGCACACCCTACACGCTCTTCTACTTATTCTTACACCGTTCCAGCGTTACAACACGATACGGTACAGGAATTCAGCTTCCGGGACCCACCCGCGCACATGTCCACGTAACTGGGGCGACCGGAAAGCTGCAACACTGGAACAACGACACAACCGCGCTGTGGTTCGCACCGTGTGACTAACGCTAGATTTTAACTTACAATTAACCTAAATTCACACAGAATATTACAACGATTGTGATGCCCCACGCAAAGGCCTGCACTTTGACGCGTTGCTGAGCAGCTTCCTTGTGACAGCGTACTTCAAGTTTACGGGAGAGATTTCGTTACTAAGAAATAAACCCCTCACTCTCACGAGGATGGCAGCCCTTCCGACAGTTGAGTATTAAATTTTTCATCGCATCATTTGAGCTAGTTACATGAGATAAAATTGATTTAAATTAAATAAATGCCCATTTAATGGTAATACATTAACACCTTGAGTGCCACATCACCCAAAAAGTGGGTGATGTAAATTTTTACAAAACGCCATGTCACCCATTTTTGGGTTACGGCAAAAACGCATCATTTTAAAATTCAATTTTTGAATATTTAGAACAGCTATTATTCTCACTTATCGCATTTGTGACCGAATAAAAATACGAATGAATGCAAAGAAAACCAAAAATTCATCACAAACGTAGAACGTTAAGAATTAGAGCCAATGCTACCGAGGCTCTGACGTATGAGCAAGAATCGCTTGAATCGTGGCATTTTGTGCACTTTCCTAAAAAAACGCTTGGCACGCAAGGGGTTAAACCAGTACTGGATGATTCATCCAAGCAACAAGCGTTTTGTAACACTAGCGCCATGCAACAGTTGATAGCAGAACTATAATCTAATGATCCTCATTCTAAGCGGAAGTATTCCAAAACGTGTACCAGATAAAGTTTAAAATTATGTTACTATATGAGCAATATATTGCTTTATTTTTCTAAGATTTGATCGTTTTATCTATGTAGCTTGATTTTCAATCCAAATTGAATGTTTTGGGCAATGATATTCATGAAAAAAGAGTAACAAAATGTGTAGCTATAAACACAGCATGCTACTGAGAGCTCGGAATTGTTTACCTAATGACTGTCAAAACATACCAGTTTTAAATACGCTTGCACGTTGATCTTTTCGTATCATCAAGTAAGTTTTCAATAGAGCGGACACAGTGTGCAGGTACTGTATGTGTTTATCGATAGATTTTCTTATAGCCTCGAGAAGGTTCGTTCCTTGTTTCATAGTGTAACTTAACTACTTACAAAAATAACAAGAAGATAGTATTTATATCATTGGGCATCCTGGTAAACTCAACACGGTCTCCCGCAGTTTTTTTCATATAACAAGTGTTTAACTCTCAACACAAGAGAGTAATATCTCTCTAAATGATATAAGCATAAATTGTTTGGTACAGTATAGTGATAATGTAAACAAAACGATTTTCTTTTAGACAAATTTTGCAGGTGTTGGAATTTAAAACTATTCCTGGAACAACAATTTTTCATCATTTTTGGTGTGGCTTTCTGAAGAAAATGAGTCTTATAAGCCGAGCGACAGGCCGTTGTGGTCATCTTGTTATTCCACAACGATTACGTACTGCAAAGCCCATCTACAGTCAGATGCCGCGATTTGTAGCCACAGTTCCTTCTACCGAACCGACGAAACCAGGACGATTCTCCAATTCACGCACATTCAGTTCAATGAATCCGAACGATTTTATCGCCAGTTCACTCATCGACTCGGTCACTTTCGTGACAGTTTGCTCCGACACACTTGAATCGCTAGTGGACTATTTCGAGCAGATTGTAGATGAAACGAGCACATTGCGCAATCCGGACGTGACGTACAGCGTAAGAAAATGGGAGCTTAGATTTCTGTTCATGAACCACTGATTTCTCTGTTCAATTTTTCAGGATGGCGTGTTGACGGTAAGCTTTGGAGAACCACACGGTACCTATGTGATTAACCGACAGTCACCGAACCGCCAGATTTGGCTCAGCTCACCAACTAGCGGCCCAAAGCGGTATGATTTCATCCCTGACAAGCGCACACTCAACGAAGGATACTGGCTGTATCGACACGATGGAGTTACGCTGCACGAATTGCTTCAAAAAGAGATCAGCGCCATTGTAGAGCGTGAGCTGGACTTTTTTGCCCTGCCTCACAGCCAAAGACCACGTGATAGCGACGGAAAGGACGTATGAATTCCACGTGCGCCTACACCTTATTATTCCTTCCAGTAAATTCACTTGTTTTTCTTTCGACAAATCGATTTCGATTAGGCCGAATTTCGATGGAATTGTAGAGAGCATAGGCATTCAAACGCAACAGAGCAGAATAATATAGATGTTAAATTATGACAGAGAAAATTAGATTAATGCTGCTATTAGACGAGGTACCTAAGGTGCCCTTAATAAAATATCTTGCCATGAAATAGTAGTTCGCATCAGCATTAATATACCTGCAAAGGTAATCCGAATATATAGGCAAATAATATAAAGCCAACCGCCAACGAACGAGGGCATAATCGATAACTCATGCCAGTGTAAACCATAATGCATTATTATATTTATAGTATTTTTTAATATATATACTAGTCTATACATACATATGCCGGGGCGCATATGCATATATACACAGTAATGTAGAATACACTGAAACGCATGCTCCTGAACACGCTTCCTGCTCTCACAGATCGGTTTTGTTTTTCTTCTGCTTTATTTCCTTTCAACGGCTTCCTTCCACGTGCAAATAATTCAAATGAAAGCGATAAAGTAACGGTTGCCTCCTTTACCGCACGCTTCAACCTCAGTTGTATGCATCGTTATCCTTATCGTTATTGTATACAAACAGACGCGCTGATCGTACGTGTACGTGTTGCTGGTGTTGCTGTGTCTAGGTAGGTATGTTGTCCTGCCAGAGCAGGAAGAAGAAGCTTAATTTTCGTATTCTTTATCGCGTTGTGAGCTATCTTTTAACTATTTTCTTATTGTTTTGTTCCTTTCACTCGCGCTTTTCCAATAACCCGGCTTATGAAAGCTTTCGCTCACGTATTATTGCAGTTTTTGTTTCTAATATGGATCTCATCCCCGATTCACTTTCCGACAACCCCCTCCCCTGCCACTGCGATGGGAGGGGGTGGCATTTTTTCAAGGCAAATTGCTTAGCTTGGTAGTTAGGATTGGTTTTTTGTATGTCAGTGTTCGGTTCTTTTCGCGTTTCGCTTTACGTACAATATATTGCTGTATATCTTTGCCCCGTAACATGGGCTCGTGACCACACATACACACCACACACACGTTGCTTTCAGGGTAATCCTAATATAAGGATTTTATTTTTCCTTTTCTAGCTCATTTCTAACGCTCCCTCTTCGTCTATCCAACATCGTGGGATCCAACCACGATCCTCCTTCATAAACCGCCTACTTGCTTATTCTCGAATCTACTTCGTCCGCTTCTGCGCAGTCAACGGCAAAAACGGCTTCATAAAGATAATAATTATACAATAATAATATTATAATAATAGCAATAATAATATTAATAATATTAATAGTCGTTATAATAATTATATAATTAACTTCAGCATGATCATCGTCTGTTTGTCGTAGCAGAAAAAAAAGGAGTAGCAACAGTAGTAGTGGTAGTGGTTCTAACATTTTCACTCAATTTATACTCTATTTCTTAGTAATGCCCGTTTCATTATCTTCAGCGGCTCGGAAGACGCTGTAAACTTTCACATTTCTTTAAACCAAATAGTTCTTGTGCTTTGAATCCCATTTTTCAATACTTTGAAATAAAGTTGTCCTTGTTTTGTTGTAAGAATTGATATCGTTAGATGCAGAAGAGCTTCAAGCTCTCGCAAGGCAGCTAGCGACGCAGACAAGATTTGCAAAATGTATTTAAATACGAAAATCAATTTACGAAACAATTATACCTCTGCTATTCATGAGGCTAAAAAGATTTCGTTTTTATTCACAAGAAAGACAACTTAAATATTTGTTTTCATTATTTTTTGTTGCATTTGATATTATTATGTTACCAAAGAGACGCAGATTAAACGAACCAAAAATTGGAGAGAATTTTAATCTGTAAGCATACTTCGTTGCCATACTGTGGGGGAAATGCTCCTCAATTTGCCTGTTATCTAGATAAGTACGCTAGCAGCATTGCGCACGGCGTAGGAAAAGGATTCATAAAAAAGAAAGTGTTGCCTCTCACTGTAAAGGAGTTAGCTTCAAAGCAAACTTTCTAGAGATTTAACATCCACCGGACCTGCGTAAATGTGAGCAAATACAGCTTCAAATGGGTTGATCATGTTTGCTTGAGCCCGGAAACTCTTCGAGACCGTGATCGAGACCGCTGCTCTCAAAGCAAAACCTGCGTCCTCCATGACCGAAGTCCCTGCTCCTTTTCCACCGTTAACAGTACAGTGAGATAGTCTAAAGCTAGTAAAAATTACTCTACGTTATACCTCGGCCACTACTACTACGATACCCGCTCTCAACCTCCTCAGTAGGTACGTGCAATGCCGCATTATAATGAATGTCGAGGAATTGCGGGTTAAACGTAAATTTTAAACTGCACGCAATTTGTCAACACAGGGGATATATATATATATATATATATATATATATATATATATATATATATATATATATATATATATATATATATATATATATATATATATATATATATATACGTTTATGCTTGTAAATAGGAAACAAATAAACACTATACACTAATCGTTCGTCTGTCTTTTAGCTTCACAGCGAAGCTACTCATCCACCATCCCAACCGTTTGGTTCGCGATCTATTCAGCGGCCCCTCACACGAGCTATTGCTTAAAGGTTGTGGCTTTTAAAAATATGAACAACGGATTGCGCACGAGCCTAAGCCTGTTCGTCCTTCCCACCTGTCGAGTCTACTCCCTCTCGCAAGTCTAAGGGTCGCATTCTTCTCCCATGTCTGAGTCAGTTTCGAGCCTAGGCAGACATCGTAGGGTTTTAACTGGCGGTTGTAAGCAGTTGACGATGGTTCCTTGGGAGCTTGCGTCTCTCCAGTACCAGTTGGCTGTGTTAGCGCTTGAGCAAACGGGAAAATAGAAACCCCAACGGAAGTCTCTAACCACGGAGTTGGAGGAACAGCTGGTACCAGCGAGATTTGATGGGGATGATCGGGATTGCTTGTCCTCGGACCTTACACGTGCTAGGGTAGCGCGCCATTTTCGAATCGATGGAGTTGGAATTGAATTATTTACATCACGCCTATCACTATTTTGACAATTTGGACCAAAAAAAATGAACACCGGTGCAAGGTGCAGTTTACCGGTGCAAGCGGATTTACAATTGAACGAAAAAAATGCCTACAAAAAGCGTATACAAACGGAAAACTATAACCTCGACCTACGCAGAGCGGGACTGCCGTACATGATTTATATCGATTTCGAGTATCGCAAAACGAAACACAAAAAGACGCACTGCTTTAGTAAAGTGATCTAATAAGGGCTTTGCGCACGATCACTAATTAAAATTTTGATAACATTCCAACAGTGGGTGTATAAACACGATACATGTATAAAAAAAAACATATAGAGAATATTGACGCCTCCTAACCACAACCTCCTAGCATTGCCATAAAATCGTAAATTGTATAACCAAAAAAATAAGCATTATTTGCTATCGGATTCGTTAGTTTAGCGCAGCCAGGATCCTTCGCCCTACGCGCCGTCCTTCGTTTGCACCTCCTGTGTCGATGTTCGATATCCGCGATAGGCGCATCCCTTCGTCGCTTTTAGCGGAGTCGTGGCTTTAGTTTCGTTCCCGATGGTGAGGGATTCGCTGCCCTTACTGCTTCTTGATCGTGCTGGTCGCCAGGATGTTCTAGCACCGGGTCTCGTCGTTTGATTGAGACCAACACGCAGACCGCACCGCACGAGGCGGACGGGATGTCTTGTGTTGGGAGAGGGAAGGGTAAAGGGATAAGGATAGACGGCGGGGACAATATATTGATTGATGGAGTAGTGTACTGTTTGATTGCATTGCGACACTATAGCACGACGACGACAGTGGCATTGATGGTGGAGATTGAGGGAGCGGCAACATCGCACGACTATTGATCAGGGGCTGGTTTCAGCTCCTTGATCTGCTTGATCAGGTAAGCCTTCTCGTCGTTGAACTGCTCGTCTTCCGAGCGGTCGGTGTGGAAGCGCGTCAAGAAGTCGACCAGCTTCTCCTGGTTGCGCAGCAGTATATCGAGGATCGGCTTCGGTTTGTTCGGATTCGCGACGAACACCTGCAAATGAGGGGAAAGCAAAACAAAAAGGCTAGTACACTGTGGTTCAAAGTGACTATCCCACGTGGGGGGCATTTTTACCTTAAACACGTGGAACGCCTCGAACTGTATGTTACGCGATTTCTCCTTCAGCATGTTCATCATCAGCTTCAAGTTGTCCGGATTAGAGATGTACTTCGTCATCACCTGTAGGGAGGAGAAAGAGATCCGTTATAGCCTTGCGAAAAACTTCGCGAGATCGCCGGACATACCGTGAAGTTGTGTCGATCGAGCAGAAGCTCTCCGAGCAGCTTCAGACTTTGCCGCCGCGTCACATAATTCTCCGAGTTGAGCAGATGTTCGTAGTGGTTGAACACCTTGTCGTAGTTCTGCTCGAGGAACTCGGCGCACAGGATCTTGTGGCGGGTAAGCAGCTCCTTGAAGGTGGAAAATGCATCGGACGCGATGTCGAACGTCGACACCTCCACGTAGCGGAAAAAGTTGAAGAATTCGTCCGAGTGGAGCATGATCTTGGCAAGCGCCTCGTAACGGGCACATTCGCGCAACATCGTACCACAGTTGAGTGCGATTTCTTGATGTTCGTAGCTAAAGAGGATAGAAACAACAAAGAACCATAAAGTAACCGCGGAAAGAGATTGTGGATGGTGAATGCTCGAACTTTGAGCCTTACCCGGCCATCAGCGTGAACAGAATTTCCGGCTTTGTGCAGATATATTCCACCGTCGGTGAACGAGTGCCAATCTGTCTTCTGAGCACGTTGTTGAATATCTGTGCGACGTCTTTCTTGCCCTCGAAGTCAATGCGGTTCAGGTTCTGGAAATAGAGCGGAACGAACTATCAGCTACTAGCCGGACGTGAAGCTACCCAGCCACTACTTACCTGTATCAGCAGCAGCAGCAGATTCGTGCTATAAAGCTCGTGGGCCAGCTGGGATACGATTTCGGTTTGCGGCTCAGCTTCGGACGTGCCGTACAGCATGTTCTTGATCAGTACCTGCAAGCGGAAGAAAGAACACGTATTAGCACGAGCATTCCAAAACTGACGACCCTTCTGATGCAGGTTCCGGCTGACCTCCCCCATCACACACAGGTATATACAAATGGCAGGGTTCCATCTGGCACCTCCACTAGCAGATTCTATCCGGTAGACGGAATTTCCTTCCCATTGCGCTTCCGGCTTCTTCAGGTGTGCCAAGAACACGCTTCAAAGCAGTTGAGCGTCGTCAACACCCACCACCAGAGTGGTGGCATTCTTCTGCACATTCTTGGCAAGCTGGCAATACCCTGCAAAAGCGTGGGATTTTTGTTTCCCATCGCTATGGTAGAGCGTTTCGCGAACGTTCGCGTGGGTTGCTGGAAATGAACGACGGTTCCGCGTTCCATCTGACTGAGGGATGTCTGGCACGGAACGGAAATTAACGCTTGTGGATGTAAACACATGTCGGTTGACGAGACGTCGAATGTGGAGGTTTTTCTCTATAAATGGCGATTTTGTTGTTTTTTGTCAGACATCGGATCGAAAAACAACAGTCCATCGGAAGGCCATATTCCTCGAATTTCTCCATCGATCATGGCTAGAGAGCCGTCTCGTTAATTATGGTAACACAAGGTCGTGGACATTTCTTGTATAGAAGATCTTTAACTTCATTGAATATATGAATATGTCAAAATCAAATCCCAATGTTCATAATCAACATCACAAGCTAAACATTGTATTGTTAGCCTATATTTTTAGCACAAATATTAAATTCATTTACGATAATGTGAATGTTTGAGTAGATGATTCAAGAATAAAGCCTTTTCATACAAATGGAATTTCATACCTATCTTTCTTATCGCTCTCGAAAAGCGAATGTTGTTATCGGCAAAAGATGTATGCAATCTATTGAATCATTTTGAAGGCTGAGAAAGATTGCTGCATCGGAATAGACTGTCGATTTTCAGAAAGGAAATTGCAGCTCACGTCTTGTTGGCGCGCATATCAAGAAGATTACTCAGATACGGTAGTACTTTGCGTTTAACCCTTTTTTTGGTACAAGAGTGGTGCTGGTGTAATCGAAGACTGATAAAATACCTCTTCTATCGTTAAACGAACGGTTGCAAAACGTAACAGTCTATCATTTATTCTGCTTTTCGGCGTATAATACCACAATGTGGTCATAAGAGACGATTCCAATGTGAATTTCGCTTAACCAGAATTAAACGCTAGGAAGCAAGGATGCACGGATTATATGTATTTAAATTTGCCTACTTATGGCACAAGGAAATACATCCAAAAAATAGCATAAATCATCATAAACCTCTGAAAGCTTTCACTACTCAAAAACGCGGTCAGAAAAGCAAAATTCGCACGTGTTGCGCGCCTTTCAGGAAGCTGCGGTTTGGAGTAAGCATACGACAGCTGGAAGCAATGCTACCACAAGTGAGGCAAGCACGCTTGTTTAGTAAACATAATTAAATTTACAACAACATACGAAAACAAAAAAAAACTCGGCAACATTGCATGTTCCTCTCGATGCTGAGGAAAATAAGCAAAACGTGCACGCTGTAGGTTATCTGCCCGCTAATAAAAGTGCTCTGTAAAAAGAAAGGAAAACATTTTGCATCCATAATTGGCTTATTTCCTTTCGCCGGTACAGCAACCACCCGAAGGGCTGAAGGCACACAGGCGCAGTAACATAAACGTTTATTTGAACCACAAGTATAAATAAACAAACAAAACTGAACCAAAGGGCACAATACTGACTGGGAGAACTGGGTTTAGGGGGGGGGGGGTTTCACTTTTTGTTTTAATATGGGCAAACCATTTTTATCGGTGTGCCAGCCCTGGGAGGACCACCCCTCTCGGCCCTACCGGCACACGTGGTAGAGAGAAAGAGAGATAGAGAGAAGGAAAGAGAAAGATTTATTAGCTCATTAGTTGTAACGCATGTAAGCACGGTTCCATGTTAAATGTAATTGAAACGATCGTTCTGTGGTGTCCATCTTGCCTCTCACCACCTCCCCCCCCTTCCGTTTCTCATTCTCCAAGCACCTCCTATTCCTACTCTGCCAACCACAGGGCGGGTTGTAAGCCAGGCTTAAACTTTAAAACCGCATGCACCCTCGTCGTAAACTTTACGATTCTCTGTCTTCTCGAAAGAATGTTATAGAGGGAATGTGCGGGGGTGTGGGAGGGCGGGAGGGAGGGGGTGAGGTCTGGATGGCCAAGAAGCCACCAGAAGAATCCAAGATGGCCAGCTCGGATCCTGCCATCGTTTGACCTCAAGCGGTTGTTCATCTTTTGCATAAGAGAAAGGAATACCATAAAACTGTGACACGCCTAATACGTTGGAACCATGTATGTGTGTGCCCTCGGGGAAGATTGGGGAGACGGCTCCCGGAGCAGGAAAGGCAGGATGTAAGGGAAGAGAAAAAAAATAATTTTTCTGCGAAATTTTTTCGATTTGTATTAATTTTTACATTCACAGCACGAGTTAACGTGATGAAGAAGGACTAGAAGGAGTGAGAGGAGAAGGAACAAGAGGAGGCTTTTATGGCCGATAATGACTGATTCTCCTTCTATGGCAGCACACATACACACACGCAGGTACACATCCGTGAGGTCGAAATTCCTTCGCCCGAGAGCACGCCTCGTTGGGGTTGGGGAAAGAGCCAGGACGAACGAAACAGCTCCAAAGGGCGGAAAGAACCCCCGACCAACCCCCCCCCCTTCCCTCCCTCCCTACCACTACCTCAGGTTGGGTGGCTCGAACCGGCTGTGACTCATCCAGCCGCTGGCGCTTCGGCATGGTAAAAATAACCACCCTCGAGAGTGAAAGAGAGCGCGAGGGCACGAAAGCACGCGAAGAGGCAGCTTGCTTTAGGGGGGATGGAAAACCCGCGAGAAAGCGAGAAAGAAAACCCCGATGGAAGCAAGAGACAGCAAGCGTCGAGGACCGCTCAGGACTTGTGGGGATCGCTGCAGCAGCAGTTCGCAACAAAGGCCAGAACACCGCTCGCTGGACACATGAGTCATCCCGAAGGCCAGAAAGACGGTCAGACAGGGGAAAAGGAAAGGGATGAGGCAGGCGGTGGGTAGGGAGAACCAGAATCATAAACGAGGACGGGTTTTAGCAGGGTTGCCGCTGCCATAACGCCACACCAAACCAAAACCAGGCTCAGCGAAGAAGCTTTGTTCTGGCTTTGCGTAACGCCTGGCGGTTGAGTGAAAACAGCAAAAACAACAACAAAAAATAGAGGAGCTGACAAAAGGGCGAACGTCACATTTTGATCAATCGACATTTTTCCCTTTTCCCAGCCGAATGTCTCGCCGAATGCCCTTTTGCGGCTGGATGAAGGTTTTTCTTTTCGTTAGGTGATCGTAAAACCACCTCATAACCCAACTTTTGGCAACTTTTGGGATGGCGCTTGGGCGAGGGGTGAGAGAAATAGGGGGAGGTGATGAAGAGAGGGGGAGAGAAACCGGTGAAATCATTGGTCATCGAAGACCAACGAAAAAAACAACATATAAAAGCCTCCGTCGCGTTTTCCACCGTTCAGACCAACACCGGGAGCGTATCTAGTCCGGAACCGACCGGGGGCGAGCAAGCCCCAAGAGAGAAAGGGAGAAAGAGAGAGACAGAGACACACTCACACACACACAGTGCAAGCGACGAAGAAGGAAGAAAAGCAAATGCACAGGAAAAGCGATGCGCCAGCTGGCATACGGTTTTTCCACCGCAAGCCTGGAGAAAAGTGCACAGAGCGAAGGAGGCCGCGGTCAATCGAAAGCGGAAAGCCTCAGACGTTCGTCATTTCGAGAGGTGGCGGGGGTTGGAGGCGAGGATGCTGGAGGAGGAAGAGCGATGAAGGAGGTGCTAATGGGAATATCCTCCAGGGAGGTACGAAAATCTCGGCCAAGAAAATACGAGCGAAATATATAATTGTATATATTGATACAAGATAACATTGCCTCTGAGTATCCCCGGGATAAGCCCTGAAATGGGTGGTAATGCCCCATAGATCGTAAATTGCCAAGGCTTGTGAGGAGCTGACGATACGGCACGGGAGCTTTTGTATTCAGAAGTAGATAACAAGGTTTTCTTTGGGTGTCTTGAGCTAAGACACTTCAAATAATACATTCCAGTTGAATACAAAGTTGTTGGGACGCCTGAATGAGTCAAAGGATAAATACGATACAAACCGGAATGTGGCCCCTGAGTTTAAAGCTTTCATTTGTTGTTCTTGTGCGAACTATTTGCATATTTGTTGCACACATCTCATCGAATAATAGAGACTTCGTTTAGAGTATTTTCAAGGACATAACCTACAGACATCTTAGCTGCTTCCATGATTCTTTTAATCTGTTTTCCTCCAGCACCACGAGAGCGAAAGTTTTAGCTTACCAACTCTTGCAGAGCTTCTTCAGATGCTGAATAATTCCTCTAGCATCTATTACATCATTTCCTGTTCGTGTTCGCTTCGAAAGGATACGGCAGCGAAATTAGCTCCGACTCTTCTTGTTTGGTGAAAACAATCCTTCCGTGAACATCCTTTATTCCGCCTTTTTGTTTTTATTAGTCTTCAGAGAGGGAATTCAATATTCATAGACGGAGTTTTGTAAACTTCTTCGAAGTGAACATTAGAATACCGACGTCGAAGTCGTGACTAAATTACAATTAATGTTCAGACAGTTCCGGTAGCTAAAGCAATAGAATAATGCTCAAAAAACATTCCAAGTGGGATTTTTGAATCCGAAACGATTTTTTAAGATTCTTTAATTTTAAAGAGTTATGACATTTAATTCCCATTTCAATTTAACACAAACCAATCGTTCAGTTTTCCTCGTTCTCTAAACAAGCAGTCGTTTAATAAGATAATCCCCGTCTGCAATCACAGCAAACGATTAAACATCGTATATGCAATGGTTCATAGCACTACCAGAAAGTTTCAACGATCAATTTAGCCTTGTAATATAGCACAATAAAATAAGCAAAAACCAATTCCAACACGACATTTGATTCCCACGCCCGTTATTCCACTCGCCACCAAGAACGAAACCAAACTCACCAGGTTTTTGCTGACATCTTCCTGTGCCTTCTCCGCCTTCTTGTCACCGCGCTCCAACGAACTGACCGCCTCCTTCAACGCCTTCACCAGCTCCTGGGGGCTCTTCTGCGATTTACCGAACAGCGGCATGGCGATGGTGGGTGGTGCGGACGGTTTTCCCTTTTTTTTTCTTTCGTCTCTCTTTTATTTTCGCTACCTCACTTAGGTTTCCGCGTGTCGAATAGCACGCTTCGATCGCTTCACTCGATCGAGCTTTCGGGCACTGAAACTGGAACACTTGCACCGGGGCACAGCCACGCGCGAACACCTTCGTCTGGTTGGGCGTGGGTCGGATAAAATCAACGAGGACACCGTGAGTGGTGTGGCTGAATGTTGGACCGATGGCCTCTTACTGTCGCTCGTTGCGGTTCAAAAAAAAACACGTTACAAATAACTCGAAAGTACTAGCACAAAACGCGCCGGGACACAGATGGGTATAAATCAAAATTCAAATAAAAGCTGGAGGTTGATGGAGGACTGATTCAATTGATAGCTGCAAGAGACAGAGAAAGCGAGAGATTGTGAAAACCCCATCGAAGAAGAAGAAGAAAAAGAAGCACAAAGGATCTGCCACCGAAGGTGTTTGATCGAGGAATTTTTCTTCTAAAACACACAAGGATATAAGTCCACGAAAGTCTCGTGTACCGGGACGCAAAGCTATACCACAAATACTACGCAAGATGAGCTCTACGGCAGGACCTCTGTCTGAGCAAGTGTTCACTACGATGCACAATGCACGAATGCAAGCCGCGCAGCTCTGCCCATGCGTTCGCGAGTTTGTTTCCTGGGTTGGAGCCTCCGATGCACGATCTGCTGGAAACGCAACGAATGTTGCAGCAGCCTCCACCGCGTGCAACAGCTTTCCCCCTCGTCCACCTTCGACAGTGTGCGGATGTAGCGCAACATCGTGGGATGTGTTGAACATCGGAAAACCACACGAGTGGAGTCCTTCGATCTCTACAATCGCCCCTATTTGTTCCAAGCAGTGTGGCTGCCGTTGTAGAAAATACCCTCCAGAAAATGCGTACGTGCCCTTGACTTTATCGATGCAATGAATCCACTGTAAATTTGCTACTTGAGCAATTCTCTGCAGGGATGTTTAGAGAAAACTTTCGCTGGTTAGCAGATGCAGTAAAATGACACCTTTATCTTCGAACGCGTGCGCGGAAGTGATAGCTGAGCAACTCGGCGAACACTCGTCGCTGAATCTATGGAAATTGATATGCTTGGCACCGGTCGACCGAACGGGGAGAGATCGCCAAAGGTGAGAAGCATTCAGAGATGCAGACGTTATTCGAAAAATTAATTTCCAATCTAATGAGCTAAACACCGAATTCAATTAGCAGCAGCTGCAAAAAGCCTTAACACAATGTGCATAATGAGCATGGAGATGGGTTATTTAACAGCTTTTGTGGGTGTTTACTAACGACAACGTGTAGTACCTAACAGCGAATAATTTAAGGGCTTCGTGAAGGCGTGTTTGACGAACAAACAACCACAAACCTGAAGCTCGAGATGTTCTCGAGTTATTTTACCTTAGATCACTCGTTCGGCATCTGCTTGCAATGTGATCAACTAGCATCATATCTAATGGGACGGTTTTGAACCTCATTTAAGATAACCTACGTTATGAATTTTTGAAAATTATTGACACTTTTTAAGCACGAATCGCTTAAAGGTACGAAAAGGTTTTGCTATTATGTTCAATTTTAACCAACCGATTAGTCACGTATGGGAATGTTAAGCTAAGGTAAGCTCGGAATGTATGCAGATGTCTAAAATAAACGAGTTGCCTTTATTACACATTGCTAGACATTGTCCAAATCTAGCATTGCACGTATGTGAGGTGTAAAATTGCCAGAGCTGAGTACGTTTGCTATCTCCGAGCCATCTTGTGATCGTACGCTAATTTATTCCTCAAACACGCCTGATGATGTCCAACCCCTGTTAAATGCTGTTGACCCAACAATTGGCAGCAAATTTCAATTCGAATTCAAACACCACTACTCTCAACCCGCAGCCCAACGCGCTAAAAAAAAACATCTAGAAGTGATTAAAATGTGGCAAACCCTACGACACCGCGAGGGCAATGATGAATGAACGCAAGGAATGCGTTCCGTTGGCTTATCGGTACGCTGTTGTAAGCAAAATTATGTTTCATTGTATGTTGCCATCGGCAAGAGCGAGAGCGAGTGAGCCCTTCGGAGGTGGCGTGTGTGGTAGGGCAAGTGTCCGATAAGGGCCCAGTTTGAGTGCATCCACCGAAAACGATCCGCCTTCACCGTTTACAGACACCTTACGGACGTTGCGCGTGCGCAAGCTTATCGTTCGTGTAGGGTCTACTCGCAGAAGGGCGAAGGGCTGAAAAAGCTGGACATATCAATCCTCCCTCCAAACCCACCATGTGAGCAACATGAGCGTAATGATCTAGCTGACCCCATTCTCGTTTTGCTTACGATGCACCGGTGACCCGTTGATGAAGGTGCAAAATAGTTTTTTGGTTTTGTTTCGCAACTTCCAAACGAGCTCAATCGAGAAGGTATTTCGGTCTAGACGTTTGGAAAAGCCTCACTCAGACGCCTAGACATTTAGGAATATCCCGTATTTTATCAAGTATAGAGCACACATTTTTCCAAAAAAAATGCTGATTAAATAGCACCTGCGGACTATAATCGAAAGGAAGATTAGCTAAATAATATATTGCAGAGAATAATTTACCGGGTATAACAGCATATTGAAAGATGAATTATATTTTTTTCGTTTTTTTCCCGAAAATTGGTTAAAAAATTTAGGTGCGCACTGTACTCGATAAAATACGGTAATAAAGGAATACTATTTCCCTTTTCCAATAAACCTTGCAACAATTTACTAACTTTAGCCATTTTGGTGGACCGAAATTTATGCTTTTTTCCCCGTAATACTTACATAAGGTTCACAACTACTTCTCGATTGGCTGTGTGTTCTACGAATTGTAAGTTAAAAATGAAAAATGTGAACTACGATGCATCGGAGCTAAGCAATGATTTACTTGCGATGCCTACTGCGAGTAGATTCGCTAACTTTCGAAAACGTTCGTTTTGACATATGTCAAAAGTATTTTGAAAAAACCAAAAAAATAAATCCAATTGTTTAACAAATAAAAACATCCTCAAACAGCCCTGGCCAGTTACCAACCCTGCCAAATGTGTGCCTGTTCTCCCTTAGTTCCCCCACCACCCAGAGATACCCTCTCCCACCCGTGGGCCAGACGCCGGGAAGCGTTTTCGGCTTGACTGCCTCGCATCGCTAACGGCCCAGCTGGGAAGGCAGAAGAAAAAGGCAAAACCCTGGCCCAATGTGCCCGATTTCTCTTTCCGCAAACGCGGACAAAACCCGTGGCCATTTCCACACGCCGTTTTTTTCCCGCGCATCCCTCCTTTTGTTGTTGTTTCCAACCCCGGCGACGGCAGACTGAAGGTTAAAAGAACGCTCAGCTCGATCGTTCTGCGCATCGGCACCGTGCCAGCCACAACATCGTTACGTTTGCATGTGGCGAACGTAAACAGCGGGCTTCGTTAGCACCAACAACAAACAATCCCAAGATCCGAGAGTTTGCCACGTGTGTGTGGGAGTGGGAGGGGGGATGTATAAGGGATCAATGACGTCTGGGGTGGCAGAAGAGCGGTTGGGCGTTGGTTTCGAGGGTCTGGACCACCTGTCCGGTGAAAAGCGAGGCTGACGCAAGCGGTGGCAATGATGAGCCACATGATATTGCGCTACCGATAGCGTCATTCGTGCTTCGATGACGTACGGCGCTCACTCACACACAGTCGCGCGATTTTCCTCTTGCTCTTAGAAATCTGACAGCACAGCATCTCGCGCGGGCTGGCTGTTGGTGTGTGGTGAAGCCCTTTTGCAAGGAGCGTTTGGTCTAAAAAAAACAAAAAAAAACATCCCCCAAGCCCTCGAAAAAGGGTGGCCCTTTCGCCCCCATCCCTTGGGTTTTCTCGCTGCGTAGCCCTTCGCTTTCGTTGGCTTTTCCGGGAAAAGCATCAGCTGAGCGTACGAAGCACCTTTCGAAGAATTGCAGCCAGAAAGCGATCGCTTTCTTTGACCATAAGGAGCCCTTCGAGGGCTCCTGTGTAGGGTTGTGTTGGGTGAAGATGACAGTTGAGGAATGGTAGGGCTACCTGTCGTCGCGACACATACACCAGTACGCACACGCACGCAGGTTCACCACACCACCGGTACGGTGAGATAGCGTTACACACTACCTAACGGGTTCTTTAGTGGCGCTACGCTACGGTTGATTGTTGGTAAGCAAACGTGGGCGCAAGGACGGACGCAAGGGCAGACGCACGCTAGGGTGGGCGGGAGAGAAGACGAAGAAGAAGAAGCAGCAGTAAAAGAAGAAACCAGATCAAAAGGCTGGGGAATGGAGGCCCTTAAGTGGATGCAATTTGATTGAGGGCTTCTTGGCGAGTGTGTTTGGTTGTTTTTCTCTTCGTTATGCTTCGTCCGTGCCCTTGCGCTGCCGCTGCTGCTGCTTTCTGTCTCGTTCTCTCCTGCCCTCCGGATGCGTGCTCCACCGCGGTTTGTCCCGCGAGTGGTGTTGCTCTAACGCACTCCCTTTTCGACACCACAGCGATTTGACAGACGGAAGCAATTGCTTTTTTTTGCGAGGAATTTTATCTGTGTGTCTGCTTTTTGTTTTATTCTTTGCTGCTTCCTTTGCCGCTTCTAGCGAGAGTAAATAAATTCCACACTGTGTCGCCCTACGTCTCCACCGACGACAGCCCTTGAGTTCATCCCTTCGCAACGTCCCGTCTCGCTCTAGCATTCGCTCACACGGACCCAAAAACCACACGCGGAACGTACATACGCGCGTGCACAACCGTAGCCAAATACACAAACACACACAGGCGCCCGTTAGCGCCCGTGAGCGCATACACACGTACGCACGCGTACACGAACCGTTACAACTACACGCCCGCTGGGGGAGTCGCTTTTTTTTGTATGCTGCATTTTTCCTCAATCATAATACGATTGTGTCACTTTTCGGGACACGGGATGCGGATTTTCCACGCGGTCTGTTACGGTAAATACGCCGCGCGCGGACTGGCCATTTTCGCCTCACCAGCTGGCGTCGGGGTGGAAAGGGTTGAGCGGAACGAGGACGAAAGGGGGGAGGGACGGGGGAGAGGTGTCTTTTAAACTTGCCTCTGTGCGGTTTCCTTCGCTATAATTACGGAATCGGGTTCCGTCTCGGAGGCCCTCTATGCTCACCACCTAATGCTGCTGCTGCACAACCACCCCCGTTCGACACCGGATCAGTGCAACACATTGACAAACACTGCCACTGCACACGACGGAGAACGTTAAGGACGAGGCGCTTCACACCGAGTCAAATACGTCAGCGAGAAGATACTGGATGACCCTGCTTTGATCAAGTGAATCAATATCTGCGCACAGTGGGCTCCCATGCTGTCAGTGAACGCCTAAATTTTATATTCGATTTTTTGCCCATTTCTTGTTGGTGTGTTTTTTTTACAACTCTGACTTTGCTTTACTTTACACTGCGCGTTGCATGCTTTCGAATGAGGGAGAGACATTCGTGGTATGGTAGTAACATTGCCATTAAAAAATAAATCATTTGAAATTTTAATTCGACAGATGAGTGATTATTACAAATGATGAAGACCTAAGAAAAGCGTTTATTTTGTAATTATATTTCATAAAAATTAACGATTCGAACCATAGTGCAGTCTAACATAGAATGGGATGCAAGAGTGTATATGTGCAGTTGGATGTGGTAAAAATGCGGTTGGTCGTTGCTGACGTACTGCTGGCAGGGTATATAGTTTGAATTTCCTTTAGAAGCACTATCGAGCTATTCCAGATGGTAAGTTCAGATTCCAGATGGATGGTTCTATTCTAGGAGTAGTAGAATCTACAAGGTTTTGGATTTCTCAAACAAGAAAGCATGATGAGGCGAGACAATACCAAAATGAATAGGATGGAAAACTTTGATACATGTTGTTTGCTGTCCTAGGCAATAATTTACCTATAATATCTTTATAAAAACCTAATATATGGTTTTAATTAATAAAATTTCATTAGAAAATAATTTTGTTGCTTAGCTTCCTAAACAGTTGGACATCTAATGGTATCGGATAAAGATGGTTAAAACTCGTTTTATTATCGTAACTCAGTTCCTACGTTGGAGGAAAGAGAGATGTAGCATACCAAGTTCATAAAGTATTGATATTTTATGTTGTATGCCATTAGTCACGAATTTAAAGATAAGGAAATAAAATGTATTTTTCAACGGCTTTTTTAAATATTTGAATGAATGACGTGTGTCAAACTGTGTCTTCTATAGGAAAACCAAAACAACAATAATAATATTTATTGTTGATTACTCGCTATCTAGCTTAAGGTACAACTTGCAGAAGTTCAGAGTTCTGAAAATAGCAAGAGAGATAGGACGAACCATGCACATTGCAAAAAAGTGGATTTACGCGAAACCCTTCGTTGATGAACCAACATTGGACAACTTCCAACTAGTGGAGGAAACAGTGCCTGAGCTGCAAGATGGAGGTGAGTTGAAATATTCTAACCCCATTGGCATTTTTATCATCTGTCGGTGTATTTCAGAGTTTATGATACGTGCCATGTACCTAAGCGTCGATCCGTACATGCGCATTTACACGCTATCTTTCCCTACTGGAACGACCATGATCGGAGGGCAAGTTGGACAAGTGATCGAGAGCAAAAACGACGCGTTTCCAGTTGGATCGTATGCATTTGCGCAGGTCGGCTGGCGTACGATTTCGGTGTGTGATCCATCTAAATTCGAGACGAGAAAACCCTACGTACTTCCCGATTTAGGTGATCTGCCATTGTCGCTCGGAGCTGGGGCACTCGGAACCGTTGGAAATACGGCTTACTTTGGCTTTCTCGAAATCTGCAAACCGAAAGCGAACGAAGTGGTCGTTGTGAGCGGTGCTGCCGGAGCTGTTGGTAGTCTTGTTGGTCAAATCGCCAAGCTGAAAGGATGCCGCGTTATTGGCATTGCCGGTACGAATGAAAAATGCCAGTGGTTGAAGGATGTTGGATTCGACGGGACTATAAACTACAGGGAAGAGAACATCGAAGCTGTGCTGAAGCAGCTTGCACCGGATGGTGTCGATTGTTATTTCGACAATGTCGGTGGACACATCTCAGAGACTATCAAAGCGCAGATGAAGGCGTTTGGACGAATCTCGGTTTGTGGCACTATCTCAATGTACAGCAGTCAACCAGTGAAGGTAGTCGACCCGCAACGGGACTTTGTGTGGAAGCAGCTGATGCAGGAAGGCTTTAGTGTGCATCGGTGGACAGACAGGTGGTTTGAAGGGATTACTCAAATTCTGGCGTGGATCAAGGAGGGGAAACTAAAGTACCGTGAGACAATAACGGAGGGATTCGAAAACATGCCAATAGCCTTTATCGATATGATGAAGGGAGGAAACGTCGGGAAAGCTATTGTTAAAGTTTGACCATCTAAATGTGCCTTAATAAAATCATTCCACGATGATTACTTTATCACGAAAGATTCCTCACCCTCTGGATGCTCCCGAAATAGTTTCGGTCACATAGATAGGCACCTTATCAGGGTGATAATACTGGTTTTGTATTATTACTTTATCAGTTGGAAGTGGTATGGCATTGTGAATGTTATCGTTCACATGACAGGAGAGCGAAGTGCGTAACGTCATTTCAACATCGTGATAGCATTGTTTACAGACAGAATCTCGATTTAAAAGTGCTCGTTGTAATGAGTAAGAAACTGGCTTCATTCTGAAACATTTTGTATATTTTTAACGCATTTGTTTCGTTGTAGAGAGTCTGCTGAACCAGGTAACGCGGCGCTGTTACAGCAGCACTGTCGCTCGCAAATGGATCTACGCTAAAACATTTAAAGGGGAACCTACGCACGCTAACTTTCGTCTGGAAACGGAATCGCTACCGGTTCTGCGGGATGGCGAGTTCCTGGCCGAAGCGGAATACCTCTCAGTGGACCCTTACATGCGTCCGTACATGATGGCTTACCCAGAAGGATCTTTGATGATTGGCGGCCAGGTGGCACGTGTTACCCAGAGCGCCAACCAGCAATTCCCTGTCGGTGCCAGTATATTCGGTCAGTTCGGCTGGCGGACGCACACCGTCTGTAATCCGGACTCGCTGGAGAAGGACAAACCGTACGTGCTGCCCGAATTTGGCGATCTGCCCCAAAGCTTGGGAGTTGGAGTGCTTGGAATGCCAGGCAACACGGCGTACTTCGGGCTGCAGGAACTATGCCAGCCGAAGGCTGGCGAAACGGTCGTAGTAAGTGGAGCAGCTGGAGCTGTTGGGAGTTTGGTGGGACAGATCGCTAAGATCCTTGGATGTCGGGCGGTGGGCATCGCCGGATCGGATGCCAAATGTGAGTGGCTTCAACGCATCGGCTTCGACAGTGCTATCAACTATAAATCAGGCAACGTGTACGCCGATCTGAAGAAGGCTGCCCCGAAAGGTGTCGATTGCTACTTCGATAACGTTGGGGGTCAAATCACCGAGATCGTCCTGAAGCAGATGAATCTCTATGGGCGAGTGGCTGTTTGTGGGGCCATTTCCAACTATAATAGCGAGGTGGCCAAGGTAACAGACCCACAGCGTCAGTTCGTGTTCAAGCAACTGCGGATGGAGGGCTTCCTCGTATGGCGTTGGAATGATCGGTGGCTGGAGGGGATCGAGGCCAACCTACGGTGGATTCGGGAGGGTAAGCTCGCGTATGAGGAGACGGTCACCGAGGGTTTCGATAAGATGCCGGATGCCTTTATCGATATGCTGCGCGGAGGCAACACAGGCAAAGCGATTGTAAAGGTGTGAGTGGCGCTCGCGTTGTGTTAGTGGTTGTAGCTGCTGTAATGAGTTTAACGCTAATCTACGAGCGAACACCAAATAAAGGGCACGGTTTCGTGTGTGACTACGCTGATCAAGGCTATTATTACAGAGTGCAAAGCCGGTTTTACTTGACAGGTGGATTTTACAGAATGGTGCGAGCTCGAAAATGGATGTACGTCAGCCGTCCGGATGGCGAACCGAAGCCGGCGAATTTTTCCATCGAAGAAGAAGAACTTCCGCCGCTTGAGCTTGGAGGTATGTTTGCATTTTCCGGCGCGTAATCCAGTGTTACTCTAACTCATTTGAAACCAATTGTAGATTTTCTCGTCGAAACTGAGTACTTCAGCCTGGATGCCGGTCTGCGTGGGTATATGGAGATCGGAATACTCCCAGTTGGCAGTCCCGTCGTTGGTATGACAATTGCGAAAGTGATCGAATCCCAGTGTGCCGATTTTCCGGTCGGCGTTTATGTCTGCGCCCGGCTGGGGTGGAAAACGCACGCAATACTGAACCCGTCCAAGCACAAGGACCAACGGCCGTACGTCGTGCCAGGCTTGGAAGGACGTTCCCGGGCGCTGGGGCTAGGTGCACTGGGACTTTCCGGCAACACGGCATACTTTGGATTCCTTGAGATCTGCAAACCACGCCCAGGAGAGACAGTTGTTGTAAGCGCAGCAGCCGGTGCCGTTGGCAGCCTTGTGGGTCAGATTGCGAAACTGCACGATTGTCACGTGGTAGGCATCGCTGGGTCGGAGGAAAAAGTTCGTTGGCTAAAGGACATCGGCTTCGATGAGGTCATCAACTACAAAACCGGGTCAGTCCGTGAACAATTGCGTCTGGCGGCACCGCGTGGAATCGATTGCTACTTCGATAATGTGGGCGGCGAGATAACAGAAATAGTACGGGAGCAGATGAACCTGTACGGGCGTATCTCGGTATGCGGCACTGTGTCGAGCTACAACGGTACCCCGTCGTTGGTTAGTGATCCTCAGCGTGACTTCGTCTCGAAGCAGGTTCGTCAGGAAGGCTTCGTCGTGTTCCGCTGGCAACACCGTTGGATGGAAGGCATCAAGCAGTTGCTCGAATGGATCGACCAAGGCAAGCTCGTCCACCGGGAAACGGTCTACGAGGGGTTTGATAATGCACCGATCGCGTTTGTGAGCATGCTCCGGGGCGACAACATTGGGAAGGCTGTACTGAAGGTTTGAGCCACCTCAAGAATGGAAATAAATAAGCGCATCTCTGCTTTCCTTCACAAATCAGTCTTATTTCGCGTCGTCTCCGTTGTGATACTTTTGCTGATGGTTTTTCAGCAGACATTTGTACTGAAACCGCTTATCACACTTGGCACAAGGGTAAGGTTTGTCGTTGGTGTGGATTCGCATATGCACTCGCAACGTGTACGCTATCGTGAACTTTTTGTTGCAGATCGTGCACACGTGCTTCCGGTCGTTACTGTGGGTTTTCATGTGCTTCCAGATAGCTCGCCTAAAATTGAAATACACCTGTGTGACTTCGCCACCCGCTAGATGGAGTCGAACTAGCTTACTTGTTACGCATCAGCTTGCCACAAACCGTACACGGCAGCTTCGGTTCCTCGTGATACGATATGTGGGTCTTGTAAATACCTTGGGTTTTGCATTTCTTGCCACACACGCCGCATGTGGCGTAAAAGTAGTCTGTGTGCCATAGCTTTTTGTGGCGGTTTAAGAGAACCAGCCCGGTAAAGGTGCTGCTACATCCTTCGTGATCGCATACGTAAGGACGAATATCTGAAAGGTCAGCAACAACAAAATAAAATAATTTGTTACAGGTTCATGAGGTTTGTACCTACTTTCGTGCTCATTAAGATGCGTTTGTAGCTTCCAATTGTCGTACTGTTTCCCACAAATGTGACAAGTAACCTTAGAACGTTTGTAAGATTTTTTACTTACAATTGCTGACTCCTCCTTGCTACCGTCCGTGGGTGATTCGTCGGAAGGCAACTGAGTGCACGTCTGCTGCTTTAGCTTAAGCTTTTCAAGCAAAGACTTTTCCAAAGCTATCAAACTATCGATTGGGAGTGTATCACAGAAGCCAAGTTCTTCTTTGGACAATCGCTGAGCGATTGCAATAGTCTTTTGAAAACTGTCAATCACGTCCAGCAGCAAATAACAGCCTTCACAAGACCGCCATGTAAGCGGATTGGGTTTATCGATCTTGCATGCTTGAAGCATATCTTGCTGATGTTCTGTTAGCTCAATCGAGGCACAACCTAAAGTATAGCACACACAGCATCTATTCCCTCGCATCACGTGTTTTGTATCGTCATTTTCAAGCATGGCTCTGGAGTCTGGCCCGCTTTCGTGGCATGGTGTCTGTTCTTCCAAAAATTTTGAGATTTCCATCAGTATTTCCGGATCAGGCTCTCCAGGCTCTAGCCGCTCGTGCGGCTCCGGTGAGCTTCTTTGGACATTCTTTTCGGGAATGTTTTTCTTATCCAACGGCTGTTGACTATCGCCTCCGAAAAGTTCTGTTCCAATCTCCAACGACCCTTCCAGGTACTGTTCGCTATCGGTGACGATACTGGCATAAAGATAATCGACATGCTGTTTGTGTCGCACTATAAAGCTCTCACATTCCTTGAGCAACAGCTGATTGCTATCTGAAGCCCAATCGCCTAGTTCCAGGATAACGAAATCCTCCATAAGTAGTCGATTGGTTTTGAAGCAAGCGTTTCGGAATTCTGTGGTCATGAAAAGCAATGAGGCACAGTTCTTGCAAATCTTTGTGAGATTGTCCTGCTTCGTAACCTGCAACGAAATTATCGCATGCAGTAAAACCGTTGTTTTGGCTTGCCGGCAGAATGTTACCGTACTCACGCGTATCGAGGTGCATTCAAATATTTGGTGAGCTATACTATACTCTTTGTCTGAAAATATGCATTCCAGAAAGTTGTCGTCACAGACTCGCATGCAGAGCCTACATTGGTTCGGGTCGTTGATGGCGTTTCTGCTATTCGGAAGGTCCATTTTACGGTGGTGTAGGAATGTATATCCTCGTCTATTGTGGCTATGAAATTACTGTCACTAGACATATGCTCTATCAGCTCATAATACTGCGGGGAAAGAAGCTATCGATTGCGCATGACTTGATACAATGACGGTAACTGTGCACCGGAGTGTATTGCTATAATATTACTTTAAATCCTTATGTAGTGTAATGTAAAGATTCAAAATATATCAGTATCACTATACTGTCATCAATAGCTAAACTGAAAATTGATCTTGACTGGCGTTTGGAACTGAAACATGGCATTTAAAATTGTATTTCGATGAATCGATGGATAAATAAAAAATCTGGTTTTATATTTGATTCCATTAAATGAGAAATCGAACTTTATAGAAGGCTTGGACGCTAGTTCGTGTTTGATTTCGAAGAAATATATCGGCAACACGTGCTATTGGCCATACCGTTAACAAACTGTATAACATTTTTAAATCTCGTTTCTTTTTCATATTTATGATAAAAATGGCAACTGAACATATACTACTTATATTAGAATATTTTTTATCAATCAATCCAGAGAATGCATTGATAATGTTGGAGATTAGTAACATTATAACAGATCAACAGAATTTTTAAATCTCCATCGATGGCGAGGAAAGTATGGCCATAACCTAAACATGAGGGACGCAGCCCTGAATGGCTCAAATGTCAAAATGACAGTATAATTCTAGGGATTCACAGCATACTGCATTTTGTTTTCAATTTGTAACTATTGCCGTGGTGTTTCTTGCGATTGAATTAAAATATGGAATACGAGATCTCCGAAATCCGACAGGCGATTGTGATAGCCGACTCGTACAATGAGAATTTCCAACCGTTCACCGGCACAACGCCTCTGGTAAGATGGTGATACGCCACGTAACCAGAACCGCACCGTTTATCCTCCGGCCGATTTTGATTTGCAGGCCCTGCTACCGATCGTGAACGTACCCATGATCGAGTATACGCTGGAGAACCTCAACCAACATGGCATCGAGGAGGTGATCATATTCTGCTGCAAGAAAACCGACCAAATCAAACGTTTCGTTCATCAACGGCAGCAAGAGCAATGCAGCTGGTCAATCAACATGACGATCACGTTCATCAGCTCCGTAACGTGCAGGTGTATCGGGGAAGCGATGCGTGATGTGGAAGCACGCCGCATGATTCGAGGAAATGTGCTCCTACTCGGTGTCGACAGTCTCACCAACATCAACGTTCGAGATCTGTTGGAGGCGCATAAGCGTCAGATGAAGCGCGACCGCGGAACTGTCATGACCGTCGTGTACAAGGAGTCCCACCCTCGGATACGTAGCGGCAACGAGGTAGTGATTGCGATCGAGCCGAAAACGAAGCGCCTGCTCTTCCACCAACGGGTACTCTCGAAAGACCGCAAAATTCAGGTGCCGGCGAGGGTGTTCACCGGGAACCGGGAAGTAAATGTGCGGCGTGACATCATCGACCCGCAAATTGCGGTGTGCAGTAACGCGGCGTTGCCGCTGTTTGCGGACAACTTTGACTTCCAAACTCGGGACGATTTCTTGGAGGGCGTGCTGGTCAACGAGGAGATTCTGAATAGCCGCATCTACGTGACGATGGCTGGTGACAAGGATTACGGTCTACGGATAAACAACTGGCAGAGCTACCATTTCGCCAGTCTGGATGTAATTAATCGCTGGACGTATCCATTGGTGCCCGATATGTGCATCGGTAACTTGAGCAAACAATATGAGTACAGTAACAACAACGCGTATATCCACGTGAAAGCCACCGTGACCCGATCGAGCGTGGTGGACGACAACGTTGTCATTGGGGACAGAAGTGACGTCAAGGACTCGACCATAGAATTATCGGTCATTGGGCCACATTGTCGTGTGGGACGGAACTGTAACATCACTCACAGCTTTGTGATGGAGGGCACGGACATCGGCGACGGATGCGTGCTCGATCACTGCATCATCGGGAAGTTTGTGAAGCTGGGTGACGGCTGTCATATCGGTCCCGGGACCGTTCTTGGCGAGAGGGTGGAGATTCCGGCTGGCAAATCAATCAAGGGGTTACTGCTGCAGGCAAACCCACCAGAAGACGAGTGGGGCGGAGATTCGGACAAGATCTTCGAACGGGCATACACCGTGCCAATCGAGGAGGAGGAATCGGACGATGATTCGGACGCGCCTGAAATGCCCGAGGATCCGAACCCACCGGTTACGATTGCACCGCTGCCTTTGCATAATCAATCCGACACCAGCATGGACTCGGACGTTGAGGAACAGGTCAAACCGCCGTCCCCGATACTGGATGACGCCAACATCTTCTTCTCTGAGGTGCTTGAGTCGCTATTGCGCGGTTACACCGAAAAGACAAACGCCGAGTACCTGATACTCGAGGTCAATTCGTCCCGCTACGCTTATAACATGGCGCTGTGCGAGGTGAACTACTATGTCGTGAAGGCGATGCTGCAAATTATGCTGCAGCAGGACGGCGTGGCGAAGAATACGGTGGGCATGCTGCGCCGGCTTCTAGCCTACTTCGGTCTCGTGTTCCGAAACTATATCCGCAATAAAACCGCCATGATGGACTGCCTGAAAGCGATCGAGGATACGTGCGAGACGAGTGATACGATTCGGGCGAAGATTCCTCAGCTGGTGCATTATTTGTACGAACAGGAGCTATTGGAGGAGGATGTCATCATCAAGTGGTACGACGAGATCGAAGACGAAACGATTAAATCGACCCTTGACGAGCTGGTGGGATGGTTGAAGGAGTCCAGTGATGAGGATGACGATTAAAATGTGTTGTAAAAATACAAATTGTAAACATATAAGAAAATAAAGTGAAACAATTTCTAGCTGTATCGGAAACATGTCTTTATTAAGACACCGCATATCGTCCCATAAAGACTATTACATGATGGTTACGTATTTCTGTCTCCGCTTATTGCACTTGTTCACCCGCATACCGTGCGGCAGCGATGTCAATCTCATTTGGGCTCGCGGATTGGTGTACATTAAAAAAATCTTCAAGCGGGCCGGATTAAAAAAAGGGACGCTTTTGCAATAGGACGTGTGAAGGTTCCATGAGGTAACGGACAGTATACGCCATGGATCTCCAATCTTGTTGCTCTACGCACCGTATTTCATGAAAAAAATAAAAACACCACAGATGTGGAATATTCGCGCCGCATGCAATGACGTTCCGATTGCACGCCACGTTCGTTTAAATGTGTACATCTAATCCACGATTTTCTGTGGGTTTAAGAGATAATCTCAACTATTGGCTTTACTTTGGTTTCTTTAGGCAAAATACCTAAAAATGTAAGGAATATTCCATTACAGTTAAAATTATATAATCTCCATGGGCCGCATTGGAAGTCATCCTATTGGAGACTTCTGCTCAATGGTAATCTCGCGACGGTGTTTCAAGTGACTTGATTATGCTGGACACTTTGAAGCTAACACGATGCTTTTGTGTCCGAGGTCTTCGATGCTCGTGATCCTTTTGAGGGATTCTCGAAGTCTACTTAATTTGCTCGTAGTATGATATATATCTATTGGCTTCAAGCGGTTTGATTTTGCGCCGATATGTTGAATAGCCAACACGACACGTTTGTGACCGAGGTTATTGATGCTCCGTGATAATTTGGAGGGAATCTTTGAATTTACTGAAATTGCACGTGGGATGAAATATTCCTGATAGCTTCAATCCATTTGATTACACCAGACAGTTAGAAGTTAATGCCATGCTTTTGTGTTCGAGGCCGTGATTCTCGGGATCCTTTCGAAGGTTTACTTAATTTGCTCGGGGGGACTTGATAGTCAAAAGCATAGCATGTAGAATAAACACACGAATGGTTTCAGGCTCATATTTCAACTGATCCATCAAGGCAGTCCTTGACCGTACAATGGTTGTTGAACCATTTAACATGAAAGATATAACTAGTTTGCTCGAATTATTTCTGTTGACCAACACAATGGATTTGTGCCTGAGGTCTTTCATCCTCCTGGACCCTTTTTTTGGGAATCTCAGAGTTTACTTAGTTTGCTCGTTTGATGAATTATTCCTGTTAACTCGTTTGTAGAGTTATAAATATCGTTTTCTCTCGAACGTCGAGGTCGTGAATATTCGGGAACGGAACGTCGACGACTTTTCCTTTGGCGATGCTACGCTAAAAACGTTGCTTTGTGCATTTCCGTAGGTTTTCGAACAACACTCCGGTTCCTTTGACCGATGCAGCAACGCTCAATTTCAAATAGCGTCGATCAAGTCCCTTTTAACGTTGTGGGCGGCCCAAAAGACCATCACGGACTGGTTGACTCGTTGATTGAATAGCTGTGCAGTTGTCTGATGCATTTACTGTTTGAGGCTCGAAGCACTATCGGTCGCTGAGTTTGATCTGAAGATCATTCGCTCGGGTTGACTCGTTGATTGGGTTGCAAAAATCGTTTTCTTTCGATTGTCGATGTCCTGGAGGGTTTGGGACTTATCGGTGTTTTAGCTAATTCTTGGAATGACTCGCTGTGCCACTGGTGTACGACGACGTTACTAATGGCGAATGGTATGTTAAAAACGTTACTTGATGCATTATGTTCAGGCGTTCACGTGAAAATAATGAGAATCAAATTTCAGGATGTTGCACGCGTGTGCTTTACAGGCTGCCGATGTCGTTGAAGCGCTTCAGCTTCTCGGGGAAATTGTCCTTAAACAGCACCGGATCGGCCCGGAACTCGACTGTTCGCAGCGGCATCGTACCGTAGATCTCCGCGAACCGGTTGATGCAAGCGGATCGCTCCGTCATGTGGTTAAGGTCGGCGGACAACATCTCGTTATTCGTGCACTCCGGACACTTGAACTTCTTCCGCGGCGCCACCTTGATCGGTGGCTTGTTTGTGATGTTACTGACTAGGAAGTTCATCGCGATGTCCTCGCAGTTCATGTGCTCATCCACCCACTCCTTGATGTTGCCTGGCATCGCGTTCGTGTACATGTAGCTCCAGTACTTGTGGTGGAAGGCGGCCCCGGTCAGCACCATCGAGATCTGGTTCGTCCACTCTGATTCGTATCGCCACCGGCCGGTTCCGTTGTCCCAGACGTGCGTCCGGCTTGGGAAGCCAACGATCCGGTCTGGATACTCGCGCCACACCTCGTAACCGAAGTCGAGCTCGTCCGCTGTCAGCATCACGATGTCGTCGTCAATCGTAAGGATTGCTTCGGTTTCGATCTCCTCGTATGGGTAGAACCGGTTCGAGAGCCTGTTTGCCGCCGTCTGGATGATTTTGAGCGGTTTACCGACCTTCGGAAAGAGGGACGGATGGGGCGGTGACTTTCGCTGATTGTTCCACACGACCAGTATCTTCTGCAGCGACGGCACAGTTGCCAACTTCTGGATCAGTATATATAGGCTTTCAAGCCGGTCGTACGTGAGGATGACAGCGGTGAAGCCCTGCGCTTTCGGGGCGATCAGCGGCAGGAAGAGCGGGTTCTGCGTTGCCCGGCGTTCTGGTCCCATGTTCCAGTGCGGGTATGTCCGACTCAAGTGCGGGAAGATACGATCGTTTAGCTGATCAAGAGCGGTAAGGACAATCTTTTCAAGTGATGCGAAGTACCGCTCGTACACGTACCGGCCCTGTGCTTGCATCTCGTGAATCCGCTCCATCGAGACGGCTCGCAACACCTGTACGACCGCATGTAGGTTGCTCTCGTATATGCGGATAGCCAACAGATCCCAGTCAAGGATGTCGCTGAACGGCAGCACGTAGTTGTCCGCCATCACGATCGGAATGCAACCGGCTGCCATTGCTTCTAGCAGTGTCGGTTGCCCAAGCCGCACTCCACGTGCGATTAAACAGAACGTACCGGTTGCTAGCACTTCCGGATACTCGTACTCGTTGCCATGGGGAAAGTTACACCGAATGTCCTGTTCGCTGCCGACGCCAGGACGATCGGGAGCTCGCGATCTCGGATCTTCCGAAAATTGTCCCAGCACGTCGAGGGCCTCGTCCGTCTTCGCCGTTGAGGAAGGACAGCGCTGCAGCAGTAGCACTTCATTTGGGTATTCGTACGTCAGTTCCTGCAGGATGCGAAATTGCCGCGGGAATATGTTCAGCTGGGAGGATACGAGCAGAACGGCCGTATCCTGTCGACGGCTCTCTCGAAGCGTGCGATGGCGCTCGAGTACTGGGCTGTACATCGGTGCGGCCACGTCAAAGTCGGTTCGGAACGTCCAGCTGTCGAAGCCGGCCCCGATGATGATGGCACGGTCCGTGTTCACGTCCAGCACTGTACTGTAGTCTGGCTTGGAACCGGCAATGAAGTTGAAAATGAGATGATTCTCCCCGTTTTCCCAGCTGTCCCCAAATAAAAAGCAAGAGCAATAGAGGCATAGAAAAACAATTCATTCACAGCTTCGGCAGGCAAGTGAAGCGACTTACTGAGGCAGTGAGGCGAGCGCCTTTCCGACCAGCGTTGTATCGATTCGATTCTGGTTAAGCGTGTCTAGAGTTGGCATGAACAGGCAGGCCTCATTGGGGTTAGCGGTGTAGTACGGGCTGTCGACGATGGTTTGCACGATTCGGTAAAACTCCCGCGACAGCTGAAAAGCCGGCTGCTTGCTGCCCGCATCGAGATACTCTTTTAGCGGGTAGACGTAGATCGATATGCGCTCCCGTTGCTCGTCGTCGTCGCTGTTATCGACGTAGTCACCCGCACCCGCGACCATGCGCTGTCCGCACCTGTACACGTTGAAACAGTCCCAGTAGGAGCAGTTCCGGTTGCGGGCCCTCGCCAGCTCCGCATCCTTATCCAGGACTACCTGCGGGATGTCGGCCAAATCGAGTGATAACCGCTCGCCGCCAGCATTCTTGCTGCCGCCATAGCTGAGCCAGACGGCAGTCAAGAACAACAGCAGTACGGCCGCCACCACGTACGGATTTACGACGGTTTTCGTCGGCGGTGATGGCGATTTTATGGCACTGTATTTAAGCGGGGCCGTCATGGTTGCAGGCTCGTGCTCCACCGATCGCAGTGCGTGTGACTGGCGGAGCTGGCCGTGCGATTTTTGTTTTACATATTCGCTGGCCAAACTCGGCGACGACGAGTCGGGGCTGTCCACGCTACGTACGTAGAATTTTAACAGGCTTTACTTCTTCTTGGTTTTCTTCGTTGTGCGTCGGTGGTGCAGCCGAACCATCCACTGCACGGGAGTTACACCGGAATTGTGGTCGGATTCGGCAGCCCTTCTTAGGTTGTTCTATTTGTTGCCTGCTATAAGTTTTGGGAGTTTGTCGCTGGATTTTGAAATGCTTTTCTTTTATAATTTTCATAAAATTACTCACCCGTTTTTGTTTGTTTATTTTACTCTTCTTGTTTCATACGTGCTCTTGCTCCACGCTGACGTTGGGCATTACGATGACCCACTTGTGTTTATAGTTGCACATTGAAAACTTCACCTTTACGATTGCAGAATAAATGCCGAGCATATATTGTAAAGCTGCTTGAGGCAGTAATATTAAATACGTTCAAGAAGAATACTTTGGAATAAATATACAGACAAAAGCTTGATAGAACTACACACGGATCAGCTATGGGTAAAACAAATATCAATTGCGACGTTCGCAAAAGACTATAAACGTTTCCTATACGAGGTCATTTCTCCATCTTTCTGTTATTCTATCACGCTATATGGCATTATGAAACCTAATGCCTTATCTTTTGTTTTGATGTGGAATGAAAGAAGGTGATTACGTGTACAGCTAAGCGTTCTGGCTTTTCATTATAACACATGTCACTTTGTTCCATATCATGGATTAGTGTATGTCATTTGAAAGTGTTAACAATTGCTCACATTATTCTCACTAATTACAACCATTATTTTGACACAAATTCTTTTAATTTTAATCAAATCATAGTTAAGGTTATGCAGCTAGCATTTTACTTAATATGTACCAGCTACAAGGCAAGTTCAAAGCTCACGATTATTTATCATGATCAAAATCGTCGTCACGTGACGAAATCACACTAGCGACCTCTTCCGTTGGGGGATCCAAACTATAACAATTTGATTTGAAATCAACCGACGCTTCGTCCTTTTTGCGCTTCCTAGAAATGATTTTTTCAGCCGCACCGTTGATGCAAGTTTAAAATTGTAATAAATCAAAAAGACTTAACATAACTACATTAGACTATTATCAGTCATATGATTTAGTTTTCATATGATAGCGAAACTTAAGAGTATCGTATTCAACAGCGTAATTATGCCAAATTTATCGATCTCTGAAGAGCTGTTATTTTTCTTAAACAATGCACCTATTTCCACTAACATAATTTATCAGTCATCAATTTATACGATACAGAAATTCAAAGACGAGCAATCTCTTGAACAGCTTCGTGTAAGGCTGATAAATGGATTTAAATTAAAAAAAAAAACTTATAAATGGATACAACGTACACCCATCCTCTGACAACTTTCAATCCCAGATAAACCCGGCTAGGAAGAAACGAAAACACGAACTGTAGAAATACTTTCCTGGAGCGTTAAAATTGGTTTATGGTGATGGAAGCCAAAGCAAAGCATCTTACCTCTATCTGATCAGAGGATGCGCGGCTCGAGCATCAAGAGTGGGTGGGCAAAGGTGCACTGCGGTGCTTCGGAAATTGTGAATTTTTCAATCAGCCATCACGTAGGCGATGAAAGCGCTTTATCTGGCACATTTATTGGATGTTTATCCGTCGGGCTGGGGATTTTTCTTCTCTGTGCTAATAATTGGATGTTTATTGCATTTCGATCGGTGTTTGCTTTGCGGATTAAATGGTTTTCATAAAAAAAGTATTGCAGGCAATGGCAAATAGCTATCAATACCTTCCAAGAATCTTTTTTTGCAAGTTTATAGAGTAGCGTAATGAAAGAAATGAATCTTTCTGGTAAATTAGTGTTCTTTGTTCGCTGAAATTATTCATGCAATATATAATAAAAAAATGTGCAATATATAAACAAAAAAAATGGACCATCAAATTATTTAAAACCTAATACTCCTGTGAAAGATTTTGTATATATTGATAAAACTAATAAGGCTGATTGATACTTACTTACTTACTTGATTGGCTGATTGATACTTTTCTTTAAAATCTGTTTAATAAATTCAGCTGATATCCCTCACCAATATCGTGGAAAGAACGATAGAAACAATATCCGTAAGGGAAATTATTATATATGGATAATCGTTATGGTTTCTTATCGTACTTTGGGTATTGGTTGTCTAATGTATATATAATCGCAACCCTAAAATTTGGTGTAAAATTTACCAATATTATCCTTAAACAAGGGTGCAATAATTAATTATCGTGATACTGGCTCCTAACCACGTGCAGGTTGTCGTTCAATTAGAGTATGCCGATGAATAAGATGGATGGATATGCCTTCGAAGAGCATGCATATTTTAGCCAGAAAGACTTTTGGAAGGAAGTTTATTTGCCAATCAGCTTGTAGTGCTACGCAAACTAAAATAGTTAAAACCTTGAATAGGTGAACATCGTGAGATATACCCAAAATTGATGTATAGTTGTCTAGGCACCGTGCCCGAAACGAATAAGCTCCATTAATGAACGCATTCGAGACCCAATAGCTTGCATATAGATGTTTACCATCCGCCAAGTCAGACGGAGCAATTTGGGACCGCTTCGGATGTGCACAATTTATGAAGACACGTTAGGTGACACCGAGGCCAGCGCATTAGCGCACGAACCAACACCGTCCATCAATCCGTCGTTAGTTCGCTTATTAGCCGGAATGTGAATCCATTCATTCTGCCTGCCATCTTCCGGGACTAAGGCCTTCTCGAGGGCGCGCACATTCCCGGCAGGCTGTGGAATTCGATCGCTCAAAATCAAGCCCCAAAACGAGGTTTGCCTTTGTTGTAGCCCACGTGTACGCTATGTACCAACGCAAACGGATGCCATGTACACCGGTTCGTGACCCACCGCGAGTGAAGCTTCGAGCGCCAAAACAAACCTCCGCTGGCACGCTGGCAGGAAAAGTACACCATATAGTAAGCCTAGGGGGTGTCGACTCCTCCCCTAAGGGCGGGGGAGGACACCCAAGGACACGATCCGACGCCTATTCGACAGCGCCCTATTCGGGACTCCACATAATGCAATGCGCAGACTCGACCGCTCGACGAATCGGAACGCGTTCCGACAGTTCTCGGGTACCCTGAGGTGGGCACATCCTTTTTTGGCCTCATGTGCATGGGTGTGTGTGGGTATGTGTGTGTGTGTGTGCCCTTTTCACGCGAAGGTGCAGCCCCCATTTCCCGGGCGGGCCATGTACCATCCCAGCCGGTATCATTTGTAACGCCGAGCCAGTAAGCTTACGTGGTGGAGGTCGACTTTGGGCAACTCGCACCCTTTTCCTGGGCCACCGTCCCCTTTACCCCCCTTCAACGACTACCTTCCGGTGGCCCTGTATCCCATGGAAAATCGTCCAGGCGGAGCTACGATGGCGCTGAGGGCGGCCTTTCGTATGTAACCGTCGCGTCACCACAATGACGTTCGTGGATGTTCGTTCACCGAGTCGTGAGTCCGAATAGGCCACTGGCTTCGGAAAATTCTGAGCCCTGTTTTCCCTCCTCGCACGCTACGGACCACGCTGGAAATTGGGGATGGACGCCGAAGTACCCACCAAAGGTTACGTAAGTGCTGGAGCTTGACAAAGCCGCACAGGATTGGGAATAAATCAATGCATTTTTGTGCACTTCTCTCAGGGCCATATCACAATGAACTCTCGCCTATCCTCTGCTTTCAGCTTTGATGAAGGTGTAGGAGGTGGTGAAGCAACCGGCAGGGAGGAAAACTAGGCACTTTGGGGCTCCGGAACCCCAAAAAAAGGGGTATGGTAGAAAAAATTCATGCTGCATTTCGGAACAAAGAAGCCGCAACTCGAAAGCCAACCTCAGCCAAGCTTCCTGGTGGTAATTTTTAATATGTATATATGACGCAAAAACCGCTACCGCCAAAGGCGTAAATTGATCCTTGACGTTTCGACACTCGACTTGCGACAGGACGCGTTTCTAGTGGTTGAGTTTTATGATGCATACGGGTAGAGATCCTGGCATCCTGGGGATGCAAAAATGGCACTTTGTGGGTCCACGTTTGTTTGATGAGATGCTTAAAGCTGGAGCTCGTGAACACCTGAATAGGTCGTCAGTGAGGTGTGTTTCTCTGATTTGAATGAGCTGCAAATGGTGGGAGCCAAGCACGAGGCGCAACTGACTGTGGGCGGATTTGCAAAAGAGTGCAAAAGCTTGGAATTATTTTTTGATGTCACATTCAAACCATCATAAAAGTGTTTCAAAACGAGGACGACTGGTTTCAGTACGGTAACTTTTTAAGCTAACATTGTACATTTCAGGAGGTTCTTGATCTACGAAATTGTTAAACTATAATGGGGTGATTTTTAGCGCGATGTCTAGTATAGTTGCGATATTGCTATGAAATTCATAAATTATAATTATCGGAACCATTCGTAATAAATGCTTAATTTAAACTGATCTTTTAGTTAAAATCTGCTCCTGAAAGTATCCACGCAACCAAACGCTTTGTAGATTTTTAATATGAAATACTGATCTACGGAAAGAAAGTATCTTTTGTATTGTACGAAACTTTACCGAAATGTTAGTCTATAGTACATGGTACTATAGGTTTAAAAATATTTAAGAAGGTTTGAATTCAGTTTAAAATTAACGCAGGGGTAGGTTCACTTAACATTTTAGATGTTTGTGGATTTTATACTGTATCTTTATTTTAAGTATTTATAGATCTGTTGTCTAGGAAAAAAATGTTCTTTGTGCAATAGTTTTTCTCGATGTGTATACTATTTCCTCAACCAACATTTATGGAAGTAAAATTAGTTGAAAAAAGCTTTTAAACGAAATGTAGCAATTTTAGATTTGATAAAATATCCTCTTAAGTAAATCGAGTAGATATGTTCTTGTAATAAGAAGCATCGCATAATAAACTGGTTATCTTACATTTTATGAAACCCATTCATTGTTTTATTTTTGTCTTATATAACGAAAGCTACGGGACAATTTTCGTCTCATGAAACATTATAATTTAATTAAGAAACACGATAATCAGCTAGAATCAGGAGCGCTTATTAGATACTAACCAGCCATGCTCGAAATTTACGATCGGTGACCTGAAAACAATCAGAAGTCATTATACAAGCGTAAATTTCGCACTTATGTTCCGTTTAAGCACCAGTACCGGAATGCAGCACGTTCATCAGGTGGAGAGCGTAGAGTCGTTGGGTGTTTCAATAAGCATAACCCGACCGTTTGTTCACATTTCTACCCCCCATACAAACAGGGGTAATGCTGGGAAATCGACACGCATCGATACGCACCACGAGGATTCGAATTAATTACGCCGATACAATGTAGTGCGCGCGTGGTTAAACGCACCGTTGTCAACAAATTAGTACAATAAGTCGGGAATAGGAAGCGCTGCATACGTGCTAAATGTATGATCCGATCCGCCTAGGGGATATAATTATCGCCCATCCTCAGACCTGCACCGCTATTGGTTCTCTGGGTAGAAACGCTTTCATATCGCGGCTGACTGAAGAACAACCAGCAAATTATCAGGTGTGTTTCTTCGTGCAAAATGGATGACTAATTCTCGGAATGTTGTCAGAAATTGGAAAGAGCTCATAATTACCTTCTACAAGCGCGAACCATTACGGTTGCTGGGAGGAGATCTCTAGAGAGGTCTTCTGCTGTAGGAGATTAAACCAAGCTCTGGCTGTTCTTGGATCAGGCACGTCGATGAATGACATGCGACATGGATTAATTACGTGAGGCAATGGTTTAATTTTATTTTAATTAGATTTGGGGCTCTATTCTACCGAACATCTAGGTGCAAATGAGGTGGGACAGAAACGTTGCATTAATCAACTGCCATCCACCTGTCCACGGGCGATAACGAGGGGATGTTCAAATTTTTTTTCCTCGCTATCTTTTCGCCAACCCGCACGGGTGCCTTGGAAAAGTTTGAGCCACGGTTATGCATGTTAATTTTTTCACATTCATCCTCCAATTCCCAACCCGCAGCTGCCGATGGGGAACATCACCTGGGTCGGTATCTCCAGCGAGGCATCTTTGACGACCAGAAGTACCCAAACTCCAGCTCAAGCTGCATTAATCGTACCTAGAGCCGTACCGGAGGCAAAGTTATAAATCAGCACAGGAGAGGCCTTTGACAGGATGCTACTTTTATACTGTGGGTTTTTTCTTTCTTTTAATTCCCTTTCGCGGTGGGGAACGGCTCCAACACAAACATCCCGTGGGATGCGTCCTCGCGATCGTATTTGCCAGCAGAAAGGTAAGTTATGCTGCTCGAAGGTGGGAGAAAACCAGAGTTTTTGCAATTATAATGCGACATAATGAAGTTCGACGTTTGGGAATTGGCAACGAATGTTGTATGACCGCAACTGCAGATGAAAGGAAAGGTGTTGCTTTTGAGTTTTTTCAGACGATTGGCTCTCGATGATTGTTCAAATACAAGAATATTGATTGCATTATAGGTAAAAAATATCTTAAAGGCATTCCAAACGCTTTATTTCTATAAAGTATCTTTATAAATCTATTGAACATACTCCAGAATAGCTCAAATTCATATACTCTGATATTCTGCACAGTATATCACATATGTTTGAACAGGGTTTCCCACTAAAGCAGCTGTCAAACAGTAACAAAGTTCATACATGTGGTTTTTGCTTCTATACATCAACAATTTCCATCTGCAATAGAGCTGTTTTTTGCTTGACATGCCATTTAAAGCATATTTCGAACTGATTTCTACTTTAAAGTTTTTGCAGGATCGAAATCACACTCCTTGTTTGCTCTCATCACTTTAATGGAATAAATCCATCAGCAATCGTGCGTCAAACGCAAGTATTGGAGCAACAACGCGTCACACCAAGAGCCAACGCATCCTTGCACATTTCCCCGAAAAAGGATTAATCGCAAGCTAATTACGCGGCAGCTCGTCCGCACGTTGCGGGCGGATGGCTTTTAACGCGTAACCTCAATATTTGAGTTATGGGCAGTTTGTGCATTTCTGGAGTGCATCGGAAACCAAAAAATAAATATCGCCACCACATGCACACACACCCACGCACGCACCGTCAACGCAACGCAACGCGCCGGATCGATGCCAGATAAAATTGCACACCACAGGACGCAGCCAGTGCCATGTAATAAAGTGTGTCATGTGTGTCCACTCAGGTCCTGAGCGGTAGACAGACGGCTCTCGTTGGATGCACGTGCAAGGGGTGGGATGGGTGGGGGGGGGGGGGTGGCAATTTTTGGGACGCCACAGGATGCCTGCTTTCACCTACACCAGCACTCTACACCTACACCTACTTCCATGAGACCTCGAGCGTCGCTCTCATTCTAACTCGCGCGTCTCCTTCCGGGTGTCCTTTGTGTGTATTTATTGCACACCCCCCACCCCCCTCCCCCCACCAGTGGCCACCCTTGCTTTCTTTTTCAATCTCTCTCTCTCTCGCTCACTCATTTGGCTCTCATAATGCGCTTGGTGTCACTCGCACCAGTGGGCAGACAGCGCACACCGCAACCATCGACGCCACACGCCAAAAACCATTGTCAAGGTCATGTCTGACCTAGTTTACCGAGCCAGCATAAGAGCGCGCGCGCGCGCGCGTGTGCACCTCACCCCCCGTCCCTTCCTCCTTCCACCCTACACACACTCTCTCTCTTCCACCCCTAAGGGCCGCCTTGCTTCAGACACGCCACAACCCCGTCCTGCACGTGGCCCACTTTGGATGCAACTGCACTCGAGAGCCTCTCTCTCTCTCTCTCTTTCGCGCAGCTTGGCATGCGTACACACGCTCTCACTCTCTCTCTCTCTCTCTCTCTCTCTGGAGAAAGGTCCCGCACGCACACACACAGCCCCGAAAGCGCAATGACGCAATGCATCAACAGTGTGTAGGAGAGAGCGCCACCGTCGGTCGGTCAGTCGGTCGGCTCCGACCGGGTGAGTGTGTCCCTTTTGCAGCTGCACGTGTGTGGGTGTGTGCTGCAGCGAGGATATCCCGTCGGAGTGGCGATGGCCTCCCCTTCTTTTCCACGGGTTTGCGGAAGGACGAGACGCGCCCGTTTGCTCACGTGTGTGGGTGAGTGTGTGCGCGAATGTGAGACAGCAAGTGAGAGAAAGAGAGAGAGCGAACAAGTGAGAGAAGAGAACTCAGCTCTCACGGGGTGGGTGGAATGAGGGGAATGGGGGGGGGGGGGGAGGGGGTCTATCGCCAGAGTGACCCCCACATCCTTTAACAGCGAAAGCGCGAGAGAGAGTGCTCTTGGAGAGCTTTTCTCTCACCGGGGGGAGAAAAAAAAACACATCCTAAAAGAAGGACCGTCAAACGGACGTTCGAGTGCAGCGAAAGCTCCTGCGTCGTGGGGGAGTTTGCACATAAGGACACGATACATATGTGCATTGGCTTTGGATATGCGGTATATAAAGCCGCTTGTTTCATGTTTCGGGAAATAAAAGGAGCACTCGCGTTCCGTGATCGATGTACTGCTGTTCGGTTTGTGATCCTTCGGATCTGCCGGCTTTGGGACGTGGGTCCTTTATATATATGTGGCATATAAGGCACATTGGTTCGGGTGCATTTCGGGGCGCTTATATGGCAGTACAAAGGCACACTCATCGTACATAATGCGTGCGTTTATATACCGCGTTCGAGAGGCGATCGTTGCGACTGAACCAAGCGATGTAAATGGACTTACCGACTGGGCAGTTATCTACCAGGTATGTGGGCGGAACGGGCCCTATATGCCGTTTATGTGAGTGCTTATGTCGTACATAGTCCAAGGCACCCTTAGTATCTAGGAGCAAGCAAAAAAAAGGAAAGTAAATAAAGATTGAAAGCGAACAAAATTTGGAAAGCTTCGTCCGTGAGTGCCCTTCCGTCACCGGACATGCACTATCTCGGAGGTCTAGTAGACCTACACGCGAGGAACATGAGTGCTGCTCCTGTTGTCGTCGACGCCGTCGTTGAAATCCTTTGTTACCCTCGGGTTTTTCCGGAACCACGCTCCGGGCTTGCAGGTGTTTGCGCGCGCGGAATGATAATTTACAATGTAGGTCCATTATTTACCGAAGTCCTTGCGTTATGTGCGCTTAGGTGCAGCTACCTTCCTTTTCGTGGTGCATTCTCGCATTCCCTACATAGATGCCCAAAAATGGCCCTCTTTTCCGGGGTGTGTGTATGTGTGTGTATGTGAGATGACAGCGAGGTTGCATCCGTTTCGTCCTGTTTCGAGCCCCGAAAGCGTTACTAACCTTTCTCCCTCGAAGATGTGGCTCCGATCGCTCTGTAAACATCTCGTGTAGGAAGGCTCGCAGGGGGAGTTCCGGTTTTTGGAGGGAAGGTGTGTGAAGACCAGAGGCAAGAAGCAAGAAGCCACTGCAGAGTCGGAATCTTTTCTTCTCTGCTAACCAGCCTAGCTTCCGCACCCAAATCCTTCGCCCTGTTCGGTGGTTATTTTTCCTTTTCCCGGGCCCAGTGCCAATGGACCGCCGTGGGAGCCTGTAGGTGGGGTGAGGCGACAGGTGAAGGGCACCTAGTTTGTGCGCCACTGATTGAACTATTTTCTGACCCGAGTGGTCGGTCCGGCCACTTCAAACGGCGAGCCCCTGCGCGACTCGGTGGCATTGAAGTGCGCCTCCCGGAAAACCCCGCTGGGGAGCTTTTTAATTAAAACATTATGCAGCAGAAGTAGTAGAGGAAGGTTATGTGTGGGGGATGGTGCATGGAGCGCGGGGAGGAGAGAATTAAAAGCTATTTTCGAAAGCGCTGGGAAACCACCGGGACTGAGCCTGAGTGGATCGGACGCGAGGGAGTTTTTGTAATGCCGGCGTGGAGTTTTCCGCTTTTCCGATCGATCGGATCGGAGGCGGGATGATCGCGGGTGATTCAGATTGGTGTTGGAGGCGGGAGGGAGGGGGGAGTCTTTTGAGGTCATTTTTGTTTAAATTTAGCATTTTGACCGTTTCGAAGGCTTTAGTGTCTCGTCCCCCGGAAAGCCAAATACGAAAAGTGGCAGATAATGGGATGTTTTTTTGAGGACATTCAATTGCTATTCAAATTGAAGTTTCTTTCTTCTCACTACGATATTTGTGGTATTTGTAGCTTCATTCGTTTACTAATCCTTCATAGTATGGTACTGTTTACTACAAGCTCTATTCAACTACGAGGTTTAAAATCAATTTATTTTTGATTCTAACAACGTTTAACTATAGTTTCAAACCATGTATATGAATATTTTTTTAAATATAATGTTTCAAAAACATTTGGAACGAAATGAATAAAAATAGGCTATTTTATAGTTAATATGAAAATATGGTTATTTAAGCGAATGTTTTTCCTCATATTTAGCTAGTTTTGATACATAGATCGTAACGTGAAAACGTGATCATGAGAATTGAAAATCATATATTATAACATATATTATGTTAAACCCATTGCGAGATTGTTTTATTGGGGATATAAATGAATATGCCAACACATTGAACATTGTTTCATATTGAAGCTTTTCTTAGTGTATCATGCATTTTAGTTATAAGTCTATTCTTTAGTCGTACTGTTTTCGATTTTATGTCTCCTAGTTTCAATTTTTAGCCATAGATTCTTTTCAATTTTAAAAATTAGAGTTTATTTTGCATTTTTTTCATTTTGTAGGTAGGTTTTTAATTCATTAATATATTCCAAAATTGTTGGCAAACTACTCTTCATATGAAATCGAACATCGAGTATCGATGAGAAATGATATAAAGGAATTTACAGGTAATTTAGGGAGATTTACTAGATATATTTATTTGGTGTGATCACAAGCGGAACAACGCGATGTGATCAAGCGATCAGAGTATCAATCGAGTACAATGCTCTGCTTAACAATTTCTTACAATTTTATGAAAATAAAAATAACTAGATGAATTGTAATACTAATTATAATCTCAAATGCAAGAGTAAAATAAAATTATGATTTTGATTATTTTTAACTTTTTAAAGTATGTTTGATTTAATATTAAAAAGCACACCTTCGCTTGTAGGCCACACACTAAACTTTATGAGTTTGATGTTCGATCGACCATAAGCGATCGAAGATTTTTCACCATATTCCTTTAAGTGAACATATGATGAATTTCATTGAATTGTTTAGGTTGTATTTGATTAGTTAAACATTTTACAAAAATTTTAGTTTGATCGTTCTGTCTCGAGCAAAGATATGCTGCTGTCATCAATATAAATTTGATTTTTAGCAACTGTTACCGGTAGCTGATATTTAACTTATAGTGTGGTAAATACTGATTACCTGAGTAAGCTTTAAAAGTATTGTATGAAGAATTGTGTTATGTGGGAGTTGTAGAAATGTTAACTATTCTAGCAATTCTAATTTTATAAAACTATGTAGCTGGAATATTCTTTAGAAAAACGGATTGATGTTTTGAGCAATTGAGTTTTTGCATTTCAATTAAATGAAAGACTTCTGTACTTCTATATATTTCTGTTCGTTTTATAGCTTAAATGAGAAAAAAAGCTTCAAACTTTGCAAGAAATCATACATTAGATGATAAGATTAGATTATTGAGTGTTCCACAGCGTGATCGGAAAAGCAAAGCGCCTCCATAATGAAATAATATATTTTTTTAAAAACATTCAAACAAAGAAAAGTTCTACATGAACTCGAATTAGAATTTGTCAAACTGTGAAGCCGCCTTTTCCTATAATTTTGTGCTAGTCTTGAAACGTATGGTTGAATTGATTGAAAACTAAATTTATTTTTTAAACTTACGGGTATGATCTAAACTGTTTGAATATTAAATTCTATTAAGAAGGTTCGTTACCTACGGCTTTATTGTTACGGCTCATGATAAGAGATATTTTTCCACAAAAAGTCAATAAATATGTTCTTCATGATAAGTGTCCAAAAAGTCTGAGAATCAAGCCCGTCAGTTTACGTGGTTAGAACGAGCGTCTTAGTTCGTACGACGGCAACTCATAATTCCGGTGATCAACGCCTTCTCAAGGATTCTGTATTGCATTTCTTTCTTAGATTTTGTGTTCATGCCACAGGCATTTAATGCCATCGATCGAAGAAGCAAGTGCTTTTTCGAGAATGCAATCGCCCGCTTTCTCATCCTCTCTCAGCAGCGTCCCGTGTCGCGAAGCTGCCTGAATGCATCTCAAGATTGCACACGAGCCAGAAATCCGAGGTGCTTCTTTGTTTGCTTCGCTCTTATCGCGATGCCACGATCTTGGCTCGGCAAGACCCACCCATCCGGTGGGTTTTCCGGAGTATTTGCATACGCCACGTTCCGGTCGTCATGAAAATGGAAGCAAACATTTCGGTGTTCGGAAAAGTTTTGCAACGAAACGTGTCAAATGCATGCAAGCTCGTCATCTACGCCAGGGTTTTTCGCCCTTGGAAAACTGACAGCCTGGGTCGTTCAGCGGCTAAGAAGTGGGGGTGTATCAGCTTTTAAGCAAGTCGAACACGTTTCGTAGCCGATTTGAAGGTTTATCTAAGATGCGCTGTTCTAGCGGTACGAACATCTTGTGGAGTAGGAACGTGACTTGGGCTTCTGAAAGCATCTCATCCGGAGAGCGAAGCTGTAGCACTTAATAATCTTGTTTTAGAAAAGATTTTTTCACAGGTAATTGAGAGCATGCGAAAATCTTCTCGGAAATATTAATACTTTTTGAGATATGTTCGATCTGCAATCATACACATCTATAGCTGACTTTAAGGACTATAAAAAAGTGCCAGTTAGCAATTTGGACTTTCAATGAGTGAAATAATATTTAAAAAACAGATCAATCAATAAAAAAGACCCCCTAGCAAAATAAAAAAGTATGTAAATTGAAACAAGGACATGAATAGAAAAAAACGTAACAACAAAAGGTCGTTGAACGAGAGCCGATATATCGATGTACAGGATTATCATACGTGCCAGAATTTCTAGAATTTCTTGATCATGTGATTCAGTTTGACCAATAACACGTGGAATTCGCTAATTGCGTTCCAGCAAAACGTTTGTCAACGTCCACAACACTCCACCGAACGTGTGCCAGCTTCTGCCTCCGTCGAAAAAGGGCAGCTTATGACACTTAAAAAAAACCTGCACCCAATTCTGAAAAGCGACGCAATCGATAATGACAGGAAAAAAAACATAAACCGAACAAAAAAGGACACTCTCAACGGGCCTCGATTTTGGGCTGGCATGGCCATCCTCAGTTGCCCTTTTGCGAATGTTCGCCGCATGTCTGTGTCTCGCCCCAGTGCAATGTGGTGACCAGTGTAATCGGACAGAGCGTTGGAAAGGACACGCGGTGCAACATCGAAACGTCCCCACAATTGTCCCCGCGGCTAAATAAGCTGCATCATAAGGTAATTCAATTATTGAACTGTCACTTTCAGCTCGGCGAGGAATCGCTTTGAACTCGCAACCACACCCCTCAGGTGGAAACAGCGTTCACCGGGGCTTGGAGTTGCTTCTAATTTGCGACAAAACCCTCGTCCGTCGGGTTCGCGTGCCGTCGTCCTCCCGGCGGTCGGTGTCGTGGTGTATTTTTCCCAAAAAGGGGAGACCGAAACTGTCCCAAACTCGGGCACGATTCTAGAACCGGTGGGGTAATTAATATTTGCGGGAATTAATATTGGAGCGCGTGCGGTTTTTCTCTCGAAGTTCCGGGTGACTCGTGCGGCTTCTAGCGCATCCTGGGAAGATCCCAGGGGTGGGACTTCAAGGTGTGATCGAACCGGGTCTGCATCGTTTCTACACCTCCCGAAGAAGCTACATGTAGATCTAGCTCATATTGGACGTATGAAGCACGCGGTGAGATATAGTCGAAGTTTGGTCCACAAGTTTTTTGTGGAATCGTACCTACCCCAAAGTGCTCAGTAGCGGGTAGCTAGCGAGCCTAGCGAGCCGCATAAAAAAAAAGTGCACTTTAAAATAATCACGCGAATCTTCGTGGCGTACTGCTCGTCCCCAAAGTACAGGACCTCTCTTACCGCTGCAGGTCCTTTCAGCATACCGGGGAACGAGGACGTGCATGCGAATCACATTCAATATTTCATTCCCGTGAGGTGTGCGTTTCGCGTACACCTTGTTTGGGTTGTTTTGTTGATGTTTCGGTTTTGTTTCGGTTGGCGTTGGCGGGTTATTTGCCTGCGATGCCTACACCTGCTCACCACCATAATGCCGCATGTTCCAGATCCTGGGACTCACCTCCCCAAGCTAACAAAAAAAGGGCCCAAACAAACTATGTATCCCTGCGACCGGATGGGAGGACATGCAAAATAGTGCCCAAAGTACGTATTTATATCCCGATAAAGGCCACGTGCCCTGTTCCCTTCAACCCTAGGGTTGGTTTGCATTTCTTGCTTTGTTTGCTAGTCGCTTTCATTCTTCCTGCTCTTCCGGTTTCCGCTGCCTCGTGCATTCGTTTGCAGCAGGTCTACTCCTCCACCTGTACACCTCCATCCGGGGAGGTCGATCCGACAACAGTGGCAGCTTCTGGAGCTTCTTCCCGAATGCACTTCGGCTTATCTACCTCTTGCAGGTCCCCTCTATAAAGGGGGACCTTACGCCCATGCGATTGGTGCACTCAACTTCGGGCTTACATGCCACCCGGCGTGAGCCATCTCGCTCTCGAGCTGTCTTGTTCATGCGCTATCTCGCGTGGCGTGATGCACATACGGGTGAGCTTCTGGTACGCGATGCTGGCGGTACATAATCCAGAAATTGGTTGTACATAAAAGCACCGCTGGTACATGAATGCCGTGGAGTAAACTGTTTTGCACCCAAGTGCCCTCTGCCGGAGGGCGCCAAGGTTTATATACCCAACCGTGGGCTTATGTGTGTGACTGTGCACAACTCCGATGCTACTTCGGCTTGTGCAAAGGTGCAAGGGTAGCACACGAGCAGGCCTTTTAAAGTGCGCATTGATGATAATTAGTGCATCAAGATAACAATCGCCAATTAATTATAATAATGAGAAGGTGGTTGCATTCGCAGAAATGATTAACACCGGTTTTTAGTCGTTCGATTACCGCCCAAGTCATCCCGAGATCCTCTATTTTCTCTCTCTCTCACACTTTTGCTCCGTCTCTTTCCAAATAAGGGTGGTTTCCCCCATGCGAAGGGTGGTTTCCGCGGAAGGTTCTTTGTTTGGTGCTCAGAAGTTGCTGCTGCACATAAACCTGGAGAGAACGAGAAAAAAAAATGAGTTGGGAAACCTCAGTTCAAATGTCTTAAACTTTGGAAAGTATTTTTTCTCTCTTCCTTCTTCTCTCGTGTTCACTCACTCGCAGCTTGGGGCGCGTTTCCGGTTCCTACCTACCCTTTGCTGTATTGACAGTCGCATTATTTACGCAAACCGGTCGCGTTGGGTCGTGTGGCCACCCGTAGGGGTTTTTCGGGGAATTATTCCAAACTCCATGTACTCCATGGACATCTCGCCTTACATAGCGCCCACCACGGGACGGTAAAGTTTTTCGGATGCTGCGAATTTACATAACCGGCGATGCGGCAGCGTCATTTATATTTTACATTTGCGCCGGCCCTTATGTACACTCTGCTCAGTCCCGTACATACGCGCCAGAGCGTCCGAGGTCCGTCTATGTAGTACCGTCGGTTGACGTTTGGTCTACATGACAGCAACGGCTTAGTTACCGGTGGCGGCCACCGCCGGAAGCGCAATAGCACCGGTGTACACATGCCATGTACCGCAGCTCTGGTGTGGCTTTGGCACCACCTTCCGGCGTTGAGGATGCCTCGTCACCGATGTAATCGGGCGGCTATGTACGGTGCCCTTTTCCAGGGCGTACATTATGTACGCGGAATGTTGTGTACCTTTTTTCATGTACTCGCGCGCTGTGTGTATGCGGTGGTTCCTTTGTTCGGGCAAATTTGCCCCGTACGCTCCCTTTTGCAGTGGTTTTCAATCATTTTCCGCGTACGTGAGATGAAAGTTCAATCAAATTGGCCCTGCCGCAGCGTGCGCCCGATGGTGGGATACTTAGCCGGAGTAGAAAAACAAAAACGAAGACGGCAAGAAGTAAAACCAACCCGCACCGGAATAATGGAAATTGCCCTACGGTGAGGGTTTAATGACCCTCGTTCACACCCCGATTGAAGGGTGGGTTTTGTTCTATCCGTCAGCCGCGGCTTTCGCGTTCACCCACGCACACGCAGGTCTCACTCGTCAGTAATCTTCTGCCCTTTTTTGAGGAGACTTGAGCGTCGGTGCTGTCCCAAACCAAACAAGCGTTTCACCATCCCTAGGCAATCGCTGGAACCGAAATGGACAGTGACAAGTGTGGCTTACTAGGATCGCATCCGGGAGGTGTCACTGTTGACCTAGGTCTTGTGCCGCAGGAGCTGATTTTGCGTGTCGATAATCGGGGCCTCAGGTGCCGAGGAGTCGACGTTGTCTGTATTTATTGTTACAGCCAAACGGCGCGTTGCCGCGTGGCTCAGTCCAAAGGGGTTTCCTCTTTTTTTGTGGGGGGTGCCGATTGTTTGGACAGATTGACATACCGTTGATCGAAAAGTGGAGGACTCGAGCTGTCATCGAACCGGTCGCTATCATCAGGCGGCGTATACTCAACGTCCCGGTGTTCGATGTTCCTTCTGGTGTGTTGCCTTTACCGGCCGGTTTTCGAGTCATGAACTGACGTGTTGGTAAAAACCCCGGCACGGACGAGCCTTGGGGCGTGCTGTCAGAAGGAAGATGGTGTAGACACGTTCTAGTATACCTGTCAAGGGGTCTGCCATCGGTATCGATGGGGGTCGTGAAACGCGCTAGGCAAATCAAAGCGACCGAGATAGCACAAACAGTAACTGTAGGTTTTCTTGCTTCGATTGGAACGGACGTGAGGAATAGATTGACATTAGTATTGGGAGGCGGTGGGAGTCTCCTGATACGACGTGTCGGAGGACATTGGGAATGCCATGTTTGAATACATTTTTATAATACAAATTCAAGAATACAAACGTGCATAGCATGTTCACGGTTGAGAAATCTTTTCCATTCGATAGCTTTTGATGGATTTCTTTTTTCTGATGCTTCAAATATTTTTAGTAGACTAGTATTACTTCATGATATTTGTTAAATAAAATCATTAGAAAGATATGCTTGCAAGAATTGAGGTATAAGAAGCTAATAGTTATGTTTAACAGCATGGCCCATTCCGTTAGATTACAATACTGTATTTTAAACAATAGATGCTTTTGTGCTATTGAGGATTTTATTCGAAAATTTTTTTACTAATGATGTTTTGAGATATTATGAATCTTTTCGTTCATTTTAAGCACATTTTCCTTCGGTTGTAGTAATGACACATGATTGTGAGATCCTTACAAGATTAGCAAGAAATAATAGAACCATTACAAAAAGTTGATAAAAATATAATGTCTATGTAATGAGTAAATTTATCTGTATACCTATTTACGTGTATGACGTTATCCTTGATTTGAATATATTTTCTTTAGAGCGCTGAATGCCTCGTAAATTAGCATGAAGTACATCCTATAAAATGTTGTTAAATAAAAGTGTTTGAATAGTTGTTATTCATCCTTTTTTTAGCTGAATTTACAAGAACATTCTTAAATTGCTTCATGATAGACAATGGCTTTATCATATGAACAGCATATACAAGCGTTGACCATACGTAATAAATAATGTATGTTTAATAACAAAATATAATAAACGTACGCTTTGATGCTACATCAATAATCTTAAGTATTGTTCCTTTATATAAGTTACGAAAATAAAATTCAGTTTATGTCAGATACTCTTGTGTAAATTCTTACAGAGATTTATTAATCAAACTTTTATGAGTGCTGAGATTTGTGCTCATAATTTGCCGCAGATCATAGGGCATCCCATCGGTTCGTTGTCAGCGCCAAATAAATCTTTTACCAACGAGGAAAAGAAGCTGATATGGTGCATGAAGAAAAAAAGTAGCAAATGATGTTAAAGGTAAGGGTACTTCTGAGGCCAGCTCGAACACCTCCTCGTAAGAGACACCAACAGACGGGTGCTCTAGAGTGAAGAAAAACCGCTCAAGCGAGAAACACCGCCAATAGCCAACAAAAGGCCTCCAAACCGAATACAGAACCGCTCCAGCTGTTGCCTCCGACGATGTCTCTCGAGCCAGACGCAGACGTGCCATGTAAATGGTAACTTGGTTGGTCGCAGAGCGATTCGCAATTCCGAGCGCCACACGCCAGGAGAGCCAAGGATGATGAGCTTAGCCTTCGAGTTATCCTCACCGTCAGTTTGAGAGTGTGTGCGAATCAAAACAAACCCCCTGCCGCACCGTGTCCGCAGGTCCTGGAGAAAGGATGAAGCTTGTTTTTTCGTCCCCCACGGTAGCCGGTAGCAAAACAAAAAAAAAAAAAAACAAGGGTGGAAAGGAAAATCACATCAACGTCCGAACGGGTGACGTGCGTTCGTTCGCAGGATTCGAACGCTGAGTGAGCCGGTGAGTGACTGATGCAACCCTCAGGCGGGTTTTCTCGAGTGTCGCGGTTTACTGAACACATGTAACATGGGCAGAAGGCATTGGCAAGGGGGTGTTGGGTGGGAAAATTGCTCCGTTGCCAAGTGGATGAAGGAAATTCGAAGAGAATGAGCATCGAAGGCGAGCGTAATGAAGAGCATGAGAATGAGTGCTAGGAAGGGAGACACACTGCCGTATGGTAAAATGTGGTTACATGTACGAGGGGAGGGGGCGGGGAAGGGGGGGGGGGAGGGGGAGTAAAGAGAAGCAGGGGGTGGAGGAAAATGGTCTCGTTCGGGTGTGTTTGGCGAAGTAAAGTTTGACCAGAAAAACGGGGAAAAAAGCGTCCGTCTGGTGGTTCGTATGCGAGAGTTCCAAAACGCTCTCCGATGTAACTGTGTGAGCGCCCATCGTCCTTGCACTAAATCCTACCCCACCTTGTAGCCTCCCGCTTTCCGCTTCTCTTCTTCACTCCTTACCAACCCAACCACGTACCTTTTTCCAGCCCTGCAATTGAAGCCCACGCGGACTCGTGTTCGTATGCACACACAACAACAAGTTACTCGCAGAATCTCCTTCAGCATCCTCTCCACCACCCCCCACCCCCCCACCAGGCATTCATCCTTGAATTTCTCCTGCATCCCGGCCCCCCCCCCCCCTCTAGTCCAGGAACTCTGACGGCGGCGTCGTCTGGCTGCCTGCTCCAGATCAAGTGTAATCGAGCGAACAACAAAACTGATAGCCATAACACCACGTCCGTGACAGCTAAGGACAGGAATCATCCCGTTCAGCATCTCTTCCTTGCATCCTCTTTTCCTTCCACCCCTCACCCCGTCCAGGGGTGTCTTTATATCACCCTCCATTAAGGGGAGAAGGTTTGGATAGTAGTTGCACTTTGGGATCGAGTTTCAAGCGCCGGCTGACGAAGGTGTCACTTTTTTTTTTGCCCTTCCCCCACTCTCTGCCTGTCTTTTTCTCGTTCTTTCTTGATTCCCCCCTCTCTCTCTCTCCCTCTCTCTCTCTCTCTTCATCGTGCGATTTTGTGCTTCCTGTCGGATGGGAAAGATAATATAATGACATCCTACCGTACACCCATCGTTACGTTCCCTTCGTGGGTGGCATTACAGCGCGGGAGCCAAAGGGACCTTCCCAAACCCCTTCCATGCCCTTCCGCCTCCTTGCACGCTCACCAAGCGCATCGGCCGTCTTCTGTCCGATTGTTCGATACTTCTGGCAAAGACAGAGTTCCCGCTGGACAGACAGTTGGACGTTTGCCTGTCCCGATACACCTTCCCTGCCAGTGTCCACCTTCTCCCTCCCTTCACTACCCCTTTCCTCACCCCGTTCCTCCACCCACCTACCCGTGGAACGTTACGATTAAAGGGAACATTAAAGGGGAGACATCCCTGCATCCGTGTCGGTTTCCTTGCGGTTGCACTCGCCAACAGGCGCACACCCACGTTGCTGGAGGGTGGGAAGCGGGGGAAGTATTGTGTGCGGAGGAAATAGCAATTTTCCTCAACACTGCACGCGTAGATTACATTGCACGTGTGCCTGAGTGCGTCTGTGTGTGGCCTTTGTTTTGCCTTCATTCCACCACATCGGGCACGGTCGCTCTCTTTCTCGACATCCCCACTCCCCTCACCCCACTCTCCCCACCGCTAACCCTCACTCGACCCTCGGGCGTCCCGGTGTCGGCAAAAAGGATGCAACTCAACCTCCAGCCCGACGCTGCGACAATGCCGGAGTGTCCTGATTATGTAAAACCTTGTAACTCACAAGGCCCCCGGGGGCAGGCCTCGCAGGGTAAGAGCGGGGGAGGGGGGGGGGTTGATTGCAGCCGTTACTGGCATCCCTTATTCCCTCGCTCTTCACATCGTTCGAAAAATTCGCTTCGAATGCAGAGCCAAGAGCCAGTATCCAGACGAGCGGTGGTGGGGGGTGGTGGAATCTTTCCCTGTATTGGTGTGTGTGTCGGGCAGCGTGGTATCGGTATCGGTATGGTGTTAGTTGGCACCGAGCTAGCCCACGGCGCCGAACGTGGCTGGATGCATCCTCGAATGCATCGAAGGCCGCCTCTCGCGGTTGCCAGAGCGAGAGGTGCTCGTGGGAAGAAGGGTAGGGGGGGGGGGGTGAAGCCGACGGGCCACACATTTTCAGGGTCAGACGGCTCCGCACGTCCTAGCAACAGTGGCGATGGTGCACGCACGGGCACACAGGCCGCAGGACACTCGCGACCCGAGACCGAAACCGAACCCGACCCGGACACCGGAGCAAAAGGGATCCGGTTTTTTTTTTCTCCACCCCGTTGGGAACCCAGCGCCAGCTTGGGGGATCCTTTCGCATATGCACTCGTCGCTCGTTCGCCAACCCGTTACGGTGGCGTGCCGTCGCATTTTCACGCGCGATTTTTCCACAAACCGAGCGTGGGCTTTTCTTCCCAGCACCGGGTCGTGAGCCGTTCCGTCGTTTCGTGCGTGCGTGCAGGCGTGCGTTTCGTGTGCGTGTGTGTGTGTGTGTGTGTGTGTGTGTGTGTGAACCGGTTAGTGGGTACTTCCGGACATCCAGCCCCACCCGGCTACCACCCGTCCTGACCCGGCTCCGTCCAGCAAACCATGTGCTTTAGCGCCCCGGACCGACAGGGTGAGTAAATGCACGTTGCTCCATTTCCGCCGAATTCGTAAGTAGGTTGCCGGGAAGGGGAAGGGGAGGGGGGGGGGGTAAGGGGGTGGAGGTCAGGGAGCCTGACGAGGCTGGTGACGAATGTAAAAAGGTAGGCACAAAAAAAAGAGATATTAAGGGAATAAAAAAATTCAACGAAACAACCAACGCGTGGGAGGATGTGACGCGTCGATGGCCCTGAATCGACCCGGGAAACGCGTAGAGGTGGAAGCAATGGGCCAGGTTGGGGGGATGGGAAATGGCATCATGAAATGCAAATAAAACGGCACCAATTGTCGCGGTGATTTTGTTCCGGGTAGCAGTCCCGTTTCGCTGCCCGTTTGGGTGGCTGGTGGAAAGGCAGTGAAGGCAGGCAGGATGAAAAGGCGTATAAATTAGAACGGTCGCAGTAATGAAGCGAACTCGGCCTCGGCCATAAAGAGAGCGAGAAAACGAGACGAATGTGGGATGACAGTGAGCGCGAGAGGGAGCTGTGGGTGGGAGCGTTGGGGTGGAAAAATCTTTTAATTCCCCCAGCGGAAAATGGACTCCCGCCTTCCGCTCTCAATGAGGCGAGCAGGAGGAAAGGAGGGGGGGGGAGAGGCGACAATGGAGAGGACGGTGAGTGGTTTGCGGTTCTTTTAAACGATGGAAAATGGAAAACCGCTCTCTCGCAACGCTTGATGCAACTGGGGAGAATGGAGCAAAGTGTCATGAGGGAGAAGGAAGAGGAAGGGGGGGGGACGAAGGGTGGGAAGGAAGTGGAAAGCATGGCACGTAGTTTTTATTTCTCTCCACTTCATTTCCCCCCCCCCCCCCTCCCCCCCCAAATCCTTTCATTCCCACATCGAGAGAGAGAGCAAGAGAGAAAAAGAGAGGAAAAGCGGAAAACCCCCGTGTGTGAGAATGCGTGCGCGAGAGTGACAGAGATAGAAGGTGCGAAGGGCTCGCGAGGCTTTGTTTTTTTTGTTCGTCTCGAATTGTTTGCACTCGGCTCGGTGTAAAATCTCAGGCTCCATTCTCGCACACCAGTGCAGCTGAGGGATTCTAAAAAAAAACATCCTTTTGCTGACCCGCACATAGGGCGCCGTTGCACCGCTTATGTGGTGCATCTCGAAGGGCTTTTAGGGGAAGGAAGTGAGAGGGTAGAAGCAAGGTCTATTGCTTACATAGCCCTGTGGATGGATGGCACTAAGTACATGAGTTTGTGACCGGTACATGGCCCATTTCGCTCTATATATAGCTGAACATGCAGCGTAGTACATGCACGTGGTATATACCGTCTGGTGTGTCTTGCACATGGTTGCGCGTACCACGCTATGTGCCCAGCATCCTCGAACCCACGGGATACGATGTCCTTTCTATGTGCCAGAACACGAGGGGACTCCAAGAAACCCTTTTGCGAAAGAACCACCGCTTGTGCTACCGATCAACAATCGTGACTGTGTTTCTTTCTCTCTATTTTCCCGGATCAGAGGATCTCGTCCTGCTGCCATGGGTCCTGCTGGTCCTTATGTATCGCACCGTTGGTCGCTCGCCTATATATCAATGCATTTATATGCATATGCATGTATTTATTTACACCCGCTCGAATGTTTCGGCTCGAGAAATGAACCCGATACGGTGAATGCTACTCAGTGCAATAATCGGTACCGTGCGTCCATGTACGCGTGACACATGCACGGTTGACAATCGCACAAAGGGGGGCAAGGACATCACCCCCCCCCCCTACTCCGCTTCTCCAGGTCTAACTCACTTACTGATGGTCATATGTGCCGTTCCGGATGCCCTATGTGAAGGGCGCTTTGCGTGTGCTTTGATTGCCACTCAACCGAGCTGGGTGGCCCGTTGGGGGTGTCGGTGTGGGTGGAGGGAAAGAAAGGAGAGAGGAGTAGAGAGGGGGAATAATGAGAGATAATAATTTCGTCGCCGATTCGCCTAATGCACTTTTACAAGGGCATATACGAAGCATCCGCCGGACGATGGTTGTTATCAGTTCTTTGAAGGATGTATCGCTGTAGGGTGAATACTTTTTTTGTATGTGTGTACCCTTGCACGAAGTACGTGGTAGTTTAGAATGTTCAAAATTAAAATAAAAACCCTAGCGAATAAATCAGAGGCGCTCCTGTTTGCACCAACGATGACTCCTCGTTTCGAATGGCAAAACATTGAGACATTATGCGTTCAAAAGGGTCGGCACGAGGGGCACAGGGGGGTAAGTGGGATGTGGGTAGAGGGGAGGATCTATCGATCGACCATCGCTACCCGGATGTCCAGTCCCAAGCCTCAAGGTTATAGAAACGAGATGAAAAGAAGGGCTTTAAGGCTGGAAAGGGCCCCATGTCAAACGGCCAATTAATTCGCCAATATTGACGGATATTACCGGGTGTGGGTGGAACGTGTAAACGTCCTCCCTTTGTGTGTGTGTGTGTGTGGGGGGGGGGGGTATTGGGGGGTTGAAATGGACATCAAACGCGCCTGCCGGGGAAATTGCGAACCTGCTGCTGTTGCTGATAGCCTTCCGTTGTACAGGGTTTTAGCCATGAACCTGGGTGGACCTGGGTAGAACCTGGAGTTGGAGTACGAAGAGCTCGTCTGGTCTGCCATCAGCTGAAGCTGATGCTTGCTGGTATCCGAGCCACAAACCGTCTGATTCTGGCTTGCCTGAGGTTGAAGGGACATGCATTTTTTCTTGTTGCCAATGTTGTTAGCTTGCACATTCTTCTCAGCTCCGTTCGACCTGATACGCTTCTCACATGTGCTAAGGACACCGAGCGGCAGGATGGGACGGTTCGGTTCACGTTAAATAAAGCACCTAAAGGCGAGAGAACGCGCCAGTAAGTAACGCATGCAGTCCTCAATAAATGCGCCCACGGTGGCTCAGGGACGCACAGGACGAGTGAGTGAGGTTGTTGGGGTAGGGTCGGTTTCTGCTCGTCCATGCCCGTGAGACGACTGCGGAAATGCCGTCGGTGTCGGTGTTTTTCCCCGGCTTCCAAACCTTGCTCCTGTACCATCGCCAGTGTCCTTCGACCTGCCCCCGGGCCAGACTGTGTGAGTGCTGCCAGCCAACACCAGCCAGCACGTGAGCGAGAGCGAGAGAGCGAGAAATGTGAAGGAAAATGCATCGGTTCAAGTGCAGGGCGCTCAGGCGCTATGTGCAGCTATGTACGCTTACATAAGCGCCGGTTATACATAGGTATAGCTGAGTTCCTTGAGAGACGTTCCGAAGCGATGGCAAGCGAGTGTGCGAGCGAGCGCGACTGTGTGCAACCGCTTGTGTACTTGGAGCGATTCTGGAGCTGTGCGGTTAATGTACTGACGCTTGTAAGTGTACCCGTACGGGTGAACATATTTACCCAGTTTCGCCTTACCGACCTTACTGTGCGCCGAGTGCGCGATGTTGCCGGAAAAAGCGGCATGTACATGGCCACCAAGCGTGGCAAGAGCGAGAAGCTGCAACGAGGAACCATTTCTCGGAATGGCTTTCGATCGCGCCGTTTCGATCACTGGAGCTGCATGCCGTTCATGAGCCAGCCAGTCGAGCTCGTGGGTGTATATGTGTGTGTGTGTGTGAGAGAGAGAGAGAGAGAGAAAGAGAGAAGGCACTATTGGCAGGGGGAGCAAATGCATCGGGAAAATAGATCCCCATTGCACGAGGCGCTCAACGCGCCAAGAAAGCGCACCCCTTGCGTGAGTCTCAGCAAAGGACGACAAGGTCTGTGAGAGGGTTGGAGCTCCTTGAGGGCGATCCTGTTACCCCCCACCCGGAAGTAGCCCCAGCGTGCCTGCGAGTACATTGCGGCCCCACTAGCTCCCCCCCCCCCCAGAGCTCACGATATAGACGACGCCAAAGGCACCCAAAGAAGGACCTCCAACGACCGAGACCCGAAGACGGTATTTTCCATCCAGGATTCGCACCCGTATGTAAAACGGCTCGGTAAGTGACGTTGAGGGGTGTCGGGGTGGGGGTTGGTTCAGGAACCAACGCCAGTTTGTGGCAAGGGCGGGTGCAAACGGGTGGTTCCGAAGTTGTCTTCCGTTTCGGGTCCTTCTCGCTCACTCCACGCTCCACAATGGCTAGAGGAGATGTCAGCGTGGGGAAGGGGGAAGGTGGGGGGGGATGTTTTGGGCTCCCTTTTTACGAAACCGGTCCGGTGTATGTTCGCGGTTCTTCCTCCTCCCTTTCCCCTCCCCTCCCTCCCCCCACCACCTCCCACAGCTAGTAAGCCCTGGGTTGGTCCTCGGGGCACCCGCGATATGTACTTGTTAGTGAGGGACCGCGGAGGGTGAGGTCCTGCGGGAGAGAGGGGGGGGGGGGTTGGATGGTTTCGGTTCACTCGGATGGGAAGGTCGGTTGAGCGCCCTAGTGTTGTTGCTTGTTTTTTTTTCTTCTCTCTCACCCCCACCCTCCTCACCCCTAACACCCTTGCTCGGTACTCTTCATAGGACCCCCGAGGACCGCGAGACCGAGGGGTGAGGGGGGGGGCAGAGATGGGGGGTTTGTTCGCTGGTTGATTGGTTGCTGGTTGGTTGTTGGTTGGCTGGCTGGTTAAATGGTCGGTTGGCCGGGTTGGTTGGTTGGTGCTGGCTGCGAACGTTGGTTGGCTGCAACGTTGATTGGACCGGGCGGGCTTCCGTATGTGCAACGAGGTGTGAAGTGTGTGGGGGGGGGGGGGGGGGTAGGTGGAAGAGCCATTGCACCGAGGGGCAGGTGCATCGTGCGCGTGTGGCAGGGGCACAGCAGGGTAGCACCCGCAGGATATAGCAATGCAAGCAAAGGATAACTAACTGTCGCAGAGGACGATCTCGGCAGGAGGGATCCTCATCCTGTGTGTGAGTGGGGGGGGGGCTGAATCCTCCCCCATCTGACACAGACGAAGAAGGAGGGTGCGACATCGGGACCGAGCCAACATCCAGCTCCTACCAGTCGAAGGCAGGAGCCGTCGTAACAAACAAGCCGACTCGAGGGCCAGTAGTCGACCAGCAAGCCGACGACGACGAACCAAGGACTCGTTCCAACGCATCGCCGACCGTCGCCGTGGGTGGCTGTGTAGGAGTGACTCTGTGTGTGTGCGCGCGTGCGTGTGTGTGTGTGTGTGTGCAAGCGTGCTACTGCTCCAGTATATTTAAAGTAATGTTGCGTTTTCATCATTATTTAGTACAACACGAGATCCCAAGCTGTAAAGTCGCAAATTGTACGGTGTTCTGTCTCTCCTCGCTCCACCAGCCGAACCTTGCGTACCTGCATGTACCCTGTTCCAATCCACCTCCCCATACAACCCCCCCCCCCCCGCCCCGCACTCTCCCCCCTACCCCTGGGGATCGCTCGTGCCCTACTCTCTCACCGAGCGTCTGCCTCGGTCCGTCCCCAAATCGAACACTCTCGATAGTTACCTCACCCTTCGCGGTCGCTAAATCGCATTAATCAGCCTGCTCGGGGGAAGACTTGGTCGGACAGATTTAGTAATTGCCGAGCAACCGCCATAGCTGGCTGGGGTTTGTGGACCGATGCACCGATTTGTGGCTGCCGGTAGCGAACCGAAACTTCCGAACAGCGCCACAAACTTCCGTTTCCCTTGTGACTGTATGTGTACCTTTGTGTATGTGTGTGTGTGTGTGCCAGTGCGTACGTGTGATGTGTTGTCATTTATTTGTTTGTTATTGTTTGCGGCGACAAACGATTCCCTCCCCCCACTTGACAGTAGTTGGCTGCTGCACTGGTTGCATAACTTTAGGCGCGATCCTCGAACACACGGTGCATATGGGTGATTCGATGCCTCGAAGGCTCGAAGGCTGCCCCTTTACAGCGGCATTGGTCTCCATTTCCTCCCTTACACCACCTCACCTTCCCCCCCCCCTCCACACAGGGTGGCTGGTGTGGCGGGATAGCGCGTGCCGCGCGCTCTCAATTGGGGTTTAATTGAGTAAACCAAAAGAGTGCCCGTGCGTGTGCATTGTGTGTGCAGTTCTTTTTCCCCCGCATTTTATTTTTCCACCAACCACCCACCCACCTAGCCAGTTCCACCGTCACTCACGCCAGACGGGCGCTTCTGTCGTTTGTTCCCGCTATCACTCGCTGTTTTGTTTGTATTCCCCCACCCGTTTGTTATGAGCCGCCCGCAGGACGCCGCCAAGAGTGTGCTAAGCTGGAGTAAGTGGAGTGTCCTTCGCCGTGCCGTGCGGTTGTCTGTGTTCGAGCGTTGTAACGTTGGTATGGGTGGACCTCTGGGAGGGGATAGATGCACCAGTGTACACGCGCGCGCGTGTGTGTGGTTTGAGCACGCGAACGAGTGAGAGAGAGAGAGAGAGAGCGCGTTAAAGAGCATCCATTGGGGGGGGGGGGGGGGGGGCAGGGATCGAGGATGGAAATCCAGGAACAGGACGCCGCCATGTGAGTGACGCATTAGTAGCTCGATGTAAACAAAAATGCAATTTCGCCTGGCTATCGCCGGCATTCGTGTTCGGCTCGTGCGCTCCGGTGCAAGTGCAGTTCGTCGTGTGTGGCGCGTGTGGCGTTAGGAACACTCGCACTCGGACGGGCCAGGATCTGGTCGGTTTTCCGCGACCGCGACCAGTCGCCAGCAGTAGCCAGCACGGTTGGCTGGCGTTGGGTTTTTGCCCTGCTTCCGGTTGCAGCTGCCGTTGTATTTATTTCCAACCCAGCCTATCGTTATCCTTTCGAGGCTCGCGCCAGGACGACAAGTGCATCCGTGCAGTGTGTGCTATGTGTGCGTATGGGTGTGTGTGTGTGTGTGTGTGTATGTGTGTGTGAGTGTGCGTAAGCTTTCGAGTAAGCAGGACGAACCCCAACCGTGTGTATGTGTGTGAGAGAGATAGAGAGAGACAGAGAGGGAGAGAGGGAGGAAGAGAAAGCGAGAGAGAGAGAGAGAGAGAGAGACGGCACGAGGCGAGACGGTACAGTGGACGGAACCAAAACGCATCCGTGGCCGGCGTGCCTGGTTTCATCACACGGTCCGTTACATAATTTCACTAACGGTTTATTATAATCACATCACCACAGCCCTTCAGCGTCCCGTTGCAAGTGCATAGTGCAATACAGGCGTATAAAGAACGAAATATTTAAATACGCACAGCCAGCGTTAAGCAAGGCGAACGCGAACAGAACAGCGTGCAAGCGCGTTAAGTGAAGAGAATCGAAAAGAGGGCACGTCCGTGTCGGTCTGTCGCAGAAACGCATCGGCGACCTTTTTCCCAACACCCGCCTACCCCCCCCCCCTCCCCCCGACCACCCCAAAAGCAGCCCCCTCCAGGGCCGCCCAACTAAGCCGTTGCACGCTGTAAGACGCATCTTCCGGTTCGCCAGCATGGAACCCGTGGCTCTCGGCGCGTGATCCTTCGTTTGCGAAGCGGCGCACGAAATAAGGGATGAACCTGGCGTCGGACGCCCTCGTCCTTGCCACTCGTTAGAGCCGGAAAGGACCAGGGGCACGGGTTGTGGAACCCGGGCTGGCACGGTGGGGAGAAGGAAGCGACCGACGACGGTCTGCCTGCCCTCGGGTACGGCAGTGCCAAGTTGCCAAGGACATTGGCGCCCGCAGCCCGTGAGATCGAAGTTTTAAATAACAAACAGCGGAGCAGAATAACAACTGCAAGAACACACCCACACCCAGCGTCATAAAATAGCAGCAGTAAAAAGAAAATCAAACTAGCGCTAGAGCGACACGTTCCGTCACGGTGCTGAAGCGGCAGGAGACTTACAAGAAACCGAAAAAATAAAAGGCCATCCCACGCTCGAGACACGGAGAGGTTAGTAACTAGACAGCACTTGGGGGATGAAGGATGCATGAAGGATACTGGTTGCGCTGGATCGCCGGGTGTTCGATTTTTCCTTCACCGTGTTTGGTTTGCCTTTTCAAAATGCCACTGTTGATTTTCTGCTCCCGCTGTCGTGTTTTATATTTCCTTCGCTTCGTGCTGCTCCCGGGTTTTAGCTCATTCCCTGTTTTTTTCTTCTTCCAGCCAGTTTTGTCGCCGTAATAAATAAAACCTCGGTCGGTCGGCGCGTGTCTGTTATTTTAATTTCCATTGCGCGTTGTTTTTTTCTTTCTTTTACTTGCTCGCTCCTCGTTCGCTCCTGCAGCTGCTTCGAAGGACCTCGGACAGTCAGTTTTGCATTCCGTGTTGCCTACCTTCAGGCGTCCCGCGGTCTGACGGTCGCTTGATGGCCCCGAACCCGTTTTATACCCGCGAGGCCGCATTTCACGTGGCCTTAGCCCGTTCCGTTACGCCGCAAGGAAGTAATGTTTTGCTACGCTACTACGGTGCGCGTGTGTGTATGCTTGGTGGTGCCCTTTTTTGCCTGTCTCGATAAATATGCATGCGCCCCGAACACCGAAGGGCTAGGGTCGCGACCGGACGCTCGTTCAGGCCGTGAGGCTATTTTTAAAAGTAAGCGGAACCGAACCAGCATGCGAAATGTGGCTTCCGTTTGCCCTGCCAGCGCCAACGCCGGTCTGGTTGACATTCCGAGTATGTATGAACGTGTGTGTGTGAGTCTGTGTGTGTAAGCGAAGGAAAGGATATTGGGGGGGGGGTTGGCTAACAGGCGGGACACTGGGAGCCGATGGGTTCCAGCCGCCGGCCACTCATCGCCAGGAGTATGGGTTTCCCGAAGGTGTTGGGTCCTTTTTGGCGTCGTCCTTTTGCACACAGGCTCTGTACAGCCGTTGAGCGCCAACGAGGCGTTCACGCTTACAACCGCACGTTCCGGCACTCGGACCAGACGGGTAGTAACGGATGCTGTAACGTGACGCTCCGTTGCGGCACCAACACCGTGATGTAAGCGAACGCAGCCCCCATCCGAGCAAGGGGGGGGCCCTAAACGAGTGCATTCTCTCGGTTCGGCTCTTGCACTCGCTGTCCCTTTCTTACGTTTGCCTGGTGCCGAAAGGTCTGTGCGTGCCGAAGCAACCGTCGGGGGGCTTCGTTGGGCTTCGGGCATGCAAAAATACCGCAGTTTGATCCGGTCAGTACGGCGGTGCGTCCACCGGTGGCGGATGGCGTTCGTGATGGAAGTGCGTAATTAACGCCTCATTATTCGAGAAGGATGTTTTGTAATGGGATTCGCATTTTTTTTTATTTAAAGCCCAAAGGGCATCGAATCCCAAATCCCACACCAAATGAAGCGAACGTTGAATACAGCTCCTGAATTCGCTTTGTAACTATTTACAAGCGATGGCGCTAGGTGACGAGATCTGCCTTATGTGGTTTCTCACCAACAGTGCCCGATCGGGCATTGGTTTTACATGCTCCTTACATGGCTGGTTATGTGCATTCTGTGGTACATAGCAAACTGTTCTGTACATAGGTCTCGAGCGAACGTACCTATATAGATGCGGGATGCTTCCATTAGGTACTGACATATCGGAACAGGTTATTTATATATCCAGTCGCGACCCGCGGGTGCTCGCACCTATATACCTAGCGATATACGTATGTACATCAGATGCTAGCTGCACTCGTATATATAGGCACTTGTCGCCCGCTTTGCGGTTGCAATACGGATTACCGAGCTGCAGCTTCCGAGTGGGGCTTATAAACGGCTGATGCCCCGGAAATAAACCATCGCGCTTTTTGGGCCCGGTTGAGCAAATTACACCGTTAACGAGGTCCGTTGTCCCGGTGTAACAGAACAATACCATTCCGGAGATTGGTTCTATTTTTAGTCCCAACGGACCGGAAACCCTTCACCCCGATGCCAGGTCGAAAGCCGCCGGAAGCGATGAACCAGCCCCAACTGTCCATCGGCATCCTGCGGCATGAAGTCGTTTGAATGCACCGCCTGCCATTCCAGCCGGTCCTGCGAGCACCTCAGAGATACAGCAGGTCTCTGCTATGTACCAAACGACGCACATAAGGTGGCGTGTTACATAGGACATGGTTTATGTAAGCCCGCCGGCTGGACGGTCGTCGCCGCTAGCCTATATACCGGTGGGATCCAGAATCCGGAACGCATCACTATTTACCGGATTATGGGAGAATTTTAAGCGCTCCGATACACAAGCGCCCACACCGGCGGCGATAATATAAACATTCCGCATATAGATCAAAAATGCATTTTCCCTGCGCTACGCTTCTACCGGCGTTCCGGTCTATGTCAACTTGATCTTCCTGCCGGCGTCGGCCGATGCTGGAGAAGGAGACACCTACCCATGCTTCCGGATGAGCTCTGCAGAACCGGAAACAAAGAAAGTGACCGACCGATGGTGCGCTGGTATGTCGCCCAATTTCGATGCGCCGGTTCGGCAGTTAATTGCTGGCTGGTTTGGAGCACATATATGTATAGTGGCATGCAGTCGACGTTCCAAACCCCGCATCATACACCGATGGTCAATGAATGGAACCGGGATTAGGTATCCACTTTGTTTGGGATGTCGCTAGCCTGAGCTCCAAAGTGACAAGTTTCCCAAAATTTTCACACGTTGCTTCATCCTGTTTTTTTTTTCTGAACCAATCTTGAACTGGTTAATTTTTATCCATTACGTACGTGCGTTCGTTAGCCCGAAGGTTGCTGCGGGAAACGATTGATGGACGCTTCTTTGTTTCCATGCATGATCCGTGCGAATTCTGGCAATATATCGAGGATTTTTGTTTCTAAAGAATTGGTTGAATGGAGCTTTTCAATATTCATATGCAGTGGAAGCATCAGTCACAATTAATAACAGATAGCATAACTCGAATCGGTCATTAATGATCGTACACTGGAACAAGTACAATTCTTTTAGGGAGCTCATTTGAAATACATCATGGGAAGCTTATTCTGAACAAGCTTCAAAATCCTAACGCATGATTCGAGAAAAATACGTACATTTTATTTGTATACTGGCTTGCATTCGTTCTATCAATCGTATGCTTTAAAGTTATAAATTTAAAAAAATATCATGATTACAAATTTGATATTTAACAACCAATCATTTTTGGTTAAGCTGCACTAATAAGGACTGGGCTCATGCAGTCGATAGATTTAACTTAATGTAGCTATGTATAAATAAAAATGCTGATTAAATGTATATCAGTGGAAAATGTTTTGTATTTCCGACATTACAGTGAAATCACAACCAAGGCAAACCTCATTCAATGAGCCTGGTTTATCATGCTCTACTTTTTATTGACGTTGAAATTTCTTGAATTCCATTCCACAGAATGATTGTAAAACTACTGCTAGTAACCCGTGGGTAGAGGTGATAGCCACTTGTCCGCAGTTTCATAGCCGTAACAAAACGCTTGTACGTGTCTGCAGTTTAATAGTCGTAAACAACTTCTGCTGACGCAGCGCTGAGCGCTGTAAAGGTTAAACTCCCCCACAATGACTATTTTCCGTCAATACAGGACATGGTACTAGGCGCCATGGCGGAAAAGGGATTTCTAAGTACCTAATTTGCGAGATGGGTATTTCAATTGGCTCGTAAATCAAGTTAGTCCATCTAAACACAACGAGTTTCCATAAGAAAGTATCTAGCAATAGGGAACGATAGCACATTAACGATAGCAGAAGTACTTGGCATGTTAAGTGATTGAAATCTTAGAAGAGATCTTTCCAGCTTCTGAAGCTTCTAATTATCACCCAAGTAGCCGCATTCGAAATAAAACAACATTCTAGAAGCAGCATTTTTCTTTGCGGCAATCAACACCTGCCAATCTAGAATATCCCGTTGTATGGCGTAGAAACGAGCGCACACACTCCACCGAACACCTGCCACTATCTCACCGATTTAACTTATTTTCAGGCACTTCAGCAATCAATCAGCCTGCTCGGCTTTTACAATCAACCTTGGCAGCACAATCAAATTAAGACTTCACGTCCGTAGCACGCGCTGTAGAATGCGTCCCGAGTCGTGCGGTTCGTGGGTGCCGTGTCTTCATAACCGGCCCTTTCGTGGACTGACACGAGTCAAGATGAAGGTGTACCTCCCGGGAGGTCGCGACGTTGAAGGGTGTCAAACACACCCAACAACTCCTGGATCTCGAAGGTCGTACGTTCCGACTGATCACAAGTTGTCCCGTGGACTCCCAATGTCTGCATAAATCCGTCATATCCGCCGTGTTGACAGTGCCCCAGAATGTGGGGGTTTAGGCCACTTTGGGCCGTCTAGTGAACGTCTAGTGATCCGCGTGGTTGTTCGCCCACATCTTCACCCTTGCGTTAGAGGGGTTAAGCGCCATTTCAGTAGTTAAGCTTTCGCCAGTTATCAGTACCTTTGGTGCAATATCTTTCTTGAACTACTCGATCGTAGCTTATAGACCTCTATTCGTACAACCGTTCGTATTTTACTCGCGTTTCCGCTTGCCGCTCCCTCATACCCGGGCCCACGGTTAGTATCGTCGGTTCCGGGGCGCTCGCCAGCTTGTGTAAGTACCCTGTCTTCCCTACCCCTCAAAACCCCACCCATGATAATAGGCCCTCCATCCTTCCTACACCCTGCAGCTTCACTCACCTGGAGGCGCAGCTGGGCGGCTCCTCGACACCTGGTACGGGTCGGGATTTTGGGCGAAATCTCCCAAAAAATTACACTCTCCCCTCCCCTCCCGCAAGGCCCCCTTCATTTCCCTTTCTTGCCAGCACGCCCGTTCCGGTACCCGTCTAGCCACGGCTTCCGGTGTGCTTCCGGTTTCTGTGGGCCCCCAATCGGTATCGGCAATTGAACTTCTGGAGCCGCTTTGCGCAAGCCGTTTGCGCGAGCGCGTGTTCGCACACGCGTGCCTTCTTCGCGCGCGCGCCAGCAGCCTCGATCAATTATACATCTTCTTATTTTCTTCTGCCTTCTCTTCCACCACTACAGCTCCACCACCGCGCAGCAGCAGTATCGGACTCGTTCAGCATGGCTTCCTCACCGGCACTGCCCCTGTACGCGAGCCGCTATCCGACACCGAATGGGAACCCGCAGCTCAACGGCGAGGTCGACGCGCCGCTCGACTTCCGCAAGGTGGAATCGTTACGCAGGTACGTGGGCGCCCTTTTCCGGCCCTTTTTTTTCGCCCCCATCGGGGGTGGGAGGTTCGATGGGAGAGGGGGCACGGAACCTTCGCGCCACATCAATCAACCCTGCCCACGAGCAGAGCAAAATGGCGAAAGTGGCGAAGTTCGATTGGACTACTTTTGTCTGTGCTCGATCGCTTCGAAGTCGGTGTTGGACCAAATGTCCCAAAACTGCTCGTCTGCCGGTGTACATTATCATATCGATCGGCTCGTTGCCGTGTGTAGCATTAGCCACAGCATAATCAGACATCATAAGCAACATATTTCGGTATCGCCAAGACGAAACTCGTGCGCGATCCGGGCCTTGTGCAACCTGTGCATATGCATATATACACCTCTAAATATACCTTTTACACGTAAATTTATACATATATACTTCGACATATGCTTCCACGCCACCGTTTACACATTATACATAACGTTACATCATAAATTTATATACATATATATATACACATATGGAAATATTGTGTTGGTACAATAAATGAGGCTGAACGATGACCTGTTCGGTATGATAGAGCCGATCAGGGTGTAGTGATTCTGCGGCGAACGGTGTACATTACGGCGGTGGGCCACCGGTAGAGCCGCCGCCAGCCCACTCCCACATCTCATCGACAAAGAAACTGTGCATAAATAGTACCGTGGGCACGCACCTGACCTGGGGCTGCCTCACTGCTAGATCTAACCGTATGTATCAATCGAAACCTCTAAAAATCAAAACCCCTAGTCGTAAGCATGTTACGGGTCAACCGATTCCCGAACAAAATAATCAAGAGCGAGCGCTGAAGCTGCAACACTCAATCATTGTAAATGGTTCGTAGCGTTTCAAAGTACAAAGTAACCGTAGATGGAGCAATCGGCACACATAGCCATCCAAGAGACAGACCGAGGTACGGCCCCGTGGAGGGGTTGGCCGGTAGCGATTGCTCTATAACGTAGTTAGAGAAAGATGCTGAGCTTTACTTTCGTTCTCTTAAACTTCGCATATTAACGAACTGCTCCCGCGTAAGGGCACCCTGTTCTGTGGGGCTGATGAGGCTCGCGAAGTGCCGCCATATCCTGTCAGAGGACCTCACCTTGGTGGACGGTTCAGATCCAGCAGACACAGCTTAGTCGAGGCTGGCAGTGTCACATGTCAAAGGCCAGCTTTGACAGATGAGTGCGCGTGTTGTCGTAGTTTTTTTTTTCGATTTTCCGCTATTGGGCGCCTAGTCGCCACGTGCCACGTTGTGACTGTTACAATAAACCGACCCCGTGCCGGTGTTTAAACGGTTCCTAGTCTCCGTATCGCGGGCTACTCGAGCTTCAATCAAACTCATCTATCAACCAAATGGTGTGTGCGGGTGGACGAGAGGTGCCTGGAAGGGGGCAGGATCCAATTCTACCCCTAACCATGGTTCCGGATCCGGTCAGCTCACCTCCGCACACACCCGTCACCCCTTGTCCTGCCGAAGGAGCTCGCCCGTGCAGAGAGTGGTAAGTTCGCCAGCCTTTTCGTTCGCTTACACATGTTTACATACCCCTACGCCCGGCGGGCGGGCGGCAATCGAATTCTAAACAGCTGCGGAAAGTGGGAAAAGATGGGCTCAATTACGCTGGCTGGAAAAAAGGTGCGCTTTCCCGCCGGCGTGGGAGGAACGAGCGGGAGCAATTGGGGCTCTTTTGCTCGGCACCCGGGAAGCATTCCGCGTACGTCAACTCGGCGGTTTGCTGGTTAAGAAGCCTCAAATTATGGGCACGATTAAGCGCAGCTGCTCCGTGGATTATGGGCCGCGTTTGGAGCGGTTGTAGTACAATTAGAAGTAGTAAACTGCGCGCTGGGTGGCTAGCTCGATACCCTCGGCGATTAAGATTTTTGCTCTGTTGGGTATCAATTCATTCGTACCGTCAGTATAAGTTTGGATTTGATGAATCAACATCACACATGCTTAAGAATACGTCTACATATTATGTGAAGCTCATCGTCTGTAGAATTCGTTCTTCTGGGATCATGTCTATAGTTATTGCATGTCCTTAATATATTAAAGAAATTGTTAACCCCCATCTGATCAGTGGAACTAAATTTGTTATGTTTAGAGATTAAAATAACTATAGTTTTAGGAATCGGATTTTTAGAGTCATTTGAACAATATAAATATCAAACAAGCCTTTCTTGAAGATAAATATCGTTGACTACATTGACCAACCACGTTCCAACATTTTAAGGACTTCTATTTCGTGTCAGCAAAAAAGAACACCTATATCTTCCCAATTCAGAACAAATCCTTCATTACGGAACGAAGTTGTTGAGAAGCAAGGTTAAATCTCGTCCGGCTACAGGACGCAGCTAGAGTTGATATTGCTGGAGATATACATGCTCCTTTACATGACTCCTAGGCCTGGCAGGCAAGCATGTTTATGCATGCAGCTTTTTTGGTTGTCGTTGCATTCTTCCAAGCAATCTCATCCATTTCCGGCTAGAACTCTCTCTCTCTCTCTTTTACCCTTTCATTACTTCCAACGGTCTTTTCCATCACTGGTCACATGCAAATTGAATCTGGCTGCGTAGGAGCACAAACAAATCTCCAATGGCCGAGGGCATGTCACGGAAGTAGACGTAAAAAATGAAGGATGCATCCTCTACCACCATACTAAGCACATGGCCGTCGGTGACTCGCCCCGAGTCAATGAAGAGGGTTTCGGCATGCGGTATTGCATCCCCACGGCTAACGATGATCGCATTATAAATAAGCAATTAGCTCGCAAATTCAAAACCGAACATCAATCATCCCGCAATCCTATTATCCTTCGATTACACTGAAGGGTGCAGGAGCTGCGCGTGCATATGTATAGTCATTTTGATGAGCCAGTTTGATCGAAACAGCCCCTTCGGGCGTGTGCAGGGATGAGCCGTTCAGGAACGCAAGCACTAATGATTACACTCCAAACCAGCGGGCTTGTTCCCCTGCAGCTATCCGGAGCCCGAAAACGTCATCCAACAGAGAGTTATTGAATCTAGGTGCCTTCGTTGTATTGGGTACTTTTTGCTCAAGACATGTCCATCGATCGTTCAGAGTCAGCGCACATACGCAGGTTGTCTAAAAACACACTCCAGATAGTTCTTGGGGCTGGTGGTTCTTGCATATGTCCACCACAGCCTAAGGCTAGTTCATGAACAGTGGAACATTTCGAGCAGTTCTTGTTAACTTCCATATTACGGACGGTTTTGCCCCTGTGATATGGCACTAGCACAGAAACAATCGGCGCGTTTCAACCCACAAAACGAATTCTGAAAACCACTTTGCTCTCCGTTTGCTTATTAGCTGTTGCAAAGCTGATCTCGAGAATAACAAACGCCTTCCTGATCAATTATCAAACCGGATGGAAATTAAGCCCCACTAATGATATCAATTTTTCCAACCCTGCCTGTAGAATATCTATGTTGCACAGCAGAGCAACGGCGGAGCGGTACGTTTTATCTTTCAGTGTAATGATTACTAGCAGCAAATTTTAACATGCACCTCCATGTAATAGACAAGTGAAAGAACTGAGTAAGCACGCTTCTGAGTTTCGTTGTAGTAGCATGAAAGCATTCAGAATAATATGGTGCTCTGAGAAATCTTGCGAAGTATATATTTTTAAGAAGATAGAGATACATGTTTACGAAGTGATCGTACTCTCACGTAGTTTAGAACAGTGCTAAATATATCGTTCTATTCATATTGATATTGAATATTTTGATATTATAAATTTAAAGCTTGCAGATTTATGCTATTAGCAAGTACTGTGCCAAATTGAAATCATGTTGTTAAAATATCAAATTATTTGATAAAACTTTTTTATTATATAGCTTATGATATACATTAGCGAGGCATACGTTATATATATATATATATATATATATATATATATATATATATATATATATATATATATATATATATATATATATATATATATATATATATATATATATATATATATATATATGGGTTTGTTGTAAACCTAATGAATTGTATGATCGATTGAATGGATTGATGTACGTTCTTGTCTTAGCAACAGTAATAAACATCCGGCTGGATGGCAACAGTTTAAAACAAATGCCCTCAAATTCATGTATTCAGAATTCAATTCGTTTCTCAAAACTTTTTATACCATTCATTGACGACTGTCGAATAACATTAAACACCTTCGACGATGACACAACGCCTACCGTCTAAATATTTTTCATTTCGATAGTGCGATAGTGAGAAGTACTAGAAACCGTCACCTGCACATATTTCTCGCGGAATTAGCACTTGATCGATGCATGTGGTTCGACATTCTCCTTCTCCAATCATGCACTCAGCAGTGCTGACTTACTCGTAGTCTAAGATGCAGATCACCATGCTGATACAGTAATGTCAGCACTGGAGGCGTGAGCTCACCTCCTCATTCGCCTGAAGCCCCTTCCATTATTGTACATGAAAACTATAACAGGGGAGCGCATCAAATAACAAACAATCGATGTGCCTTGCCAGGTCTGAGTGCCGTAATGGGGCGGCCCCATTATCAAGGGCTGGTTGAACCGAACTCCGTGCCAAATACATCGCCCGGAGACAGCGGCCCTGTGGCCCTGGAAATGAAAATTTAAGTAATTTTTCAATCAAAACTCATTTCGTGCTCTATTGATTAAACACTCCAATCAAACGGCCGTCTCGCGAGCGCACCATTGATTTTACTCCCATAAGGCGCCCACCTTCCGCCCTTCCGTGCTCCGCTGCTCCAACAGGTCGGAATTATTATTATGTGTTTTGTTTTTCGGGTGCCGTCTTTCCGTCCCCGGTACAGTCTTTCCGGGTTGCTGCCTTTTCCCAAGCGATGGGGGAAGGAGTTTCGCATCACGCTCAACATTCCGGAGTGCATAATAATTTCCCGGGGGCCAAATAGAACACCGCTAGTACACCCACTTCCCCGGGGGGTACGCGTGATGGGTCGTGTCTGTCATCGAGCCTGACGATCAAAAGCACGTTAAACTACGAAATAAAAATAAGAAATTACGTGTAGGTGCTGGAGAAGATGATGAAGCGGGGTACTCATAGGTGTGGGATGGGCATGGAAAACGGCACCGAAATGGATGACGCTTCTCGATGACTTCTACCCAAACCGCCCCCCAGTCCAAACCGCTCACCGACCGATCTCATGAAAGAGGCTTCGAGTGGCACTTGGCTGTCAAAATTCGCCCAACATGTGCCCTGTGGAGTTGTGCAGCAAGATCCGGCACCCGCGTAGTTCTCTTCCACCCCTGAACACCTGCTCACGGGGTGGGGAGACATCGGACGCGTGCGGGAAAAGCGATTTATTTTCCTCGTCCACGCCTCGCGGCGGTGTCTTCCTACGTCCTAATGATTATGCCACGTACATTTCCACACATCAACACTGTCGGCAAGGTTTTTGAGGGTGCAGAGGTAGGAGACAGCACAGAAAACGGGCGGCTGCTGATTGCGCGCGCCCTTTATGGTTTTATCACCTTCAAGTGTATGTGATTTTTGTTGCTTTTGTCTCCCCCCCCCCCACCTCTCTTACTCTCTCTCTTTCTCTCTGTCTCCTGCTCGGTTTATTACGTTTTCGGGAATGAATGACAAGAAGGCGTGCAGGGTTAAAACAAAAAAATGAAATAAAAATAAAATAAACAACACACCATTCACGCGGCGGCTAAATTATGCACCTGCACCCCTTCCGAAGGCCCCTTTTTCCGACAGGGACCACACAAGCAACCACTTCTGCCTCAATCTATTGCCCTTCACCCGACTCCGTTTGCAAAACAGACACCTTCACACAACCCGGCATCCCTTGAGCTGGCGCTTGCCACGATAAATGAACACGTGACGATATCTAATTTCTATTGTCTATCAATTTGCCTGGCGTGAACATCCAGTGTTTGCCCTTTTTGTGTGCCCTCCCCCACGCCCCTTCCCCCCTCCAGTCGACATTCGGTCCGGCACCAATCAAGTAAGCCCTTTCCGGCCGACCGGAAGTGAAGCGTTCCGCGCTCCGGTCGAGGATACGCGAGCTGATGCGGTACGTGTCGCTGCTGCGTGTCCGGAGCAGGGAAAGAGGGCCACATAAGGGTGCAAAGGGGTGGACCATCGAGGGAGCGAGGGCATCGCGTTTGCGAAACGCGATAGAATTCAAGTTTGAAAAGGTGATAATCGAACAGTCACTGATTTTGACATTCACTTACAATTGCGCAACGGTACCGAAAAAAAAAATCCCATTCCGCACGGATGATTGCGCTGTCCGATTTTGTGTTGGCGCTGGTATTTTTTTTCCTCTTTCTTTTTCTCGTTTTCTACTGTGCTTTCCTTTCCCCATCGGGATTGGAGCGAGTCCTTTCGGGTGGTTGTTCAACGCCCACCCCGGAAGCCGCTGGCTGATAGCGCGAGGTGTGTTTCGTTGCCGTTCCGAAACGCCACCTTAACAAGCGCATAATTATGCTCGGCCCGGATGTCCTGCGAATTTTCCGACATCTCCCCCCCCCCCCAACCCAACAGGCAGTTGCAATCGGCTACGGTCGTGCGAAGGCACGCAGGCAGATCCCAACGGGTGCATTTATCGATTGGGTGGTACGCCCATCGATTGGGTGGCTTTTTCCTGTACCGTGTGGTACGAGCCACGACATCTAATTAGGTGTAATAAACCAAACCGGCGGCCTTTCCGTACACGCTCGCTGTAAATGCTCCCATTATAGGTGTTTCAATCTGTCGCGCTGCGTGGGTGGTGGCACGATTGGGCCATTAATGTCCTGCGTGCAGGCCAACACGATGCGACAAGCGCACCAAGAAGAAAAGAGAAATGCCACAAAAAGTACAACAACAAAAAAAGTTAAATAAAATAAAACATGGCACGAGATTAACGACGCAAGGTAATGGGAAGCGTATCGTTAAATGCAACTGCAGCGACCTGTGACTCCCACTCCCTTCGCAAAGCCTCCACGTGTCTCTGCTGGGCATCCTCTCCTCTCCAATCACCCAACCACCCCACCGGAGCCGACCGGAACCGAACCAGGGATGCATTCAAGGTCATGGCATTTCAGCCCAGCCATGTGCACTCACGATTTTCTCGATTTTCCCGACGCCGGCTCGGCCAGACGCCCGCCGTCTGCTTGCCCCGACATTACATCCTCCCACTCGATCCGTGCCCGTCTCGTTGTAATGGATGGGGGTGGTTTTTTTTTGCTCTTATTTTTTGGCTGCGGGGGTGCGTTTGCGAGGGTGGTGGGCTGAGTGGGGGTGTGTTTTTCGGGACGTCTGCCGTCGGGTTTTGGACGCTCGCGCGCGCGCGCACCCACACGCACGCCCGAACGGTTCTCACGGCGTCTGAGTGACTCGCCCTCTTCTCCCCCATTTTCCGCTGCTCCCAAGCCCATCCATAAGTTGGGAGCGTGCGTGCGTACACGCGCGCGAGAGAGTGAGAGAGCGCATGTTTGTCTTTCGTGCGCGACTCTGGATGGGGAAAAAAGTATCAGACGCATTTTACAACCACCTTTTGTGGCTGGTGGGCAGTAAAGGGAGGCTGGGGAATCTTCAACGCCGCAAAGGGACTCACGAAAAGGGTCTCCCCCTGTTCATCTTCCCAAAAACCGCTCACCCACCCACCCATCGACCCAATTTCTAGCGCGTACTCACGAATACCGGCGAAAATAGCCCCAACGGCACAACGACGCGAGCGAACGCGGCACTCACTTGTAACAGCTGTTCCGTGAATCAGCGCTTTGCGCGAAAATGCCCAACTCGGCGGCCGCACGCTGTTCTGGGGGGCATTTTTCGCCCAAACCCAGCGGGAAAATGCACCGAATGTCTGCCGGAAAAAGGGTGCCACAACAACACACCGAAAAGAAACGGCGCTCATTGAATAACGCGCGCAAATACAGCACACGCACGGTTTGACAGATGAACTGATTACTAAATAAAGCACTCGCTACGATCACTAGAAATGCGGTAATAAATGGCTTGCCTTTCGAGTAACCACGCACACTTGGCGGCTCCATCACCGATCGAGCGTGCACGATCCACTAACACGATCGTACGCGTCTCAAACGGACTCCCAACGCCCGCACTACCGTCTTTCCGGGCCACCCGCACCTAGTCCTGCACCTGTCCCGTTTCATTCGATACGCTGTTGTGCGGATTTTTTTTACTCACCCGTTTACACACGCCACTCAAGCGCTCGTGTGCTCTTTTGCACCGCGCCCGTCGCTGTGTACGTGTGCGAGGGAACGGGACCGGGCGCAAGCGAGAGTGACGGGAGATCGCAAAAAAAAAAACCAACAAGCGGACCAGGTGACACGAGGCCAAAAGCAGAAAAGAAACAAACAAAGTGAAAAAGAGCACACACAAAGCTCAAAGCCAGCGACCTGCCAAAATTCGGCGCACTCGCGCAGTTCAATCCCGGCGAAAGGTCGTCAACGGGCGAAACAATCGTGAAGTGATGCCACGGAGCCTGACACAGGTGAGTTTGTTTCTTTTTTTTTTGGGCTGCCATCTTGCGTGAACTGGAGCGCGGGATTTTGGGTTAAGGGAGGATGCGTGAATAGCTTTTTTTTGCTCGCTTCTTTCGGGGTGCGTGCACATTTGACAGCCGGTAACTCCGTGCCGGTTCGCATTACGGTAACCTTGAGCTTTGCGCGCGCATCCGCGACCACGCGTGAGCACCGCGAAAGACACGTTGTTCGGTGGCGTTTGTGCGTGTGTCAATGTGTGTGTGTGTGTGTGGGCCGAGTTTTGTTCTTCTCGCGGCTGTTGTTATTGCGGCGCGACGTACTTCAATCAATGAATTAACGCGTTTTGTGAGTAGCAGTGGCTCGCGCCATTCCCGCAAAGTGAAGTGATCACTCGATCTCTCTCACTCTCTCTCACTCACTCACTCACTCGATGTGGGACCGTTTTGGGTAGCGTAATTTGCGAGTGACGAGAGAGTCTCGTTATTTAATCCGCTTTTTTTGACAGTTCTAATCATCCTCCTCCCGTTTATTCACACACCTCCTTGCAGAAGGATGCTACCGTTTGTTTATCTTTCCCATGTGTCGTCATCATGCTCCTCAATCGTTTTCCACCCTCCCCATCTTCCTCTCAGCCCATCAAATGCCGTTTTTTTGTTCCGTCATCCGCCCTAAAACCACGTGGCTCGCGAAACTCTTTCCATAGGTGTGCCATATTAGCACCGCGACTTTCTCTCGCTCTCTCGCTCTCTCTCTCTCTCCCTGGCATCCATGGCGCATGGGTTGGTTCAAGGGACGCAGAAGGGCAGCGGATAACGCCGCAGTTAATTAACAAGTATATGTAGGCAGGGTACGCACGCGTACCGGCGTGGATTGCCAAAAAAACCCTCATGGCGTGCGTCGCTTTTGGCGGATCAGTCGCCGGTCACTCATACACGCGCACGCAGGTAAAAAGGTGGATCGCGTAACTCATGAGAGTGAAAGAGAGAGAGAGAGCCGGTCAAATTTTGGCAAAAGATTCAGCCCGTTATAGGTCCAGCGGGTCGATTAGTTTCTCCTCGCTGTGGTAGTGGGAGGCACTTAGGAGAAGCCCTAAGCCTGCCCCACCCCACTCCATCCCTTATCCACCCACCAACCAACCCCCGTCCTCCCCCAACCGCTCCGGCACGCACTCGATCGAGTTCGTTTCGGTACTAATTGGGTTCGTCTTTTATTTTTTCTTTAATTTCGCCCGCGTTCCGGTGTGGGCGAGGATGAATAATTTGCCATTCGCTTGCTGCTGTGCGGTTTTTTTTCTTATAGAAGAGTCCATGTGTGCGTGTGTGTGTGTGTTTCACAAAGCCGCAGGGGTTCCCTACCGCTCCAGGAAGGGATTTTGGATGCAGGACGCCACCGTTGGCGAAACTAGACTTAAGGAAGGCATTTCGAAATCACGAAGAGAAGTTGACCCAAACGAATGCCAAGATGCAGTGGCACCTGCTCTGTTGGGTTTCTGCAACCTGTTCGCCTTTGGGGTGGCAGAATTTTGAGGTTAGTCCGCGCGAAATCTGGTTCCTCTCGGCTCTTCGCCCTCGTGCCCCCCAAACACGCCATCTTGGCTCCTTTCTGGATTGGCAAAGAAGAAGCAAAAAGCACTTGCCCCGGGAAAACGTGATGCGCAATCGCGTTTCTTCCTCCTGCTTGCTGCGGGGTTTCTCCTTACGAGAGATGGCCCTGTTTTCTGCTGGTTTTCCTAGACCCTAAAGCCACCACCCCGCAACCCTTGCCCACTCCCCCCCTCTCAAACAGGCTTTCACTGTTACCCGTCATAAGCCTTGACAATCGGCTCCCGACGGTGTTGACCTCCTACACGTACCAGGGGGACCTCGAAGGTGCGCCGTGCCAGTTAGCACACCACAGGAACAGGTTTTTGGGAGGCCCCTCTTCCACCCTGCCACCTTGCCTCATCGATCAGGGCTCGTACTCGAAGGTTGGCTTAGATTAATATAGTTGCCCCTTAGCGGGTTGGCGAAATCCGCCGAAACTCTGCGAGATCCGCAACGGGTGTCAAGGGAGGGGAGGGGAGGGGGGGGGGGCGGTAAAAAAGGGTGAGATAGGGAAGAGGGGTGGCCCTTCTCCCGTACCTCGCTGAAACCCTCCCCCGTCGCCCTCCCTCTCCACTCGATTGAGGAAAGTTTCGCAAAAAGGACATATAACACACACGCGGCCATCGAAATCGGTGATAAAAATTTAAAATTCAAATCCGCATCCCCTTCCTCATCAAACCTCCACCTTCCCTATCCCTCTGCCACCCGTATCGAAACCGATATTGGACCATGGTCACCCCCCACCCCTCAGGATCGCGCAAGATCGCGCCCTCGGTGTTAGAAACTGCGGCCTAACCATGTGTGTGTGTGTGCGTGGGGGGGGGGGGCATCCAACGTGGACGGCAGCAATAGAGAGGACAGTCGTGTCCACCGAACAGCTCCTTCTGACCTTTCTCTCCTCCTGCCCCTGTGTCTGTGCCTGTCAAATTGATGCCAATTTTTGGCTTTTTTTTTCCATGCACGCTGCCCTCCTCCCTTTTCCAACCCTTTCTCCCACCCCTCCTCCCACTCTTATTCCAGCTTTTCAACCCGCCCGAATTAAAGTAATGCCCACCGCTCATCGGTGTAGTTAGTAGCTCTTTTTGGCGTATTTTGCACGCGCATTTGCGAAACCTGCCGTCTTTTTCTGAGCATTTTTTTTTCCATTCGCGGTCAGTTCATGGAGTTGTGCGTTTTTTTTTTTGCCTCCTCTCGGAAGGTTGTGAGAGGGCGACCGGGTGGTTGGGAAGGGGAAGGGGTATCGTTTCATTTGCTCCCTTTTCGGTGTGGCGATGGCTTTCATTTGGGAGTCGCGGGGAGTTTGTTAGCGCTTAGGCTTATTTATTTATTTCTTTTTTTTTGTACTACTTGTTGGCTTTTTGGGGGTACTTCTTTTTTTTTTGGTGGATTTCTCTGCCTTGGTTGTGTCTCGGATGGATTGCCAAAAATTGGATACGCTACGCCAGGCGTGTCAAACTCTCGGGTTTTTGGCCTTTTGGGAGAATTGAAGCGTACGACACTGGGCACGTGTCTCTTTCCAGCTAAGGGCTTGGAGTGTTATCTTCTATGAAGCAAATCGCTCAAGGGCAAAAACGCTGTTGATAAAGTTTGCAATCTGTGCACTGATATACGTTGATAAGAGAAACACCATTGGAATTAAATTGATAAAAGAGCCTCCGAGCAACCTATCGTGAACAATGTTCAATTAGTTTAAGTCTAGTATGTTGCTTTATGATCTGTTGGTTTGAGAAGAGCTTACGTTCGCCTATTCCCAAATTAGCAGCTTGAAATCTTCGAAAATTTCATTTCTCACATCTCCTACTCGGTTTGCGTCTCAACAGGAGCGTTTCTTTTGAGCAATTTCTCGCTTCTAGGTTAGCATTACTCATTTAAATCAATTTTCTGAACCTCCACCTTACGAAAGGTAGCCTGATAATGGTATCAGACCGGGACATTGGGCCACCGAGCTCAAATGGCCGTTCATAATTGGTTCGGTACGCTGCAAATTTGACATACCTGTGCTACGTAACACGGAAAAAGGGCGGAAAGAAGCAAACGAAAACGAGAAGGCACGAGAGAAAGGAAGAAAGCCATCAATAGAGGGAGAGAAGGAGAGAAAGAGAGAGAGATGTGAACGGGAAAGGTAGAGCGCGCTGTCCAAGGGCTTATGATGGGCGATAAATTGGAGCGCCTGGGAATGAAGGTGGCGTTTTTTTGGGGAAATTTCGCGCACCACCATCCATTAGAAGGGTTGCAGAGAGGGAAGAGGGTGAAGGGGTGATTGGGGTGAAGGGGCGGAATGTAACTGTTTTACGTTTCCGTTTATTTTAAGACTAACCCACCTCCGGGAAACGCGATTGCCTCGAAGGGCCAGGGCTTTAGGGCGCTCGGGTGGTTTTCGGTGTATTGTTTGACCTTTTTTTTTGTGCATGTAAAAATTATACAACAAAAAAACGGCAACACAGATCAAGCAACACACACACACACACACACACACACACACACTGGAATGGGGACGGCTGTGCTGGCTGCTAGACTCGAACGTGATCGAACCGGTCCTAGAGTCACCTAATATATGCCTCCCGATGATGACGCTATCTGCCCGCGAATCCCTGCACCCCTGCGTGTGTGTGTGCGTGTGTGTGGGCCCACCCTGGCAAGGCCATTGGCCTGTGGGCACCCTCCCGATAACGGGGACAGGTCAGATCTCTATGATGTGTCGTTGGGTTGTGGAGTGAAAGAAAGCAAAACGAAATCCACACGGCTGGGTGAGGGGAGAGGAGGGAAGGGACGGTGGTTAGGGAAACATTGATAAATATTTGTTGTAAAAATACTCGCCCCACGTCGTCGTCGCTTGGGTGTCACACACGCACCCTCCTGATTCGCCATCACACGGAATGGTTTTGAGCTTCACCAGAATCCGGTTCCCTTCGAAACGGGCCGTGTGAGAGTGAGAGGGATGGAGAGAGGAGGGAGGGGTGGTTGAGAGAGAAGAGCGGTGGAAGGGGTGCCATTTCAGTAACCTATTGATGAAATCTGCAACAGGAAAAAGAAATGATCACTAATGAGAAACTTGAATCCCTTCCCCAGTCGCGGTTCCTCCCTTTACACAGCGACAGGGAGAGAGGGTGGGGGATGGGGAGGGGGCAAGGGCACGTAGGGAGAGAGGTGGGCCCGTGTCGCGGTGTAAAACGCCATCCCATTCCCTTTTGGATCCACCTTTTCGGCCCTCTGCTAACTTTTGCGAGCCTTCTCAACGCACTCGGGCGGGTTGTTGCGTACGAATTCCGGTCGAAGGGCGAGTGGGGTGGGTGCTGGGTGGACGGAGGGTGGATGAGGGCTTCTGCCGGAAAGCAGCAACCGGTAAAAGCGAGTTTGGTGTGCAAAATAAAAAAAAAGGCGCACAGTTAAAGAAGGGAAAACCTGAAAAAGGTGTAGAGAGAAAAAAAAACATTACCCCCCATACGGAAAACAGTTAGGAGATAAAAAAAAACTGCACACCCCTTTGGGTTGGCCCCTCCGGGAGGGGAGGCCATTTTGCGAGAGGAAAAAAACCCATGAAGGGAGCGGGAAATGGAGAGAAGGGAAGGGGGGAAGCAAAAAATTGTCGCGTGCTTTTGCGGATTGCCGCTCAATTCCTGATCAGCGCCGTTCTACATTCCCCTAGGCTGGGAGGAGTCGGGATGGTGTGGGGAAGGTGTTGAGGTGCGACACCTGTAGTGGCCAGAACCTCCTTTCCCCCAGCAAGGTGTACCGTGGAGGATGTGCCGGTTATTTTCGTGCTAGACATCCTTCCGGGCAGGTTTTCAAACCTCGAGAGAGCTATGGTGTCAACCTTCGGCGAACTCCAAGGTCCCGTTAATGGAACGACCTCCGGTTCTGAGCCGGTCCCTGTTGGTAGGGTAATTCGTACACTGTCGGGTTGGATGGATCGCCTGGAGGTAGCTGGTGTCGTAGGATATATCGACGAATATTACACCTGTATTTCTTCTTCACCAACGAGACGTCCTATTCCTACCGATAATAGCTCCACATTTACTCCAGACGTTAGGGAACTTCTGTCGGAGGATCTCCAGAAGAAACCGGTAGCATATGCCACTAGTGGAACCGGCTAAAGTGGGGCCACCCGTAACTAATGGAACGACCTGTGACCGACATAAGCGGGGGTTACAAAATTGCATTAGCTGCAATAATTCGCTACTGCTGTTTATTGTGACAGCCTGGATAAGGGTTTCTTCGGAGGAACAGGTTCTCTCGAGGGTGTCCATAAACGCTACATAGTTTCTGTCGATCCAGAGGAGTCGGAGGCAGAGCTCCAGTAAGGTTCCGATATCGTGCTTGAGCTCTGAAAGATGATCTGGTTCGACTTGACTTAAATGACATGTGGCTTTCACAGAAGTTCCCAATACACTCTCATGGCACCTCTCAGACTCCCTCCTTAGAATTTAAGTGACTGAGTTGTCGCCATCGGCCAATGGAGGCGCTTTTGTTTCCTTGCAGGTGTACTATCTGCCTCGTGCCGTTCAACTTCCGAACGGGGTTGAAGCGCGCGCGTCCACGACCTCGTCTGCTTTTCTTCCCTGCACCCCTTCCCCCCAACCCCTCTCCAACTTCTCCTCCTCCACCGCCCGCTCCACACTTGAAGCGCGACGGGAGGCAACCATCACGCTTTTGATCTAATTCTAAAAGAAATAATTAGCGCACCCCGAAATGCCGCTCTCGGGGGTTGATGTGGCCAGCCGTGGGTGGTAGTGCGTGAGGGTAGAGCGGGGGAGGGAGAGGGAGGGGGGGGGGGGAGCAATTTTCGGGGCTCGCCTGATTGCAAAGGCTGCCCGTTGTCGGAGTGCGTGCGGCGTGGTAGAGGCGTAACTATCCGCAACTGTTTCCTGGGCTTGCCGCAGCTTATCGGCTTGCGCTATTTCACTTACCCCAGTAACAAGTGAACCAGAGGGTGCTGGGTGAGCAGGTGTTGCAAGGGGTAAGAGATGAGTGGAGGAGGACGTGGTAGGAGAGGGTTCGATATCGAGCAGAGGTTTTCTTTTTTTTTTGTTCGTTCCCTTTTTCCACCATTCGAGAGGCTTTTCCCGGGCGGTTGGCAAGCCGCACAAGCCAAAGTGGAACTGGTGGGTGGAGATTCGGGCAGCACCAACAACAAAAAATTCACCCACCACCCACTCTCGCCCCTCTCCACTCACCCCCTTCCCCCCTTTCTGTCCTGGCTTTGGACAAGGCGCCAAGTTGGCGGTTATTATCAGTAACTATCTCTCGCCCAGAAAAGAAACAATAATCATTAAATGGGCTGCATACATAGATTAATAGCTCCGATCGAATGCTTCCTTCCTTCCTTCCTTCCTTCCTGTTTTCCTCAATCCACCTCCTGCGATACATCTCCCTCCTCTCCTCCCCCCAACAGCCCTCGCTTACCGTTCCTTTCGGGCGTCCGGGACCGATTTCTTCCGCATGGGGGAGATTTCCCGCCCGTTGTTCCTTCCGACCTCGCTTGTTCCGGCTTCTTATCGTTTTCTTGCTCTTCCTCTTTTTTTGCTTACTTCTTCCCTTCCTACGGCAGAACTCTTACGCAGCGGCCCCCGTGTGGGTGGCGAAGGTGAAGGAGATGTTGCAGGAGGAATGCGCCCGAATTACGTTATTTCAACATTATTGTTGATAATTTGCCCGCATTCTCGCCCCCACCCTCCTCCCCCCTTCCTCGTTGCTCCCCTTCTCATCTCCTTCCTTCCATTTCGGGAATTTTCTTCCTTTTTCCTTAGTGGTGATGGAAAACAGCGAGAGAGAGAGAGAGCAGGGAGAAGAGGCACGGGAGGGAGGGGGATCGCGTGCACGCGCACGCGGAAACGCTCATTACGTGGGGCCCTCTTTCCACCCTCTCTTCCCCTCCCTACCCCTCAGAGCACCCACTCACTCTCGAATCCGGAACCATACGCCGGAAGTGCTCGCGAGCCGCCACACAAAAGCCTTCCGAATGGGGTGTGGGAGATGGGGTGGGGGGTGGTGGGAGTGCGCCGAGGTCTCCTCTTATCCGCAGTCCCGCGCAGGTGCGTTGTGCTGCTTCCTTTTCGGAAGCTTTTTAACTTAATTTAGCATCCCCTTTTTCCGCGTTTGCGCCACCCCGGCTTTCCCGGGCCACGTGCGTTTTTTTGGGTGGTGAGTGGGGGGGGGCACACGGCGGTACAGGGGAGCGGGAGCAGCCCAGTTCTAACCACCTACACGCCCCCGCCCTCAATGGACGTGAGGTCCCTCGCAACCCCTATTCCTTTACGGGATCGCATCCCGATTTCGCCGGTGCTGGATGAGACGGAAGGGTGATGGTGGGGTTTCGGTGTGATATGAAACGGAAGCCACGAGCGCACCTGTTTCCCTCCGCTCTACTCCATCTGTCCATCCTCCTCCTTCCCATTCATCCAGCGGCAGGAAAAGGAGCGCAAGTGATACGCATTTCATCGGTGCCCCTTTTGGAGGGGGTAGGATGGGAGCGGGGGGAGGGGGGCGGGGTGAGATAGAAGAGCGGAAAGGTGGGTGGGAGCAGCCGGACGTTTATTCGGAAGTTTGTAAATAACGAAATTGAAGTTCGACCCCTCCAACCCTCCGTACGGTACAACCCTCCGATAAGTTCGCCATTAGAGCCTCTAGCCGGCAGCCGGTAGGCTCCTGACACACACACACACGCACGCACGCATACGGATAAAACAATTACCACCTCCTCCCATTGGTGTGCCCCCGAAAAAAGGAAAGAAATTAAAACACACACAGCAGAAGAAGAGAAGAAAAAAAAACGGTGGCGCACACGTTCGCCCTCCCGCACTCTAGGTGGTTTGGGGTCGCAGGGAGGGGGTGGTGAAGACGCCGAACGTAGGTTGAACAACTGTTCAGCTATTAACCTGTCGAACAGGGTGTTAATGCCGCTACCTGCAGCGGCGCTCCTTCGGAAGGGGCCAAGAGTAAAGCATCTCTGTGCCTTCCTCCCTGTTTTAGGGAAGGATGCTGGGGTGGGCAAGGGGAAGGCACAAACGGGTAATTCTGGAATGCTCCGGAGGAGGGGATGGGGTGGTGAGATGGCGCTTCGACCATTATGTGCGTTTCGCTTCTCTTTTAATTTGTTGCCGAGGTTGGTTTATTTTATTTTGTTTTATTTTATTCCGCGGCTTTTCTCGCATTTTTTGTAGTTTTTCCTTTTCACCCTGCACCCCACCCGTGGTTTTTATGCAAAACGGGCTGGGGGAGGGCCCCATGCTGGGTGAGATCCACTTTTTTTCGCGTTGCTTTTCGCACACACGCACGAGTCACACCCGGAAGGACTGGTTTTCGTCAGGGAATGTGGCTTCCTTGCGATTTTTCCTCCCCCCCCCCCAGTGGGTGAGGTGGGTGGTGAGGTGCAGGGAAGCAACTTTGTTTGAGCAGCTAGTTGGCGCACCTCTGGAATGCCCTTCCGTGCAGGAAAAGATGAAGAAAACATACAAACAAAAAAATAAAACAAATTGCTAAACTCGCAAATCGAGATGCGCCGCGGGAGAAGCTTCGGGATCGATTCCCGGTTTTTGGGTGGACTTTTATGTCCTAGTGTGTGTCACCATTTACGCAAGCGGCGAAAGGTGGGTGTTGGTTGCGAGAATTAGCCATCGTGCCACTTCGACGGAGCAGGAGAGGTGTTGAAAACGACCCCGCGAATGCGGAATTGCTGGTGAATCCGGGGAAATCGAGGCGAAATTTTATATTTTATCTATTGTACAATACCCCCTGGGGGGTGTGTGGGTGCGTCAAGGCATGGGAGTAAGTGGGGTTGATGGAGGGACGGTTTTGAGCAACAACTCTATCGCGGTGTCGTTTGTTGCCGACGACTTTCTAAGTTCCACCGAAAACGAACATCGACTTTTTCGAAAAGGTTAACCTCGAACGCCTCTAATCATTCGTGGCTCCTCACCGATCATCTCTCTCTCTCTCTCTCTCTCTCTCTCTTGGATGATCTGGGCGCGTAAAAATGTGACCTTCGCGAAAGCTGTCCATTTTCGGTACCTCCGATGCCACAAGGTACCCTTCTCCTGCCTCGTCCTAACGTGTTCTCTCTCTCTCTCTCTCTCTCTCTCTCTGTCTCTGTGCCTCTACTAACTACCTCCACTTGGAGCTGATGGTAGTGACACATCTCGAACCGGTCGGTTGAAGGTTTGGTGGGTTTTGCGATCTCGGTGCGTGGGACGAATGTCTGTTCAACCCTTATTTTTTTCTGCCTCTTTTGTCTCAGCCTTTTTGAATGGGACGATCGGTTGGCGATTTTTCGACGCCATTTGCCATCGGCCCTGTAAGCGAAATCTCGCGCGGAAAATACGACCGAAAACTGGCACAATTAGCAGCCGCGGCGCGGATGGGTGCCCAAAAACCGATCCTCTGGAGCAGGGGGGGGGGGGGAGGGGGAGGGGAGGTCGAGGTGGCGAGGGGTTGTGGGAAGAGCGAGCGAGGGAATCAAAAAAAAAGGGAACCTAAAGGGAGGCCAAAAACATGATTTCTCTTCTAACTTAACCAACACTTACCTAACCTAATAGGACCGTTATCTGTTTTGCGATAGGAAAAATAGCACTCAAGGGTGAAAGGGGGTGGGGTGGGAAGGGTGCCAGGGGGGGGGGGGGGGGTGTAGGATGAAGTGGTGGCTTTGGTAGGGCCGGCGGTCGGTCGAAAGCCGTGTGCCGAATTTTTTGCGCCTCGAGAAGAGAAGGGTTGAACAAAAAGAGGAAGCCACCCAAAAGGGCATCAAGAAGAGAACGTGAGGTGTGCGCAGAGTTAGAGTAGACAGTGGTGGAATCAAATCTATGGTGGAGAGGGAGAGGGGGATAAAGTGAGGTGAGAAGAGACACAATGAGTATGTGTGTGTGTGTGTGAGAGAGAGAGAATAAGAGAGAGAGAGAGAGTCAAAATACGCACAACTAAGCGTCGCGCGTCCCGGTCACACATAGACACAACTAGACCCCCCTTTTGGCCACCCAACCCCACGTTCCCACCCCTCTCCTCACCCTTCCACACACACACACACCCTCTTACATGACACACACACACGCAAGCGGGAAGAATTCTCTCCTGCGATCGCGTGAGGGCTTCGCAAATTCAATCCGCGCCGCGTGCACTTGCCTTTGAGGTGGTCATCGTCATTAGCCCCAAGGGGGTTGGTATGTGCGTGCGTGTGTGTGTGTGTAGTGAAGGGGGGGGGGGCGTTGTCCACCACACGCACTCACCCACTCCTTTCATCCCTTAAGCCATCTTGTTGGACCTTTTTTTTTTTTCTTTTCGGGCCACACACTTTAACTGTCCAAAACTCGATTGTGATGCTCTCTTGTCCCTCTTCTCTCATCCTCTATCTCTTTGCGCCCCCTCCCCCCGCTCCTCCCTCTCCCCCTACCTCATCCGCCCAGCCTACGTCGTTTGAATCTCCTCACGTCACCCTGCGGGTTGCCCTTTGCCGGAAACTGCCGTTTGAGAATCGGCCGAATGGCGGAGGAGCGCGATGAGCCAATTTCGGCATATTTGTATCCAAACGTCTGTTTGTGGGGTGGGTTAGGGGGGTTGTGGGGAGCAGAATGGGGCGAGGGTTCGGTTATGTCATGCCATCGTCCGTGTGCCATTTTTTTTCCCGCTGTTTGCCAGCTTGGCTCTCCACTGCGGGAGTTTGTGCGCTGCTGGTTTTTTTTTGGGGCTCGCTAACGTTGGGCCAGGTATAGGGGCAATGGGGAGGAGGATCGTTGGGGTGGATGCAGGGTGAGGATGAAAAGGAACCGAAGGGAGGAACGGATGATGCTTGTGCATTTTTTTCTCGCCTCGCTTCTCGCCTTCGCTCTTCTGTTCGACCATTCCATTGTCGAGTGATAGTTTTATTTTAGCTTATTTTTTTTCTTCTCTCTCTCTCTCTCCCTCACTCTCACTCTATCTTGCTCTTGTTGGTGCTCTTTTTCCTCGCTTGTTTGCCCGTTGGGAATTGATATTCCTGCACTTGCCCATGCTCGGGTGCGATCCTCTCACTTTCCCAGCTTCCTGCGCCCACAGATCACCCGTCTTTGTCACTCTATCTGTCTCCCTCTGTCTCTCTCTCTCTCTCTTTCATCGCATTAATTGTGAGGTGATTCCCTCGTTATGGACCCCCCCGATAATACAATATGTCACCCTAATTAGAGAGCGCCACGAGTCGTGCGAATCTGCATCCGTGAGAGCAGCGCGCGTGCGATCGAGAAAGAGAGAGTAAGAGAGAGAGTGAGAGCAGTAGATCGAGAGCGTGCGAATGAGAGAGTCTCCATGTCTCCAAATTGTTGCCATTTTTTGTTGCGCTCTTCCACTTTGGCAATAAAAATTTTGCACGCGGGATTCGAACCTTGCACCAGCCGGCCGGCTTGCGATGCGTTTACGCCACACGATCGACGGCTTGAGGATCGCGTTTTTATTTTCTTCATCTCCCAGGGCCGCCCCCTAGTGTCGCCTCGTCCGTGGTGCGCGCGCGTGTGTGTTTTCCGCGTGCGCACAACAATGTGGCGAAAGAAAAGGCATGCGATTTTCCGTGTTTTATTTTCTTTTTCATTTTTCGCACACACACATTCCTTGGGGCGTCGTCGTATTCACTGGGCTTAACGGTTGGTGGGCCGCGCGCGCACGATCGTTCTAAATTAGGGCCCTCCAAACCCCGCCACCCCCCCCCCCCCGCTCTCCCTCCGTCCCTTCACCATCCCCCTCGGACAAACTACCCCCTTCGCTTCGCTTCCACCCGCTCGGGAGGAAGCAAAGAAAAAAAAAGGAACGTCCGAGCTTGCGGTTCGCGAAGAAGGTGGTCTCACTCACACTACTCACCCGGCAGGGCTCCCCCCCCCATGCCCCCTCCTCCCTCTCTTCCTCACTCGCCTGTGGCCTATCTCTTCGCCGTCCTGCCGCACACCAGCGCAACCGGCCGTCTATCATTGCCAAAAAGTCACAGTGATTCATTGGCGCTGGCCAAAAAATTCGCCCGTTCCGGCTCCGTGGACGCGCAATTTAAATCAGTTTTCTAAGAGAGCCTCGCGATAACGAGCAAATGGGTGTAGGAAGGAGGGAAGGCAGGATAGGGCGGAAAGGCTCATACACACACACACACACACACCGATGGGGTTGGGCACTGGGGGGCGTGGACAAAGGGTAAATGGCAAAATGGCAGACTGTCAAAGCGAACGGAGCGGTGGAGAAGATGAAGAAACTTTCGGCTGCTTTTTGTTTCAACTAGCTTTCCGTCCCTTTCTCGCACGCGCTTGGCGGATTTTTTCCTTTGTTTTAGCCTTTTTTTTGCCACTTCTCTCTCCTGTTAGTTTTCGCGAGTCTTTCGCGTTTGTTTGAGTGCGCGATGGAGTGAGGGCTGGCCGAAGGGTGGGGAAGGGGGGGGGGATTCGATATTGGCGGAGTTGTTGGTCGCCTTTTTTTCTTTCCTCCTCCGCACTCTCTCGCTCCTACCCCCCACCCTTTCGTGGGTTTTGTTTTTGGGTATTTTACGTGGACGAATTGAAATGGATCGCGCGCGCGCGCGCGTTTGGTCATCCAGCGAGTGGTTGTAAATGTAATGGTGTTGGGGGGGTGGGGGAGGGGGGTGGAGTAGGTGGATGACATGTGGGTGGGGGTGGACGGTAGCGGCACGAAGGAAGGGTGGGATGAGCCCACCAGTTGAGTGGGCGAAGAAATAAACGAGAAAGCGCGGCAGATTTAGCGAACTGAAATATATACGGCACTCCCCTTCACTCTCTCCCCCCCCGCACCGTTCCCCCGTACCACCCTTAACCGCAACTCCCTTTCACCCTTTGACGGTCACAGTTGTTTTTTTTCTTGCCTTTTGGCAACCATCCCCTTCAACGCGTCTCACTTCGCTCTGGGTGCGGTGGCGATGACGAGATAGGATTGCCGAAATGGGCTATGGCTCGAAACTTTACAATCCCCCCTCCCCCATTATCCCTTCGTCCCACTACTTCCTTCGCATCTCCAGGGGGAAGTTCGATCTCACCTCCATCGCCCCCTTCTGAGGGCCCATTCACCGGATGTTTGCCATTTTGGCAAGGTTATGAATTTTGTGGTTCCCAGTGAGAGGAAGACTGGGTGGTGGGCAGAGAAGGGATTGAGGCGAGGGAGTTTACGAGACCTGACCAGTCGACTTCCGATCGGGTTTCCTGATTCCCTCACTGGCAAAGGTACATTGTCCGGCCCTCAAGGGTGGGCAGAAGGGTTACAGGCGTTAAAAGGGAAGGGTGTCGCCCCGGCCCCTTCCCCAGAACCCTTCCCCAACGTCGAGCGAGATGTCGCCGCGTTTTAATCATCGACGTTCCGCGTTATCACCCGTTTATTTGACGTTAGCGTGATCTCTTGACAGCGCAGGCGAAGAAGCACAACAACAACAACAACAACAGCTGTCGCAACAACAACAACAACAACAGCAAAAAAAACACTCATCCACCAGGAAGCGTGCAACTCCGGTGGCTTAGGCTGATGTGTATCGCTCCAGTTTGCAGCAGTACGTAATTAACGGACACGCTGGGGAGGGAATTTAGCGAAATAAAATTGGCGTAATATATTAATCGATGCGCGAGCATACACACACACACACACACGTGCGCCCATTTAGACCGGTGTGTGTGTATGTCCAGGGTGGAGATCGATGGTTTTGGCGCTTGGTCGCGTTCCCTGGCGCTTGTTAGCGGCTTTCAGGAGCATGTGCTTCATCTAAAGGAAGGGTGAAGGCGGTGTATCGATGGCGGAAAGGGGGAGGGAGTGGGGAAGAGGGGGCACTTATCAAAGTGAAGCTACGGCGTAACACTGCCAAAAAAAAGAAGGTTGGAAAGGGGTGGTTACGAGGGACGCGATTTTTTCGGTTCTTTTTTTTTTGCAATCTAATCCGCGCTCACTCGTGACGCGAAACGGCGAAGGGCACGAAGATACGCCGATAGGAGGTGTTTTATGAGTGACCTGTGGGGGGAAGGGGGGGGGGTGGACTGGTGAGGGAATGGTTCAGGAAGGGCAGGTATGGGCAGCCCCATCTCCCCGCATGTCTCCTTCCACGTGATCCTCACTCTCGGCACGATCAAGCTTCGATGGTTAGGACAGAGAAGGAATGAATGAGAGAGAGAGAGAGAGAGAGAGAGAGAGAGAGAGATCGGGAAATCGGGAGAGCGAGTGAGTGGTCTTGCTTAGGTTGTGCGAAAATTTGGGGTTAATTAGAGAACAACATCGAACATTGATATGCGAATGATAAAGCGAGCGGAGTCCGAGTGTGAGGGAGTGAAGCGGAGGGGTGGGGGAAGGAAGGGAGGGGGGGGGAAGAGAGCTCCACGCAACACTCACCGATGGATGGGCAGCGCAAAAAACACCAAAAAAAAAAGAGAATGGCACACGTTTTGGCCACTACTTGCAATCATTTGTGGACGACGACGACGACTGCGAGGTAAAGGAGCAGGTCCAAATATGCACACACACGCACACACACAGACGGGCGTGCAGGCATTGAAACATTTTGGCACTGGCTTTGGCCCCCCTTTGTGCACTTTGCCTCCCCCCCCCCCCTCGCGTTAACCCATGAGGGGGGGGTAAGCCAGTAAAAGAGGTCGGGTGCTGTGGTGATAGCAGCGCGCATTGTGCACAAATTCGCCATACTGCTGCAGGCGCACATGTTCAGCTTCCACCAGCATCGACCGGTTCACATGCCCCCCCTCATAGTGATCATCTGCATCATCTAATAAGCCCCCCCGCCTGAGCGCGAGTGCCCGAGACCTCTGCGCAGCTCTCTTTCGGTGCGCTCTCACTCTCACGCACGTGTTTCGGTCTCGCTCCCGTTTAGCGGACGGGTTTGCTGAATAGAAGCGTCAATAGGGATGCTTGAGGAGACTCACCGTGTGGGCACTCATCCGGTGTGTGATCTCACGTGGGAAAGCCACTCAAACGGTTCTCACAAGCGGGTTGAAGCGAGCTGGAGTGAAGCCGACTGATCTCTGTGGTGTGTGCGTGCTTCTTTGCCGGTTGAAGCAGCGTGGGGGGTTCAGATGGGGGTCGGTCGGTCGCTCGCTAATCTGGCTGCGCATACACACACCCACACACACACACACACACCAGAGCCAGAGCCAGAGAGAGCGCCTGCGAGCCGGGTCCGTCTAGCCCGTCAGTCCCGAGCCGATCGTCCGCGGGCCCGGCAGTATCTGCGCTTGCACCGCACACTGGTACGAGCTGCACGCCCGCTAGAAACCATCGCATCCGAGAGCAGCAGTAGGGAGCCACACAGGCACACAGCGGCAGCAGCAACACAGCAGCAACAGCAGTAGTAGCAGCAGCAGCAGCAGCAGCAGCAGCAACAAAAAGGACCTCAATACCAAAACACGCCCTACAAAGCAACCGTCAAAAGCACACTCAAAAGAAAAAGGAAGCAAGAGGCCCTTGTTGCGCTCGAGTACTACGGAGGTGAAGGATCCTGGGGAGCGACGGTCCTCAAGACAACGGCCGCACACCCTTCCGCTCCACAAACCCCGCCACCCGCCCACCACCCGAGCCACAAACAAACGAAACCACACTTCCAAACAATTCGCATCCTTCGGAGGTCCTCGCAGCTCGTCACGTGTGAGACGCCCCCGGGGGGAGCGTGGATCCGGCGTCATAAACGGAGCTAGTACGTGTACGTGCGCGTGTGTGTGTGTGTGTGTGCAGGACGATATTCGCGATCGAGGATCGAGGGCGTGCGTGTGAAAACACGCGCGCGCGCGCGCACGTGCAATTTAACCGTTGCAAACAAACGATTCGTTTCTCGAGCCTCCGTCACGCACACACATACTCTCGCGTGCACACATACACACACACACACAAGAAGGTCGGGTTGCGGCACCCCTCCCCTCCCGGTGTGGTGGTGTTTTTACCGGTCCTTTCACCCTTCCGGTGCGCCCCCCGGCTTGAACGAGGGGGCGAACCCGGAGCACGGGTGACGACGGTGGGTGTGGCGGTGGCGACGGGAGCGGAAGTGGCGGGTGCGTACGCCCACCCTCACCGATCCTCCGGCACGCGACCAGGAAGCAAAGGTGGGCACGTGGTGGGAAATTAAACCGATTCAATAATTCTAATCCCAATCCGGGGGGGGGGCTCTGAGTCTTTCCCCCTCTTTTTTAAATGGTGTTTATTTTGACACCAAAAAGGGGGGCTGTCAGTTTGACAGGACTCGCTCTTTGTGATGTCCTGTGACCGAATGAGGTCTTTCTGTTTCGCTTTTTTTTCCTCGTGTTTTCAGTGCTCGTTAGTTTGGGGAAGACCGGGGAGGAGAAAAGGGGTAAGAGAGAAGGAGGGAGAAAGAGATAAGGCATATTTTTTTCCCTTAAAACGCACCACCAAAAGTGAATTATGAACGCGCGGAACGAGATTGGAATCCATTTCCGCTAAATGCTGCGTAAGCTTTCCTTTAGAATCCGTTGCAGGAAAAATCATTGGGAAAAGGGAGCTGGTTGGCGTTAGAGAGAGAGAGAGAAAAAGAGAGAGAAAAAGCAACAGGCCCACGTGAGCCCCAGGGCATCTGTGCGTGTGTGTCCGTCCGTGCGTGTGTGTGTGTATGTGCTGTGATCGTGATCGTGCAAATGCGAAAACCCGTCAAAAAAAGGAGAAATAGGGGCTGACAGCCGAAGCAACAATCAAAACCCGGCAGAGATGCGACAAAAAAAACGGCCGCCATCCCGAAAATGTGTGGTGCATGTGACAAGTGTGTGTCTTTTTTGTTTTGAGTTTTCACAACCTCCCCACCACCATCCACTCCAGCTGCCCTTCTCGGGGGTAGTAAAATTCCGCCAAATTCGCCAGATGGGATGCCAACGTTTTCGCCTAAAGAGCCGACAGGAGGGAAGGCGAGTGGGGGAAGGGAGAAGGTAGTGTGTGAAAGGCGCATCCTGCGAGAGAGGATACGGGGACAGGAAGAGATAAGAGAGAGAGAGAGAGAGGGGAGATGTCCATCCGCGTTCCATCAACCGCATTTTGATTCGAGCTCAAGCCAAAGGAGCCAACTAGAAAAGTATATTAAAAACACACCTTTCCTTCCTGACACACACCTAAACATACATACTTACAGACACACACACACACATTTGGGGTCTCGAAATTTAGGTTATGTTGTCGTTTCCGCACGCGATCGATCAGGATCTGCGAGGTTAGGAAATTTGAGGAAAAAAAGCAGGAAAAGGGTGAAAGGGAAAGATGTGGAATGGGAGAGGGAGGGAGAGAGGGATGGGGGGGTAAAAAGTGAAAACGCACCCTTTCTCGTCACCTGGCCTTCGTTACCATTCCTCCCGCCACCCCCTTTCCCAAACGATCCCAAAATGGTAACTCTCAAACGTGCGTTTCGTCCGTTTGATGGTTTTTCCTGCACTTTTCTTTTGCGCCCACCCTCCCGTGGGGTGGTTAGTCTAGCGCCCTTGCGTGTTAGTGCGTGTGTTTGTGTATGGGAAGTGCGTGAGAATTTTAATTTTGCAAAACCACCCCAAAACGGTGACATATAGGACAACTTCTCCCGTTTTTTTTCTACTGCCAAAAAAGTGGCTCCACGAGACGATGTGGCTATTTTTTCTTCTTTTCGTTGCTGTAGCATCCCCACAAACCACCCCTAAAAAGAGAGAGAGAGGGAGAGAGAAAGCGAGTGAGTGTACACGATCGAAGGAGACGGAAGAATACATCTCCAAACGTGTTTCAAGAGCAAAAAAAAAACGGTTGAACAACAACAAAAAATCTACACATATTAAAAGGTCCCACTTCTCTTCAGCCACACCACTCGTTGGCGATCTCCCTTCCCCTCCCCCCACCCACCTTCATTTCGCCCTTTTCCTTCACGCTTCCTAACTCGATCGCAAATCTTTTTCCCATTTTTTTTGGCTCGTTCCTTCTCAGTCCCACTGCCGCCACCGAAACGCATACTCACACACGTGCGTGCGCCCGCGGATTGGCCATTATTCCCTTCGCTATACGACGAAGAAAAAAACCTTCCGGCCTTGCCAACCGCCTGGCCCCGGGACCTCGTCCCCTCCAGTTTGAATCTAAAACCACGAATTTGTGGCAAAAAAAAAAAACGAATCGCTGAAGGAAAACCAGCCGCCTTACCCCCGCGAAATAGTGGTATGTGGGAAGGGGTGAGGGTATGCGAGGAAGGGTGTTTTGGGTGGTTGGTTGTTAGGGTGGGGGGAGGGGTGGGGTAGGCGGTAAGGAAGTGAGTGCGCGTTTTCTAACGGTACGCGTTCGAAATTTAAGATACACGCCAAAAGCCACGAAACCACCACAGGCAAGAGAGAGAGAGAGAGAGAGAGTGATAGAGGAGGGGTGGTGGGGTGATGAAGGGATGAGAGGGGGTGAAAAGGGGAGGGGGCTAAAGATTCGGACCGTTTTGGCGCTCGCGAAATCGTATCTGCGAACTCGGACGCGTTTGTGTGTGTGTGTGTTTGCGCGCGCGCGTTTTTTTTTTTGACTTTTTTCTGTGGCTGATCTTGTCTTTTTCCCTCTCCCGTCTTCCTAAGATTCCGCTCCTAACACCCTTCCTCTAGCCCTATCCCTACCCCCCCCCGCTCCCCCCCACACTCACACACACTTCATCCTTCCCTGGAGGGTGGATTCGTTAAGAGGGTTGGGGGGTGAGTTTGCGTTTTGGCGCTTTTCGCCATGTTTTTCGGAATATTCGCGATCACGTGCTCTCCCTGCCCTTCCACTCTCCTGCCTGTGTGTTGTCGCTCCCTTACCACCACCCACCCGCCTACCCACCCCCTCAAGCGCGCGCGCGTCTCCATCACCAGTTTGGAGAACGCCCTTCGCGGATTTCGACGCCCTTGGGTGGGTGTGGGGAGGGGTGGTGCGCGTTAGGAGCAAGCGGGAGGGTGGTATGGCAGAAACAAATGAAAACGAGGAAGAAGAAGCAAACAAAAAAAACACGATCTTTTTTCGCTAGCATTTGATGCCGCGACAATTTGGCTCAATTTCGCAGCCCTACTCGCAGCTCCACTTCCTTTCACCTTCTCCTCTTTTCCAACACTAGATTCACACACACACACACACCGTCACGGGAGCGTAGACATAAGGCCGCGACCCAACGTGCTCGCCCAACCTAATCTCTCCGTGAGTGGCCGCGGACTCGCTTTAGGGGTTGTTTTGCTCGTTGGGGCAGAAGGAGGAGGAGGAGGAAGAGGAACAAAAAGTAGAAGACTGGGCCCAGGGGTTGTGGAGGAGGAGAAGGGAGTAGGGTTTTGAATTTATTTACGCGCCCAATAAACCGGTGGTTTTGTGGGGTTGTTAGGTGGTGGTGGGGGGGGGGGATGGGAGTGTGCGAAGGGATGGTCGGGTGGGGTGAGGGGTATTAGAGAAACGGTGTGCGAAATTCGTGCGTAGTGGCAAAAAAAAAACCAAATGGTGCGTGTGTGCGTGTCTGTGTGTGGGTGTGTGCTTTGCCGTTTATGTTTGCTAGTCGAAACCCTTCGCGAAAAGGGCGGCAGGAGAAAGGTGTTTGCGGGCGGTGGGGTGTGGAAGGGGGGTGGGAGTGTGGGGTAGGGCGAGGGAGAGGGCGAAGGGGTGGAAGCAACCTGTGACCGCGACACCATTCGCGTGTACCACCCTTCCCTCTCACAGGGAATGCTCTCCTCCTCTTCCTACTCCTTCTCCTTCCTCCGCCCCACACGCCGTTGCCCTTCACTTCACCTTTCCTCCCGTGGGCAGTCCCTGTGGCCCTCTTACATCATCATCAATCAAACGCACACGTGGAGGGCGCCTCCCTTGATGTTGCCTGCCCTTCTTCATCATGTGCGAAATGGCTCCCTCTCTCTGTACGTGTGTGTGTGTGTGCGCGCGTGTGCTAGAGAGAGAGAGAGAGAGAGAGAGATAGATGAACAGAGATAGAGAGGCACATGCTGTTAGAAAGAAGGGCAGACGGACACGCTTTCGGCGCCATCACAATCAATGCAACCCATTTTTAGCCCCAGCAGCGGGAGTGCTAAAATGTCCCAAAATTCACCCCACCACCTGGCCTCTATGTCCCCATCCCGCTCCCTTCTGGAAGGCAAGAAGAAAAATTCGCAAACACCTCCACCAAAATAACAACAACAAAAAAATAAATTAAAATAAAAGGCCCCCCTACAATGTCGCGCTGTAACGCGTTGCAATTTCACCGTTAGATGGTGGAGGAGATGATCGTACGGTGCAGGGGGTGGGGGAGGGGAGTGGGGTAAACGAGCGAAGGAGGAGGAGGAGGAGAGGGAGGGTAAAGTGGGCTTCTTCCTCCTACCGGTGTTGTCGCCCGTGGGACAGGGGAGCGGCAGAGGAGCTCGTAATCCGATCAGTTCCACGCGCGTTCAGTTTGAGTGCCTTTTCGTCGTTTGGCGCTCAAATGTCAGTGCGTGTGTGTATGCGAACGAAGTGTTGGTGAGGGTGGGTGGGGTGGTGGGTGTGAAAGGGGAGAGGGGAGGGATGGAATGGGGTAGACTGATCACGGGACATTTTATGCGACTCTCCTACTGCGAAGGGATCAAGGACGGTCACCCGACGATACGGTTCCAATCTCTCACATTCAGCTCCACATTTAGAGAGCTAGAAAGAGAGAGAGAGAGAAAAGGAGATCGAATGAGTGAATTAGTTGGAAGACGCTAGCGCCATTTTCTTCTCTCGTTCGGCTCTCACCGTACGATCGATTGATCTTCCACTCGAATTCGCGCTCTTGGTCTCTCACTTTTCGGCACTCGCTGTCTCTCTTTCTCTCACTCGATCGCTCGATCACCCGCTCACTCACATTCTCTTGCGCACATGGAAACCCTTCCGATCGCGCAGGTGACGTGCAGGGTGCGCAATAAGAGGCGCGATTGCCAAAATTTTGCGCGCACGATTAAATCCCACACGGCGAGATCTGCGCGCGCACGCACTCACGCGCAACCCGGCAACGCGGTGGTAGTATGCGTACGATCGCACAACCCCACGCCGGTGAGTGGCCGTCTGACGTACGTCACCGTGCGCGGGCCCTGCTGGTGGCAATAATAATAAATAAATAATCGCTCCAGGTTGGTCCGGGTGGATGGTGGTTGGCGTTTTGGGGGTGACGCGAAGGGGTGGCGGGGAGAAATAACCCCCTCCCTCCATCCTTCTTCCCCTCTACCACCCTCTACCTCCCTGTCCCGTTTTTTCGACCCTTGGGTGACGGTTTCGACTGTCACCGAAAGTCAATTTGGCGTGGATGTGTGCATTATTTTTTGCTTTTCTTTTTTTTTCCTCTCGCAACACACGCGCTTGTACCATATGCGTTTGTGTTCGCGATGTGTGCGTCGTTTTTCTTTGCTCTATTTTGTGTATTCTTCTCCCACTTTTGACATCAAACACGCTGTAAAACCTCGTGTGTGCGCGCGCGCGCGCGGTTTTTGCAAAATGTTTGCCAGACTCCCCATTTTGGGGTGCACCCTTGGGTGGATTTTTTTCTCTCTCTCCCTCTCTCCTCCCTCCCCTCGTGCTCTCTCACTATCTGGCTCACACCGCCCATCCCCGCATCACCCTGTGATGCGCCAATTTCCGGAGGTGGCCACCCGCGCGTTAGAACGTTCTATTTTAAAACGATTTTTTCCGCGCTGGGTCGCGAGGGCTAAGGGTGCCTGTCTGGGAGGTGGTGGATGGAGGCAGGTGGCATTGGCGCGAAATACACACGCGTGAGAAGAGACAAAAAGGGCACGCGTGGGTGAGCTGGTGTGGAGGGAAACGCGAAATTTTAGACGGAAAGGAAAAATCCCCAAAGCAAATGAAGCGCAAAAAATGGTGGAAAAAAAAAAACACGCGTCACCTCCGCGTCGCCTGAACCGCGGATGACGCCATCCGCGATGGGCAGATTATGGGCCCTTCTTTCCCCCCTTTTCCTTCGATCGTAAATAGCTCCTCTCTCACCCCCTCTCTCCCCACACGCACATACTGCGCTCCCTTTCACCCTTCGCGCGCGGGATCTGGATCCGGGGCGGAATCGGAATCGGATTAAAAATGTGCCAAGGGGTTTTACGGGTGGGAAGGGGGAGGGGGGGGTGGAGGGGGGAGGTACGGGTAGTGTCGTAGAAATCGCTAACCTTCCGCCGGTTTCGCCGGTGAAAGCAAGCCGTTACGGTGCCATATCTGTGGAAGCGAGCGTGAGCGAGACGGCACATCTTGTTTGCAACTCAAATGGGCCAAGGGATAAGGGGGCGCCCAAGGGACGATGGTGGTGTGGGGGGTTCACGCAAACGAAAAGCGTAACACACATATTTCCGCGCAGGGTTGGTTAAGGGAAGGGTGCTGCAAGGGAGGGCTCACCCTTCCCACCCATCTGCCCATGCGTCGTGTGCCCTCTTTCAAAAAAAAAACCCCGCAAAAAAACCGATAAGACGCAACCGGGAAGGAGATACTGCGATCGCCTCGTGTGTGTGTGCGTGCGTGTGCGTGTGTGTGTCACTTAAGTCCAAGCAAAAGTGACCCATCCTCCCTCTCCACCCCCTCACACCCCTCGCATCCGCAGGTGCCAATCGAAAGGCGAAAGAAAAGGCGAGCGCAAAGGTTAGAAAAGACAAACTGGTTTTTGGTTGCAATCAAACTTAATGTTAATAATATGTAAATATTTGCAAATTTCTAACTCTCCAACTCGGGGATGGCGATTTTTTTTTGCTTCTTCTTCGTCGTCCTCGACTCACGGGCGGGAGGGGCAGGTTTATTATAATTCGTATCTATTTCGTGTGTGTAGCTCTTTTTTCGGGTTTTTGGCGGACTTTCTGTTTGCCGCTGTTCGAGGTTTCCAATATGTTGATTTAATAAAACAACCCGGTTTGCTTGCTTTTTTTTGCTCTCTCGAGGCCTGCTCACAGGGTTTCAAATGTCCTCTCTCTCTCCCTCTCTCTCTCTCTCTCTATCTTAATTCGCTTCTTTTGCCGCCCTGCCGTTGCTTAAGATCGCGCATTTTGCGAAAGGGTCTATCGGTGGGCGATATCGAACCCCTGTGATCACCATTCGCGAGCCAAACGGCTGGTTTTGAGGTGTTTTATTTTATTTTTTGCGAATTTTATGTGTTTTTTTTTTGGAGGTACAGCGCGTCTTGGTCGTGACATTTTCGGGGCCTGCTCGTAGGATGAATGTTGCAAATTTCGGAGGATCTGCTTTTATTTTGCTATAAAAGCATGGTACCAAAAAGGGGCGAGAAGTCATCGGGAGTGAGAGACGAGAAAAGAAATCGACCCGACCACATTTTCTAGCGTGTACGCAAGACATGATTCATGGCGAATATCTCAGGAATCCGCTAATTTCAAGCCTATCCAGAATCCTGTAGGTCTTAGGATTGGATTGACGTTGGTTTCGAGATCTTCAACCTGAGGGAACATTCATAAGAATACATTCGTAATAGGCATGTAGCACAAAAATACTGGTTCGGAATAATCTGGATCATCGGTTGATCGAGGATCTCCAATGTTAAAAGTAAAAGCACATACATTACAGGTATATTGCTCAGTACTTTTGATGCAGGAAGATCTGGAAAGGTATTTCTCAGACTGCACATCGATTTCTATAATGTGTTGGTATAAAGCCATCGTTTTCCAACAATCGCTTATGTCCACATTGGTGCGTTTTGTGCTCCATGCAACACTCATAACGCCCTTAGGTGCTAACTCCGAACTCAAAATTGAAGGTATCCCGGATGTTCATACCTGATCCTCTTCCACAGATGACGTGATCATCCCACGCCATTGGCAAAAAGTGTCAAAAAATCAAATGGTCCATAAAATACTCGCGAAAGATTGGCGAAACGACTAAGCGAAACCGGCACGACTTTGCGGCTATCGGAACTTTAGAAATCCACCATCAAAACCTTTGCCGTCTGCCTCTCGCCCTATGCAACCGATGGTTGGCAAAAATTCCACAAAACCTGCCGGTGCTGCCCGTGGATGTGTCCTCGTACGAGCTCATGTGTCCCTGCGTGGTTGTCCGTTGGAGCAGAATATGCAAAGGCCTGCTTCTATCGCGCTTCTCAACGAGCTCCGTTGCATTTTGTGTGTTTTTATGGGCTTTTTATTCAGATTTAGATGCCCCTCGCGCCCTTCTCTTGCGGTTAATTTCTCCTGGCCTCTCCGCTATTCAAGGAAATCGGCTGGCGGAAGAAACCTCACCGGGTCGTGCAGATATCTGAAGGCTAATTTAAACATGTTTGGAAACGGGTTGCTTCATTTCCCACCTTGATTTCTTCGCGACCCATTCTCGGTTGATGGGATTTTGGCGCGGAATAGGTTTTTTTTTGTGGTAATGCCAAAGTTGGACATGATGAGACACTCTCAGGAGGGAAAGGTGACGAAGAAGTGTCCGTCGCCTCCGGGGGCGAATGACGAATGGTTCGCTCTGTCGCGTGAGAAATGCTGACCGAAACCGGCAAAGGATGCGGAATGGCATAGATGCATGTCCTGAACCGCTAGATTTTTATTTTCCCCCATTATCATCTCTTCCCAGAGGTGTCCGAAGCTTGTTTTTTATTTCGCAAACTGTGCACCTTTATGGCGCTGTCTATCGCATAAATAAGCCGCCACCCCTTGGAACCCGATCGATCGGTTGTGACATTTGAAATCTGACATATCATGTAAGCTGCTTTGCCGGTCATGCGTTTCACTTGACAGCACAAATCGGGAGCTTAGTAGACCGAATTGGCTTAGTGGTGCTTCTGGCTCTCTTGCCTAACGTGCCATAAAATACGCTCCATGCGTTTTTTGCAGGGGAATGCACACGTTACGCTGCGTTACGTAAAGGAAATGTCAAACAAACTCGCAACAAATTTGATGTTTTTGATTGCTGAATTCATCACCGCTCGTTACTTGTGATAACATCGTTATTGTGGCAATACAGTTATTGAATTACGCACGACAATCTTTCAAAAGCTGCAAGCGATGGTATTTTGACGAACGCGGAAAGATGATTATTAGAAAGCAGAGGGCAGATTGTTTTCCACATGATTAATAGTTCAATTAATTATTCATGACTGGATAGTTATTGAACTGAACGATGGGCATAAAAACATGTTAGACTCGTCTCCTTTTAAAGCAGTATGGTGTTAATTTCAAATTGAAGAAAATTTAGATAGCTTTCGGTGATTAATTTTGGTAATCTACATAATGGTGCCTTTTCAACTGCATATATTAAAAGTAAATAATAGCCTTTGCGTTGAAGCGTCGAGCTAAAACGATTCGCAGTTCTTGTCGGAGGAGCTCGAAACTAAGCTTTACACCATTGTTTTCTTTAATTGATTAAGGCAGTATGGATGTTTTTTTTTTCCCGTTAGCTAAGACTTGTAGCCACCGAAACGAGGAGAAGGTTTCGGAATCGAAAGATTCGGCGCTAACCACAACGTGTAGAGACATAGATGTCGTACTCGATCGACCTTATCGCAAAACTGAGCCATCAAGGAAGGGAAGGTTGAATGGTGCTCTGGTTAGCCTAGCGCGTGAGAGACTGTCGGCGGTGGGATCGGTGATATTCGTTAGCAATAGAAAATTGCCATTTTCTTCCATTCGCGTTACGAATTTCGTCCCACCGAAAGCTTTCTTTCATGGCGAGCTGGAGATAATAAAAATTCGCCCACAAGCCAGTCCGTGGGCGGGAAATATTGAATGGTCCTTCTCTTTTTCTCTCGCGCTTTTTCACTCTATTAAGGTCGGCTTCGTGCGGCCATCTTCCCAGCAGGCGACCCCTGTCCTCTCGTTATCAGGCGAGGTCCGCTGCCCTAGCGGCGGTGCTCCATTAGCGAACTTTTATTTTACGGCCTAAATACCAATTAAAGATAGCTGCCCGTGCGCGACTTTCAAAAGCAAGAAAGAGGAGCCAAGAGAAAAAAAAACAGCAGTAACCTAAACCAAAGCACACCAAAGAAAAGCAAGAAGCCCTAAGATGAGGTCGGTTCTCATTTTCGTTGGCGGGGCGTTAGCAATTTAGTGTGAGGCGGCGCTCCGAGAGCGCCCTCTGCTGGGGCTCCCCATCAGTTCCGTTCTGCTGTTTCCATTTAGCGGCTAATTGTTGCCCGTTCGCTATTTCCTCGCGCATTTCCGAGCAGGCCAGGCGCGCGTTGGTTGTCACATTTGCAAGTGCGTCGCAACGCTCAACAACGGCTTCTTTTCGCGTTTTCCGGGCCCAAAAATGGGCACTTTATTGGCGAGGGAAAGCGCCCAAAACCCACCCGCACGTGACGCGGCGGTTGAGGTGTCCGCGGGAAATTCGAGAAGGAGCGAAGGAAGCGAAAGCGAAGAAGCGTCCTCTGTGCTGTGGGCGATGCAATAATGAGCTGTTTTTGTTTGCTCTCTCTTTTTCCAACGCCTCACGTCCGCAGGAACAGCACCGACACCGGCATCATGGACCAGCAATATTGTCTGCGCTGGAACAATCATCAGTCTAATTTAACCACTGTGCTCACCACGCTGCTGCAAGATGAGAAACTGTGCGACGTCACGCTGGCCTGCGACAAGGGCATCGTCAAAGTAAATCCCCTTTCATTCTACTGCTTATTTGGAGGAGGGTTGTTCATGACCCTCGTCTTGATCTCATCGCTCGAACTTTGTATTACTAATCGACCATCCGTGGTTTCTTCCATTCACTCAGGCACACCAAGCCATCCTGTCCGCCTGCAGTCCCTACTTCGAGCAGATCTTCGTCGAGAACAAGCACCCACATCCTATCATCTACCTGCGCGATGTGGAGGTGCACGAGATGCGCGCCCTCCTCGACTTCATGTACCAGGGTGAGGTGAACGTGGGCCAGCACAACTTGCAGAACTTCCTCAAGACTGCCGAAAGTCTCAAGGTACGTAGGCTCGCACCAAATTTCCGCGAGATGGCGCCACTCAAACTCCCTGTTCGACTGGTGTCGCTGTCTACTCCTACAGGTACGAGGACTGACCGAGAGTAGTGCCGATCGGTACTCGGCTGATGCGGACAAACTCCGCTCGGAGCGGATCCGGGACTCCCGGGACGATCGGGACTCCCTAACGCTGCCGAACGCGTCCAGCAACAACAACAACACGATCAGCAGTAACAACAACTCCCTGCACCATGGACCGCTACGTGACAAGGAGCTCAACGAGCACGATCAGCTCGAACGCCTCCAGCATCAGCAGCAACAGCAGCAACAGCAACAACAGCAACAACAACAGCAGCAGCAGCAGCAGCAGCAACACCAGCAGCAACAACACCAGCAGCAACAGCAGCCGCCGCATCAACAGCAACACCAGCAACCGCCGTATCAGACGCACCATCACCACCATCAGCACACGGCACCAGTACCGGTGCAGCAACCCTCGCGGAGTGCAAGCATCGATCTGATGCAGTCTGCCCTCGTAGACGAGCGCGACTACCTGCCTGCAGAGGATCGCGAGATCAGCACGGTAGAGAATAAGAAGAAGCGTAAAATGTCCACCACCTGTGATAACTCTTCGCCCTCGACACCGTCCTTGATGAATGAACGGCAAGGAGGTTACGAGTCACAGGTAAGCCCTCTAGACATCTGGAAGTTGGGTTCTTCCGGACCATCGGCGAGCTTTCGCAGTCTGCTCACTCGCACTGTTCTGAACGTATCCTCTGCCCGCAGGCATCGTCACACAGCAGTTTCAAGCAGAGCCCGAAGCCGGACGACGAATTCAAGGTGAGCTCGCCAGCACCGGTACATCCGCTGGCTGGTCATCCGCTGAGTGGTATCAAGCAAGAGCTGCCCGAGCTGCCGGTGCGCCATTCGCTGTCCTCCGACTTGATGCAGGTAGGTCCGACCCGCACGAGATTCGCTCCCCTTAGCTCTCATAAACCACCATGCGCCCTCAGTCTCAGTTCTGCGCCATCGGTAGGAAAAGTCGGGAAAAGTTGGCGCCTACCGCCCCGGGGTTCGGGTTTTTTTTTGTTTTGCTTCCATCCGTGGGTTTTCGCGTGTGTGTTGGTGTCGCAGCTACCGACCTTGGGTGTGGTCGATATCCCTCGCCGCGTATCCTATCTATCACTCAATCGTGACCGTCATCCCTTATTCGCAATTCGATTCCACTGACGAAGTTTTCTCGCTAGTGTGGTCCTTAATCGTCGACAAACTGGCCCATTTGGTTTCTATCCGAAATCGGGTAGGTTCAGAAAGGGTCTTTTGGACGTCTGAAAGGGTCTTTCTGGAATGGTGCGAGATCCTTACGATATAAGGGTTGCCAAAAATTTAATCTCAAGCTGGAGAGCGTATCCTTGCGTCCGTGTTTGGCGTTTATAAGGGCTTTCAAAGGGCGCCTGATCACCCCCGATCATACTTCTCCTTCTTCTCCTTTCCCTCTTCTGTCACCTTCATTCGACCTTGCAATTAATTTGGTGCTAATGATTTTTGTTGCTGTACAAAATGGCGTAATTTGATCATCTGCCGGATAATTCGCAATGTATTCAAACAACAACAAAAAAATGAAATAAAAAATAAAACCATTGTACACTAAATTTAAGACCATCCCAACACCTACTCTCCCTTACCCCTGCCCCTCGAACACTTTCTGCGAGGCGTGGGGGATAGAGCGAGAGTCCTGTGCATAGAAGGGACAGGTTCTGGTGAGATGAAAAGGGCCAAAAAGGGGTCTGGGAGACGGAAAGAGAGAAAGAGAGAAACTGTTGGCCAAAAAGTGCCCCCTCTCCACCACCACCACCACCACCACCACCACCAGCGCCACCGCTCCTCCTCACATACCTCTATCACGTCCACGACCAATCCTGCGGTTCCTTCACTACTCCTTCACCCACACCCCGAATGCCTATCGTCCCCCACCCCCCCTCCCTCCCCCCGCGCACATCGCCAAATCAGAAAGAGACATGCACTGACTCCTCCTTCCCTTCCTATTGTATTGACAGAAAAATGTTTGGGGAGACGAATCGAAAGCACAACCGTCTGCATCGATCATGTCAGCTTCACCGTCATCATCGGCTTCACCGGCGACGTCGGCGGCGGCCGCGGCGGCGGTGGTGGCGGCGGCGGCGGCGGCTGCGGTGGCGGCCGCGACGGGGGCGGCCACGTCCTCCGTCGTACCGCCGCTCCACCCCACCAGCAGCTCCTCTTCCGCGCCTTGCTCCCTCTCCCTCGCCTCCGCCTGTGCCCTACTCCCGTCCCTCTCGCTCTCCACCGTCCCGCGCACCGTCTCCTCCGCCCTCACCCTCACTTCCTTTTCCTCTTCCTCCTCCTCCTCCTCCTCCTTGGCTTCCTCGTCGCTGGGCACCGCCATCACCTGCACCCCCGCGAGTGGCCGCACCGGGGAGGGCGGAAGTGGAGGTGCGGCCGGGGGTCATCGCCCCCCGGTGGGGGCGCAGTCGCGGTACCAGCCGCCCCGGCGCTCCCTGGCCCCCTCGAACGCCCTGCAGCTCGAGCCGCCGGTGAAGCGAAGCGCTCTCTCAGCCGCACCGGCAACCATTGGAGGCGGAGGTGGAGGAGGAGGAGGCATAGGTGGAGGAGATGGTGATGCCGCGAATGCTGCTGCGGTGTCGGCGGCCGCCGCCACCGCCGTGGCAGCCGCCGCCCTCGCATCCATCGCCGACTGGCCAGGGAGCAAGTCCTGTTTGCAACGCTATCTGCTGGCACATAAGGCTCACCTGCTTGGTAGTGGTAGTGGAGGTGTTAGCGGTAGTGGAATCGGTGGCGGTGGTTCCGGCGGTTCCGATGGTGGTGTGGGCGGGAGCCGGCCAGCGGTCTCACCCCGCTCTACGCTGTTAGCCGCCGTGGAAGCGCTCCACAGTACGGCCTGTGGCGGTGCCATTGACGCCGAAGAGGACGTGCAGGCGGATGCGATCCTGGAGGCGGCTCTGGCCGCCTCAGTTGGCGGTGGTGTAGGTGGTGGAAGTGGTGTGGGTGGTGGTGCTACCGGTCCCAAACCACTCACCGGTTTGGGCATCTCGCCGTTCCGGCAGGCGGCTGGTGGACACGGTTCCGGCTCCGGTTCCAGTTCCGGTTCCGGTTCCGGTTCCGGTTTCGGTTCCGCCGCCAGCTCCAAGGCGCAGCATTCCGGTGCGACGGCGACGGCGGTGGGGGCTGGTGGTGGCACGGGCGGTGGCCCAGTGACGTCACGCAAAGGCGGCCGTTTTCGGTTGAACTGGCTCGACCAGTTCGAGTGGCTCAAGTACGACGAGGAAAAGAACTATATGTTCTGCACGTACTGTCGCCGGTGGAGCGGCGACATACCGGACATTAGGACGTCATTCGCCGAGGGCAACTCCAACTTCCGGCTCGAGATCGTGAACCACCACGACAAGTGCAAGGCGCACCGGCTATGCAGCGAACGGGAAGCGGCCGAAGCTCGCCGGAACCGGCCTCCGGCCGCCATTGGCATCGGACCGCATCAGTCTAAGGCTGGTGGCGACGACGCCTGTGATAGTGCTGAGCTGTCGAACTCTGCCCAGACACCCTGACACCCTGACCGCCGTCGACACCACCACCGACGCCAACGTCACCACGTGGCCGCGGTGTCAAACTCTCACACGTGGCAGCTGCACGTGGGTGCCATCTTGCTAGTTCTGTAGGTGTAGCGTTATGTAAGGAATTCCCGACAAGCGGCCATATTCGCCGAGTGGCCATATGCAAGGACGAAAGCGAGGGCAGCTTTTACACATACATATACATACGCATAGAGATAGGGCCGAGTTTATTCTACTTGCGCGCGGAATCGCTCGACGTTAGGTAACACTAGGGTAGCAGGCTGCGTTGTCGCATGATGTGTGCACACACACACACGTACACACACACACACACTTACACAAACACACACACACACCCGTGGTCAGACCGGCGTGTGAGCCGTTCCAGGCAAACAAACGTGCAAGAATAAACAAGATTTTTTACCGAAACCCCCGAGTGCGAGTGTTCCGTTTCCTACGCGAGCCAGATGAGATGAGGGTTTGCTTGGCGCGTGCAGACCCGAGATCCCCTATTTGTCACCCTATGCACATCGATACGTGGATGCCGATGCTGGTGGCAATCACTCCCGGTGCGGATTAGGGGCGTAATTTCATTCCACCTCACCGTCGTCAGGTCAGACACCGTCCGGTCTCGTGTGTCCGGTGGCTTGGGTCTGCGAGACTAATCTATGCTAATGCAATTGTAAGTAAAAAATTAGATTGTCCACGAGCCTGGCAGGCATCTAAGTGGGAGGGATGGAACCGCGGATAAGGTGCCCACCATACCACCAGCCCTTTTCTCCTACGGAACGTGCTGCAAACGCCAAGGAAGCTGGTGTGTTGTGAGGGCGCGCATATGTCCGGTGTCTGGACGTTGTCCTTCGCTGGAACGGGTTCCTGCAGCCGTAGCTCATTATGAATGCATAATCTAATCCCTTTTGCTGGAACCAATCACATTTTCCGTGAGGCTTTGAGCACGGTGGGGTGCCCGATTGCACGTGCCGGTTTGGTGGGTCGCGCACAGCGAGGAAATTCTGCCAAGTTCTCCGTTTTGCAGGACTCGAGCTGGACGTCTGGTTTAGTCGGTTTCGGTTCCGACAAACGGTGCTCGTTCCCGCTGCGGATCAGCAGTCCGTTCAACGTCTATCTGGGAAGTCTTGCGGGACACGCGGACGCCCAGGGAGTGCAAGGGAGTCTTGACCCATCACACGGTGTAGGGCTACGAGCCTCCAAAATCTTTCACTGGAACCTCCCGTTGTATAGCTGAACATTGCATAACGTTCTGGGCTGCAACTGTAGACTTCTCCCATCCTCCCAAGTGAACCTTCAAAAACCCACATGTGGGACGTCAATGGACGACGGCCGTCTCGGGACTTGGTCTCAGAATTTCATCCATGACAACCGCCGGCGCGTGTGACCTTACACGTTCATCTACACAAAAGGACTCTACCGGAATGTTTTTTTTTCTTTTTCTTTCTCTTTCTCTCTCTTTCTCTCTTTCTCTTTCTGCCACTCCACAACCCACTTCCGCGACCGTCCGCTTCCAGCCCCTCAAGATGTCACTCTATGCCGATGAGATGTCGGCAAGTATCGGACTCGAGCCGCACGCGCACGTCAACCATCTGCGTTACAAATCGAAACATGTAACTAGCACCTTTCCACGGCTCTAGCTCATTCAATCCGTTGCTTGTGTGCCGCATATCCTTCCTTCCCGTCATGACTCATCATCCGTAGTACTCGTAGTTCCCTTCCTGTAGCGTTGCTTACACGTTTTGCGTGGTGTTGCCTTTCTATGCCTAGCTCAGTTACGCCTGGTGGAACAAAGAAACACACACACACAAACACACTTCACAAACCCCCAGCAAAGACCGTTTACATTTCGTGCCTGCCTTGTGACCGCCATATGACCTTCCAGAAGCTGTCTCTGTGGAGAAGTTTGGTTGGTTAAGGGAGAAAAAATGCATAGTACGTCTGGATGGGAGCAGTAGTACATCACCGCCTTCGCTCATTTTGATCCTAGACCGTGGTGCAAGACATATCGCGACGTTTTTGTTTTTATATCCTTTCGATAACACCTCTTCTCCCATCTCACACTAGCCTTTCATCTCAGCAGGTGTCTCGATACCGTTGCCTTCAGGCTAATTTGTTTCTTTTCTCTTTTTTCATCTATTCCAACTCCTCTGAAGCCGATACCGATCAATCTGAACGCGGATGACATGAACAACATCCTGGCGCCTGGTAACATGGGGTCGCTAGGTGATGGCGGCGATAGTGATGCCCACCTGTCGCATCCGGATCATCCTGACAATATTGATGGTGAGCGAACCAACATATTTCTAATTCTTGTTTTTTATTGAATCTGCTACTCCTCTGTCTGTAATCTCCCCTCTTAGAGAATCCTTTCTTTGAAACAAATTTATATATATATATATATATATATATATATATATATATATATATATATATATATATATATATATATATATATATATATATATATATATAGTTTTATAACCCAAAGATTAATATTTTTCCTAATTTTGTTCCTTTTGGAGACTGTTTGTAGAACCATTGTGAATCATTACACAGTTAGTTTTGGTATCGTTTTCGGCTCAAACGCTTCGATGTTTTTTCTATTACTTCTGTTATGTTTCCCTTTGTTTCTCCCGTTACTATTGCCTCTTAAAAAGAAGGAAAAAACGAAGAAAAAGCCAAATACATACATACATACACACACATACTCATCTCTCAATCTAGCTGCTCACTTCCATCATTGTTGCTAGTACCTGCAATAATATAGTTACCTATTACAACCGTATTCTTAATCGCCATTAGCCTTATTTTACCTTCTCTACACGTACTGTTTTCTTATACTACCACCATATTTACGATAGTATCTATTCGATTTTACCACTACCTTTACCATTTTTACTGTTCATAGCTTTTTATTATTATATTAGCATATTAACTACATTTGCTACTAGCATTCGCTATCTTTTTCTATTTCTATCTCGCTCACTTTACTTAAGTAATACACTCACCTTTGCATATATAGATATACATTTATATATGGCTTTAATTATATATTTTTATAAATATATACATGTACGTTTATATTTCTATCGACATCCGTTATTTGTAATGTAAGACTTGTTTTATGATTTGTATTATTATTATCTCTCACTTTCATTTTATTTCTCTTTCTCTCTCTTTCTCTCTCTTTTACTCTTTAACTGCTATAAACGCTTGCGCTCAGTTGTAGAAGTTATTGGTGTATGTTTGTAAATTAGGATTATTCCTATTTGTTACCGTACTTTTTGCCAACTGTTCGGTTTCATAATCCGGTTTGATTGAGTTTTCGCTGTTTATTGCGTTTTTGGCGTATGATTTGTGCCTCCCCATCCTTCACAACAAGGCGCTCTGTTCGGTTCTGCATTGCATTTTGATTCCATGTGTCCCTCCTGCCAACAGAATTGTTGATATCCTAGTTTTGTTCCTTGAGTTTTTTCTGCTCTTCTTTCCCGCTCTCTCATTGTTAATTAACCTGCAGTTAGATATGTTTGTGTTTTTGTTTTATATTTTGATTCGATTTTCATTCATATTTATACATTCATATATCAAACTTTTAAATTTATTGTTTAATTGTACTAGTTTTGCATTTTTACTATGGGCAAGTTGCACGCCATTCAGGCGATCCAGAACGAGCTCTAGTATCTGTGCCAATTATGTTAGTATTTTTTCTTCGGTTTTCCGCTCTGTCTGCTCATGATTTTATGTATTTCGTATTTCGGTACCGTTTGCGATGAACTGTGTTGGAAAGCGTGTCAGTTTTGCGAGCAATTTTCTCGCCCAAACCGCGTGTAATAAGGCAGTTACGTGACATTACTGTAGCATTTAGCTAGTAGCTTCCTTCCTTTTCTCTTTATCTCCTTATATGTTCTGTTGTGTTGGATTTTCTTATTTTATCTCTTTTTTTCATTTTTATTTCTCCTTTCTCTCTTTCTCTTTCATTCACTTTTGCTCTATATCTTATGAAAATTCCATTTCCCATTTTCTTTCTCTTCATCGTTCACCCCTTATTATCTTTTATCTTGTTCTATTTCTTTTTCTCTTTTTCCTGGCAATCTTCTTCTACTACTACTACTTCTATTAGTACTTCTTCTTCTTCTACTTCCTTAAATTATATTTGAGTTCAGCGATCGTTTCAGTACCAAAGCAAAGCAAACGTAACGATTATGTCGTCGGCATACCGTGCAGTTTAGAGTTGTTGTTGATCGAAGTGATGTACCATGTACTCGCAAGGACTCGTACTGTATAGATATTGTTATATATATCTACATATATATTTATATATTTACGTATATGAAAATATATAAAATAAATATATAATAATATATGAAAATGTGCATTCGTTCAAGAGTGTATAGCGAATGCATTACACCGTCAATGTTTCTATTTTGCTACGAGTAAGTATCTTTTGGTATACTTTGTTTCTTCTTTCGTTACACATTCCCATCCAAGTATACGCGTACGTATTGAATCTACTATATTATCTATGTACATTTCTGATCCTTGTGCTAGAACGTGGGCAGCACATTTAGGATTCTTCCAACGGAACATTTCCTATGGATAGTTCATAACATTGTGTGTAAGCGTTAAGATACTGAGTTTCTTGGTTAGAAACTCAGCTTCCCGGACTACAGATATTTCAAGGCGAGTTTGATTCTGGCTGATCTTGTGAACACGTATCACACACCCGGTTTATATCGATACTGATGTATTATATTCCTGGGTTTCTGGAGCACTAGCCTGAGTTGTTGAATTATGACGTAGTATTTGTCTGGCAAAAGAGCGCGCAGGAGGAGCAGAGAATAATTGGGAGAGAGCAAGAGAAAGTGTTGTTAATATAATATTTGGATAATATAATAAATGGATTTCTTTATGCATGTCATGCTGAGAAAAACGTCTTGGTGATTATGTGCATGATTTGTCATGATGATTCCCTGCATTGATAGTTTCAAAAATTTGTGTTCTACGATATTGTATTAGTACACATTGTAGAATGATGGATCCATGCTCCAGACTGATTTTTTTTGGAATCAAACCATTTACTGAATGTGCCGCTAGTTTGTGCAGGTGTATGTTTATTGGTCATCAATATCTTCTCTTTTTCGCACTTTAAATCACTTTGCCTATATTACCATGTATATTTTGCATTTTAATTGCCTATATTGCTATATTTAAAAAGAATCTTCTGGTTTTTAAACATATGGCATGTATTAGTATCAATTAAGCTGAAAAGTAATTGATATGCAACCGTTCTTAGTTTAAATAATCTTTGAGGAGAGATTATCGTTGTCATTAGGTAATGGGAAGAGTGGTCAGCCTAAAGCGTCTTTGATTAAAGAAATTTAGTTTCGTGGGAAAAATTATGCGATATTTACTCATAAATTGTATTTTTGCAATATCGGAGGTTCTTAACTTTTTCTATGATGATGCCATACAGCAGACGTGGCGAAAAGGAATAGATTTTAACCCATTTCTGATGTTGATATTCCCCCTGTATTCGTTAAGTGATAATCGAAGGAATTCGAACCAATATATTATGGCAACGTCAGTCAACTACTACACGAAATCGTTAACCAATCGAAAGATGGGACCTGTGAACTTTCGGTAATTTATTCGCTTAATAAGTGTCGCCTAACTAATGCCTGGTTAATCTGATAAAATTGTCATGAATAGGTCGGACGCATCATCGTTTGCAAGAGGTTGAAAAAATGATAGTCGAACGATTTCCAGCGAAAACGCGATTTGTTAAAAATACAAAATACTGCTTCAACAGTTACGGAATGGTAGCACATAATTGACATGCGTGAAATATGATAAACTGCGGTACGGAAATATAAATCTGAGGAAAAGTAATGAGCTAACGAATGAGAAAACATTCAATAAACGCTACGGTTGATGCTTACGGGCACACAGGGACGCAAGGAACAAAATCTAACAGCGAACGTATAATGAACTTATCACACAATGTCACACATTGTCAAAGTACGCGTGTGGGAAAAGGAGAGCCTAACTATTCTATTCTCAAACTTGATTAAGTTTCGGTTTCGATGTTTTCCTTCTAGAGTACGTACAGAGAGTACGAACTTTATAGTTTGTCATTTTCCTCGTGGTGCCTTCGTTTTTAATCTTCAAGTGTCGTTTATTTCGTCCATAGTATGTTTATGTTATTTTCTTCTGTTGTTTGTTTCAGTTTTGGTCCTCTTCTGTTAGGTTCCATAGAGCTTCGATTCCACTTCTTTGTTCTTAGCGATTGTTACCATATTTCATTCGATTGTTATACTTCTTTGGTTTTCGTCCTTACCGATGCCTAAAGTAACCAATGTGCCAAAAATAGTCTAGTTCAGTACGTTGAATGTTCATTGCCATTATTACCTGTTTGACAGCCTCTTTTTTCGTTCTTTACTGACATTAGTCGCTGTGCTCGATATGCCGATCGTGTGCCGATCAAACGTGCGTGGTAGAGAATTTTTTGTTTCATCCATTCGTCTCTTCTTTTACTTCTAGAATAGCAGTAAAACTCATCACCATGATTTAAACACTCAAAATTCCTACCTCTCCTTCTAAATAGACCATTCCCGTTCAAGTAATGTGTACCATAGCTGTATTTTAATGCTAGTCTCAACTGTGTCATTTAAAAGTCGCTTGATGCGGTGCCGGATACGTTTATGGTTTTATTCGATTGTTTATCTGTCGTTCGCCCTCTCAGTTAGCATCGTTTATTGTCTCATTATTTTTGTCTCCATTTATGACTTGTTATCCAAATAACGCTTTCTGTTATCGAAGAAATGCAGGGCTATCAAATACATTTCACGTTGTGTGCAACGAAAATTCAGTTGTTTGATGTTTTAAATAATTTTTATTTTGTTTACTTGTTAAAAAATGCTAGCAGGCGTTAACTTTATCCTGTGTTTGAGCCTAACTGCATATATTATTTTGTTGGTTTTGATTGCCGCCAAACCATTTTTTATTGTAAAGTCAATTGATTTCCCATTCACCATTACTCCCTCCACGTCCTTTGTTTTTTTCTCCACCACCACCACAATTTGTAAGTTTTATTTTTCGAAACACTTCTCCTCCCAACAAAATCATGCTGACTCGAGCCATTTAGTTCTAGTGTAAACCGTTTACTAAGTAAAAACTACCTTAGCGCAGTTTATATAAGAATTAGTCCTAAGTATACGCATAACTCTAGCGATTAGTTTAGTCATTTCGTTTTCGTTCGTTTCTAGGTTCCATTTCCGTTATGGAATAATTCCGTTTCCTCTGTTTGATTTCGTTTTTTTGATGACTGAATTTAGTTGTTTCTTTATGTTTCCAGTACATTGCCACCTTATGATTGTGACATGTATTTTAGGTTATAGCGATTATGGTTTGAACGTTTCTGAGTGTTAGCGGCATTTGCATTCTTTTCATTCCTAGAAGAACAAAAGTAATCGCAAATAATTTCAGCCAAAACAAATCCCCCCTTAGAACATAAATAATTTTATATACAAAAACAAACAAAATTAGAAAGCATAACCTGCCTCCCGCTGATCCGTGAAACAAAAAAAAACAAAACAAAAAAAGAGCAACTAAAACATATAAATATCAGTAACAGATATTAGCATAAATCACATATATCTATATATATATATATATACATATCTCACATGCTAAATATTAGTCATGCATTGAATATGTCCTTCTAAATTCACATCAATCACTATTTATATTACGTTTTTATTGGTTTTGTACAAAAAATACCTTAAACCTATATAATATCCCTTCCCAGCCTCCTCATATAGTTGATGTTTATAGCAGAAGCAAAAATAAAATTCTTAAAAAAACACACGTATACAGAAACAGTATGCATATTCAAAATGCACGGAGCAAGAACAAAACGATGCTGCAAATACGGAACCAAAAGATGCACTATATCCCTCCCAACGCAAACGGTAATATTCCTCTTCCTTGCTTGCTAGTGGCTCTCATGCAACCCTGTGCGTTCCTGGATGCGCGCGAGGCCATGTTCAAGATCCTCTAAGGATTGAGCTTGTCATGGCCGAGTCTCCTCGTAAAAAGAGGCGCACAGTTGGTGTGCCTGGGCGCCTCATTACTCCTAAGCACCGTTCGCCGTCCCAATATGCATCCAAATGACTGTAGCGCTCCCATATCTCCAACCTTGGTTTCGATTTGCCGTACCGTTCCGGTTTCGTGTGCGTGTGTTCGTGTGCCCCGTGTCATTTGTTGGCGCTTTTGCTGCTGGAAGGCAAGGCGTGTGGTGAAGGGGCGCACTCGTGACGCCGTTCTTGTGTGCCTGTGTGCTTTGCAGGTGACCGTATGTTGCGCCTTGCGATGGCGTCACGCCACCACCATCATCGCGCCGGTTTGCGCCATCATGATCTCGCTACAGGAGTGGTGGTGAATGCCGTTTTGGCCGCGGGAGGCTGCGTTAATGGGAGCCGTGTGGCTGGCACAGGAGGAGGAACAGGTAGTAGTGACGGTGGCGAGTACGAGGGTGCAGGAAGAGCGGGCAGCGGCGTAGGAGGAGCGCTCGATGGGCGCTCGGTAGGGTCAGGATTAGGTAGTAGGGCAGAGAAGCTGCTGGGCCGGAGTGGTCGTGGTGAGGCACAGGATTGCACAGGAACAGGTGGCACCGGAGCAGGCCTAGGAACAGGCGGTGCAGGTGCAGTAGCAGGTCTAGGATGCGAAGGTACCATGCTGGGCTTTGGTGCCGTTCCACTGCCTCTGGGTGGGGCCCTTGTCGAGTCGCTTGTTGAGCATCATCGCCTGGCGGCTAGCCTGAGCGGAGGATCGGGCACCGGAGTCGGAGCGGGAGGAATTGCAGGAGTAGCTGGAGGAGGCGGAGTCGGAGGTGGTGGAGGAGGAGGAGGAGGAGGTGGAGGAAGTATCGCCAATGGGGCGCAGTATGGCGGACACCTGGCGCACCACAGCAACCACCTGCACCATCACCACCACCACCATCACCAGCATCAACAACAGCATCATGGTCACACACCACTCCATTCCCTGCAGCAGCACAACCATCACGCTGCCAGCAGTGCCTTTAACAATGTTGGTGATGGAGGCGGCAGTGGTACACGGCACGGGGTATCAGGTGGAGTCGGTACAGGTGCCACGGATGGGGGTGGCAGCCGTACTGGTAGCAAGACGGCCGGTACGTCCGCGACACCACCAATACCAACGTCGTCGTCCTTGTCGACGTCCTCGTCGTCTTCATCCTCGGCGTCGTCCTCTGCATCAATATGTGCAGGAGGTGGCAGTGGCTCTGTAGGTGCTGGATCCGGTTTCCTGGTTTCAGGTGACACGGATGCTCAGGCTGCTGGCGGTGGAACTGGTGGTGGCGGTGGAACCAATGCAAACAGTGGTGGCGGAAGTGGAGGTGGAGGTGGTGGTGGTGGAGGAGGAGGAGGAGGGGCTCTGCGGGGAGGCGCTAGCTCGAGCACAACGCGCCGCGACCACAACATCGACTACTCGTCACTGTTCATTCAGCTGACCGGCACCTTCCCGACTCTGTACAGCTGCGTCAGCTGCCACAAAACCGTCTCAAACCGCTGGCACCACGCCAACATACACCGGCCACAAAGCCACGAGTGTCCGGTGTGCGGACAGAAGTTCACCCGGCGCGACAACATGAAGGCACACTGCAAGGTGAAGCACCCTGAGCTGAGGGATCGCTTCTACAACCACATCGTACACATGTGATTAAGCGCCGCCAGAAACAAACAGCGGCTCAAATATAAGAAGAACCTCTTCGTGTAGAGCGCGGTGAAGTTTAGACATCCTCCAAGACCTTCCCGTTCCTCTCTTCCCGATTGCCAATCAACCACCATTCGGAAGATGATGGTACGTGTATGTGCGAGGGCAGAATTGACGCAGGATCGTGCAGGCTCTAAATGTCACCCAGGCTGCGAGCTAGGTTAGGGTTGGATGGGGAAGACATGAGAGAAAGGATCTTCCCAGTAGTGCTTTGTGATGAGGACGAACATTGCGGAAAAAGTTGGGAAGCCTGAAATGGATAGGTCGCATTTTGCATGACCGCTGCCGTCCTGGCAAAGTCGACAGTCAACACTTATATGCATGTATATCTGTGTAGATCCTGGTTGCCCTAGATGATATACATGTAGGCTATATATCGCTGCGTTGGAGCCAATCCTCTAGATGGCTGCACTAGTGACGATGGATATGTATGTGTCCATCAACTTTGTGTTGACTTCAAGTGCTGCAGACTTGATATTTGTACATATATGTAGCGTATGACAGTACTTGAATGTACCATACGGCAATGTGCTGCGAAGATACATGTATACCAACTACAGCCTGCTTTATGCATGCGATGCATTTTATGTCTCATTCCATATCCCTGATAGAATCGTTGCTTTCAGCTCCAGTTTTTGTGGAGATCTGCAAAGGTTCTTTTTACAGTGGATGTCATGATTTCATTCTCCTGCTTACGAATATGTCGAAGTTCGTAGAGAAACCAGAGATCTTTGCATGGCGATTTGCATAGAGCTTCTTATTCTGCAGGCATGGACTTTTGGGTGTGAGTTAAAATACTACCCACTATCGTGCATAGTTGCGGGATGTTGTTGTCCTGTTGGTGAGTCCTGTTGTCTTCACTCATATTCTCCCTTCTTTATCTCTTTCTCTATCGCTCCTCAATTCATGCTTCCCAGCCCTTCGTCGCGATCAGTTTGTTTGTCCTAAGTGTCGTCCTACCTTTATGTACTCCACGTACACTAACTATCGGCAACAAACAATACAAAAATGCTATGATATCTTCAATTGGTTTAGCGTATGACTCCATGACCTAGACTCGTTCGGCCGCTGGCTCTAGTTTCCGTGCTCAGCTGGCGGCGCCCAGTATCTTTAGTGCGTTCTTCTTTTTCGTAGCCGAGTTGCGTTCTTGTTGCGTTCTCATTGCGCGTCTCCTCTCTCACTCTTTCTCTCTCTTTCTCTCGCTATCTTTCTCTCGCTCTTCGTTGCGGTGTGCTCTCTGGTTCGTTAATAATTAAAACAAAAAAGTATATATAATATAGCAATTAATAACAAAAGAGGAGCCAGATAGTAACATGTGCTCAGGCGACTAGTGCTTCGCGAAATTAGGAGTAGGGTTGACAATTTTTTAGAGATGAGCCAGTATCGTACAGGAAACACAAATATTAATACAGCCAATTACATGAATGCAAGTGTATACACATTTAGACACAAAACAAAAGAAGCAAAAAAATACGGTAGGATTATCTACAAACACATATACATTTATATTTTTATATGATATGAAAACTATATTTATATGCGTAAAAACTCCTTCCCCCACCCCGTTTGAAAACAAAACCAACCGTAAACCATATAAAATAATGAACTAACATTTACGTACCATTGCGTAGTTGATAGGTTTATAGATAAAATTACATATTTAAAACATATTACTATGATATTAATTCCTCTCCCACCCCAACCTCCAGAATAGCGAACAGCTCATTAAATCATAGTATTAAACAAAATAATGAAAGATGAAATAGGGTGGTGACGGAAGACAAATTAACCAAACAATTGACATCTAGTGAAATAATAGGTCGTTAAAACAACTTATGGGCTTAATGATACCTTATATAGTGTTATGAAACCGTACTGTTTAAGAGAGTAAAAGTAAACAATTGAATAAGAGAATGAACAAACAGAGCTAAACCACCAACAACCAAACTAAACAAGAAAAAAAAACTAGATGAATCGTAAGATGTGATATTTAGAGATAGTGAAAACCAAAAAAAAGGAAAAAAAAGTGACAAAAACATGTTTGGCCTTTTTTGGTTCATTGTGCACGCAGTGGCGCAGTTTTTATCGACCCGTCTGTCGAAAAACGAGTGGTGTAACTTTCTACAAGCTACTTTTAGCGAATGCATGTTTGTGTGTGGGTGTGTGGAGAGTCAGGAGAATGTCACAGAGGAATGGACTGGGATGAGATGAAGTTACAATTACTAAAATGCACTTGCAGCAGCGGGAAGGCTCGATCATTTGCGTATGATTAAAAGTGGGTGTTGTTTCAGAGGAGAAAGGACGTTGGAAGTCATAGTTTAAACACGTCACTGTACTTCCTTATTCTCGATCCTTTTCTCCCGACCGTCTTCTTGTGGGTAGTCAACTATCGAAAAAAGAAGGGAAAAATGTAAACTGTCACTCGAGCCTACTTAGTGACCGTGACAGTAGCTGTCATACCAGCGTTTAATGGTAAAGTGGCAATGTCGCTTTAAATGGGCAGTATGAATGGTAGTCTGGGCCAAACTAGACTAGTGTGAGAAGGAGGTGGATGCTCGAAGGACTTGGCGGGCTCGTGGGCAACATTTATCATAGCATTTTGTATCTTCGGTTCGTATGTTTTGTTAATTTCTATCGTTTCATCGTTTTGCGTATAGCCTCCGTTTTATTTGGTTTTTGACGTTTAACGTAGTAGCGAGTCGTGATATCCTCTGTGTTGGAATCCCGTATCACACTTTCGTTGCGCTTGAACACCATCTAACCGCACCTCGCAGGACGTTTCGCCCCTTGCAGAAGGCTGCTTAGGGCAGGATTCTTCAACCGCTCGGTTCCGTTCTCGTTTCTTGTTGTTTCCAGGTGTCACGATCGGCCAAGGCCTCCTCTTCCCTTCAAGGGTCATAAAGAGGGTGTTATTCGCAATGTTGGACTCTCCCTCTGCTTCCCACTTTTTTGAGCCCGGTCCGGCAACCCTCACGCATGACTATCCAATTTCCATTCCATCCGTTCTCTTAGTTTTTTGCTAGTTTAAAAAAACCCACATTAAACCTTGACGTGCTGTTACTTTTCTTCACCTTCCTAAATGTGACTAGGGCTCGTTTGACGACCGGTTGTTATCAGACTTTTGTTCTCATTGTGCTGCACTGTACGTTTTCCTAAGCTTCCATCTGTTTCCTTTTTGTGTGTGTGTGTGTTCATACAACTGCATCGTTTCAAACACAAATTGTATCATCGTAACGTACCTTTTGCCTCTCCTGCCTTTTGCTCTCGATGTGTCTGCCGTGTGCCGCGCACGGGTACGAATAATAGGTGTAAATTGTTCACTGGTGCTGCTTGTGTTCGTCGTGTTCGAATTTCTATTTCTAATCTCTAAACAGTATGTATCTTTTTTCTTTCATTCATATACGTTTAAAGCAAACGAATCTGTTAGTCAAAGGATGCTCGCCATCTTTTGTTCTGGTGGAAACCAGATAGTAAAAAAAAAGAAAATAAAACCACAAAAAACACACACGCACACACTATGCGGCAACGGCGAGCGTGTCCTGCCATGGTATCCGTGTCGTCGTTATTTCCCGATTTGCTGAAAGCCTTCCAATCTTTTTCTCGATGTTCTCAATTCTCCTCTGTTGTGTATGTAGAACAAAAAAAAACAAACAAAATCTTCACATTTTTCGAACTCATTGTGTCTGAATGTACTGTGTGTTGTTACTCTTCTCTGTCTTCTCATGCAAACGATTTTTTCCAACCGTATATTTTACCGTATTTTCATTCCATTTTGCTGATCTAACTGAGTACATCTAAACAAGAGCACTACTCGAGACGACCATGTAACCATTTCTGTAACTGCGACTGATTTTCAGTACAACTTGTACAACGCAGCAAAATGGAAACAAAACAAAACAAAACGAAACAAAAAATACAACCAAACAAACATACATGAAAACACAATAACTATGCAACCAAACCAACAAAACAAGCATAGGATCGCAGTGCGTAACGTATATCTTAAGAAACTGTTTTTCCATCTTTTCTACGTCTTTTGCGTTTGAGCATCGCCCTACTACTTTCTACACGATGTATATAAAACTGTTAATTTGGGAAATGAGCTGTACAATATTCTGTTTATATATTTTGTTTTGAGTTGAGTTAGAAGTAAAATATCAATGATAAAAACAAGCTGAAAGGAACACGACGTGCTTCCCCTGTAAACATAAAATCAGCTTCCCTGTGTTATTGTATAGAATAAAGCCATACAAACATGTTGGTTGTGCTTATCTTTGGTGTCGGTCAGTAAGAATGTTTCCTAGCTAAATTTAATTGATCCATAATTCAAATAGCGTGTTTATGACCTCTCACCACCAGAAGGCAAGTGGAAAAATAAACAGAACATACCCCCTGAAAATCTATCTCCTTTCCTTCTTCTTATTCTTCTTAACAAAGCAGTCTTAATAAAGAACCAAACAGTGTGTTTTCACCTCATGTTTTTCATATCTGTGGTTATCATCTACTTTCTTGATCATTTATTACTCACTTCATTACTCTGCTATGTTTTCTTTTCTTTGTTTACGTGAATATTTCCTCTCTAAGGTTGAAGATTCTTCGCTTCCTTTGATTTTTTAAAATTGTTTTGTTTTTCGTAATTTTAAGCAGTATGCTTAAAGGATGATATTTGTTTTCAAATGAAATAATTCTGTGTAGAAAGCATTTCATAAAACTATATTGGATGGTTCCATTGTCGGTATATGCGAAGGAACCTTCTACATGATCGATACTTGAAATTATATTACGATAGAAAGTGGATTTAAATGAGGAGAATGAGCTTTTATTGTTGTTTGTTTCGTTATCCATCCTTATTTACTTTATATATGTTCTCTCTTAATATGGACAGATTCCACATAATTTCTCCTGTTTAATAGTTGCTCCTGTGGAGCTTGGATTAATAAATTGAGCACGACTTCAATTTTGAATGCAATGTAATGAAAATGTGTGATTAATTTAACTCTGTCCTCATTTTAATATACTGATCCAGATAATTTCAACCGTTTAGTAAAGCTGGTTTTACGTGCTCGTAAGTCCTTTATTGATTTAAAGCAAAAAATCATTAAAAAATTATCATTGCCAAAATCAAGATAAATTACAAATCATAAATATTAAATGTTTTCGGTGAAGTTCGGTGCTGCTTTTCGGTGCAGTTTATAATTTCATTTACCATTTTGAAAGTATTTCAATTGCAAACTATTGCTCTCCGTGTCCGGTTGATCACTACAAGTTAAATTCCATTAAGCCAATGGCTCTTACTCTATATCGAAATTTCTTCATTGAACTCTCCCAAACTCTTGTCTTTCGAATGTATTTTTTTCTTTTTTTTTTGTCTCCGTTTCTCTAACTCTGCTAACATCATGTTACTATGGTTCTGCCTCATTTCTAACTGTCTAACCATCTGTCCAACTTCACGATTTCTCTTAATTCTCTTCTGTCATTCGATAAGATAAACGCTCACCGTACATTCCACACAAGACACAAACAGGACATAAATACATCTGAACACATCGAAACACATACTCAAAAACATACGTGCGAACTGTTTAAAAACGCCGTCATCAACCCATTTACTGCTAGAACTACTACTACTACTACTACTACTACTACTACTACTACTATAACTACTACTATTACTATTACTACTATTACTACTACTACTACTACTACTACCATTACTACTATACTACTGTAACTAATAATATTATCCTACTACTTCAACTGTTATCCCTCCAACTACTACTTACAACTACTGCCACTGCTACTTGTTTCAACTTGAAAACAAACAAAAAAGCAAAAAAGGATCCACGCGTGTGACAATCTCATTGTTTTTGTTATCCCTCTTCTCTTCTCTCTCTGGTCTTTCTCTCTTCTCTGTGTGTATGTATATCTTCCCAACAGGCTCCAAGGCCTGGCATATGCGGCTGACCTTTGAACGGCTCTCAGGCGGTTGCAATCTGCATCGGTGCAAGCTTTGCGGCAAAGTGGTCACCCACATACGCAACCATTACCATGTGCACTTTCCGGGCCGCTTCGAATGTCCACTCTGCCGGGCGACCTACACCAGAAGCGATAACCTGCGCACGCATTGCAAGTTCAAGCATCCGATGTTCAACCCCGACACCAGAAAGTTCGAAAACATGCTATCCCCCACCATGGCGTCGCAAGCGGCTGCGGCGGCAGCAGCCATTTCGGCAGCGGCTGCCGCCGCAAACAGCAGCTTCAAGCCCGATTTTTCCACGGCGGCCGCGGTGGCGAACAGCTTCAAGTCGGAGCAGTTCTCCGCGGCAGCGGCGGTGGCCAATTACGCCCTGGGCTCCTTCAAGTCCGACTTCCCCCCCATTCCGAGCTCGACTGCGGCGGCGGCTGCGGCGGCTGTGGTGGCGGCGGTGGCGGCGTCCGTGTCGCCCGGTGGCGGTGGAGGAAGCGGCGGTGGCGGTGGTGTTGGTGGCGGTGGCGGTGGCGGTGGCGGCGGCGGCGGCACTCTACAACCCACCGGAGGTGGTATGCTAGGTATGAGCGGGATGATGACTACCGGCGCGGGCGGCGGTAGAGATGTCGGCTGTGGTGACGTAGGTGGAGGAGGAGGAGGAGGAGGAGGAGGAGGGGGCATCGGAGGAGGTGGAGGAGGTGGAAGTGGGAGTGGGAGTGGAGGTAGTAGTAGTGGCGGCGGCGGCGGAGGCGGCGTTCTTGGAGGCGGCGTCTTTGGAGGCGGCAGTCTTGGAGGCGGCAGCCTTGGAGGCGGCGGTGGCCTTGGCAGTCTCGGAGGTCTCGGTAGCCTTAGCAGTCTTGGCCTTGGCCTTGGCAGTAGCAGTGGCCGCGATGGAAATGGCGGTGATATGTCCGACTGATATCGAAACACGCGATCCCGCAATGATCCATGTCAGCGGCTTGGCGGCCACTATCAAGACCACAAGAACAACGACTACGACGACGAGGACGACCTGCGCCAGCCCGCGAACAAGAGCACCCTCCATTCAGCTTCTTTCCACCCTCCGCCATCCCCAGCATCTGTAACGCCGACGCCGACGACCAGTGCGCAATATCTCTATCCATATTCAGCCGCCTTGCCGTCATCGCAGCCGCCGACCCGTCCACTGTTGTCCGCAATCGCAACCGCAACCGCAACCGCAACCGCAACCTGCTGCACCGCCACCAGTGTTAGTGGCCTCGCCGACAACCGATCGCCAGTACACAGAGCGGGTTTAGGTGCACTAAGCTACTCAAACACCGCGTATGCCGCCGCCGAGGCGGCCAATTCCAACGCAGCCTGTTGCGAACCGGCAGGACGTACAATAACGTACAATAACGGTTGCCACCGAAGCAGTAGAGCCGCCTCTAGTAGTAGCAGCAGTACCACCAACCCAAGCCGCCGCTCAATTAGCCGCCAATCGGTTCGCTTAACCAGCCGCCATGCCGGCGACTACTTGCTGGGGCGTTCGATCACGAACACACTCACCCGATCGTGTCGTATTGGGCGGCCACAGCATGGCACGGGAGTACGGGCACTCTCCGTGCTCTCGTTGCCGCCCGGCGGCCACGGCCACGGCCATCTTCCCCGTCCACCGCGCGGTAGTAGTTGTAGTGCTAGTAGTCGGTCTTCCCATTCCGTCTGTCCACATCGGGGCTGCGTCTGGCGAGGCTTCGGCGAGGATGTAACGTCGTCGACGGCGGCTGTTAGCTGGCCTCTACTGCTTCGTCCGGCTGTTAGTGGCGAGACACGCCCATACAGCGGCGGCCAACTAGCCTCGGGTGATTACTATGACCGGCGACACCGGCAGCTGCAGCTCCAGCTCCAGCAACGACAAACGCCACTACAGCTGGAGCATCAGTCGCAGCAGCATCAACGGCACATGCTGCAGCCAGAACAGCGCCACCAACAGCAACACCTGCAGCAGCAACGGCAGCACCAGCAACGCTTCCACCATCAACAGCAACAGCAGCAGCAACGTCGGCGGCATCGCGTGAAGCGCCCTCTACCGGCAATTTGCGCTATCTCCTTTCCCGAGCAGGATCCGACCGCTGTCATTAAGCGTGCCGGTGTTGGTAGCCATCAGGCGGCCTATCAAGGTTTCACGGATGAGAGTAATGGTGGTCCCGTCTGTCATACGCAGCTAGGTTAAGGGATATAGCCCACTTCGGCGACGGCCCATTTGTCGTACTCCACTACCCATCACTTTCTTTCTCTCTCTCTCTCTTTCTCTCTCTATCTCTCTCTCTCTCACACACACTCTCTATTTCTCTATCTCTCGCTTTGTCTGTCTGTCTGTCTGACTCTGTCTCTCTGACGCGCACACGGATTACATTCGCCACAGACCCGACTGCGAATTATTTACCCTGCCTTCCTGCCCCCTCCTCCCATATCCTCCCCTTCCCCACTCTCTCACTATCTCTCTCTCTCTTCCTCAGCCGCTCACTTCGTACCCCCGCATACGCTCGCAAAAGTAGAAGAAGTTAGTAGACCACGGTGGACATTGTGCGCGAACCTTCCGATCGTGCTCGTTCTTCTGCAAACCTACAGGCTGCTAGGTAGCCTTGTCTCTCGTCAGGACGTTCTTGTGTCGTGTACCGGCCCCCACACCTTACCAGTAATCGTTGACGTTGATCGTATAGTTTCATAAGTAGCTCTAACTAATCGTAACGCCGTGCAATCGTTTGGATGTACCTATCTACCTTCCGCTGCGTAGCCAAATAAGGTCTGGTGTGATCCCTACTCCCTCCTCCGTCTAGTGACGAGCCGCATTTAACATTATATATATATATATATATATATATATATATATATATATATATATATATATATATATATATATATATATATATATATATATATATATATATATATATATATATATATATATATATATATATATAATTCTCCCGTACCCAGACTATTGCGATAGCTCGCTAGCATAATTATAGTTTATTTTGTTTTTTGGTTTCTTTTTGGTTGAGGCGCGCGCCCAAGTACGAGCTTAGTGGAGTTTTGTAGACCAGTTTGCTGGGCCAATGACTCCCTACCGCTACACGTTAAACATTATTATCATTTTTTTTATTATCTTAGTCTCATTATACACAATCTCGGTATAGTCGTTCGTGCATGCGTTGCAATATTGTAGAGATTTGTTCGTTTCTATTATTTACATTAGAATTTTGTGAATTGAATTAGCTGAACTAGGAGGATGAATATGTGAAAAAGAACCACAAGGTACAAGCTGCAGCAGGAGCTGCCTATTGAATTTTGCTGGAAGACAAGGGATAAAAACACACGCACGTTGCATTTGCAAATCTTTACCGACCGACTTATGGAATCCGGGTAGAATCGAAATGGAGGATGTCGCCTCTTGAGATGATACCAGGGATGAGATGGAGAACGGGAGTCAAGGTTCGGGAGGGGAGTGATACAGGGTGGAGAGGAAAGGGAGAGAAGGAAGGGAATATGACAGTGTTTCGTTATCTTATCTAGTCATATGGTTTTTTTTATTTTCTATTCCATATCAAGCTGATAACAATGAGCTGTGCTTTCTTGTTCCGTTTGGACAGGTACACCTTAACCCCTGCGCATCTCTTAACCCCTGCGAATCTTTATACAATTAAGCTTTGTTCTACCACTCGGCTCTCCCTTTCCACCTCGCTCCATCTACGCTGTTTCGTCATCTGGCCGGAAGTACTAGTGCGCGGTGGACATTGTGATAAAACACGCTTCTGATGACTTCAATGCATGGAAGCGAAATGTCTGATACGACGCCTGGATACACACGCACCTTAATCGCGTACCTCAAAGCCCTTGAAGGTGGGTGGTGCAGAATCCGCCGCTCAGGTCTCGGTGCGACTGCTCTAGATCAAGTGGTTTACTCAGGTAGTCGCACGTGGAGAACATTTGCCCGAGATGTCTTTAGTAGGAGATCGTTGAAAGTATCCTGCGCGATCCTTTGTCGTTACTCAGCTGTCAAAACCTCGTAGCTTTATTTCGTTTGACGTTTGACATTCCTTCTGAATAGAAATTTGTTTATTGAACTGCTGGACTAAGGGACAGCTGTGAGTGTGCATGGTTTTACTTGCAGTGTATGAGCGCCAATCTCTCGAACTGCGAGTGTGTACGCACGTGTGTGTTGGGTATAACGCAACGCAACCTGTTAGAAACGCCTGTTGAACGATACTCATTAGGACCTTCGCTGAATTCACTCACACGTGCGCCTGATCTGTATGTTGAGTGCCCTGTCAGCTCAACACCTCCCTATTTTTTTCATTCAATCCCAGATCTCTCCTTCACCGTATCCGCGAATGATCGCTTATACTCGGTGTCCTTCTTACTACGGCGCAGGGTGAAGAATAGACACGAATTGCATAGATTAAGCTTTGGGACTAACGCATCACACGCGAGCATCGGGGCAGCAATAGCTGCATCCAACTGCGAGCTAAACACTACAGGGACATGGCCCAGTGCCCTGCGCCAGTTACACGACACGAAGCATTCCTAGTGATCCTGGTTCACGCGCAAACCACATTTAAACAAGAAGGCTAGAGAGAGTGGAAGGGAGAAATAGAGGGTGGGAGAAGGATCGCTACCGGCAGAAAAATAGGAACACTATAATAGCAGTAAATTGGGGGGTTTTGACGAACCTTCACGGCCAGATATATTACGTTTAAAGCAAAACAAAGCCAGTTTCAGATGCTTGAAAACCGCGCGATACCGACACATGTATTGTTTTTGCAAGTATGTGTAATCTCAGACTAGTGTACGTGCGTGGGCGCGTGTGTATGCGTGCGTGCTTGTATGTGTGCGTGGATGTGTGTGCGCCCGAGTGCTGAGTGTAGTTGAATGATGTTGTATGTAAGTATTCTTTGCCATGTATATGTATGTAGTAGGTATGTATACATAGCGCGGAGTATTTATGTTGGTCACACGCTTACACACAAAGACAGCATATCCGTAGACAAGCGTTTTAATATATCTACATTTATTCATACTAATAATGTGCAATATGAAATCACAATTTTATGTTATTTATGTTCAAGTTTCTTAATTAAAAAGTATGTTTTTTATATGATTAATGATTATTATTACTAGAGCTATTATAATTGTATTAATTATATATTACTCAACTTAACGAGAATGTTATGATATGCGATAGCAAAACTTATTTCGTAAGCGCCAGCAGAATATTTTACGTTTTATTTTTTTTTATATAACTCCTCGGTATTTTCTACAAGCCCTATTTTTATCCGTACCGCGTATATATGATTAACTTAAAGTATAACGGTCTACCTCATTTTGAACGGTTGTAAATAGTGTACGAGCTATTTGTGCACTTTTCCGTATTACACTTTCCGTTTGTTGTGAATTGTTGTTATTTGTTTATCTTAGACTTTTTTTGTATTTTTTTTGGTTCGATTATCTTCTTGTTTAAACTTTAATCTCAAGTTACGCGCTGGCCCGCGGCGCAGGTGGGGGAACTGCTTTTGTTAGTGTTTTTTGCTCCTTTATACACCCCTCTCCCCATATCCCACATCCCCCTTCCCCCTACCCTTCCTTCAGAGCTCCAGGATGGAGTTAGGGATAGGAGATACATATTCCTTACTTTTACGTTTCACCTCTCCGTTCAGGTTTGTTCGTTAGTGTTCAATTTATGTGAGAGTGTGCTTGTGTATGCCTTGTTTAATGTTTGATTTAACGTCCATGGAACAGCCGTAGATATTATTCTAGCATGTTATACCGTTTTACGGGTGCTAGAGTTAAACGGTGCCGAATGGGGGCACAAACCCCACCCACAAAAATTTGCAATGTTAATCTGTTCGCTAGTCCGCGTTAATGTTTAGTGGTTGGTACGAACGCCGAACTTAGAAATGCTCCAAAACGCTTTCGCCAGTGCTCGCTTAAGTAGAAAGCGTACCGGGTTACGGTGAGGGATGAAGGGATAGGGGTAGGGAGAGGGAGAGCTAATTTTAATCACACACAACAAAAACAACACACACACACACACACAAATGTAAAACATACCAGCGCCTAGCCTCCTAATACTCTGATATGTGCTACCATGAGGTGAGTTTTATTACAATTTACGTACGGGTTGCTTGTTTTGGCTCTGCCTCACCGGCAGAGGGCGCTAATTTTGTGGGCGCACAAACACGCACATACACAGCGCGCAAGCTTAGGCGCGTGTCAGCAGCTAGAGTTAGCACGCCTCATTATCCAGTAAGGAGCACGAGCATCAAAAGGAATGGTGGAAATCCGTGGAAAAGCGCGATGGTGCGTTGTGTAGATTTAAACGGCGAAGACGCTTGGATGCAGGTTTGAATAACGAAACCTACCATTTACACGCCGTTTCATCACTCGAATGACACTCCACTTGATGAGTACTGGAGGCCACGAGCTTCCGGCATCGGAAGCTGTTTCCACTTCCGGTTTCGGTGTACGATCGTTCGCTCAAGGCCACCGCACTCTTGCTCGGTCCTCCGAGCAACGCTCTATCCTCTTCCTCTCGTTGGCCCTTCCGGTGTGGGGTTTACCGTCTTAATCTCATTAATGTTTAGTAGCGTAAATGTAACACAAACCCATGCTGCTTACTCGTAGAGATCGAGTGGTATGGGTTAAGGGAGCGGTTCCGCTCTTTAGTAACTAGGAGAGCCACCTGCTAGCCCTTGGGTTCACAGATCGAGGTCCTTTTGTCGGTCGCCCTCTCCATTCCAGCTGCCGGCGAAGGGGCACCTCTTACGGAAGGGTGGTTTTGAAAGGGAAAGCGGTTCCGGAAGAACCCTCAGACCTCTCGAGAAACGCCCTCTTCCGCATTTAGAATGCATTTAGAGCTCCCTTCAGGAACTCGCAGGAAAAAGGATAAGCTCCTATCGAGTTGGTTTTTGTTTTCCGTTCGTTTACAGATTCCAGGGGAGATTGTGTGGGTCCAGAGAGGAAGAGCACAAGTGGGGAGCATGTACCGCAGGAGTGTTGTTTTTTAGGGTACGTGCATGACCGGGAAAAGGAAGTGCAAAAAAAGGTCAAATAGTAAGACACCAGGTTGGGAGCCAAAGGGATGTAAAATTGCGCATTTGGCGCTGTCCATCTTCCTGGTCCATCTTTTCCAGATCTCCTGTTTCCCGTTCCCTCTCTCCTTCCTCTCCCTACCCTCCTAGCCCCGTGCGTCCCATGTTCGATTCTCAGTGGGCCGACTCGTCACTCACCAACACACTCTGCCCATACCTTGGTGCCCTTCTTGGCAAACGCCCTTCTTAGCTTTGCGGCGCCACCTCTTTATCTTACCATTAGATCACGTACGTGCAATAATCGCTATTTATGTTTACGACACACTCAATTGAAGAGGGCCAAACGGCGGGAAGAAACGGGGTGGGTAACGGGTCTCGGGTAGAGGGGAGGGTGGGTCGGGCGCAATTTCCATGGGTGCACATAATCCTGGCCCAGCCGGGAAGACAATTTACTTTTAATCTCTAAAAGCTAGTGTTCGCATTCTTATATTTAATGTTTATTATTGTTCTTGTTATATCCTCCGTTCCTCTTTTTCCGGTGAAGTATGATTGAATCTTACCTGATGTAAATGTAGCAAAGACGAATAACAAAAGTGCGAAAAATGAGAAGAAAAAAATAAGCAACAACACACGGAAACAAAACCTAAAGGACGAGGAAGAGAAGGTGAAAAAGAAAGGGAGCAAAAAATAGGGGAAGAAAAAGAAACGAAAAGGCAGACATGAAAAGAAAAAAGTGAACCAACAGGGCAGAAGGTAAATGAGAACAACAAAAGGAGTAAAACAAAACTGAGCGGAACTTTTGAGAAAAAGAGGAGAAAGGAAAATGAACAGCTAAAATCCTATTTGTTATAATTTATACTAAAATAATTTATATTTGATGACTAAAAGACTTAATAAAACAAAGGCAAAGAAAAAAAAACAACACACACACATCGTCACACTTCTCTTTCTATAGTTTATTGGGTATGAACGTCCAGCGTTGCTTCGTGGCTTCTGGAAGCGGACAGGGGACTTTGCAAGCTCGCTGGTCGGTGGGTTCATGTTCAGCAGTGACGATTTGGCTTAGGCTTTGCACCGTATATGTTAAAGTATCATGTTATGTTTACTACAACTACTATTCCACGGAAAGTAAAAAAAGTTAGGGGAAAAAACGAAAGCGTACGGGAGTAAACTGCTCCAAGGAGCAGCGCTGCAGCGTTAGAAATAAGATTGTGAAGCCGCTGCAAAAGCGTGAAAGAAATTCTAGTCCAAACGGATGGTGCTACAGAGTTTCCGGTTAATGGGCGAGAAACTAGTGCGCGAGGTGGCAAGCAAGGAGAAAACGAAACAAACAAATGTTTGAAATACTCTACTTCATCGGTTCCATCAGTAGTCGCGCTCTACTCATATTGTCAACGATTAAACCGGTTATCGAACGCCTATACCGGGCCGGCGATCGGATGGAAGAGTGATTACATTGATTGTTATCCACTTAGTTCAAATATGTATCGGTAAGACTGGAGGGAGAAACATTAACAAATCCACGTATTGCTTCCTTAGAAGCAGAATATAGTCAGCAATCCATAGCAGGTATTCACTTGCTTTAGGAATATTAAGAGACCGTTCAGGTTGCTGTCTTTTGTCTTCCCAGTATTTAAATTTGGTAGCACCGAATTTCGGAGAAGCAATCTGTCGTCCAGAACTGGGTTCTGTTTTACTACGCTAGTGCATCTCCCGCTCCTTCTGTTCAACATCTCATGATTTATCATCTCTATTGCTCTGTTTTGTTTGAGTTCATGCTTACTGGTCGTAGTCGCACTGTTTTGTGTGACTTTTCTGTTCTCGACTTTAAAGTTTAATATTTTACTTTGTTCTTCGTTTTCCAATCATGTTGGAACTCAGTATACGAATGTTGGGTAATCAACAGTTTAGCAAGCACGTTTTGATTCAAGAGCTGACCGAAGTGTTATACTCTTGCGTATGCTTTTCTTTAATGGAGTACAGAAAAATCCAGCGATTGTACATGGACATACTAAAGAGACCTGTTAAATTTAGCAACACGTTCTGCTTCGTTTTGAACCTCCCGTCGTTTTGCATCTTCAGCAGTTAGTTAACGTTCTATTAGAAGGTGGGAGGGGGCTAGTATTGTTAGCCTTACAGTTGAACTCGACTCGCTTGTTCTTGTTTGTGTAAAGAATGCACCACACTAAAGTACGTTGTTGATATAAATCAATATCTTTATCTATTTCTAATTCCTATTACAACAAGTAACGCTCTCTTTTATATGGCACCATGCAAGTATCTATTGGCAGCAATATATTTACCAGTAATCCAGAACGGCCCCGTTCATTCGATGTAAGATACCGACTGCTCCACGTTTGCTACTTCTGATTCAACTTACTCTCGTATCTCGTAGTACATTATCTTAAGGATCTTGAACGAACGTAATGAACTTTTCATTGCACCGCTTTACGTTATCTTGGCTTTGTCTCAATTTATCTCTCTCGCTCTCTCTCTCTCTCTCTCTCTCTCTCTTCTATTTATATAATGCTATTCTTATACACATATAAATATATATTCATAACTATCTCTCTATATTTGTAATATTATTGATATTATTTCAAGTATGCTAGTACCGAATATTTCAAAGATAATCGTCAAGCGAGGTATGCGAATGTCATACGCTCATCCTGCGCCGTCATATCCTGCGGTTTAGGCACATCACATTTCGATATCGTGTCACGTGGCTCTTAACTAGTTGCGTGTCCCTTTTCGAATTTACGGTTGACTTTAGAGATTTCGGTTTGCAGGATGAAAGCTCGCACGTCCAACAACTTTGGCTCCAGCTTATGAAGTGCCAGCTGTCGATGCTCTTCTTTGTTGTCTCTTTGCTCGCATATACGATACCTTATTCTTTTGCAGCAATTATTTGCTTTTGTTCTGTTTCATCTACTCTTGTTTTCTTCTTTTGTTAATCACTTTCCTCTCTTGTGTCAGTTTTCGCCGCTCGTTACGTTTTATTCTCTTCTTATAACAATCTATTTGACATTCCCTACTACTTTTCTTGCAGTATAACATTGTTTTACTTGCCTCTTGTCTGCCTCTTGGATTTGAAATGATATGGTTTTATTTTGTTGAAGTATAGCGCTCTGCGGTTTTCTGCGCCATTTGGCTAGTTTTGCGGATACGGTATCACTATGTTTCTAAGTATTTTATCTTATTGACCAACTCTAAGAACGGAAATATCGTTTACTTCCATTCCAACGTTGTACGTTTTCTTGCCTGCCTTCTCTATTTTACGTCCTTTTGTTCTGTCTCCCAAGTTTGAATGCCTTTTAATCTTACTCTTGTACACTCTGTCTCTCTCATGTTTCTCTTGTTCTCTCTTGTAATCTTGTTTTTCTCTCTTTCACCAACAACTTCACCAACAGTCTCAATCGATGAATAGTACTTTACTTTTTCCTCTACCTATGCAATCCTCCAAGATGTCTCGCATTCCTCCCCGTTGTGGTCTCTCTCTATCTCTATTTCTTTCTATCTCTATCTTGCTATTTTTCTCTCTCACACACATATCTTATATTGTTCAGATAAAGTCTTTTATTAGAATAATTTTCACTCCATTACATTGTCTGTTTCGTTCTCAGTATGGCTGACTCTCTTTCACTTTCTCTATCTGTCTGCCCTTAACTGGCTCTTATTCTCTATTTCTCATTCTTTGCGTGCATTTCTTCTTCTTCTTCTTCTACTTCTACTACTTCTACTTCTGCTACTTCTTCATCATCTACTTCTTCATATTATTCTTCAATTACTATTGCTCTACTACTACTTCGCATCTCTTCTCTTGCTCTTTCTCTTACTTCGCTTTATCTCACACACACAAGCGCGCGCACTTTTCCGAAAGAATATAGAAGCTCAGGAAGTTACGAAACAGTCGCTCTCTTTTGTTCAAGCCACTTCATTGTGTGTGAGAGTGTCAGTCATCTCTTTCTATCTTTTCTCTCTCTCTTCCCTCTCTCTCTCTTTCTCTTTCTCCTGCTGCCCTATATCCTGATTACACTTCCAGAGCTGAAGACCTATCGCATTGCGCAGATATTCGAGAAGGTGAACTCCCTGGACGAACGAAAGCGGTGCCTGCTGTGCGGGAAGGTTGTGTGCAACGTGCGCAATCATTACTACGTGCACTTTCCCGGCAAATACGCCTGCAGCCTGTGTACCGCGGTTTACACACGCAGCGATACGTTGCTCATGCACTGCCGCTCCAAACATCCTGAGTTGAATGTGTGAATGTTGTGGCACCGATTGACAAGCGATCGCTGATCACCGTGGCCGGGATGTTAAGAACACCCCAAGCGGGTCCGATTGCCTCGGAACACGTCTGCTTTTGTCGCCTTGCCCTCCACAGTGCTCCAAAGCAAGAGAAGAAATTAAACTCCCCTCCATCCAATCAAGTGCACTCTTTCCTTTTCGAACCCCTTACTACAAGAGCCCTCCGAATGATCCAGGGAAACCCCAAGAAGCTCTCATGAAGGTTAGCATCTCCCGGCAAGAGAGCAGGTGTTCCTCTGGACGTACCCGGGCATTTGGGGGCAAAACTGCAGTGCCAATGGCTTGCTTGGCTCCCTTAGTGCGGCTACAGGTACTGACGCTTTCGCTTCGTTGTTATTAGCGGAAGATGTCAGACGCGTTCTCTGGATCGTTTTCGCACCATTGTCCGAGTCCATGTTCCCTTTTCGCACCCGGCGTTGTTCGAAACAACATGCAGAACTAGCTTAATTATCCGCTCTTCTCGTAAGGTTGCTTTAGACTTTTGGGTTCCTCACTCAAACCGCTCCTCGCTCTATGCCTTCGCTTGTGATGAATTTACCTGTTGACAAACACATCCTAAGTATACTTGCTTAGTATGGTCTTATCGTGACCAAGAAAAACTCGTTCTCTCTTTACGCATAAGCATGTCGAAAAAACAATGAACATTCTACTGGATGAATACCTAGCGGACTTTTTGCTCGCATAGATAATGAATAGAATATCAAGTCCCATGTGATTGTATGTACTTACAAGCTATTAGATGAAGATCACTAACAATTGATATTCTCGTGATCTCAACAATTAGACAAGTGTTACCACATAATTCTGAGAGGGACAGGGTTTTCCATTCCACGAAAACAATCATTTGTCGAAATATTCCTCACAAGATTCTGAGGAATGCAAAATGAAAACCAAGGCTTCCTGAGCCGCAATGGTGAGGTCTGGAACTTATCAGACCGAGAAAAACACGTTAATTTTTTTCTGGCTACATGAGTGATCTGGATTTCTTCCATTCAGCTTTATAATTATCTCTATCTTTCTCTACCTATCTCTGTATCTGTCTACCTTTGTATTTCTTTTTCTATTTCTATCTAACTCTATTACTATCTTTATCTTTATTCATTTGTTTGTGTTGCGTTTGATTATTCGTTCTCTTTTCTAACTCTTGGTCACTCTTCACTTTCTAACTCTCTTTCTCTCTCTTTCTCTCTGTTATCGCTCTCTTTTCCCTGCCGTTCGTTCGTTGGAGTAATCTACCTCACCAAGTAATTGTTATTTCTTTACGCGCCCGTCTTTGTTTTAACCTCCTGTACTTTGCTTATCATTGTTACGCTTTTCCATTGAACTAATATAGCACTCAGACCGTTCGTATCGTATTCGTTCGCTCGGCCGCACCATCACACTGGCCGCAACACTGGTCGGTTTTATGGTTGCTTTGATTTGATTATGTTTCAATTTCTTGTGCGTAAACAGTACTGAAATCAATCCACAATCCTCTGGTACATTTTGTTTTTAGTATACCATAATTTCTGCACGATTTTATACATTGCATTGTTTTCTTTAGTTTTTCATTCCGTTTTCCAATGCTAACACCGACCTATGACACATTAGCTTGGGTTCGGACTTTTCTACATTTTGCATTTCATGTTCTGCATTCAGTACTAAAATTGAAAATAAAAAATATACAAAAATACAAACTATTCCTTCGTTATCCACGTCACACTCCCATCCGTCTGTAGATGAACTACTAATCGATCGATTGAGCAGATTTTGGTTTGATATGCACGGTATGCTCTGCGTGAAACATGATAATTGCTACTGTAGTATAACACCAGCCAAAACTATGAAATAAAGCAGCGAGAGAGATTGAGAGTAGATAAGGGTGTAGCATAAGCGGTGATGGGAAAAATGAACACACCGTTTTCTGATATTATCTTCATGCCAATTGTGATCTTATTTTATCATCGACACGATACCCCGGCTACTAAAATGGAAATCCCGCGTTCTATTTGTGCAGTGATAGAGATTTGCTTTTTAGATTTTTCCGTACATAATTCCAACATTGTCCCGTTGCGTAACCCGTCCCATGGTGTTTGCGTATACTTCCATCATTGCCTTCAACTTCCTAATAATTGAAAACCGCTAAGATAATTTCTATGTTATTGTTTCTCAGTCTCTTTCTTGATATCTCTCTCTTTTCCATTCTCTATCTCTCTCTCTCTCTCTCTCTCTCTTTCTCTCTCTCTCTCTCTCTATCTTTCTCTATTTATTGCTCACTACTTAACAATTTATTTTCATTAACTTTATTTTACAAAACTCTACCATTTTATGTTGTTTGTTGATTTTTTGTACTAAAAAAATATATAATTACATTTAACAATTAATTTAATGAAATAATGAGACAAATTGTGCTACAAATAAGAACGCAAACAGAAACAATGTGTAATGAAGCTAAATTGAAAATAAGAACAAATAATTAGTAATACGTGTGTTGTGCTGCCAGAGTAATAAACTGGAGAAAATAAGCAGATCGATCAAAACAGCACAGCTAGCAGCCTCACACGTACTTCTACTACATTCTTCGCACTCTACTTTGTTGTCTCTGTTTTACTCAACTGTTTCGTTTGGTCCATTTCGCTTTATGATTCTTTCTGTTATGCTTTTTTTTTATATTTTTCTAGTTTTGTTCTGGATTTTTTGGTTATGTTTTACTCTTCCACATGTCCTCCCATTTCGCCTCGCTTGTCCTTCTGCTCTATCACCTTCAAACCTGAGTTGTATACCCTTGCACCCTGTACCACTTAAGCTATTTTCTCTTCTTTCTCTCTCTCTCTCTCACACTCTCTCCCTGACTCTATTTCTCTCTGTCTCTCTCTCTTTCTCTCTCACTCTCTTTATTCCCCCTTTCTTCCCTCGGGATGGTATAATGGCCCTCCGCCTGTTGACGCTGTTGCCCATCGGTGTGTTCTCTGTTCCTTTTCTCTGTCGGTTGCAGGGCCGGGGGGAGGTGGAGGCGGCAGTCGGTACGAGCATCACTTGCCACGGCACGCGAGCGGTATCCTACCGTCCAGTCTTGTCTCGTCGCCCGATGGTAACGATCTTCCGCACCACCCGCATTATCAGCTGCACCATCAGATGTCCTACCATAACATGTTCACGCCGTCGAGGGAGCCTGGCACGGCCTGGCGCTGTCGCTCCTGCGGCAAGGAGGTCACCAATAGATGGCACCACTTCCACTCGCATACGCCCCAGCGCTCCCTTTGCCCGTACTGCCCGGCGTCCTACAGTCGAATCGATACCCTCCGATCGCACCTCCGGATCAAGCACGCCGATCGGCTCAACGCGCCCAAGTTTAGCAATCCCCCGAACTGCAAGCTGCCGATGTAAGGAGCTGCCGGACTGGACACTGCAGCGGCTCCCATCCTCCCGCTTGAGAGCGCCCGACACACGACACGCTCTCTCACTCTCTTTCACGCTTACTCTTTTTCTGTTTCTTTCTCTCTCTCTCTCTCTCTCTCTCTCTCTCTCTCTCTATTTCTTTCTTTCTCTCTTTCTCTCTTTCTCTCTCTCTCTCTCTCATTCCTTTGTGTTTCTTTCGTTCCCGTATCCTTTGGATTTCTCGCTGTGTCGAGCGCCCGTTTGGCTTAATGTGCTTCTGCCTCTGCTCACTAGATGTCGCGGTGAGCTGGGTCTTGCACGTCCTGCAAGTGAGGGTGGGAGATCGAGAGTGGAGAGATAGGAGAGAAGAAGTGCGAGGATCGGAGGTGTGTGTCGCATGCAGTATTGTTTCGCCAGCACTGTGTGTCCTGAGTGAATACTCTTTTTCTTGTTTTATGTTTTACCAGTACATTTGGTATCATTTACGTTTTTTACTTTAACTCTTTTTCTCTTTTCCACTGTTTCTTCTCCTGTCATTTTCTCTGTATTATCCTCTTTCTCTTTATCTCTTTATCTCTCTCTCTCTCTCTCTCTCTCTGTATTGTGGGTATTTTTACTTGATTTTATTTTCCTGATTTACTCTGTGCTTATTTTTCCTTTCTTATATTTCTCGTACTCTATTCTTTTCTCTTTTGCTCCAGTCAATAATAGATTGTAGCCCAATTACCGGTTAAACGGGCAAAATTTTGCGCGAAGCCCATACTCCTTCGGAAATTTTAAGAAGTATTTTTACGGGTACGACGATGTTTGTGGGCTTTCACGAGAAGTGAAAGATTACTATTAGAAGTGTACGCACAGGCACACTGACACATTCGTTCGCACATTCATTCGTACATGCTCTTACGGTGCTTTTTGCGGTTTGTCACGTGGGCTGGAGACGCTCGCTTTTATATGATGTCCTCCCCGTCTTACGCGGAGCAGTTTGTTCAATCTGTTGTCTAGAGGGAGCATGTACATTCGAATTATGTTCGGAAGCTCTATATTTGATCTATGTTAGCGATGATGAAAAATGGAAGAGTGTCACAAACACAAAAAATGTACACTGACAGATGAATCCGGTTCAAAGGACCAAGTGTCTCAGCGCACAGTAGCTAATGGATCGTAAGCTATCGGTCGTTAATGAGCTTGTTAGAACGGTTAAGTAAAATTGCGTTCATCAGATACAACGGGTGAGAAATTGTTGCTAGAAGAAAAGCAATTCTGTGGATTGGATTATGGGGTTCGTTATGGGATGTATGGTGGATAAGTGATCAACGGCAGAAACAACTTTGTTCCCCTTGAATGCCATGCATAGAATCACGAGTTGCACATAGATAAGAAAGTATAGCATTGTACACAGTGTTCTATGGAACCGGTGCTATAATGGATCACGAAATACCGATTTGATTTAGGCGTTGATTCATTGGTTTGACTCGTAGTTAGCTCGGCAGCTACGTAGGCATGTCATAATTTTACTGCAATGTTCCCTTTTGAATAATTTAACATGTGGCATTTCAATAGTTTCATGATATAAACTAACCCAGTATTGTTTAATCTCAAATCCAGCTGGCACAGCAAAGAGCTGGATTAATCAAGAGAGTAATTTTCTATCATAAAAGCAACATCGGTCCCAATACCGGTCAAAACGGTGCTCATCTCTTGCCAGTGCTGAAGCTATTATGTGTAGAATGTGATTTGTTTTGGGTGAAGATGTTTTATGTGCCTATTTTGATAAAGTTCCAACTCTCATTAATTAACTTCCTCTCTTGATACATACCTCGCGAGGCCATTAAGCGGGCAAGGCTTTTTCCGAGATGCGAAAATCATCACCGCGCTGCAAAGGTGTGGGTAGCATAACTACTCAATTCCTGCAGCGAGCAACCCCTTTTAGGAAAATGTTCTTCCAAAATGTGCCATAAGTTTGAAAGCGAATCTATGAACGTATACTGTCCAGCGCACGGTGCTTTAGATCACCTACTAATTGGGTGGTGTACATAACTAAACACAAGTGTGCAGGCGCTGGCTTGCCCGCAAAAATGGTCACGAGAGAGAATTTAGTGTACACTCCAAGAAAGTTATCGAATTATAGCTAACATTTTTACCTGTCGGATACAGTGATCTAAAAAAGAACCCGATATCCACTCACGATTATGTGGTTCGCAGAAAATACTTGAATCCCTTTCTGGTAGATTCTGACGGCGTTGTTCTCTGATATCAGAATATGGTCTTACTTCTGATATCAAAATACGGAATGCTGTCTCTCATGATTGGTATTGGTGTGTTATATTACCATGTGATGTGGAGAGACCCAATCACATTGTCACTTCTTCAAGGGTGTATATTCTATGGTTTTGAGACTGCCCATTTTGTGGTTATTTTATCGTTATGGTAGCCATAAACATGTGCTCGAAGGATAAGTTAGGAAACAATGTCGTTTGGAGTAAGAAATGCACAACTCTGGGCACGAACACGACAACTTCATCGCATTTGATCGGATGTTCTTTATGAAATTTTTGAAAAGCGCAAGAAACAGCGTTAGGTGTTAAACCCACCATGGACTCTCAGTTTAGCGTACCTCTGCAGATGGTGGTATATTATTAGTATGGCATTTCGAAACAATTTGGAAAATTTGTTTTCTCTGTCTCTTGTGTATCAACTTATCAACACATACACATCCAGACATGCCCATTAACACAACCATAGAAGAGAGAGTTGAGCAGCAGGATTATTGTCAGATACACATTCAACTAGCCTGATTATACTTACATTTATTCGGGAGGAGAGAAAGCAAAAATTTATTTGTTCAAAACTCAACTTATTAGTGACAAAATAAAAAGACTTCAATCGTTCCATTATTCATTTCCTCAACAAGATTGGTGAACGAACTTTATCATAGACTTCATGTATTTGTAACGATATTGAATCAGTTGCTCTTGGTCTCTCATGAGAGTTAACATGTCCAGACTAGTGGGATTCGAGTCTTGCGTCACTTGAGTCGGAAACTAACCCACTAACTATTAAGCTATGGAGTCCGTTAGCTGGCAGGTGCTGCTTATCATGTTCGTTGTTGTTTCCCATATACTATTTTGTTTCGGGATAGACGTTTCGTCTGTGCACAATATCTGGGGTCTGATCTTCTGACTCGCTCTTCTTTCACAAGTATCATTTCGTTTTTGTTTTTGCTGGGCACAATGGCTTGTGGGTCATCAACGATTCGCCATTAGTTTTAATGCAACATTTTGAGAACATGCGAAGAAATACCAAACGAGACATTTTGTCCTTAATAACGGGAGATCAAATCTTATTCACCACATTCTGTCCGTAGCAACCGTTGCAGCAAGCAAACCAGTAAATTAAACATTATATACTATAAAAAGATAAAAACAAAATGCTCAACAACTTGTATATTTGTGAGGAATTGGTCGGAGAGGAAGCTTTGGTTCCAGGCTCCTCGTTTTAACTAGACGATTCCCTCATCAACAATATGAATCATCAAAGTTCTGTGAAATGTGTAAAATCTAACAAGCGAAATGAAACTGGGAAATTCGTTGATGCCAATAGTATGATACTGCTAATGTGAAGAAAGCAAGAAAAAAGAGAGAAAGAGAGAGAAAGAAAGAGATAGAGATAAAGATAGAGAAAGAAGATAAAACCTCGCGCAACGAATGTCAAAAGGGAACAAAAAACGTAAGACAAAACAATATAAGTCTGAACAATGAATATAATGTGTATAAAATTGAGAAAGAGGAGAGCGAAAGCACTGCTTGTATATACTCTCGGTTCTGCCATACACTCCAAGCAAAACGTTGTCTTTTGTTTCGCTAAAATCTAACAAAACGGAAAGATGAATAGTAACGTAATATTTCACATGTAAATGTTCGCCTTGCTGTAGCAAGGTAAAATGAAACGTGAGTCCCAGTTAATAGGGCAAGGATAGAGAGGAATCTCTTATTTTCTTGCATTCTCTCCATCATATCGGGCAAACATCAACGTTTGATCGTGAACTCTAATCTTTCTCGCTCTTCGAATTAGCTGAACGGCTCGAAAGTAAACTTTAGAACAAACAATGAGAAAACAAAAACTATATATATATATCAGCGCTTGCGAATTATCATCGTTTTGCGTGAAACTAGTTACCAAGTTTGCAATGATTTCAACTTATCGATACTAAAGTATAGCGACCCGGTAGAGACTAACTGTACGTTTTATGTTGTTTCCGATCGGTTTTCGAAACCCTTCACCATGGCAACCAACCCCTCGTCGAACCTAAATCATCTCCTTCCCCGCATACAGTAACACATTGAAACCATACTTATAATCAATTTTTTATGCCAAAATAAGAGAAAAATCCACTATTGAATTACGTATTTCGCGGAAATTGTATATAAGTCATGATATTGCGGAAATGTTAGTACTCTCTCAACGGAACGTAAAACATGCACAAAGAGCGCTAAAGTTTAAAACATCTTCCTCGAAGAATATAAAGTATCGTATGAAATGCCATTCCCAAAAGCAAAACGGAATCTAAATAGAGCAGACGTATTGTCGAAAGTAACAATATAATACCTATAATAATATGAGAATAAAACAAATACAAATATGCATGGTAAAATTGCACAGACATAGTTTTTTATCACTCCCCTGCCCCCTCTCCCTCGCATACTCTTTTTTGCATGAAATATAAGAAGAATTTTAAAAAATAAATCTAAATGAATATAACACCGCAAAGATTTGATCGTATTTAACATAATCAATATATGTATACAATCAAACAATAAGAGGAATCAAATTATTGTGTAAAATAAAGATGAAGAAAACCAGCAGATCGTAAATACGCACAGGCGCCGATATAACCATGTAAAAGAACTAATAGACGTTATTAATATGGATAACAATTGAACTAAGAGGTTTTATTATGATAAGTGCAGCATACGTTTGAGAAAAGTAATGATTTAAGCGTCAGTAGTGATTTAAAACCCATGACATAGAATTTTTACAACACAGCAGAACATATTACTATAACGAGCGAGGCAGCAAGTGTCGATAGTTTTTATCGCAGAAACGGAAATAAAATGCCATGCTCAGCGATTGTCACCAGGTGATAATTAATACGATTGGAGTGAAAACACAATCTTTCAATTTAAACAAAATAGTCTAACAATGATACAATGCTTAATACTCTTATAGGCAACTACTGGGTTCCTTAGATAATCAATTATCTTTTCTGGATGTTTTCTAAATGAAAACAAAGGATAGTCTTATATATTTCTTAGAATTGAACGATTTGGAAACAAATTGCTACATTTGAAGAAGAAGGAGAAAAGAACATGGAACAACACGAAAAGAATATGAAATGATATCGAGGCCATCCTTTTTCTTCAAGGAAAAAAGTTGTAAAATAAAAAAAACATATTGAAAAAACTCTTAAATGTTCTCTTATGACAAAAATCAACCGTAATTTGTAAGCGTATACACATTTTGGTGTAATAGAAACTGTAGTATTATATTTTTTATTATTGATATGTACTTTAAATTAATTATGAAATTGCTGAAGGCATAAGTAAATAGAATCATACAATGCATTGACGGAATAGTACAGAACAAATTGAGAAATCCACGATATTATGGGGCAATACTTGTGTCTTCTTTCCTGAGCTACATTCATGATCATTGTACATTCATGGTCATTGTATGAATGTATATTATGCGAACCGTATAATCTTAGTATCCATAGAAATTCATCATACTAACGATGGGTTATTGTGGTTGGGAATGACGAAAGAAAATATTGAGAAATAAAGCTGATTGAATATGAATTGTTATTCTTTTTGGTACCGTCGAAATTTAATTTCAACGCAGACATTTCACAGGCCACATTGTACAACTGGCTGTTGACGTTAATTGAATGAAACTACTGTTGACATCCTAAACTTTTGCATTTTATGATCTGCAAATGTGTATGTCTGCGTCTTGTACTATCAAAGACTTAAATAAACGCCATTTACTACAAGGATTCGTTGGATTCTATTACTTTCTTACGTAATGAGAAGAATTGAACTCTAATTTAGCTAAGGTGAGATGAACATAATTTGTTAATTTACGCAATTCTTTAAAACTGACGAGTTTGCCTTTATATTACATTTGAGCTCCTATTTTTCATAGAATGAGAATAGTACTTCTTGGCATAAATTACGGCGGCATTTTGCGAAATTCGTTATATAAGCTGAAACATTTCATTGAAATATTTCACTGGCATTTGATTGCATCGTTTCGTGGAACATGTTGGTAACGGTTGATATTTACTTCAGATACTTACAGCTTCATCGTTAGAGTGATGTAACAAACGAGAAAGAAATTTAAAGTAATCTAACGATGTATAAGACACCATACTTTTACCACCTCGTTCAAAAGAAAACTATCGCGTTTTAAAGTGGCCATTTTTTTTGTTCTGTTAAACAAATAATGCCACGTGTTAAACAACAAAAAGATGATGTTGAGGGTTCTATACGCTCTCTAGTGTCTTTTTACAAATGCATCTCAGTTGCAGTGGCAGCAGAGACTGCATTTTCTGCATATTCGTTCGGTGTGCAGCCTAACTGGACTGAACTGTAAACCTTGGCCACTTTTGACGTTTCGTCTGCCATCAGCCGCTTTGAAATTGGCAGCCCTGTCGTGTGTGTATACAAGCGAAAATCGGTCTTCCAATACAAAGGGTGGGGGGCTCGAAAAAACACAACAGAAAGCGTTGCTGTCCCGGCTAGTGAGCATTTCTGTGTGAACGCGCGTGTTTTCCACCGTTTCGGTAGCGTTTCGTTTTCCGGCTCCGGTTTTATCGCTAGTTTTCACCATTTCCCCCAAACGGTCGTCATTTCCGCTGCCCAGAAGCGAACCCCGCGAGCTCGGTCGGTCCAGTCCGCCAGCGAAGGGAAAGGGCGGGCGTTGCAAAATCGAAGCCCGGTGACCCTGCCGGAGGATGTCTTTCTAGCCGTCCCTTCTCACGCGCGTGTATGTGTGTGTGCGTGTGTGTGTGCACGAGAGAAACAAAGGCTGCAATAAAACAAAGCAAAACAACAAAGCCCACAACAAGGAAGAAAGGAAAACGCACAACCAACGCGAAGCAGCCACCCGCGATGGCGCCCGCCATCTTCGGGATGTAATCAACTCCCCGGTCGAGGTGAACCGCACATTCGCTATCAGCAACAATTCCGCTCCTTCTCAGTCCACTCGGTCTACTCTGATCACCTTTCACCAATCAACGGACGATCCCATCGGGTCGGGTCATCGGACGAATTTCGCAGCGTAAGTACGGCAGCCAGAAGTGCGCCAAAGCTCACCCAATGTTTATGCTCTCTAACTCACAGTGTATGTGCGCGTGTGTGCGCGCCCTCCCACCCACACACACTGTTACGCTTCGATGCACCGGATGCAGGACGCTGGCTGTCCCGGTTGGGTTTCCGGTTTGGAAGAAGCTAGAGCTGAAAATTGGCCACCAGGGGGCGCGTTACATAAATACTCCGGATTTGTAGCACCTACTCACTCCTCCAGTCTGCCAATCGAACCGCGCATCTTCCGGTCAGCACACGTACGGCTATATATAGGCATAAATGTATGCTCGCACGCATGTTCCGTGGGTTGGTGGGACGATGCAGGGCGACGCAGGCGAGATGTAGGAATTCGGAACACATTACGGAAAGATTTTTTTTGTTTTATTGAAGTGCCTTGAGCGCGCTTGCTTACTGTGCGTGGCGCCTCCCTTATGCTAATCCGATACGTGTAAATACTAATACAACATGATGAGGGAACATTGGCTGCCCCTTTGGCGGTACTGCTAGACGGAGGGCAGGTGGAAGATGGCGGGGTGACGGGGGCTGGAATTGTTCGCGGATCAAATCGTGCGCTAGTCGTAGTACTGCGAGTCCTTCGTACCGCAACATTTCGCAAACTTCGAGCTCAGATCCTCGAGACAGAGGCGCGTGTCCTCCTTGATCTCTTGCATTTTGATGCGGACCTCTTCACGCATCAGGATGTAGCACATCGCGACCAGGCCCATGCCGAGCAGCATGTAGACGAAGTTGATTACCAGCTTGGTCGGTTTGCCGCTCTGCGAATCAAGGATGTTCGCACCCGGCACGAGATCTCCGATGCCGATTTTGCATAGGCTCGTAACGCAGAAGTAGGCCGAATCGAGGTAGGTCCATTTTTCCCATTCCGCGAACATGATCGTACCGGTTGCGATGTAGATCGTGATCACCCAGAGACACGCCGTCGTCGGCACGATGATGCGCTTCCGAGGCGCCAGCCCAGGACCTTCCTCCAGAGCTAACCCACCGTCCTCATCGCTCCGATGGCTGCACTCATGGAACCAGGTGTACAACCACTTAAACGTCGACGCCAACACCTTGCCCATGTTCATGAAGTACAGGATATAGAGCGGGATGCCGAACGTGGCGTAGATGACGGTCGCGCCCTTACCCCACGCCGTCCTGGGCACCATATTACCGTAACCGATCATCGTGAAAACGGCGAGACAGAACATGAGCGCGGCCGGGAAATTCCACACTTCCTCCGGCGGGCGGCCATCGTACCCGCGCCGGATCGCTTCCGCGAAGTCATCCTGATAGCGCTTCAGCACGAGATCCGCCTCGTAATGCCACACGGAGCTGTTGAACAGGTTCAGCTGCTCGGTCACGTCCCACAGCTCGGCGGCACAGTTCCGGCGCAACGTCGCAACCTGCTCGATCAGCGGGTTTGGCTCGCGGGTTTCAATCGACATGAAGCTGGCCGCACCGACGAGGGCATACGCCACGATTAACCCGCCAACACCGACCTGCGTGCACATAAACGCCACGAACTTGCGGCAGCAGTCCTTCACACGCTCGCGCGGATCGCTGATTGTGGTGGAGGATGAGCCGCGGCTCCGCACCGACGAACGCTGTCGGATCATTGATGGCCGGTTGCTTGATGCGCTCTCCTGATACTGTCTACCTTGTGGTCCAGCTGGACCAGCGCCTACACACGAACGATGGCTCGAAACACTCGAACTCGTTCCCGACCCGGGTTCTGGAAGTTGCTGGAGTTTGCTGCGCCAATTGCAGGTTCTCTTCACACACGCACGCACGCACGCACACAAACGCTTGGTTCTTCACTCGCACATCCGGCCACACTGTGTGTATGTTTTTTCGTTGCACCAGCTGCACCCACTCGGTAGCTGGCTTCCCTGGCGTGCTGCTGACACGGATAATATCGCTCCGGATGAACCGACCGACCACCACGCTCGGTATCTACGGCGTTGTCTGCCCCAAACCGCGAGATGCGCGTCTGCTTCGCAATGTGGAGTAAATTTAGACGCAAACAAGAACTAATTTTAAACTTTACACCGCGAGATACCAGCGCGCGCGCTGGGCACCATACGTGCTGTTGCGCGCGCGTATGCGTACCCCGAAACGATCTGTATGCTCACCCTCGGGTGTGTGTGTGTGTGTACGCGAAGGGCCAATCGCACGATGGAAAAGGGGGAAGGGTTCCATGTGGTCATCAATCTTTCAGCGCCCTAGAACGGATTTCTCGATCCCTCACCCCCTGTGTGTGTGTGTGTGTCTGTGTGTGTCGTAAACCGCAGGAATGCGGGACAACCTAACCTGGTGTCCTTCTGGTGGTGCCCCACCTCACATCACCCCCTCCATCTTCCTTCCCTCCACAAAGATGGCAAAGGATAAAAGGTTGTTCATGCTGCGCACCTCTATTGTCGTTCGTTTCAGGGTGCTTTGAGGTGCGTAAATTGTGGATGTAACATACCGACCGACGTGAGCGGATGTAAATCATGAGCAACGTGCGGTGTAACGAACCATCGCCAACGGCGACCACCTCCAGCAAGGACACGGATCCCGACACGGGACCCTCGATTGCGGCGTTCCAACCGGTGGCTGGCACAGGCACGGGACAACCGAGCAATAAAGGCAACCCTTGCCGGATTAACGGCGTCAAGGGTTACCAGAACCGTATCAACAGTATTATCTACTGCCCACCGCTGCTGCGCGGCAGTTCGCAGAAGGACAAATGCACCGCCATCGTTTACTTTGGTGGGGACGTGCAGGTAAGGAGTGGGACGCGCCGGCTGAGTGGTGAGGGGTGACGAAATCCCGCTGAATGTGTGCCTTTTGGTTCACCCCCTTTTCCGGCAGGATATCCCGGAAAAGATGGAGCTAAATCGGGACAACAAGAACTACATCAAATGGAACCTAGAGAACACGGCGGTACTGCTGCGAGAATCCTTTCCACACTCACACATCGTCGTCGTGCGCCCGGGAAGGATGGAGTACAACACATTCAGCTGCTTCGACAACTTCGTACGGGGCAACAACGCCGGCATTCCGGATCACACGCCCATGCACTACTCACTGCAGCACCTAGAAGAGTAAGCATAGACGTTTGGACTTTGACTAATTCGCAGCACCAAACTCACGCACTATTGTTCGCTCTAGGTTGCTGATAAACCTGACGAAAAAGCTCACTAAACCTATCCTGGATCAGGACTTCCTGCACAAGCTGCTGAACGCGTCCAGCTCGAAAGGATACGCGAGTGATGGGCCGTGCAAGCAAAGCAGTGACATTTTGCAAGTAAGTACGGAGGCAATAGCCACGGTTGTGGGTCGGATGCGTTTCTAAGGGGGCACCTTTTACCGCAGAGCAATATCTACGATGCGCCCGGTAGCGAGATGGCGACTGGGCCGCGCCTGAACGAGCTGCTTTGGTGGCGTGAAAATCTTAACCTCGATAAAGCCAGCCTCAAGCTGATCGGTTTTAGCAAAGGTTGCGTGGTGCTGAACCAGTTCATCTACGAGTTTCACTACTACAAAACGCTCACGCCGGACGACAGCACGATGATGCGGTTGGTGTCACGCATCACCGACATGTACTGGCTGGATGGAGGGCACGGTGGCGGTAAGAACACCTGGATTACGTCCCGAAGCCTGCTCGAGACGTTGTGCCGGTTGTGCATCAACGTGCACGTGCACGTGACCCCATATCAGATCCAGGACGATCATCGTCCGTGGATCCGGAAGGAGGAGAAAGCCTTCACCGACCTGCTGAAGCGGCTTGGTGCGGCGTTTGACCGCACGCTCTACCCGAGCGAGGCCAACTCCACCAACCTGTACACGCACTTCGACGTGCTGAACCGGTTTCGGCAGCACCAGCTCAATTTGTTCTCACAGCAGCTGCACCAAACGGCCCAACCGCCCACGCTGGGCCAGCACGCCGGCACCTACCGGCCGGGTGATGACGAGGTCGCCACAATGCCGGTTGACCCGGGCGAGTATGTGGCCGGTATGGGGCGGGAGGCGCTCGAGGCGGACCCCGGAGACGGCGAGGATACACCGATGCCACCAACCGAGGCGATGCAACCGATCGAGCCGGAGGGCGAGCTGCAGGACAACTGACAATCGGATCGCGAGCGCATGAACTTCATCTCGGTGTTCATCTAGAGCGGTGTGGCCAGCGGTCCGGGCACGGCGATGTGTACATCATCGAAGCGACGAAGATTGCCATGTTAGCTCGTACGGTTGCATTCCTCCGCCTCACTCAATTTCTCTCTTTCTCGGTTTAGTATGTAGGGCGCCAAACACGCGTTTGTCCTTTCTGCCCTGTTTTTCCTGTACATTTAAGTATTCCTGCTAGCATTTGCGCATTACTCGCCACTTACTACACATTGCAGTAAAATACGATAGGTTCTTGCGAGATGTCGAGGTGCGAGGGCGAGCCGCTTCCAACAGAACGCTTGTCTCTTTCCTGGTGCGCCAGTTCAGGGCCGACCCGATGGTCGATTGCAGTAAGCTTTCAAGCCCTAGCACGCGACTTAGCATTTGGTTTACCCCGTGTAGGAGAGATTGGCAAGAGTTTCGTATCAAATACAATAACTACCCCTTTTAATTGCAATCAGCTAGCTGTGTTAGAAGCCAACGGGCGGTAATTTTAAACGACCATTACGCGTTCTGCTCTCTGTTCAACGGTAGCCCCTAAATGTAGTGTGAAACGTTTCCTTGTAATTGCGTTTTACGGGTTGCCCTCTCCCGTAGCGTTTTGCTCAATTCATTGTACATTTATCGGTAATGGAAACGCCCGCACACCCTCGGGCTTTTTATCTTCTTCAATTAAAATAAAGAATATTTTGATTAAACACGCCGCAGGCCATTGCGTATCGCGCCAAGTAGGGGCAGTCGTTATACGCAACTCATCAGCTATGTAGTATAAACCTTGATGACAACACTACCGGGCTACTGCGTACGAGCACGTGCTGTCAAAGTCAGCAATGGAACAATGTCTAGCAAATTCATGCGCCATAACATTGGCCTACGTTGCATCAATAAACCATTCAACGCAATACTATCGCCCTCAACCATCAGCAATCAGTGACCGTCGACTCAAAGCCGCCCTGACCCTATCGAATAACCATTGAAACGCGGATAAATTGCAGAATGCTGAGCGTCCTGTGAGCCTTAATTTGCGCCGTTTGGTTTGGCATCGTACGCAACCAACATTTAGGATGAGTGACGTCACGCGTGTACAAAATCATACGATGCTGAATGGAGGGCGCTGATTGGTCGAGACGGTATGATCTGATGTTTGCATCAGATCGTCAACAGTGCGTTGTGTTGTCAAGTTGCAACCAAGCAACATAATTGAGTAGTTGTGTTTGCATCCAGCAACCCGGTGTGGTGCGTTGATTTTGGTCACAGTAAGTTGTTAAAATAAAAACACGTGACAGAAAGCACGTTTCGTTTGACCGTTGCAAAGTGGAAAAGATATCAAAATGGAGCAGGAAGGAGGGTGGAACGATCCGTTTCCACCGCATGATATGTTTTACGCGGGGTCAAACTTCAAGGAGGACGATCTCGACATGAACGACATGAATGATATTAGCGAGATCGCGGATATGTGTGAGTATGCAGTTTTTGGGACCTTCTTTTGCCGGTAAGGATATGCCAGACGTTTCACCTCCGCGTTTGTTTTACCGCCAGTAGATCAATTGAACGAGGAAAAGCTGATGAACATGATGGCAGAGGACTTTCTGTCCAGCTACAGCTGGGAGGACACCGTAAACGATTCCTCGGCATCTGCAGCATCATCCTCTAAAGTGGCCGGTCCAGCCCCAGCGAGCAGTGTGCTCGTAAAGGAAGAGTGTCTAGTTGTGGAGACTCCGAGTGCTGCAGTACCAGTCGAGGCGACGACGATATACCCTAGCGAATCGCTGGTTGTGGTACCCAAACCAGGCACACCTCTGCAGTCGTCACAGGAAGAAAAACACGTCGTCATATGTCCTGCACCACCGCCACAACCCTTACAGCAGAACCTCACCACAGTCATTCCATCGTCCGTGATGATTACAGCCCCAGTTCAGGCTCAACTCACGACAGCGGCCACAACGGTGACGGCACGACCCGTCGTTTTGGCCCCGAATCGTCCTAACATAGCCCCAGCTACGGTATCCTCGAACACGCCAACACTCGTGGTGCAGAATGGGCGCGGTGCTGTTCGACAGGCGTATGCCAAGAAAATTGCCCCAGCAACAACACCGCAGCAACCGGCCAACATTCTGCCCAACATTGCGAACGTGCGCGTCCAGAACCTGGTGGCAAATGGGCAGCATTTGATGCAGCAACTGGTCGCACTGCAAACGGTGGACAAACAGTCGGTGTTCCTGCCAGCGAACACGCCCGTTATCTACACAAACGCGAACATGCACTCGATTGCGAATCCACCGTCGGTTACGAGCGGTACGGTGACGGTAAAGGCGAATCCGAACATCCACACGCTGGTGAACACGCTAAACGGGCCGATCCTGACGGCTGGCATTCCGGTGGTGTTGGATACGCCAGCTTCGGTAACACCGGTAGCACCGGCTGCAGGATCCGACCCGGCTAAGGTGCAACTGAGCCGACTACAACCGGCTGGCATGCCGAAGGTTAAGGAAGTGAAGCGATCCGCACACAATGCCATCGAGCGGCGCTACCGGACGTCCATCAACAGCTGCATAATCGAGCTGAAGAACATCGTCGTGGGTGTTGACGCGAAGCTGAACAAATCGGCCATCCTGCGCAAAGCGATCGATCACATCCGGCACCTGCAGAAGCAGAACAATCTGCTCAAGCAGGAGAATATGGCGTTCAAGATGCGCGCCACCGACCAGAAGCACTCGCTCAAGGACCTGCTGGTTGGTCAGAACCTAACGGATGGTTTAATGGCCGGTCCAATCACACCGCCACGCAGCGACGAATCGAACCCATCCTCATCGCCGGCACGTTCGGAAAGTTCTATGCCAGGTTCACCGTTTGCCGGATCCGGCACACTATCACCGGCCGGAGACGATCTGATGGATGACGAGATGATGTACGGACTCGGCGGGATGTCCTCGAACACCCGGCTCACGTATTGCATGTTCATGCTGACCGTGTTGGTCGTCAACCCGTTCGGTAGCCTGATGTCCTTTGCTGGTGGTTCCGATGATGTGGCTGAGGAACTTGGCACGACTCGACGCATCCTTGCGGTGGAGGAATCCTTCTCGTGGGCGCGTATCTCCTCCACCCTACTGTTGGGGTTGGTCAACTTCCTGCTAATGGCATTCTGCCTCATCCGGATGCTCGTGTACGGTGACCCGGTGTTGCCAGCACGCTCGCGAGCCTCTAACGAATACTGGAAGCACAAGAAGCAGTCCGATCTGGAATTCCGGCGTGGCAACGCGGATGCCTCGTACCGTGAAGCGAAGCTGTGTCTGCAGTCCTTTGGCTTATCGTTGCCTTCGACGCGTCTGGAACGTTTCTCGACCACTGGATGGCAATTTGTGCGCATGTTTTTTCACCGTTTGTACGTGGGTCGGTGGCTTTCTCGCCGGACCGGTGGTTTATTCAAACCGGAAGGTGAACGAATGCACGCGTTACATTCAGCTCGCGAACTGGCACTGCTCTACCACCGACTACACCAGCTACATCTCGTTATGGACCGGTCAGACGCAAATGGGCTTATGATGAGCTTGTGTGCGGTCAATATGGCGGAAACGGCCGCTGCGGTCATGTCCGTGGATGATACGATCGAGATATACCTGTTGGCCGCTTTGCGTGTTAAGCGCAGTTATCCCGGGTTATTGCAGTACTATTGCCGATATTACCTGGCCAAAGCGAAGCAGTTGGCCAGTGAACACACGAGTCGCCGTTTCCGGTGGTTGTTCACCGCGTACGGCTTCCAGTTTCTCACCACCAGCCTTTTCCGGTATGGTGAGCGAGCGGATGAATCCGACGGACTCTTCACCACGCTCTGCAATAGTGCCGATCCGCTTGAGTACGTAATGCGCGAGTATCGGCTGAATCTACTGCAACAAGCCATCCAGCTGTTGGTCGGATCTGGCCATGAACGTACTCCTTGGGCACCAGCTAAATCCGCAACCGTAACATCGTCGACTGTGGCTGCTGTTTCGGCCTCTGGATCATCCGGCGTTAGTGGCGCTTCCACCGGTCAGTCTGGGAAGGACTCGAAGGACGAACATGGGGAAAAAGCACCAACGGAATCGGGAGATCTCGCTCCCTCAGCGGGTGGTGTTAGCAGTGATGTTCTGCGGTTTACCGAACTGTTGCAGGGAACGTTAGGACTCGAGAGACCGGCTCCATTCGATGCGTGCCACGTGCATGGAACAGGTTGTTGCTTCGACGAGTTAGCACACTGGTGGTGTCATTTGCTGCGTGTAGCAGGATTTTGGTTGTTGGGTGAGGACGAACTGGCCGAGGCGTTGTACGTGCACGTCGAAACGGTGCCGTCTGTGCTGCAGCAATCGGAAGATCCACTTGCCCGTGCACTTTTGCTCGCTTTCCACTCCAAACGGGGTCTCATGTAGGTTTACATCTCGTGCACAATTGCACAACAGCGCTTTATCATTCATCTCATTTGCTTTTTCTTTTTTAGCACCCGAACGGAGTCGGATTTTGAGTCGATTTTTAACACGTGCAATGCGAGCAGCCACTTCCTGGAGGATAGCCTCACGGGTAACATCTGCAAGACACCGAGCCGTTTGAAGCTGGTGAGTAAGGAAGCCTGTTTTCTTGGGGGGGGTTTTAATTCGTTAAAAAAACCGACCCCAACCGGCTGCATTCGACGTTTGTGTCCCTCCTTCGGGTGCATTGTAGTTGCATTGCACTTTCCGTGTTGGCAAGTGGTGCAGTACTTCTGCAATGCATCCCCAAGGTGCCAGCTCGCTCAGAAGCGGACCATATCAGCGCGGATCACTTCCCCACACAAAGTGCAGACGAGCGGCCCAACTGACAGACTGCCTTCCGGTTAATGGCTTCCCTTTCTTTCTCTCTGGTATTATTTCAGCTGTCTCAATTACTCGCCTGCGACTGGCTGCTGGAAGCGCGAACCGCCCTGTGGGAGATCGAAAAGGATGCGAACTATGGCCAACATCAAGCGCATCAAACCGTCCCGGGCAAGATACTGGCCGCATTCCAGGCCGACCTGAATCTGCTCCGGTTGGTGACGAGCAAGTTTCCGGTTCGTGTGCTACTCTCGTCTTGCTCTATGTTCTGCCATTGCTAACTCCATCTTTTGGACCATCTTCCACAGAATGCACAGTCGCGCGTGTTCTTGTACGAAGCCGTATGCCGGCTGATGGCCGGAGCTGCACCGGGTCCAACGCAACAGCTGCTCGATCGAAGCTTACGTCAGCGTAACTCCCGCTCATCACTCATCTGCGGAAAGGATCGATCGGCTCAGCTCGAAGGTGGCCGTGAAAGAGCTGCCGCTTTATATGTCGCCTGTAAGCACCTTCCGGCGCCCTGTCTATCGTCACCGGGTGAACGAGCTGGCATGCTGGAAGAGGCCGCTAAAACGCTGGAAAAGATCGGCGACAAGAAACGGTTGCAGCAGTGCTATCAGCTGATGAAATCGTTGGGCAGTGGCAGTGTGACGAATTAGAAGGGATGCAGATTTGCTTCTGCTACAAATCACCCAACCCACACGTTTGCACGCGTGCGCTGGTTATAACAATTAGCTTTGATAAGTTTTAGTGTGCTTCGTACTATTAAGCTAGCTATTTATCATTTTATCTACCGTACTATTTTTTGGGTGTTTTTGTTATGTTTTCTTGCGGCTTTAAACCACATAGTGTGAGGTTTCTTTCAATAGGGTTTTAATAGGGGCCTCGATTTTACTTATTCTGACGTCATCTGGTCACCGATTTCATAAGCACACAATGCACTTTCGATGTGCAATATATTAAGTTCTTAAGCTTTATTCCACGATGCGGTTGATCGTTCGTCTTACGTGCTAGTCTCCACGTCACTCATTCTCTCTCTCTCTCTGTTTCTTGCTCTCATCCCGTGCTCACACACATGCACCCACAAACACACATACAAAGCACATATATACGTGGAGCGGTACATATAATTATCCACACTCGTAGTGTTTGTAGCCGTTGGCTATAACTTGTTAAGTCTAAAATAAAGTGCCCAAATGGACGCAAACTTCGCTGGTCGCTGGTTCCTGGCGCGCTCCGGAAGTCATCACCGAAAGAAATGGCCGCCAGCATTAGCTTTTGTCGAACGTGACACAAAACGTGCAGATAGGTGGCCGCGCAGGTGGTTCATCCGGTTGTTCCGATAGACCCTCCGACCGCTGGTGCCCGATCGTATCGACGCATGGCCGCTGTCCATTTCCAGTAACGAGCACCGCGATCAGGTGCGAGATGTAGCTCTTCGCGAGCCGCAACGTTTCGATCTTGGACAGCTTCCGGTTGCGCGGTTCCGTCGGTATCAGCTGGCGCAGGTTGTTGAACGCCGAGTTGACGCTGCCGGTGGTACGCGTGGTGTTCTTTTTTGCGTGAGGTAGGGTTCACATCGAAAAAGGGTTCGGTTGATAGGGCAGATGGGCGAGCTCACCTGTGCGTTCGATAGCGTTCACGTGCGTTCGCCTGCAACCGTTGATCGAAGCTCATCTGCACGTCCCGGCCAGATTCGGTTGAGTGTGTCGTTCGCCGGTTACGGTTCATCTTGCTGCTTGGCACAGCCTCCGGTTTTGTACGCGGCCTGGTTTGGACTGAGCCCTCCAAAACCGGAGGACTGAGCCCTCAGCTGCCCCACAGACAACCACCCTGCTGTGGCGCCGATACTTCCGACGACATCCTCCGAGCGACATCCGACACCCGCACAGTTGGTGAAGACATTAGCTCTTACGCGCGTCAGTGTGAGAGAGAGAGACCCTTGTAAGAGGCCACTTGTTAGAGGCCGCGTGACGAATGGCAAACAAACAAATTACCCGCACCCCCTCCCCGTCGGGGGCCCTTCACCCCCTCGGTTTGAAGGGACACGAGGGGGGTTAGGCGCAAAAATGCGATCCGATATATTTATGGGTTAATGAGGTCGGTCGAGATTTCTCGTGAGCGATAACGCAGATGTTCCGGAACGATTTTCAACCCCCCAACCCTTCTTAACCACCCCTTCGGAGGGATGTTCGCGAGCGAGAGAGAGAGAAAGAGAGTTTCTTCCGGGACGCTCTTCGCGCCTGGGCATGTCTCGCACTTCTCGCAGTCTCTCATCCCTTCGCATTTCCTTTTGCGATGGCCCTTTTCCTTTTGCGATGGAGGGGTTAAGGGTTAAGGGTGGAAGCGGGCGGGCGGAAGGAATAAATAAATCAAACCGTGATTCGGGAGCCGTTCGGTCCCCGGGATCAGGGTCGAGTGAGATATTAACCGTCGTTTGTTGTTTTAAGTGAACGTTGTTTTGGGATAGTTTTTTTCTCTCTCTCTTTCTCTCTCTCGTTTTCCTTTTTTATTCTACTCCGTTTCGCGGCTTTCTTCTCGAGCACATGTTGCTTTGGTTGCCTAAATCCACCGCAGCAGCCCTTTCGAGAGGGTGTGGATTCGAACGAACCGAAAGAAGAAAGTGAAACAAAAACATACACACACACGAAACAAGGCCTTTAAAAAAACAGATCGCAACGACGAAAACGTAAACTGTCGCAACTCGACTCCGAGGCTAATACTGCTTGTTCGAACATTATGGGAATGATTTAGGGGCGCGATTCGTGACCGGACGGGCGATGTGCCAGCATTTGTGTGTGTGTGTGTGTGTGTGGTTTTAATGAGCCTCCGCCTTTTTGACATCATGCTAAGTGGTTGTTTTGTCCCGACCGTGACGATTTGCGGCCTAATCGACTGCTGATTAGCACACGCTCGATTCCGAGAATAGCTCGATTTGTGTCCTCCGAATGTTAGTGCAACTGGCTTGAAGGTGAACCGAAGGTCACGGGGTTAGGTGTTGGGTGATTGGGCACGTCGCGAAGGATACGAAGGCTCGCATCGAGGAAGGATCGAGCCCGAATGAAAAGTGACAAATTTAAATCCATTTTAGAATGGACACAATGGGTCCTAATAGTGGCGTTTATGTCTCGCAATTTCGACTCCCTACTCGTGTAAAGCTGTACAGAGGGTTTTAGGAGGCAGTGCGTTGGAAATCAACCCCTGCAGCTGGCGAAATCAATATCTACAAAACGTGTGCGCGTGCGTCCGACAATAAGTAAGTAAACGTAAAAGATAACACCGACCAACCGACCGCTAGTGGTGGTCGGTGATCTTCACCTTGTAGGTGGACTTCCACACCTCGAACAGGCAGATGGTTGAGTGGAATCGGTAAAAGATGGCGAGTGGCATCGAGACGTGTGTGATGACCGTCCAGGCCCAGGTGCCGAAGAAGGTGAGGTGGGATGGCCGGAAGCTGGCACGACCCTTGATGAGTGTGTTGATGAACCACATCGCCATGTTGGCCACGAGCAGGAAGGTGACGATCTCACGACCTGGTTTGGTTCGGTTCTGGCGTGCCCCACGGCATTTGCGCCATACCGCGTTGAGGATGAAGAGTGTCTGGATCGAGGTCTGGATGAGGCTGAACAACTCCGCAACTAAACCTTCGCGAGCTCCCCGTACACCTTGCCGCATGGAGAAGTAGCTCCCGACGATGCTGAACATGCCGTACACGTAGACCCCGGTCTGAGCTAGCACCAACAGTGTACAGTCGAGGCTAATCGAGCCAGCATGGTGATCATTCTTCTTCCGCTGGTACTTCAGATCACGCATCTTAAGCATCGCAACGACGACAGCAACCGCGGTTAGTGCGTACATCAATGTCTCCGCGATCGTTACCTCCTGAATCGCGAAGTACTCGTATCCAGGCTCGTCATACAGCACGAAGTACATGATGAGGCAGATGATGGTGAGCACTGTCAGCAGAATACCACCGAACATGCCTCGGTGAGCACGTGAGCAGTCGACCGAGAAGTGATGGGCACTCTTTGGACCTGCACCTGTCTGCACCTTGATCGAACTACGCCGCGTCCGGTCGATCTCAGCGATCGTCTTCACCTTCTTCCACATCTCATACAGGATGACGGCACAGATCAGTGAGTACTCGATCGTACACGGGAACAGGAATGGTGACACATTCTGCACCAGCGAACCCATGATGTTGGTGCGTTGACATTCGACGTACTCCGCCGAATCACCTTCTCCTGTTACTGCTGCTACGGCTCGGCGAACCAGTGTGTGGTTGACACTTTCCAACAGCTCTTCGGAGGACCCTTCGGTGGTTGGTGTCACACTAGTGGTGGTGGTGGTAGTGGTGGGAACTACTGCGTGGACCTCGAGACTCGCACCTGTTCGCGAAATGCAAGAAGACACCGTCAGTTGACGCTTGACAGGTGTGACATCGGAGTTGGAGGTTTTTGACCTCCTCTAGGTGCACTAGACTCATCATAATCTCCATGACAGACGCTTACCGTTTGTGTGATGTGCTGCGTGTGCGAGATGGTGAATTTCGTGCTTTGTCTCCTCAACCAACACGTACAACCACTCACACAGGTTGGTGGCGACCATGTGCATGAGACCGAATCGCGCAAACACCTTATGCCGGGCCATATCTAGATCGGAGGTGTTAAGAAAGATGAACTGCATCTGCACGAGGGAAAGGATCATCCGAGCAGCCGGTGTCAACGCGATGAAGATACTCGAACAGCCTGGTGAGGCGTTCAGCTCAAAGTACTGCCCAAACTCCAGCCCGGAGTACACCATCGTGCCAATGCCGAAAGCGATCGCACCCACGCGCAGGTAGAAGCTGCCAAAGTGTGGGATGCGCTTCTTCACTGACGGACCTGAGCTCGTCTTTTCATCTGCCAGAGGTACAAGAGGTGTTAGAAGCTGTGCTGTATCTCTGCGTAAGGTGGAGCAAGAACTTACGGTAGTTCTTGATCAGCGTCAAGACGGCACGACGTCGCATCGTAGACGCGTACACGAAGATCACGAACGCAATACTGACGGTGTACAGGAACAGGTAGAACCCCTGGTACACATTGGCAGGTATCTGGGATGACAGGATCTCGGTGACCGGGAGTGCGATACCCAGAATGACGATAATCTTCGCATACAACGCCGACAAGGCCGTGCTGAGTGCGTCACTGCGAAAAAGAACGATACTCGATGTCGTCACCAGTTCACTCGTCAACACAGATCACCTGACGTCTACTTACTCTCCAAACCGGCGATTCTTGCGGCGAGACTCGAGTGCCTGTTCACTGAGCGGTCCGTGTGATGGAGGTAGTTGACTCAACGACACCTTGCTGCCCATGTTTGACTCGAGCTCAGCGGCATGATGTCGACGTCCCGGTAGCCAGGCTAATGAACCTCGCCGGATAGCGGACATCAGTGATGGTTTGACGTGTCCATTACCTGGTCCATCGGGAGACACCACAGAAGAGCGTCTAGGATATGGATCGGGACCTGCACCATTCCTGCGGGACTCTAGCCCCTCCGGGATCTGATCCAGCATGGTGTTTGAGCCGTGATGGTGTCCACCGTACTTCTGGCCACCTGCTTTACCACCTGAGAGGATGGAACCGGCCGGGCGGCTCACGAGCTGAATTCCGTCGTCCTGTTCGTCGGTCCGCGGCACCGACAGGTACTGTGCACCGTCCTTCGTTGTAGCCAGTGCTGTATGGGCATCGTCCCCACGTGACGTGCCCTTCTGCCGTTGCTCCTCTTCCTCCTCCTCTTCCTCGCCGACGGGCGCCGTGGTTCCGTTCAGTGACGCTAGCTCGCTCTCCAGCTGCTCACTGCAAAATCAGACACCACGTTCGTGCGAGGTTAGTGATCGAAGTGAACAACTTTTTGGGGTGCCCAAACTATTACACCGATTACGTGCGATTAAACGCACCTTATCTCGGCGCTACCGGGTGGAGTACTTCGCTAACAGTTAACAGGATTGTGGCAGAGATTGTTGCGTAACCCAATAAGAGGGAGCTCGGCATCGACACAACGACTGACTCTGCAGACACCTTGGCGGTCCAGGAGGAACGCACACAAACACACACACACACACACACCCTTACCCGTCACGAGATGATGGATGAGCGACGTCAGCACGGCAGATCGAAACGCCGTTCAACGCGGCAATGGCAGCAGCACGAGACCTGGACCGGTTGCGTCCGCGTGATGTCCGCGCAGAGCAAGGACTGAGGCCACCCGCTCGGTGGCGTACGTCAAAACAATCAAGTGGCAGGTGACAAGACCCGCAACGATACGGCGCTTATCAGGTCTCTCGGAGGGAGCGAAAACAAAAAACGGCAATCGATACGGGTGCCGATTGCCAGTGCGCGATAGTTATCCTCGCGTCGATATCGGAGCGCGAAAGTGCACTGCCTGCTGAAAAGCCGCACCTCAGCGCCTAGTTTCGTTTAGGCGCAAGATGCCTCGTTAGCACCTCACACCCGATCGATTGGGTGGGATTGGGGCGAATGCAAATTGCGACAATTACGATTATCGACCGGAGGGTGGCACATCACGCTCTCGGTGGCTGACCAAATTCACCCACCTCGCAATCAAACGCAAAACGGACACGTTCGCACGTGGCACGTTGCGCACGACATGCCGCAATGGTGCGCAATTTGCTCGTGCGAGCACGCGTTCCGGTTCCGGTTGACCTGCGAAGGATAACACCGCCCGATGTTCGGTTGCGTCTGTGGCCTTCTATACGACGGTTTAAGCGATAAGGTGACTAGAGAGAGGTATATGGTGCCCACAAGCGATAGTTACCTCCGTGTGCCGATGGTGACCCGATCGGGAACCGATGATAGCCGATCTGCTTCGACCGCTCGTGGCCAGAGCGATCTGCCCCCAAATGGGGGCTTGACGTCCAATGGCAGCTCTCCAACGATCATCGTCTCCTTTTCGTTTGATCGCTTGCGTTCTTCTTTACGCTTCTCCCCGTAGCTAGTGTGTGGGGTTTGATCGGTGAGCGGCCATGGTTTGTGGTTGTTTTTTTTTCTACCCAAAAGGGGGGCTCGAAAGATCTAACCACGAATGGGGGGGCTAGTCGGGGCCTCTCACTCACTACTAGATTAATTGCGCACGTGCCACTGAACGTGCGGGTGTGCGTGCGATTAATTAATTGATTAATTTTGTTCTCAATCGTTCACGTTCTCTCTTTCTCTCTCTCGCACGCGCTTTTGAATTGAATAAGGGTCGAAGGGAGTTGATGATGTGCAAAATGCGCCCTGCGACGCGCAACTAAGTGCGCGTATCGCACTCACACGGTCTTTTATACGGAGGTGAACTACCCGGGCGGGTCACCACCGCCCCCAAACCTCCCACTCCCTTCCTTTCCCCTGATATGCAACCGACCTCCACACCTTCCGGGGCCCCGCGAAACGCCTCGCGAATGGGTTAGACAATTAGCGACCCGCGACTGCGATTTATGCCCTCATTTTGTTCTTTTCGCGTGCCATTCCGTTGCCGTTCGCTGCGTGACAGCGCCACTGTAACGATCACCGGCTGTCAACCCGCTTGCCTCTATTAGAACGCAAAGCGGAGCTGGAATGGTGGAACGGTTAGCATTAATGCACTCATTCCCGAGCCCACCGGAGCCACACAGTCTGAGCCGTTTAGCACTCAGGAGCCTTGCAGAACGTTCGCTGCACGCAGCTCGTCATCATCTGTCACCTGTGTTGGGACGTCTCGGTGGGGACGCGTCACTCGTATGTCACGAGTGAGACTGCACCACGTGCGCGAACACCGTTGCGAGTTCGTGATGTTGGACCGTGATGTCCTTCGATCCTTACTGGAGGTAGTGTAGTGTTAGGTACCGGCATGCGGTACTTCTAAACTTGCGGATCAACTTTGTGGAGCACCGCATGAGTCATGAAGTCAGCTCAAAAAACCCACATCATAAAACATCTAGACCCCCTTGCGAGGTGAGCTGATCTTCATCTCATGACTCGACAAGTTCAAGGTCTAGAGATTGCACCTCTCGAGAGGACGTCTCCCGGGGGATTGGATGGGCTAATCTTGTGGCTACATCCCGATAAGCACCCGCCGGTTTCGGGTATTGCGCAACGATAGCGTACGATGTTTGACAGAACGACTCACCTGAAGGAGACGGAGTTCTTCTTGAGCAGCTTACCGCTGGGTACGCTGAAGGACATGACGATCTCCCGCAACTACTGCTAACTACTGGGTTGATTGAGTACGATAGTTCCGTTTGGGGGTGGTTCGTTGTACCACACTTTGTGCCACAAAACACGGACCGTGTAACTCCTTCTCCAGTGCTCAGGAAGTCCGCACGGACAGCTCGCGGGATGACCACTGAATTTTGGATACACCTGACGGTGTTGGCGCGTGGCACCAACGGGCAGAACTTGTCGCCGCTTTTATCTAGCAAGAACTGATGCGTACGTCTGGGGTAAGAGATAACACCCGTGAACACCTTCTCTTGCGTTCGCACACACACACACACTCACACACACGCACAAACCACTCGGGCACGCACTCGTGGGGAAATAAACGCAAACGAACTGCGAGCGTGCTATCTGAGCCCCCTCGAGAGCCCGCCAAGCAGCGGGTCCAATCAGCTGGTAGCCAATCAATTTTGTCTAATTGAACGTCTGCTCAGATCGGTTCACTTATTAGCGCCCTCTAGGTGGGTTATCTGCGAGGACCTGCGCGAGGACCGCGGGAAGAGGAGAAGGCTACTGCGGGCACCTAATTTGGGCAGCCCGGGGAGGTTTTCTTTCTTTTCCTTTGCTTTCCAGGTGGGTTTGATTGCGATTCCAGGCATGCGACCAGGCAAGGCGTCATCTGCCGGCACCTCGACTCTAAGCTGCGGTGGATCCGTGGATAGGAGGAAGTTGCACGAGATGAGCGTGATGTAAGTGTTGCCAATTTTCGTCCTCTTCTTCTTCTGCTGGTGTTCGTTCTCGTCAGTTTGCTCCCCCACGATGGGTGCTCTCGAGCTGACAGACGCGCGTCTAGGTGACGATCGGTGTTCCAACTGAGCCTAACTCCGGTGGAGGACCTCGTGTTTCGCGTGGTCCACAAATAAGGGAGGGGGGGGGGAGAGGTGCGGTGGAGCCACAAAAAGGAGAACGAAACAGACACGTCAAGTTGGATGAAAGAAGAAAAAGGAAGCCAGCAAAAAAACCGGTGCCCTCCCCACTTTCGAAACGGCGAGACAACATCGTGTCACAAGGGGTATTATAGAAGGAACGCAGGAGGCCAGACGATGACGATGGTGACGACTCGATGGTGTGCTCGAGTGCGAATAGGCAGGGCAAATATCCCCCTCCCCCTCCCTCCGCCTTCTTGGCATGATCGTGCCCCCCCTCCTCCCTCCCCAGGCGTGTGTGTGTGTGACATTATGCTCGGCGTTAAGGGCGATGCGTTCTCGATGGTGGAGTCGCTGCTCCAAAAGTTCAAGTTCATCCAGCTCTAGCTGCAGTTTAAACCTGCTGTAGAACATGCGCCGACCTCCGACACGGTCTGGCAGGGAAAGGAGTGTCCCCTCCCCTCCGCTTCCTTCCCCCCGTCGAAAGGAAGTGACCCAAGTCTCCCCAACCCAGCTAACCTACAAAACCCATCGGAAAGGTCGCCCCAAAGGTAAGTGCGGTTTGATCGAAACTGGTTCGCGGCAACTGCAACCTCCTTCCCCCCGGTTTGCACAGTAGTGGGGAGGTTCATCACCCTCACAGGCGGCGCGATCGCGAACACAGTGAGTCAGCAAACACTTCCCAGACCACGGTCCCGAACAAACGCAGTCTCGCGAGGTCCGCAACGACGTAATCGACACCCGACGTTCGATGACGTCCGGCGCGCCATCAGTCTGAGGGCTAATTGCCCTGCGAAAGAAGGGTGGGGCCATAAAAAAAACCAACAGCCCCATTATCAATCAATGCGCGACACTCGGCGTCCCCTGATGGTGCCCCCTGATACCTACGAGGTAATCTCGCTCGCAGTTGTTGGCGTTCTTTTTTTTTGCCTCTTCTTGGGAAGGAACCCGCCAAATCCCTCCGAGCAGCGAGTCGCATTAGCTGTTGCCCAATAGCAGCGCCAATCGGGCACATTATCGGGGCAATCGCGAAATACCTTAAGCCCACCCCAATCGGATATTAAATTGGTTCCCAAAATTCTTGCACTTTAGGTTCCGCTAAATCCGCTAAGACCCAATCCACCATCGATCACACTGTTAGACTTTGGAGGGCGGCTCAGAATTCGGACTTCCTGCAAGAGCAAAGGACCCAACCAGGGGTTAATCTCCACCGGTGCCATAACTCATCGACGGCATTTGCCGCTGCAGTGATTGACGTTTTCGTCGGCTTTGATTTGATCGATGACGGTTGGGTGGATTAAACACACTTCAGGCTTACGGGTGGGCTTAGTTTGTAACATTACTCGTTTTATTGCACTATTAGCAAGCTATCGGTTGCGGGTACGGCGTAATATTTGCACTTAACTGCGCCTGTGACAGCACACTTGACACCTAGCTGCGAGTTCCTCGGGCTCTCGCTCGCACGATCTGCTAGCTTGCCTCGTTGTACCGCGCCTTGTAGGTGTTCTTCCAGATCTCAAACAGGCAGATGGTCGAATGGAACCGGTAGAAGATGGCGAGTGGCATCGATACGTGAGCGATGATCGCCCACGCCCCTACACCGTAGAATCCCATGATAAGCGGCCGGAAGCTGGCGCTACTCTTAACGAGAGCGTTCACCATCCAAGCGGCCAGGTTGGCCACCAACAGGAACGTGACAATCTCACGACCTGGCTTTGTCCGGTTTTGGCGGGCTCCCTTACATCGACGCCACCAACTACTCACGACGAACAGCGTCTGTAGTGAGGTCTGAGCAAGTCCTGCCACCTCGGAGATAACGGCCCAGTGCAGCAGTTGACCATGCGTGTGGTAGGTGCCAATGATGGAGAACACCCCGTACAGGTAGATGCCGGTTTGGGTGACGAGCAGCAGGTGGCAATCGATGGGCAGTGGTGGAGGTCTGCCCGTACGATGCGTCACAACTCGGAGATCTCGCATCTTGGTCATGGCGGCGATTACTCCTGCTAACGTCCCGGCGTATAGGACGAGCTCGTACATCACAATCTCAAGGGTAGCTGCATGACGAAGGCTTCGCTCGCGGCGTAGTACGAAATACATGATGAGGACCAGTAAAGTCAACACCAATGTGACGATTCCAGCGAACAGACCTCGTTGGGCGCTTGAGCAGTCGATTGAGAGTCGATTCGCAGGACGTCCTGTGAGACCTTTCTCGGGTGGAGTAGGTCGAGGTCGCGTCACATCACTATTACGATTTAACGCGACCCAGAGCTGATACATCGTAAGAGCACAAATCAGCGAGTACTCGATGGTGCACGGGAACAGAAATGGAGCCACGTCGTGTACTAACGTGCCCATGATGTTAGTAGTACGGCAGGCAGAGGATGCAGCCGCGAGCTCCCCGTGCTTTGATCCTGCTTTAGGAGATAAAACGGTGGAGTAGAATATTGGCATCTATCTGACAGATTGGATATCTTCTTTATAGCGCATACCTGACTGGAGGTCGGTCCGGTTTGTCGATTGTCCGTGGTTGATATACACGATCTCTTGTTTGGCCTCCTCTACCAACACGTACAGCCACTCACACACGTTGGTGGCGATCATGTGCATGAGTCCAAATCGGGACACGAACGCGTGCTTTTCGAGCCCGAAATCACGTCCACTCACAATGATGAACTGCATCTGGACCAGACAGAGCACCATCCGAATGGTGGGCATCAGCGCGATCAGGACATTTCGACACCCTTCGGTGTTAGCTTGAAAGAGCGAGAGCACAACGTTCACTCACGTCTGTTCTCGAGATGAGCTGGTGTCCTTCTTACGACTTACCATCCAGCTCGAAGTACTGCCCGAAATCAAGTGCTGAGTACACGAGACTACCTATTCCAAACGCTATTGCTCCGATGCGGAGGTAGAACGATCCACCGTGCAAACCGACACCATGACCAGACTTGCCGGACTGTTCTTCTGAGTGAGGAAGTAAAGGAGAACATCGAATAGAAGACACTCGGGATGTTGATGGGGACTACTTACCAGGACACTGTGATAGAAAATCCATCTGAGCTCGACGTCGGTACCGCGCTGCATACAGGAACGTGCAGAACGCGATACTGACGCCGTATAAGTACAGGTAGAACCCTTGGTGAAAGTTAGCAGGTGCGCCACGTGCCACAAGCTCTGTCACTGGCAGTGTCACACCAAGGATGATCAATAACTTTGCATAAAGGGCTGACAGGGCAATCCCGAGATGATTCCTTCAGGGTGAGTCGGCGAGAGGAGATAGAACAATGTTAACTCGAGGCTCCGTGACAGAGTATAGTCACTGGGAATATTGGGGAAAATCCTCTCACATGTGACTCATAAGAAGTCTCTGGGTCTTACTTTGCGAGGTCCCTGTCACGTTGCTGCCGTCGGTGTTCTCGGGTGAGGTCTTCCGTCTTCGTTGACACCTCGGAGCACTTTCTACTGAGTGATAGCTTACTGCCATGTCGACGTAGTAGATCGAGGAAGACACGTCGTTGCGCACCAAAGCTCGACAGACGACGCCGTGGCTCATGAAGGCTCGGTGAGTGTGAGCCACTATTCCGATAGGGGTTCTTCGCGAAATGGTACCGTTCGACCAACTCAACACTGTCTAGTGTACCTCGGCGGCTCTGAAGCGGCGAAGGCCTTGCACTCGTCACCGCAGAGGTCGGACTATGACTTCCATCCGAGTCTCTGTAATTCTGATGCAGGCCGCCTCCTTTGCCGCGTCGCTGTGGTGATCCACCTGGCTCATCATCTGTTGGGGGATGAACGCTGGTGGTGAGTGAAAGTGAGAAGGAGAGAGAAACAATATGCCATCAGTTTCTTAGGCTTTGGCTGATTTGTTCCGATTCCCGCAGAAGTGTCTTCTGCCTTCGTGAGCCACACAAGCCGCCGAGAACACACACCGAAGCTCCGGAATTCGAATCATGCCAGGTGCGTTAAACAGACGAATGGATAAAGGGATAAAGGAGTGAGTTCACTGCTAGATCCACCGATCCTGACGTCGCTTCTCGACGTTTCTCCGAGCTCTGGAAGCCACAGACTGCCAGTCGGTTGTTCCGGAAGCCTTCGGGAGCGCCATTTCCACGAAACAGAGCCTGTTGGTGGGGACTCGTGGGACAGAGGAGTAAGATGGCTGCGGGCTAAGCTAATGCACGGCAAAAGGGTGATCACGCGTGCTAATTGGCTGGACCAACCGGCGGTACGCGATCGCCACCTCTTCAGGTGGAGCCCGCACGCCGATCGGAACTTCCGCGGGCAACACCGAACACCGAACGAAGGAGAAGATGTTGAACAACGAAAAAAAGTCACCACCCTTCACGCCCTACCTCGCCCTAACCGGCATAGTCGGCACCATCTGAAGGTGAACTGCAAAAATGTGTCTCCGAAAACGATGGAAAAAAAATAAACGCTACCACCCTCAGGAAGCGCCCAACCTGCGACACCCATGCGCGTTGACTGACAGGCGCTGTCAAGTGGTTGGTGTCGGGTATGGTGGCATGGTGGTGTGGACGCTCGGTCTCCATTATCGAGTCGAACCCCTGCACTGATAGCGTCGCTCGTCGCTAATTTCGTCACGGCCCTCACCCTTCACTGGAGCATCCACTAGCCCCGCAAGCCCAGCGAATCCACCACCGAATGCTAATTAAACTAGCCTGATAAAGAGTTTATAACATAGTTATTTGCTGCGCGAGTCGCGCACTCTCATTACGCGCAAACGGCACGCTGCCACTCACTCGTGGTTCGGCCTCTCCTATGTACTATCTTCGAAGGCCGACCGGCCATCCTGTGGAGCACTTGACAGCTCTTCGCGCGCGCCTGATGCACTGTCGACGGCAGGTCTGGCAGCGTGCGTTGACGCTTGGGAAGCGTTGTTCGAGGCAGGGATTCGAGGCCGGGCGATTCGATTATGACATCGGATGCGTGACGGAGAGACACGGACGTGGTAGAGCAAAAGCGCGCACGGCAGTAATTCGCGATTTCGAGAGCATTATGATTGAGTTACACACTCTCGATGCACCCGCAGGCAGACATTGCGTGCTAAAAGCCAGACGAGCCCGTGCGGGAATAGGGCGCGCAGATGGTGGAGTGCGAATGCTTTTCGCGTGTCCCTTCGCGTTTTGCCGCACTTCTTGAGAGCCCGTTGCTTCTCGATGTTGAATTTTTGCTTTATTGGCGACTCGTTTATCGCGATCGTGATAAAACCTGGCCGCCCAGCGTAAGGGGTTTTTCGTGACGTGCGGCAGTTATATTGAGCGATGGTCTAATGCACCCGTCGTGTGTGCGTCGCGCCTTAATAGCCTTAATTCGGCTGTCGTAATTTTATTAGCATCACAGCCGGATGATTCCGGCCGAAGGTGTCCGTCTCGGTTTCGCTGTTAATGCGCACCGAGACCCGGTAGCACGCTCCGGCTCCGGTAGCTCGCGCGAGTCAGTGCAGCGGAGAATTGCACATCATCTACTTCTACTATGGCCAGGGTGTACTATGGTTGGGTGTGTTTGCTCTTCCCCCCGACTGCTCAGTTTACAGCACCCCAGGCCGGATGTGGCCGGTATCGGTATTTGCTCTCTGGTTTTCAAGCCTCTGTAAGAGCCTGCCGTCTATCTCGGGCACATCACCTACCGACAACATTTACTGCTCTGCACGTGCACACCTTTTCATTAGGTGGGGCAATAAGTAAGGGAAGGTTTATTTTTAGTATTACGATTGAAAAAATATGTTATTCTAATTCCCGCGACATGGCGAGAGCAACTCAGAGATATTTCTTACTTCGCTCATTTCAATTAGCTGTTGTGTAAAATTTTTCCATTTTAAAATTATCACCAGATAAAAGCACTGACTCACGTACCTGTTCGATGAAGAAGCGGCGGTTCCCGTGGCTGGTCCTGTAGAGCAGGGTGTAAACTCAGGGACACCTTCTGAGTCGATCTAATTGAAGGGGAGAGAATGGGTTCGATTCCTCCTCCTGATTTATTTCACACCTTGATATCTTTTATTTACCAGCACACGTATATTGCGCTATATTTGCTTTTATGTGGACCTTGATTTTGTTGCACTGAGGATTAAATTCATTTCACATGACGTGTCAATAAGTTGTGTGAATTATTAACCGTACAATTTGTAAAGTGTTTTGTGTAAAGCTGGTAATTTGCGAATATTAATAATAAAAATGAAAGATAAGCAAGCTACATTTTTGCTCGCAAGACTGCTCACGGCATTTCCACAGAACTGCCGGTAGTACTCAACGAACATATTTGCCCTAATCACGCATCACATCAAAATAGAACCGTTCGTAGGAATTAAAAGGGCAGACTGTTATCCTTATCTTTATGATGGAAGCATACGCAGCCTCATCCTGATGAAGCCAAAGTAAATTGAATAATCGGCGTCGCAATATATGTGGCAAAACATGTACTTCTCTAAAGTATTCGATTCAAATGCTATCGGTGCTCGTTTTCGGAGGCGCAGTTTTCTTTCAATTTATTAGAAACACGTGATTATAAAAACAACTGACAATAGAGTCCGACGAAGAGGTATATCCTTTCGGTTACAGATTGATTTGTTAATTAGTGTGTGCGTTTTATATATGTTTTTGAATTAAAATTGTATTACAATTGTAAATACTGATATATAATATATTGCAAGATGGTCTTACCGTCCTTAATAATCAAACTTGAAACAATACGTGTTTTGGTATTTTATAATATTAAAAAAACACTTTGGAACCTGTGGATTAGGTTCATGATTGCTCTACTCTTGATTATAAAATGCCTTGTACAACTAAAAACACAAGAGCTGTTGATAGGGTTTAGCAAAATGAAAGGTTTTGTTTAGTCTAGTCGCAATTTTGCTTTCGTGACGATCCTGTGTGATTCCAAAATTCCAGAAACAATGCGCATCAAAATAATGAATAGCCTTCACCAAGCGCTTCCTGTTTTAAGGCACATTCAGTCTCCCATTTGGTTCCAGCGCAAAAGGAAACATGATAGCCCTACGTGAGGGATTGCTCGCAAATCGGCTGCTCTTTCAGGTCGTGCCTTTTTCCCAGCTTCCAGCTCGAATCCCAACGTCAGCAATCTCTCGTCATTGAAGTAAACGAGCTTCGCAACGTTGAGGGATCAACATCAATTTCGATGTACTCATCCGGAAGAGCGCTCTATTGTCCATTAGACTCGTTCTTTACAACGTATCATAATAGGATAGTGGAGCAATATTTAAGAACAGCTTCATTGATTCGATTTGCCCATCGGTATTTCACGATTGATCCCATTTGCTATTCCCACTAGCGCTCGAATTCGGTGTCAATGTGTTGATCCAATCTGAACGTTCTCTTGCGCAACAGAGCGTTTAACAAGTGACATTTACAGGTTTACATAGAGCGAGACAAACTGGTCTTAATATGTTGCTCGTTAAGAGCCAAGTGTTGCTATTTAGCATTAATTTACCGCACATTCGGATGGAAAGATGGTTGGGCATTAGAGACGCGTATGAAATGTGGAAGATGTACGTTACAGAAGTCTCCTGCAGAAAGATATCCTACGAAAGATATGCTCGAATCCTTTCTATTTGAAATTGCATTTCAAATGGTAAATGATAAAAGGGATGAGCTGAAGCTTAGCTTTAGCACAGTATTAGAGAGTCAGCTAGAGCCAGTAAGAGTCTACGCTGATGGTACGAAAACACGACAAAGTCGACGTCCCCACGCAAGAGCTACGGCATCGGTGTTCTGTCGTGGGTCCTCCCGAGAGTACACTTGTGCGGTATCACCTTCAACGATGGAAGATGACACGCGACCGTTGGCGGGAGAAGTGAAAGATTACGATTCACCACCATTCGGGCAGGCTCGATGGTGAATGTCGTAACAACAGGCTTACAGAAGCCCTTTGCTTCCGCATCGCGGTGGCGTTTTACTGAACCACATATCCGGGGCATAAGTGAGTGGTTTTGGAGATGAAGGAGAATTGGAACCCCGAGACGAATTTTTCTTCTCGATTTCAGCAGGTTTACGTGTGCTTTCTTAGGAGCAAGAACCTCTACAAAGCCGTGAAGGAGGATCTTGAGGAGGTGCACTCGGCATTGCTTCCAACCTACCATTATGACGCTCTCCTAGACCTCACAAAAACCTGCCTTTTGCGAATCCTGCCTAGAAGCAACCGCGCATTCAGAAGAAGAAACGTCAAACAAAAAAAAAAGTCCACAACTCCTCGAGATCCGCGAGATTCGAACCTAAAGTCCCGCGATTTCAGAAAGTCTTCATTTCAGAAGTCGTCCTTACGGAGGTGTTCTTTTCTTTTCGCATCTCACACCGAAGATCGAAAGCCGAATTTGTGCGGAAGCCCGTAAATTGCGCCCGGGGGTGGGGAATCGCTTCCCGTCTCTTCCTCCCCCCCTCCTCTTTCTCATCAAAGGGTGGGCATACCCCAGTAAACTAATTTCGGCAAATAAAGTACGCCGCCTTGGCGTCGTTCCGGCAACCAGCGGGCACCCGAACGGAAGCGCACCGCGCGCTGGCAAATTTAATCAAACTCCTGCGGGTACTGTGGGTGAGAGGGGGGGGCCTTCGCCCTTTTGGTGGGAGTTGAATTTTCCCTCTCCCGTGAGCTCCCTGCCCATTGCGTACGTCGCTGATTTGTGCTTCTCTGTGGCGAGTGAGTGTGTTTTTTTTTACTTCTCGTTGCTGCTTTGGCGCCCTTTTTTTTGGGAGCTCTCGGTTGCGCGTAATTTTTTGCACTTCATCACTTGATTAGCGCACGAGGCGTCACACGATGCTGCTGCCGTACCTTATGCCGTGCAGGTTTCGTCGACAACGAATTGAAGATTACGCGCGGTTCGCGCCTCACAACACGTTAGCCAGCGAAACCCGATCCAGATAAGGTTTTTTTTCTTCTTTTTTTATGTTCTTTTTTTTTTGGTCGCCCTTTTCCCGGCGGTGGTCGCTTTTCCGGTGGCGGTGTTGCCGAAAATTCGCTCAGTAAACGTGACAAGGAAGGATGGGTGAGAAGGGAAAAGAAAAATCAAATGAACGCTAACGGAACGCAACACGTGCCCGTTTAAAACCCCGGCTTGAGCGCTGGGAAAGGGCCGATCGTTCTGGGCTTCGATTCGATTTGAATTACACTAAATTGAATTATATGTACGTAGATTTTTATGTATCACTTGTAGCACACCCCCACCCCCACCCACCCCCCGCCGGCGCGTACCCTTCCATCACCCTCCGTTTCTCCCGCGGGTGTGCCGTAAGGGCAGAATCCAATCAGGACCCCATTTCCGCCGGACTCTCGCGGGGTTGGCAGGGTGTAATTATGTTCCCGTCTCACCTCACCACCCGCCACACCTCCCGAGTGTGCTCCTTCCCGGCATTTGGTGTTTTAACGGTGAGATTTTTGCCGCCGAAGGATATTTTTTTGCTACTTCCCGCACCAACTCACCGTCAATTGATCCAATCACCGGGCCCTGGCCGAAGGGCTCGAGGGCGAAACTGCAACCCAGCGGGTGGTGCACCCTCGGGAGAAGTACCACGACCGGGTGGTGCATGATTTGTTCTCCCTTCGGCCCCGGTGTGGCTCGTTGGTCCTTCCCGACGGGTGGTTTTACAGATTTTTCGTTCCGTCACCCTACCCTTAAAAAACCCAACCGAATCGACCGAACGGGCTTACCGGAGCGCTAATGACGCAGCGCCGTCGGTGGCGATGCCCTTAATCCCTATTTACGAGGTTTGCGAGCGTTTGCGAGCGAAATCGAAATGGTAATGGTTTCGCTTCCGGCCCATTTGCTTCAGGCCACCGATACCGGGACCACCTGTGATGCTGTGGAGGGGGAGGGAGGGGTTGGAGAGGTGGGAGAATCCCTCTCCCCAAAACCGGGCCCTCAACCCCCCCTGAACGTTGAACGTTGGTGGGAAAACTGGGCCACCGCCGGTTGCGCTGTCAACAAGTGTCCTGGACAGCCCCTGGGAAAACGTGCAAAGCAAGGACCTCACAGAGGAACGGGGGAATGGGGAGCTGGGAGGGGGGATAAAGCGAGGAAGGCGAGAACGTTAATCACATCACATTCTGCACTGCCGGGCCGATTAGCTTGGCCAGGATGGTCCGCTTAACGAGCTCGCACGATCGCCTGCTCGTTAGACCGTGCTGTCTCCTTCTCGCTCTCGTTCTCGCTCCCCCTCCCTTGTACATAAGGGCCCCCAGGAGGTGGAGGAAGCAGAGAAGAGCAGAATGGAGGCAAGCAACAAGTGTGGCATCGCTACCTGTTGCCCAAAGCCCACGAGCCAATCTAACCCGTGTCCAGTTTTTCCCGGGACCTCAGAAACGTCGAGGCCACTGCAGAGCGACTTCTCGCTTTACGACACCTTATTCGAGCGCTTCTGTTCGATCTTTCGTTCGAGGGTGATTGTGTCTATCGAGAAAGATGATTGTACTTACCGCGCGCGGTTTCCGCTGGGTAGCGTTTCCATTTGCTCCACGTGTCCAATCGCACGCTTTAGCAAACTCTCAACACCTCACAACTCGCAAACACTGGAAAACACTGGCAAACACCTTCAGCACCGTGACCCTGCTCAGCTGGCCGCTCCATCCAACAGCTCCCCGTCCGTTTGCTTGCGAGCGAGCGAGAGTGAGAGACAGATTGTGGCTCCTCTTTTGACGAATTTGTGCGCGCGAAAACGCCAGGTTGATTGAAGAGTCCACGTTCGCCTGAATAAGCGCCGGTTCGCCTGAACGCGCGGAAATGCCAACACCTGGCACCCTAAGAACACTTTGCGTGTTCACTTCCAAAAAGGGCTGACCTGCTGGAAGGGCTTTTTAGGCCACCGTTCGCTGTCACGGCAACTATCGAACTGACGCTGCTGATTCGGCGACCGTTTCCTTTACGATACCTCTGTGGTGCGCCTCACCCGGTGGGGGTGGAGGAGGAGGGCGAGGAGGGATGGAGGAACTGCCAGAGGACTCGTGGTTCGCAATGGCGGCACATCCCTGTGCCAGGAGCGAACCGGAAGCGGCCCGACCGAACCCGAACTTCGCAGCTCGGGCGACTCGAGCGAAAATGGAGCGGGATGTGGAGACGTGGCTCTGTGTGTGTGCGTGTGTGTGTGTTGCTAACCCTCGGGGCTACCATTAGCCCAGCCGCCGGCTTCATGTACTACATAATGCCCATCCCCCCTCCCCCCCTCCCCTTCACTACTCCCTTTCACGCCACCCGCTTAATGTGAGTCGTCCTCGAGCCCTGTCCCAGGCCGGAGATGAAGATGAACCCCCTCGTGCTGGCTAGAAGGCCGCGAAGCGCTAGCGGTGGCGCTAGGTGCAAGAAAAACATACCGACCACCCTCTGCCACCTACCCACCCAGCCACCCTTCCGGCGCTTCCGGCCCGAGTGGCAGGACGAAAGGACGAAAAGGGGCCGGCTCGTTCGCGCTTTTCGCAATGCACTTTCCATCCTTCTCGCTCGCTCGCTCGCCCCATCTCGCTCATCGTTGCTCGTGCTCTCTCCCTCTCTCTCTCTCGTGCGTGTTCTCGCTCTCTCAACCGCGGGGCAGCATCCGGGATGAGCCCAACAGGTTGTTTGGCTTGGCGTGGCGTTTGGTTTGGCGGTTCGAAGAGGACGTTTCGTGTGACGGCGAACGGAAACCAAATGAAAAGAAACCCACCCTCCTGCAGAACCCCTGTCACAGACGGGTGGCTTTGTGTGCGTAGGTGTGAGAGAGAGAGAGAGAGCGAGAGAGTGAGAGAAAGCGACCGTTAGTAGGCTTGCGGGCCGAAAAATCAAAGGCAAGGATTGTTCGAGAGCCACGCGTGTTGTAACTTTTTAAAATACACAACCACACGTGTGTGTGTGTTTTCTTTTCATTTTTTCCTTCCTCTCAAGCCGCCCTCCTTCCCCCTCCCTCCCCTTTCTTCTCCCGCTCACCCTTCAGGACGTCACTGGTGATGGGAAGTAATATTTCGAAACAATGCGCAACTGGAGCGGAAGACGATCGACTCGGGGGAAGGATCGGGTATAAAAATAGAACCCAAATGGGAGAAAGAACTATTATCCATCCCGAAAAAGGATCCCCCATCGGGTGGGTGGCAGCAACAACAAAAAAACGGTACAAAAAAGGATTGGCGCTATTTATTTGATCAATTTATTTCATTTCATATTCCCAACCCAGTAAACCAGGCGGGTGCGGGAGGGACTCCCATGAGTGCTCTTTCTCTCTCTCTTTCTCTCTCTCACTCTGGCGCGTGATAGTCAATTTCTTCTTCTTCTGCGACATATCCCATCACGATGGCAAGTAATCGCTTTTGCACCCCTAAAATAACCTATTTATTCATCGGTCGTGCGTGCGAGGGTACGCGCGTGTGTGCACGAGATTGAACATGCACATATCAAGGCACACGGTACGGTGGCACAGGGGTAAGCACGGCGGGAGGCCGGAGGAATGGCGAAAAATTAAAAGAATAAAAAAAAATCATCCCCTAGATCGTTACATCCCGACCGGTTGGAAAGGACGACGCTTAAGGGGGTTGCGGGGTCGCGCGAGGGGTGCAATCGAATCCTGCCTTTATTTGTGCTCTGTCTCGCTCGAACAACAGCGCTTTCTCGCTCTCTCTCGCTCTCTCGCTCGACAACACACGCTTCTCGCAGTCGGACATATGCGCACGTACGCTGCAGAAAAGGGGTGGCTGTGGGCGGGTTTGGGGTGATTTGCTGTCCGGGTGGTATCCGTTTTTTGTTGTGCCCCCTTTCCCGTCCACAATCTTCCACCCACCATCCCCCCCCCACCCCCCCACTTCCCACCACACCACGGTCGAATGAGTTCGGTTGGCTCGAGGGCGATAAATGGCGCAACGGTAGCATCACTCCTGCCGAGTGGACGGGGTGACCGGGGTGCCAGGTGCGCGGGGAGGGGAACAACAAACGGCCAAATCAATGAGCACGGTGCGGGGCCCCAGGTGCTGGTGGAGTTTGTGGAGGAAGGCAGCGGACGCTTCGGAGGCTGCTAATGGCGAAACGGAGATGGGAGGAGAAGGAGGGGGGGACGGGGGTGGCATGCAGAGAAGCGGGAAAGGTGGAAAGGTGTGGAAAGCAATTTCGTGTCGGTTTTTCCCGGTTTTCCGTGTGTCCCTTTTTGCTGCTCATGCGCCGCAGGACCTCGCACGCGTTCGTTCAAACGGAACGTGTGACAGAGACCGCACCGTGTGTGCGTGAGAGAGAGAGAGTGTGAGAGAGTGAGAGAGAGAGCACGCGAAGGACGATATAGCCGTCAGCTTTCTAAATTGGCGGCCCACCGTCCTTAAGTGACGGTCGTTTCGGGTGCTCCCAGGAGAGGAGGGGTGTCCTGATCGGGGCTCGATTGACCCGCCGGGATTGCAGCCGGGAAACTGCACGCGGAAAACTTCCTCACAACCATCACCCCCACCGTCAACCGCAGGCCGCATGCCACCGCGGATCGGTGTTTCTTTGGGTTTTTCGGTTGGCGTTTGTTTTTCTTTCGGAAATCAAACCCCTTTGGGAATGAACCAGTTGAAGGAGGAGGGTGCGAGGGGAGGGGTGGGGCGCGGGGAAGGAAGGAGGGGTCGAGGAATGGGAATCGAATCGTCCTGTTGCTTCGGCCACTCACAAAACCGGAAGCTCACGCATTCTTAGCCTTCAGCCTCCTGCAGGACTTCGTGGGCTGGGGGAGGAAAGGGGGATAGGGTGAAGAAGAAGAAGTAGAAGAAGCTGACAGAGGCGGGGATCGTATAACAATCTGACTACCTCAATCTTCTTTCCCAAAACCAACCAACCTTCCTCCCGCAGGTGCAGCTTCCGTTCGTCCTGCCGCCTCACTGTTATGTACTCCGCGGGCGCTCTTCTGGAGGCATGGAGGGAAGCAAGAGGGGGGTGGCGAATGGTGACAGGGGAGCTGGGAAAGCCCGGTTGTAAAAGGATGGCAGCGAGCAGATTGCGAAAGGGCAGTGAAGCATGTACACCGGCGCATCCACGCCGTTGAGCACACCTGTTGAGAAGCTGCCAGCGTTGGGTGCTGCGGGTGGGTGGAGCGGGCAGGGAAGGTAAGGGAGCGAGGGGAGGGGAGGGGAGGGAAGGGAAGGGTGTTCCGCTTTACATAGCACTTAAGGCTTGGTCCGTAAATACAGCGACGTGGCAGCGATGGCGGCTGCTACTTTCGCTGGCATCCGATCCGAGGTTTGCAGGTTCGAGTTGGAAGGTTGCAGGAGCCAAAGGGGGGAGGGGGGAGGGGGGGGGCGTTGGAAGCCGGCGAGAAGCGAGAGGCTCGAGTAAGCACGAAAGAGAGAGAGAGAGAAAGAGAGAGAAAATGGCAACGGTGCAGGAGAGAACATCAAAAGGACAAGATCGGGAGGTCCTGGCGTGGAATAGGCCTGCCGTTCCCTAGCTCGGGGACACGTGGCAGAAGGGTGAACAGGAGAGGTGGATGAGAGAGAGAGAGAGGAGGGGGCTAGGAAAATTCTCGGAAAACGGAGCGGATTAGCCTGGCCACGAGACATCTTTCATAGTGGGATGTTTTCGTCGAGCTTCGAGCGCAGGACGACGTGTGGCAAAGTGTGAAGGATGAGAGGAAGGGGGGGAGGGGGGGGGGGAGGGAGGCAGGAGGGGATTCTGGACTTGCTATCTCTCGAGCGCAAAGCGGGGCACTTTGTGGGCACCACACACACACACACACACATGTATTCTGCAACCCTTTTTCGCTACCTGAAGTCAGTCGCTTGCCGTACGTTGCTGTCAGAGGGTGAGAAAGGGGTGAGTGCGGAAGGGAAGAGGTGAGAAGGAGGGGGGGGGTGGGGGTGGCTGGCGAGGTGAGTCCATCCCCGATAAGCCTGAATAGCAAGCACAACCCTGCGGTGGTCAGCTTGGGGTCCGCTTTCCACACGCTTTTCCCCGGAAAAGCCTATTCTGCCAGGTGTCGCCTCCGAAGGAAAGCGAGAAAACGGTGTACGTGTGTCTGTGAGTGTTACCCTCACTCCCTCATTCAATTCTAGCAATCATCCCCATGATACTACCCCCCCCCCCTGCCCCCGCCTCCCCCCTTACCTGACCACCCTCTACTCAGCCCCCATCATAACTGGATGCTCGGAAAAGCCACCGCTTTGCGTTTAACTATTTTATTGAATTGCCTCCATCTCTCCACCCCCCCCCCCCCTTCCCCCCCACGCCCCTTCCCCTTCAACCCACTCATTCATCAACCGTAGCAACCGAAGCGAGGGAGGGTGGTTGGGGATTTTGCTCGGTGTGAAAATTAAATGCGGCACAAAACTCGACACGGGAAATGTCACTCAAGCCGACGCTCAAGGTTTCTGCTATCTGCACCCGTCGGTGTCGCCACACGTGCTCTACGTGACTACGCGCACCTGTGTGTTTGTGTATGTGTGTGTGTGTGTGTCGATGCAATTATGAGACCGTCGAGACCGTGTGTGTGTGTGTGCAGCGACCACTGATTGGCACCATCAAGCCAGGCTAAAGCTTTCCCGGGAATGGGAATGTCCCGACGGAACTGCGCTTCCTTGATGTGAGCGTTTTCTCTTCACTATCCCTCCCCCCCCCTCTTTTTGTCATGTCAGAGGGGGGGGGGGGGGAGAGGGGTGCATTTCGGTTGCCAATTTAATACCGGTTCGGTTCTCCCCCCTTCCCCCCCCCAACATCATCTCCGGGACATGGGCCACGAATTGTTTTTATCCCAAAACTGTTCAGTGCCATTTCTACCCGCCCACCCCCCCCACCCCCCCTTTTTCTCAATTGAGTCACCCCATTTGACAGCTTCCTCTTTGACAGTAATGACAGCTGCCGGCCGGTCGGGATGGCACAAAACGGTGGCGCTATTTTCGCGCCCCCGGAGTGGGTGCCATAACCTCACTTTAAGAACCCGGTTGCCGCGCGGATTGAGTTATCGGACTTCTCCGCACTTAGCGGGCTGCCGGGTTCGATTTTCCTCCGAGTTTTTCCCCGTTTTTCCACCCTTGCTGAGGCGGTACTTTTCTGCTCGAACGCCAGGGAACGGGGAGCGGTAGGGGGGGGGGGGCTGGGGGTGGAGTAGTGCGTTTATTATGTGTCACCCCTCTTCACGCCCACCGAACCACCGCTCCACTAAAGGACATGGCCAAAAACGGTCAAAGATGGCCGACGTCCACCCCTTTTAACCTTAGGTTGGCCCCGGCGGGGGGTGAGAGGAGTTACGGAGGGGTTGCCGAACATGAAAACGGTAGGAGGGCATTATTTCCGGAAGAGATGAGTGTGCTTAGGTGTGTGCGCGCCCGTGTGTGTGTGTGTGTGTGTGGGTTATTTTTTATCCTTGCTATTTCTTTTCGGTTCTCCCCTTATTCAGCGTGCGTGTCCTGTAAATTGAAACGAAAGCGACAACCTAATGAGCGTCGACCACCTGCAGAGCGCCAGTGACAAGGGTGATCGAACTTTAAAAATATCACACACACACACACACACACACACACTGAAGATGATAAAACATCGGAAAACGGTGGCTTCGATAGGGGGAAGGGGAAACGGTCGAGAAATTCATCTCACCGAGCCGTATCCTGCGTGGGCCAGGAGTTGTTCGCAGGGCATGCAATCGTCTATAACGCCGGTTCGAGGGTTCGAGCTAGGATCGGAGGTCCCTTTTAGGTTGTGGAAAGGACACTTGTCCTTTTGGTTCGGTGGATTGAAGTTCGGCTAGGGGTTAGGGGACAGGATCCACACACAATTACACATTCACACACACACACACTCGCACAAGGGGTGAAAAATACACGCGAGTTTTCCGAGACGCCGTGGAAATGAACCGTCCGTCTCACGCTAATCGCGGCGGCGTACTGATCGTGATCCGGATCCGCGATCCCGCCACGGCACCAACCCTAAAGTGCAATTGCGTTCTACCCTGCTTTTCCACTCTCGTCCCCTCCCCCCTCCCCCTCTCCATGATTGCCCACACCCTCAGAGGCTCAGTGGTTTGGGCCAAAAATTCGAAACATAAAACGGTTATCGAACCGTGTTCGTTTCGGGAACGAGGTTTCCACTGAGCTGGCATGGGAGAGGGTGCAGGTTGTTGTTGTTGCATGACCCCTCACCACTCTCTCTCCCCCCCCCCCCCCCACTCTCCAACACTTCCGGATGGTCGACCGGAGGCGTGCCGTGAGATGGTACTTCCGGTTGGGTGACGAGTTGGTTATTGCTATTTTTTTTGCTCCCCAAGTACTGCTCTTCACCACCCCCTGTTCTCTTCTAGCCCCGTTGTCTCCCCCATCCTCCCACTGCCCCGCTATCCACATCATTAACCCGTTTCGGCGCGTTTTGCAGCATCGACGCACGAACAATCGAACAACGCGTCGAAGCGGTTGGTGGCCTATGAGGGGGGTTGAACGGTGCGGGGTTAACATTTTTATGCTGATGAGCCCTGTTACCATTCTGGGCCGCGCTTTTGTTGCTCCACACGGCCCCCGACAGCAAACCAAACATGGTACTTTAATTTGAATCCCCACCCAGATGCGCCCAGATGCGGTGGAGGGGTTTGGTGGCCCGCGGAAAGGGCAACTGGGTGGGTGGGGAGCGGGGGGGGGGGGAAAACAACCAAAAACAAACTCGAACGTTTGGCGCACCCCCCCGCTCCACCTCTTTGTAGGTGGAGGGTGGTTTTTGGGTGGCATAATATTAACAACAAAGCCCGGGAGTAGCGTACCCGAGGATGGAAACCACCCCCAGGGGAACGGTGGACGAGAGGGGGAGGAGAGTGAGGTGATTTGTCGTTGAACGCGTGCCCGCGTGCGGTGGCAGCGAAGGGTTTGGCGCGCGCGTGAAAGGGCGCGCCAAGCGATCGGAACGGGGGTTGATTTTTTTTATTTCAACCCCTATTTCGATGGCCAACGATCGGAAAGGTGCCGTGCCGGTGCAGTCAACCGGAACGCACCGGGCAGGGTTTGCTCTGGTTCGTCAACCCTTTCCTCGCTTCACAACCCCCCCCCCCCCTCTCCCGCCCCTTCACCCTTGGGTGACCTTCCCAGAGTTCCAAGCAGCTCTGTCGATCGATCGATCAAGCTCGACAATGCTCCGTGTGGAAAAGGGATGAGGGGTGGGGGGGGGGGGGGAGAAGGGGATAAAGGGTTGCAAGGCAGGTAAGGGTGGTCAGGGGAGGGCGCATTAAATGCACCACGCACCAAGCGGCACGCCAGCAAAAGGGCGTTGCGCAACGCGAGCATTGATTAGTTTCGAGCAGCATCAATCGGCTTGTGGTGCGTGAGAGAGAGAGAGATGGGTGACTGGCGATGAAAAGTCGTGCAAACACCATCCCCCCCCCCCGCTCTCCCGCTGCACGAGAGGTTGATCATCCCCTTGCAGCTGCTTCGCCACCCCTGCCAAGTACACATTGTTACAGGTCACATGAACAGACCGGTCCAAGATCAAACCCCGCGGGTGGGAAAAGAGAGGGGGTGAGGGTGGCGCAGTGGTGACGGATGATTGAGCTTTTGTGCGTACGTGTGTGAGTGTGTGTATGGGTGTGTGTGTGTGTGTGTGCAGGCCAGAGGATGCAACATTCGATCGATTGGCCTCTCGGTCACCTTTCGGCGGCATTGTTCGTTCGTGTTGAGCGTGGGGTGAGGGGGTAGGTGGTTGTATACCCACACCCCTTCCTGGTGGGAGGGAAATCATTCCCTCCCCCCTCTTCTCCCCACACCGTCACACCCCCTCACTCCTCGAAACAACGAACGGACGGCTTTCATCGCCACCCGCTTCCGGTTGGACAGGAAGACCGGAAAAGCGAGCCCGGGTGAGTGGGAGGGTGCATGTTTGTCACCCCCTTCGATGAAAACTCTTCTCTCCTCCCTCCCCCTCCCCTCCCCACCCCTGCCGGATGCATTTTCCCGCAGCACGGTGCGTCAGTTTGTCCAAAAGGCAGGTCGTTTTTTTTTGTCGAGCTAAAAACAAGAGGAACTAAAAAAAAAAGCAGAAAAGAAAATGAACAACTAAATAAAACAAGTTTTCCCCCTGTTCGCCCTCTCACCCCCCTTTCAAATAGCACCCCACCCCCGGTGAGGGGGTGTTTTTTTATCCTTTTTTTATTTCGGGACCGTCCCAAAGAGCTGGTGTTTTCCTCTTTGAAAGTTGAACGTTGCACTTTCCCAGGTGGCAAGGGGTGTGCGTACGCCCACGCCCGCGTGTGTGTGTGTGTGTGGTCGTTGTTTTTCCTGCACTCTACCACACCCCGCACACCTCCTCCTTCCTTCCCCTCGATTCGGGATGTTCTCGCAGCCCACCGGTCCGGCTCTCGGAACATCAATCAATTCCATTGGAATATTGCCGGCCCCTAATTGAATTTCCCATCGCACCGATAAAGGGCCGACCGGCCAGCTCGCCACACACACACACACACACCGATCCTTAGGCCTACTCGGGCACCGGAAGCGTACATTAGGAGTGCAAAAAGGCGTCCCTCGGTTACCGGCGGCGACGACGACGACGACGTCGCTTCTGCTGCTGATGGTGATGATGTTTGCTACACGACACGACAGGCACACTTTGTTATTGTTATTAGAACCGGCGTTATCTCCGGTCCCGTGCGCGAGATTTCCATTCTGGCCAACCACACGGCCCTTCGCTTTTCCGCTTTTCCCATTCGCTCGTCTTCCTTTCTCCCGCGCGCGCTCTCTCTCTCTCTCTCGCTTGCTCGTTCGTTCGACCGATGATTAACTCCTTGCACCGGGCCGAGGGAAAACTTTGTGCCATTTTCCATTCGCCCCCTCCCCTCATGTACACACACACACACACTCTGGAGGCACGCAAGCATTTTCCACCGCACTGGCTGGTCGGATGGTTCGCTTGCCAGATACATTACAACCTGGTTGAATTAATTCAATTTGGTGTGAATAAAAGATTTTTAATTGAATTCTAAATTAAATTTTCGTGATCGAACTCGATGCCCCAGGGCTCGCGTTGTCGGCTCGAGGGGTGAAAGAGGTGGCGAGGGGGAGGGGGGGGGGGGGAGTGGGTGGTTTTTCCTCAAGCACCCACGCGCCCTGCACCCGGCCAGTGTGAAGGAAGCGAGTGCGTGTGACATTAGAAATGGAACATCACGGCAATGGTTGAGCGATTCCTTGCCCGAATGCGCCCGGCCCTTTAAGGGCTCGTCGATTATAGCGGCTCGTTTGACGGATGCAATGCACTGCAGCGCGATGCATTCCGGGGTGATGATAGCATTTGGGATGGCGGTGTTGAAAAAACTTCCCAAATAAAATGACCCACAAAACCTTGCATCCTCGCAAAACCTTTTGTCGCATTTTTGGTGATTTTCCTGAGCCAGGAAAGGAAATGATTGAACGAGTTTTTCGATTTTGGCCCCAGTGAGGGTGTTTTTTTTTTGCATTTCTTTCATTCTGCCATTCCATCTCACTCGCCGGGAGCGTCGAAAGGGGGCTTAATTTTATTTCCGATATTTTAATTAAACGTCAACCATCGCGGCAAGGACTCCGGGTTGAGTGAGTGTGTTTATTTTGTTCATAATTTGGGGGTTTTGGGCTTTTTATTTAAGTTTTGTTTTGCCGCCCCGTTAATCGCATCAGGCAGGCTAATTGGACGAGTCGCTTGACGGTCGATTGGTTGAATTTTGTGTGTTGGTGTGCATTGATAGCGATTTTTACGTTCGTTTGCTTACTGACAAAGCGCGCAAGGTCTCGGTGGCGTCTTGTATGTCCAGATGGGCCTCTGGAGGTCTCACAGAACCAGAGTAAAATGATTTGAGAAACCGTAATAACCGATATGTGCCTTCGTAAAACAACAGCACAACACTAAGTGACTCATTTGAGTGACTTAAGAGGAATAAAATCCCAACCATTAGACGTCAGATACTCCTCTCCGAGCTGTCAAATAGAGCTCGTGGCTCTTCTCTGGAGTTCCCTGGAGCTGGTAATTAGAATATCCTCCAATCGCCCACCTTTCCCACGCCTGAATGTAGGCAAATCGTACCGGATATGGCGGCCAACCGCAGGGACGATGACCACATCGGTTGTGGTGAGTTGGGAGAAGTGCTATGGCTTCCAGCCTGGGAACCCAAAAATAGACACTCCTCCAGCAGCGCACTCAGCCGTCCTGCCCGCCGCACCTGAACCGAAGCCTACGAGCCAGATAATGAGCTGCACCGGATGTGCTTGTCTAATAGCAGCTCTTTCCGAGCCTACCACGCGAAGGGGTTGGTTTTAAAACCCACCCCTTTTTGCTTTCATGTGGCAACGCGGGATGGGAAATTACGATGCGAAAGTTGCAATCGGTGACTCACCCGCCATTGCAATCATCCCCCTTCTCCTCTCTCCCTCCCCCCCCCCTCTCCCCTCCCTGCCAACAGGGGCGTTCGATTTATTACAGGCAAATAACGCATGGGGTTTGCCGGATCAGTGCCTAACCTCAAAGTTGAACCGATCGATCGGCTTCCGGTGGGACTGCGTTGGGGTTGTGCATGATACATGTCGTAAAAGTACGTAATCAGTAGTAAATTATGCTGGAAGCAAAACAACAACACCCCTATTCTCGGGGGCGAGAGGTGGTGTTTGATAACCCTTCTTCAGGTTGGAACTTAAACTACAAATTACTACCGAGTTGTGAATGTGAATCGCCCGATGCGGGAAGCAAGGGATTTCTTTAATTTATTGGCTCACCTCACACCCACACCCCCCCTCCCGTCCCCCTCGACCATCTACCACACAATCGCTCAACATCATCAATCAATTAGCAGTGATTCGTGACGAGTGTCATTATGTGAGTTGACCACCTTGTTTTGGGGGAGAGAACAGCCTAAGTGGGACGTGTAGAAGGGGGTTGGATTTTTGCCAACAAATTAATCAGCTTAATCGAGCTTAATATATCTTGTGGTCACACATCCACACACACACACACATACGTTGTACACCATCGAACTACTGCTCACTTGGTTCGACCATCAGCGAGACGTCGACGTCGACGACGATGGTGGCGCTATCTTAAGCCGACGCGACCGACGTGATTTCATCGATTCTATCCCACCCTCCCATGTGTGTGTGCGTGTGTGTGCTCTTTTCCTCCTCCCTCCTGTTTCCTCCCCACCCCCTCCCGTCCCCTGGGGTCCACCTATCGATCAGCACCCCTAATCAACGATCGGATCTTATCGCGCGGAAAAGGGATTTTCTCCTCAACCTGGATCCTTCGGTGGAACGTCGACGCATCGGTTGAGTTCCGGTGGTGGGAGGTATGCTGGTGGGGGTGGGCTAAGTGCGCAAAACACGCTTTCACGGTGGCATGAGTGCGTGTGTGTGTGTGTAGGTGGGGGTGAGTTCATCCTCACCCAGGCTGCCACCGGACGGTGGGTCGATCCAACCGCTCAGTACTGGAGCGGCAGTTCGCGCGGTTACTGTTCCGAAAAAACACCACCCGAGGACGCCAACTGACCCTCCCGGTCGCGAAAGGGGAAAAACGCGTGCCAAGAGGGAAGGGGGGGGGGGAACCCAGTGGAAAAGAACCAAAAAAAATAACACCCAGAGGAGAAGCACACGCGTTGAAGGAGGAGGAACGTTTCGAGCGTAACCTGAGAGCCATGCCCGAAACGAGCGAACCGCGACCAAACGACGATGGTGGTATTGGTGGGCAGGTGAGGTAGCGGGGAGAACTTCCTCAAGAGCGGGCGGGGGTTGTGGGCGGTAGAGTGGAAGGGTGAAAGGGTCAACCAGGTCCAGGTGACACTGTTCGAGGACTAGCAAAGGCCCAAAACAGTCGCCGTTCGAGATGAAAGGAACGGTGAACGGTGAACGGTGAGCGGTGAACGGTGAGCGGTGAGCGGTGAACGGTGAGCGGTGAGCGGTTCCACGGCGCCGGTTCGCAGCTAAATATAGCCCAAGCGAAGCCGGATTAACCGCGCATGAGTTATCAAAGGGCGCAGGGTCGGGCTGGTTCCCGATTTAACAGTTGATTGACACTCCAAAGCGGTCCTTAGGGGTGCGGGAATGGCTGCTCGGAATGGCGGAAAAACGATACCTCGCGCTCCACTGAACCCTTCAGTCGCCTAATGAACTGTTCCGTTCACCAACAGCCGAACGGATGAAAAGGGTCGTCATGTGTGGAGCGTGAAGTGGTCGTTAATTTCCCACCGAAGCGTCGTGCTGGCGAGTTGGGAAAAGGGGTTGGGTTTTGGGAAAGGGAGAAAAGAGCGGCTTCCACGATCCAGCTGACTCGCGCCGTTCTTTCGCAGGGTACACCTGGTGGGGGCTTCATCACCCTCACGGTTCCATCGATCGTGGAAGACTTAGACGGTGGACCTCCAACACCGACGGGTTCGTTCCAGAAGCGACCACCTTCGGTGCATTCTACTGGTCGTGTGCCACCGCCACCTATCCTGCGTGCGATATCGATGCAACCTTCGACCGGGGTGGCGTCCCATCACGTGCCACCACCTTCAACACCTGAGGAGAAGTCGAAGTTCACGCGCAGGTACGTGGCCGGTGTGACTGGTATTAGCTACGCGCTGTTCCTGATCGTGTTTGGGCTGATCGCCTTCATCACCGATGCGGTCGAGAACAACGCTCGTTACCCACTCGCGGAGGTGTTCGCACTGTACATGGTCACGGTCGGTATCGTGTACTTCGTGTTCTTGTACGTCGACATCCGGCTGTATGTGAGCCGAGCACAAAAAGCCTTCGAGGAGCTGGAACGCCGTCGGCAGCAGTTTGAGATGCCAACTGAGAATGGAGGACCTGCCGTGCTGGCACCTTTGGAACCTGTGCGACATGATTACTGCTTTGTGACGGGACGGCATGGTGAGATCATCTATCTGAAGTTAGGTGCAACCTGGTTTTGCTTTGGGTTGCTCATCCACTCGGTACTGCTGCTGTCGTACCAGGGTATCCTCATGAACAGTCGTGACGGAAAGTGGGCTGAGTGCGCATCCAACACTACCATCGCGATGGAGGTGTTGTTCCTGTTCTACTGCCTGTTTCTAATCTTCTTCTTCTGGAAGTACGCCAACATCGTGATCAACCGTTACCGCGGAATGGCTCGATTTGGAATCATGCACGCTATTGGCACAGCACTCGCTTTCTGGGTGTTGACGATCGTACGTGAGACTGTGGTGGCCATCCGCATCAAACAGTCGTACTACGAGGACGACGTCGTCGGAGTTCCTGTGGAGGGCGACCGAGATGCGTCCATGATCGCTCCAAACGATTGTCCAGGACCTGAGGAGCTCAACCAGGTGTTGGCATCCTTCTCGCCGTATCTATACCCGTTTGTGATTGAGTTCAATATCCTCATCGTTGGGCTGTTGTATATGATCTACGCCAACATCAGTAAGTGCCCGAAGAAGATCACGGTGCGAGGTCATCACGGGAATGCGCACTCCTCCAGAGCTGGTGGCAGTGTGGTTGACTTCGATGGTCGAAGTGAGTATAGTGACCACTGTGAGGACACCCTGGACCACGAGGCTCAGGTGAAGTCGAGGCTGGTTGTGTATGGAGACTGTCAACATGCAAGCCGCGGGCTGTTCGCTGGATTGCTGCTTGTCGTCGCCACCATCGTTGTCATCATCCTGTTCCACATCGCGTCACGTGACGAGTAAGTTCATTCACCTATCAACTCACCATTCAACCTGCTAGCTGCTATACAGGGTGTTTGGAATGCGCTGGAGGACGACGGCAGGTGCTACGGAGTGTTTTTTGGGGTGATGGTTAGCTTTCAAGAGGTGTAATGTCATTGAGACAGACTAAACTAAAGCCTGTGTTAACGTTTGAGAACCTAAAACCTAAAAAAACTATCTTCTCAAAGAGCGTAAGTGAAAAAGGGCACTTACCGTATTGAAGTGAGAAGAGTTTGTATAGTTTGTAAGGCCACACCTCATTGGGTACTGCATGCTTGCTTGTCACACTTTCGTGTTCGCTAGCGTGGAATAGAAAGCTTCGTTAAATGAACGCTAGCAGTTTTAGAACTATGCTTGAGCGAACTTCGAAAGGTTGTCGTGGATTGTTTAGTCTGTCTGTCGTCATATAGGCTTCAAATGGTTGCTCTCAGTTAGCTTACAATACATCTGGGGTTATCTGTGCGTAGCATGAATGTTGTCTTTTGCTAAAAGTTAGATAACACTTTAGCTAAGAGGATGTTTTTTGATAGATCGTTTATGGTGCATTCGTGCATTTATTACTTTATGAAAAATCAGACACTTTACACTTTTGATGATATTTCGTGCTAATTGTGCGTTTTACAAGTGGTACTTAGCAAACATCCTTTCTATATACGCACCTTTACCCAAGGACAGCAAAAAGTGTTGACTTTTCGTAACTACTGCGTATGCGGAAGGATGATAACGGGTGTTTTATGTCATTGCGTTCGTCGAGTCCCTCCCAAACCACGCTAGCTTATCGCAGGTTGTCTGCAACCCAAACATCCTTAAGAGCACTGCTAAGACGCTAATCTCCGCCATATCCGAGCCCTCCACCTGACGTCACGGTATCTTGTCTGTGTGTTCGTCCATAGTGACTACCGCGACACTGGCATCCTATTGGACGGAATTTTCGAGGTGACCGTGCTAGGGATCATGATCCTGGCCACGGTTATCGCCTACTACCAGACGTCCCGGCTCGACATCAACCCACATCCAATCTCGCGCCTTGACGACGTCCTGCTGTTCATCGCCATCCCTGCCTTCTTCTCTGAGACGCTCTTCAGTATGATTCCCGCGTTCGAGAACGGTTCCATCCTGAACGGGTTCATCGTATTCACGCAGATAGTGCAGGTGCTGTTGCAGACACCGTGGATCTGTGACGCTCTACGACGTTGCTCAAACACCGAGGAACTGCAACGCACCAAACCCGGCAAGGAGCTGGTCACGTTCATGACCATCGCGAACGTCTCGCTGTGGGTGTACTACACCTTCTCCGTGAAAACGGGCGATTTCGGAGATGAGCGGTACGACTACTACGGTGACGTGCTGTGGTCGATCCTAAACCACCTGTCATTGCCGCTCATCATGTTCTATCGCTTCCACTCGTCCGTGTGCCTGGTAGACATCTGGCGTCATTCGTACGAGCCTGGCGAGATGGCTCACTGACGCCGGTCGTCGGTCGCCGGTTCAACATCTACCACGCAAAAGTATTAGTGTCCCTCGCCCTCGCAGAGCCGTGTCAGATGACGCGCGTTTGGTGTCATCGTGCTCACGTGCCAACGCGCGGAACAAAAGAACGGATTACTTCGCAGCTCTGGGGGGATTTGCAGAGTGTCTCGATCGGGATTTCGGATGTTTTGTGCACTCTAATCCAGGCGGGTTTAGCGCGAATCCGGACTCGCGGGATGGGGCAGGACACCAGGGGGGAAAGGGGAAAGGGGAAGTAGACAGACGAGTGGGAGGGAAAAGGGAAGAGTGGCAGCTCGACACTCACGTTACTCAGCCGAGCACACGTTAAATAAATGTGTAGAGAGAGAGGAAAAAAAATACACCCAACCGCCGGTTCGTTATCGGATTCGTTGTTATTTAAGCGAACACCATGCGAAGTGCTGTCAAAAATTCATTCAAAAGCCCGAAACCCCAAGCCTACGAACACCTCAGAGATAATGCGTGGCCCTTATCGCGCCCTTAGCCCGAGTGTTAATTGGTGACAAGGAACCGCTAATAAATAAATGTATGGATAATAGCATGGTTTCCATGGATAGTTAGAATGAAGTGGAGCTACTACTATACTACTGCATATACATCAGTTGAATCCACCGTTAAGTACATGTTCCTGATTCCAATTCAGTTTCGGAATAAACCAGTGGCTTAGATCTAGTAAGACAACCGAAACTGGTAGATGTATATGTCAGTAGTGTCATGATGGATCTGACTATAAAGGGTAAAACCTATGAATCAGCATTCCACGGGTTTTTTGTCACCAATCAACAATCGCTTTTACGACTTACGTACACTGGCGGCGATGGCACGTCGTGGCAGGACTCGCTGGTAAAACGCAGGCGTTCCAGTTCTGCTGCCGGCTCCAGGACGGAAAAGGCCCGCTTCGAGCAGATAGCGAGGTCGTGGGATGTCTGGCTGAGCACGCAGATGTTCGGTAAGATAGCGAACAGAACGCAGATGTCGAATGTCCTGGAAGAGTGCTCGCATCGTCCGCAGGTCATCTGGAAAGTCCGGCTGAAGTGTATCGCCTTCTTCCGGTTTAGTGGGACCTCGTCGCAGCTCAGAGGGAAGAGTGCGACCAAAGGCGACCGTTCGAGGAGGTCCTGCCGCTTCCCACCTACGGCGGTCCTCTTGCATGATCTGCGCGATACGGCTTTCAATCGCCATCTGGTGGAGTATAAAAACACCTGTTAAAAAAGGCTTCTAGATAAGCCCACATTGATTGTTAAAGTCGTACATGTTCGAGGTTCCATTGGCGTGCGACATCAGTAGGAAGGGCTCGGATAGGGCGAGTATCCACACGAATAGCCCGTGCCATCTCATCCTCTATCTCAATCGAGAACAGCTGCTTTACGATGTCCTTCGTGATGTTAGAACGCTCTGCACCAAGCCCACTCAGCCACTCGGAGAAGTCCTGAGCGCCAAGATCGATCAGCTCTTCAATCTGCTGAAAGAGCGGTTTATCCAGCAACTTCCGGTCGGTGCGATAGTACTTCGTCTGCCAGCAGATACGCTCGTGACCTGTTCGACGAAGGAACCGCTCCATCCAGTTGCCAATGGGACCTGGTGGTGGAGCTCGGGATCGCACACCTGACCGGTTCTCGACGATCATCTCGAAAGGTGCATCACCACTTCTGCCTGTAGCAACTTCATCATCATCATCATCATCTTCCTCTTCTTCGGAACTGCGTCGCTCGGAATCGCGAGGATCTCCACTCGGGGTTTGCAGTCGTTCTGCCAGGATGCCTTCAAACTCACGGTCATCATATGGGGGCATTGGCACGAGTCGACTCAATTTGCCGTAGAGTCGTCGAGGCAGCACGTGTGTCATGTCGAGATCAGTTCGATTCTCTGGAGGTGGCTGTGAAAAGGGGGATGATGCAATCGTTCACAGGACACGTCTGTATTGGCTCACCTTCGCGGCTAGTTTACGTTCCAGTTCACCAATCAATTGCTGCATCTCGGGGTCTGTATTGAGCTTTCGCGTGGCACGTTTCGGAACTCGGCTCTTCATATTTTAGTCGCGTTTTTGTTACAAGATTTTGCTTCTGAAACACAACAATCAACTAGCCAATACTCGCGTTCTCAGTTTAATCAATACGGTTCAAATAAACTGTGCCAGTTGCGTTGTGTTGTCATGACAACGGACAAAGCTGTGCAAAAAAAGCTTTTAAGCTTCTTTGAGGAGAGCTTACAAAGCTCTAACAGCGAAAGCCTTATGTAAAGAGCTTTGAAAGTTTGATGTGAAGAGCTTTGAAAGCTTGATGTGAAGAGCTTTAAAAGCTTTATGTGAAGAGCTTTGAAAGCTTTCTTGATGAAGCTTTCATGCGCAGAAAGCACGTTTCAAGCGGAACGTTATCCTTTTTGAAAAATTGTTTAAACTAATTGTCATCATTAACATGAAATATCGTCTAATTAGTAGCACAAACATATTAATTCGATTATTCATTTGATGTTCAAGTATTTTAATTGATTCGTTTGAGCAATCTCTATGATATTTCATGAGACTCGGACTAGAGCTGTTTATGAGCTTTTAGAATATACTATAATTCTATCGTAATCTCTATCATCAGCAGAGTCATCACAGCAGTTGTCAAACTAATTTCACAACTCAGTGAAATCAACAGATTGTCTCCAAAAAGAGAGCCCTCTGGCGCTAGTTTCTCCACCGAATTGCATCCGAAATCGTTTGCAGTGATGAAACATTGTCCTCATTTAAATCGCAACCCTGCAGCAGCGCGTCCTATTGCAGGTTCGCGTTACCTTCTCAACAGACAACGACCCGAACAACGCTCACCTTCCGGACATTCACCATTGCATGCCATTTCGGAATATATTTCCATCCTCCCTGCGGCCGGCATTAAAATTCATAATTCACGCCTCACCCGCGGGCCTCGGGTAGAAATCATGGGTAGTGAATGTTTCGAACCCGTGCGTTTTCCCCGGACTTCCGGTGGCGAAAAAAGGAATAGCCTTCGCAAAAAAGCAACCCACAAGCTCGACCACTGCAGAATGCAAGCTTCGTGGAAACACTGGGAAAAGAAATTTATCACCTCCTTTCTCGCGAGTCACTCTCACCGGAACCGGTTGCGTGCTGGCGGCTCGTTAGCGGCTACATCCGGTGCCGCCATCTTGCGACAGAGACCGGTGTGACAAAGAATTAGCGTGCGATTTTTCTGTTTGCGAAACCGAACCGAGCCTTAAACCGCTCACCGGAAGCCCGAAAGATGATGCAAGGCGCGTGCCTTTAAGCACTCGAACCGGAAATGTGGCCCTCTAGCGGACACCGCCCTTTGGGAGTGCATCGAGTGCTCGATTTATGTTCGGCAAAATGGCTGCAACAATGGCGCTGGTTGAACTCTTTTGCGGTGGCCTTTCGGAATGAAGCGAAACGTGCCCATGTGTGGGTAAATTGGGCCACCATTGTGCCGAAGGGCACGTGTCCTCCCATCCCTCTGTGGGTGGTAGATTAAGGGAGTGGGAATATAATATTTGTGCGAGACTCGCATTCGTGCTCGTGCCCCTTTTTGCTATCATTTTTTTTATAACGCCGCGTCTGCGTCTATCCTAATAAAATTCGGTATAAGTTTGGCGCTCGCGCCTCGAAAGGGAGGTAGTTGCAGGAAATAACCTAATATCCTTAGAGCATCCGCTTTTTTCCCTGCACCTCATGCTCTTCCACCCACACGCCCTTCAACCCAACACACTTTCACAATTCGTGTCTTTCCACTGCGTTTCCGATTGCTCGAGCTCGAGCTGATACGCACGCCATGAGCCGGTGCTGAGGTGTCGACACACTCGCAATCCCTTGCACGAGCCCAGTCTGTCGATGCAACCCTCACCCAAACGGGTGACACTCGTTCACCCCCACCCACACACACACACACACACACACCACGTGGGGTGGAATAATAAACGCGAAGTTTGACCGCGCAACGTGCTGTGAGCGGATGGATGGTGGCCGATTTATCATCGAGTTGAGGAGAGTCGCTAGCCCTATAGTGAGTGAGTCTGGATGGAGATGTCATTGACGAGATTAGCAGGAGCTGCTAGATTGGGCTAGACAAACTGGGCTCTAACTCGTCGTGTGAGGAGCGAGTTGAGATTTTTGGGATTTTTCCACCGATTCTACATTCTGGAGTTGTTTCTTGTTTTGTAGTAAGCTAGTGATAGCACAAAAAATCGGGTAGTTCTAAGAGCTAAGAAGATCTATTGATGATTTTAATTCCTTTGATAACTTTTGCTTTGGCATAATGAATGCTCAAAGCATTGTGTTAATGTACTTGGAACCGCGTTTCAGGATCAAAAGTAGAATATGTTGTTAGTCTGTCAAATGCAACTAGTAAGTAAATGAATGTGAAACAGTTCTTTCTTAAATATGATACAAACACGTGAAACAAACCTACCACGTTAATATAAATGTCTTTACGGCCTTGTATCCTTGGAATAGGTAAAAACCTGTGTGAAATGAAGAGAAATTAGTCACAACTAGTTAGCAGCAATTCCAATCCAGCAGGATCTCTAGCTCAATTCCAATGCGTCCGTAAAGTGAGCCGGCCGATCGGGACCAAGCCCCGAGAGAGTCCGGCCGTAACGAGTTCGAACGTTTTTCCCATTTCCGTTGCAATCACGCCCCAACGGCGTGGGCGATGAAATGTCTAAAATCTGAGAGTGGCAAAAAAGAAGCACGCACACAGACACACACACACACGCTCACAGAAATAAATGTCAACCCAATGTCGATTTCAAATAACTAACGCAATTATGTCCCCTCGGGGTGGCGCGACGTTCCCGGCTTTTTTAATTACTATCTATCATTCACTCTCTTCCAACACCTAGCGAGGAGTTCAGGTGGCAGTAATGGGGTGAGTGGCGATTAAAAAAAGGAAAATACTCGCTTCATCCCCCTCTCCCCCCCATCGATGCGTACTTCCATCGCCCTATCACATTCGCCAAGCTAACGCACCAGAAGTAACACCTGACAGCGACTGTCACCTGGGCGCCTGTAAAGTATGCAACGGAATGCGCTGTCAGTTGGCGTCGATTGAGGGGAATGGAGAGGGGGTCAGCCGAAGTCAGTGTGATTTCCGTTCGGATCCAGTAAGGACCGGGGGTAGCGATAGGGCGAGGTGTTTATACGCTCGACACTCAATTGTTTACAGACACTCGCGGGCGCGCACATGCAAAGGGGTTACGGCCCTGGGGAGGGGTGTTAGGTAGGTGGAAGGGTGACAGTAAAATAACGTCACCAATAGAAGGGTCGTGCCTGGGGAGGATGAAAGGCAAATGGCTGGGGAAAGGACACTAGGGGGAGAGGAAAATAAAAACAAACCGAAGCGAGAGTGAACCGGGAATCGTGGAAAAATTTAATTTCAAGGAAAACTTTCACCTCATGATTCATCATTGATCCCGTTATCAGTCGCCAGCCTGCCCACCTGCCTTTCTGCCCCCTGGCTGCCCTTCCACCACACGGTGGGCTTCATTTCCGCTTGGTGCGAGCGTAAATGAGCGATGTAACAGGAATGCACAGTGTGTGCTGTAAGTTTAAGAATAGGAGTTCTACATTTTTTTGAGCGGAATTCCTAGAGTGGTCTGAGGGTTGAATTTCAAATTTTATGGGTTTTAGTAATCATACCGAAATGGATGAACTTATCTCACATATCATATCGGTTCGAGCAATCATTTTGTAAAATATAAGAAGCAATTACAAGGCAAATAAAGATGTAAGATGATGAAGGATCTTGTTAAGAAATTTTGATACAAAGGACTGTTACTCAAAAGAACTATTCAATCACTTTTTAAGCAAACTAATACTTGGTTCAAAATGTGTTTTCCAATGTGTATTCTAGACAAGCGTTATACCAAAGACTCCGAGAATCACCTAAACATAGATACATGCATCTGAGTGTCCTTAGAAGACCACCTTCTTTCTCATCAACTCGCGTGCCGCAGGAAGAGAATGAATTTCCCAATAAAAAGAAAAGACCACCTAAGTTTATGTTCTCTCGCGTGCGCCGGGTGCGGCTTCGCAGAACCGGTATCACCTTTTATCACTGAAGGTGTTCGCGAAATAAAGCGTGAAGCAAAAATAAAAAGAGAAGAACGAATGGCTATGCATAAATTGTCGCGCCTCCATCTCGCTCTAGACAGCAGGCCGGGTGGCAGGTGGAACCGTTTAAATGGTTTTTGATTGCCTGCTTCCGCCGGCCGGATATTGAGCGCCGAGATTGATGTAGCTGCTACTGCTCCTCCTCACCAGCTGGCTGTCACGTCAGGAAATTACGAGGCGCGACCTCGTAAAGCGCGAACATATTTGAGGTCCTTGCTCGGGGGGGCAGAAATTTCATTTAATGAAGATGATGATGCGATGATTTACGGATTCCGGCATCGGAACGCGCGAGACAATCGAAACCCGTTCGTCATCAGGTCATAATCGCGTGAAACTGCAGTACCTCGGGGAGTCGGTTGAGTGAGTGGACAAGTTGTGGCGTCGCAGGACCTGCTGGTATGTCGAGGAGTTTTTTTTCTCGGACACTCTCAACGGCTGATTTATCCCAATTCCTGAGATTCTCCCATCCAGCTATCAGCCATCCTGCTGAACTTCGGGTTTAGACTTCATCCCAAAGTCTCAGGAACTCCTGGAAATCTCTGGATCTTCACGTCCCCAAAGTGTCTTCTTTTCCCGCACGACGCTACGCTCATGTATGTGTGCATGATTGTGTGCCTCATCCTTGCTTGCCCTTCGGTTCTTTCAGCACCCTCCCCCCCCCCCCTCCCCACTCCTTCCTTCAACCCTCTCACTCCCACAGTCTCCTCGTTCATCAAAGGCTTAATTAAAAACCATCCTCATTTAATAACACAAGTTATAGTAATCGCTGCTTCTCGGCGCTCCGTCCCAACTCGTAATGCGATCTCCTGGCACGTCTCACCTCGCACTCCTTCCCCTTCCCCCCGTAAGCGAGGGGAGCGCCTGCTAATAGTGTGCGCGTCATTTCCGGATTCTTTAATAATAATTTGCTTTCGGTGCGAGGCAAACGAGCGCGACCCTTCGCTGGGTACGCCTGCTAGGGGTGACTTTTGACGTGCGTTTCCTCCCAGACGTTCTGCTGGCTTCCATTAGCTCACGAGCTGTGCTAGATGGGGTGGGAGGTGTGTAAAAAAAGGGCACGAAAATAAGTAGAAAAATAGTACGCAGCAGTAACTCGTAGAGGTAAGCTAGAGCAGAGTCAGAGACTCGACACAAATATCAGCATTTTTTTTTTCTCCTTAATTCACCACCTCGCTCGTCCTGTAGCACATTCCCACGAGTCCGCACTCATCGACTCGAGCTTATCCTTCTGCTAATTCCTTTCCTTACACACGCTCCTCCTCATTACCACCCACCTCGACGACCATTCAACACCTTCAGCGTGCGAGCAAAGCCCTCCTTTCCGCCGTACTCAGGTCGCACACTTAATTTCGGCGACGAGCTGGCTTTTAAGTGCGTCTCCGGATGAAGGTGCCACGAATTATGCTGTCAAAAGCTGCGCCACGCGGCACGCACCCTGCCACCCTGCCACCAACATCTGCCAGGTGGAGGAGCAGGCGTTGCAACCGCGCGATTCGGGCGATGTCACGTTGTCTTCATAAATTTCCAATGGAATTTAATAACATTTCATCGCCCCGCTGGGGGGAGGGGGTGGGTTGTAATGCCGGGTCGATGCCTTTCCTCTCCATCCCCTCGTCTTCGTGTTTGTCACTCTCCTCCTTCCACATCAACCGCTATCCCTACGTGAGGTGAGCTTCCTTTTTTTCCCCTTTGAGCGGGAAATGCCACGTGCCGCTGGTGAATCGAGGTCCTGACGCACCTGACCCGCACTTTCCTCCTACGTTTCGTGCTGACCATTCTGCGCGCGTATGTGTGTGTGTGTGTGTATATCCTTGACTCACGTCGCTGCCTCCTTTCGTACTCTTTTCCTTATCTCCCCGCATTCGTAGCTATTGAGCGGTTGTCTTTTGTTGTGCCTTTCGAGCTGCTGCAAGGACACTTTCACAGCACCCTGCCACCCCCGCTAGCGTCTCAAGAAGAGTGGGGGTGGGGGAATGGGGTGGGAGAAGGATGGGAGATGAAATTGCATGACTCATTATCAGCGCCGAGGCGTTAACGCCCAGGGTTTGGTGGCGTAGCGAGCGTGAAAATAATTAGACACCCCAGGCCTACTTCGCACGCCAGACACGACCGGAAACGTTGCGCGAAAGGGTGCAGCGAGGGGTGGGTAAAGGGTGGAGGGGGGGGGGGAGGGATTAAAATTACAAACCACAAACGAAAAAAAACGCCGTCTAGAACGAAAGAGATCGAGAGTGCGCCGGGAAGCAGGGCAAGATGAAAGGAAAACCCTAAAGCCGCCGAAAACTCACCTGGCGCGGTTTCTTCCATCCTTTCTAGCCGTCCAATCCCCCTATGAGCGGGAAGACACCGAGACCCATAAATGCCCGTATGCGAACGGTTTTGCTACGTTCAGGTCCCAGCCTGCATGCGACTCCGTGCATTTGCGGGCCTGCCGTTTTTCCGGCGCGCCATTATCGTCCGCACATTTTTCCGTTTTTTATTTGTAAAAGCCCACCCTAATTGGAGCCGCCATTGCGGTTGTACCGGTGGGCTCACTGTGGGTGGTTCGGGAAAATGGCGAGGAACTGTCCGAAGCCACCTTGAATGCGCGAGGCGCGCGGGAACATATTTTATCACCTCCTGCAGTTCGTTCCGGTGAGTGAGACGAGCCGCAAAGGGTTTAAGGGGTTGAGCGAGAAAACGAGGCATAGAAAAGGACTCAAGGATGAGCGAGAGGTAGACGGTAGGCGGGAGAGAGAAAGAGAAACGAAAGCAACGCGCCGGAATAGCAGAAATCCACCGCCCGGGGTTTCATTTGCACGAAAATGAGCAGCAGTGGGTGGCACCAGGTGTGCATACATTCAGGCGCAAGGATGAAATGCGGCGTGCTGGCGTGCAGGTACTTCCGGAAAACGAGCGGACAAAACCGGCACGAAGCTCCAAAACAAAGCCTGAGAAAGCGCTCTAGCACGAGGATAAAAAGAGAGAAGAGAGAGAGAGAGAGAGAGAGAGAGAGAGAAAACAAAAACCAGCAGGTCTCGCACCTTCACCCGAGTTTACGTGTCCTTGCGACGAGTGCAGCTCATGGGGAACATCAAAAGCGTTGAACAAACAGCGCCACAAAGCTGAGAAAATGATCACCGTGGGGATCTGAGCTGGAATGGGCTAAAGATTACGGAGCTCAAGCCCTGCAAAGGGACCGCGACCATTGTGCAGCTTTTAATTATGTGTTTTTCGCGCACAAAGCGGCACTGGGAGGAGGCTGGAGCCCGATTTTTCACTCTCCGTTTGCGTTTCTCTTATTTGTGGCTCCCCCAAGTGTCAATCTGGCTTCAACACGCGTGGGATAATGTTCGTACGAGTCGTTGGTAGGGCGCATACTAAGCGCGGAAAGGTCTCAGAGCAACGCGGGTTGCGCACATTTAGACGACAAATTACAGGGCGCGTTTGAAGATGCACCCATCGCTGTTTGGCGTTTGGTTTTTCACACTTCAGAGCAGCTGGCTTTCGTCCCGGCAAGGAGCTGGCGTTTGTGTATGATGCATCGGAACCAAACCATCCACAAGGCACCAAAAGTAGGGTTAGTGTTGGTGCAAGGCTCTATGATGGGGTTGCGCACCACTAAATCACCAAACATTTTGTTGGATGGCATTTTTGGTCGCGAGTTTCACCGGCTTGGGAGAGGGATTTCGAGGAGGAAGGGCGTAGGAGGAAGGGAGCAACAAAAAAAAAATGCAACATTCTGCAGCACTGTATGAAGCGCCACATATCCAACTCCAAGAACCCTCCGAGATCCTGCATTCAAGGACCCGGTTCGGTTTTCGGTTCGGCGCGCTATAGATAATCGAACTATCAAAAAGTTTCTGAAGCAATTTATCTTGGCCGTCCACCATCCGGTGCAAGTCCTGCCCGTCTTCACCCCTCCTCTTCCTGCCCCTTTTACCTTCCTCGTGTCCTCGTTCCTCTCCCTTTTACGCTGGAAAACTCCCGTCCAGCGCTCGCAGGGTGGCTGCCGAACGAGCCGATTTTCTGCAAGTGGGCACAAAATTTTGCTTAGCCCCGTACGATGCATCCGAGCCTCGCGTATGAATGGCCACGAAAATGAGCCACCCTCAGATTTTCCCGGCCACCCACTGCCACCCCTGCAGGCCCACCCCATTACTGCCGGTCAGTCGGGGTGGCAAATTGTTGTGCTTAACCTCGGTTGCGCCGCCGTCGGTTTTGTGCGGGGAAATTGATGAAGGAAAAAACGCACATTCACACACTTACATACACACAGACACAGACACGTCCGATCGTTCTTTCGAATAAGCCGCCCTTTAGAAGTGTGGTTCGATGGAAATGAACGCTACTCTCGCAACTGAGTTTGATGGCGATTTGAAAGATGCTTCGTCCGAAAATTGGCTTGCTTTCTTTCTCTCTCGTAAGCATATTGCTTGAGAATACAAAAAGACGTCCGGAGTCCTCTTCACCCCATTTACCCACCCATTTGCACCCCTCCTTATCCAGCTCGAGCGGCAGGAAGGAAAAACGGCATCGCCGGAAAAGCACAACTCGCCCCGGACGCGAACCGGCCGGCGTTCCACGTGCTCGATTATCTGCATTTTTACCCCAACGTCCCGTTTGGGCCTTTCTCACCCTTTCCCCACCCTTGCGCTGGGTTTTAATGCAGGCTCGCGGCGCAAGACTCGCCCGGGGCGTCGTCGCTTTATAACAAAACATTCTTCACTTACGTGCGCCCTAACACCCGACCACGATGGCCACTTATTTATGCACCCCTCGTCCCCCCCCCCATTCTTCCTCTCCAATCCTGTCCGCATCACGCAACATGCAGCTCTGATTCGTGTAAAAATGTGTTTCCGCTGAAAATCGCAACGCCGCCAAAAAATCGCCTGCGAAAAGCGATATACCGGGAAGCGCTGGGGAAAGATGATTTACGATTGCAAAATACCAATGTTGCACGCCGCCCTACCCTCGGTGAACGGTGGTGAACCAATTTCACCAATCAGTAGCGTTATAGATGACCACCGGTCACGCGAGCCGGCATCCTGGGGTGGCCGATTTTTCATCAATTTTCCCGATCGAGAGCCCGGCTGACTGTTTCGAGGCGCTTCTCTTATCATCGGCGACCGAGGAGACCGGTGAAGGTGGACGCGTATCACATTAATCAGCCGAGAGTGGTTCGTTGAGGTCGAAAGGGCTGGGGAAAGGGCTTCCTTAGCGTGACCCCACCCTCACCGAAAGGCTCGAGCCCGGTGGGGTGGAAAAAAAATTAAATGAACGCGTCGGCGAGCGAAAGTTCCTAATCTCGAGGGTTTCTTGCGTTCTCTTGTGGCGACCCCGCGGGCGAAAGGGCGAAAGGGTGAAAGGGCGAGAAAAGGGAGTCCCGCGTCCGAGCAATTATCCGGATTTATCGTAATGGAGCCTCGCCCTTGGGAAGGGGGTGATGAGAAGGAGCGTTTGTCGAAGGATTCATTCCGTGTCCTGCCTGCCGCCATTCGTGAAGGTTTGAGGAAAACGTTGCCCTCGCGGGTTGGCCCTCCGCCTAGGGTGGGCGGGAAAAACCGGAAACACATGTTAGCGCATAAATTACGGCCTCACGCCTCCGCGGTGGTCGGTCGCTGCTTTCGGTCGCCCCTTCGGTGGTGGTTCCGGACGCGGAAAACTTCGCTCATTTCCTGCTTTTACTTCTGCGTTTTCCACGGGTGGTGTGCGTGTGCCGCCCGCTGGGTGGGGTTGTGGGTGGCCTCGGCCACATTCGCGGCAATAATATCAATTAGTGGGACGAAAAAGAATACCGACTGCACGCTTCCAATTAGCGCGATCAATAACCGATTCGCCACGTGGTGGGAGGGGGTTGTAAATGGAGGATGAAGGTTGCGGAGGGCACAGGAAGGTGGGGGGTGGGGGGGGGTGGTTGAAGAGATGGACTGATGGGCACACGGGCGTGCGTTCATCATTGTGCCGAGAGAATGAAAAAAAAAACAACGGCAAACGAAGGACTCGTGATGACAAGCGTCATCCGCGCGATCTTTTGTACACCTAGGTTGGTAGTTCGTTTGAAACTGTTTAAAAATAGTCACAATGTAAAGCTAAATTCACGTATAACGTTCCTATTGGAAAGGTGTACACAAATGTTGCGAATGGAGGTTCATATTTTGCGTACATCTGCTTCAATGGAACCCGCAGGATGTCATCCAACGGTCTATTGAGAGCCAATTTCGCGATCCAAGCCTTGTACGAGCCGATGTGCTAAAATCCCAACCACCTTAGGGCCATAGCATCACGGCAATGCCATTAGTGGAGCCATCCGCGGGAGTAGAGCATGCAGTTCCTTCTATTTTTTCCCACACGGCTCTAGCTCTAGTGCGCGACAACCCACTAAGCTCTAATGGGATCAAAAAAGCTCCAACAAATGCTGCAATTAGTGGACGCCGCGGACTCCACACCCCTGGGCTCAGTAGTTTTCGTTGTAACAAAGAGATGCCGGTGGTGGAGGGGTGTGGAAAAGTGGATGGAAGGGGAGGGGGGAGGAGAGAGGAATATATTCATATCGCACTAATAGCGGGTTGAAAAATAATCATAAAAATCACTCGCGCGCTCGGTTCGAACCCATCCGAATTTTCCAGCCCGCACCGCTGGAGGATGGTTCAGGTGGAAGGGAAGCGTGGAGGAGGAGGAGAAGGAGGGGGAGGGGGTAGAGAAACCCAAGCATAAAGGGCCACGAGTCGACGGGGGCGGATGACAGTGAATTACACACATTTATGCACGCCGAGCTGACCTACTGCGAGCAGAGCGCTCCAAACGGTTCGTTTTCCCACACGGCTCGGGAGGAAAATGCCGGGGGGAGGAAAATGCGACTCCATTTCACCGCGATTCGTCGCTCTAAAACGTCCCCTACCGCACACCCACATCCACTACGCGGTGAAGGGGTGCCACGCGAAATATTTTAATAAATTAATTTAAATACATCGCGCAATGTAAATAAATGAAACCATCATTTAATTACAGTAATAAAATATTCTATAATTACTGCGCTTCATTTCAGAAAGCTTTTCCATTGCCCCCTTGCACCCTCTTCCCTTGATGGTTTATTTGTTCTGGGAAAGTGCACCTTTCCCCTTCCTCGCTCCCTGCGCTCTCATTCATTCGTGTCGCGAGGGCGGGAAAATAGCGCGCGTTCACATTAAAAATACAACCCCTCGATTACAACCACCGGTCAGCAGCAGCCTCTCGATACTATGTATGTGTAGTGTGATTTCCCACCGTGCGTGTATTTATTTGTTTGTGTTTTTATTCCTTCATTTATGCCATATGTAGCGGTTCCGTTCCGTTCGGAGAATCGTTACAGGCTGGTGTTTCAGAAACGAGAGCAAAATGGCTGCAAAAAAAAACGCAAACTGAATTGTATTCAAAATGCAAAACTGATATTAAAAAAGCGGCCAATGCATATTTTATTCCGAGTACCCGCACAAACCCATCAAACGGTTCGGTGCTCGATGCGCATGAATGAAGGTCACCGGCAGTGCAGCTAGGTGGGAAGGACGTTCATTTCGAGGCCGCTTTAGCTCCCATTAGCAGCCCAAATCGGTGTGGTTCTCGTCTTTACCATCAGCTTTCTTCCTGCATCACTTTTCCATCACTTTTGCCCTACCTCGAGGGTGAAATCAACATTTTTCGACGAATTTGTTTCGGCTTTCCAGCGGCTTCAATCGCACGGTCGAGAGATGTCTTCGCTCGTATATTTCGGTCTCAGAGACTCAGGGGTTGAAGCCGTTCTTTTTTTTGCGAAAACAACCCGAATTCGGGCTTAAAAGAAGGGAAATGACTGTGAGGGGATGGTCACGAAGAAAAAAATATCCTGTCGTTGATGGGGTGAGTAGAAGAAAAAGGAATGCGCCCAAGAGAAGAAGGCGGCTCTTCAGATGGCTCGACCTACACGGCGTGCCTTGACTTTTTCTTTCTTAATGAAAAATAACATATAATAACGTGCCATCCACTATCAGTTTGTAAACACTCGAGCGCTGGCACAGCGTGTGGTTGGGCTCACTCTCACCCCCATTTCGGTTTTCCCGGTTTGCGAATTTTCTTTCCCCAAGCCCGACAATCGTCGCCGGTGAAGGTGCGGGAGAACTTTCTTGCGGGAAAAATGAAATACGGCCCGCCTCGGCTTCGTCCTTTCGGGATGGACGGAGTACCGCTGAAGGAGCTTGAGTGGCGAAGATAAGTGCGAATGCTCGGTGCGAGCAAGCAAGGCTGGTGGCAGTGGTGAGTTTGCCTCGGTTGGCATCATAACCGACACTGGACTCTGCTGGGCTGGGGCGTAATAGGACAGTGAAGCAAAAAATAAAAAGGCAGCAGAAAAGCGCATCTCTTAACCTGCGAGAGAAAATTAGCAGCCATTCCGGTGTGATAATGTGCGTCGAAGAAGCCACACCGCGAAGTGGTGCATTTGAAATCAACCCTCCCGGTCGTCGATGGTTCTTATCCCCGGCCACCAGAGGGCGCATCATCGATGCTAAATGTTAAGCGGATGCGCGAGCCCACCGTGCCGTACGTATTATTATCGTATTTAATTTGATCCGTGTTTTATATCTTTCATATAAAATAATTTCTCCCGCATCTTCCACTGGTGAAACTATCTCCTCCGAGCAGCAAAACGGGAAAAATAAGCTCGAATCCTGTACGGTGCTGATGGTCCGGTTGCCATTACACTCGACCCAGGCACCGTTATCGTGCTCGACGGACCGGACAGGCATCGATGCGTCCTGAGCTTGCGGTGAATCCTTTTTCCTTGGCCACATTCCGGACTCCGGCCTGGTCCGTCGAAGGTGGACAATACGAGCAAATGGCGATGGCGAGCGAGAAATGTGATGGAGAAAAAAAAAGGCACGAGCTGGACAACGGCCATTGTGGGGTGTTCTTGGGCGACTTATTCTACCATCCGTCTCCCGGTACTGGAGGGATTTTGTTTTTTTTTGTTTTCTCACTCATACCCTTGGGAGGCTCTTTTCCTAAGAAAAACACGTGCTGGTCGGTTGTTTTCATAATCACCCCCGGAATGGTTAAGATGTGGCAATATTTGTCACAAAGCGTGGAATGCTGGTTTTGCCTGTTTTGATGTGCTTTAAATAGAGCAGCAACGTATTGATGTGGAAATCATTTATGTGCTGCGTTTGTGCTTCAAAAAGAAGTGCTTCTGCTGCTCACATCAGTTTGATTGCTGAATAAAATATAAAGTTGGCTATCGGCAATGATAAAGGATTAGGAATCAGTAGCAACCACTTTAGGACGAATTGGAAATGTGACACTATCTCTTCAACATCCAGATCGTTTCGAGGATCATTCGGTGAGGCTAAGAGCTCCAAGAGAAGGAGATGAGAATAGCGATAAGGTAGGAGATAAAGATGGACAAGGAAAGAGATCGTTTTCTGACCATTGGAAAGACCAAACTCGTCATGTAGCTCAATGTTTCGTACCAGTTCACCCATAAAGCATAGCCACGCATCATCTAGCGCAGGGTTTCATCCCAAGCTAATGGCTTTCGTCGTCGTTTAAGGACCATTAAAAGTAGCCCAAGCTACTCAGCGGGAACGGCACCTTAGCCTTTCGTATCCCGAAAAGCGACGAACCTGGTGAAATTCGCTTCCAACCCTAGACGGACGTGAGCGACGAGCTCATTATGCGGGCATAAATTTTAATTTCACTCTCCGGCCCGGTGGCGCTCCTTCCGGTAGGCCGCATGATTCAATATGATGAGGTGATAATGCGATTTGGCCCTGCCAGAAGCTGGCGGTTTCCGCTAGTATAGAGCCCCACCGGCAATGGGCCGCCTGTTTACGGCTCTAAGCCACAAAAAAGCGGAGTTTAAAACTTTAATGACCCATTAAATCAAAGCAAAATTTGCACAGTCACGCACGTAAATCAGTCAGCCGGGGAGGGTCAGCGTTTCGTCAGGCTGGGGATTTTTTTGGGCTTCTGTTTCTTAAGAGCACCGTGCATAGTCCCACCGTTGCAGGATACCAGCCGTTTGCTTAGCGTGTTTTCCGGCGAAAGGATTGCTGGAACAGATAAACACGGCCAACCACAATGATGTGCAGTTTTGCAGGATAGACGAATTGGAGGGACGTTCGTCAGTGGTCAATTGCCGTTAGGGAGTGTGGAATAAAAAATATCACACGCTCCTGGGTTTTGGGACGGATAAAAAACGGTACCAAGACCCTGCAGAGATTTATGAACACGATATTTTCTGAGCCCCGAGGGGAGTTGAAAGGCGCTAAATATTCGGTTGATGCAGGTTTAATTGCAATTTCAATGCCATTTGCCATTTAATGCGATGTCTTGTCAATTTAACTAGTGAAAAGTTTCGTTATAATTGAAAGAATAATGATGAAAGAAAGCCGAATAAAAAGAGAGAAGTATTTATATTAGAAAAAAAAACGTAAAGTATTACGTTTTCCATGTATGTTTACTGACTTGGTTCGTTTTAGGAACAAAATAATTAGTTCAAATTTCAAATAAACCCGTCCGCGGTAACGATCACTTAGTGATGTATCTATTCTGCCTTTATCGTATTCTTGAAATGAAATCCATCAATTCCATCAGCCTTCCTTCATTCCTGAATTCCCTAGACTAGCATTTCCCGATGGCAACCTCTCGCCACCTAATGCAACTAATGTTGAAGACATTATCTATTACAAACCCAATTAAAAGCTGACCGATAAACGATTTCGGTCGGCGTGTTCCGGCAATTTCGCGCCCGCTGGCACTCGCGCGTGGCCGGGCGGAGGTGAGTCAAGCGCTGATTTGTTGTTAGCATAATAGAGCATGTGGTGCAAGAAGGGTGAGAGAAGTGTGTGGGGGTGTGAGGGTCGAGACCGAACCGTCCGTTTTCCAAACGCCGCTAAATGAGGGGCCCATGTTTATCCAGTGCTGCACGTTCCCGAGCTCGGCACATACACACCCACGTGCAAGGGGAAAACACGAGACACGAGATGGAGGCGCCTGGTTGGGGGTGAAAATGCAAAATGTTTTTCAATCGCTGATTAGCACCTGCTGGCATTCCCAGGCCGTAGCCGGGTCCGGAATGCATTGCGAAAATGCAGCGAACGCGAGCTGTGGTGTTGCAAAAGGAGCGAAAGGATTGGCTGGGTTTGAGCTTACACGCCGCACGGGCGAGAGTTAATCGTCCATTAAACACCAAAAAGAGGGGCGTGTGGGTGGGGTGGAGTGGATGAAAAAATACACACACACTCACACACATACACACACGGAGAAAGGGAGGAGAGTATCGTTTGATGATCACTTCCGTCATGAGCCACGATCGAGTCGTACGTGCGCGTGCGGCCAAATAAGTGACACGTCAAGGCAGGTTGTGTGGGAAAAAGGACACAAACAGGCTGCCAGCGGACGTCCCAGGCTATCCTACCGCACGTATGTAAACAGTCGACTCGGTACGGCCAGTCAGGACGAGCGGATGACGAGCACCGACACAAAACACGCGGCAACGTGCTTTTTTCGCAGCGCGCAAAACCCGAACGGAAACCCGAACGCGCTCGGATTTCAGCTCGTGTGTGCTGCCATCTGCCGACCGGTTTTGTGACTCGCTGGAACACACGGATACGTCAGTCTGGCGTCGACGTCTGGCCGCGCTGGTTCACGGCAGCGAGGAGGCTCGCTCGCAGTCCGCGTTATTCGATCTCGTTCGCGGGGCGTTCCGGTTTTGGGGCGTCGCGTGCCAAAAGCCCTGTCCTTTGGTGGGTGGGGGTTCTACACGGATCAGGCAACCCTTTTTGGCGGTTTTTTTTGGCGTTGCAAACCTAACCGTCGGTGTCATTCGCTAGTCGTTTGTGAGCTAGTCCACGCCGCAGTCCAGCAGACGCTCGGTGATTTCAAGCAGCGGTGAAGCGAGCAAAGTGATAATCTGGTGTGCGTGTGTGATCGTGACGGACGATTTTTCCGACCGTTTTTCCGGTGCTGGTATCACACGGTGCGGTGGGAAACTCGTCACCCCTATTTTGCTGCGTCCATCAATCCGAGCCTTTTCAGCAATCAGCGATCGTTTGCAGCCAGCTTGGAGCTCCATTGCGGTTGATCTTCGCGTAAGTATGCGCTCCACGTGATGGGTGACGATCGTCCTTTGCGTGTGAGTGTAGGTGGCTCTTTGCTCATTGCAGCATGGTATGTGGGGTTTTCCCTTGGCACCAAAACGAGTTGATTAATGTCTCGGAACAAAACGCAGCGAGTCCAAGGGAAAATAGAAAACAATGCCCAAAGCGGTCCTAACGAGATCCTGAATCCATTTTGCTCGGTAAATCGACCTAAGCCCACGACTCGACCGCTAAATTGATTCCTCAGCCCACACCTAAATGGTGGCTATCTCCCATCCGCGCGGCTTTTCTTTTTCTTCCCCAAACATACGCGCGTGTGTGATTATTGTTGTCAAATGAGCCCACCAATCCGAATCTCGTGCATACTGCCCTCCGACGGCTCGCAGGCGACGGACGATGCATACATAATTGATGCTGATTAGTGGCAGGTAATGACGGCGATGGAAGAAAATTGATAATTCCCCTCCCACGCGTGGGGGTCTCTGTGTGGGGGCGTGTAGGTGGGTGGGTTGATTGGCCACCCTGTGAAGGGCGTGAGGGCATCGCGAAGGGCGGGCAATCAGTCGGCGTAAATTTACTCGCCATCAATCGAATCAGTGATAGTTTTACAGCCGCAGCCCCCAAAACAACCGGCGGTGTTAAGCTGGAAGGGTCGCGGTGAGGCGAAGGAGCTCCCTTTTGCGTCCCACCCCGTTGGTTTGGATTGATTTTCCCGACCCTAGTTCCGTCCGTGCCGTCGGCAGCACGTGGAAACCCTTGCCAAAGGATCGATCCGAAGCTATCACGATACAGGTGACAAGGGTGTGATGCGTCTGGAGTTTGACTCCTTTTCCACGGTGTAGGGAAGGAAAAAGGGCCGAAAGATGGCTGTTGTTAAGTTGTTTCACTATTTTCCAGCGATTTTCCACCACCGCACGTCGGGAATGTGAGCCTTTGCGCGGGAATGTTAACCAGGGTGGGTTGTGCTATTTTTTTTTACTTCTTTCATCAGCCCTTTACCACCTGCCGCACGGTTTCCACACAGGGTGGTTCGTATAAAATGCTCCCACAGGCTCCCAGGCTCATAAGAAGCTTACAAGTTTGAGCGCGCGCCCGAACAGCAGTTTGAATAATTAACCAGCGTCGCGAAATGAGCATTTTAGAGCGACTCACAAGGCCGCCATTTTGAACTTCATTCCAGCAATCTCCTCCTCCATACGGTTCCATAGAACGCCTGTGACAAATGTGCCCACCCTTCCATCAGCTGTCATTCCGCGGTGAAATCAGGACGAGCCTTTCTTGTGGCTTCTTGCAAAAAAGCGTCCTAATGTAGCCAATTTTCCAAAGTCTCCATAGTTCTGAGCGATCGAACCGAGTCGCTGACTGCACCGTTAGTTGCATAATGCACGGGATCTTTCCCGGTTGGCGATTGTTAATCATTCATTGTGAAGCCGCATGGCTTTGGGGACGGGATTAAAGGGTTCGAATAGGTTGCCCGAGGTCGCGAGGTGCCTCGAAACTGTGGGTTGGTTTTTGGAATAAGGTGATCATTAATTTACACCAGTTGTTGGTGGAATATATCCTTCTAAAAGGCGTTACGGTTACGATGCACCTGAACAAGCCGACTTTCTGCAGTGATCCAACCAATCCAAGTACAACAAGGCTGCGGTGATTTTAACACTTGCTTGAACAATGGGAAAATGTAAATGAAAATGCTGCTTGAATGGGTGCATATACATGTACAGCTACATAACCTATACACGAGCTGGTGAATGTCGGCAGAATTGATGGAGATCAGCTCTGAGACTATAGGTTTTATGTGGGTTGATTGGTTTTGGGACGTTACATCACCTGTTTGACTACATTCAACATTTAATACATAGCTAACACTCGCAAAAAAAATATTGATTAAAATTTATGACGTATGGATTTAAAGTACATCAGATATGTAAATTAATATCTATTAAAGATTTGGGATCGTTCGTTCTGTAGCTATTTGCTTTGCTATGTAATGAGAGTTATCAATCTGAATCGCTGAATGCGCGTTTTACATTGGCACCGATTTTAGAAACATTCAAATATGTTGAACGACTTTTTAAACATATTGAAATTTAAAACCTTTTACTGCTTGCAGTCCCGTTGGATGAACGATGGGCTCATGTAATGGCACATTTGCTGTAGCCTCCCTAAACGGCTCGAGTAGCCATCTAATCAACCATCGTAACGAAGCTCGTGAAAAAACCCTATGCTTTGGACCTTTTGCAATCACCCACCACCCAACTCGTCATAATCACATCAAACCACATGAGAACTCATCCACCTCGTGTCGATTGTTGTACAGCACAGCTGGTGCAACAAAAATCAAACCGAAAAAAAACACCCCATCGCACTATTGGGCCCGGGAAAACCGTGGGACTAATTTTCTCCCGCCGGCATAAATCCGAGCGGACTTCTCCCAGGTGTACCGCTAATCCACCCGAGATTACAGGTGCCATCCGAGGCCAACCCACGTATGAAAGGTGCTAATCTGTTGCCCACGGTTCAGCCTCGGTCTGGGTGGCGCATCCTTTTGATTTTCCATCGGTTTTCCACCACCCCGACGGGCCGGAAGTGAATTAAATTGGGACCAACCCAAACCGTTTCGCATTCGGCCAAACCCTGGGGTGAGTGTTTAGAGTTTTGGATCTTGACCGCCCTTTCCTTACCAACCACTCCACCCCTTCCGTCTCCCCCTCTCGCGCCTCCATCCTTTTCCCGTTGTTATACCCCCGAACCAGACCCCAACAATGGTTGGCAGCACTGGGCTAACCGCGATACGACGATACGGTCCCGAAACGATAATGGAGAGAAATAAACAAATTAATTTAGCAAACACACCCGTTCCTCCCCCCCCCTTTCTCCTCCCCTTCCTCGCCCTTCACACCCTCCTGCCTCTTGCTAGAAATCCATCCCGACAGCTCGCAACAGTCTAGCCCGCCACACTATTAGCCCACTGCGGAGGTGGAGGCCATCAAGAACGCGAGGGAGCTCTACCCTTCCACTCTCACACTTCGAAAGTGTCCTTTTCTACGTCCTCCCCGAGTCCCTTTTACAGTTCCCATCCACCCCATCGGAAGCGGGAGGCAGTAAAAACCGGAGCGGGAGGCTACGGACGGCCAGAACTATTATGTCGTCGTGTCGCTTGCGGTGTCGGTCTCATCAGTCGCCGGAAAAACGCCGGCTGATCCTTTTATGTCCCCGGGTGGGGTTGATGAAGCCCACCCGGTACCACCCCCGCAGCCCGTCGGCACGCAGATGCCATCGGTTTTTAATGAAGTCAGAAGGGAAATATATTTACACTGCCGCCGGTTGCCGAATGCCAAAAATTTAATATTCATACGATGTGTGTGGGATGCGCGCATCCTTGCCTAGCTTCCGGGTGGTAGGGGGAGGGGTTTGATGATGGAGGAAGGAGGGGATCTAGAACAGCGCCCTACTCACCTACCCATTCGGTTTGGCGAAGAAATCTATCAAATAAATCGTCCACCATTCCGGGATGCTAATGAAGGTGCTAAGCCGGGCGATTTTTCGCCGCGTGCACCTGCCGAAGGACGATCCGCCCTTCACAAAGAGTAGTGCTCGTGTGACCACACACACACACGGGTCCTGAGGTCCCCATGACATAATGGAATTTATTATGATGGACCGGTGCGTGAGCGCCGAAGAAGCGAGAACCCGCAGGAGTTTCTTTCACGGCCTTCCTTCCGGTAATTGGGAGCCGATTTTAATCAAGCCCGGCCTCTGGAGCCACCCCGATGGGGACAATCGGGCTGGTGGCCAGTCCTTCAGCCCGGGTGGCCATTCCCAGGCCGGACGCTGGGTCAAATTAGCCAATGTATATTCCTCACGGTACCTCGGGGACGGACGAATCGCAAAATCCCATAATTGCCCCAGCCCCCGAGAAGCCTCAGGGAAGGCGCACCATTTTCGGCGTCGAATATCGGACATTCGTTGGTTTAGAGGTGGCGCGTGTTGGGTACCGATCGGCATAGTTTTGAGCCTGTTCTGGAACGCTGATGAGTCGCTTAAAATGGCTGCAACATGGGACAGGGTGTCGATCGTTGCAAACCAACGAAAAATCCTAATCGCATAATCCGTCAAAGCCGAAATAAAATGCAAACGTATCAAGAAGCGCATTTGCAGTATGTTGAGTTGTTATTGAGCTGGTAGTAAGTAGAGCGAACCGACGGCAGACGAATAGTGGTGAGTGGTACGTGATGAGAAACATCCTTTCAATACTCAGTGCGAGGTGCAGTGACAATGTGAGGTTTTGTAAGTGTCAAAAGTGACAACATTTCGACATGCAAATGTGCATAGATTAGTTCATATATGAAGGGGTTCGCAGACTCTAATTGCTTGCAGCATAAGCTTTCTCTTCGTCGAGTGTTTGTACTGAAGTGAATCCATTGTGGTGACTGATTTTATTTGAATCCCACTGCATGAAATCGAACACAATCAAATGTGATTTCTCGCTAAGTGGAATCACAAAAATGCAATGCATGCCGTGTTGAAAATGAAGCTTTTTTGTTTTTGATGAAATCGAACTATTTTTGTGAATATCATTTTGTTACCATGTGCATCCGGGAAAGCAAATTTAAATTCGCTTTTTCCACGAAATATATCCGCTATTCACGCTTTTGAACGAAATCTTTTTCGTATCACTTGCTCATGAAATTACAACTTACTGTAATGGTGTGCAATTATAGCTTATGTTTTTTTTGAATTTCTATCGTCAAATCATAGCATAGCTAAAATAATCGCAAAATGATTAAATTCTTTGAATGTGATTGCTTTAAAAATAATTCTCATTCGTTCGAAGAATTAGCGATTGAACGATGAACGAGTTTATTTTTAACGTTGAATACGAAAGGTTAACGATAATTTGTACATGAGGCGGATAAAGTTTACGTGATGAAATTCTAACTTTCTAATGTTAAACTATCTGTAATAAACCAGAGTTTAAAAGCTTTGTTTGATGAAATTGTGCAGGAAGTTTATTTTACGATCACCTTTGAAACTACTTTTGGAGTTATTTGGAACATTTTAATTCAAGAATCACAATTTCAGAACAAAATATTATTGATAGACAACACTACAGTTAAGATCGATACTAATTCTGCAAAATAATGATTTTGGTGCAAATCAAACATTTAATTCCGAATAATCGCATGGTTTCCTCGGAAAACTAGGAGAATATGTGGTTTTAATTGTAAGAAAATGAAATGCAACTAATCAAGGAACTGTCCTAAACAAGATGCTAACGATACTTTACTGTTAAAATCCTACTTACGGATATTAACATATGGAGAAATAAAGACTCTTCAGACGGTCGGGTTTTTTTGTATAATGTCTGCAAATTTGGATGAACATGTATTTATAACATACCAAAGCTTATCCGAGCTTTTGCAAAAAGTACTGCGTTAAAACCAATCCAAATCCTTTTCCTAGTTCATGACGGAAATCTCACGAATCGAATCAACCAAAGCGTAGGCATGTTTCACAAATGTCATCCGAGAACTCAAAGAACCGCCACTACAGCTGTTTGCCAACTCCAAACACCACGCCATGTCGAACGGTACGTGAATCGCCACCAAGCAGCAATTAATCGTCCAAAACGGAACCCAGCACCACGCTCTGGGGCGTTACATTCGATTCAGCATCGGGCTCCAGGATCTGGCTTCAGGACTCGCGGAAAAACACACCCGTCCCGAGTGTAAACAGCCGATGTGCGTATATTTTGAGTGTGTGCAACTGGTACGATGTGCCACTGTTTGGGCCGCAATGACAGATCACTACTGTTTTAACAGCAGACGTTAGTGGACGAACCTGCGTGGACTTCAATCGACAACAATGAAATAAAAAACGAAACAATAAGAGAGGTAAAAAAACAAACCCAACACCCATCAAAGGACGCTTTTCCGATGTGATTTTTCCGCACCGAACGGACGGGCTGCATATTGTACATTAATACCCAAAGACGATAATGGGCCCGGAAATGTTCGGAAACGAGGGTGAATTTAATTTGCATAGTCAACGCTGGTGCACTGGAGCCGGAAGAAGGAGAAAAAGAAAAAGACAAATGGCCTCGCGAGTAGTTTTTGGGCCATTGAGATGGCCCTTTTTTTGCTGTGTACTGCTCACTTTTATTCCTCCAGCACGTCTTCTCTGTCCGCTGTTCGCACAGTGTTGGACGCAGGTTTTGCACGCGCGACAAATAGGCCAGCAAACTGTTCGTAATGCCATTATAATGAAGTTTGTGTAACAGTTCTAATCAAAAGCGAGCGGAACGTTGAAACTTTCGCAAGCAGCCTTCGCCGTTCCTTTCATGCCTTTGCCCTGCTCCGGCACCGAAAACGTGAAGTGCATTAGCGAAAATGAAAAGCAATAAAGGAACGAGCGACAAAATGGGGAGGGCACCGTTGCGGATGTCCAAATAAATTACAACGTACAAGTCGAGAGTCCCCACCAAAAACCGCAAGCAACACACCGTAAGGCTAACAGCAACAAAAAAATGGCTGTGTATGGAAAACATTTATCAGCATATGAAAATTTATTTTCCCCTCACCGACCGTCGCCCTCGCACCAATTGACGATGCAATGCAAAAGTGTTTTCTCCTGTCCCCGAGACACAATCAGCGTCCCCTGGACGCGGTTTTGGGTACCACGTCGGAACGCTCCCGGAGTCTCCCGGTGGTTGTAATTAGGAAAGCGTATTCAAACTGTCCACCCGTCGAGGGCAGCATAAAAATGGTCGGTACAGCTTCGCGGCCATCTTGCGATTGGCTGGACACAAAAGGGGTTGCCCGGGAGCGGCCATTGCAGCTGGGTGCCGCAAATAATGGTCACGCGCCACGAGTGCAAAATCGTGTAGTGACTACGGAGGGCGTTTATGACCGGGGATCCAACGTTTAGGCTCGGTAACCACGTGGTCGGGTAACGTCCAAGCGTGACTCGCGCGGGTGGCGAGAGTTGGCTCTTTTTTCTATTTTATATCGCTACGATTATCAACACCTCCACCGAGCAACCCACGTAGATCTCTACATGAACACCTTCCAGAAAGGTGTCACAAACCACGTCGCTCGGTAGGTTTCGAGTGTACAAGCCCGTGTGATGTGGCTAGTTTGTTCTTGTGTGCATTTAGCGTTACATTTTCCATTCTTAGAGCTATTTTTTTGTAATTTTTGGTTTCGAGACTGGCAGGTGGGGTTTTAAACAAGCTGGACACCTCCGAGAGGATACCACAATATCGGCTCCTGTCAACGATGGTCAGGTTCGCCACTTTAAAGCTCGTCTCAGGGAACCTCGGCATTTTCTTCCCCTTCTTTTCCTTCTTGCAGTTCGACGCCTCATCATGTGGCATTCTGCTGGGCTGGACATTATTAAAGTACCCAGAGTCCAGCTGCTGCCAGAACGGTCCGACGTCGCACCACCGGTACCGGTCATGTATTAATAATCGAAAGTTGCGATTTCCCACACACATACACATGCGCGTATACCCTCGCAAGGAGATGAAAAGTTTGCTACCCCCGAACCCTAGCGGTTGGGAAAATCGGTTCAGCTTACGGATTGGTCGGCGTTACCCCGTCACCAACATCGCGTCCTCCACCAGCCCAATGCGAGAAGCCCGGAAAAGTCCGATTTCCGGTGCGCCCAAAATTTATGCCGTTCCTCTTCGCCAGATGCAAATCTGTCCAATACAAGCGCACCGTGGCTCGGTGGTTCGACAGAAAAGTTGGTACCATTCTCTCATGCTGGCGGGTGAGAGCTTTTGTTTCCGCTTCGTAACATTCCCAAGCGAACTGCTGCTCCTCTGAACTGCTGGCCACATGAGGGTGATGGAAGTGGAGGTCGGTGTCGGAAAATTGAAGGCTTAGCCGAAAAGAAAGCCAAAATTTAAACACCAAAGTCTTGGCGTTCCCCCTTTTTGGCGCGATGGCATTTTCGAGCAGAAGTTGGCCAAAGAGGACTAGCTGGAGGAGGATCAAGAGCAGTGGTGTGTCGGTGGAGCCGAAGCAGCCCAGACGGTATCGTTTCTTGGCGCACCAAAAATGCAATCGAATTATGATCTTTGCCGGCTCTCCACAGTCCTCCACAAGTCCTTCGCCCAAGACGTCATGGTTTAAGATTACGAAAGGTCTTCGGAGATAGGGTGTAGATGGGATCCTGGCAGGGGTTGTTCGCATGAATGGGTGCAGCAAAACGTAGCACTTCCTTTTATCCGCACGGTTGCGAAACAATGCCGCCCGCACACGTTGGGCGCATAATAGGATCTCCCGGAACAGGGTAGGCTCAACAAGCGGGCGGAGGAAGGCAAGATGGTGGCAAGATGGCGCAAAGGGAGGTCATAAATTTCCCGCAAAATAATTACCATCGCTCGCGGGACGCGTCCGCTCTCATCCGCGCAATATAAATATAAATATATCGCCCCCGTTTGGAGCGAGAGTGCAGAAGTACCATTAGGTGGAGGAGGCGCGAAGAGCACTTGACGTACGACTCCCTGTTCTACCGCTGCTTGGCGCGTAAAGGGAGGCTCTAAAAATACGCCGCTAAGTGGACGCGGAGGGTCTCTACATTCGTCAGCGTCCGAGTGCTTCCGCGTTGCTGACCAACGCGATTGGAATTTGCGTGTCTGTCTAGACGCGACACTGCGATAGATGTGGAAGCCGTAGAAGCAGTACAGAGCCTACTGAAATATGGTGTACGCAGGTCAAGCGGAAATATTGAACTTTCATTTCTGTTACAAGAGCTCAACACGCCAGTAGAGATGCCACTTCAGTGAGATTTCATTTGATAATTTCCTTAAGGACCGTTCAGGATAACGTTGAACAACCAGCGAACAACATTACTTTTGTTGAAGACTATATGAACTAATTTGTCTTGGGATCTGCTACAACCACACGCGTTACTGACAAACCTCTTCTAATGAAATATTGCTGAGAAATTGTGACACTTCTGACACATATTGTCTAGGCTAACGTCTGCTTTCAATCCAACGGTTTCGCTCGTCAAGTGTTTATTTATTTTCTTTTTTTTAGGGTCGCTTACTTTATGTAACCAAACACTTACAATCAAGACTGAGTTACTGAGCTCATGAGACACTCGTCTGACGATCTGGTGCCGTACATGTTTGTGTGGAAAATTTTATGTACAATCGGAAAATATCTTTTGATGGTTGCCGTAATGACTTTATGGACGTAGACGTGAAGACGTATGGACAAATTAGGTCGCTTATTTATGTTCTAACGTCCACGAGGGCACTTGTAACCGTGCTGTGTCTGTTTCTGCATTTTATTCCTCCCATAATTCAAAACATGATCACGACAAAACATGACCCTCGCTGGCCAGGTGGATTAAGTGAGATTTCTCCTCACATGTAAAATCACATTACTCAATGCGCGTGATGGTCGTTAGCTCAGCAGCTGCGTGCAGGAACGTTCTGGGACGTCGATCCTCCGGAGCAGGTGTGAAAGCGTATTCCATACTCGCACGATCTGTGTTCACTCACCCCCGAGCAGTAGTAGACGTTCTTGATGAGGATTTTTCCGACTCTCGACATCTCGTTCTCGCCCAAACCTACTCATTCACTAGCCAGGAGTAGTAGCTCGTGCGCAGGACAAGCCAGACGTCGAGAACTTGCGCCGTTTGCGCGTCCATCTCACGCCCTTACCAAACAATCCTAACATCGGTTAGACCTCTGTCACAGGGTTACGAGCGTGTCGTGTTTGTGGTGATTTTTGTTTCTCGCTCTCCTCTTCTCTCTCTCTCTCTCTCTCTCTCTCTCGCGCGCGAGGTTCTCTCGCCGGTACCACTGAAACCGGACCCGTTCTTGGCAGGTTGCTCGCAACCACGAGCTCAGTGTCGTTCCTTCTGGCTGTCGGTTGCGTTCTGCTGGTTTGTTTTTTCGAACACTTGCCTAAAGCAAACACTTGCCCAAAGGCTCGCGCGAATATGGCGGCTCAGAACCACCGCTGGTGCTAAAGTCCCGTAGGCACGTCACGCGATGCTGCAACATTTCGAACTAGGCGTTGATCCTTCCCATTCCGGTGTTTGAGCAGACCGCGTTTCATCAGCCAACACCTCGATCAACGATTCGGGCGTCACAATCAGCTAGCAAAAGTGCGAATAGTTCGCTTCGACTTGACGGCCTCAGCGACCGTTTGCTGCCCTATTCGAGTGACACGTGTAAAGCACCTTTACGGCCATGTCGCGCTACTCAAGGTGAGTTGTTCGAGTCCTATTTTTAGTACTTCTTGCCCCAGCGGGAAGGAAGTGAAGTTGGCTCGCACCAGGATTGTGTTTTGGGATTGTAAAGGTGATGCTTTCAGCGCCCGATCAAACAGTTTTTCCACAGACAGGTGTTATTTTTACTCCGGAGAGTTGTGGTTTTAAAAGTTCGTTCCACAACCGTCAAAACTCCCGATTGGTGTTTGCTAAACATTATGAAAATTGAAACATTGCATGCAACTCAATATCAGCGATTTCTACGTGATGGAACGTTCAAATAGTGCCCGGATGGCAACCGTCAACGCACAGCTACTAATTCGGATCAGGTTTCTTGCTTGACAGACGTCAAAACGGTAGTGACTAAATTGAAAACAGTTGTTTACGTCATTGGGCTTTGGCGAAGTGTTAAACAAACGACAAACGGTACAAAAACACATACTATAAGAAACTGAAAATGATCGACAACAACGATAAATGATCAAAAATTGTTTGGATATTAAAAACTGAACAAAATTGAAAACAACACACCGCATGATGCACGAGGATTTGTTGCACATGTAGGATCACCCAAAAACAAAACCTCCCGAGCTGAAAATGGCACGGAATGGATCGTCCTGGTTCCGCCTCTTCTTATATCCTGTTGTCAACTGAACCCCCTCAACAAATCTCATCACGCGCACTAACGAACGCTGGCCTTCCAGTCGTGCACTATCAACTACGCTGTTGCCGGGCTTCAAACCCTATCCTTTCCATCTACTCCCTTTCTCTTTTGGCCAACGAACGGAAATGCACCGCCACGCCAAACCGGAAGTAGAATGGGCGAGTGTGGCTGCGGCTCGTTTACAAATTCGCAACTAATGCCCCTTTAATCCGCCCTAAATCAGCCCCTAAATCAGCTCAGCGGCAAAGCAATCTGTCGCTGCCCGGGGAGCTTGTTGTGGAAGGGGGAAGTGGGAAAGGAAAGGGAGGGGGAGGAGTGGGGGGGGGAGAAGTTGGTAGGTGAGTTTTCCCTCCCTATCCTGCTGAGCAAACAAACAAACAAAAATTGCGAACACGCGTTCGGCATGAATGCTCACAAAAAAGGGCCAAATCGCGTCCCGATGTTCCGATTGCCGCATCTCTTCCCTTTTTCCACCAATCACCGGATTGTGTGTGTGTGAGAGAGAGAGAGAGAGTTTGTGTGTGTAGAACCGTCACCAAATGCCGAAGGGAATGCTGAGCGGCACAAGGGCAAACGTGGAAGAATGCACGCGGATGGGTTGGAAAAAGGGCACACGGTTTAAATCCAACCCGACCCCGGGGGCCGGGAAAATCGGCTGGGAAAATCGGTCGGGAAATCGCAACTATCTGCCGCGCGGTCATTGTGGCCATCCTCTAGCCTACCTCCAGCGTTCGCCAGCGACCTCTGTCGCGCAGATGTTGGCCAAGCGCGCGTAAGCTCTTAATTACGGGCGCTCGGCACCGGACGGAAGGTTTTCCCCATTTTCCACGGACATGTGTCGCCGACGCCGCGGAAGAACAACGCGCAAGAGCGAGCGAGGCACCCGAACAGGCCACTCCAACGTCAGAAATGAAAAACCAAGCCCATCAGGTAGCTCGAGCGAGACAAGTGACCTGAACTCAGACGACCAGAAGTACGACTGTTCCCGGACGGTGCGTGTTACAGTGTTATGACCCACTTTGTGGCCACTCGCAGCCCGAGAAAGCGGGACAGCAGAGCGTGAACAGCGAGACGGATGGTTCGACTTTTCGCACCCGATGCCGGCATGTTTATTTTTAACCACTAAGTATCCCCATCCGCCGTCTCGTATACACGCGCCTAGATAAACACACTCATAAACACCCGGTTGAGGTGTGCCGGGGGTGAGGTGTGAGCTGGAGGCGTGGAGGCAGAGAGGCCTCTTAATTTCGGAACTCCGGCGTCCTGAAAGCGAGAATCAGCACCGCACGAGCGAGCAACGGTTGCACCGATTTACGGAAAGAACTGCAGATAAAATTAGTCGAGCCAGTCGAGTATTGACAGCTGTCAGTGGCTCTGTTAGTGGACCTTGGATTGCTTGCGAGTTGCTTACTCCATGTCCAAGGTACGTGGATGCAAGTTGATCATGCACATGTACAGTAGCACTTGCACCATGACAACTCATTTGCAGTCGGTTAATCACTTTGTATGTAAACAAATGCGTTCGGCTTGCACAAATGCGGATCTGACAGCTTACTTTAGCAATGGAAAGCCGAACTGTGGGGGTTTTTCCGTTGCTACTGAGTCGGTTGTATTGCGACCGGAAGCACACATACAGACCTTATATCCTCTTGCACTCTTACCGAGCGGAAACGAGGCCGGTGTGGAAAGCATTTTTGTTCTGCTGTCAGTTGTTTGCCCGCGAGCGTGGCGTTCTGTTTGTCAAAGCGCTACTTTCTTTTTTTTTTACGCATCGCCGCGCGTGCCTCAACTCGTCGGAAAATCCTTCCGGGCGTGAGTGGAAACTCCCTCCCCATGGTGAGGGAAAACCCCTCGCGGCAAAAGCGCTTCGTAAAAAAAAATCAGGAAAAACCAATCGTATCGGGAAGCCATTAATGTGGAAAACGTGACCGCGATGGTGGCCGTTAGATTTGATTTCATTTGAATTTGTTCAGACACAAAACCACCCCTTCAACTGCCCTCATGCACCCATACTTCTAGGGGTAGTTAAGAGGGTGGCAAATCTTAGCAATTATCGAGAACAACTCCGGGGGAACGATCGCCACGCGCGGTGACGCCTGTCGCATGTTGATTGATGTTTGCTCGTTTATTTATTTACTCGCTGTTCTCTCGTCCTCTTCACCTTCTTCACCACCCCACAGGGACGATCCTCGTTCCATTTTTTTCAGCGGCACTTCAACGCCCCTCCGCAGCTACGCCGGGTCGGACCTATTCAAGTTCAATCCGCCCAGTCCAAGCCCTGGCCCGTCCACATCAACTGCTGCAGCAACACCACCACCTCCACCAGCAACACCTGCCTCCACCGACACGGACCCACCCAAACCCGAGCCCGTCGTCCGCATCATACCAATCCTCTACCCAGCACAACCTGCCCGTCTCATCGGTGGAACCAGCACGTACGGCAACACCCGGCCTCCACCTGAAGGTGATGGCTCATCCGTGAAGGGTCGACCTGACATCAGCACCGCAACACCTCCACCGGTGCCACCAACGACTCCCAGTACCGCGGGACCGTCAACGGCCGGTATTCTCAAAGCGGCACCACCTGCTGGACCAGCGCCCTCTAGCGGTAGCGGTCCCGGAGCGCCACGTGTGTCCTTCGAGCTGCGTCCAACACCGGTCCAGCCGATGGCGGGTCCGAGTGGAGTGCCTGCTTCCGGGTCCGGGTCGGCACCCTCCAACGGGGTCCATGCTCGACCTATTCTCAAGCCTCAAGGTAGAGGAACGGGCGAGGAAGCGAGTGGGGAGCCACCAGTACCAGTCGTGACCTCCGTACTTCCTGCGGACTCTGGACCGTCCTGCCGGATGCAGCTGGCTCTGTACGGCTGGCGCAAGAAGTGCCTGTATGCGCTCATCTTCATCCTGACGGTGATGATCATCGTCAACCTCGCACTCACGCTTTGGATCATGAAGGTGATGGAGTTTTCCTCGGTAAGTACCACAGCCGTGAGGTGTTCGACTCTGTTGCGAGTCCTCCGAGGGCGTTTACGGGAAGTTACAAAGTTCCGACAGGTTAGAGATCTTTATGAGTAATGAGAAAGGTATTTTGATTCAGCGCCTTCCAAGGAACACGTACGACATGGAGTTAGAGACAGGCACTCCTCCTAGATCTCGTACCCCAAAATTCTCCCCTCAAGCCTAAACGGCTCCAATTCCATCCGTCCAATTTATCTCAATCAGTAAGAAATGCTCATCCGCTACGAGGTGAAACACGTATCCTAACTGTGGCTCCCCAAATCCTGGCCGAAAATCCCAACTTCGAGGCCTTTTGGAAGGTGCCCATCGTGGGTGGAAATTGCCTCCACAATCAACCGCAGTCGGCACGGTGCGGTTTAGCGAAATCTAATTCTTTCGGCCAGTTCGGTGAAGGGCGTTCAATCAAACGTGTCGGAACCGGCAACCGGATGCCCGGAGTCCTTCGACCTGACCACCCATCCCGGCGCACGGAGGGTTAAATTGAAACTTTGACTGCCACACTTGCGATAAGAACCGCCCTTCGGGTGTGGTTGCAGGGCCACTTGAGGCGCCCCACACTGCTCTACCTTTGTCCCGACCAGACCAGACCCGGGTGTTAAGATCATGACACGTGTTTATTTATTTACTTCCCTTCTGAATGGGCAATCTTTTTCACTTTTGACTTGTGCTGCCACACGACCCGACGTGTGACCGAACCGGCAGGGGCTGATGGCCGGCAGGGCTTGATGGAACAGAAGGAAGTTTGCTCCAACTCCGCTTCCGATGGCAGGTGATGGTCTGTTTATTTAGCTGATTAAGTTGTTTTCGGTCGGTTTGGGATTTCTTTCCCTCGTTGTGCCCTTCGGCGAGGGTGAAAGTCAAAAATTGAAGCACGTCAAGGGCACCGTCACGTCATCCACCATCGCAATGTGTGGGTTTTCCTCCGTGGTAGGCCCGGCAAAGAACTTCCCCGAGCGCTGAGGATGAAAAAGAAAATCCCACATCAACCCACCGGGGTGTTTGGTTTGTTTTTCTCGTTTTCCTTTTTTGCTCCACCCACCGGACGTCTTCGTGCCGCAGAACGGCATGGGTCAACTGAAGATAGTGCCGGGTGGGATTCAGCTTACGGGACAAGCGCTTGTCCTTAACACACTGCGAGCGTCCTCTATCCGGTCGAAACACGGCCAGCCAATCTCCGTCGGTGAGTAAACCCACTCTGGATGAGCAATACCTGCACTTTGCCTTCTCTAACGACATTCGGATCTTCCCAGAATCCTCCCGAAACCTGAGTGTTAACACTCGAAACGCATATGGCGCGATCGAGAATCAGCTGTTCCTTGGTCATGACCGGCTCGAAGTTCTGGCGAATCACTTCCGCATCACAGACACGCACGGAACCAATCTGTTTGCTGTGGACCGAGATGAGGTGATCGTCGGGGCAGGATCACTGCGTGTTGAGGGTGAAGGAGGTGTCGCCTTTCGCGATTCCATCCAGACACCTCTCGTGCGAGCTGACGCCGGTAAAGACCTCAGGTAGGTGCAGGTCTGCGGCGTCTCTGGAGCTCAAAGATCCATTATCCAGAGACGGTTCTTTTGCTCTTGTTCCAGGCTCGAATCACCAACCCGCTCACTGGAGGCCCGTGCAACTCAGGAGATCTTCATCCAATCGCGAGCTGGTGGCATCGAGACGACCTGCCTCAACGATCTGAAGCTCCACTCGGTGGCAGGAAGCGTGAGTAACCTGATCCCGGGCTAATCAGATGATGAGATGAGAGACCCGATGATTCTTCACCTACTCCACAGATCCGGCTCGACTCGAGCGCCATCTACATGCCGAACCTGAGGACGGTGCAGACCTCTTCAACTAGTGGAGGACTTGCGGCGGCGTCACGTGGAGAGTCGGCAGCGAAGATCTACCAGCTGTGTGCCTGCTCGAGCGGGAAGTTGTTCCTGGCAGCTCCAGGAGGTGTCTGTGCCGCCGATGATACTGCCATCTGTAGGTAATGAGCGGCCAGCGGTCCAACAATGGACACCCAAAGAAACTCCGGAGTCTCCCGGAGATCGCTGAGGTCGTAAATCTTTCCAAAGAGAGACGGCATCAGCAGCAGCAGCAGCAGCAGCAGCAGTGACGTGTTATACTCTAGCAGAACTATTAATGCATACACCTAGTGGAACGATTAATCTATACTTTAGCAATGGCAAAACCGGCGTTACAATAGTGCATAGGCCCAACAGCGTGTTATCGATATCTCAATCAACTCCTTGTATTTAGCGTGTTTCGAATTCCGAGCAACGAGGCGCGGAAATCCGCCCCAACCCGCCGCCAAAGCCGCGTGATAGATAAGTGAAATTAAAACTATTATACAATCCCTCCCCTCCACCCCTTCCTTTTCCTTTGGTCCTTTCTCTTCCTCCCTTCCGCCCTCCAGCTCCCCCTCATATACGCGCACATCCTAGCTGATCGCGTACCAGTATAAGATACATATCATAACATAGGGCAGGCAAGGTAGCTCACCCATCCACTCCGACGCCGGCCGGCATTTGTTGGAATCCCCTCTCTTCTTCCCCTAACCATACCCCGTCCTCCTCTTCGTCCTTTTTCCCCACTTTCCCATCAAAACATCCGAGCAGAAGTGACATTAACACACTAACAGAGACACACAAACACACTCGCTTCCCGTGGTTGGATTGTGGTAAAAGGGGAAAGCGAAGCGAATCCTTTCGCGTATCCCGCCTCCCACCTCTGGGAGTGAAGGGAGAAAAGGCGGTGAAAGCGCCGCGGGGAGACGAAAATAAAGCGCAGAAAAGCGAACAAGCTACAAGCAAACAAACAATGTGTCAAACGGGTGTTTTGATTGTTCGCCAACAAGAGAAATGGAGACACGCGAGCGTCAGGAGCACCCGCGGAATGGATTACAAGACGTCAGTGTTGCATGTGTAGTGGTTTGGGTGGTAACTCGACCGGTGAAGGAACGCCACATCAGGCGGCAGCGAAGCGAACATCGAGCCTTGTTCACCTTTCCGAGCTCCTCAGGTTTGTCCTTTCATCTACCACCACCTTCTTCGAATCCATCTGTCAAAATGTGAAGTGAAAAGGGGTGAAGGATTAGGCAGGGGGGGGGCACTCATTACGGAATGATGGTGGAATAAGGGGGGGCACGAGCAGATATATATTTATATCCATTGCAGGAAGTAGGAACTCGCTCAACCTGGCTGGTGGCCTCATTCTCCTGCATCCTTATAAATGGTTCATCCCCTCGATCCGCTTCACAGACCGCTCTACCCAACGTGTGGTGTTTGTGTCAGATTCCACTATCTCTTCCACTCTCTCTCTCTCTCTCTCTCTCTCTCTCTCTTTTCCGTCAGTTTTCCACGTGTGTGTCGCTCTCTTTCTCCTTTAAATAAAAGCTTAAAAAGGAAGCATGGAAAATGATGAGCATATCGGAAACCCATCACGTGGTGGAATGGTCGGTGGTGGGAAAGGATGCACTCGGAAAACCGCAGGCTGTGGCCACCCCTTCCTATCCCACCTGTCCCCCATTTCCCCACCCACCTCTCGGGCAGGCTCGTGAGGAGACACACATGTGTGCTGAATTCCGGGAAAACGACGTACGGGTGCGGGAAAGGAGGCGAGCAACAGCAAGAAAGAAAAATCATCCAGAACGATTGGTGAGAGAAGCGTGGAGGGAGGGTTAAAAGGATGGAAAAAATGGGAGGAAAGGGATGGAGGGAAGCACCGAAACGAATGAGAAATGGAACATGTCGCACAAGGGCAATCATTTTCCGTTCGGCGGTCGACGCGAGGTGTGCTTGCCTATGAAGCCGGTTGTCAAGAGTGAGGGGGAGTGAGGGGGGAGGGGGGAAAGAGAAGGAAGTAAGGGGGTAGAGGGTTGCACATACCCACCTACCCCCGGTCCTTTTAACCCGTCACACCTGTCCACCGGCCGATGGCGGGTTTGAAACATTTCGTCTCGCATTGTTCCGTCTACGGAGCGGTTGTTTCTATGATTTTTCTTCCTCCCTAGCCCTCTCTTTCTCTCTCTCTCTCTCTCTCTCTCTCTCTCTCTCTTCCTATCCCTCCATTGGTGGAAAATCCTGGTGGGCCTCGGAAAATGCAGGGGTTTTGAAAGGGATGTACAATCAATGGAGATCAAGGGCACGCGATGGTAGCCACTACGGAAGCACCCACGAGCCGACCGGGATGTGGCACTTTTCCGGCGAGAGGGGTGGAAGGGGTGGGGAGGTGCAGGATTGAGAAAAAGGGCGCCAAGGGCGCCTGGATGGGAAAGAATTTTCGACGCCAGCTTCGTTGCGATGGCTCAAAAATGAAGTGCCGTTTGATGGGTTAATGGGTGGGCTGCCAGGAGAGTTGGCAGGCTCCGGGGATAGGAAAGATCCTGCAGCCAAGTGGGTGGGATGGAAAGGGAGCAAGCCGGAAAAACTCGTAGGTGATTGGCGGAGAGATGACGTGGCCTGCCCGCGCTCCTGTTCCGGTTTTGGTTCCGGGTTTGTGTTTTTTTTTTGCCAAAACGGTGGCCAACCAAGACAATGCGAGGGAAACCGAGCTGCAACAGAGCCGCAAGGGTGCTGGGGTGAGGATGGGGGGGGGGGATGAGAGTGGGGGTGAGGAGGAAAGGCACGGGAACCAAAATATGTTTCAACCAGAAACGTAATATGCTTCCAGTCAATGTCAGACGGCAGGCATAGCCGGCGTACACCGGCACGAGACTCCAGCCGGTTCAAACCCTCCCCCCCATCGCCTTTTCCAACCACACCTCCCCCCCCCACTTCACCCCTTTTGGAAAACTCACCATCCCCACCTTGTTCAAACAGGGCTGTGACAGGTGCTCGGTAGCCGGTTACCGGAGCCGAGAGAAAAGGATTAAATTTTAACCGGAACAACAAAACGCTGCAAGGATGCGGCAGCTGCATGGCCACCGACAGGACATTCGAGTGGTGGTGGTTATGGGGGGGGGGGTGTACGAGAGAGGGGAGATGCTCACACCCAGCCCAGAGGAGGCAGTTGTTTTCGGCCTGGCACGGCTGTGGAACGCCGAGAACGTACGACAAACCCCACTCGGGAGTGAAAGAAAGAAGGAGAGAGAGAGAGCAAAAAAAAGGGAGAGATCCGAAAACGAAACCCCGAGCCCGCCAGGACACAAACATCCTTGAACAGGTAAACAGCTGCCACCTGCGAGGACGGAAGGACGGAAGAGGAGAGGTGAATTTTATCCACCTCAGCCTCAGGGGGCACGCGTGCCATCGCCGGGTGCCATCAAACACCCAAAACCCCCCAAACACCACCCGTCGTATCCTTGCTGATCCTTGCTGCGAACCCATCAAGGATTCTACTGCCCGGGAAAAGCGCATCCGGTCAGCGTGCGTTCCGCTAATGGGGAGAAGTTGCGTCCATCGGGCACACGCTCACAAAATCATTCTCCCCTTACTGTCGTCCTTTTTACACTCCCCTCCCCCCCCCCCCCTCGTCCTTTTTTCCACCCCTCCTGCTCGACGCTCGTGCCGTCGGTGGCTTTTCCGGAACTTTTCCTTCCTACGCACTGGGCCGTGCTTCGATTCAGCCTTCCTCTCCTGTACAGAGTCCCCCACCCTTCTCTCCTTGCTCTTCAGCCCTCCTTATCCCACCTCCCCCCTCCCCCCCCCCCCTTCGCCCCCTCCCTCACCACCCAAACACGGTGCGCACTGCATTTGCTAATCCAATGGCCTTTCCAAGGTAATTGAGCGAACCGAAATTCGACGATTTCGATGCGACCGGACGGATGGCCGTACCGTTTGTGGAAATTCCGTTTCCCCCTCTTCTCCCACCCTCTCTCCCTTGGGTTACCCGGTGGGCAAGGCCATAAGGACGACGACGACGACGACGATGAGGTGAATGGAGGCCGGCAAATAATCGCTTTAAATTTTACGATAAATTTACTTTCTCTTCCGGCGGTTTGGCCAACTCGCAGGCCACTTTCTTTTCCGGCGGATCCCGCCCACCATCGCAACGTTCTCCCCCTTCCCCCGTGGCCCGTCTTCTCCTCGCCCGCCCAACGAAGGAACGGAGCGAGCGAAAGTTTTCGCCCCGGATTCTTGCCAACTGCGGCATTGTCGTTTTTTTGTCCCATTTTTCGGCCAGCCACCTTTCAAAGGACAGCTTCCGGCTTCCTTCTTCTCTTTCCTCATTGCCTGCCACCGTCTTCCCCCGCTGCTACAACCAGGCAACCAGGTGCGATTTTTGTGCAGCTGAGTAAACAAAACCACGGCGCCAAAAATGGAACTCGTCGCACGGGAAACCACGACAAACTTTTCCCATTGAGTGTGCGTGTATGGGGGAGAGAGAAACGAGATTTTTTCCCACCCCCCCCCCCCTCCCCCCTCCCCTGTCGGACACAATTAAGACCGGCTCGCGTGCCCACAGCCGTACGGTTGGGTCCGATTTTCCCGTCCGATTTTCCACCCGATTGTTTCCGCGCGATCCACGCTGCCGGCTGGGATTGATATGCAAACGCCCATATGATGGTTTCCTCCATCTGCCTCCCCCCTTCGCACTAATGGAGACCCCCCAAAAACAGAGTCCTTTTCCACCACCCCTTTCCGACCCACGAAGAGCCAGGTCGAAACCACCGCACGAAGGCTCGACCGTTTGTGGCACAGAATCGGCAGCGATTATTCTGCTCCACCGTTGCCGGTTTTGCGTGCTACCCAAAGGATGCACTGGGTGAGTGAATGAACGAGTGAGCGAGTGTGCGAGCGAGCGAGAAAGAGCACCACCAGGACGAACGGCAAGCCGTCCTCGCAAATATGAATATTTATGACTTTCTTGTTGCATACATCGTACCCGTGCTGCGAGGGACCGCGCGAGTAGCCGTTGCGCTTCCGACCTCTCTTCCTCTATCCCCCTTCCCTCCCCTCTCTTCCCCTCCAGGATTCACCCAACTCGCGAGCGCAGGACGAACAGGACGCGCAGCAGAGCCTAAGCCAGCTCTGGAGCCGTCGTCGTTTCGGTGCTCGGATTGATGCCAACCGATGGGAAAGCCAGCAAACGGTGCCATGCTGCTCGGGATGAGGCTGGTGGTGCAACAGGACAAGAGTGAGTGTGTGCGTGTGTGTGGGTGGGTGTGCGCATCTGAAGCAAGATACTCGGCCCCCGGGCCTGGCAGAACGCACTGGACCGATCGAACTCGATTGACTCGTTTGAAATCTGATTTTCTGTTTTATTTAACCTTTCGATTTTCCCCCAAAACCCCCTTCTGCTTACCCTCTCTTTCGCTCTTTCCCCTTCCCATTCCACCCGTCGCAGGATACGTTTCGAATGGGTGCTAGTTTCCGGTTTGATTTATCACGCTTCATCGTGGTGATTTAAGTGACCTCAACGAGCCTCCGCCCGGTTTTCCTCCGGCTTTCCCAAAACCCCCGTCACTTTCACCCTGGCTCTCCTGCCCTGCCGGAACTGCCGGCGGGTGCGTAGCGTAGCGGAACGCATAATGTATTTGCCCGTAAATCGAAATAATGTTTATGCGTTAACGGTTGCTGCGACGCACCGAGCCGTACGATGGCTCTGCTAGGAAGGGTCGAGAGTGGGCGGGGGGAGGGGGAAAGTTTGGAGGGAGGGAGCTGGTAAAACACACACACACACACACACAGCGAGCTTGGGCTTGCGCCTGTTAATGATGCTGTTTTCACACGTTCCGACGCTCGAGCCTCAAACATCGGCGTGAAGACGAACGGGAGGTGAAGCGAGTGGGTGCGGGTGAAGGTGAAGGGAGACAGGACAGAGGACGAGTCCTGTATCCTGGCGTACCTGGCTTCGGTACGCACACACCGGCACCCGGCCAGTTGTGGCCTCAAAAACCCATATTAATGTTCTGACGTCTGTTCGATTGAATAATGCATGAGCTGTTAATTTTAGAGGGCGCTGTCATATTGTTTTTAGTGGCCGACAGTTTCGTGACCCCAGGGGTGGGAATGAGGTGAGCGGGGGAGGGGGAAGGGGAGTGGATTAGACGAAACCCTTTCCCAAGCGAGGAGGCGGGTTTGATTGGGAAATTTACTATCGAACTCATCATCGAGCGACGTTCGCAGGGTTCGATGGCGTCGAAGGAGTCCTGTCAGTGCTGTCAATCGCAAGGACGCGAATTTACCTCTCATGAGACCGAAAGAGAGGTCCCGGTGAGAAGTCCCCCGCCCCCCTTTCGCTCATTCCCCTCTGTTTGACGTTCGTTTTCTCCGCTTCGTTCTTGGCTCAATTAAACCAACTAATCTGTCCCCGAAGCGAGCCTTCGTTCGTTTCCCAAACACCGTCATCTCATCTCTCTCTCCGGTGTCCTCTCTCTTCACCTCTTCTTCTTCCCTTCTCTCACCTCTTCGACACTACCCTTCCAACCACCCACCCACCCAACGTGTTCAATCAAATATTGCTCCGTTCGAGCGGCGTTTTCTTCGGCGGTCATTTCCGCGACCCTCGACAACCGACGCTTTCGTGATCCACGCTATTTGTGGTGTGCTTTAAAATTCTTCCCCCAAAACCCACCCACTGTCACACCTTTCTCCCCGCCATACCAGCTCTTTTGTTGGACGGGAGCGCAAACTTTGGCGAACGACGACTCGCGATTATTTACCGCACCTGCCCTATTCAGGCGTTGTTCAGGTATTGTAGGTTCCAGGATGGTCGGAGCTGGCAGAACAGTAGTACAGACCGGCGACAGAGCGATACGGTTTTTGTCGTTGCAGGGGTTTTTGGTTTGAGCTGATGCTTCAATTTCGTGTCTTTTATGCAGCTTTTTTTGTTCGGAAGGCGCATCAGCATTTATGAACGAAGGAGCAAAAGGAATTCATTGGTGGAAACGATATGTTGCTCAAAATTATTTCACTTACCTATCTGGTATCAGGTGAATTATGTAATCTCAATGCCAATTGATTGGGATATGGCTCAACTCCACAACTAAACGAACATCTCCTCCAAGAAAGAGTAGCCAAAACTCAACTTCCCTCAAAAGCATAGGGCAAACGAACCCTGCACCGGCTCGTGGTTGATTAAACGATTGCACCCGGAAGGATCGAACCGCCGGGAGGCGCTATTTAGCCGTTTAAAAATGCCCCCAAAAACCAACCGGACGCACTCCCCGAGGGCGTGAAATGGACACCCCTGACCGTGGGGTTTCCAGGGGTGGCGCACCCCCAATGAAACCGCGCTCGCATAACTTCTGGCGTGGGTTTTGCAGCAGAAGCATATTTATCGAATCCCTCGCTTCAAACCGCGACCCACCCGACCGGAACCGGGTTTCCACCCTTTGCCACCCCTTTTTCACACGCGAAATCACCCTTCCTTCCTTTGCAACCCACCCCTAGCCAGAGGGCGCATGGGAACTCAGCAAGAAGGACCCGGCGCACGTGTGTGTGTGTGTACATGTGCAACAATAACAGTGATCCCGCGACACCAAACCAACCCCCCTCCCTCTCCTCCTCCTCCTCCTCCTCTGCCACCCTTCCAACCCCATAGATGCGTGCTCGAGAGCCACCGAGCTGGAATGTCGGCGTGTGGATGGAGTGATGCTGGCGGTTTGATGGTGTCACGATGGGATCACTTCGTCGTGGGTGGGGGCAGATGATGGAGAGGGAGGGGCAGGGGGGAATCAAACAACCATAAACATGGCCGCTTCCGTTGAGTGCATACAGTGGTATCAACACCCCTGCCTGGCGATCCCAAGCACCGGCAGAACCTCACAGGCAGAGTACAAGTGGGAAGGGGGTGGAGAGACGCGATAAGGGAGAGAAAAAGAGAGAGAGAGAGAGGGCGCTCGAATGCGGTGCGGTGTTTAACGTTTGAACAATAAACAAAATATTTCCCGACAATAATCATTGAAATTAATTCAGCAGCACGATTTCATGCGCCGTGACACGAGCTATGGAAGAGGGGTGGGAAGGTGAGGGAAGGATGCCGACGGCGGGCTTTGTTTTCGGAAGGCTTTTACCCCATCCTTCCACTACCCCGCCTCAGCAACCGGGGTGCAATGTAGGCGCCGTAGGTGGGTGGCGAAAAATGGGAACGGATTTTGTTTTCCCACCGGAACGCGTCGAAGGATGCGGAAGGGTCCGGCGGGGTGAGGCTGCGAGGGGTGCAGAGTGCCCATCAAACGGTTGCCAGGCAGAGGGGAAACGTGGGCGCGAAAAAGGGCCGGACAAAGATGATGCAGTCCGCTCGATGCTTTATCTTTAATTCGCACTAATAATGGAAAAGCCCGCGGAAAAGCCTCCCTTCGAGCAAGCGTGTGTGTGTGTGGGTGTGTGTTGATAATATTTCCCACCCATGGGCGAGAGGGAGAATGAAGAAGGGAGATACGCGCGTGTGTGTGTTGAGGTGGTTTTTCACCGCTTTAAATGCCTCCCTTGTCACTCCCAAACGCATACCGCAGGAGAAAAACTCTGCTCCGGCATTGGTTCGATCGTTTTACATACGCCAGGTTTTCCATCCGTCATCCCCGTCAAATATTTGACACCGATCCCTTTCTCTCGCCCTCCTTCTCCACCTATCCTGCGCACCTTTCGCACACAAACACGCGTACTTGTGGGAAACGGACGCAAACAGCAATTTTCCCTTCTGAGATGAGTTGGGCGAACATGCGGTCAAAGGTCAGCCAGGTGGAGGGACGGAAGGACCAGGAAGGTCGACAACGTTTGACAATGCTCCCCACCTCCAACTCCTGCCCATCGGTTACCTTTGAGATGGTAAAACACACACGCCAACTTTTCATCAATTCTTCCGCCCACCACGGACATTCTTTCTCGAAACACGCGTCCTTCGGAAAAATGAGGTTAAGGAATCAAGGAGGGGTTGAAAGGGGGAGGGTTCAAGCGGAGCCACTAATTTCCCTCCCCCACCAGGTAGGTGGATCGGTCGGCATAAAGACGCCCAAAAGGGGGCCGTTCTTCGCGTGTTCCGATCGGTTTGGTCGCGTAATGAATTTGGAAAATTTGAATCCCGCCCTTTCATCTGCCTGATTCGAGGGAAGATGTGACGAACAGGCGGAAGGAGGTTGGGAGGGGTTTTTTCAGGGAAAATAGTTGAAAGACGATGTGTGCCCGCGTATTGTTGCGTGTTTTTTTTTCGCTTTCTTCCCCCGCCTGCTTGGTATTGTTATTCAATTTTATTTATTTTTTTGATCTCCTCCAGGACATGACTTTGATGGGAGGAAGCCACTACTGGTCGGCCTTCGTCCTTCGTCCGCAAGAAGGGTGGGTGGAGAGTGTGGGTAAGGAAATTCTCTGTTTCAAGTTCGGTTCGGTGCCGGTTCGAGTGGAATGCAAACACAATCTTCGGGCTTTTGCGATTTTCAATATCGTTACGTAAATCATGTTTTCGACCGGTACCTTCTCGTAGTTGATGCCTTCGCGGCTGGTGAAAGGCTAGTGGACGGGAAAGCAGTCCAAAAAGGGCCCAGGAAACCCTTGGGGCTGGCCGGAACATCTGAGGAAACTCGGCGGAAAAACTCCGCTTCCCGTGTGGTATTATTTTTCCCTTTTTTTCTGTGTGTGTTTCTCACCGCAACGTGAGTTGGCGGACTTTTGAGCGAACCGAGGGACATCAGGTCGACCAGAACGGAAGGTTTACCTGCCGCACATTTCCACCGCGGTAAAACAGGAGAACGATCGAAACGCAATCGAACGCAACCAGCGTGATGCAAATGCTTGGAGGTCGTGGAATTAATTGTACATACCTGAGCCTGTGCCGAACCTTTCACGGTCTGACTGCATTTGATTGAATTTATAAGCGGCTGTGATGGCGTATCCGATGTCCTGGAACAACGGAGGGTAAAAAGGCATTAGGATCCAGCGTGACTAAGGACATACTTCGTAGCAACATATTGCATTCTGCTCAAATTGAGAATTGTTTCTAGAAGGAATTGTGAACACGATCATGATCATTTCCAGGTTGAAGTTGTGGAGCAAACGTCCAGAAGTGTTTTTGCGAATAAATGGAATGGTGATTCAGCATCTTCCTGTTGTTAAAATAGGGTTTTAAGACCTTAAGGACATTAGATACTCATTTGATCCTTGATCATGCGACAGAAGTTATAAACGGTATTATAAACGATTCATGAGTTGTAATACTTTGAAGCAACAAATCTTTAGAATAAAGTGATAGAAATTACATCCATCACTTTCAAATTCCTAAAACGAATGACAGACTGGATTGCATTATGTCTATTCAACACCTGCCATGATCGAGTTCCCGATCGAAACTCTCAAAAAGACATCACTATAAAACTCTACAACACGCTAATGCCACTTGGGTCACACTCGACTCATCGCAATGTTACTCGAGAGCACATTACGCTAGACAGCTCGACCCAACACCGACGAGATATCCTTTCACCCGGTCTTTGTGTGACCCTACCCACCCTTCCATCTTCTGTCAACGATGCACCCTCATTACGAGGCTGGAAGCGAGTGCTCACGAACCACAAACCTGGATTTTATTCGTAGATCCTGAACCTGAAACCCGCCTATTCCAGACTCACCAAATGACGGGAAGCCAACGATGGGCCTTTTTCTCGCTCGCTCGGGTAGCGAACGGAAGCGCACTAGGCGAATGGTGAAAGAAATAAAAGAACCACCCTCCCCCACACACACACATACACACACACACACGCCCCGGAAAGCAGCTGCCAGCGGGAAGGCCTTTGTTCTCGCGCAAACCTCCACGCTTGACGCGTACGTCAAACTGCCGTACGTCAGTTGGCCGCGAGTGGGACGCTAAGCCGCCCGGGGGCCTAATTAAAAATTCCCCTCTTCCGTCTGTGACCCCCCCCCCCTCCCTCCCTCCCTCCCTGTGGTGCCCTTCCCCGTTAGCCCTTCAACAAATCACGCCAACGCTCGCTTCCCGCCCAACGTTCCTGATCCAATTTGCGTAGAGGTTTCCGCTTCTTGGTGGCTCCCGGAAGAAGCGCTGAGGCATTGATGCAACTGCAGCCCTTGTGAAGACAAACGACAAAAGGATCCCGGACCTAGGTTGCTCTGTTTTTTTTTTCGTTTGCCGGAAACCGGAACCGAGTTTGTGCGAGTGTGAGTCACAACAAAGCGAATGGATCGGATGTGAGAGCGAGTCTAGATAGATAGAGAGATCGGTAAAAGATTGTCCAGTTCGAGTTGGGCCAAACTTTGCATCCTTTCTTATCCGGGTTCCTCAGAGACCTGCTTGTCCTACTTTAGGGAGGACAAACACGCAAACCCACATACACATAGTTGGTTTGAATCAATACATTTCCGCTCTACCCACCACGCAACAAACCTCGGGACGGAAACCTACACAAGATGTACATTTAAAGTGTCATAAATGAAATTCGGAACATCTTCGGAACAGGCGGCAATGGCGTGGTGCAATCGAGTGCAGCCTGTTAATTATTCATGCAACCAAATGATACGTACGCGTTACTAGCAGCGAGACACCAGCTGGTCATCGTGCGGGGCTGCTGTCAGGCAGCTGTCAAGTGGTGTAGGAAGGAGGCGTTGTCTCGACAGCTCGCCATTCCTCGGCATTCCAGCCTGCTATCGTTCTGTGGTGTGTTTGTTCTCGTGCTCATCTTCCTCCTTGGTACTCTCACCGCTCGCCTGGTGGACCTTCCCAACCGCTAAGTGCCTTTCCACTCGAGATCACGACATAATAGGCCTCGAGGCTGGGCTGGACGATTTTCCACACCCTCCTAGCAGCCCACCCGGTCGACATACGGGGCTTCTTCCGAAGAAGAGGGCCGAGAACAAGCGAAATTAAACACTAAAACATCCATTTCATATACTGTAATATTTTAGGCCCAGGTTCCGACCTCCAACTCCGAGACCTGCGTCCGTTCTCAGGCTGCGGACCACTCGGACCGGGCGGCTAATGCCTGAGGAAAACAATTAAATATAAGCTGCTTAAAATAAATGTCCCTCCGTCGCACGGGCGAGGAAATCCGGTTCCGGGGCGTTCGCAAACCGCCGGGGAAAAAAACGGTTTCGCAATCTCAAGACGGATCTAATGGCGGTGGTCTTTGGGGGTGGTGGGCGCAGTGGTTTTTCAGGATAATAATGACGAGGATCCGGGCTCGTGGCGGGAAAAAGCAGCTCATACTGGACCGGAAGGAAGAACAAACGGCACTGGGAAAGGTTTAATTTTATTAAACGATCCACCGTTCTTGGGCCCTTCGGCACTCGGGTCTTGTTGTGGAACGTTCGTCCTGTAATCGGTTGGTCCGAATTGGATAACTGCATTCCTTCGTCACATGGCAAGGAACGTCAGTACGTGCCAAAAATGAGCTGTTACTTCCGGCAATCCCCTGCGTCGACGTCTGCGAGTTCTGTTTATAGGAATGACAGTCGCTTGACAGCTGCTTATGGAGCTATTTATAGAGCCCCTTGGGGTAGCAATTGCGTGAAGAGTGCTCCATGTAGTAAGAGGGTACTGTTTAAGCATTTTCTCGACTTAGTAGCAGGGGTGAACTCGAAATTGAAGAATACATTGAATGACAACTGGCCACAAACAAATTAATTTGAAAGCACTTGAGAAGGAGAACGTGAGATTAGACTTGTCGGAGACCGAAAGCAACTATTACTTAGAATTACAATCGCAATATGCCTGGAGAACACCGAATAGCTACTCTCTTTTGAAGCTGTTCTCAGATTTTTGCTGCTTTAACACCATGCTTTCTTATTTTCCGATTCCTTGAATAACACAAATAACAGGCTACATTCGTGAAATAAAGCAAGAGTATCGAATCAAATCCTGAATTTAGACTGCATAAAAAACTTAAAATATCGACTCGCACTATCAAAGCAAACATGAAACAAACATTCTAGGCTCGGAATTTCACTAATTTCTACTCAACCGTGTTTGCTCGCGATGTTCAGCTTGCATCCAGTTTTGTAATGAGACCATTCCAGTAACTCTTGCTCTACATCGAAGCCCAACAATGCCGGAATGTTTTGAGCCCAAAAAAAACTACTTCCCAACTGCACCATTCGTTAATCTCGCGTACAGGATCCGCGTCAGGATCGGGTACTTTTCCGAACCACGCGAGTCCGAACAGCCGAGCCCGGAAAAAGGATTCGGCACTGTTTGTTGTCTTTAATTGAATAAAGAAGTGCATCAGTTACACCTTGCGTCGGTGTGGCGAACGTATCGATGTTGCGGTGCCAACTCGCAGAAACTCTCGGCAAACAGTGAGTACTATCCTTCGGTATCTATCCACATGCCAACGAAAGCTGTAGGGTCTTTTTTTTGACTTTACGTTCGCATCCCAGCCGGCTCGGTTCGTTTACTTCCTCGCTTGTTTCGGTGCGATTTTTTGTCCACTGTTCCCACAAAAAACCATGGCTCCATCGTGGACATGTGTTTGAAGGGTGGGGGGAAGGGGTGTTTACCTCCCCCCCCCTCCACCCCCTCCTATGAAGGGTGGTTTGGTGGGAAGCGTCAGGACCCCCGCCGGAGCCGCAACTGATCAAACTGAATTTAAATTTATTGATACCGAAATCGAGCGCAGCGTTAGAATATTGAATTTGAAAGTCAAACAGTGATTCCCCATTTTTCCGTTTCATTTCGCGCCATCGCTTGTGCGTGCGTGTGTGTATTTATTTTTTTCTGTTCGTTTTTCGCTGCACCGCGCAAAGGGCCGTTTTGGATCGCATTTCAGCACTAACGGCTGCTGCTGCAAGCGACTGTGCGGATTATCGGACATTCGCACCACTCTTACAGGCAACACTCGAACCATCGAGCCAGGATGTCCTTGCTGAATCAGAGCGAAAAAGAGAGCGAGAGAGTGAGAGTGTGAGCGAGCGAGAGAGAAAGGCATGGACCCGACAATCAACAGGATTAAATGCACTTCGGGTAAAATGCTTTTGAGCATCGGACGTGGCGTGGGGCTGGAACTTTGTGTGGTGGAACCAAGCGACAAACGCTCAAACGCTTTTTGGAAATCGCCCCCCTCCCCCCCCCCCTACTTCCCTCCACCTATCACCCCGCTTCCTCTAGCGTCCTCTCATGGGTCAGGATAAAACGAATCATTACAAATCTCGATTTGAGTATTCGTTCGGGAAAATAAAATCTAATTAATTTTATTTGTTTGCCCCGCGAGCCGACAGGCCAGTCTTCTCGTTGGAAGATGGGAGGGCTGGGAGGTGGAAAGGGAGGGATCACACACTAGCACATGCAAATTCGAACACGCACGCATACTAGTGGCGCGAAAAACGCGATCAATTCGAACCCTTCGCGCGTAGCCTGGGCGTGGAAAATCACTTTCACACGGAGGCACGGGAAAAAAGGCAATATTCATTTCCAGTGAAACGGGGTGGACGGGTGGTAAGTAAAAAGGGTGGAGGGGGAAGAGGGAAGAAGAGGGAGAAAACACTGCGTGAAATGAAGATACAATCGGCACACCACAAAAGGAGAAACAACTAGTGCATTGCGATGCCCGAGGGACGCTTTTCCCGAAAACCGCACACAAGCCGATAGCGGGGAAGGTGGAGCAGTGCGCAATGGAAATTAATTTGATTTTCCTCGAGTCACCCCACCCCTTTCCATCCCGTGTGTTCCATCCCGTGGCCAGCGAAAAGGGTTGGTTCGTTCCGTGAGCGGTGTCGCCTTGCCAAATATGAATGTAAATGCGTGTAAACATGTATCAAAACACATTCATCCGCCCCAGCACGCTTTTCCACGGGTGGGAGAAAACGATGGCCTGGGAAAATGCACACCCCCTGGCACTCGGTTTCACTCGTAATTTCCAACGAACGGATTCATCGCGCTCCCTTTTGCGTCGGAGGAAATTTATGGTCCAAAATGTGCGCCAAAATTAGCCACAAAACCCCCTTTCGGTGGGGTGGCTACCTCCTCCTGCGGCTGGGGAAAATCCCCCACCACCAGCGTACTCTCTGACCTTACTCATCCTCAGCACCCCCCCCCCTCCCCCTACCCCTCCACCGCCAGCTATTTATCTCAATTAAAAGTTAATTATCCGCCACCGATTTGATCTCACCTTTGGCCGGCCGCGTACGCTGGTTACTTCCATTTTTTTCCTCACTTTTCATCACACCCATGCCTTGCCCCTCTTCCCTTTCGTTTCTTCGCTACAATTGCCGTGCGAGTCCGTGGAATCAAAATGCAGCACGTCGGGCAAGGATTTCCATCGACCCCTTTGCTGGTGCGATAATCGCAACCGATCCTCGAAGCTCATGTTGGTGGAGTAGCGATGGAAGGGGTGGAAGGGAGGGGAAGGAAGGGGAAGGAGAGGAAGAGGGCAGCACGTCTGAAACAACCAGCCGTAGCACGGTGCGCTTCCGATGCGCGACCGGTTGGATAATTGTTTGCAAAAGTTGGAAAACCCCTTGGGTTAAGGAAGCACCCGAGCAGGGGGTGGATTGGCGGGGTGAAGTAGGAGAGGGAAAGGCGCCTGCCATAGTTCGATTAGTCTACATTCGCTGGGCAGAGGGAACCTTCGGAGTTTGGACAACCGGGAAGAGGAAAGGTCAATGCGATTTTCATTAACTCCTTTTCGCGACGGCTGAAGGGAAAATCTCAACTTTCCATTCCTGCTGTGGCGGAAAATGCTGGAAAATAAAACCGACACTCACCCCCATACAGTTCCGTCCCTCGGATCGGGAACTTGACCTCGTTCCGGGGGGCTCAAGAGCGGCTTTATTGGGTTGCGTCTCAGAAACGAAAAGTTTGCCAGCAATCGAGCGAAGAAGCTGCCAGCGAGTAAGGTCAGGTATCTTGACTCGAGACGCTGCATTCGGCCGTGAATTGGAACGCAAGGGAAGTTAACTACCCGAGTGGTTTCACTGGAACAGTCCGCAATAACCGGATCATCGGCATCGTCGGTTGTCAAGCGTCGCTTTAAGAAGGCTGAGCTCTTGTCTAGTCGCATCGCTCCAGGACGGTTGGTTCATCAGTTCGCTGTAATCTGGATGTCATTTTTCAGTCACTTCGTTCGTCTGGACGTCGGTTAGTCCCTCCACAATCTCAAACCATGCTTTATACTTCGGAGGATCTCGGAAACTGTCATGGTTCAAGTCTTCTTCAAAGTGTCTAAAGTTTTATTTTTGTTAATAGTTGACTAAACCATGAAGCCTTTGAATAGATATAGACAGAAGAATAGCTAATTGCTGCAGTTCCTTCTGGGCTTTTATTGGTCCCAGCTCCCATTCAAGGCCTGATGAAATGCGTTCTGATCTACAGTAAGTGCACTCGTTGAAGCATGGTCTACTAAAGATTAAATAGCTTTGACAGTAACTGCAAAACAGGTCTCTGACTACTTCTCAAAGATAGCTCAGAAATCCAAGCAGCAACTGTCAACCTGTTTATTTTCTAGCTGCCCTCACTCCAACGTCTTCCGACATCCGGAAGGTGACATATTTCCACCCCAAGCAACCGGATGCGTTCCCCGCTCTTTCGCTACAACCCCCTTCCTTTCGGCGATACTTTTTCACTCCCGAGTTCACCAAAACAAACAGATGTTCGGCGTTTCCTCCCGGCGGATGGTGAACAGCGAATGGCGCTTGCTGCTAAATATTGTACCGCACTCAAAACGCAGTTGCACATCAATATTGTAACACGCGCGTCGCCACCGCTATCCCGTGGGTGAAGGGATGAAGCCCGTAAAGGAAGAAGCCGGCATCAACATCTTACGAAAAATACCGAACCAAGCACGAACGGCGAGAAAACCCACCGAGAAGCGAATCCAACCGGGAAAAACACCCTCACTGGCCGCCACAACCGATCGTAACTTTTCCCATTTCCACGCCGGGGTGTTCGCTCGTCTAGGAGCCAATCCGGGGTCCTGCGTGGCGAAGGGTTAGCCGCAGGCCGGGCATCTCGAGGGAAATTTCGGCACGGGCGCGGGCAAACTTTTGCGGCCGACAACTTGTTTTAAAATTAATTGCGTTCTAAATAAATCATTACCCGGCCATCTCGGGCTCGCTCGGACGCTTGTAGTGGACAAATTCACCCACCCATTTCGAAGACGGCAGGATCGGAAAGCTAATTTCGGCCCACTCCACTCTGGGTGTCCTGTGGAGGCGAAGATGGCGATCGGTTTCAGGATCCATCTAGGACTGGAACGTTCCAGCTATCGGATATCGGCCATTCGGGCATCGGAATGAGCTGCCCAGGGAATCATAAACCCAACTCACGAGCTCCGGAAGCCAGGATACCAATGCCAATCGCATGATTTCTTATTGTCCGATTTCTCTTCCTTCCGATCGTTGCGCTAATTCACTTTCCCACCACTAGGGTGCGCGCTCGACCGATGACTTAATAAAATCTGACATCGGTCGGATGGAGGTCGTAAAAAAGCGACGGACTCACACACACTCAAGGGGGAGGCGTATCCACAACCCTGCAGGTGTCCACCGGGACACCGGGAGGTACCGAAGTACTGCTGTGCTGTTAATATTTCAGCATCTGTAATGGAGAGGTTTGGGAGAACGTCTTGTATTAGCACGTCTGCTGGAATCAAAACGGCCGAATCGAACACACTCCAGAAGACACCTAACGACGTCTCCCAGCGTGGTCCCAAATCATACACCTCCCCTTATAGAGGGTGAAATCGAGCAGAAAAAAGTATGGAAAATGCGCGGAAAAAAAGAGCCACAAAAACAAACAATCTCAGCCGCGAGCTCGGTGAAACACGGCACGAGGAAAGCGCAACAGTGAACAGTGGAGGCGAAAACAAATTACCCTATTTAGCATACTTGAGGATAAACTTCGGGTCGTTTGTTAGCGGGCCGATGTCCCTTCGGCGATGACATGCCATTGCCGAATCCGAGCGCTACAGGTCGCGAGCATCATCCACTCGGCAGCTCGCAAATTCTGCTTAGTGGACTAGCAACCTACTGCAAGTGTGGTGGCGATGGGGATGGCCGGAGCCCGAAATAGAGGTGGGCCACAACAAATGAACCTAGACGATGTATAACACCGCACAAGGGCATCAGAATCGTGCCTGGGACCTGGGACGTTGGGACGTTGAGACGTTGGGGTTGCGGACGTGATAAGAATAAAGTATTTTGTATTAAAATATATGTGATTTCTTATTCTCATGCGGCCGGGCTGGTCCCGAACCCGAGATAGGTGAGGATGAACTTACATTTCGGTGTTCGCGCCAGCCCCGAAAGGTGAGCTGAAACGGGCAAGGCGCCATCTCTCGGGACCAGGAGGTTTGATCCTTTCCGGACGTCTTCCTCGATGCCGGTCCCGATTCATCAGCTGCAACGATTCTTTTCCGTCCCATTTCGCAGGGAAATCACCTCTGATGGTGTGGCTCTCGAGCGTAGCGATTCCGGTACCGGGAGGGTTGCGCTTAGATTTGCGGATATGAAGCCCTGATTAGGTCGATGACGTGTGCACCGGGAGTCCTTCTAACCGGTCACGTCGCCTGATGCTGGACGTGCGCCAAGACCCACCTACACAGGTCCCATTAGCGAGCTTATCCGCGCAGATTTTGCTGGGGCAAAACGTGAGGCTTTAACCGGTTTCCGGTACCTAGACGACTGACGCGTGATGGCCATCTTTGGGTGAAACGTCAAGTAAACGACTGGTGTCCTCGTCTTCTCCCTCGTGGAGGGCTTTTAACTCATCACCTGAATGTTCTCCAGAGCTGCTTGTAACACCAGAACTGGATTCGGCAAGCCAGAACAACTCACAAAAAGTAAAACGTGGCCCCAACGCTGACTGCAGAAACCGAGCGCATCGGATAAACGATCGAACGGACGGTTTATTTGTCAAACGTGCGCTCGCGAATCGTCCGAAGCATTAACGGGCTCCAACACTAGGTTGAAAGGCTCGCTCGGTTGGCTTTATGATTAATCAACCTCGCGGCACCGGGTGGGCCAACGGGTGAGTGCATAAAATCGTTTTTACGATTGCATACGACCCCTGTTTGCGTCACCCTCTGCGTCCCTCTGTCTGACCCTTTACGTCCTGACCCTTCCGAGGCACATGAAAGGACGGCCTCCACCTAATACCGATAATCGTTGGGACAGGGTGGGTCCTCATCCGGCTCGGAAAGCTCGTTTACAAAATGTCAATATTATTGCGTCCGGTTTTCCCTGCTGTCCCTTCATCCACCCATCCTTCCATGGAGGCAGCTACGATTCTGTGCCAACACTTTTCGAAGCTAATTAAGCGTCGCCGCAAACGAAATTGCATCCAACCCCGATGGGTCGGGACGAGTCCCTTTGCGTGCGTGGCGTTTTCGGTGCATTTCCAACCACAATTCTCCCACCCGAGTAAAGGGCTCGCGAGAAGGGATTTTATCTCTTGCGCGCGCCCGAAACGGGGGAGATTAGTGCGCAAACAACCAGAGCTGGGAGGACCCTGCACATCAAAGCCAACCGGCCGTCGATTCCCTTGAAGGTCGCACGTGTTTGCACGGGTGCTAAATGTGGAAACTTCAACCAGCATTTACGTGGGACCGCTTCCTTTCGGGATCTTCGTTGTTTACACTCGACCAGCGTTCAATTTCCAATGATGGGCAGTTACTTTAAACAATCTCATTCATACGGCCACCGGTGATTGTGTTTGCCAACCACTCGAACGCGTGATTAGGCAACTTACACCGTTTGACGTTTGCATCATGTGGCAGGAAATTAGTGATTGACAGCTGGAGTTCACAATCTGCGCAAACACCTGTCCATTGTTGCTGGTGGAGGCGGTACACTCAACAAACATGGTGCAAGTTTTCCTTTTATTCCAAGTAACTAACTGTCAAAGATCGATTTATGACCGCTCAAATGATGCACGTGACATTTCCCGGCAGCATCGCATCCGTGATCAGTTGTCAGGTAACTTTGGAAGTCTAAGAGAGTTGACTATAAAGTTGTTAGGGGATATATCGGAAGTTCTAGAGAGCAGCATCATAATGCGAGTATTCTTTTAGCTGAAGGCTAATTTGTTTGTTTCATCTCATCATCGAATTGCTCTAGCCTCAATGAAAAAAAGACTCTTCAATGAGCTTTTTAAGCGTTTTCTCGTGTTCCATAAACAGTTTCATCTAGACCCTTTACCGCATTTCATGCTACAGCCAAATGTAATCATTTGTTCGTAGATTTGACAGCAAGATAGGTATTTAGCAAGTTGTTGTGTCCTTGCACAAACAAATCGTCCGAGACCTGTTTGTTTTCCGGAAGTTTTCTGTCACATCTCTACGGTCAACAACCTAGGCTCTTAGCGTGGCTTTGCTCGAGCTGAAGTGATTTTAATTTCCCACAGTACGGCGGGGAGCCTCCAAAATCCAGGTGGAGTTCTTTTCCTGGCTCTTTTTTGTCTTGTTTTATGCCCCCAGCTCCCGAACACTGTGAGAAGAGGGCACACGATGGGTAAGAAAGAATAATGAAGGGCACCTGTAGACACCTTCACAGGCGAATGCACCGACGCAGCACGCCCAGCCCGCCAGATGGCGTGCCAACGTCTCTCACTATGCACTTCCGGTTCACCCCCACACCGTGATGCACTTCCACACCAGCAAGTGGATGGATTTACAGTTAATTTTATTTTCACCAGCTCTTTTGTGCCCGGTTTGCCCCGTGCAGGTGGGAAACAACCCCCCCTCCCCCCCCCACACACTGACGGATCTTTCCAACAAAGTTTACAAACACCCAGCCAGGACTCAAAACCAAGCGCACGAGTCTGCATACCGGAAGTCGTCCCCGAGTCGAAGAAGAAGGAGCTGGAGCTGAAGCTTGCAGCGACTTAAAACTTTGCACCCACGTACGCATCGGAATGCCTCCGTTCCGGTGGGAGAAAGGCCAAAAGGAAAGGGTGGTGGGTGGGACATTTCCCAACACTCCGTCTCGTTCTCGCGAAGGCAGCGTAGACAGCTACAGAAATTTAACGGCCTGCGAATTGGGAGCTTCGCGGACGCGGAAACAACGTGGGTGAGCTTCAGAGTCGCGCTCTTCCACGTCCGCTGCCACACAAAGCACTCACCCACTGATAAAAAGGCCACCCACCGCCTGGGGGGTTGGGGTTGTGAAAACGGAAAAGTTATGTGCTCACTTCCGGCGACGAAGGCTCCAATCTGCGCCTCTGGAAGCTGAACAGAGCCTGGAAGGCACACTCGCGCGCCCGGGCACGGAAATGGCAAACACGTCTTGCATCATTTCACCTTTTCTCGCAAATCATAAGTACCCCCCGCGTCCGCCCCGTATCTCTCGCTCACCCCGTTTAGGAGGGGAGATCCATTTCTTGCGCCGAGACATCTGTAGAGACATTATTTTAGCTTATTTTTCCATCATTTCCGGTCGCCTAGGCTTCTTTAGGAGGGGAAGATAGTTTGTCTCACTCGCACCAGGAGTGACACGGGTGGGGGGGGGAGGGGGAGGGGGGAGGAAAAGTAGTTTTCCGCGAAGTTTGGTGAAATCCCCCACCAACTTGCAACGCGTGTTTCTACCATTCAGGCGACGCTCGCTAAGAACTTTCGGCCCTTCCTTCCCGTTAGATGTTATATTAATGAAGTAGAATGACCAAAATATGCGCCGAAACTGACACGGGCATTTCCCATTTTCCGCGAGCGGGATGGTCGCCTTAAGTTCCATTGCGAGATTTTTCCGACCCGACATTTTGTTTGCTTTTCTATCGTCTCCCACCAGCAGCTGGGTACCATCCTTCCGGTCAGCCATTAGCGCATTTGTGGAGAATCCCATTCCAAGCAGAATCCAGCCACACGCAACAAGGCGATAAAAGTGGGGAAGAAAAAATAAAGGGCAACACCGGTTAAGCCCCGTCAGCTCCGGTGAACGTAATGCCGGTTCACGCGAACGCTAACAATAACTTATAATTCTTTTCCCCAAAACAACTGAACCACCATTGATCCTTCGAAAACCCCAGCACCCCAGCTCGCAATGCTTCTCAACCAACCGAAACCAACTTGTCAACTTAAGGGCCACTGCTCATGCCCCCCCCCCAACCCCCTTCCCGCCCCCCTTAACCACCCTCTCACTCAAGAAAGCGGGCGGGAAATACTTTGCCAACAAAATCCAACACCGGCCAAGCTTTGGCTAAAGTTTGCAGATAAGATTATCGTTTCGCTCGCTGCACTGTTAATCGTCGGCGCCACACGACGATTCCACCCCCCCCCCCCCCCTGGGGATTGAGCTTTTCGCAACAGATTGCATACAAAGGCACGGGAAGGGCGCAAGAGTGGCCAACATTCGCCATTTTGCAGTTCCGTGTTTGCACAAAGCAACCTTGGCCCGAAACTGCATAAGCGGGATCAATTGAGCCCGCGGACGGTTGGGAAAAGGGCGTAAAGTTACTTCGTTGTTTCGTGACACGGCAAGGAGGTGCTCAAATGACGCCTTCCCTTCGCTCTCCTACTCCCCAGCAGCACCCACAAACCCCACGCTAACGATGGGCGAGCGATAAAACCCAGCTGGTGGTTCCGGAGTCGGAGTTTTTATGGTCGCTGAGATGGACGACCAAAACGGCATCCTGACGCAATCGGTGGCAGAGGGGGGGGGGGGGGGTGAAAGGGGAGAGTGAGAGAAGGAGAGGGGGAACAAAAAAGGGTGGCAAACCGACACCACACCACACCGACCACGGAACAAAATCAATCCATGCCGAAGCCCGGAAATCGTGCGGGATCAAGCGATTAGCATCGATGCCAGTAATCGATGTTATTTCTGGTCACGGTAACGTCACCCTGTGTTGAAGGTGTTCGCGATGAAGGATGAAGTTGGGCAAAAAAGTCACCCAAGCACGCGCCAGTCACCCGCGGGCACACCAAGGAACCTAGGAAGGGCTCAATTTGGGTCAAATTGAGTGGAAAGTCGGCTCCCTGACTTCTTGTTCTCGCTGTTTGACGCCCATCCATCGGCAAGGAACGTCTCCTGGAACGAACCCTCGTACTGGCAAGGACCTCGTGCAGCAGGTGAGGGGGCTGAAGGGTACCGTAATTGTGGAAATCCGAAGGCCCAATTCGGTAAACAATCACCTGGCAGGGGCTGTTTGCGAAACGGCAGCTTCTTGGTTGGGCAGCACGCGCGAGGGTTTGTGCAAAGCCAGCTCCCTTTTCGTCGAAAACAGATTGCTCCGGATGCTGGGACCCGAAAGGGCTGCTCTTCCTTCCACACACACACACACACACCCACCTCCTCCCGTTGAAGGCAAATAACTTTTAGGTCAGGTGAAGCGGAGCGCGCGTGAGCTACGTCAGGAGTGCTGGAAAAGGTAAAAGTGCAAAATCTCCGGCAGATCCCTCCGAGATGACCGGAACCGGCAGTTCGATGGTCATCCACACACACACGTGGGGGAATGTTGGTAAAGATTTCATCGGAGATTTGCGTAACGCTAAAAGGTAAAAGTTTCACCTTTGCGCAAAGCTGCACTGCAAACAGAGGTCCCTCTGCTGGAGCATTAAGGGCTGACCGCAACGCAAATACGCCGAGTCCTTGGCAACCTGTTGGGGGTGCGCGTGGGGGGAGAAGGGGGCAAAAAACCGGCTGCAACGGGGCATCGTCACACCGAGGGGTTTGTCGAAGGGTTTGTTTATAGATTGGCAAAGTTTTGCACTCCCCCATCCCAAAAACGGCAGCACAACTTTGTGCGACCATCGTGGCTGGTCGAGAATTAAGCGCTTGCTTTTGGGCTGGCTTCTGGATTTTCGAGCCGCAGTTGAAGCAGCACGCCAGCAAAAACCTAGAATACACACTTTTAAGAAGTTCCGACACTCAGTCCGGGGTTTTTGGTGAGTCAATTATGCGATGACAGCCGCCGAGAGTGAGGAAATGTCGACCGGTATGTCGACCGTTATGTCGACCGGAACTGTCACAACGCATTAGAGGCTCAGGTGCAGTTCGTGCTGGATCAGATCGAAACCGGTGACCGGTGATCGATGGAGGATGCGAATGGAATGGTACATCCACCACGAAGGGGTGGATAATATTTTTCCCCTCACACCGAGCCCTGTGACGTGCTATTGTTTGCATACAAACGTTCCGAGAGGAATTAAATAAAACGACAGGATTTCGCCTCCAGAAGCCCCATAAAAAGCGCCCAATAAAAAAAGAAGGGAAGTCACCCACGCGACCAAACAGCACCACATTCCGATACCGGCCGGTGTTGGTGGTGTAGCGGAGCATAATCACCGGCGCCGTCGCCGTCAATCGGTGGTAGGAGAACAAAAATAGCAATCCTCCCAGGGCCGGGACACACTCGCAGGAAATATATCCTGCGCTCACCCTCACGAGACAACGAAAGAAAGCATCCATGATTATGGTTTCCCTGAACGGCCATCATTACGTCAGCCGGACGATTCCGATTGTGACCATATCGCATCAAAGCCACCGATAAACGTGTCTCCTGGGTTGTCCTTCTCACCGAGACGCTCAGCTTCCGGTAGCTACCTCGAACGGGGTGGAAAGCAAAAAAAAAGAAACTTAGGTGAATGCACATCCGGGACGCGGTGGAAGTAATATCACATTTCACGTGCACGTCCGCAAAACCCCGACTGGCCGGCACAATGGGGAGTATCGGTTGCCAAAATCAGGATCCCTTCCGCGGTTTGCCGCGTGCTGAACCGAAAATATCCTAATAATGGTACGAGAGAAAGATGACGTGCTCGTGTGGCGTTTCTTATTCTTTAGCAATCTGGTGACTAGCCTGCAAAAGGGAGAAAGAAATTTAATTCAATTTAGTGCCCCTGTTTCCTGCTACCGACGGTCTGGCGACAAATTGTCCTGCCGGTGCTGTATCGTGTACGCGTGTGTGTTTGTATGCTTTCAGGATCCCTTTCGCGCTCACTTGGGCGGTCATGAATGCTTTTGAGGCTTTTTATGGCCCTTCGGTTATGGCGTGGTTGGGGCTTCGCACAGACATTAGACGCGGTGATGTGTGTGTGTACAGATACGTATTTATATGTATTGCGCGGCTAATGTTGATTTTCCAGCTTCCCGCAATCGCTTGCGCCTGAATCGCGGCAATTCCGCTATACACGCGGTAAAACTGCACCAAAAAGGAATCCTAGACCCGAGGCCAGAGGACGGTAAAGGTCCGAATCGATTCCGTACGATTTAATCTGCGTGTTTGTCCAGCGGTGCGTACTGTAGGGCCTCTGATTTGGCCTCCAGCATAGTGCCGTAGGCCCCAACGGAGGTCAGCGATATTTGTAGTCACACTGCTGGCCGGTGTGGAATTATTTTCCCATATCTCCAACCCACGAACCCACTCGCGTTGGCCCACCTCGTCCAAAGGGGTTTGTGTTTCGACCTGGGACAGATCAAGCAAGTGGTGAAATAAATTCCACCGTCGGCTTATCCACTTCGGAGCTGCCCGCCCGGTTACAATATTTTCCAATGAAGCAAGTTTGCTCCCATTCACAATATTGGGACATTCGGTGCAGCTGTTGCCCGGTGGCCGTGTCGAATGAATTTCGATGGCTTCCCGGCTCCACTCTCAGGGAACCCCTTTTTCCACTGGTTTTCCGTGAGACTGGGTGCTCGTTTACCACCAGACGCTCGCGAAAGATACCACACCGGCTCACCTTTCTCGGTGAGGACGCGAACAATCGGCGCGTGGGTTCGATCCCTCGATCCTAACCCTAGCGTCCCGTAGGGCAATCAAACCGAACATCATCAATGTTCGTGCACACATTTGCATGCAACATTTGCCCGCTCTTGCCTTGGGGCCATACCCATCGGTTTCGTCCCCAAAATCGCTATCATTTTGCAATCCAATCTTGGCGAAAAGCGCAACTACCGAAGGGCTCAGGCACGTCGAATGGCGTGAGCGTGTGTGCAATCGGTTGTATTTTTATGCCTCACACACCGGTGGTGCTTTCTTTGGGCGAGATGCTGTGGGAATTTCGGTTGACCGTGTAATCTTGTTCTGCATCTCGTTTATCGCACCGCTCGTATAAGTATTTGACGCCGTGTCGTCGAAAGCGTGCGTGACTCCAAAAGGCTAGCCAATCGTTTGTGGGTGAATGCTGTACTTCCTCATGTTGCGAGATCCAAAAAACCTAGGACAATGTTTCAGTGGTAGTCGTTAGCTGCTCTATACCGCTGTGATAAACTAATGACTATTATATTTTGGTCCCGTTCGATGGTTAAATTCGTGGACAAATCCTTGAAGACGTTAGTTAGGTCACTTGCTTTTAGTAAAAAGGTGTCTTCTGCCTTTGCTATGACTTTTGCTTACTCAAGTTGTTTCTTCTTCATTTCTTTATATATGAGCGACCACATTCTAAGTATTTCAGTTTCCTTTTTAAGAATTTGTGGCTCTTCTGGCTTGCTATCGGAAATATCTCAGAATTCTCCCAAACTATCGAACAACAATCAATCTACCCACATGCTTCCCTTGAGATTCCAGTCAAACGTGGAATATTTGCCAGTTGTAATCTCTCTCGCACACGTGTAATATTTATAGTAAACCTTCTACCACTCCCGGCAGTGCCATGGGACTTTGAGACTTCTGGAGCAGCTTCTATCGATCGTACCACAAGCCGGCCGCTAGTTCACAGAACCAACCAGGAGCAGAAGCCAAAGAATGTCGGAAAAGCAGAGAGTAGTAAACCCCGTACGTCGACATACGTAACCCATGGTCCGTGAAGGTGGACTCGCCTGCCAGCGGTACGGACATAATCTGCTTAGGAGCATATTTAGATAACGATTATCCGGCCTCCGGACCGGAACGTGCGTGGAACCGATCGACCCAGGAAGTAGTGCCCGCAGCGGCCTCTCCACGACGTCCTCGGACCACTCCCTGCTGGACGTTGGACGCCTGACACGGATTATCGCGTCTAATCCATCTAGATGGGGTGACCCCGTCCATAATAGATAAACGGACGAATGTAATGACAGATTGACCGGAAAGCGAACCGATAAGACGGTGGCCTGCCGTGGCCATCATCACTGTGCAAGTGAGTGTAAACCAAAAGGGATGACGCTCATGCTGGGACATCTGTCGGAGTGAACGCCAAAGAATGTCCTTTCGACAATAGGTGGCAGGTTCTGCTGAAGTCCAAGAAAGCTCAACAGAGCCACGTGGTTTTTCTCCACCCAGGACGATATACCTGGAGCGGTAGGGAACGGTCTCACCATTCCCTCGGAAAATAGTCCTGCTATTGCCTCAAAAAGGACGAAAAAAACTCGACCGAGAACCGGGCCCAAATGCATCCAAACATCATTAAACCGGGACGAAACCGAACCAAACGATGTGCTGATTAGGGCGCGCGAGGCCAATCACCAATTAGTGCACCAATGTCCGGGCGTGCAGTCCGGCCAGAGAACCTGCCGACAAGGACTCGAGTCCCATTAACGCCCCCGGGGTCGGACAACCCATCCGTGCGTTGGATCGGTTCCTGTTCATTAGATTTTGAGACTCGAAATTCGCGCGAAATCGAATGACGCTTCGCCATGTGTGCGAACAATGTTGACATTGTGCAAGGACTCGATTCAGAGAAACCAGGACGAACAAAAAAAAAACCCCCAAACCACCTCTACGAGCCGGATAATGGTGCGCCTACACGCTGGGGTGTGCGGGTGGGTTTTTTATTCCACTTTCGTGTGTTTGTTTGCCGTCCCATTTCCCTTTCCGCAGCAGAAAATAGGCTACAAAAATAGTAAAAGTGCAATTTTCCGACCACCCGTGTGCTGAGAGGCATCGGAGGGCGTAGAAGGGCTGCACCAACGTTCGCTATCTGCTGGTTGAAATCTTTCATTTCAACACAGAACGACAGGGGTTCTGCCGGGAGAACTTTCCGTTCACAAAAAGGACAAAAAACACCCCTGTTCGACACCGTGCGCTTTAGGCAAATTACATCTTCCGGTTTGCAGGTGCCTAAGCCGCAGCTGATACGGTGTATGTGAACCATTCGCACGTGATTGTAGCTGTAATTCGGGGAATTGGGGCATTTATTTCGCTACATCTTGAAACTATGCCGTTGACTTTTGCTTAGACGATAGTAACCCGCAATACCAAAACGCAAATCGCACTTCTCTGGCCGGAGGTTCAAGGTTCAAGGCTGTTTTGTTCGATATCGCCTTAATATATCCCCAATAAATCGTCACCGTAAACGGCCGATGCCGATCAATGAACAGGTTTTGATGGATAGGGCCAATTTTAAAATATGCAGGCAGGGCTTCGTGACTTCCCTCTCCAAACGGAAGGCGCTCGTTAAAATGTCCATCATGGTGCGGGAATTGGTCCGGATGCTGTGGAGTCGGGACACGGGATGTGGACAATAAATCATAGATCTAAATCTAATCGTATGACAGTGTCATATTAAATCGTACATCAATCAAAACCATTAGCTGTGGTAAGGAATGTTGAGGTATCGATGAATGCGGGGAATAAAAAAAGCTATTTTTTTGCCTTTTGATGCCAGTTCTGAAGGAGATATTAAAGAGATTTACGCAATTTTGTGTTCAGGTCTAGCTGTAAAGAAGGCAACAGGTACCTAGAGGTGCTTAGAAGATGTTTTAAGTTGAATGGTCGTGTCCCGCGAGAACTAAACGATTTCTATCAATCTTATCGTTGCAAATGGACTAATGGAATCCATATCGATTGCATTTCTCTTTGATCTTCGCGTAGAAACGCAACCCGCGTTGTCGTCCTGTCCCAATCCGGAGTTGATGCAGTATGGCCAAGACGTAAAACTTACCACAAACACACCGGAATTAAAACCCATTAGCATATATATTGAACAGAGCACTGAGCGAGTAAGTTGCGAGCAAAGGGTGAATTTGTTTGCCATAGGCGTGACTTTGTCGAAATGAGGTCGTGTAGACTGTCCAAATTGGATGTTCCCGGGCGAGCATACCGAAAATCGAACCCACCCGGAAGATGGTGTTAACTGACGGTGCAGCTGCTTCCGATGTGTAATTAATGTTTAAACGATTCTTGATTCCGTACTATCCCTAGTCGCAATCGAGTGAGTTACATCTGGACCGGAATTCTGGACCATCATCCGAAAGAAGTATTTACTCAACTGAGACACGTGTTGAAAATGGCGAAACAGGCTTTTATTGAAACATTGGAATACATCACAACATGACATGTACAGAAAATCAATTTTAGAGTACAATTTATATGTAAATTTTAAAGTAACGTTCATTTTATTTATAATCTGCTTGAAATTGGCAGCACTGCGAGAAATTGATCGTACTCAAATGAACGGTTGAAGCGCTTGGGATACTATAAAGAAACGGCATTTGAAATAGCTATTTCAAAGACAAACCCTTGAATAGTTAATTTCAATTCTTTGTGAAGGAGTATCTGTCTAGTGAAGTCAGTTAGCTTAAACGCTCTCGATTCAATGTGAAAAACTTTCTTGTGAAACTGTAGGGGTGGAATCCAAAGTTAACTTTCTTTGCTAGTTATTTCCATTTTACATAATCAATGGAAAACATTGTGTCTTTTTAAAAGTATTTGATTCATTTTGTTTCGAAGTTTTTTTTTCCCTATTTGTAGTTATATCATTTTAAAACTCATAATTTTACAATAATTTGAATTTTCATTGATAAAATCTTATTGATGTGGTAGTGAGAGAAATTGATATCGCAATGAGTTTGTTTAAGTAAATAAAACGAGCAGATAAAGGTTAATACGAGCATGAAGCCGAATTTTATAACTTCTAGTTTATGTTCAATTATAAAGTAAATAGCACATGATTAACTTTTAGACCTAACCTGTTTTACCCCCAAATCAACTCCTACTAATATCTGATAAATTTCTTTTGTAACCTGAGATCAATTATACTATCTATCTTCATCTTTTCTTTGGTAAAATGTTAAAGATTACAATATATTAAACGGTCACATGTGCCAATTCAGTGTCCAACCCTGTACAAAACCTTTTACGTACTGGCAACACTTCACCTGTCAGAGATATATAAAGCGCCTAAAACTCTGCAACAAACATCAAATTTATGTACGATGATTATGCCTCGCTTTTTATATATTATTCTAGCTCATTTAACTTTCATCAACAACGTATAATCAAATATCGCTTACTTTATTTATTGATATTTATAGATCTCAAAAGCCCACTTCGTCATGTTTAATAAGCTCCAAATCAAATATCTCGTATTTTTTACAACATGTGCCAACATTGAAGCACGTGCACGCGGTTTTGTACAGATTTTAAATCATATATAGTGAATGATACATCATTCATTTGATACATTAGCATATTTGTGAGCTATGTTGTATTCAACAGAGCTTGTAATTATTTGAAAATAAACCATAAAAGAGCTAAAATTTCAGTCATTTTCAAATAAGTTAATAAAGATAAAACCAATCAACTGTGTATCACAATACCCAAATCGATAATAATGGCTATTCTAGGCCATTTTTTTTGCTCATCCCTTTGTTTTAGTGCGATTTTCGTGCTTAATTTTATCTTTTAATGTGACTAAACATCAATTGTGCACCTTGCACGCCGTTTGAAATTTGTAAACAACTCATCTGTTTACATGGTGAAACGTCAAACGAAGACACTCAACATGGCGGCCTATCACTGGCACAGCGCCTATCACTTCGTTGGCAGCCTCCGCCATCAGCACCTGTCGCTCACGTCCGCTCCAGCACCCGCTTCTACGCGTGTGTGCATGCGCGCGTGTGGCACAAAGTTTCTCTCCCGCAAGCACGAACACACGCGCCCCGTTGTGTAGTCGCAGTCGCGCGCGCTTGACATTTGCTCGGCCGCCTGCTTCCAAACCCGTTCATGAGGCGATGTACCTGGTGAGCCGACAGTAGAGCATCTCCGCAACGTAAGAATCTCTCGCCTCGCCTGAATTTCCCTTCTTGCGCTCTCTCTCTCTCGTTCGCTCGCACACCCACTCGCGCTCCCGCTCGCACACGCAGGCCGCAGTTCAGTGACACACAAAACGCAGTTCCCGGAGGCATGTAACACAAGCAAGAAGTGGCACACGGGCGCAGGAAGCGGAATTAAAACGCACGTCGCACATTCGAAAAACAAAAAGCGCAACCCCTAGGCGGGTTGTGAGTGTTGTGTATCCCTCTCTCTCTCTCCCTCTGTCTCTCTGTGTGTGCTTGCAGCTGTCCCCGATATATGGCTGGCCCGCTGGAGGCTGCCGACAGCCCCACAGCAGTAGTACATTCCGATACAGCGCCAGCCTGCCAGCTCCCGGTGCCCAAATCCGTCCTCTGCCAGCCGCAGGTTCTCCCGGGCGGGTGACGGACCTGTCCGCTTCTTGGTCTTCTTCCATTCGCACACCTGCCTCCGGTCAGCCATCGCAATCAAAATAACGTCATCCGTCCAGCAGCTGCCCTGTGCAGGTCCAGGTAGGCCCGTTTGGAGTGGCCATTTTTGTTTTTTTGCCTTTGATTTTGATTTCGTGTGTGCGTACAGGTAGTGCAAGGGACTCAGGTGAACTAGTGGTCGCGAGGGGAAGGGGAATCGCCCACTGGCTCCCTTCCTTCCTCCTTCAAGAGTGCGTGCCCTTTAGCGAGAAGTGAGTGAGAATATCGCATTCTTGGAATGTGAATGCTGTGTGAAAACAACCCCCCCGGAAAGGGGTTGCTCTCATCGTGTTTGGGTTCGACAATGGCGCAATTAGGGGTTGGTGGGCTTTGAAACAAACATCCCACCCACCCACACAACCCCCAACCCACCTCGCAGCCCGCAGCAATCAACCTGTTCCGTGGTTCGACGACGACGACTCCACTGATCTATCAATTATTTGCTGGAAAAACTAGCACGCAAACCACGCACACACACACAAACACACGCTAACACGCGAGGGAGGGCAGCTTGGTTTTCAGCGTTGAAATTAATCGTGATTTCACCCCCTGCTCCCTTCGGCCCCATTCGGTCGGTCGAGAAGAAGTTTTCTCATTAAAGTGTGAAAATAATCTCCCAGCCTGCCACGGGAAGCTCTGGGTGGTGTTTGTGGAAGAAAAATAAAAACTTTCCCGGCCAAGGAAAACAAAGAGAGCGAGACATAAAATAAGGACACGAGCAACCTCCCTACCCCCCCCCCCCCCCCCCCGATTTTCCTCCCACGGGGACACGAACGTGAGCCAAACCCTTAGAAACCAACCTGCAAAAGGCTTCCAACTAAGGGTTTTTTTTTGCAACCAACTGCAAAGGGCTTCCTTACGACCGTCCTTTCGAATAGGGGTTGCATGCGAACGAAGGGGTGGTTTTGTTTTCCTTTCACACCTGCCACCTGCCTGCCCTTCGTGGCCATATACCGAGCCCCACCCTACATTATATCGTTTTTATTTTTCTTTTATCTCTCTCTCCCTCTCTCTCTCTGTCTGTCTCCCTTCTCAGGTGCACCGAGAGTGGCCAGAGTGTGAACGGATTTGTCCCGGTGCCAAATCTCGTCCCACCCTCACCCACTGCCCACCATCACCACCACAATCATCCCCTCCTGCCAACGAGCGTCACCATGGCCGGTCATAACGACATCACGTTCATCTTCCAGTTCGGCAACCTGCGCGACATCGCGACAGTGGAGTCGAGTGCACTGACGCTCAAAACGCTGAAAGAGCTCGCTTGCGAGTTCATCAACAACAAGGTAGAAGCCCTACGTCCGTGCTGAAGCCCTGAAAATCCCCACTAACGGCTCTCATTTGCTCCACAGATACCCGAGAACGGGCTGAACCGGCTTCCGGAACGGTTGCTGCTGTTCCGTCATGACTACGAATCGCACAACGTGCTGCAGATGGTGACGGCCGCTTCCGACATCGTCGACGAAACACTCGTCGAGATCGTGCTCACTGCCAACCGTAAGTTGGTCACGTTGTCCTGACGGAAATCTGACTTTCTGACGCGTCTCCTGCACATCCTTTTTTGCTTGATTTTTCCCCACCAGAAACGCTGCTTCCGCCAGCCAGTGGTGGGTCCGCTGTACACCGGAACAACGCAATCCACGACGACATTCCGCTGGTGCGACCACACGCGCTCAATGTGCACTCGTACAAGGCACCGACCTTTTGCGATTTCTGCGGTGAGATGCTGTTCGGGTTAGTCCGCCAAGGGTTGAAGTGTGATGGATGCGGACTCAATTACCACAAGCGGTGTGCGATTAAGGTACCGAACAACTGCAGCCGGGTCGAGCACACGGGGGTGTTGCAGCAGGGTCAACAACAGCAGCAGCAACACAGCAACGGAAGTGCTGGTCGTCGATCGGGCGGTTCTTCCGGTGGTGGGTTACTGTCCTCGATGACGGGCCGCAGCCCTTCCGGGGGTTCCAGCAACTCGCTCGCATCGGACGAAACGGCCGGGGCCGGGACTATGCTGGTAAGAAAAATGCAGCAACTTATGAATGACATTAAGAACTGACCACAAACTGACGCGTTTGTGGCGCAACTTAGGCGCGAAGTCGCGGGAATCGAACGCGTGATGCTAACGTAATCGAATCCGTCCCATGAATTATCTTTTTTTTTCTACAATTATATATATTTATATATAGAATTACCGCTTAAAACGTTGGAATACGCGAAGCAAAACTTCCCCAAAGGGAACATTCCGGGATGTGGGTTTAGAATGTAGTTTTTTTTCTCTTGTAAGGGCCTTATGTAACAGCAGTATTGTCTTCCATGAACTGAACAAAATAAAGCTAGTATTTGCTGCCCGAATCGAGGATCGGCTTTAACCGATTTAGTTATGTTTTTTGTTGTTTTGTTTTCTTAGATTTTATTTTTGTTTAATTTGCTTTTCGAACAATTTGATTCAGTTGCATAAGGAAAAGGTACTCTGTGAGAAGTGGCCTTTAGGTTTTTCGCATCTAGTAGCTTAAATGGTGACTAAATATCACTCAGCTTTTCAAAAAGTAGTCGCTTTTTTCTTCAATTCGATCAGCATTTTCGCCTCTAGAAAGATTAAACCTAACATTTTGACTAATAGAATCAGGCTCCTGTTTCCAGACAATGGAGTTTTCGTACATTAAGCGAGAAAATTCGTCGTCAGCCCACATCGTCCAACCAACTCAAATTTCCCTATTTCTTTCCACAGTGCACATCCAACACTCTCCGACAGAGCCGATCACCTTCACTGACGAGTCGAGGTGGCGTCGGTGGCCAACCTATCAAGATCCCGCACAGCTTCTCCATTCACACGTACACCCGACCGACGGTGTGTCAGTACTGCAAAAAGCTTTTGCGCGGCCTCTTCAAACAGGGTGTCCAGTGTCGAGATTGTCACTACAATGCCCACAAGAAATGTATCGAAAAGGTCCCAAAGGACTGCACGGGCGAGAACACGCAACCAACGGACACTCACGATGACCGGAGTCAACCGGGAGAGCTGTATAAGGACGATCAGGAGGATGAGAGCGACTTCGACGATAACCCGCTTGGTCAGGCACCCAGCAGGCGATCAGGAGGCGGTTCAGTGACAGCACCCACGTCCAGTGAACCTCTGCTTGGAACTCTTGCAACTGGCAACGCCAGTTCACCGAGCAAGATGAACGGTGGCAGCACTGGCAGTGGGTCCGGATCTTCCCCGAGTTATCACCTGCTGGATGACTCCGACGACAATCGACTGGAGGTGATCTGTGAGCAGTCACGTCAGTCCTCCAGCAATTCGTCTTCTTCGCCGAGCGCAAACATCCCGCTGATGCGAATCGTTCAGTCGGTGAAGCACACGAAACGCCGAGATGGACGTGCAATGAAAGAAGGTTGGTTGGTGCATTTCACCAGCAAAGAGAAGACGACGAAGCGGCACTACTGGCGACTCGATTCGAAGGCAATCACGCTGTTTGTGTCGGATCAGGGCAGCAAGTACTACAAGGAGATCCCACTCAACGAGATTGTCGCAGTTGAGCAGGCTCGTACATTGCAGGGTGCTGTGTTGCACTGCTTTGAGATCCGCACGGCTACAGTCGACTACTACGTCGGGCAGGATCCTCTATACAACATGAAACACTCCGATCCAGTGTTAGCGCTGCCACCACCTGACAGTGGTGTTGGAGCGTACCTTGCCAAGAGCTGGGAGACGGCGATTCGGCAGGCATTGATGCCGGTCCAGACGGGAACAGGTCGAGCAGAAGCAGCTGGTGCTGGTGCGGGATCTGGTGGAGCTGCGGAACCGGAAGAACGTGTCACTGACATGAGCCAGCTGTACCAGATTTTCCCGGATGAGGTGCTTGGGTCGGGACAGTTCGGGATCGTGTATGGAGGTGCTCACCGGAAGACACACCGAGCGGTGGCTATCAAGGTGATCGATAAATTGCGATTCCCGACAAAACAGGAAGCGCAGCTCAAGAATGAGGTCGCTATCCTGCAGAATCTCTCACACGCCGGTGTCGTCAATCTGGAGCGAATGTTCGAGACACCCGAGCGCATCTTCGTCGTGATGGAGAAGCTGAAGGGTGATATGCTGGAGATGATCTTGTCCCATCAGAATGGCCGATTGAACGAGCGCGTCACCAAGTTCCTGATCACGCAGGTACGATTCTAGCAGGTTCTAGCTCGAGCGCCCATCGATCCTCGATTAATGTGGTTTCTTCTTGTAGATACTCGTCGCGCTGAAGTATCTGCACAGCCGGAACATCGTGCACTGCGATTTAAAGCCGGAAAACGTGCTGCTCTCGTCGGACAGCGAGTTTCCGCAGGTGAAACTGTGTGACTTTGGGTTTGCTCGCATCATCGGGGAGAAGTCGTTCCGTCGGTCGGTTGTCGGCACGCCTGCTTATCTCGGTACGTATTCCAGCTGGTCTTATCTAGCTCTGGGATGCCTTCACTGACCGATCTGTCATCCATAGCTCCGGAGGTGTTGCGAAACAAGGGCTACAATCGCTCGCTGGACATGTGGAGCGTCGGTGTCATCATCTACGTCAGTCTCAGTGGTACATTCCCATTCAACGAAGATGAGGACATCAACGATCAAATCCAAAACGCCGCGTTCATGTATCCGCCGAACCCCTGGAAGGAGATTTCGTCTGATGGTAACATTCTCTACGCATCCTTCTATTAGAACCGACTGTTTCAACGTTGTTTTCCATTGTCCTTGCAGCTATCGACCTGATCAACAACCTGTTGCAGGTGAAGCAACGTAAGCGGTTCACGGTGGACAAAAGCCTGCTGCACTGTTGGCTGCAAGATCTGCAGACGTGGAATGATCTGCGCGCTCTGGAAGCGCAGGTTGGCCTACGCTACCTGACACACGAATCGGACGACGCCCGATGGGCAGTGACGGCAGGAAGTGGGGCCAACACCGGAAGCAGCCCATGACTGGCGCCGGAAGCCGCCGCCGGAAGCTCGCTGCCCTTCATCCAGGAGTCGGCCACACCACCGACGGACGATGAGCCGAGCACACCGGTCGGACGGCACGTCCCCGGATACGCCGGATGTGCTTCCGGCAAGCCGGCCCTGCTGTTCAACGACTTCCGCGGCAAGGCCTACCGATGGATGCGTGGCCGGTTCTGCCGGCTTGCAAAGGCCTAATCCAGCAGCGCAATCTCGCACGCAAATCTACTGATATTGAAGGTTTTTTACTAGCACTTACTTAACGCAATCTCCGTCGAAACGTGTTTGCTCGATAATTCTCGTTAGCTTGTACTATCTTCTGTTTGTTGTTGTACACTCCGGGCGGTGTTACTTTTCGTCCTACTCAAGCGTCTTCCGAGCGGAACAGCTTCAGGATTTGTTTTTTTACTACTTCTAAGCTAGTGTAACTGCTGGTGGCACATCGCCCCAGCAGGACCCTTGATGTTTGGCCGTGGCCAAACTAGCAGTTAAGTTAACGCCGCGAAACGGAGTAACGCCCTATAGCGGATATATTTAGACCCCTTTTTGGGAAATTGGAACTAATTAGCGGGTAGTAACGGGTTTATCTAGGCCAGAACTCGAAATCGGAACTATCAAACGGAATATGCCAACATTACCACCACGGGGAACCGACGTATTAATGCTATGTGATGATGTTTAATGAATTCTCTTCTTCTTCCCTGCGCTCGTCGGTTCGTCGTGCAATGAATTATAAATTGAAATAGGGATGGATGTGAGGGGGTGAAAACAACCCCCTCCCCTTAAGCTCGAAAATACATTCCCTTAACTGTAGGTGCCCCTCCCAAGTTGGGGGTGTTTTTTTTATTTCACTCTTTCTCTCTTTTTCTCTCTCTTTTGTTAGTGTCGCCTAGCGAGTGCGAACATGCTTAACATGCGTCCCATCACCTCGGCCTTTCGTGCCACCCTTCTCACCACCGTGTGCCATCTTGACCTCGACACGTTCCCTGCCATCCACTCCTTTTTCCACCTCGCTATCCCCTCGCTAGTGATGCATTACAATGAACAAACTGTTAAAAGTGCCTATAACGCTGCTCGGTGCAGGAGGAATTTCTAATCGCATTAGCATTTCGTTCGTAAGGGTCGAATCCGCGCGACCGTCCGATGGAAGGGCTCCACACTCGTGAGATGGAAGATTGGAGGACCGGAAAAGCCTGAGTTAGGCGGTGGAAAACCCGTCTCGAAAGCGGACGGCGCGAGCAGAGGGTTGAAAACACAAACGTACGTTACTATTCTGCATCTTGTTCGTAAGATACCTCACCTAGAAAGGGCTTCGGAAAGCCCTGCTCTTACACTCGTCGCGCAAAGCGAAACAAAACGGCACACAACGTGGGGAGGGTTCGTCTTTTCTATCGCTTTTCGTGTACTTTAAGCTCTCGTCATGAACAAAACTTAACACACACACATACACAGAGATAAAAAACAGAAGACTAAGTACTTTAGTAAAACAGCCTGCGAACTAACGCTAGGAAACGGCCAAAAGGATGTTGCGCGAGAGGTCCTGCGCCAGACAAGGACAAGGCGTTTTAGTGCAGGAGATGAGAGAAAACAAATGCGTGACCAGGGAAAGGACCGACGACGGTTGAATGCTAAAATTATACAACAAACATGTTGCTCACTACCTGCACACCAAACTAAAATCGCACGAAAAAGAAAACTGACATAAAAAGAAAGGAAAAAAACCATAACGAATGCGAATCTACGGATGCATTATAGATATACACTCATTTATACACACATATATATATTATATATATATATAAACTTGGTGGCCTTTTTTTTATTGTTTTTCTGTTCTGTTTCCCGCGGTGTAAACCACCCCATCGCCTTCCTCCCACCTTTATTGCCCACTTTCCGAAAGGAAAACTCAACGCCATGGCTCATGGGAAAACGGACGCATTGCCGGCATTTTATTTGCTCGTCCGAGTGATAAGGTGTTTGTTGGTGTGTTTATGTGTTTGTGTGTACGTGGGCGTTACATTTAATATTGCTACCGAAAGGAAGAGCGAATTGGCGGGCGAATTTTTATTGGTACATACTTTTTACGCGCGGTTGGGTAGTGTGGGTAAGTGTGTGATTGTGGGTGTGGAAGTGAGAAACAGGAAAGGATCACGATCACCCTCCTCCCACCTTTCCCGGCCGCTGTGAAACTATCAGCACCTTCACAAACCGATCTTCTCTGAACTCCTATCTCTAACCCTCGCTCTCACTTTATCTCTTTCTTCAATATCCCCCCTCGCTATTTCTCTCTCTTTCTCTCTCTCTCTCTGTTCTCTCGTGCCCTGGCTAACGCTCTTCAAAATGCGCTGGGCGGAAGCTCGTCTCACCTCTCGTTCCCCTGTTACTCCCAGGGTCCTTCAAGGACCCTTTCCAGCTCACTGCTTCAACGCGAATCGAGACCGGCCTAAACGACCGATCAAGGACTTGGCGCCATTGCTGCTGCCACCTTCGTTGCCCTGGCCATCACCGTTGTGTCCATCGTTGGAGGAGTCCGCTGCGTGGTCGTCCTTACGGGCCGTGCCACTGCCGAACCGCCGCTTGTTCGGTGCTGCGGAAGAGACGGAACAGTTACATAGAGGCAGGGACACAAACAGACAATCAGTGAGAGAGAGAGAGAGAGAGAGAGAGAGAGAGAGAAAGAGAGAATGATGAAGAGATAGAGACAAAGGAGAAGGAACAAATGCATCGAAATATGGTTCTACTGCACGAACAGCCAAAAAGGATAACTGTGATCTTATGGTCGATAGGAAAATGGCTGACGGTGAAATGTCACCGTCGTCCATTTTTTTTTGGGGAGCAGAAAGTAGCTCCTTGATGGGGATATTAGCGTATTAATGCACCTGAAACTAGTCGCCTAACTTGTGCAATCTTCGTCAGAGAACTGGGAAGCTGATTTGTGTGTGAATGAAGCCAGCGAACCTGCACCTGACATTTTGTTGTTTGAACAAGGATGGGTAAGGAATATGACGACTCCTTCGGGGAGCAATGTGTGTGCATGTGTGTGCTCGTGTGCGTGTATGCTAGGCGTGCGCGTGTAGGCATTCGAACCACAAAAGAAGAAGTCCAGTTATATCTTTTCCAGTTACCGGAGTAACATTTTATTAAAGGGACTATGCGTACATTTGAACAGAACAAAACGAATTAATATACGAAGGACGAGGGCGTGCGCGTATGCGTGTAGGTTCGTGGGTGTGCGGATTGTGTGCAGTTTGTGTGAATGGGTGAGTGGCCGTTGTTCCTGTCCACATAACTATCTGTATTGCGGAAAGGCATGTAATGGCAGAGTGATTAGGTGGTGGAACTGGGTGCTGAAGTCGGTCCCTCACTCTCTTTCTCTTCCTCTCTCTCTCTCTCTCTCTCCCTTTTTCTCTCTTCCTGCCTATCTCTTTCCTCCTAAATGTTCTCTCCTACTCTTGCATGTGAGCATGGTGGGACAAATGTGTAAGGACATTGGGGCTCATGGAAGCAAGGGATGATACTCGATAAAAAAAGAATAAAAAAAAATATATATATATATCTATATATGGGAACCACAGGCTAATGGGCATGGATGGGGTGATAAGAAAAGGATGCAGGGGTTCGAATGTGGCAGGAGCAGGGTTTGATGGTTGTGTGATTATTGGCTAAGGTTACGTTTCGCGAAGGAAAATACGATATTATCTGCAATTTTACCGATTGCGGGAGCCTTCGCGGGTTTGGCGGGGGGAGCGGCGGGCGCCGGCACGTCCTCGTCGTCGTACGTCTTCTCCTTCGGTGGGGCTGCATAGAAGGTGTTCAGGGAAGGCGAGGTGGAGGGGAAGAAATTCAGAGGGATAAAGAAAAAGAAAATAGACAAACACACGCATGAGAAAGCGAAAACGACGCGATTATTATTGCCCGACTGGTCTGCCTTGCGATTATTAATAGGTTTTGTCACACCCTTGCCCACCCTCGCGTCCCATCACTCGTTTTCCACTCGTGAACCCTCCCACCCTCCATATACACCCCTCTCCCGCTTCCGGTCATGGACGGAGACGAAATTAGCGCGAAATAAAAATCGTCCGAATTGGCAATAAAAATATAAAAATATTAAACCCCCCCCCCCTCCCCCGATGCGGTTTCGATTTAAATTGGGCTCACTCTCTTCGCCCCCTCTCGCTCTTTCTTTATCACACCCATTCTTTCCCTCCGCTTGAGTTTTCCTTTTCTTTTTTCGTTCGGCCGACCGATCGACCCAGAAACAGATCGGCAATTTTAAACCGCACACGGCGAGAGAAAGAGCGAAAGAGATCGCCAAAGGCAAGGGGGCTATGCAGAACTGCATTGTTTCAGGGGGAGCAGCTGGCTGGGGTAGGTTAGCCGAAGGGTGCAGGGTGTGGGCCAAGGGGGTCGGTCTCGACACGCCGATGGTGAAATAAACCCCGCTCGGGTCGGCAGCTCGAAAATGGAATGGAAAATCCGACGGCTCGTCAAACGACCCACCTTGGTGGTCGGAGGGGCGGATGAAAGGGGAGGGGGGGTGGGAGTTGGGAGGAGGGTGGCTGCCAATTCGACACGATCTCAACCGGTGCGGATCGGATGGGGAACCGGTTTCGCAGCCTCTGTCACCCTCCTACCCCAGGCCATGAGGTCCGGGTCTGCTATCATCAATGAATCCGAATCAGGGTGAAAGGGTGAGAGAGGGGGATGGGGGGGAGTGAGGTTGGATGGGGGCGAAGGACGAAGGACCAGAACCAACCGGACCGACCGGTTGGGTTGTTGTGCAAGAGACCCGGACCGGGGTGTTTCGTTTTGAGCCATTTTGTCCATTCGCTTGTTCGCAGTTCGCTTTGCCGATGCCGACTACTCCACCCTTGTTGGCTCACAGGGTAGCAAGGGTGTGGGGTGGGGGGGAAGGGAGTGATGAATGCTCGGGAGTGTAGGGTTGTGACCCACCAACGGCTATCAAACGCGAGACCGAAGGGCTTCTTAGAAGTGAAAATGTCCCCAGCAAGCACTCAACCCGTAGAGCATAAACGCGACACGGTGACGTTCCCAAAATGCTCCCCAGAAAAGCACTACTTACCGATGGCAGGTTTGCTGTTCTTCGACTCCTGACGCCGCTTCTTGAGCGCTGTCAGCAGATCATCGTTACTGCGGAAAGGACGAATACTGGGCCGGATCTTCTTCGGTGGTTCAGTCGTAGTTGTCGTCGTTGTTGGTTGCTTGCCTCCAGCTCCAGCGCCTTCTTCTGCACCATCGTCAGCTCCGTCCTCGCCCTTACCCTCATCGTAGCTGTCCGCGTACTCATCCTGCAGAGTTGGCAGATTAGTTGAGCATCCGGCAGATTAGTTGAGGGCTGTAAACACCTGCTTGCTTCTTGCGAGAACTCACCTCAGCGTAGTCAGGAGAAGCCGTAGTGCTGGTCGTTGTGGTCGGTGTGGTTCGGCCAAGAGGTCGCCCAACGTTACCTCGCCGCAATAGCAAGCTGTTCCTGTTCGCCTTCGCCTGATCGTCAGCCTGGGGAGCTGCCCGGATACTCGCGATTAACAGGACTGCCAGCAGGGCCAGCGTCAGCCTGTCAGAAGGAAGAGAACGTCAAGCGTCGGGAATCGTGAACTTGCTTCAAACACCGGTGTTCCCGATGACGGGCTAGCCGGCCTTGACGTTCGCATAGGAGTTCCGCCTTCTGGTTCAGAGTGATGGCAGACCGCCAGGTAGACGGGTAGAGACATAAAGCTCAAAACCCGATCCGACCGAATTCCAGCGAACCTCGTCGTCCTTGGCGAATGGCGGCAACTTCGCCACTCCATCACGCCTGACAGCTTGACAGGTCGAACCGGACCATCGATGGTGACGTCTCTCCGTTAATCCCTGCCTCTTTCCACCCACCCAGCCCATGGCGGAGAAAGCGACAATGTAGCAATGCGCGGGAACGCAACCAACGCGCGCGAGGACAAATGTCAACGCCATGTGTCAAACGTCAACCGAGCCACGCGCGTGCAAATGGCGCACGATCGGGGTCGCAAGCTACAAGGGTATTGGGTCTTTCTCTTTCCATTTCCTTCTCGTAGCAGGGAGTAGCAGGCGATCAACCCCACCCTATAACAGCAGGTCGTCGTTGTACAGGTCGTGATCGAGAACTCGAGCGCGATTGATTGCGACACCGCGTGTTGGCGATCGGCACGCGCACGACACGACGTGCGGCCTGGTCTAACCTAAATCTACTTACATATGATTAGACCCCCCCTCTCTCTCTCTCTCTCTCTCTCTCTATTAGTTTCCTCACCCCCTTGGGGTTGAAAAAAAAAACCCCAAGTCTAACTGAGCTGTTTTCACCCTCCTTCACTCGAGACTGACCGGTCTTTCTCCATCTGTGGCTGCAGCGGGCGAGATGCAGCCGTGACCCCCCCTCCACACCACCTCCAATTTCTACACCCCTCGCCTACCACCGGGGGGTATATGTCCTGGTCCTGAAATGTCTCTCTCTCTCTTTGCGAGCCTTTGCCGCCCGAGGGACAGTGGTTGAGTTGGAATTGCTTAGTTACGATTCCAGCTAGCGTGCCCTCCCTTTTCCCTTGCCCCTCACATGCACCTTCCCTTCCTTCCCCTTAACCACCCCCCCCCCCTCCTCCCCTTATCGAGATCAACAACCCCGTCGGGTCAGCGCTGCGCGTGGCGGAAAACACTTTCTTTCCGCGTTTCATTCGAACGCGCGCCTGAATGCGTTGGAAAAAAAAAATATACCCCGTAGGGCGGAGGGCCGTAAGTGCCTTATCCGCGTCGAGCCACCCATTATCGCTAGCTTGGATCAATTTGGAAAATGGCGTTTGTGTGTGTCTCTCTCTCCCTCTCTCTCTCTGGGGTTTTTCCTACCCCTCACAGCTGGGTGGATTTGCAAGTGGCTTATCGCGGACAAGCAGAGAAGATGAAAGGATAAATGGCATGGGAGGGTGGGTGGGGGTACCCGATTTGTAATTCACTCGCCGTCTGCCGTCCGTCGCCGGCGTTGCTTGCGAAACGGGTTGTTGGGACACGAAACACGAAAGCCCGCCTCCGGTGTGGCCCGTTGCTGCAACCAGGCAACAATGTTCCATGCCCAACCCAGCAGCCACCCCTCGCTGTAGGAGACCCAGAAGGTGGGAAGGGAAGCTGGAAGGGTGCGGGGCTGAGCTGGCGGATTGGCGAAAGCTGGCGCCTTTGGGGTAGTTGCGAGGGCGACACACGGCGCGAATGTAAATGCCGGCCGTTCGACGATCGCGCCTCGTTTGGAATTTTTTCTTCTCTCCCTCCCTCTCTCTCTCTCTCTCTCTCTCACACACACACACACACACACACACACACACACACTCTTTCTCTCCTTTTCGCGTGCCATGCGCGATCGTGAGGCTCCGACGGGACGCTCCCAGATTTCGTGCCCACCAAGATTGTGCAATCCTGCGGCTCACACCCCGAAATAGCAAGAGGTAGGCGTCTGGTGGCTCACCCCCTCCTCCCCCCCCATCCCCCATCCCCCATCCCCCTAAGGGATCATGCCCGCATTAAACACACACACACACACACGCACACACGGGGAGGCTTACGTTTTGGTGGGCTGCATCGTTGCGTCTCGAAGCCGCCTACGGCGTCTGGCCTGGCTCCGGTTAGCTTCCCGGTGGCGTCCTTGCTCGTTGGAGTTCACCGGAGAACCGGAGAAGGGTACACAGGGGAGGCAGGGAGAGAAACGAAAGGCACTGGACGGGGACGGGGGACGGGGTGTTGATGGCACTCCGCAAATGACGTCGAATCCACCCACCGGCTCGGTACGGTCCGTCACGCACTCGCTGCAGGGAATGGAAGAGAGACACAAGGATGAAGTGCGGATGGTAAAACAAAGCGAAAATGGTGCAGTGGGAAGGAGGTGGGCTGCGGGGAGGGCAGGAAACACACTAAGGGACACGCCAAGGGCTTCTTTGATCACGATTTCACCAGCAAACGCAAGCGCACACACAAAGCAGCGACGGATATCAGTCAGATTCGCCTTTCATTCACCTGGACACACTGTAGATCTGCTAATGTTGCCGCCACTACTGTGTGGTGTGGTTGATTGCAGACGTGTGTTTGAGCGTGAGGATTCGGGCAGAAGAAGAAGCTCGACCCAGCGTGCGAAGGATCTGGAGTGTGGAAGGAAAAGGATCAGTTCCTTACCCTTGGTGCCGGTTGAAACAGCTAGTTCCGGAGATTCGGAACCCCTCAACACGTGCCCGCGCACACGTGCACACGTAACGTAAACCTGGAACTGTGACGCCGCAACACTCACACGCACCACCCTACACACCTCGCAAAAAAAAAAACCCGGGACGTTCGAAAAGCCCGCCAACAACACCACACGAAGATGCACCACAAAAACGACTGGTATGGGGCTGAAAGAGGGGCGGCTTTGGGGGGAGAGAGAAAGAGAGAAGGACGTGTCGGGGAGGATGGCAGGATTCGCTACTCGACCGCGCAACTCTTGCACTATAAACGCAGCCCAAAACAGGTGGTCTCGAGGTTTTGCGATCAAACAGGCGCGTTCGAACTCGGCCAAGCTTCGGTTACAAATGGCGGCGATGGCGTGCCTGCACTCACGATCGACCCCACGGTCGAGCCTTGCCGGGTTGCCCCTCCACCTTATGCTCCTTCTCCCTCTCTTTCTCACTCTCTCTCTCTCTCTCTCTCTCTCTCTCTCTCTCTCTCTTGCTCACTCGCCGGTGGCACGCGGGTCTCACGAGCATCTCGCGGGGTCCATTTTAAAAATGTCACGCTACGTCACGTTTAGGAGGGAGCTGCCGAGTGTAAGTGGGAGGAGGTCCTCATTTCTTTCCGTCTCGCACCCCCCTGCTCAATGGACCTTTCCGAACGGGGTCGTGGCTGGAACAATAGAAGCTACACACCCACAACCAGCGAACTGTCGAGAGGAATGGCTTTCTTCAGGCTGTGCTCGTCATATTACGTCACGAACGCCTCTGAATGGTGACCTGACAGCTTCCCCTTCGTGTCAAGGAAAGGAAGAGTTGGGCGGGAAGGGCCGGAAACGTGACAGGGCGCGGGAACTACCTCGAGACCTTCGTAGCTCCCACCGACAGGACCAGCAGTATGTTTCTGGACGCGCACATACTTCCTGGTTCTGTGGTATTTTTTTCTGTTGTTGCTTCTTTTGCGCCTTCTAAGGAACACCTTCTTCTTGCGCACCAGTCTCCTGTCACACACATGTCAAGTCATCCAAAGCTCTATGGACGTCCAAAGAGTGGCCAAGACCTGCTCGAAGCCGGTGGTGGTCGCATTTTTAATCACCGAGCGCTGAAGCGTGGCCGCATTTTGGGGAATGCGCAGTATGTGTGTGAGAGGGGAGAGAGGAAGTGGAGTAGAAGGGTAGGTAGGGTGGAGAAGGAGGCGGGGATTGTGCGTCCTTTTGGCAATGAAAAGAGGCAAAAAAAACAAAACCGGGCGCCCCCAAATACGGCGCCGTTCCAGCCGGTGAGTTTCTTCGGTGGCTGCTCCACCATAGGGAAGGGCAGGCATTTTTCACCCCCCCCCACCCTTTTCCACCCTTCTCTTCCCCACTCCCCCCCCCACCCCCCTTTTCCACCCTTTTCGCCCTTCACATGCCATTGCGAGACGTTTGTTTTGATTGCGATTCCGAGTGTCGAAATTGATTTATTTCGATCTACCCCGTGTTGGTCGCAGTTTCTTCGCTCGAACCACGATTGTGGGCATTTTTTTATGATTTTTTTTTTGCTCACTCCGTTTCCTTCTTTCATTTTGATTCCATTTGCTACCCCCTCCCCTTCTTCGCCCATCCATTTCGTGGCGTTTGTGTGATTTGTTTTCAAGATTGGCTGCCCGACCGACCGATGCCGCGATGCAATATCTTCCGGAATGAATGACCGAAAACTTTTACTTCCGCGCGGTATGTGTGTGTGTGTGCTTTGTGATGTGAATGTGTGCCGTTTGAGACCGAAAAGGAAGGGAACGTGATGGGCGTTCATAATGCTCGGTGGTCAATATCATGCATTCCGAGCCCCACGGGGCCATTAAACGATCAATCAAAATCAGATAGGGCGGGAAAAACTTCCCAACACACACACAGCCAGACACACGTGTACAAAAGGAACACCAGCGCAGGGTGGACAAGAACAGGATGGCGACACACAAAAAATGCAGCTGCAACGAAATAACGAATGGCACGTACAGTGAGCGCAATAAAAGAACAGCTAGCTAAGAGATTCAGTTGTGGGTCAACCTAATCGGTTCGAATGTCCACCGAAGCGAGCTTTCCCCGCCATGACGCAATGGTTGGCTGCGGGCGGATCGAAATGTCACGCATTCGACCCAAATGTGCCAGAACTAAGCAGGATTTAGGCATTGAGGTCGTATTTGAAATTAGAAGATGCGCCGTTGTCTGAGATGCCGCAACGTCAGTACAGCAGTGACGATCAGGTTTACTAGATAAAGAAAAGCATCTATTTCACGTTGGGGAGTTGACCCCGAGAAGTGAGATGATCAGTAAAAGATCAACGCAAGATACCTTCCAATCGTAGAGTAAGTCTAGGAGATAGATACCCATGACAATCTGACGTGTAATTCGCTTACAGTAATGACTGTTCGGTGTTCTTTGTCACTGACATCTGGAGCAAGTAAAACATTAGCAAGGTACGCCTTTGATCATTCTCATTCTTGGGTTTCCCGCCAAAACCAGAATATCACATCAACCGGTTCATAAACCCCAAACTGCCTGACCAGATCCCTGGATGTGCTGAAGTGCTTGTAAATGTAAAACTTAAAAATAAATGGAACGAAAACGGAACTCTGTCTTGGAACTCCATTCCGAAAGGAAGCCGGGAAACCCCGGATGCTGGACCACCTTCACACCTTCTCATATGACCTCCACTGTAGCGCAATCTGCGATGCCTTTTCTTTCTCGTTTTTCATCGCTCCCTCTCTCTCCCTCTCAAACACACACACACTCACATCAAATCATCGGTACTTGGAAAACTCCCAGCGTTGGCTCGCCCTCGTCGGATGCTGCACGGGGGAGGGAGGGTGGGGGGACACGACGAAGGGGCGGAAGGGGAATTGCGATCGCGATGAAATAATTGAGCATCATGTAATATGCGGCGGTGCAAAAATTACATTGGCCCATCCGCGGCGCGAAGTGAAAGGATTTGAATTCGTGTGCGCGCGCGTTTACTCTTTATGTGTGCGTATGCGTGTGTGTGTGTGTGTGTGGATGTGGTTTTGCGACGGCGCCTCCATGCAAAGCGGGGAAGGGCACAGAAGAACAAGGGAAAAAAAGCGAAGGGAAAATGTGTGCAAAAGAAAACGAGAAAACACGAGAAACAAAAAGTCCACCAACCACGCAAATAGCGAACGGAGAGTGACGGCAAAAATCGCCACAAATCGCTTCCATTTATCCGATGCAACCGCAGGGGTGGGTGGGGAAAACAGAAGGGAGGGGGGGGAGGGTTGGGGGAGAGGTGCCGATTATTGTTCCCCAAGCGAACGAACGAAGCGATCGATGCGCTGAAGGTCAGGACGGGGCAAAATGAGGCGAAAGCGAAAGCTTCTTTTGCGATCGAAGATCGAGTCGAAAAGAGAGAGCATGAGAGAGCACGGAAGAGAGAGAGAGAGAGAGAGAGAGAGATGATCACGGAAGAAGGCTGGACGAGCAGATCGAGCTATCCGACCGTGAGATCTCGGGTGCATGAGATAGAACGTGGATAGTTGGAGAAAACGCGTCCAAGGGCCGATGGCTTGGGACGTCTTGACCTAGAAACGGGGTCTGTTGGCACTGCGGGAGTGTTGTTGGAGGTCGACGAATGGACCGGAAATCGATTAACCTACTGTAAGGACGGGCGTTCTGCTTGCAATTGTACCTCAATTAGTCACTGGCCATGTGCAGGCTGCCATGAAGGTGTTCTGAGAAAAATGGATCAACGGAGAATGGTTTGATCTTGGGGTTTTTCCGCCATCTGGTGCTCTAGATGTACTGTGGATCTCTATTCCGAGGGTGTAGAAGGTCAGAAGCTAGTTTTGGTGGGTCTTTGGATCATCTTGTTGACATCGGAAATGCCCATCAAGTCGAAGATCCCAAGAATAGCTCAACCATCTAGTCCCTCGAGACAACGTCCACAAACTCCCAAAGGAGGATGACCACTTTCAACATGCGGTGTCCACCTCACGACAACCGCAGAACGTCCGAGACCTGTCGTGGCATGTCACTCACTCACTGGCATTAACATTCCACCCACAAACACCTTCTCGCATTAGCAATACATCACCCACTGCACGTGGACGTACTGCAACGGGTGTCTGAGCGACGGACATTGGGAGAAAGTCGTCAGGGAGTCTCAGTGCAGTGAAGTCTGTCTGTACCGGCGTGGGTTGAGGTTAAGCACACCACCTCCACCTCCACAATCACCCTTCTACCCACCACCATAAAGGGTGTTCCCGGTGGGAGCTGTTGAAGGGCTATTTTTATAACCCCAATCGAGTCCACTTCCAACTGGCTCTCAGAGACTTCCTCCGGTGTGGCACGTTTTCGGGACTTATTTAAATTCGACCTGGCGCGACGCGCGAGATGCCCCTCCTGCCCTCCACCTCCTCTTCCCTCTCCCTCACTCTGCTTCACCATCACGATTATTCCCCCGGGCGATGACCGGCGAAGATGCGACGCGATGTGCATGCGATAGCAGCGCATAACGCTTTCATAACGGCATTCGCCTCTCCCCCACCCCATTACACCACCCATTCGCTGCACGTCTCACTCAGGGGGAGTGGGAAGGTGGAATGTCACGGACGACGGAGGCGCAATGTGTGTTAACTGCCAAACCCCAAACACCAAACCTGTTTCCGTCGAGCTCCAGGATCGTTCCTGTGGTTGTGCATTTTTCGTTGTACAGCCGAGAGCTGCTGGAATGAAAGTCGAAACCATCGTTTAGACCGCAAACAGCTGCTGAAGGAGTACTGCGATGGTCCCTTGGGTGTATTTTTCATCACTTTTCAATTGGCAATACAACCGTTGAATGTAAATTGCCCTCGAGGGTAAGTACAAACCGGTAGTAAAAGAGGTTTGCGTTGATCGATGCGAAAAATAAACGCCTAAATGTATGCAAATGTACTGGTAAATGTAATTCGTTCAATAACTGTTACTACCCTATTTTCTTGCAAGAAAAATGTTCACTCATTTAACATATGTTTGTTTGTAAAGTAGTGTTTTTATTGTTGTGGAATTATCGTATCTTGCCCATTGTTTGGACCTTCTTGAATATTTACTCTAATTATCAAACATTTTCCACCCAATATATTCAAATGGAAATGGATTACAATAAAGCGACATAAATTAGAAGCAAAGGTGTATACAAATACTGGAATATTGTCTATGAAATTATCAGTTCTTATATACTACAGTCAAGTAACTATTCAAGCTAAACACACGCCTTCTATCACACTTGCACGCAAACTTTTAGAGATTTTATACAATAGCCCTGCCTTAATATTATGTTCTTCGATTACATGCCATCATGCATATTTAAATTCAAATGCTAATAGTTAAATGACCTGTTAAAAGCTTTTCAAACTTGTACGTGTAGAACTTACATCGAACAATGATGATTACTTTTTGCAGTAGTTCGATCTTTTTGCCTCGACGCTATTCTTTTTGTTCGTCATGGCAACGGGATATTTTCAAAAGTTAGCTCAGGAAACTCATTACGAGTAACGGAATGCAATTGCATGGAAAATTGTAAGTGCAGGGTTTTTAACTCAATTTTAAATCATGTTTCTTGCAAGCGACTTGAGTAGCTTATTTTAACCATTTAACGAAACACAGCTTCCCACTGTGCAATGAAGCACCTTAGCGAGCGCCACCTGGTGGCAAAGCTTGCCATGCATTTTTTGTAGTTTGACTCATAGATGGCGCAAAGTCGAGACAAGAGAATACAGCTGTTTTAGGAAAACCATTTAGGTTTTTGTTCAAATCATTTTGTTGCCGTACCACGGATATTGTTCTTTTACCTTAGCTGAGCACATGAATATTATTGAAAGTGTGAAAATTTTCCGTTCCAATGAAATCCGTATATACCTATATCACGCATTGTCTGATAGTCCCCAGCTCTATCACACCCTGTTAAGAGCTATCCCTTCAAGCGAAATAGGACGCGATAAACCACGAACCCCGGCGGCATCAGTGGCTGGCGTGATGTAATCCAAGGGTGCAAATTGCTCTCCTATCTGCCTGCTTCGTCATCCCTTTCACCCTCCACGCAAGGATCCTCGTCATCGTGACGAAATCCGATACTGGCCGTTTTTCCCTGGCGTCGTTTTTCTTCTCTTCAACCAACACTTCACACCGTGGGCGTGACTTCAGTGCACGAAGTAGACGTGGCTACGCATTCAGGCAAGCGCAAATGGCTCCAAAAAGCGAAATACCACCGGTTTATGTGTAGCCGGCTGGTGGAAAACCTGAAGGGACGGATGGGCCCGGGTGACGGCCGGGTGAAATCAAAAACCAAGCCATATTAGGTGAAATTGAATCCAAAAATCAATACAAACTCACTGTGTGTGAAGTTGTTTTGCTGCGTGGAAACTCCACAAACAACAAACGAACGCCATGACCGTTGTGTAATGCTACAGCAGGCAACAAGCGAGAACGAGAGTGAGTGAGTATCTGAGGGAGAGAGAGAGAAAGAGAGAGAGAGAGTGATAAATATTGAGACGGGTGATGAGAAAAGGGCGCACCATTAGGGGAGCCTCCATTAGGCCCTTCCGTAGACCACCACCGGGTTTTCATCAGAAAAGGGAACGAGCCCTAATGCGTGTCAGCTCTTTGTTTCGCGAGCGCATGCCCAAGTGTCCCTAGTCCCGGCAAAGCGCGCTGTAATCGGATTGTAATCGGCCGGGAACCCCCTCCAAGCTCCTTTTTTAAAATGCCCGCACGGACTCAGCAAGGACTACTTTGTCCCTTTCAGTGGTCGCTCGAGCCCGGCGTGCCCTAAATAGACGCGATGCGAAGAAAATCGATGGCGAAGGAATTTGATCCTGCCGAAGCGCGCATCCTGGGGACGCGGTTTTTCTCGGTATCCTCGCCGTGCTTGGGCTTCAAGCTTCTGGCGGAAAACGCGTATAAATAATGCATTTTCCCGGCCCCGGTAACAACGGCCACCTGGTCTGACGGGAAAATCGTGCCACCCAATTATGGTAAAACGCGTCCCGTTGTGATTTTGTGGTGGAGCAGGATGACCTGTGTGGCTGGGGTTTTTTTTCTCCAGAACGTTGAATATTAATTCCATTTCGATTTGCTCACCTTTTATGGTGCTTGTTTCTGCGAAGCCCAATTCAATTGGCATTACATCGGGGTGGGGCTGGAAAAGAAAAACCCTATGGAAAATCAATAATAGCGATTACCACGCACAGCTTCGGCGTCCTTCGTTTCTGACAAGCTAAATAAAAGCCAGCAGGGTTGTATTTTCCGCGAATGGTGGTGCGTTTTCGGGAAAAATCTCATCGACTATATGGTTTCCCTCAGTTTCCATTAGCTCTAACAACCCGGCAGCGATACGATAAACCATATTCTGTTTAATTCCTGTTCTGGCAGGGATTTTATTCATTCCAAAGCATTTAATAAACTTCGAGCCTCTTTTGGGCTCGAATGCCATATCCGTACGCTTATGCTTTACCTCTTTTGAACGATAAATAATTCCCTGATGCACGTAGATTTCTAAAATATAATTAAACAACATTCGCTGTGAATTTACTGACAAACATCTTTTAATAAACCTACTATACAACTCATATATAAACCCATATATATTACATTTCAACAACAGCGTGCCGTCGGGGGTTTCTTTCGAGTAATGCGCAAATGTAACAACCATGTAAACGTCGCAATAGGCAGCCATTTTCCCCAGGACATCGTAATGACATGCCACCACAGGATGAAGCATGTAAAGGTATGAGTGTTCTCATCCAGCCTGTTCGCGCGTTGGCGTCCTGCACTGTTGGTACTTTAATTTGAAAGACATATTAATATACTATTCAATGTGTATACAACAAAGTCTCTGTTATGTGGCACTTACGAAATCAAGCCCGTCATGACTCTTGTGTGTATGGAGCATAAGGCGGTAGAATATGACTTCCATTTTATGTTTTCTATCATCCAGAAACATTTCCGATAGTCTTCCTGATCTCGATCCTTCTTAAGAATATTTTCTGGTTCCTTGAGAAGATAACTTGCTTTCTTTGATAAACTTATCAAATTCCTTTCTGTAGCGGTTTAGAAGGAATTAAACAAAGCAAAAGGCTTTATTACTTCCATTGATATGTCTCACATACTTATTAAAAATAATTCACAATTTTGGATTATAAAAATAACTTTCTTATAACATTTTTTAATGAATTTAAACGTGTGACTGGGCTACCAATTTGAAATTACATTCACAGGACAGATGAGCTCGTACATTGTACGATTCATTGGGTTCAGGAATTGCAAAAATCATAAAGTAATTAAAGCTAAAGTAATGCTAACATTAGAACTTCAATCATTTTTTTAGAGATGAAATAGGGAACGAGTTTTTCACTTTCGTGAGCTTCGTGAAATTCCTACAAACAATATCTCCTGCATTGATCACAGATTAAATGCAGGTATCTACTATATAGGCAGTTAAAATATTTCTAGAAAAGTCAAATACCTTACTCAATATGTATATGAAAAGATTCCGATACAAACAAAGCTTTCATTTAAAGAAATAAGATATATTTAATATATTAGGAGAATATAATATATGAGAACCAATATTTTTTACCTCATATTTGTAATAGCATTCATAATTTCATAACTTATTTATCATTATATGGTGCTTCCAGTTTGATCGAATTTGGACCTTTTCAGCTATACTGATTTCAATAAAAAAAGCCAAGAGTTATCCCCATTCAAGTATCGTACATTTGATCCATCTATTATATTTCTCATACTAATCTAAGACGTTTTTCAACTACCACAAGATTGTATCTTCAATAAAGGATTACACAGCAATCACAAAAGTAGACATAATATACATTCGAACGCTTTTTGAGGTATTTATCCCTCATTCAATCAGAAAATTTCATCTAATGCATACAAAAGTGAAGCTGTTAGGAAAAACCATACCACGCGAGTTCGTGTCCTTTTCGAGCCGCGTATACTAATCCCGCGTCTACTAAGGATGCCTGCATGTATGCAATTCGTCCTGTCGTATCCTCAGCTCACATATTGCCCGTTAGCTGATGCATAGAGCAACATTTCACTCGTTACATGCATACCAAATTGGCTCTCAGTCTGTTGTCGAACGAAAGGTTGAACGCTCCACTTAAGCCTCCAGCTCGGGCACGTCGTCAAGACGTTCATGTCTCGCTTCGACAGCTTCCGAACATCCTCCACACTCATCTCGAAGGTAAGGGACAAACACACCGCAGTCTTCCCGTGCTGCCATCTGACCCTTCACCGGTCCTTCGCCAAGCCACCAGATTGCGATCTCGGTTTGCATTGAAGACATTCGAAAGTGCGAAAATCAAACAAAGCGCAACCGCCTGAGCCCTTACGTGTGCAAATGCACTTTTTCTGCTCCTCCGGCCCTTTTGCAGGGTGTTGCTGCTTCAGTTGGGTTCTCGTTGGGTTTGCTGTCCCGCCCTGCTTTTCGCTCCCTTCTTGGCACATCTTGGTCAGGGTTTTTTGGATCCTTCCCACTGCAAGACGCCGATGTTCGCTTTCCCTAAAAAGGGCCGCTCGTTTGTGCCTCGTCATGTTCTACGCGGCTTCGATTGGCCTCAGGTTACTCTCCACTCAAGCCATCCTCGCCAGCCGAAGGGTCTCATTCTAATTCGATTAGATTCACCGATAATCACCCGGACCTCGAGAAGGGGAAAAAAAGGGCGTCTAATCATGCTGGCGTATGTTTTTTTTCCTTCCTTCACTTTCTGGGTCTCTTCCTGTGCCTCTCGCGAGCGAGTCATTATGTGTTTATTGCTGCACATCTCGAGAGCCCATCGGTTCCTGTGGTCCTGTTCGTCCTTTCTGCGGGCGTTAAAGTGCAAAACCCAAAACAAAGACCAACCAAACCACGGCCGCCCGGAGCCGCACGTATGGTTCGCTATACTTCTGCTTATCGCACCGGAATCCTCTTCTCAAATTGCTCCCCCAGCAACCGTATCCTTGGCCCAGGATGCGACTATATACATTTAGGCGCGCACACAATGCACACCGCGCTCGAATTAACGGCACGCTAGCGGAAACGAATGGGGCAGAGGGTGCACGAAGGAAAAGCAGTGGAAAAAAAATCGGCGGAAAAGAGAAAAAAAAAAGAATAAAAGCAAAAGGTAAACTGTAAATACAAACACAAAGCGGGAACCGTTTAGCTGGGCACAATTTCGGCATAACTCCCCGACCAACGCCAGGAGCAATTGATTCGGGCCGCCTCCCCGCACCCTTTCCACCCCTCCAGGCCCCCGTCACCCTCCCACTTGAGCTGGGCCTGGGTCGGGGTGTGGACGCACAATGTTTTATTTTATTTTATTTTTCCACCCCTGTTTGTTGTTGTCCTCCATTCCCAGGGTGTTTTTTTCTTCTCTCGATTCGCTTCTCAAGTGCTCGGTGTCCTATTTGGGTCGCATTGTCCACTTTCGATTGCCTGGTGGCCGTAAATGGTGCGCCTGATGATTGCCCGCGCGAGGGTAAGCCACTTTTTGCCTCGAATTTCGAGAGGTTTTTGTTTTATTTTGACAATCGCTCGAACCTCAAGGAGCCGCGAACTCGGCACAGGCGTCGAGTGTCACAGTGGAGGATGAAGCGATCGAACGCTGGTACCATTTAATCTGGCGATCTAGCAGATTGGGACAGAAAACTGACACACCAGAAACCACCGAACGCTTGTCTAATTGTGCTCGGATGGAAGCTTTTCGGGAGCTCTTTGCGTTATCGCTCTGTTTCCCACATTTGAGAGCTCTTTGTTGACGTTGGGTAAACGTTGTCGTTGATCCGCAGGGAGCTTTGACGCCTTCACGAGCGATAGGAAGGGTGTTAATAGTGGTTAGTGTCGTCGTCAAGTCAACAACGGAGTTGGTGTTACTCGAAGCACTATCAGCATGGTGGATTAGGGGTTAGGGATTAGGCAACAAAGCTCGGAGTTAAGCTGATCAATCCTATTGAAGTGGATAATGACGACACCTTCTTATCGGTTTTACAGAAAAATTATCTCATCTATTGCCAGCTGATGTAACTCCTGCGACATTGGGCTTGTCTTAACCATGATATACCTTTAATAAGTTATGCTTCTATCATGAAGGCTTTGGATTCTTTTGAAAATCTACCTCTATTCACAATTATTTAGCTAATTCCCTTATACATATCTAGTTTTATTTGCCCTGTGTTCGTGTTAATATCCACAAAAACTAACATTCATCAGCTCTAGTTCCCAAAATTGCCCCCAATAATCATTGCGTACTCTTTGCACCTCGTAAAAAAAGCGATCCAAATGCAATCCAGCCGCAGCACGGTTGATGTGATCATTTTTCGCGCAATTTGTCCACTGACTGACCAGTCCATTCCCATCAAACCACACTCGCCAACGGTCGAATTGATTCCCCAAAACCTGTCAAACACGCAGCAGGGACAGAAAAACACAATCCTGGGAATCATTTCGAGGCCCATTGTTTCCGACGCGCGGCACACAATCGAAGGAAGCCACACGAGCGCACACCCAAAAAGTGAACCATCAACGCAACACAACGGTACACAAATAAAAAAAAAGGCAAGAAACAACGACCAACAAACAAACGGCTGGGCCCTACGGCGACATCCCAACCTCGGAACAATTCCCTGCTGATTTCGTGTCCTTGCCACGTGAGCCAAGGACTCGCGCGTGAAATGGCGCAACAAACCATTCGCAAAACAATCGCTGGACACACACACAAAACAGGGGGCAAAGGAAAGCCTTATGTTGGGGGTGTTTGCAAACCGGGAGGGGTTAATGCTCGTCTCCCTTTTGTTAATGGTGCCCCTGAATGGCGCGTTTCGGTTTCCGAGCGATGGCTCTCGGCGAGCAATAGGCTGTCATCACACCGGCTACGTGACTGACGCTGGACGTGTGTCCGGCTCGGGGAGTGGAAGGTGGGCCGGGGGGGGGGGAGGCGTGATTGCATTGTCCTATTGTCCTCGCTCGGTGTCCCTTTTTTTCTTTTTTTTTTTTTCCTTGGTCAGGCCCGCCAGCGAGCCTGATTGTTTGGTCACAGCGCGCGCTTTCCCTCACACACACACACACAAAACTCACCCCCGTTTTGCGGGTGGGTCGAATTGAATCTTTCACTTTCTTCTCTGGGACGCGCTTGAATGCTTCCGGTCACACACACACACACGCGCACGGGTGGCTGGCGTGTGGCTTCGTTTCCTGCCAGGTTCGAGCAATTTGTCCTCATTACTGTCCACCCGAGGGTTGATAATCCTTTAATAGGAGGGATGTTGGAAGGGTGGGAGGGAACGGGGGTGCAGTGGTCCTTCCCACGGCCTAACAGGGCACTGGCACCAGGCCAGGATAATCGAGCACAGACAAGAGGCTAACAAGGAGATCATTGCTCAGGGATTATTGTCCTTCGAGTCCTTCGAGCAGGATACGTTGATGGCGTTTTCAAAGGACACGTAGGCGTGGGGTTTGGTGTTCGGTGGTCAAGCTGCACGAAGACGTTTTCTGTTCGAGCACACCCGATTCGATCGGAACCCATCGATAGTGCGTTCAACCAAACGGTGAACCCTTTCCGTCTCAGCTTTTGGGTCGTAAGGTGAGACTCAGACCCTCAGATCTTAGGAAACCGGTTCTCGCCCACCCTTTCGAACCGGAGGGCTACCAACCACCCCAAACCCCTCCGGCCCTTTGTAGATCAATAGCTGGCGAAAACTGGACGAGCCCGATCGAAGCCATCGATACCTCGTGCGATGCGGCGGGTAAATATTTTCCAAACACTCCAGAGGCACTTCCACGCGGCAACGGAACCAGCTTCCCAGCGTACCACCCGAAAGGGCTCTCCGGGGTGGAAGGGAGAGAGGATGGGAAGGGGGGAAGGGGGGAGAGGGGGAGGGGGAGTGAAGACGACCCACTCGACGGCCGGATAATCACACTCATCGCACCCTTCCCCGGGAGCATCCATTTTAGCCGCGTACCTTTCACCCTTTTTTCCGAGGGTGGTCGATTGAAAGTAAACAAATCCTCGAATCGCCTCGAAATCGACTCCCGGACGGTGCTCTCTCTCTCTCTCTCTCTCTCTCTCTCTCTCTGTTACTTCTTTAAAATCAACACTTGACCATCGACCAGCAGCAGCATTATGCTGGCCTAGCCCTATTGATGGACGAGTCCGGATGAATGGATTGTTCGAAGAGACGATCAATTTCTCGAGCCCCGCTGGATGTTGTGAGGTGTGAGTGTCTCGAGGTTCGAAGAAGACGACGAGAGTGCAAACAGATCGCAGCACGGCTCGGACAAACAGCGCGGTGAAGCAGCACGCAAACAGGCGACCATCAGCAGTACGGATCCGGCGTTGTTTGGTGGCTTGTCCTGCGTTTCTGGAGTGCTCCGGATCCGCGGTTTGGTGTTGGAGGAATTTTGTGAGCTTCCCCACGTCCAGGACCTCGAGCAGGTAGCCAGCTTCGACCACGTTGGCTAGAAGACATCCCATAACGTCTCGTCGATGAAGGTAAGCGAAGGTGACGCTCTGGAAGCATCGTTTAAATGAGGACACGCAAGGTATAGGTGACTCCGTTGTCTTGAACAATCGCTGTACTACAAACAAACCCGCCTCAACCCGCCTGACAGCTTGACATCTGAGCTAGAGTTCGAGAGATTCTTGCCGGTGGAGCTTGAATTCCAGATTCTCAGTCACCTCAAAACCGTGGCACACGAGAACCTCGGACATTCTCTCAACGTGCCTGAATTGAAATGTTGCAAGCTTCTTTGCATTCCTGCAACAGGCGGTGAGCGTCTTCTTCGCTGTCGAACACAAACGATGTACAATCGACTTCTGGCGCACGACAAGACGAGTAAAATATTGATTTATCTCCAGCACAACCTCCAAACCAAGCTCCACACGAGCATCGTGAGAGCCGTCAGCTGCGCGTGACGACTTTCCCTCCGTCCAGCAGTGACCCCGACGCTCGAACCTGCGAGGTCTGAGGTACCAGTAGCCCCCTGAACCTCCTCATATACCGCCAAACATGGACGCGGACACCGAACCTGTCAAAAGCCAAAGTGCTGCTGAGTCTGAGACATTAGATCCGTTGTGTGCCTCACGCCTCACGGGGGTCTCGTCCACTCGAGGAAAACAAAAGCCACCAGAAAGCTTTGTTGTTCTTCCTCCATCAACCACCTACACAGCCTTCCTGCCACCGCTTCAACAACCACTTCGAGCGGAGGAAGCTTCTTGGTGGCTCATTATGAAAACATTCAGCGTCATCGTCGCTCTAATGGCTGCCGATGGGGGTGAGGGTCGCTCCGGAAGTCACTCCAGCCCTCCACTCGCTTCCATCCACCCCTTGGGGTCCCTGGCCCTGCAGTAGGAAGTAAGTGCGATCGTAGCCCCACGATATGGTGCCAATTAATGGCTAGAACAATGGACGCGTGATACCACAAGTATCGCCCCAGTGCTTTGAAAAACACACAGTCATACAAACACGCAGACACGCGGAGAAAGAAAGGAAAACCCTAAAGCACGACCACATCTCCTGCCAAGATCTCTTCCATCTTTTTGCCATCAGGAACCATCTTTTTTTCACAACCGGAAAGCGACCGCTCGAACGCTGAGGGTGGAATTCGTCCCGGGCAACTTCCGGTTCCGGACGGAACGCGTCCAGAAGGACACGCGGCACGCAATTCGGGGATGCTCACGCGCGTAAAATTGACGAGCGGCTTCCGGGGGAGGTGCGCTTCCGGTGCCGCACAGCCTCGCTGCATATTTACTGCCGCGGAAACCTTCATCCCTTCGGGCAGGATGCGGATAACGAGCTAACGCTTGATGTTGAGCAGCAGGAAGTTTTAAGCGGCTTACGCGGGTCGAAAGGGAGCCGAGCGCGGAGGGTGGGCTGTGTGCGTGCAAATAATTAACAAATTAACGCACAGCCCGAAAGGCGGCCCAGTGGAACCACCCTGTGGCTGCTCTGGGAGCTGTCAAAGCCGCCGTGTGACACTTTATGTGCACGATTCCGTGACGGGTGCATTAGCGCTCGCGTGAATAGCGCTAGATGATGAGACGTTAAAGTGCGAGTGAGAGGGAGAGAGAGAGACAGAAAGAGAGTGAGAGAGAGCGAATGAAACTTTGTATGCTCAGTACATCGAGGACGTGCCTCCTCCCTGAAACAGAAGACGCAGCCAGACTCCAGGGCACCAGGCTGGTAGAGTGCCAGTGGTTCAGAACTGTGGATAGGGGAAACTGGTGGTACCAGGAAAGCGTAGGGGAGAGTGGGAAAGGGGGGGGGAAGGGGAAGAGGGGGGAGAGGGGTGGAAATGATGAATGTTTTAAAATAATTTGCTATGTTTTACTCGTCATGTTTCGTCAAATGTTTCCGTTTCTCCGGCTCCTCCACGTCTCGGCTTCTGCGGCTGTTCAACATCACCTTCCCTTCCTCTTTACCTTCCCTCCACCCTTCCCCCCTTGATACAGTGACGATGTTTATGTACACGCAAAACAAAAACATACATTACGCCGAGGCGCGCGGCTCCCAAAAACCATAAGGAGGCGTGGCTCCGGATTGGACCAAAGCGAGCTCGCGATTGGCCGAGAGTGACGTTTTGTTTGTGCGCAAATATTTTCCTTCGCAACACTGCGCCAACCAGCCATCAAAAGGGCAGAGAGAGAGAGAGAAAGAGAGAGAGTGTTTTGTGGCGTTCATTGGTTTGTTGTTTTTCCCGTGTTTTCTTTTTTTGGCTTCACTTTTAGCTAGCTCCGTTCAACGTTCACTTGGGCGGCTCTCAGGGGTTCGGTTAGATCGCGCGTGTCCTGCGTGCGGAGCAGACCGTGTGTGAGTGCTTGTGTGTGTGAGTGTGTGTGTGACGAGCGCGTGTTCGATCGAGAGCCATCACAGCCACGACCAGTAGTACGGTGGCAGCAGCGCCACTGACCGTTACACTGCAGCAGTTGAACGCGCGAATGGGCTAACCTTTCGTCCGGTGAAGTGTGCAGGACCTTTTGTGTGCAAGACCTTTGTGTGCAAGACCTTTGATGGTAGCGAGCGAATGACGAAGAGAACCTTTTGGTGGAGTGTTTCGAACCTGTGCGAGTCCTGTGTAGAGAGTGTGTGTTTTTTCGCGTTGTTGGTGCAATCAGGTTGACCTGCAGCCTGTCAGACTTAAGTGAGACGATGTTGAACGTGTGCGCAGATCTGGTGCAGTTCGACCAGTACAGCCTGCAGCTGTACAACTACGCCATGGTGGAGCGTTTCCGCTCGAACCAGTTCTTCAACTACGGCAACTTCGTGGCTGACACACGGACACTGTCGAGGTTCTTCAAGCCGACGTTGCCACCCAACCCGGTTGATGCGGCAGCAGCAGCAGCAGCTGCTGCAGCAGCCGCCGCCGGCAGCGCTCTTCTTGCTGATGCCAGCAAGTTGTCCTCCCAGGCCCCGAAACCCCAGTACAGCTACATCGGGTTGATTGCGATCGCGATCCTTAGCTCACCCGAGAAGAAGCTGGTGCTGTCCGACATCTACCAGCACATCCTCGACAACTACTCCTATTTCCGCAGCCGTGGACCCGGTTGGCGCAACTCGATCCGCCACAATCTCTCACTCAACGACTGCTTCATAAAGGCAGGTCGTAGTGCCCACGGAAAAGGTCACTATTGGGCGGTACATCCGGCAAATGTGGAGGACTTCCTCAAAGGTGACTTCCGGCGGCGGAAGGCCCAACGGAAGGTGCGTCGTCACATGGGGCTAACCTCCGATGACGACATCTACGATAACAGTAGCCCACGTCAGTTCTTCCCCGCGATCAACTCCCCACCACCACCACCACCACCACCGTCGGCGTCTCAGCCGTCATTGTCGTCAGTTCAGCCGCCACAACCACCGCCAGCACCACATCCGGTACTCTACCTTGGTCCGGGTTCGGCGGCAACGGCAACGTCAGCGGCAGCCGCCGCCGCTGCTGCTGCAGCCGCTGCCGCCGCAGCCGCCGCTGCCGCCAGTGCCGCCGGCTCAAGTGCAGTTGGTCCTGGAGGAGGTCCTTCAGCCGCCGGCAAACTCGCACTTGTAGCACTCGGTGAAGGAGGTCCTGCCGATCATCAACACCTGCATCATCAGCATCAGGCTGCGGCTCTGCTACACCATCATCACCAGCAGCAGCAACAGCAGCAGCAGCAACAGCATCTCCATCAGCATCATCATCAACATCAACACCACCACCATCACCATCATCATCATCATCAAACAACGGCTGCGGCCATCATCATGCGCAACACGATGGAGAGCTTCTCTCGCAAGCGTCAGTTCGATGTGGAGTCGCTGCTTCGACCAGACGATGGTACCGACGATCGTGAGCCCTTCGAACTACGTCGCGCTCGGCTCTGCTCACCTGCCAGCTCCAGCCAGAGCCCTTCACCATTGCCGCCCTTCGCTGGAGCCCTGCTACCGGTGCAACAGCCACCACCACCGCCGCCAAAGACGAGCCCTTCACAAACCCTACAGTCGAAGGGTGGCCAGTAGTAGGTCACCGAGGTTCCTTGATCTCACGCAGAAGCATCCCTCACCCTCCTGTTTGTATGTTCCCTCCCACTACACGTACATAGATTATAGCGCACTATCGCGACATATTGAATGTGACTCTGTTAGCCATTGATGTGAGCCGAAACCGGTGCCGGCGGGTGGTGGGCGGTGGGCGATGGGTGTCCTGTTGTGCTGGGATTATAAAGTAGCAACGGCAGCAGCAGCAGCAACAGCAGCAACACCACCAGCACCAGCAGCAGCAGCAGCAACAAGCACGAAACAGAAAACAAAATTATTTGCCAACCACATGAACCACCCTAAGCCGATTTTCCGCATCCCTCCGTGGGTGGGGAGGGGCGAGGGTTGAAGGGTGGAAAGAGAATTAATTCCGAATATCAAAAGACGGATTACGCGCCCCAGGAGGATGTCCTTTTTTTCGTGCGGTTGATTAATTTTCATTTTTCCCTTTCCCGGTGCCCGAAGGGACACGGATGGGGTTTCCCTTTGTGTGGGTGGGCGAAGATTTTTCTCCCCCTCTTTTCCACCACCGCCGGGCGCAGGGGGCGAGAGAAATAGATAGAGAGAGAGAGAGAGAGAGAGAGAAGAAGAAGGGAAAGGGCATATTATAATAATATTAATAATAATAATACCATAGTAGGGCGAAGTGAAAATTTCGCAAAATAGGCGACAAAAGGCTCGAGATTCGGATCCCAAGCGCCAGATTAGTAATCCGCCGCAATGTGTCAATGTTTACCCCTTTTCGTCCTTCTCTCTTCATCCTTACCATACTACTCCCCTCCCCCTTCCCTCCCCTCTTTCCTCCTTGTGCGCGGTTTAGGATTATGTTTATTTTTCCTGTTTGTGTTTTCGCCTTCTCACTCGTTCTCTTTTTATGCATTATTTTTTTATTTTTACATCTCTCGTAAGAAAACGCTAATTACACGCCACTCTATGTATATGCTTCACGAACACCCCGAACCGCGCACCATTTGTTACTTAGCCGCGGACGGACTGGGTTTAATGAAATCGGAAACAAAATATTACCACCTTATTCTCCTTCTCCAAAGCCAACTGTGCGTTCTTGTGTTTTTTTATTTTCCGTTCTCTCGCTTTTTCGTTCTTTAAGCGTGCGTGTGTCTGCAAGTGCATGTGTGTGATCAGGTATGTGTATGTGCGAGTGAATGTGTGCCTGAGATGGAGGAAATCATCCGAAAGACAAGTCAGCGAAAGAGGCCGTGGTGAAGTTGTTCTCCTCTGGCAGGAACTTTCTTTCTCAAATGATCAAAGTCGACAAGAAGATATTTTTGCAATTCTTTGGTTTTTTATTCGCATCCATTAGTGACAATTTATGATAGTAACCCGGGCTTGTGGAGATCAGTTCTGCAGTAGGTAAAAAGAGTTCTCATTCTTGAACATCCTGCGGTGACTTACTTTCCAAGCCGTCGGATGAAAGACAGGTTAGGCCTCATGTACCGTTCAAGATTCTTCATTCCATTGTCCAATTCGCTCCAAGTCCCGTCGAGGTACCTCCAACATGAAGAGATTAATAGTGAGTGTCGTCCAGACAGCGATCAATAACCGAGAAAGATAAAAAGCGATATTAGAAGGCGAACAACTTGGATAAACGATGGAGCATCAGGTGTAGGCTTTGCCAACGCTCTCCTGCCTCGAGTGGTACCCTACAACGAAAAGAACCTGCGAAAGAGAAACCCCAGAAAATCGCCTCTTCTAGCTGCGTAATGGAGTGAAAGTAAAGAAAGAAAGAAAAACCAACACCTAACAACATTCAAACAAAGATAATAATACATCATTGACACGATCTTTCGCTATGCTCATTTTGTGTCACAGAAAATCACGCACAAATCTTAAACTCGATCGTCGAATTGTGAGGCTAGGACCAGTAGACCAGCCTGAATGTATTACATACCTTGCGTGATGCTCCACAACTCAGAGGAGGTGAAGACACCGGTCGGTGCGATGAAGTCGTAGCTGTACACCTTGTTGCTGGATCCGGTCTTGGAGAACTTCCGCGAGCTGTTGTGTGACTTCTCGCTCTGGTTCTCCTCATCGCTGTCAAGAAAATTAGAACAAACGAATCATGTGAGCAAGTGAAGTAGTGGAAGGTGAAGGCATTCGTTCAACTGAGCCTGTTATGACGTGCTAATGGGACACCTCAACCGTGAACAAGCGTTCCAAGTGCCGTAATGGTGTCGCGCGATTGCATTGTCCATTTGTGGAAAAGGTAAAATGTTTTTTTTTCTTCATATTCCACAAGCGGTATAATTCGCTGAAAGAACGCTACAGCTTATGGATTCATTTGCCTTCACAAAGTCCATTGTTGGCAGTGGCTTCGTAGCGACATTAATCACGCTAAGTAGTGCGGAAACGTAGCAACGAAACAGCGCGTACTCGGCAGGTCGGTTGGTCGGAGAGGTGCCCCGATTTCGCAGCAGGAACCCGCTCATAATCGGCTCAGAAAATCCCGGAATTAGACCGGATCTTCGCTTACCTGAAGCCTGTGTCTCCGGGAAGTTGCACACGAGTCGTTCGACGGTTGAAATGATGAAATCGCACCGAGCGAAAGAAACCGAGAAAGAGAGATAGACCAGTAGAAACATGAATCCTTGTTGAATCGCCCTTTCAGAGATCTTCCAACGACTCGAACGCACTCTGGAGATACCTCCTGGGGCGTGGTCCTGGCAACTACACCCCGGTGGAAGTACCAAGTCCTAATCTTGCCCGATCCCGGAGTTCTTTCATTTGTCCGGTGCGTTCCAGAATCGTAAAACAATTCCCCAATTCTTGCTCCAAACTCCCCCGGGAGAGGATGAGTTGGCGAACTGAGGTTCTAATGGCTGTACCGATTGCAGTCTCGATGCCCAATGACGAGGATATTTTGGGCAAAAGGGGCCCGATTTAATGGAGAGAAAACAATCGCCCTATCGTTTCCCGACGGTGATGGCAAGTTACAGTGTTGCCACGGTGTTGTCGGAAGGCTTCAATCTCCGGATATCGATGGCAGAGCATTACACCAACAGACGGACCAAGCTGCAGCTTCTAAACCCCCAACCCAATGGGGCTTGTCGGGAAATGAACGTGCGGAGAATTCCGAGCTGATACGCCTCTTTTTGCACATGTGAAACTATCTCGATGGTACCAGGCTAAATAGGGCGTGTAATTGGTACCCAATGGTTCTTGTCCCATCAGGAAAAGCTCCAGATCATTTCACCACACGTGAGCAGCTCAGCCTTATGTGTATGCAATACATGCGATTGCAGTTATCCACCTACTAGGAGCTTTAGAATCTTTTTTGATATCAAACTGTGCTTAACATTTTCGATTAACCGAGCGTAGATTGAGCTACTGCCTGGGAGAAAAAGCATTCTTATGATTCTAAAAGCTTCCATCATCGCGATCATTCTCATATATTTATCAAAATGCATTTAAAATACATCACAATTAAAACCTATAGCTTCTTGTACTCGAATTATTACCGAAGCGACAATAGTTTTGTGGTCATAATTCAATTCTGAGCAAACAAATCAACATAATATTTGTGTTTTTCTCTTTCTTAAGTGTTTGTTTCAATCAAAAAGTGACAGGAAATAACTTAATGTTTTTAAATTGTATCAACATTGTTATAATTAGTTTGTAAAAATGTTCAAATCAGCAAAACTGAAATAAATATCCCATCGTATGTACTTCGTATCAGTGTGATGTTTTATTTTGCTATCTTTGTATCATTTTCCATCTAAATAGCAAGTGATGATCGCTTTGGGTGCAGAAAAAAAACACACCTACACATTCTCCAGATGACTTCTAAGAGCCATTTAAGGGCCAACCGTTAAACGTAGTTTAAGAGCGTTCGAAGCGCATTTTCCAGCGGCAAATGAGTTGCAATTACTAATCCCAATCACTCCCAGCCGGCGGTAGTTCTCGGCGCGCGATTAAACTGTTTAGAGGCCACTTTTTTTTTCGGCTCTGGCAGCTGGGGGTTGAGTTGGAAAAACAGCGAGAACCAGCGCAAGAGCAGAAGAAGGAAAAGCGATCGGGAAAATGGAAGAAATAAAAGAAAGGAAGCAAATGCAGTAATAAACGTTCCCACAGCACCCGCCGCCGGTTCCGTTGGTGGGTGTTTTTCTTTCTCACATGCCATGCACCCTTTCCCCCCTCCCCCTCCCCCTCCTCTCTTCCACCCCTTCTCCATTGGCCCTTTCGCCGGCTACGGGCCGGGGCTGATTAGAGGGAGCGGGCCCGGTTCGTGATTTTAAGACAACTTATTCCGCAAAGCGCCCAAAATCGGTTCCGCAGGAAGCGGGACCCCCTGCCGCACCCCGTCCCGTCTCTTCACCAAGCCTCCCCCGGGGGAGGAAAACGCCCCGGAGGAAAGAAAAACCCACCCACACGCTCCACATCCCGTCACGAGAAGGAAGAGCAGACGCTCGAGGGTAGTTTCAACCCCTTTTCTAGTGCTCCCGGTAGCACCTAAACTATCCCTCTTTCCATCTTCCTCCTCCTCTTCCACCTCCCCCCTAGGGGAAGGGATTTCCATCCTCAAACCTCCCGCCGGAGCTAAGCGTGTGGGCCGCGCGAACCGAAAAACGACTCTATTTGTCTTGATTGCCCAGTGAAAGTGATGCCCTCTCCTCACTCTCCCCGCACCTAACCCTCCCCCCTCCCCCCTCCCCCTGCTCCACCCACCCATTAAAGCTCCCTTTTTGTTTGGCCGGCGCGCGAGGATGATTATTGGCCGCCGGTCGTCGGTATTTTTGCTCTTTGTTTTTTTTATTAACCCCAAATCACTTAACTTCCCCGCGTTCTTCCCCTGTGCTCTGGCGTCTTATCCAGATGCCGACATTGCTACTAACCCCCACCCATACCCCCCTACTCTCCCTCAAAGGCACGAAGCGTCCGGTCGGAGGGCTACAGAGTGGAAAAGGAAAGAAAATAAATACGGTATAGCGAGGAGGATAGAGGGGAGGGGGGGGGGGGAGAAGGAAGGGAGGGCAAGGGCACGGGCTGGGCAGAACATGCCGGCGCATACATCCACCACCCCTTTTCCTCCCTTCCGCTTTCCCCCCCTACATCCCTAACACCCCCCCAAGCAAGTCGGGACAGGAGCGATAGATAATTGATTTTTAAAAGCCGCAAAAAACACGAGTAATGGGAGAAGACTGGGAGCGAGGGCGCGATTGGGCGCGTGCGTGCACACACATACACCTTCCCCTTCCACACACACACACACACACACAGATAGGTCGATTGATCAGCCTCCGATGCCAATCGATCGGCGATCGGTGGGCTTTGTAATAAATGCCGAGCCGCCAAAGCCGCAGAATAAAACGGCTGCTCAGCCGCCACGGGATGGGCCGGAAAGGGCTCATGCGAGAGAGAGACAGAGAGAGAGAGCCCATCGTGTCGGCGGGGTAGGCTTTAAAGCCGGCGCGCGCAAATTGAGGAAATGTTTCTGTCAAATCATCTAAACATAGTGTCGATATCTTAAAAGAATCGGCGAGGCTACCGGTTCAACCGCGAGCCCTTGCCCCGGCTGTGTGTGTGTGTGTGTGTGTGTGTGTGTGTGTGAGGGGCCGTGTGGGCATTAGGTTGTTGTTTTTGTTAGCTTTTAAGGTCTCCTTATCCCCGCGCGCGAGGGGCACGCCTTTTCGCGCGGCAAACATCAGAGCCGAGCGTAAAAAAGGCCGCCAAAGGCGCGCTAACAGCCGGCTGCTCTAATGGCGCTCTGATAGATGTGTGTGTGTGTGTGTGGGGGAGGGGTGGGGTTGGAGAGAAGTTAGGGGTGAAGGAGAGAGGAAGGGTGTTGCGTGTTTGGCCAACAACCGATCAACCAACTGGTAATGGAGAGAGAGAGTGAACAACAGCAGTAGTAAGGAGCCGGGCCAGGATATAGAGACTTACACTTGATAAAGTTGGCCAGGTAGAGGTCTAGCTCCTTGATTAATACTTGAATATGGTACGGGTTGATGCACAGACTCGGGCTGGTGCAGAAGCACGCCTTTTCGAGCCGTTCGCCGTCGGTGCTTTCGAGCGGGATCGCCTTGAACAGGATCACCATCACCAGATCGAGCCGCCAGACCTGCGAATGGCAGAGAGAACAAACCGAGAGCCACTGTCAGTGTCAACGTCTGCAGGTGTAGTGGAGAGACAGTGTCACCTTGTCCGCCTGGCGCAGGCAATCTATCCGCCGCATCTTGCCCTTCTGGTCCGGGTTCGAGAGGATGCACATGGAGGTCTTTTTCTTCGAAATGCAGTGCACGAAGTTTTCCCGGCTGTCGTGCGTGATGTCCTTGCGCAGTTTGCCGAGTAGACGGGCGGCCCACTTTTGCTTCGTTTCCGGGTTTTCATTCTGTGGGTGTGAGTGAGAGAGAGAGAGGGAGAGAGAGAGAAAAAAGGATGAAACAAAAATAATAAAGGAATTAGTGCTTTTTGGTATCCTTTTTTTATAGCTCCAACCTGGAGTCCTTATTCCCCGTGCCTAGAGAGAGAGAGAGAGAGAGAGAGGGAGGATGCGAGAAAGAGAGAGAGAGAGAGAGAGAGAGAGCGAGAAAATGGTGTATTGGAGATGCGCATTTGGTGCTCGCACTTCGAAAAAGGACACAGCCCGTGAAGTCCGTACGAACGAGACAACAAACAGAGGCGCGACAGTGTGCTCCAAAACTTGCGCCGATAAAAGGGGGCGTTTTCACCGCACGGTGCATACAACGCAGTACAGTACGCGCGTGATGGTGTGCGATACTTCCTGCTCCGTGTCAGTGGCAGTTCCGGTCCAGAGACTGCCCGGTTCGTCCTGCAGCGCCAGGATACGCTCGCTGCAACCGTTTGACGGGCTCGTCCTTGTGCAGCCGTACAAGCGCCTCGGGCCTGCTCCGACGTCCCAAGCCGATTAAGGTACTCCCCTTGCTCTTTTCTCCTTCACCCCTCACTCGTCCTCGGTCTCGGCTCGGTCGCGAAGGATACTCCTGACTCCTGGCTCCTGGCTGAATGCGCATTATTCGATGATTAGCGGTTATTGTGGCTTCAGGCCCCCGGGGAGTCCCGAGGATAATTGCGTGCCCGCCGGCTACGTCAGTCCTGATCCGTGTGTGTGTGTGTGTGTTCGTGGGTGTGCACACACGCACGCACCTTCACCACCCCTGATGGCTGATTTATCGATCCAGGATTCACCAGCAAAACCAGCTGGCGAAGGTGACAACCTGTCCCAGGATCGTCTTGCTGTCTGTCAGTGGTGTTTTGTTTTCATACCTTTTTCCTTTCGTTACATTCTCTCCTTCTCTCTCTCTCTCACACACACCCATGTGCGCTCTCTTTCCCTCTCTCCAGGAGCGCATCCTGAGCGCCTAAAAGCATGCAAATTGCATTTCATCTCCCGTCTCTCGCGGGTGCGCGCGTAATTGAAAAATAAACGCTTTTTTTCCGCCAACCCCCGACCCACCCTTCCGACATCCCTTCCCCTCACGCACCAACCATCAGGCGTCGCTAATAAAGCAATTAGGAGCGCCCATCATCCACCCTCTCGAAACAGCAACCGAGACATCAAAGCGGCCCGAGGCCCGTTCCTTGTAATGCAATTACAGCGCGCGACAGAAGAGCGAGGAAGCCCACAACGAAGGGAAGAAACCACCCCACCGACGAGGGTGGGTGAGTGAAGGATAGGACACAGAAAAAGGGGGAAAAGTTTGCGCGCATAAAACAAATCGCCCGTGGCGAACTCGCGCGCCAGTCCCGGGACGATTCTCGAGAAACCCGACACCGGTGGGCTTAAAGGGCTCGCCGGTTTCCACCCACCCTTTGGGGAGGGGTGTGGGGTGTGTGGAGACGGGGAAAGATAAATTGAATAATTGGCGCTATCATTGATATGTGCCGATGTGCTGCAGCCCAAACACCGCTAGCGTTTGGCTCTCAGAAACGCAATCTCTTCTGGCCCTATTCCGGGACCGGCGCAGAAGGTTGATGTGTATACTTATCCCTCACCTCGAAGGATGGCCCTCCTAGAGAGGAGGAGGAGAAGAGAGAGAGGGTGAAACGCCCGACGCCCGGTAACGAAGTTAGGCCACTCGACTTTTGACAAATAAAGTGTCTATCATCCACATCATCAACATCGTTAATACTATCTATTAGGCGCTCGGGCTGGCTATCTGTGATCTAAAAGTTGCCCGAACCTGCCTCGAAGGCGTCGGTAACATGAAACACCCCCTTCTCTCTTTCTCTCTCTTTTGGTCCTTGGAGGTTCAAGCCCATTGCCTAATGGTGCCGAGGCCATCCTGCCCCGAGGACACGGACACCCTGACCATATGCGACGTTGCGTTTGTTTCGAGCCGCCTGTTCGAGGGATTTGTTTTGCCTTTCACTTTTCATCTCGTTCACTCTCGTGCCCCCCCCCCCCCCCAATGTCTCTCAGACACAGCCCCCCCAAACACAGACGTACCTGAAAGTCGCGCTTGCACTTGTTCTCCTCGTTGTGTGTCATCTTTTTCTCGTGCTTTTTGAGGTACCGCCGCTTGGCTGCTTGCAGATTGAACCAGGTATAGCTGAAGGACTTCACGTACGGCAATAGCGCCTCGATGAACGGGTGGAAATCTTCCTGCTGTTCGTGGTATGGCGTGAAAAGCCGCTCAGAGACGAATGCAGTCAGGGAAAAGCAAAACGAGCGAACAAACGGAATTGTGAAACTGGTCCAGTGTGCCGGAAGGTGGCCCGGCGGAAGGAGAGATAATAAAATAAAAACACAAAGAAAACACGCGCGAGAACACGCGTGAAAAACGAAGCGAAACAACCGTGCCATGGGGTGATGTGGGTGGGAAATAAAAATGGCTGGGGTGGTGCGAAATTGGGCATGCAAAAGGCTCGGGTTGGCTTACATGTGGCTGGTTAATGAACAATTGCAGCATTATCGGTGGTTAGGCGATGGAGGTGGCTAATTTGGGAGTGGAGGAATAAGCCCCGGGGGAAGTGGAAAATTGTGGAAAACCGAGCTCAAGGTGGTGGCGAGTGGAAAACGGTAAGCTGCCAATCCAATTTGATCATCCACGACAACCATGAGTCAGCCGATTAACTTCTGATTTGGCATTTTCGAAGCTCATTTCGTGTGGAGATCGAGATTTTCCATCACTTCATCGCTTTATCGCACCGATTTTGACGACTAAGAGCAATGTTGCGTCATTTTGTTTGTTTGCTTCATTTTACCCTCCAATCTGACGATCATTTTTGTTCGCCTTAGATCAGCGGCAGTCAGTTTTTCGTCTGTTTTTACAACAATCATGGATTTATGATGACCGATCATGACGAAAATAAACGTTAATGTGGCGGGAAAATTCGCAATCAATGGCAACATTTATTACCTCATTAAATCGTTGAATAGAGGCAGGAGTCCTATTCGATTTTATAATCACAGTTAAGGCCTGAAACCTTTCTGACTTTGCGTGACACAATAAAGCAGGAGAGCTTTGAGCATAAAATATTTACTTGAGTAATAAACGAACTGCTACCTTTGAGAAATTTGATAACTTTTCTACCGTTACAACCACGATTGCTATTATTTTGCCTCGAAAACAATAGAATACTAAGGAAAAGATATTCCAGAATTGTTTTTCACTAAACTATTGATCAATCAAACTGATTAGCTAATATTCAAACATCATTCTGTGCTACAAGCTGATAAAGATTTTCGTTTTCTTTGAAAGGAATAATGCTTAATATAATTCAGCATTAAAAAAACATAAAAAATCGCTATTTTTAAGATAACAAGATGAATGGATATTTCAAAAGCTGGGTTTTGTGAAACCACTTATAGATTGTATGCAATTGTATTAAGATTGTCAAAAATAAATAACCTAATTGCGTTAATGGTCAATTATTAAAACTGCTCCCTCCTGGCTTTCCACACAATTAAAGTGATCTTTTGCTTAGTTTGTCCTCAGTTTTGTTACAGGAGATCTACACAATTCTTCAAGCCAACAACACATTGTAAGTCGACATCACTAACGAGCTTGACCCGCTTGAGCCTTGGCTTTCGTTAGAACTTCAACAACACCTCGTCTAAGCCAGCCGAAGGACTTCTCGCACCTTTCGTGACAATTGTGCGCTAATTTCTAAGCTACATCTTGACCGAAATGGCTTAAGCAAGGATAAACACACAAAACGCATGCCAGAAAGGATCTTCAAATGGAATAAATCATGCAGGACTCGGTCAAAAGCAAACATAAAACCACCCTCACACACAGACACGCGCGCTCACACACATGAAAGCAACATAAAAGGACGAAAAGGCAGCGCCAGTGACGGAGCTGTCAACCGCTCAGTACTTCGCACCTTCGCAGAGGCGGGTTTCGACGGGCGCATTCGAAAGTCGTTGCCAATGGGTGGGCCAATCGCTCGGTTCCGGCCCTTAACCGGGTGGTTCGCTATTTTTTGCGCTTGGTTTGGTAATTTTGATCGCCCGCCGGTTCCGGTGCCGCCTGTGAAAGAAAAGACGTCGAAGTACCGCGGTCCGGGGTGAGTTGCCAAAAGGGAGACGCTTTTCACCGGGTTAGTGGGGTGGGTGGTTTTTCCACGACGAAAAAACACACACGCGGACGGTGGAGCAAGGCAAAGCGCAACACTCACGCAGACACACACGCCTCACTCACCTGCGAGAGAAAATTGCCCTTGTTGATCGCTGCCTTCGAGTCCATCGTAACAGATCTGAAAGAGAAAGGAAAATGGGCTTGAATTATCAAACAGGACAAAGTCTCAGTCTCAGATGTTCTCGTTTTCTATGATAAATATGTATTGTTTGAGCGAAGAATATCGATCATTTGAAGTGTTGCAACAAGCATATCGTTAAAAGCACACGACAATTGAACTATTACGATGACGGGAAAATGTACACCAAATGTTGTTTGCGTGAACGAAAAACGATCTCAAAAGGTATAAGGATCTATTGATATGTCAACTCAAAAAGCCATTAGTTACCGACGACAGCACACTTGAATAGTACTTCTGGATGTACGTCAACAGGAAAAATCCCTAATTGGAACGACTCATTTAAGAAGCCATATGAAATGGCATTCATTCTGGTTTATACAATCCAGTTGAAGGAGAGTTTAGATCCGCAATGATAGACAGCAAAGGATAATTCATTGCTAGTCAGCATGAAGCAAAACAAGTTCCTTCTTATAAGTATCGAAATAAGAGAAGAAATGCCTTGTGTAAAGTATAATCAGACAGGACGATTTCCGTTATCAACGATAAATATCCTCTGTAAATTCCGAGAGATTGGATTTCCGCTGGATTTCCAATTCTTATAATTTTATGGAGTGATTAAAAGTGAAATATCTAACACGTGATACATTTTTCTATTAACTTGGCTGTTTGGTTGGAGTACTGTCGATTCCTAAAACAAAACAACATATGTTTCAGTGTTATAGATACTAAATCTTCATTTGTTGTATCCTTTTCGTGTCGTATCCTTTTCACCACAAGTTTTAGGCGAAGAATCCTGCCAACAACTGCTTAACGACAGCCTAATTAACTATCGCGCATTGTAGGAATGCTTGCGAATACCCTTCTGGCATCCTGTAGAAGGTGATTTGCCACTATTGGGCTCTTTTCCCGCCTCACAACACTATTTATTCGAGCCAACGAGAGGTTAGCAAAAAAAACCAACAACATTCTCCCAAACGCTATCAGCGCCATCTATCTGTGAGCGTAAGAAACACGCCAAAAGCTGGACGCGAATGCTTGCGTGACTTGTTTCGGGCGTGTTAGCGATCCCTACCCGACTGAGTCACCATGCAAGTGGAACGTACCTGTTTCCCCACCCTTCCTCTAACCCTCTCAACCCCCGTGCACACCACAACAACGTTCTCAAAGGGCCAAAAATCCAAGCGCCAGAAACCGCGCCAACGTCTCGCGTGCCAGGCGCGTCTGCCTTGCGCGACCTTTGGCACCGGCTTCGAGGCCGTTTGCGCGTCCGCCAGACAATGACATTAGCCCCCCCCCCCCTCTCTCCTCCCTTCCTCTTCCACCTCTTTCCCCTCTCCACCACTTTCCATCTGCGATCCCCCACCCACCGTGATCCCTTCTGGGCCGTTGGCTTCCGAGACCGGTCGTGACCGTGCAAGCGACCTGTAGGAATGTTGCCAACGCGTGCCACACCGTATCCTGGCCGGGAGCGCTTGCCAAGCGATGGCGCCCAAATATCCGGTCTTCCGGGTTCCGATCCCTACCTCACCCTCTAGCTACCTCATCCATCTCCTGGAGGTGTCCAGTCTGGCTTCATCCATTTGCTTTCACGTGGGAAAAGATCACCTTGCCACAGAGTGGTTCCCTTTTGCGATGGGAAAGTGACATAGTAGACAAGGGGGGGGGGAGGGGGGGGAGGGGGCGGAAGGTGGGGAAGAAGGGCTAAGAGAGAAGGGGCGAGAGAAGAGCACACGACATTACAAACTAACTCGCACTGGGAGGGTTTTTAACCGTGCGCCGATGCAAGTTGCACTACCTCGCCCCCTCCCCCCTCCCCCCGGCCCTCTTCAGCCTCTCACCATGCGCTGCACCCCTTCCCTTGCCCTTCACTGTCCCATCAAACAAGCTTCAACGGCGCGAACCAAGCGCGTTCGAGTCTATTTTCGAAATGGTTCCTCGCAAAAATAGTAAAGATCTGCCCCCTCTGCCTTCCAACCCTTTCCCAGCCATCGGTCTATCTGCTGCGATGGGTGGTGGAGGTTTACCTCTCCCTCTCGCCATCCCTCCACCCTACACCTACAAACCCTTTGAAGCTTGTTCCAGTTACTTCTCGAGCCGGTTTGGACGATCGAGCGCTTGATTCCACCACAAACCAATCAGCTGATCATCCCCGCCACCTCCTCACGCCACCACCCCCCTCCCCCCCCCTACTTGCCCTTCAGTGCGTGTACGAAACCGTTCCACCCAACCCCACCCCCTCCCTCCCCCTATCCCTCTATGCACGGTTGCAAGCGCAATTCGGGGACGAAAATAGTCACCTCGTCCTGAACGCAGGGTTCACGCAGGGCAAAGGGTCTCAGGGTGGGGGAGGGGGGGGGGGCTGTGTGGTCGAGAGCGTGCGAAAAAGACACCGGGAGAGGGGAATGGAGGAAGAAAAACAAACATTACACCGGGAAAGGCGCGAGAAAAGGGCAAAAGGCGGTGGCCCACCCCTTCGGGTCGGTCAAGAGATGGATTTATCGCGAACCCTTTTTCCAAACTCGGTGGGTGAAAGGAGGGAAGGGAAGGAGGAGGGGGGGGTGCTGGTAGGAGGGTGACGAGTACCAGAACCTACCCCCCCCCCCCAGAGCCCTTCTGCCCCCCCGTTCGAGGGAGAGGGTTGAGAGCAGATTTTCACGCTGCCAGTATGAAAAATGTGCATCGACACCCTGCACCGCTGCACCCATTGCACTATGCCCTCCTCCTGTCACTCTCTTTACCCCTCCTTCTACTCCCCTTAAGCACCCTCGTTATGGCGCACACACACACACACACACACCAACAAACAAACGTCCAATCGAACCGGCGAGCGGCAAAAACCACCCCGGGTAGGCCGGGCGGTGGGTGGATGGGTGGGTGGAAAATCGCGACGGGGGAAGGTTTATGGGAAATTTGTCGGCAAGAAAAACCCCTCACACCCGTGGGTCCTTCGTCCGTGGAATGGAACGCGCGGCCTCGAACGGAGACAAACTGCTCGACCCCGGGATGCCACGTGGATGGGGGAGGACAGGGGGGGGAGGGGTGGGGAAGAGTGGAGCAGGAGTTTGGGGTTGAAATTGCGAGCAAAAAAGAAAGCAAAATCACGCCAACATCGGGCGAACTTTCGTGGCCCAGAACCACAAAGGGAAACTGCACGAACTGTGGGCGGTGAGGGGTGGAAAGTGGGGGGTGGTCTAGTGGGTGGATGGGTGGAAAATGTGGAAGGGTCGCCTCCATTGCGGTCGAATCGAAGACGGGAGAATGGCCTCCGCGAAAGACGCCAATCTGGCCACCCATCGGGCGTGCGGGAAAATAAATGAACCCTTTTTGGGGTGAGGAGGGGCTGTGGTGGATGACGGGCTGGGGAAAGGGGGTGAGCGGCGGTAGGCGTGTGTGTGCGCGCGCGCGGGGCCTGCGACGGTTTCGTAACCAGTGCAAAATGAATCGCCCCAAAAGAGAGCACGAAACAGATCGAGCTAGAGAGAGAGTGTGTGTGTATGTGAGAGAGAGAGAGAGAAAGAGAGAGAACGAGAGAGAGAGACAGAGCGAGTAAGACTGAGATTGAATGCAAGTGCAATTGCATCTGCATCGGCACAACAATCAGCCCGTCGTTTTTTGTTTTTTTTGGGGGAAAAAGGCACAACACACACACGCACACATACTGTGACACGCACGGGTTTCTTGTTGTTGTTGTTGCTCGTTTTGCTCGCCTGGTGATTTATGCACAATTTTCCCGACCTCGCAATCCCCGGCACTGACACACACGCACACACGCACACGTACGCACGAACACTCACACACGAAAAGGGAGCTCCGTTACCTGTGCATGGCGGAACCGAGGCAGGCGACGGACGGGTCGGGCTCGTATCCGGGCGGGGGGCCAGCCCCAGCATCCAGCGGGCCCCGATGGACCAGCGCCAGGTCAGACGCCGTGGTGTGGAGCGGGCACGAAAGGACGAACCCGGATTGGGCGGGTTGAGCGGAAGGGGGCGAGGATGGTGGTGGTACAGGGCAAGGGCAAGGGGGGCGAGGGTGATCACCGGGGCACCGGGAAAGGGCCGTCCGAGGTTCGCATGGGCCGCGGTTGATTGTCTCAGTCGCGTTGTTGGTTGGCTCGTCGGTTTGGGTTGGCGGGTGGCAGTGGTGGTGGTGCGGGCGGTGGTGGTGGTGGTGGTGGTGCGGGGCTGCGACTACATCCGGCGGTGGTGATGGCGGCGGTGGTGGTGGTGGTGTTGGTGGTGGGAAGAAGCGTGAAAGGGCCACAAAACCCTTCGATTGTTTCCCGTCCCTTACGCAGGGACGTGTGTTTCCACCGGAAGGACTCTACTTCCGGTTTTTCACGAGCCGTTTTCCTCTCGTGGATACGCGCACACACACACACACCCGCACACACGCCTTCTCCTTCACCGACGTCGACGTCAACAACAACACACACGCACGGACACGCACGCACTCACGCACGCACGAAGGCGCGCGGAAAAACAAAAAAGTACACACACGCACGCACGCACACACAAACACAAACACTAAACCGGGTTGGCTCCCCCCCTTTTATCTTCTGCTTTCTTTCCTTTTTTGATCGCGGAAGTCCTGCAGGAACTTCGTGACACGCCACTCGTTTGATGCACGCACGCAAGCACGCACGCACGAAAGGGACGATCCCAGCGGCTGTGCGTGTGTGTGTGTGTGAGAGAAAGAGAGAGGGGGGGGGGGGGAGGGCGGGGGAGAGTGTTTACCTTCGCGGGACGGAACCGACCATAGCTGGGAGCCCTTCGTTTTGTTCACTTCACGCAAGAAGCTGCCGTTTGGACAACAGGACGCAGGACGACGGTTGTGACGTACACGTACACGTACACACACACACGCTCACACGTGCGCGCACGTTCACACTGGCCGTGTAGAGGACCTGGCTCACTGGTGGCCCTCCGGCATGTCCGGATGCCGCGGAACCATTTGAAGCCCTTTCGTTGGGCACTGTGGCACTGTGCGGACGTCAAGGATGCACTTGGGCGAGTGAGTACGAGCGCACACGCGGGGTTCGAAGGGCCGGGGAGAAGATGGGACAGAGCGGGCGGGCGGGCGGGTGTGGCGGGGCTGGGCTGGGCTGGGCTGGGATAAGGGGTATGTCGAGCGGGGTTTTTCGTGCAGGTAGGGCGGTAAAGAGATATTAATATAACTGAGAAACCGAAAACCGAAAATCGAAAAAAAAACACAAAATCCCTTTCGCGCGAGGCCGCCGAGAGAGTTCGCGGTTGCGAAAAGTAGTGCAGTGCAGTGTGGTCTAGACTAATAAATCAACACACCAACGGCCCGCTCGCATAGTCGTCGTCGGCGACGCCGCAACATCCGTCGGCACGGTTGCCGAAGAGCCTGCACGCGTGGATGGGTGAACCCGACATTTGACAGCTCGCCGAGCGCCGAGCGCTGAGGTGTGAGACGTCACTCTGTGTGGCGGAACCTCGTGCGAGATGTCGTACATTGGGTTATGGAGGGTTAGGAGCTGGTTTTGCTCCAGATTTTGGGGTTAAAAATATGTGCCCGTGATTGAGCGCCGAACGGGCAACGAGTTTTCGTTGTTGAAACGCTTCCGGGTGTGCGTTCCTGGTTTTTTTTTGACAGCGGCCAGCGCTTGACAGCGGCTGAGTGGTGTCATGGTGTCATGGCGTTACTAAAACATTTAGTACACCTGCTCCCCGAACGCCGTTGCCGGGTTTTGAAATTGTGACAGGCTCTTTGATCGCATCGTTTAAGTGTTGTTAGCTGGAGCTATTTGCTCTTCGGTGCTCTTCAAGCGATCAATCAGTGGCGAACTATGCTCCACCGAACAGGGTGGCGGGATTCCAACGGCCATTTTAAGAGGCAACGATTTAAAATACAAACATCGCTCCCAATTGCACTTTGATTTAATCTCCCAGATCGAGTGTCTCTAGTATCTTCTAGAGCATCTGCAGGAAAAGTGCATTTTCCAACGGAAGTGTTTCACCGTTCACTAACACCGAGGGAGCCGTTGAAGATGGTTTTTTGTTTGTTATCTTCGAATGACATCCTCCCGTTTGACGGATGCTCGAGAATGCTGACCGAATGTCAATGACTTACCTGTTTTTGAAACAAGACGACGAAACGTTGAGTGCACACTGTCGTGAGGAAATGTTCACTTTGAAACCAACCACTCGAGACGTTAACTAACCAAGCGTTACAACTAGACTCCGTTCTCGGCGAGCGCAAATCACGGATAGACGGATAAATCGCAACCGGTGTGATGTATATGTATCGATTCGGTACCGCCTTCAACATACTGTTGCGTTGTGAAATTATAACTCGCACGTACTCCAACGTGCGTTTTCTTGCCACGCGCCCACATCCCTCCCGAAACCGCGAGCGAAAAGAAACCCGATTTTTAGTTATTTTGGTGCATATTTATTTTCGTACTCAACATTCAACAATGGCCAAACAACGCCTCAGGTGTTCCATGACGCGCGGTGGTCCTTTGTGAACCGTTGGGGCCTGTTGGGGCGTTTTTGATTCCGAGAATCCAAAATAGACCGCCAGCACCATGGTGACCTAATCGAACGAATGCGCCTGTCTCCGGGTGTGGGATTGGTTTGACATCTGGCAGCATTTTGCATGAGTCCATTCGGCTGAAAACTCCTACACTCGCTTGCCGCTACTTACCCAACTGGCAAGCGAAACCTACTCGCATCGATTCTCGGAATAGTCAACACACATTTGGGGATTTGCTATCGGTTACCAGTCGGTTCAAGGGATCGTAATTTACCTGCATGTACACCCAGTAGTACCAAATTACCTGTATGCGTGCCTCTGGCAGCTGGATCCGCTCCGACAGTCGCTCTCGGGCAAATACGTCCGGGTAGTGAGTGCGCTCAAATTCTGCTTGAATGAGAACATGCAAAAGTCAGACGGAGACGGGGAATCGTCAACAACCTGTCGCCGAAGCGAACAGAGACGAATGCCACACGCATGTGGCAACATCTGGAATGGGAGTTACCTCTTTCTAGATTCTCGATCTGCTCGTTCGTGAACGAGGTGCGGTTGCGCTGCAGCTTCCGCTTCAGCTTCAGTCGCAGCTCGGAGTCTTCGTCGTCTTCCGAAGAGTACTTGTCGCTCATCTCCTCCAGGCAGCAGTTGGCTGGGTTAAGAGGGGGAACGTGAGAAGTCGCACCTGTACGATCGGGCTGGCATTCCTACCTGGCTTGGATGGTTGCTCGGTGGAGGCTTTCAGCGATAGATGGGGGATGGGATGAGAGGAGAAGTTGAACTGGCCACTACCGATGTTCTGGCACCAGGTCCAGTGACCGCTGGTGTTGTTGAATAGCTTGATCTTCTCGTACACCGTCTCATTGCTCTGCGACGACGTCTCCTTGTTGGAGGCCAAGTTGCGCAGTACGCGATTGATCGACGATACCTGAAATAGGCCGCAACACTGTCAGAGGCGGTCTTCCTGCAGCATGTTCACCTACGTACGCTCGGGATGTTATCGTTGTTGCAGGTGCCTTCCGACAGCAGGCGATCCCGTATCTCCCACGCGAAAATACTAGGACACTCCGCCTTATACTCCGCAATCTTCGATACGACTGCGGCTGTTGCGACTCGCGGTTTGCTGCCACCAATCGCTCGTGGCTTGATCGAACCCGTCTCGTAGTACCGGCCAAGTATTTTACTGACGCACCCGTTCGACACCTGCAGGATGCGTGAGATGTCACACGGCCGGGCACCGGAGTGCGCCAGCTCGACGATCTTTTGCCGCGTCGAGTCCGGCAGAGGCCGCCCGTTTACGTACACGCCGCCGAGCTGGTTGATGCCGCTGTGGCCGGACGAATTGCAGCCGAAAATCGAGTTGACGCTCTGTATGTTGCTCTGGATTTGCATCGTTGCAAGCGGTCCAGCTGCCGTTGGGGTGTTCCGAGCGCAAATCCGAGAGAAAAAAAAACACGAGAGAGTGAGGAGGGCGGGAGGGAAGAAGGAGGAGGGGGAGTGGGAAGAGGGGATTTGGGGAGGTGTATGGAGGATGTTGGTTAGCAGATTTAACAACCGTGGCCCGGCCGGGAATCGGGGTTTCGGTGCGATTTACCTGCCGTTACGATGCTGCGTGCTGATGTGCTGCCTACCTTTAGGCGTTTTGTAAAATGTGGCAGAAATGAGCAAACGGTGTAACGCGCGTGCGCGCCTTTTAGGTGATGAACCCTCGCTTCCTCGACCCGTGTGACGCGGTTCATATACAAGTTCAACATTCATCAAGTTTAGAGGGATGAATGCAAGCCATTCTATGATGGAGTAGTTTGGCATAAAATTAGAATTTCATTTGCTCTACAATACAAATAATAGAATCAACAGCGGAATAGCCCTCCAGCACGAACAAAGTACGTGCGTTCTCCAATGAACATTCCCCACGCACACACCTGTTCACGCATGATGATGAAGGAACAGGTTTTCCATTATATACAATTCCCAGTGCGCACTTATTTTAACCAAGCACCAACAGCGAGTGTCAGTTTGAAGCAAATGGGAAAAGTGCCTTCTTTATGCCACACTGGCTCGCAATATGCAAGTCTAAGGGCACGTACTAATTCTTAATGAGCTTGTACGTGTTTTTAAATATTTCTTTAAGCAATAAAATCATTTTCCCGAGCGCAACAGCACAAATCGTCCTCCATGCAGGCAACTCGAATCAACTCCCCAATCCGGCACTGTACCCGCGGCTGGCGGATGCATTCAGATCTCGCGAGCATGCGTGTATGCGTGCAGCATCCGACGAGATTGTGCGTTGTGGTGGTCGAAAAGTGACAAAAACCTCAGCAACACCCTCAGCAGCAGCAGCAGCAGAAGCAGCAGTAGTACCAGCATCTAAAACGTACAAAGCGTAAACCTGCTCAAAATAGTGGGGAAAAGGCGAAAAGATTTTCGCACCCGTGTTCAGTGGCGCCTTTGGGTTTTTCTTCAATTGTTCGCCGCAGGAACAGGTACACCGTGCGAGAAGGTATAGGCCAGGAAGGCACCAGTGAGACCTGCAGAACGGGTGCCCCCGTTCGGGAAAACGGATCGATTTGGCCACAAGTTTCCAAAGGTGCTTTGTTTTGTGCGCTCGGGATATTTCTGTGCTATTTTTTTTCTATTCTTCCATCTATCTGTTCACATAAGTGCATTTAAATTCCGATTAAAGGGCGAAGGGCGTTCAGCGGTTCCATCTCTTCTCCATCTCTCCCTCTTTTCGCTCCGTGCGCGTCTCATCGCCCCGTACACAATCAATCTAATTTTCATTTCCCACCCTACCACCCTCCTGCCACCCCTGTTCCGCTGCGCCATCTTTCGCTCGAGTCTTATTTTGTTCAAATATTGCGCGACCTGTCTCGATGTGGTGTGCTCGTAAAAAGTAAGTGCAAAAATGTGTGCAAGTGTGCTGGAGAAAAAAGGGAAAAGCGTGCTGGGAAACTAGAGTGGGGTTGGGTGGGTTTTGGGTGGGCCTGGAGCACTGGGGCCACTTGGGTGGTGGGGTATGCGGGTGAAGAGTGTATGAATGAACAGAGTTAGAAAGCCTGAGAGAGAGTAAGCGAGAGAGAAAGAGAGACAGAGAGTAAAAGAGAGAAAGAGAAAGAGAGAGCATAAGATAGTAACAGGCAGAAAAAAATGGGAAAACAGAGAGTACAGAAAAAAGAAGAATGCAATATAAAGTTGAGTCACTCAACGCTGAAACATAATCAAACCTGTAGTTTTGAATTAAAAATCGTCAAGTGATACCATCAATCTCTCGAATGCGAATATGTTACATGCTATCAATCATATTTAAAAACCGGCCTATATAACCATTACATTACGTCCGAAAATATATTTCAAATATCTACTACATGTTTTATGAAACTTTCCACATTTATTTGATCAGTGTATTTTTGCCTTATGATTACTGCTCTGGCTTATTATGTTCTTTCTATATGTTGTCGATTTTCCAAATGGCTAAAGACGGGTATGTTGCGCAAATAATCGATGTATGTCGCTACTCCATGCTCCGCTCGACGGTCGTTCGGTTTTATTATTGATTTTTCCGGCGTACGCCGAATGCATTATGTTTCTTCTCGTAGCTTTGGCGTGGGTTGGCGTCTGCTCACGCAATCTAACAGAGAGGCAAACAACGAAAGGCTCGCTTAATTTGCCAAAAATATCGCCATTGTTTTTAATCAAATATGCCTGGATGATAATTCGTATATTTTACATATTTTTAACACAAATTTTGATACATTTTATGAATCGTAGAGCACCAAAGTGCTCAGACTTGTTGTATAATAATTCCAGAAAGCTAGCAAATCGACTGTATACAAAGACGGACTCTTTATCCATAGTAGTTTGGTGATGAAAAAAACACGGTGCCGATGTATGGCATTACGGCAAATTGAACCAGTGATACTATCAATCTCCAATGTCCTCTAACACCTGGTTCGTCCATGAGGAAGCTGAGGCTCGATAACGCTCCACTTCGCTACGGTCGGTGTAAAGCCGAACTAATTTCGCTGGCTGATGCAACGTTACTTTACAGCAATTTGCATATTTCCATTCATCCATTTTTCCACGACGGTTTTCCCCGCCGTCGGTCGTCCCCACCGGCCACTCCGTACCACATTTGCACCCGTACACAGCTCTTATAGCACCGCTTCTCGATGTCGTCCAAGCGGAAGTCACCCCCAAACAAGCTGTCGAACGCGGTGACGATCGAGAAGAACAACTTCAAGAAGATCTCGCTCAAAAATGAAGAGTTCCTCAAGTCGTCCCCGGTGAAGGAGCTCAACTGCACGTTCGATAGCAACTTCATCGCGATGCAGAAGATGAGCGCTGATCCTAAATTTCTGAAACACGACGATCTGCTCAGTGGCCGGCATGATGAACACCTGCTGCCACTCGAGCATGATTTCCATTACAACCTGCCGTTCTTGAATGTGGCCAGCTACATTCTGAAGGGTTCGGATCCCGCTCTCAACAAGGCAGAAAACTACCAGCTGACGATGAACCTGGACAGTCTGAACATCTCCAACAGCAACCACGAGACGCCACCGGCTCCGTCCTCTCCGGCAGGTCCACCTCCCAAGATCAGCCACGCGCCAGTCGCAGGACCTCCTCGCAAGATCAACAACATGATTCTGAACCACCTAAAGTCGATCGTGGACAACTTTGACAGTCTCAACAACAACGTCAATGGTTAGACTAGTACATGGGAGTCGATTCAACAGCTCCACAGCTAACTCCTGCTCTCTGCCTTTCTCAGATAAGAACAACTACACAGGTGGACTGCCGAACAACGTCTGTCAACCGGAGGAGATACACTTACAGCAGCCCCAACCCCCTCCACCACCAGCACCTACAATGGAGCAGCCGGCACTGCACCAACTCAATAACCAATACGTGGAGAAGAACAACCTAGAGTCGTTCCGTACGCGGCTAGACGAACGTATCACCAACCTGCAGCTCAGCATGAACGAGATCTACCTGATGCGACTAAACCTGAGTCTGCTGGACTTCCCGAACGAGATACCGAACACGCTGCTGCACAACCATCAACCAGTTGGTCACGGGACGGACGGTTCCCCAAACATGAACTGCAGCACGCAGAACAACATCAAGCTCATAAAAAGGTAACCTACACCTGCTAACGAACGCGTGAACTTACTAACCCTACTAATGCTTCACGTTACCTTTTGCAGAAGCTTCAAGGAGTCGCTCTACGAGAAGGAGAAGAACATCAACCGACTGATCATGTATTTCACGATATGGCGTGAGATGCTGCTGAAGGCAGAATTTGTAAGCAATAACTCTAGAATGCGCCGGCGCGCCATGACTAACCCGGCCGGTGCCCAATTTGGGAGAATGACACTAACCCACAGTGATACTATCGATGTCGTTCAATATTGCACTACAGCTCAATATGTATTTATCTCTCTCGATCCACACTTACACCTCCACCGCTCTATGAAGATGTGCGTGCGTTCTTACCGGCCAAGTCGGCGAGGCTAAAGCTCGGTGCGTGTTGGGCCGGCGATCACCTGTGACCTGTGACTACTCCTCTCAGGATCATCTGTCCCCACCTGTAATCCTTCCAACACCTTCTCTTGCGCTGACCCAGCCCACCGATCGCCCATGCCTTTGCCGTTGTTGCCGGGGGTGCAGGTTGGTACAGACGCCTCGCTTTAACCTCTCTCGATGCATTTACTTCTCGTGCTACAGTGTACTTCCGTGCTCTGGCACATCTGTGCCTTTTGCTCATGTCTGAAAGCTGATATTTACGTTCGTCTTTTTTTTTTCGTTCCTATCTCTTATTTTCCACTCGGCGCATATACGTTTGAAGGGTGAAAACCGCAAGTATAAACAGAACAATAATTCCAAAAGCAACCTTGAGCCCACGAACCTGCTTGGGCCGGGCAGTAGTGCGGCCTGTGGCAGCAGTAGTGGTGGGAGTGGTAGCGGGGCATCACCCCCGGTTGGTTCCGTTCCACCGGTAGCCCCAGTGGCATCACCTTCCCCAAGCCGAAGCTCCACCGTCATCGACTGTGATATACCTGGGGCAGCTGAGTTGAACACCGAACCCGACAACTGCATACGCCGATACCAAAACGTATTCCAATCCATAGCCTGCAAGATGACGACAGGTGGAGGGGCTGAGCTGGGTGGAGGAGGGCCACTAACACCACACCCAACCGGCAGCGGCTACCCGCAGGTGACGGCAAGTAGTAGTACCGGTGGAGTAGGTCCTGGAACCCTTCGTCGGAATGCTCGAAAACGGCCACAGTTGTTGCCACCTGATGCCGATCCTGAGCAGATGTGCTTGCCGAAACAACCGATGCTGGTGGCGCCTCCACTGACCTGCGGTGGAGGCGCCAGTGGTAGCAGTAGTTCCGGTGGAGGTGGTAGTGGCCCACCCTCTGGTCCACTCACCCTGTACGACGAGTACGAGAAGGCGAAGGAAGAAAACCAAAGATATTCGAAAGAGCCAGACGCACCGATCAACCTGTCCAAGCGAAAGCCATCGCGAGACAGCCCTGTTGGGGTTGTACCTCTTGAGCTAGCAAATGGGGCCAAGCTACCGGGTATGGTAGGAGGTGGTCCTGGTGGTCCAGGAGGAGGTGGAGGTGGTCCGTTTGGGGCGGCAGCTGCAGCGGCAGCGGCCGCAGCTGCAGCTGGTCTCTTCAACACCTGCGACTCTGATGAGTTGAACCATCGGTTGGAGTTAATGTCAGACAAAGTTGGGCTATTGCCATCAACAGCTGTCGCTTTGCTGGAGAAAGAATCCGACAAGTACTTCCTCAAGTCGAAACGTGATCGACTTGAGCTGGAGGCGAACCACCTCTTCGACTATGGTCCTGGACCTGCCGACGGGCTCCACAAGCACGCGAAGCTGAACCTCTACCATCAGTCACCGAGTCCTCATGGTCACGGTAGTCCAGATGAAAAGCAAGGCCTACTTGGAGAACCGGGCGGTTATCCGTTGGCCCAGCAATTCTTCATCAAGGCGACAGATCCGGGACCTCACGGTGGACCTGGTGTTGGAGGACCTGGTCTATCGCCATTCAACAGCAATGCCATGATCGACAACATGAATCGACACCTGCTACAGCGTCAGCAGACACTGGCCGCTGCGGGCAGTGGGAGTGGTGGAGGTGGAGGAGGAGGAGGTGGTGGGGGGAAGAAGGGTGATAAGGGTGTGTCACTTGGAGGGCTCGAGCTCGGGCCTGACATCGGTACCGGACGGACTAGGTCGTCAAACACCGAGAAAAACCACATCAAGCGACCAATGAACGCATTTATGGTGTGGGCGAAGGACGAACGGCGCAAGATTCTGAAGGCCTGTCCTGACATGCACAACTCCAACATCTCGAAAATCCTGGGCGCACGGTGGAAGGCGATGACCAACCTGGAGAAGCAACCATACTACGAGGAGCAGGCGAAACTGTCCAAGCAGCACATGGAGAAGCATCCGGACTATCGATATCGGCCACGTCCAAAGCGCACCTGCATCATTGACGGCAAGAAGATGCGCATCTCCGAGTACAAGTGTTTGATGAAGAACCGCCGCCAGGAGATCCGGCAGTTCTGGACGCGTGACTATGACAGCGGAACCGACCAGAAGTGCCCGCTCAAAGATGGCGGCAAAGTGATTAAAAACGAGGCCATGTAATAATACTCCAACAACACAACAATCCCTTTGACGCCATTCCATGTCCAGGTCCTGATCGCTCCTTCACGCACACACGCAAACATATGTAGCCATGCCAGACAAAACCCCGCCATATCCTTTGAATCGTATTTAATATATACCAGCGACGACCTAACTAGAGCGTCCGTCAGCGTCGTGTAATCTGTATTCCGAGTGTAGATGTTAACGCTTCCGACGTTCACGTGGTGCCATGCAAAAAAAAGGAAAATAAAAAGCGTCACCACATTCAACAAAATAGCAGCACAATGGGTGTTTTACAGTGAGTACATTGTTTTATTATCATCCGAAACAAATTCGCAGAAAGCTTAATTGAATACTACATTATTTCACGTTGTCGATTCCTCCTTCATAGGATTGCGTTGTTGATTCCTCATCCATAGTTGAAGTGTGACATTTTATCTGGAATGGCAAATCGTCCTGAGTAACAATCCGAACTAACAGCATACCTTACCCAAAGCTCCGGTTAAACTTTCGATCCAGTTACCGTTTGTCCTCTGCAGTATCCTCGGGAAGCATATCACGTTGGTTCTTCTTGCTCTCGCAAACATTCATCCCACACATTCGTATCCATTCACTCGCACAAGTAATGCAAATACTATAACCCAACTGTATACCTGATCGACTACGTCTTTCAGCTTTAGTATAGCTACTCCAACCAGCCGGTCCTCCCGGGCGAAGCAGTAGTCCTTCACACATATGTGCAGCTCGAAGAATTCCAGCTGCTCCTCGTTGCCAATAATGCTGTGTGAGCGGAAAAACAGGCTCAGTTAGTAATCGTGTGCCTCTCGCTTTGACAAAACCAATTAACTCACAAGTGGAAGGTGTCATTATATTTCGGCGACCAATTGTTCGATTTGGATTTGGTGGCGAACTTTCGTTTCCTATCATTGAGATGGGGTCCGATCAGGTTCACCTCGATGAATGGCCGGAACATGCCGGATGGGACGGTCCATTTGAGATCGTTGGCAGCGATCACTGTGGATTGAAAGTTCCCGTAAACGTGTGCTCAACTTTGCTTGTGGCCTACTTCTCCTTGTGGCGGCTACTTACCCTTGACGGATATTTTCTGCTCTCCGTTCTCCGGGTTCGACGAGACGTCTATTTGTATTGAGACCTCTCCGACGGAAGCATCATCGTGACTAACTCCTTCTGTAATTGAAATGGATAAAGAAGTAGTTCGGTTACGATCGAGGACGAATCCTGGAGCGACGAACGTACCTTCGGAGGCACCTTGGCCAGAAACGAACGACTTGATCAACGTGTCCGTAGTTTGCGTGTACAAGCTCAGCGCGTATTTCAAGCTTTGCAGCTCGGGTGACTTCTCCAGGAACGGCATTTTCAAACCATTACCACCAGCGTGGAAGTATTGCTGAATGGTGCCGAGGGCAACCTCCAGTACTGCGCACTGCTTTGGTGAAAGGTTTTTCTCCATCTGCGAAGTGAGCCCGTAATGCTGTTTTTTTTAATTAGGATATTTGTGCATCTTGACATTTAAAGTAACTAACCTCCTTAGAAATGTCCATGACCCCGCTGAGCACGTTCTTCGCATCCTGCTTTCCGGACATGTGGTTCTTGATTAGCCGCGACATATCTTCGATTTTAGCGTTCGCTGCCAGATTCTTGGCGTTGTCGGTGAGATGCTTGAACACCATCTATAGGAGTAGATTAGAAGCATAAGTTATGGCACTCGACACTCGCCGCCCAATCGATCGTTCACACGTACCGTTCGATCGGTCATTGGAGGAAGCACTATCGTTTTCTCCAACGTTCTGATAACTATCTTCCACAGTTCCTTCAGCAGTCTTTTCAAAACGGTCTTCTCGCAAGATTGAGCGTACATCGAGAGCGAACCGTCCAGCAGGTCCATCAGTGGCCGCAGCACCTCGTCTGCTTCGATGGCGATGAGGTTGGCATCGTCCGCAGGTGGCGCGTGGAACAACGAGCTTTGCTGCTTGACCTGTTGCAGTAGATCACCCAGCTCCCGCACGCTGCCAGTGATCCTTGGCTCCAAGCTGTGGGTGAAAGCAGGCAGATGGAGCAATAAATTGAGTAGCTTGGTGTAGGACGAATCGACTCTACCTCTTGGCGAACTGCGTCGCCAGATCGTCCAGTGCCGTGTTCAGGTTCTGCTGCAGTTCTTTGAGAATGTTGGCCGCATCCTCTTCCAGCTTGTCGCCACCCATCGACTCGAACATCTTCTCCAGCTGCACCCGTAGCTGCTGGATGTTGTTCATAAGTATGCACGCCTACGGATTGGTTCGCGGATTTGAGAAGGCAAGGAAGTACGAACGATGTGGAAAATGAGTATCAACGGCTGTGGGCCAATCGCTGCTAAATATAGATAAATGTGTGGCTTACTGTTCGCTCCTCATGCATTATATCGGGGAACTCCGATTTTACGATATCAACATACGCAAGCAGTACTTTAACAATGGTCTTAGCAAAACGTCGCATGTAACGTTTCCAGATTTCTGGATCGGGACAGTCGAGTTTGCTTACCACATCGAAGCACTGTGTTAGCTGCGTAAAGACATCGACGACCGAGTTTGAGAAGAGAGCATGCTCACTACTTTTTTGGAACTGTAAATAAAAACGTGACATTGGATAATAAGCAACTGAGCATCGCGGTGTGACCCCAAACCATGCGCATATACCCCGTCTTTCTTGTCCCGCTTGAACGCTCCGTGCAGGTACTCCAGCGATACGTCATCGTTCTCGTTAAGCCACTGCATTACGAACGGCTCAAACCAGGCCGGATACTCTGGCACGGCGCCCTTGTACGGTGGTACCTCCTTAACGTAGTTCGTGTATAACCATTTGACCTTGAAATGTAGATTCATGTACGCCGACGATTTGCACAGTCGATGCTGCTCATGCTCCTCGAGCGCATATTTCATATCTACGGCGAACAGGCTCCACATAGTTGCCGCCGACACCTACCGTTCCACGTGAGGGAAAAAAATGCAAAAAAAAACGAACAATACCCCACATCCCGCTTAAGTTAACCAGCTACAACTAAAAGCGAGCTCTCGTCCTACCTGCCCGATGTTAAGCTCTTGCGGGAATTGATTAAGTACAGCACTATAACTATTTTTATCTTCCTCAATAACTGATACAATTAAAGCTATTAGCTTGTGCCAGAAATCAACATTCTCTAGTTTTGGTCCGTGGTCTTCGCCTTCACGTTTGGCTTCATTCGGATCAACCTGATATCGTTGTGGCGAGGCGAAAAAACGGAGAGACAAATTAGTAGCTGCATTAAAAGTGCTGGTCCCACACTCTACTCTGTTAGAATTCGCACCTGAAACTCTCGATTATATAGCTCGTAACAGTTTTCGAACAAAAATTGATAGGTTGATCGTAGACATGCCTTAACACAATCCTTTACCACTGTGCTTGCTCTAGGTGGGCTGGATAACTCTTGAACCTAGAACGGCAGCAGAAAAATATATTGGATGCCCCATCCGAAAACCTTCATCTACCAGAATTCTGCTGCAACCTGCAGAGGAACGAGTGCTTACTTTCATACGGAAAAAGGTAATACTGGTTAACAAATCTACAGTAGATTTAAGATCCATCAGCTTCTCCTGGCTGGAAGCGGGGAAGTTGTTTCTGTACATGGACAAGTCGATTCGTAGCGAGTTGTGCAGCTGGTCCAATAGCTTTACGAACTTTTCTTTCTGTAAAGTCGAAAGGAAACGTAGTAGATATGAGCGCTATGTCCTGACATGGTGGGGGCAATTCATGAGCAAACTTACACCAAAATTACTAGCCGCAAAGCGATCGCTGGCTGATACCGCGCTAGAAGCCGTAGTGTGTGCATAGTAAGCGTTTATATTAGCTAATAGTGTACTCATAACAGCCGGGACGCCAGCGCACAGGTACTTCGTAGATAGGCAATGAAAGTGAGTCATGGCTTGATAAATGTTCTCAATGCCATAGCGCATCGCGAACTCGTCCACGATCTCTTCCGGCGTTTCGTCGAAGTAAATCTTCCACCCGTCGTCACCTTTGGTCTGTGGCAGATTCACCTAAGAAAAGGGAGAAGCCGTAACGGCATTAGAACGACAGATCCTGCGATCTAAAGACATCCCTCCAGTACTTACCGCTCCCAGCGCCTCCTCGCACAAGTAGTGGAACACGTTCTCGTGCAGGCAGGTGTACTGGACGTGGTACGGAGCTACCTTTTCTTCGCCCTTTATCTCTACGGAAATATGCAAACGGATCGCCCCGGACACGGCTGATTTGTCAGTACGCTTCTCCAGATTGTACCAAACGTCCATCTCGCCCGACAACGTTCGCACTTCAATGATTGTCTGTCCCAGAAAGTCGTCCGACTCTCGCGTTAACTTCTGTCGCAGTTTTGATTTCAGATCGTTATCTTCGTCCCACACGCGCACCTTGATGCGATCGGACGAGTTGTGGCACTCGCTGGAACGAGGATGCAGAATTTGGTTCGGAGTTTCTTCAAACTGTCCAACTTTTCCTGCGATGGGCTACTCACAAGTTGAACTTCTCGTTCCACACCGGGTTCAGCTCCTGTGGCATCGTTCGGGTGCGCTTCTTTACCTTACTTACCTGCACCGTCACGTACGGATCGCTCGTACCACTCTTATCCTTTGCTATCAGACCCTGCGCGCAGATGACTGTGATCGCGATCTTCGCCGACCATTTGCTCGTACCATCCAGTACGCTCTGCTTCACTGCCTTCATGTGACCGGCGTGGCTTTTCTCCTCGACGGCAAACACCTTCCTGCTCGTGCAGAAGAGAAGAAGAAAGCCACCATTAACAACCAACAACCTGAGAATATAGCATGCGTGCGTGACACGTACCTGATCAGTTCGAATATTTCTGGTCGGTCACGTTCGCGCTGCTTCATACGCTCCTTCATCGCAGCTATCACCGAGTTCGCTTTGTCCTCAGCGCCATGTTTGGAGCTCTTCTCGGAAGCACCGGCAAAGCACACTGTAAAAACAAATTGGGGAAGCATTAGCGGAAGTATGCGTAAGCAAGGATCCAGTCCACTTACTCTGCAGACAATCTGCATTCAACAGGTCCTTGCACTTTTCGTGACATTTGACTGCGCACTCCGTACACCTGGGGAGTAGAAATCAACGACGTTGAGCAACATTTACGCATATCAAGAGGTATGCCGAAGTTCGCACCTGACTCCTTGCCGAGCAATGCCCCACAGCAGTCCTTCACACTCGTAGCAGTACGTCGGGGAGGTGGCTGTCCACAGGACAAAGTTATGTGGTGTGGTCGAGGAGATGGGATAGATTAACGCCTGCAGCGCCTTCTTGTACACGTGCATTTTCTGCAACAGAGCCAAACGATCAATAATGTGTGACGGACTGCCGAACTCCACATGAGAACCGACCAACTTACCAGCTCTTCGTCGTTTAGTGTCGCTCGCGGCACGGCTGAGGTCAGTCCGGCGTTGCGTTTTGTCGCTGCCATAGTCTAGACAGGCATCCGGAGTAGTCCGGAGCATCGAGGAGAGAAGAAATCGCATTAGTGTCCAATCTAAGTACAGAGCTGATTGCGCTTGCTTGTAACTGCCGTGCAGAATACGGTAACAGTGTCGGGTGATCTAACTCCACCGCACATTGACAGAAACAGTAACGGTAAAAGCAAACCATAACCAGAAGCACGCAAAACCAACTCAAGACACTAGCACAAAATCTAAGTTTGAAAGAAAACACGTTTCAAGTACACTTACTTTGAGGACCTGTTGGAGAGCGTTTCAAAATCATTTGGTGAGGTAACAATTTACGACGGAAGTGACGACAGGGCAGGCGTTTAGGGCGGTTCGGTTGTTTGTTTTTTTTTGTTTTTTTAGTTTTAGATTTGGTGTTTCGTTTTTTTATATACCGCACACAATGAGGGTACACAGACGAGGGACACATAGATAATACGGAGCGGCCAGGTTATATTTTGGAAGGACACCAGAAAAAGAAGTAAGAAAGGTATTCGATGCACAGTTGTCTCCCCTCCAGTAAATCCTTCATTGTCGTAGAATGTTGTCGGAAAAGCCGGCAAGCTTGATTGTAGGGCATTTTCATTCTAAGGTACTCTGAACGTTCACGTTCCGGTCCATTTGCTGGATGGCTGAGTACAGATTGTTCCATTTACAGATCGCTTCCGTTAGCGCCGGTGGGTTTTATGACTCTGATGGGTATGCTTAACCCGGTACCGAGAGATTCTCAATTATTTACCACAAACAGCACGCTGGCATTGCTCAACCAACCCTAAACCAGGGCCAGGGCCCACCTCCAGCAAGCACACGAAAGCGTCCACCTACCGGATGCGGGAGCTTTACGAGCATCCGCTTCTAGACATTTATGTCACCCTATCACGAGCTATAAACATCGCCCCGTGCCATGCACCGCTATTAGCGGACGTAAAATGGACACTAACCAAGCGGCAGCCGCTTTTCCGACAACCTCTCGAGCAGGATAGCGTCGTTTTGAACACTGGTTCCACAGCTAATGGCAAGGGAACGAGAGAAAGAGAGAGAGAGCGAGAGAGGGCACACCAGGAAGGAAGGCGCTGGCGCACTCCCTCCGATACCTACCAGCTCCGACACGAGTGGAATGGACTTCCTCCTTGGCCGGATGTCGGGCATGCTGTCGATGTTGCTGTAGAAGGTGTTGTCTCCCAGGCTGCGTGTAGAGAGCGGGGAAAAGGGATGGTGGAGGGGGTGAAACCGACAAAACGTCAGATGAATGGTGTTCCTGGCTCAAGACCTCGTGCTTCTGACAACTTACCCATTGTTGCGTCCACTATCGACCGTACCGTTTCGCTTCTGCCAGGGACAGGTTTTGGAATAGAAGAAGTAGCACAGATTAGTCGTGAAAGGGCTGAATGGTGGTGGGTGCGCCGGCGGCGCGGTACAAGCAGAAGTAAACCAAATGAAAATCAACAAACGAAAGTGTCAAAACCACACTACTGTAACAGCGACCAACGCTACTTGGCCTGCTGGCATTGCCTCGCATCGCAACGGATGTACTCTGACAGAGGTAGTTCGCAAACGCACAAATGCTTACGGTGGTGAGAGATTGGTTTGAATGGTAATCACGTCTACGGCAAGTATGGAACCAGCACCAGGCGGTCTGGTCTAGCTAAGGGAGATGCAACTTAACAGTGATGTTAACTATTCTTACCTCTACAGACCCTCCGAAACTGATTCCGAACAAAAGCATAATACAGATAGACACGTAAACGAAACATAAAATACGCTCCCTCGCACACACAACGTACAGCGATAGGTTGAAGGGCATGTGATCTGTTTGTTACGGTAATAGGTAGGCACAGCACAATACACACGGAGGTGATGATCTATAGCGCGAGTCGCGATCGGCACACAGCCCAGCAGAGGGATTACGGAACCAAAACACACGGAAGAATAGACCGAGAGGTGGTGGAACACAAATGGAACACAAATCAAACCAAACAGCGCGTCCTAACTCCAATGTGCTTGCATGTGTGTTATCTCTTTTCATGTTCATCTTTTTTTCTTCTTCATTTTTTCTTTTCTCATTGAATATCTTTCTTTTCTTTTCTTTTCTCTTTTTTTTTGCTTCTCTTTTGTTTGTTTTGATGTTTGTTTTTTTTTGTTCTCTGTTTTGTTTGTTTTATAGCATATTCAACATCCGCCCACCGATAGCGGGTACCGCAGTCGTCTCATTTACCTCGGGCTCGTCGTTCTTGCCACTTACGTCCACCTTTTTGAACAGACCGGGCTCGTCGTCGAAGGACTCACCGACATCGGCCACTTTCTGTTTCTCCTCGATTCGCTTCTCCTTGAGCGTTTTGAGCAGCTTCCACTTGCTGCCGCCCTCACCGTCTGCAGATATATGGGAGATATGGGAGGAGGTTGGAGTATGTTGGTGATAGGACCTGCTCCAGGACCTGCCACCGTCATCGTCCTGCAGGACATCGCTTACCTTCGCTTCCTTGGGCGCGGAACAGGCTCTGGCGCCGTTGGGCCCCCGTTGGCTGGGATCCTGTCCCTGCCTCACCGAGGTCCTTCTCCTGCCCACCAGCCTGGCCCTCGCCGGGCGTCATCTCCGACCCACTACCCGCTTCCTGCTCGTACGGGAACGCGTCCTCTGGCGGGTACTCCAGCTGCGGGCTCGGTTGGGTCCCGGCTGGGCTCACCTCGAGCTGCCCATCATAGGAGGCGTCCCGAGGCGGAGATGGGGTCTGCTGGTCGTGTGGAGTCACCGCCGGTGGCTGATGTTGCTGCAACTGCTGCTGGTGGTCGTAGTACGACGCCGCCTCCAGACCGGACGGTGGTGAGGCTGCATCTGCGGGTGAGGCCGTGCTCAGTACGGGCCGTTCGGCGAGACGTCACCCGTCGGACTCACCTTTGACCGCCACCGGTGACAGATCCGCGTGTGGGGGCTGTGTTGCCACGTCCAACACCTGCGCACCTGCTGGTGGGAGCTCCGCCTCGTCGACGGACGCCTTCGAGGAGTCCAGACTGAAGGAGCTCTTCATCGATGCGAAGAATGACTTCGATTTCGCCCCCAAACTGTCCGTGCTCTCCTGGTGTGTGAGGTTCTTGTTCACCTTGTTGAAGAAGCTGCCGAAGCCTACGGTGGTCGCCTGGAAGAAGCCTGCCTTCTGATCGGCTGGTGCAGGAGTCGGTGCCGGTTGTTTCGAGGGTAATAGCGAGCCCACCAGGGGTACCTTGACCTGAGCTGGCACTGGTGCAGGAGTGCTTGAGGCAACCGGCGCGGTAGGCTTGACAGGAACGACGCCTGCACTGGTAGTCGGTGTAGGTTTGGCGGGTTTAGGAGCCTCTACTGGTTTAGGTGGCTCTACAGGCTGAGGAACCGTGCTAGAGACGACGACCACACCACCCGAATCTGCAGTTGACGTCGCCGCCTCGACGATCGGCTTACCCTCAGCCAACACCGCCATGGTGGGCGTCGACACGATCGGTGGCAACGCCGGTAGTTTAGACGTCGTCACCACAGTCGTCACCGGCACCGACTCCTTCACGAGTGGTGGCTCCACCACGGACGCTAAGGTCGTCGGTTGACCGAAAGCGACACTGTCTGATGCCTCACTGATGCCGGACGAGTTCATCGACATGTGCAGGAACGAAGAGCAGTCGGAGCTGTCGGGCATATTCGAGATAGCTGACATAGTCGAAAAGTCCGGCAGACTGACTGGCGCGTCCGCACTCGGCACCGTGAGTGGGAGTTGTGAGAACAACGCCAAACTATCGCTGGTGTCTGCGAAGCCAGAGTCGGTGATGTCTAGTGACGGGAAGAACGTAGTGTCACTGAGTGTCGGTATACTCGACTTGCGCGACAAGCTGTCATAGATTGCCTGCATCTCTGGCGAGTCTGTGATCGAGGTTTGTCCGGGCAGGGGTTGAAACGTTGGCGGGCTCGTCGATGGCTCGGCCACGCTAGATCTGCGGCTGATGATAGCCTGTATAATAGCAGCTGTATCGGTCGTATCTGTCACGCTCTTAACAGGCGCCCCAGACGCGACAAGCGACGCATCAGCTACACTGGTCTTACGAGACGTCTGAACAACGACACTCTCGGAACAGATCGCCACACCCGCACTTCTGCTGGCGTCAACTAGCTGCACACCGTTCGAATGGTTCGACGAGATACTCTGCGACGTGACGCAGGTCGTCATCTCGAGTGCCTCTGTGATATTTGGTCGCATGCTCGCATACAGAGGCTTACCATTGGTCAACCCGACCAGATTCGAACAGGCGAATGTCGGTGGGATGGTCGTCTTCGGCACGTCCGGCACGTTTGCCAGAGTAGTGTGATTCAGCAGCTTCTCCTCCAGCTGCACCCTAGACTTACCGTTTTCAACGCCACCCTTTGGGTCTTCCACTACGTCTTTCGCCACTGCGACATTCAGCTGGTCCTGGAAGAGGGCGCTTGCATCGTTTTTAACACCAACATCATTCCCCAACATGGCTGCCGTCGCCTGTAGCTCGAAGGGCGAGAACTCGATCAGTTTTTTCGGTGAAGTCCCGTTCTCCGCCGATCGAGTAGTCTCAACGCCCAGGTTCAACCTGAAGTCACTCTCGGACGTACTGTCTTGGATCGTAATGGTACCATTCTCCACTGTCAGTAGATCGTCCTTGGTCAATGTGGCGATGCCCTCGGACAGGTATTTCGCTAGTTCCTTCCGTGGACTTACACCAGGCAGAGCTTGCTTACTACGTGCCATGAGCAACTCTGCCGATTTCACCGGGTACACCACCTGCAGGTCGTCGTCGAACACGTCCATCAGCTCGGAGCAGTTCTTCGCCATGAAACACCGCACCTTATCCATCTCCTCACTGCTCAGCGAGGCGACATCTTCTTCACTCATAATCTTGTTGATCAGTTCGCGCACCTCCTCACTCTGCATCTTCTCGATACGCTCCGCCGAGTACTTCTTCGACTTTGGTGTCCCAAATTCCAGCTCAATCTGCTTGGCGTGGTTCAGGAAGGAGGTACGCAGCTGCTCCTCGATGATGGCCGCACTATCAGCCGGCTCGATGTTCCGCAGTAGCCCTCGGTCGGCCTCGCCAGCCGTCAGGAATGGGTTTGTGGACATCCGTGGCATCTCCGACGATGGATGAGTCGGGTTGCTACGGGTTGGCAGTGTCACTGGTGGCGGAACAACGAAGCTGTCCGCCTCCAGGTGTGGTTTCAGCAACGCCTGCTCCTCTAGGCTCGCAAATGGTTCGTCCAACTCCTCGGGCACATTGGCTAGGTTGCGCTGCAGCAGGAGAAAATCGTTGTCGTACTGCAGCTGAACCTGATGCTGCTGCTCGAGCAGATGCATATTGTCGTACACCTCGTGCCGGCTTCCCTGTAGTGGCGGTACCGCGTGGTACAATTGGGCGGTGCCATGCATCTGCTGGTGGAAAAGCAGCTGCTGCTGTTGCTGCTGATGATGCAGATGTAGCTGCTGCTGGTGAAGGAACTCCTCCTGCTCCTCCTGCAGCGGTATCATGCCACTGTTGATGAGCGCCTCATTGATCCGGTCACGGTACTCCAGATCCTTCCGGAGACGCGACTGCTCCTGCAGCGAAAACTCGTGATGCTTCGCGTAGTCCGGTATCATGTCGAGATATGCTTTGCGATTCTCCTCCATAAACTGCAGGTTTTGCACTATGCGTTGCTGTGATATGTTGAGCGACTGCAGCTTGAACACCTTCTCTGACATTTTCGTGTACTCTTCGTTCAACAGGTTTAGCGCCGCCCAGGCGAACTTCAGCTCCGTGTCGAGCAGATCGATGTTGGTCGCTATCTTGTCCGTATAGTCGTTGATGATGAAGTCCTGGTGCAGATGGTGCAGATCCTTCAGCCCCTGGTTGCTGTACATCTCCTGCGACTGCTTGCTCCACAGGAACGCCGCCATCACTTCGTTCTCATCCATGGTTGCGGCGGTACTGCTAACGCTCACTATTACACGGCCTAGGAAACGTTCTCAAAACAGTCACATGCTTCTGTTCTCACGCACTCACCACCGCACCACACACACCACGGACCACTCGGCAGGTTCTTGCACTTGCACGCCCCATCCTGATCGATTGGAAGGTGACGTTCGAGAGAGAGAGTGAAGGAGAAAGAGAGGGCGCTCAAGAGCGGTCGCAGAGGAGCAGCTCCTCGATAGCCGTACTTCGCGTTTTCTTCCACTACTAGCTGCACTGTAGAGAGGAACGAACGAAGGAATTGATAGTTGAGCCACACTCGCGCCAGCAATCACCGACAGAGCATCCCTGTCGTTTGATAGAAGCCTGCAATTGATGGACGATCCCAGAATCAGGCTCGACTGGTGCTCGAATCGACCAACAAGGCAATGTAGGCCATCACGCTGTTCCGACAGGCGCACAAGCACAACGCTTCGGTACGAATGTCCTTGCTGGTTTCCCGCGAGGAGGGTTAAATAATTCAAAACAAATTCGTTCACCTCACGCGCCCCAACGTCCCGATGTACGCACGGAACTGCTGCTGCTACTGCTGCTACTGCTGCTACTCCTGCTACTGCTGCTGCGGCAAGGCTCGTTTCGGGCTTCACAAGAGACGTGACTACCGAATGCTGGCCGAGCCGTCTTTTCACGCACACCACTCGTTTTTTTTTTCTTTTGGGGCCAATTTGTCGCAGCCTACCACATAAGGGAGGTGGGGGTGTGAGATGAGCTGAGTAGCAGCAGTAGCGCTAGAGCCCAGTCGTAAGGACAACTGGCGGTGATTACTGTCGCAACGAGCAGACCACGGGCAACACCTTGGTCGGGTCAAGGGATGTTAATCGATGTCGGTCTTCACCTGCCACACACGTCCCTGGTCAAGTTAGCAGGTTGCAGACCTATCGTCAAAACCCGTCGGAAAGAACTATCTCCCCCCGCTCTCGAACGGTTCACGCCGAAAACCTCACTACTTTGCACGTAAAGCTTTTTCCGTCTGACGACGGGATCTTGGCTGTCCGACGAGCAGGCCTCTCTCTCTCTCGAGTGAGAGAAAGAGAAAGAGTGTGAGAGAGAGAGAGAGGGAGAGTGAGAGAGAGTTTAAGATACCGCACCACGTTCTCTGTGACTCGCGAACTGTCACGTTATCTCTCTTATCGCTTACGCTCTCGAACATACGACGAATTCGACATGCCGTTGCTGCGATACATAAGCGAGCCGTCGCGGTAGTTCCGTCAAGCTCTCTCTCTCTCTCTCTCTCTCACTTTTGCTCTCGTGCGCACTCTCGCACTCCTGGCACGCACACTCTATTTGTCTGACATTTAATTTATGTCCCACCCGGAGCTGTCCTCTGCCACGGAAGCTCCAGGACTCGATAGCTTAAAGCGTTATATTGACCACTGTTCGAGTACCGTCCACGAGCGTCCAAGATGGCACCGGAACCGGACATTGGTCCTTAAAACCCGACCAACTACACCTACACGGACGTCTGCGAAGTCCTAGCACATGAACACAGGGGGATTTCCGAAGCTTCTGACAGACAACTCTCAGAGCCGTTTCGTTCGACGTCCCGGTGGTCTCCTGGTGGTTGGAATGCAACCAAAGCGCGCACTCTCACCAGCAGGTACTACTGCACCCGTACCCAACGGGAGATGGGCTTCAACACCGCTGTGGTCACCACACACGCACGCGACACACCGTACACGGTCGAATCTGAACTAACTCTACTGAGCGTCCTCTGACAGCAGGGCAACGCACGCACGTGCTGCCGCTCGAGTGTTGGCAGTCGGTCTCCCATACCTCAGGCTGGCAGGCTTCTCCACCCGTGGAGCCTACTGCGTGCAAGTCTGAAGCCCTTCCTGCAACACGCACGCTCGAAAAAACGGCGCCACTCCAAGGGCGGTCTCGTTGGGGTGTGAAAAGCGTAATGAAAACACCCTCTGGGGGGTCGCTTGTGTGTGAGGGGGGAGAGGGTTGGGAGTGAGAGGGGGTCAACATCGAAACCGAGAACCCCCGCTACTCCCACAACAACTCCCCCGCCGTCCCTGGTAGCCTTCGCCCTGAGTTGGTGAGAGTCGACGCGGAAAATCAATTTTTTCAACGCAAGCGCAACACATCAACAGGTCACGGAGGATGAGAACGGAGCGCGCCAAGGATAATGGGAACCGTGGCCCATTGTGTAGGTGCCCCGTTTCTCGCAAGCATCGAGAACAACACAGACACACACACACTCACACACACACACAAAAGAAAGCGAAATAAAAGGGCAACCCTTCGCTCCGCGGGAGAGTTCCAGCGCTCGCGAGAACCTAAAAATAGGCGTATATTTTAAAACCCCTAAAGTCGCGGCCTTCACGACGCATGGTCGCGTGGAGGACGCGTTGTACGTGGAGCGAGAGAGCGCAGACAGCAGGGGGGGGGGGGTGGAGGGCAGCCACCAAATAATTGCCAGCCTGTACACCTGCTCTTCTAGACCTGCTCTGCAGCAATAGGTTCCCGAAATGTTTCAAAAATCGATACGACAGAAATGTTTAGCTCTTAGCTCTTCATTCTCCCTCTCTCTCTCTCACACACACACAAACTGAAGAGGCGAATGCGAGGCAATGCTAGTGATAAAAGGGAGTATGAAAGGGTAGCATGCAGGGTGGCAGGATCTACTCACGTTGATGATCTGATCATACGCCCACAGCCATTTGTCACGGGCGTTGAAGTTCTCGCGTTTGCCTTGCTGCTGTGTGATGTCCTTCGAGAGGTCGGTGGCTCCGGTTCCGTCGGTGGCGGGTACGGGGGTAGCTGCGGTCACTCCTCCACCACCTCCACCACCACCCGGTCCGCTTCCACCGCCACCACCAGGAACACCGCCACCCGCCAGTTGATCCAGTTTGTCCGCTTTCACGTCGTACCCGTGCTCCAGCAGTGCGTTCGTCCCTGCGGAAGCCCCCACGAGGAGAGCGGTGGGGCCCGTCCCGGCACCCTGACCCGCCCCGCCCAGCTTCACCTGTTCCAGCTCCTCCAGCTCCTCGTCGAAGCACTCCTCACGCTCGTCGAAGAAATGCAGCTGTTTCTTTAGCCCCACGCCATCCCCCGAGGTGCCCACCTTGGGTAGCTTTTTCGTGACCGGTGGGGGCTCGGAGCCCCCCAACCGGTCATCCTCCTCACCGTAGCCGGTGTCGTACAGCTCCAGCCCCACGCCAGTGGCGCTCCCGGACGCACTCGACACCGGAACGTCGTCCAGCTGATCGTAGCTACCTCGATGGGGCTCGTACAGGTCTTTCATGCCCTTGGGTTGACCTTCAGGTGACAGCAGCAGGTATGGGTCGCTCGGCTCCTCGTGGTAGTACATCCCCTCTAGTGCTCGATCAGGTGAACGTCTCAACGGAGCTTTCCGGTCGGGGCTGCTCGCCAGATAGCCACTCTTGGCAGCCGGTTTTGGGAGCAGCTTCGGCGTACCGGAGGCACTCCCGCGCTCTCCAGACCCCACCTCATAGTCGGACCCCCCGCTACCCCGGCTCGGACCCCCCACAGGTGTTCCACTTCGGCTGCGTCCCTTCAGCGCCGCCACGCGATCATTCGCCAGCCGCCCATAGTCCTTACCGTGGCCATTGGCGAGTGGCACCGGCGGTTGCGGTTGCGGTTGCTGGGTGGAAGGTGACGCCGGCCCTTCGTCACGGGACGGTCCCGTGGGGTAGTGCTGCTGCTTGTAAGGATACCCGAGCGATTCGTGGCCCGAAGGTGGCTGCTGGATCGAAGGCAACTGCTTCTTCGGCGGTGAAGGTTGCAGGGAAGCGAGCCCGTTCATGAGCGCACCCACGTCCGTGCTGTTGCTCGCATCCAGCGGTTCGCTGTAGATCGGATTGTGGTTGCAGTAGGTGGAGCCACCGGTAGGGGGCGCTGGGAGACCTCGGCCACCCTCCGGTGCGTACCCATCGGCGTAGGGCGCTTCCGCCACGAGCGCGAAGTTCCGGTACGCCGCGTTCACGTCCGCTGCGATAAAAGACATCGACTGGGAGGGTCTGGGAGGGTTAGCAATGGTCTGTATTTTCGGCAGCTTCTTGATCTTTCTACTCGACAGCGTGATCGATGAGGTCATGAAAAAGTCGCTGTAGCAGTAATCGTCCGTATCGTCGTCGTTCACGTAGAACGACGAGGCGGTGATAAAGTTCTCCTTGTTCTGGGACAGATCGCAAAAGTAGTTGATCGAGTTGCCGAATATGTTCGAGTTCAAGCGCTTGAGACTGTCGTCGTCGATCGGACCGGATATGCTTTTGCGCGCCTGCACCCAATTCAAAACCGCGAGGGGGAAGAAAACGCCGGCTCGCGCGGATCCCGGGGGAGGGCGGGTACGGGGCGGAGACCGAGGGGGGCGACGTGTGTGTGTGTGTGTTCGTGTGTGTGTTCGTGTTCGTGTGTGGAGGTGTTTGAGGGGGTGTTTCGTGACAATTGCATCCGCATGTGCGCGCGTGTGTGTGTGTGTGTATGTGTTTGAGTTTTGCCGTCGCGAGGGGTCAGGGCAGTCGGGGGGAAGGAAGAGAGAGAGAGAGAGAGAGAGAGAGAAGAGTGATAGAGATATGGTTATAAAAAAGTATGCAATAACAAAAACGGGTTAAGCAAGAACAACAAGAACAAGTGGTACAGGGGTAAGCAGCAGCACAAGAAGAAGAAGAATAAGAAGAAGAAGAAGAAGAAGAAGAAGAAGAAAAGGTGTGGAGAAGAAGAAGAAGAAGAAGAAGTAGAATAATAGAAGAAGAAGAAGAGAAGATAATGGTTCCGATTGGTTCGTTCAGAAGGATCAAAAGCTCAGAACGAGTGATTTATTCACGGGGAAAGCGAGGGGGTGGGAGAAACAGAACAGAACACAGAGAGAGACAGACAGAGAGAGAGAGAGAAAAAGAGAGAGCGAGAAAGAGAGTCAGAGAGACGATGATAGCATATCCGCGACGCTCGGGGGGCAACCTTGGTAACCCTTCCCCTCCCCTTTTCCCCCAACCCTCTCACCACCTTCCCGGGATTACCGGGGCCCGAGGAAAAGCCCGGGAAATTCTCGGGAAAAGCCAACAGTGCCCAGAAGGGCCCAATCAATTTTGTTCGATCCTCGCGATCCTCGGGGCGGAACATCACAAAAAAAGGGTCAGTGTGGGGGTTTGGGAGAGAGGGTTGGTTAGGGTGCAAGGAGCAAGAAGAAGGGTGGAGGTGTGGTGGTAGTGGGGGGGTGGGGGCGGGGAAAGGGCTGTGACGTAGACCGTTCCCTTCGATGCTACGGAGCCGGGCGAGCTTGGCACACATCGGACACTCTTGCGATAAGTCAGCCAAAACTAAGCAGGATGGCATGGTGAAGAGTTGTGGGTGGGGGCGAGGGGGGAAGGGGTGCGTTGAAGAGGATAGTGGTGGGGGTGGCAGGGGAGAAGCAGGTGACAGGAGCCCCACCCAAACAAAAAAACAGCAGGATCTCAGTGAAACAGACCGGATGCCTTTGTGCCGGATGTAAGATCGTGAAATGGAGCGCGCACAGACACACACACAAAAACCGGAACCGGAACCGGAAATGGAAGTGGAACCCTGTATTAGGGTCCAAAAAACACGCACACAATCAAACTTAAACAGAAAAGGTAAAGCACGAGCTTTTTCACGGCAATGAAACGGAACAACGTACTCTCAACGGAGGGTTTTTCACGACTGGCTCATCTTCGAAGGCCTATACTTCGCGAAACCTTCTTAGAGGGCCACCTCACACTGTTGAAGCGTGAAGCAGAAGGATACAAGAACACTACAGGGAACCGGACGTTGCCGGATCCGGTTCGAAGGACCAAAAAAAAAAGCCTCCTGCCGATTTTACCATTCCATTACGGGCACTTAGCTCCCGGACTGTCCCCTGGCCTGCCCCCCTCCCCCTCACCCCTTTTGCTGTCCTCCCATGTGCTCCTGCCACCCACACCCACTCCTCCCCGCACCTAATGGGGGATGTGAGTGGGTTAAGTGGTTTTCGTGTGTTATCCTGCTGCTGCAACAAGCATTTTTGTGCGTCGGATGAAATCATGGCGGGTGGGTTTCCGCTATTGTGTGGTGGTGAAGGGGTGGGGGGGGGGGGTGGTGGGGGGTTCGATTGGGGGTTGACGGGTATGAAGTGCGTATGCCGTTATGAGACAATATGGTGGACTGGGCTGGGGGTTGGAGGGGGGGGGGGGAGGAGGGACATCAAAAGAAGGGGAAGAAAACAAAAAAAAACGAAGAAAAAACCAAACCGGATGTGGGAAACCAAATCGCAAAACCAGGAAACCAGGAGCTGGGGGGGGGGGCGAACGGGATAAAAGGGCTTGCGAGAGCGATACAGCGATAGAGCGATAGAGAGCAGAGATAGAGAGAGGGCGAAAGAGAGAGATAGAGAAAGAGTGAGAGAAAGAGAGAGAGAGAGAGAGAGAGAGAGAGAGAGAGAGAGAGAGAGGGCGATAGAAGGGAGGGAGAGCGAGATGAGAGCTCACCTTCACCGAAAGATCGATGTTGAAGTTATCGATGAGGGGCGGTTGCGGTCCCCCAACCGGTGGGCCCTTCGATGTGCGCTGAGGGATCGGCAGCTTGCGCACAACCGGAAGTGCCTTCGACCGGAAGTCTCCCGCGCTGCCAAACAACGCTCCCGGTCCGGCGCCCTTCGGCTGCGGAAGTTGGCGTTTTCCGTTGCGCGTTGGATTCGGCAGCTTGCGTCCAGTTCGCGTTGGCCCTACACCATTCGGGAGGCTGGGTGGGCCGGGTGGGGTGTAGGTTGAGCTCGGAAGACCCGGCCGGAAGTGCCCCGGATCGTCATACCCGTAGCCGAGCTCTCGTTCCGGCATCGAAGGGCCATCGAACAGCCCAAGCCCGGAACCGAACTTGCCCTTTAGCCCTGCAACAGTGCGCCCTCCTGGGTGGGCGGTTGTTGACCCCGTTGGTCCTTGCGAGCTGCCCGAACCACTTCCGGTTCCACCCGACCGACCCCAGGAGTAGCCGGTTGTGTCACCGGAACCGGACCGGGCGCCTCCATCGCCGTCATATCCGTGGTGGTGGTGATTCATGTTCACTTCGAAGCCCTGCCGATTGTCCGCGTGTATCTCGAGCTGGCCAGCCTTCCAGTAGTACCCGTGCGTGAATCCATCACTCGTGTGTGCCGCCCTTTCGTAGCAGTTATCGTCCATACCTGTCAGACCAGCCAGAGCAGACCAGCCGGAGAACAAGAGACAGAGAGAGAGAGAGAGAGAGAGACGGCATTAATGGGATACTAAACACACTTTGGTGTGACTCCTGTGGCCCTTTCGGTCGCGCAATGGAATAGCATTTAAATCTATGAGGTACCAGGCGCCTCCATCAAAACCACCAGGCGTCTCCATCAAAACCACCAGGCGCCTCCATCACTTCGGCTCTTTGCCCGCGACTCCATTTTGTCTCCCCCGCAGGGTGTCACCAACCCGCACGCACCCAAACAACACTCACAATACCAACACACTCACAACAACAGCACAAAACTGTCATCCTTTCGTTGGGTAGCGCTATTTTTAGCACGGGACCTTCTATAAATACCAATTTATGCGTGTGTCCACCCACGCGCGTGTGTATGTGTGTGTGTGTGGGTGCTACTTGCGCATGTACTAGGCCAGCCCCGTTTAAGGCCAATCACACGGTAAAAAGGACACGCTCATTCGTGAAGGTTCTTTTTTTTTCGCAACGCCACAACAAAACGAAGGAAAGAGGGACGCAGGGAAGGGCATAAATGCAATTCACGGCGGTCGTAGGGTCAGATGGGCACTTTGTCCTTGCTTTCGGTGTGCCCGGTGAGGAACCACCAGCCTTCCCCCCCTATTATTCCTCTCCCCAACAACTCCCACAACCTGAACTTCGTGCTGTCAAGCTGAAGTTGACGTTTGGGGATGTCGTTGTGTGGGTGGAACGAGAGTAGGGGTGCTGTACCCTCTGTTCCCTTGAACGAGCGTGTACGTCTCTATGCACGACTGTGTGCGTGTGTGTGCGTGTGTGTGTGTTGACGACGTAGGGTGTTTTTTTTTTCGCCCTCTAAGATCCTTTGAGGCCATTTTCACCAGCTTGAGAGGTGATCCTTCGAAGGATGCTCGTTACGGGTGGGTGGGTGTTTGGTTGGGTGAAACACTCTCGTCCCTTCCTCACTCCTCTTCGCTCACCACCATGGATAGGGTTGATAGCTGAACGGTGAAGTGACCAAAAAGGAGCTTTCTACGCCGCCGATCGATTGAACGCGCGCGGACGATTACGCACTGCCCGTAGGAGGGTGGCTCTGGTGGCCCATACGTCACCACCCCACCCTTTGCACCCTGTTGGGGCTTCATTGTTGGGCCCTTTTTTGCCTTCGCCAACACCACAAGCACACATACACACCACACAAGCACACATATGCGCTGGTGCGCGCGTGTCCGTCCATGTGGAGGAGTCGTACGTGAACACACGGACCCTTTTGGGGCTCCCAGCCCTACACCGAACTCCTCACCGACCCTCACTTGGATACACTCGAGCCCTTTGACCACCCTTCTTGGCTCTCAATGCCCCCGAAAAACCCTACGGCTCACGGTTTCATCTCGCAGGTGTTCCAAAGGTGTTCCACTCCGTGAATCACTCGCACTGGCTGGCTCCCTTAGCCCTGTGCCGGGCCCTTACCCCTCCACCACGCTTCGGAACAACACCTTCCCACGGCACACATCCCTCAGGACCCTGTGATGCTTACTTTTCGCGTGCACCGATGGGCGATATTTCACTGATGGCAAACATCGCAAACACGGCCCGTCCAGTCGTGTCGGTGACAGATCGACATTTTCCAGCAGCAGCAGCAGCAGCAGCAGGGTGGCCCTTGCGCCCCGCGGCCCTTGTGTTTGGTCGTGGCGCGGGCGCGCGTGTGTGTGCGTGTTTTTCCTCGGGTCACTTGTGCGCCTGCCCGGGCGAAAAACGCGTGACGTTTTCGACAGACCCGTGAAGTCAGTTGCTTAGTGGAGAGGGGAGAGGAGGGAGGAAGGGGTGGCCTGTGGGTAGGGGAATGGAGGGGATGGAACCACTCGTGGTGAGATAAACAAGTTCTTCTGTCCCCTATGATGGCAGTCTCGCGGAAAGAGCCCTTCGTGTGAAATATTCCCCCTCGAAAGGACCTCATAAAGAGGTGTTACAAAAAAAAGCGAAATATCACGCAAGGACCTTCGAGTCCTGTGACTTTCACCAGCACGATGCCTACGATGACAGATGTTTTGTTGGGCGAAAAGTTCCTGCAACCGAGCGACAACGGTCGATTTGAACCACGAGTCCTGTCAACGCGAACGTAAACAAATGACGCAACACATGATGCTGCAAATGTTACGCCTGTTACATTGTTACATTGCAGCAATGAGCAATGTGTAGTTGCCCACTCAACGGACGCCCTAAGCTGCCACTTGAAACGTAATATTCGTGCGAGCTTAAATGCTTCACTCCGAAAGCGCCATTGCACCGGATTGATCGTGAATTTTGTGCTATTATGATTTTCCCCACTTTCCCCATACTGTGCTGGAAAAGCCTTCTTACGAAAGAAAACGGAAGAAATCGAAGAAACGGCTCGCGTAACCCGTTTAAGGGCATCGCGGCACTTTGCAAGGGAGAAAACGTTTGCGCGCGCATTGCTTCAGTTTCCCGTCACCAGAGGGCGTGTGGAGTTTGCTTTGAACTTTTAAATGTTTATTAGAATGAGCTTTAGCGTTGTTACTTTAAGCCGTTTAAGCTCAGCGGTATTAGAACCACTGATTTATGGTTTGTATTCCTCAAATACAAAATGTACTAGAATCAAATGGAAAACTAATAACATATTAGCTTTCACGATGAGTAATGAAAGATTATACTTTTTTCCTCTTCTCGACATCGTAAACTGGTGCATGTTGAAGAATAGAAAAGCCCGGTTTCGAATGGCAAGAAGAAAAATGGTGACATTACTTTACTAATTAGGAAGATATCTTTTGTTTAAAATCCATCCACCCATCGCTATAAGAAGAGAAAGCATGTAATACATGAAAAGTGATACATGAGCCTTTCGCACCAGATGTTGGAAAAGAACCCCTCAAGCACACAACAAGATTTAAACATCTCACCTTACCCGGCAAAAAACAAGAACCCGTCGGTTTCGGATGGAGGAAAACGCATTGCAACTTTACTAATAAAATCATCGGCTTATATTTTAGTAATAACTTATAACACATCAATTACACAGTTGTCATTTTTATTACATTTAGACTTTTTTTTTTCTTTTCTTGAGCTATACGGGACACCGCTGGAAATGACATTCAGGACTGGATTTTTTTTTTGTTTGCTTCTGTTTGCTTTACTCATCTGCGCACCCTTCAGTTCTCCCTGCGCCACCCTGACGCGGCGGGGAAAGGGCAGACACGCTCCACGCGGGGAGGGCCTTGTGTGGGTAGGTGGTGGGGGAGGGCGTTCCCGGGGGCCGGACGATTAGGGGGATTTGACTGATTTCTCTCGCTCTCTCGATCGCTCGATCTCGGATCTCGGATCATTTTGCAATTTATTCCTCTGCTGAGTGAGACGTGGTTAGTGTGTGGATGCGTTTGCATACCGCGTTGCACATATGCCTAAGATAATACCCTTTTTTTATGCGCTGGGTGCCGATTATCGCTCTGATCTGATCCTATACGCCTTGTCCTATACGTTCGCTTCAACACCTGCTCTAGCGCCGGACCCCTCCACAACCTCTGCTCGTTCCTAATTCCTGCTCCTATTCCCGATCGCTTAACACCGCCCGGACTTCGAAGGATTCGGGGTTGTTGGGCGGTGTGCCGCGAGGGAGCCCCCGTGCTTTCCCCCCTTTTTTGAACCCCCCCGCCGCTTGCCTCCTGCCTACCGCTCCCCGGTTCTGGCCCGCGCACCCTTCGCTCGCCTGCTCCTAGCCGCGCGTTCGTTTACAATTACTCAAAAGCGATGTATGTACGTTTCTTAAAAACATGATATTTTTTTGCCTCCTGCCGCCGATTTTCGACCTTATTTTCGTGTGTTTTTGCTTCGTTTTTGCATTTTCTCTTGACATAATTTCACATGGTGTATTAGACAAATGGTTGGTTGCGTTTCCTTCATTTTTTTTGTTCGTTTCGTTTTCATTTTCGCTTTTTTTCTCGATAATTTTTGCTCAGTTTTCCACTCCATATACGGATTACGTTTGTCTGCGCGTGTCAGCGTGAATGTATACGAGTGTATGTGTTTTCATGCGTGCGTCTGTATGTATGTCGTATGTTGTTGGAGTATATGTTTGTGTATAAATGTCGGTATGTCGGTATTGCACAACATCGCGTTTGCGTATGTGTGTATGGTATGTTTGTTTTCCCTTTTCCCACAGTTCCCCCTTGGCTCACAACATGAATATCCCATACAATAGTTTGTATTTTTTTTACGAATGTCTGTATGTCGGTTTGCTGCATTCTTCAAAAACCATACGGGTAGCTTAGCATCTATACATATATTATTTTGTTTCGCACTACATGTTAATTTCCACTCACGAACTCCGGTGTGTGTGTGTGTGTGTGTGCCGGCGGGCGGTTCCGTGGGCCGATGTGGCAGGCGCTCACTCCGCGGACATGATACTGTGCACCTGTTCCAGCTTATACGCCAGCCGCTGCTTCTGCGAGAACTCATCCTCCTCCAGCGTGACAGTCAGTTGCTCGTTGTATTTCACTGCGTACTGATAAAGCTCGTGTAGGGCGCAGTTGGTATTAAATTCGGTCGTGTGCAACTGTGGCGTGGAAGCAATGGAAAGGATTAGACAGGACACTTACTCACTCTCACTCTCTCCGACCGTACTTACCCTGGATTCCTCCGCGAGCATGGCGTTCATGTCCTGATCGGAGATGGCGGGCATTTCCTGGATGTCGTTATAGTAACGCTCCACCCACTCACGGTACGATGGGATGTCCTTGGCGTACAGCAGCTTCGAGCTGGGCGAGTCTTTCCCTGTTTTCAGGGATGGAGAAGAGTAGCATAAGAATCTAGCCGTTGGCAGAAGAAATGCTGAATGGCGAGAAAAGCTTACCTAGTCTGTGATCCGACGTCGAACACGAATCCATAAAGGTTTGAGCCACAACCGAAAGGCAAGAGTCCACGATGTTGGACTTATGAATATCAAACACAAAGTTAGGATTTTTAATGAGATTCACCCAGAAGCTACACGGAAAGAGAGCAGAGAAACGGTTGATTAGACAAAGATGCAGCACACAAGATCAACACTACAACAAGTCCTTGAAAGATTCAACGATACATTTTCCAGATGGGTTTACGGCAGCTCGTACTCACCGTAATGGTAAACTGTTACTCTTCCAGGTGTGCACAACCTCCGGATCGGTAATACCATGTAAAAGTGCTTGATCATCTAGAAAGTCAAACATGTACTTTATTGCTAAGGGCAGTGCGGAGCCACGATGCGCGGTGCTGAAGATGGTTTCGAACAGATCGTCGACGAACTTCTGGAGTGTACCCTACGGATTGAAACGGAAGAGAGAAGGCGTTAAGTAGAGGTCCGCAAGGTAAGTTCAACAACCAAATGGCGAGTACGCTTACCTTGGTGGCTAACAGTCGCGTGAGATAAATCTCCGAAACCATCTTATTGACGCGCTCGCCCTCCTTGGAACCGTCGCTGTCATGGTGCTTCACCAGGTGCCAATACTTGAGGCTGTTCTCCTGCAGATCGACGTTCATGGGGCTGCCGGCGCGACTGAACGGTGGTGACGGCGACACGAACTTCGATATGTTTAGTGTTTCGTACTTGTGGATCTTCTCCGAGTACTTCTCGCCGAGCAGCGTGATGTTGTAGATGGAGCTCTCCTTCGGCACGAGGCTGAGACAAGAGCCCTCACTGACGCGATAGTGGTGCAGCGTGTTCAGCTTCTTCCACTCACCATCCGTCTTCGAGGTCGAGTCCTCGTCATACAGGATAAGCCGACCGGTCGCACCGGTGCGCCACTCTAGATCAAGGTCCTCCTTGCGCGGACGCTGGCTCCACGGGATCGCCTTGTAGATCGTGTCGAGACACTTCTCCTTCACCTGCCCGATGCTGTCGCAGTCGAGCACCTTCACCGGAATGTTTTCAGTATTCGTTGGAATCATCTCGACGTTGTTGCACAGGATCGGCGGCTGCGTGATGCTCGCATACACCGTGATCACCTTGAACTCGATCATCTGCCGGATGAGCTTCTCCTCGCTGAGCGAATATCGCGCCTCGTGCGTGATCGCATCGACCGGACCCTTGTCGATTTGGCCCTTAACCGCGCGGAACAGCATGTACAGCGGTTCGCCGGCGCACTCCTTCAGGAACTTGTACAGCAGGAAGGTGAACCAGGCGGACAGCATCTTCTCTGCCACCGATTCGGTCCGGCGCAGCAGCAGCTTCGGGTGCGACTTGCCATCGATGCACTTCTCAATCAACTCGGCCAGCAGTGTCTTCAGGATGTCGGTGCAATACTCGAGCTTGCTCTGAAGCGTCACCATTATCAACGAGGCGACATTCACGCGCTCTCGCATCGAGAAGTACCGATTGCTCTCGAGCGTGCGAATGAACAGCAGCAGGAACGTCTTATTCATCACCAGCTGCCCGAACAGCCGTAGACCCTTCTCCTTACGCAACAGTTCCGGTTTCTCCCACTGCAGCACCACGTGGTCATCGTGGTTCGGGAACAGGATCTTCATCGCGTACGTGCGATAGTCAAGGTACGGGATACCACCGGACGTGATGTCACCACCGAGATCGGTCATCTCTGTTTGCAGCTCAGCAAACGCCTCCTTACACTCAGCTGCCACACGCAGCTCAAGGATATCCATTTGCTCCTGCATGTTCTTCAACACACGGTTGTTTTCGCTCGTCTTCTTACGGTACGCCACGACAAGCGCGATGATCACGATAAAGAAGACGGCAATGGCCGCGATAACACCGAATGTGACCGCCTTATTGCTGATGCTCGGCAGGATACCAGCCGATGAGTACACCATATACCCGATGTCAAACTGCAGTGAGTTGCCCACAATCACCTTAACGTGTACCTGCTTCGACTCAGGGTCTGCTGGAGGACGACAAGTGACCTGTTGGCGTGAGAGCGATGTGATGTTGCAGACCGCGTTGTCACCGATCTTCACCACCACATCACTGTCCTTGCACGCCCGATCGAGATTCCGGCCGTTGATTGTGAGATACTCGCTGTTGAAGTGCTTCACCTCATCGAACTGCTGGTAGGTGGGGTTCGGGTACAGCTCGAAATAGACGCCTCGTTGCGAGGAAAGATTGCGCACGTTCATCACATCGTTCATGATGAAGCCGTACTCGAGGTTGAGCGGTTCGTCCGATCCCCGGAATGGATCCTCATCCTGCAGGTCGATCTTCGGCGAGAAGCACTCCATCAGTTGTTGGTTGATTGTGTTGCATTCGTTCAGCGAGATCTGCCCGTTGTAGTACACATATATCTGTGGCCGCTGGACTGAACCGAAGTTCCGTCCGTGTACGGCCATCTTGATGCCACCGGCAGGAATACCTACACAGAGAGAAACAGAGCATGAAAGCGTGAGTGAGATTGTTCCAAATGCACTTGTAAAAAACGTCTGCAGCCTACCTTTAGGTGTTTTGCTCTCTGGCAGCGATGAAACGTACTCAACGGACGGATCTGGCACGAACTCGTATAGGTCGTCATTGAGCTCACGTGCACCATTGTCGAACACCATCTTCAGCTTGCCATGCATATGGCCCGGAACCGCCGTCGTACGGCACGTCGCCTCACGATCGTTAGTGCTCAGAATCTCGCAAGGATGCTGATCAAGGAACGCCCGAACACGGCTACCGGTGTTCAGATAACGCCCCATAATTTTGATCGTCGTTCCGCCCGAAATCGGACCATGTTTCGGTTCGAAATTCTCGATCTCCGGATCGACAAACTCGAAATCATTTGCCGACTCCCCGCGGAAGTCCGATATCTGCACAACAACTCTACCAGACCGGTGCGACTTCACACCTGGTCCGTCCACACTGCACACGATCTCCTTCGTCTGCACGTACAACTCCCGGAACGGCATGCAATCAATGCCCGCGATCTTAATGCCACCGTACACATCCTCGAACTTCTTGCCAAGGTTGATACCTCGGATCGTGATGTTGGTGCCACCCTCCCAGGGGCCCGTTTTCGGATCGAACGAGTGGATCTCCGGGTTCGGGCAGGTTTGCTGGTTGTTCAACCAATCCGTTTTGTTCTGTCCCTCGACTTTACCCGAGATCCCGCACTGATCCTCCACCTCGCACGTGTTGGACGACGAACACCAGCCGCATTTGTACTTCTCGTCCAACGCCAAACACACGCCACAGCTATCTGACATGTCCCGGCAGCGATAGATAACAACTGCACCGAGAGAAGGGAAGAAAGACGAATGTGGAAATTAGGCATAGAAGACCTCCACGAACAGAGAAAGGACACACTTACCGTGGATGTTGTTCGGATTGTCGAGCGGCTTCGAGCCACCCCAAATAACCGCAAACGTGGCGTTCAACTTGGGCGTCTTGGCCGTGTAGGTGAACTCCATCGGATCGCAGTAGATCGTATCACCAAGCAGTTGTGCGTTAACACTCGTCACACGCCCTTCCACGTTGAATTGACACACGAATCGCGTCTGCACGATGAATTGACCGATGATATGTACCTTCACCTTGACGGATTTCTTCGAACCAGCCGGTACGAGAATCTCGGAACCATCCCCGGTCACGTTGATGGTCGGACAGAAACCGGGCCCGGATCGGTAGCTCGGTCCGATGCGACTAATCCCGGTCACCAGGATATCGTTGCGGCAATTCTCAGCCGTATCATGCGTACACCGGTGTGCTTCTACGCACCAATCACACGGGAACTTGCTCGAAACGCACTGCGTACAGGAGAGATGCGTGCTACAGTCGAAGAAGGTGAACGTCGTCGAAACGATGTCCGGCCCCTGGGACGTTTTGATCGATAGTGTGGCGTTGAAATGATCTGTAAAGGTAAGGTGCAAAGAAAGCAAGCTGTGAGGTTAGGTGATCTACGACAACTCCATCCAAAGCGATACTCACTTTCACCATAACCTATCTGTGGCAGCAGATCCGTCCGGGGTGTGGTGCAGTTGACACCGTTCCGCTTTTTGGTCGCATTCGTGATGATCGGTTTCTCCATGCTCGCGAACGTAAACGCACAAACCAGTGGTTCCTTCAGATTCGGCAGGTTTTCGATGATCAGCTCGAGTGTTCGAGCAGTCGTACGCTGCAGTTGATGCGGTGTCACACTCGTGATGGTCGTACACTTGCCCGATTTGTAGCTTAACCACGAGAGCGGATCCTTCGAACTGTCCGCACACTCGTACTTCCGACTACACTTGTTCTCGAGCGAACACCACCCACAGAATGGGTCCTTAGCGGACAAACAGGCATGGCAGGTGGTGTACACCGAGCAGTCGTAGATACGGATCTTAAACAGCTTGTACAGCGACATCAGGTACAGATCGTCATGCTCCGGATCGAGGTACATGTCGGGTTGGATTGGCGAACCCACATCGACGTTCATCATCGCGTACTGCATGGCAGATGTCGACGATTCCATTACGATCTTCTTCAGCTGGCCCGTCTCGGTGCCGATGAACACGACGGTAAAGTTCGAAGTCGCAGTCACCGCCACCGACGTCATACGCTCCTCGGAAAGGATAACAGCGAGTGAGGCGACGGCTTGTTCACCACCGAGCGGTGAATTAACGTCCAATCCACAGAAATCCTCCCCGATCGTTTGCAGCTTTGTCGCAATACACGGCATGTTCTGTGAGATGTAGTCAAGCCCACGCAGACCCTCACCGTTGTAGCACTTCTTTATGTTGTGCATGAACTTCTTGCGGATCGCTTTCAGCGAGTAAACGCACAAAGCTGATCGGTTCGCGCTGGTGGCGTCAAACACCGCAAACAGCACATCATCACTGGTCGTGATCTCGAGACTCTGTGCCAACTCTTGGCCCGGTTTGCCGACATATGCCGCACTAACCGTCTTAAATTTGGTGCCATCCTTACTGGTGCAATCGACCGGGATCTCAGTGTACGAGTGGTAGTGCGAATCGTCCTGACAGATGCGCACCAGCTTCGTGACGCGCTCTTTGGACGCATAGTGCGAGCTGCTCTTGTACTGCGTCGTCAGGAAGTACGAGAATCGCTCCGAACTGAACCCGTACACGTAGTTGATGATGTACGTTTCGCGTGCGTAGTTATTGACGAACACACGCGTCCCGGTTGTGACCGCACTGGCCGCAAGCTGGAACAATCGGTCCCGGGCGAGGCTACGTGACGAAACGGCTGGAATTTCGCTACGATACGGCGAATTGCCGGTGAACGTGACCGCCACATATAGGACGTTATTTTCCGCCGACGCCAGTGGAGGTCCTGGTGCGATAAACGCGACCGTACTCGCGTTTGCGGTGTTCGCAACGACCGCCTCCAGCACCTCCTGGTCGACGATGCTGATGTTGTGCAGGTTCCGGATGTGGCAGATGCCCTGGAACAGCGAACCGCACACGATCAGATTCTTCGCGTTGCTGTCGATCAGCAACACCTTGTTCACGTTCTCCATCGGCATCTTCTTCGCACCGTTCGGGCACTCGAGGATCGTGCAATCGTACGAGTCATTCTGCGGCCCGGTCGTGACGGCCGTCAGGATGTTTAGATCGTTCGATATCTGGTAGAGCTTGTTCACCGCACCGACGTAAACCTGTAATGCAAGTAAGGATGTTTCCGTGAATTAGGTGGTATGAGCAGCATTTCGGTGAGTGATTAACACCCAACCAACGGGTTCGCCAGAGCCCTACAAAGCCTCTGCATGGAGCTTCTAAATAAGAGCCAAGCATAACACCAGCACAAACCCCGGCGTTGCAACCCGAGATAATGGGATAAATAAGGTAACGAGAGCCTCCTCGCTTGGAGACGCTTTCCTGTCCCTTGGATACTTACACTTCCGGTGCTTCTGTCTACCGCCAGGTGGTTGAGCGTGGAATTAAAAACTATTTGACTAACTAGTCGACTACTAAGGTCTGTGGCGTTGCTGCTTCCCTTCGGCGGGAAGTTGTGGCTGGCCTGCGGCTGGGCGCCCAGTAGGCTGATGAGAATGATGAGGACGATGCCGTAGCACTGGAACCGCTCCATCGCTAAGATCTCGCTGCAACGACAGAAAGCAGATCCTTTTAAGGGTGGTTGTGTGGCTCGAGCTAACAAAAAAAAACCTCCCCAAAAAAGGCTAAGGCACACGGGAAGCGGAGAAAAAGACCAAAAATCAAACCCACTTTCCCCCACCACTAGGACACTTGCGTGCCTAGTAACGCCCGCCCACCAACCCCCCTCTCCTCCTTCCCAGGGCTACCCGGTAAACCCGGCGAAAAGGGCGAAGGGCGGATTCGGTGGAACGCATGCGCACGTTTAGGGCCGTTACTGCGTCCTTCACACAGGCTGAGGAGGAGGCAGTAGTGACACTTACATGCCCTTTTCAACCCATCCACCCACAGACACACACATACACACACGTGCGCAGCCGGGAAAGGAAAACTCAACAGTGCGCTTCCCGGCGGCGCTGCCAGACCGACTGTCGGCGATCGAAGAGGGTGAAGAGGGTGAAAAGGGTGTGGGAGGATGGATTTTCCAGCCCTTCACGACCGAAAAAGGGACCCTCTTTCGCGTGCGACGGTCCTTCGAGGAGAGAGTGCACTCACGACAAAGCGCGCGCGAGAGAGAGAGAAGGAGAGAGCGAGAAAAGGGCGCATGTAATGCCATTTTGTAACGTTGCCCGCGCCGGTGCAGGCGGTGCCCTTTTTTTTTTGGTTGCTTCTTTTTCTTCACTGTTGCAACCCACCAAGGGAGAAGAAGAAGAAGAGGAGAATGAAGAAAAACATAACCAATCGTAAAATCGGGACATGCCCGTGACCGGCGCGGCCGGGACATTCCTGCGGTCCGGATGATGTCAACCCTTAGGCCGCGACAGCCGGGTCCGACATGTGGTCGCAATAAACCCCCCGCACCCACCACCTCCCACCACAACGCTCCCCCTCGCTGGCGCGGCCACAATGACGCCATCCGCTGGCGGTCGTAAAAGTCACAAATTGGGAACGAATCGGCCACTGGCCGGAGTTTTTAGCACCGGAACCAACGCGGCCCAGATGTTGCGGGACCTTCCCCCCCGAGGAGTTGATGTCATCCTGGGGTTCCGGCGTTGACCACCACCGTCCTGAGGGGAAAGAGCGAGAGAGAGGAAAGGGAAAGGGAGGGGAAGGCACCAGTTTGTGTGACGTCGGTTGATGGTGGCAGCGTGGTTGCTTGCTTTGGTTGATGGCGATTCATTGCAGCACGATCGACAACGATCCGATTGATCGGTGGCAGCTCTGGTGTGGAGGGTGCCTTTGATGGGGTGTGGGGGAGGGATGGGGGTTAGGTTGGGGAGGGAGAAAAAGGATGGAAGGTTCTGAACGAACACTTGTGGCGCGAGTGGCGATTCGTTCCAGGTTGCGGAACACCCTAGTTTGGTGCCAGATGATGAACACAAGGGTGAACTCATCTCGCTTGGCAACAACAACAACAACGGCAACAACAATGGTGCAGTTATTTTGGATGATTAGTAATATGCACGCACGAACACACGCACGAACACACACACGCGTGTGCACACGCATTTTAGCGAGTGGATTGCACACCAACAGCGACAAACACACACCCAAACACACGCGGGCACACACGTTTGACGGTGGGTTGGCTGTTGCGCTTTTCTTCGCGCGCCTCGAGTGGCCAGTGTAAACGCGGCCCGCGTTTTTAAGAGATTTCGAACTTCGGGGCTCGAGGATGGGCTTTTTTTTCCTTTCTTTTCCTGTTTTTTTCAACTCCCCACAGAAGAAACGATACCGTGCTCACGATCGCGTAAATGGCGATCGCGAATTCTTAACTTTGTGCAACATAAAGCGCGCGTGACAGAGCACGAGTGTGTGTGAGAGGGAGAGGGTGAGAGAGGGAGAGAGAGCAGATGAAATGAATTCGAGAGAACTCAATGTTGGATGCTGGAGCGCGTTGTAATGGAGGAAGGATGCAATTTTTGGGACACAGTTCCGATCCCGCCCGGAAGGAAGGAAATCCACCCCCTCTCCGGCTTTCTCTTCTACCCTTCCTCACCCGCTTCATGTAACGTTCTCTCTATCTCTCCCTCTCACCACTCGCTCTCGCGCACACAAACCTCCCAACAAGTCCTTTTCGCGGGCGTGGAAGCTGCTGCTGGCGATGGTGGCCCTTTTTTCCCGGCGACTTCCATTCCACCGTTTGGCAATGGCAAAAAGGGAGCCTCACACACACACACACACACACACGTTGGGCACACGCATGAACACTGGTGCTGCTGTTGCTGTTGCTGTTGCAAGTAACGCAGCCAAAACTGCACACACGATAACGCCTTTTTCGCGTCCCTTTGACCGTTCCGAACACCACCACCAGCGGCACTGTGTTATCCTTTTTGGTCCTTAGGCAAGTAAACCGTTTACACGTTTTGTTCTGTACGCATTCGCATTCGCATTTACGACATTAAACACACTTCGATTGCACTTTTGGACGCGAAAAGGCTCGACCAAAGGGCCGCCCTCGCAAGGATTCGATGTAAAGCGCTACTGATGGGAGGGAAAAAAAAAAACAAAAAGGGCATGCACATTACAGCTTCCCACCCCAACCGGCCCCTACCTGCGGACGAAGCTGCGGAAAAACCCAAGTGCAGCGGCAAGTCGAAGTCTCTCCTCGCTTGAAACCCTTCACCTGCTAGCCCTTCATCACCGCCGCCCGGGTCTCGTCCTTCGCGTTCCGGCCGGCCGGGGATGGGCGGGATGGGCTCAGGCGAAGGCAAGGAGAAGGGAGGAACGGCAACTACCGCGGTTTCCTGCGGGCGGGCATACGCGGGAGAGGATGGGGGGAGGCGGTGGAGGGTTTCGACCCGTTCCGGTGTCCTGTGTTTTTCCGGCTGCAAAACACTGCCCGCGCTCGTTCACTTCCGGTCGCGCACACACTTTCACACTCGCCCGTGACCGGAACCTTGCTGAAGGGCTGCTCTAAGGGCTGCTGGGTTCTTGGCCACCTTTTGGGTCCACTACGTTCGACTACTCTGCGCTTTCTGACGCGAAGTTAGCTGCGCGGCGCCCGTACTCGCGCTAAGGGTGGTTTTTCTCTTTTTTCTTGCCTCCTTTTTTTCTTCTTCCTTTTGCTTACTCTCTCTCTCTCGCGCGCGCACGCTGGAGTTGTGTGGATGGTGTGTACGCTTTTTTTCTGCACGCGCGCGTACGCCTGTATGCGTGCTTTGGATACGAGCCGCACACACACACGCATACGCACGCACGCAAACCCGCCGGAACCTTCGCACGGACACGGAGCGGCCCCTGGAGCGTACAAAGAGCCCCGCACGTACACACACACATACACACGTACGCACGCACACCACGACGTTCCGAGCGATGGCCGTCTGTAAGAAATCTCTTCTCGCTCGCTGGATGCTCGCTTTTTAGCAGCCCGCAGGAAGCGCGTGTCCTTGCGCGTGGTGTGCAGGATTTTTTTCTCACACCGCTGGCTTTTCCTTGCGATCGCCAGACATTGAGGCGAATTTTCTGTGCGTACGCGTCCACTGGAGTGGAGCTGCTGCGCCCAAGAAAATCACTCCCAATACGCGTTACAACGCACGCACACCATGACGCGAGCGTCCGCCTTAAGACAACGCACCAGCGGAGACGCGCAACCCCGAGAGCGCGTGAGTGCGAACGAGAGAGAGAGAGAGAGCGACCGCAAGCCCACTCGCGGGTTGCCCTTTTGCGGGTGCGTGCGTGCACTCACTCTCTCTCTCTCTCGCTAGCAGTGGTCAGCGGTTGGACGCCTCGCGCTGTTGCTCTCTCTCTCTCTTTCTGGCACTCGCTCAGTCCCACACGCACGCATGACGCGCTGGTGTTCATCTACAACAAGGGAACGCTGACGACGATAGCGAACAGGGTAGACGATGGACGAAGTGGAAAAGCGTCGGAGTAGGAGAGGCACAGGGATGGAGGGGGGGGGGAGCAAAAAACATGAAAGAACAGCACCCGTGTGCCAGAAAGCAGGCCCTTTTTCGCGACTATTTATCCCCACGAGGGCACACACTGGCGGTGAACCTTCACCCGTAACGCATCCGAACCATATTTACCTGTTGTTCGTCTACGAAATTTACGACTTTACAATTAGCCTACACTTAACATTGCTTAAAACTTGGGATCTCATTTTGCCGTCCACCCTCTTGTTGATTCTTTCTTTTTCTTTTTTCTTCCCACTGCCGTTTGCTTTCTTTGCTCGGATTCCACTGCCCTGTACGAGATGACGGCTCTCTGGTGGCTGTCTCATGAATTGTGCCAGTTTTTCATGCGTGCGGATGCTGCGTTTATACCGCCGAGCTGCCTACTTATGCTAGCGATTTTTCTCCATCAGCTTATGTTGTTGTGCGCGTCCAAGAGCGCCTTCTGAGCCAAAAGCTCGTGTGAAGGATCTTCTAGGGCGTGCTATGACCCAGCATCCATCAAATGTTCTACAGAACGTCTTTCCACACGCAGCATCCGCACCGCTACTAGCCCGTACGCACTCGCAAATGAACAAAGGACTCACGCACATGAACTCCTGCACGCGTGACTCTAAACGACGCTGACAGGCAAACGAGTCCTGAGTTCATTGGCGACATGCCAGTGCGAATAGTGGTGTGGATTTGATTTAATGGCTCTGATACACGCAAGGTAAACAGAATGTGTAGAAACATAAACAAACGCTATTTTTGGTGAATTTTCCACCCGCCGGGGGTGCGTGCGGTCCTTTGGCACGGGCGAGCACAGTTTGCAACCCGGCCGGGTCGCTTCCAAGGCCCTAAAACGTCCCCAAACGTGCCGTTTCCGCATGACTGATTTTCACGTTCGATTTGCATTCGATTAGAGCCGATGGCTGGCGATTCGCAGGAATGTGCCCTGCGTAACGGTGTCCTTTTTTAGGGGCTCCTTGGCTCCCGGTTACACGTGAGCGGCCATCAATTGGGAAGCATGAGCTCGAACCGGGGTGAACCTACGCATCCTGGGGGTTGTAAAAATCCCCGCGGCTAAATTGGCACGCTTTAGTAAAATCGTTGCAATTCAAGCGGGACCAACGCTTGCCTATTTTGACGTGTGGTGGCGCTAACAGTGGCGCTTGGAGGTTGTCTTTTTCTTTTTTTGTAATAACGAAAACCGGTTACAATCGCTACCTGGCATTCAAAATTAGTTATCGAACGCAGTTATTTACGCAGTTATCGATAGCGTCTTGCTGGGATACGACGTTCAGCATCGTGTGCTTAACATCTTCAATACCAGGTATTACAGAAGGCCATGGCGGCAAATTTTTGAATCGCGTACGATTGATGGAGCGCCGCGAGCACGTTTTGCACATGCGTTCTTCAACGCAACCGAGCGCGCGCGTCCTTACTGACGGTGGTTTTTTGAATTCCCTCGAAACGAAAACGGCGTGCCGGTGTTGTGTCCTTTTTTTTATTCTAACATTGCAACGTAACCTCCTCCACCCGGGCCCTCGACGGTCAAGCCAACGTTCACAAAGTGTTTTCTTAAGGTCATTTATTAGCACTATTTATATTATAATCATACTATATATTTAAATTCAAACACAAATATCATCCTTCACTCGCACTTATATATATATATATATATATATATATATATATATATATATATATATATATATATATATATATATATATATATATATATATATATATATATACGTAAAGCGAGTGAAAATTCATCGTATCAAATTTACATATATATAAGTGTATAAGTGAATAACTCCTAAACGATGTAGACGCACTCGAGGCAGATGGCTCCCTGATATACTAATGTTTGCTGGAGCCCTCAAGGGCAACCGGTTATAGTTTGCTGAACCCCTGCACGAAGAATGGTCGGTTGGCTGTGGTTTTATTGTTTTATAGCTGGTTTCCTGGCGGCCATCTTTCCAGGCAGCCCATCTGCGTGCGTGGCCCAGCCACCAAAACTGTACCAAATTCTCGTGTCTTCTCCCCTTGAACGTGCCTCCTTTACAGCCCCACGGTCGGTGCCTCCCGACTCTCCCCCGACATGGTCCCCCGTCGGGCCCGTTGGCGGGCCCTTTAACATCCCGCACGTAAGTAACCAGAGCACGCCTGCGCAACCACGTGCGCCGAAACCACGCTCCCGGTTACGCGAGCAAGAATACGATTACGCGAGTTCCACCGGACGCAATACGCCTCGTAAAGCTGCGACGGACCCGCTGCGTCTGCACGCGGTGTTCAGCTGCTTCGAACCAATACTTACTGCCCTTTTTCTCTCCTCCCTTCCCCTCTGCAGCATGGAGTACAAAAACGAAGGTAATCGAACGATTGTGAATCCTCGCTTGATTCTGGTTTTCGCTTTTTCACTTGTGTTTTCACCACACGCCCACGATATGGTTTACGTTTTGGTTTTTCTCCTCCCCCACCCCCAATTTTCCGTTCGTTGACATTTCGCCGTTTCCGTTTTGTCTTCCCCTTCATTCGAAAGAGGGTGGGATTTGCTACGAGTGAGGGTGTGGGAATGGGGTGGCAGAGTTCTGCTCACGTGCTAACCGGTGTCTATGGCTTGTCTATTTATCATTTCTGGCGTAACAGGCCACAGTGGAGTTAATCAACTGGGCGGTATATTCGTTGGTGGTAGACCTTTGCCCGATTCCACACGCCAACGCATCGTAGAGTTGGCACACGCCGGCGCCAGACCTTGTGATATCTCTCGAATCCTCCAGGTGTCCAATGGATGCGTCAGCAAGATCCTCGGACGGTAAGAAGGCGCTTCCCAACCTTTGTAAGACTATGCCTCTAACAACCGTTTTTTTCTCGCACCACCACACAGGTACTACGAAACCGGCAGCATCCGGCCAAGGGCAATCGGAGGCTCAAAACCGCGAGTTGCAACTCCCGAGGTGGTCAACAAGATCTCACAATTCAAGAACAACTGCCCCAACATCTTCGCATGGGAGATTCGAGACAAGCTCCTCAACGAGCGAATCTGTACTCCGGAGAATATACCGAGCGTGAGTTGCGGAAGGGGGTGCTTAGGGTTTTGCGAGGTTTTGGGAGAGCTTTGAGGGTTGTTCAGGATTCTGGGGATGGGCTATACTAGGATCCTGTGGTGAGTCTCAACTCATCTTGAGAGGTGTCCAGGGCCCCGAAGGATATCCAGTGTTTGAGGAGAGCTATCTAGCGTCCTGGAGCTAATTGCACGATACTCAACCCGCCCCGCAGGTGTCGTCAATCAATTCTTTAATTTTATGAGGGCATGTCTAAGGTCTTCAAGGATGTCCAAGATCCTGGGGAGGTCTCTCCAGGGTCCTGGAGCTAATCACACAACACTCAACCTACGCCAACGTCACTCACAGGTGTCCTCAATCAATCGGGTCCTGCGAAATCTGGCCGCCCAGAAGGAGTTCAGTAAGAAGCCGCACGCGTCGGACGCGCCAAGTGATGACGTCGGTGTCTACCTGCAAGGGAAGTCGCTCAATGATGCATCCTTCATACACTACAAGTACGGAGATAGCTGCCGCGCGTCGATGCAGAGCTCGGAATCGGTGTTGCGCATCAATGACTCGTACAGCCGAGGCGGTGGAGCAAATAGTGGTGGAGGAAATAGTGGAGGAGGTAGTGGTGGTGGTGGAGCGGCAGCGGGTGGTGCCTCCGAGTCAGACGTCAAGCCAATCCAGGACGACGGAAAGAACAACCCATTCGCAAAGCACTGCTTCACGAACCTCGACGCAGCAGGAGTAGGGGTGGGGACTGGCCCCGGGGTGGTGGGTGGTCCTGGTCCAGGGAAGCAAGGCTTCGTGGACAGTGACACCGAGAGGTTGAGCTTGAAGCGCAAATTACAACGTAACAGAACGTCCTTCACCGTCGATCAGATAGAGTTCCTCGAGAAGGAGTTCGAAAGGACCCACTACCCAGACGTATTCTCTCGTGAGCGGTTGTCTTCCAAAACTAACCTTCCAGAGGCCAGGATCCAGGTGAGTGGGTTAACTCCACACAAAGCCGTCGTCAGACTAACCTCCGGTGACCCCTCTTACAGGTGTGGTTCTCGAATCGACGCGCAAAATGGCGCAGAGAAGAAAAGCAGCGCTCCCAAGCGGTGTCCGAAGGAAGCTCATCATCAGCAGCAGCGGCAGCGGCGGCGGCGGCGGCTGCTGCAGCAGCAGCAGCAGCTGTTGCCGTACAGAACGCCTCCATCTCATCCTGCTCTCTCAACCTATCCGCACCCCTCGTCTCGCACGTGTACGACTCCAACATGTGCGTGGAGGACTCCAACAGCAACTACCTGAGCAAGACATACCCACTCGAGCCATCCTTCCAGAATCTAGACGCGCTCAAGTCCCAAACTGGCGGCCACCCTGGACCCGCACCCCAGCAACTCTCCCCAGCCGCTATGTCCTTCAAGCTATCCTTCCCTAACACCGCCGGCGGCGGTTCTAGCGCTGGTGGCGGTGTCGGCGGCGGCGTTGGAGGCCCAACCGGTGGCACCGGTGGCGGCGTCGGTACACCAGACGGTTCCTCCGGTAACCTGATGGGGTCGGTTTCGTCGCTCGGTGGCAACACCGGTTTCCCGCATGCATCTACCTCAGACGACAAGTCGCTGTACAACCACTTCGCCTACTCGGCCGCCGCCAACATGCACCACAGCTACTCGGCCGCAGCTGCCGCCGCCGTCGACCAGTCGTACAACGGGATGTACCTGAAGAACCAGCTGTACAACCTGCCGGCCAATGCCGGTGTTCTCAGCTTCCAGTCCACGCTCGAGTGGAACAAGAGTTAATGGCACGGGGCCGGCCTTGAGTCGGCTCCGGCGACCAGTGGTGAGCGGTTCCAGTAGCCTGGGACGTGTTCAACTGCTGCTATGATGCAGATATGACACAGGGTGTCGGTTCGATGGTGCATCCCGGGTTAGTCGGGGATAAGGTGGACGAGCGTAGCGGAGGAGGTGTTACTTAAACAAATGGATATATCAGTTAAACAGATGCATTTCCTTCATATAGTATCGAAACGGTGATTTGCTAGCACACAAACAAAGCTCGATCGGTAGGCGGACGTGACGTGACGGTTGTTCTCGTATTTGAAATATAAGGTATTTTTTATAAAAAAAAACTGTCACCATTTAACGGTGGAAGGAACGGAAGGAATGTTAGGGAAGCGACGACTTACAAATACTCACATGCGCGAATACTTTACTAGGTGAAAATAGGCGGACGGAGGGATCCTGGTCCCTACCCACAACAAGCAAACTATTCAATAACTTCAACGGAATGTACAATAAATAGTGAAATCTTATAACTATTCCTGGCGCCAGGCGCCCCATTGTACGATAACCCCACGTTGTCGACTTTTCTTTCCTGTGCGTGTGTGTTCTCAATGCTTCTCACTCACTCTCGGACTGCGGTTTGTTCGATTTACAACTCAGATTGTATCCTCCGAGTGTGGCATAATGCAGCAAAGGGGATCTGTTTCGTTTATTTTATATATAATTCATGGTTTTGCTTATCAATTCACACATCAAGTCCCTTTTCGTTATTTGTTTTGTTAAGTTCTCTTCTGTTAGTTGCATTTCTCCCTCTCGTTTTCTCCTTCTTCCTCACTCTCACTCCTGCTTTCTCTCACATTTGCGTTTCATGCGCTGTTTAGTCTTAAAAGAGTTTAGTTCAAAAAAACTGTTAAAATAAAATAATGTTTCATCTGGTGATTAGTGCGTGTGTGTGTGTGTGTGCTCCTCCCACAGCCCTTCCCCACCTGCCATCCCTTCCCTCCCACGCCATCACGCACCCCGTGGGAGGAAAAATGCACCAAATTATGATTACGATTAAAGTTCATCACTGACCGGTCGGAGTCCGCAACCAGGCCAGGGGTAGCAGACCAAGCGCCGTGGCATCCGCAACCGTTGGCCGGCCAGGAGCGGCCCTACACCTCTACTCTCACCCCTTCAGCACGTTCTCGCTCTTTAGGAACTCGTCGGTAAGATCCAACCCGTTACGTGGCACCGGACTATGGGAAAAAGGATGGCAATCGTCGTTGGCCTGCTGCTGTTGTTGCTGTTGCTGTTGTTGCTGTTGTTGCTGGTGCTCACGAAGGGCCGCTCGCAGGTGTTCAGTGCTCGGATCAAACTGGCCACAGTTGTCATTGGCCACACGTGCGTCCTCGTTGCAGCCACGGCTCGCAGCAAGCGCTACTGCGTGTGGATTGTGATGTCCTAGCATCCCTCCCAAAGGGACACCGACTCCACCGGCACCACCACCACCACCAACTCCTCCACCACCACCACCACCACCAGCGCCGCCTCCACCGCTCCCGATGCTGGCGTTGGACGAGACGACCGCTTGTGCCTGAGACACGGCCAGACGTAGTGCGGCTTCGGCTTGCGAGCGAAGGATGGCCTCAGCCTGCTGGATCCGTATCGCCGTCTCCGAGGTGGCCGGACAGTGGTTCGGGCCGATCGAGGACTCTGTAGACGCCACGGGATATTTTTGTCGGTTAGCAAGCGTGTACTTCGTGTCGTTAAAATTGAGTATATTACTTTTCTTCTTCAACGGACCAAGGTTCGCGTTGCCATGCAGCTCGCCGTGTATGGTGTTGCTCTTGAACGTCTGGCCGATGCGCATCGCGGTTGCCAGGTTCACGACGGCCGCCTGCACCGCGGACGGTGTCCCGTCCGCCGGCAGCATCAGGTCCGGCTCGAACTTTGGCTCCTGCATCATCATCATGCGCGAAAATTGACTATTGTTGTTCTCCATCGCACTTCCGCCGGCGCAGAGTCCTCCGACGCCACCGCCGACGCCGACACCGAGGCCACCACCACCACCGTTGGTCCCGTTCGCGCCTCCCAACGATCCGGCACCGGTGCCACCGACACCCGTTCCGTTCGAACCGCCAAATGGCAGCCCGTGCGGGTTTGGCAGTCGATGGTTGTCGAACACCACCGATCCTGCGCCAACACCTGCGCCTCCACCACCACCACCACCACCACCACTGGCACCTCCACCGGCACCGCCACTGGTTCCGCCACTGCCACCACCCGCCGACTCGCCGTTCTTCTCCGAACCCATCGTGGAGGAGTTCTCGGAGTAGTTGAGCGGTGAGATGCTGTTGTGCGTGAGCTCCTTCACCGCCACCATCGAGTTGGTGATGCCTGGTACCCCGCCCATGCCCACCATACCCCCACTGCCCGCCGACTCCTTTTCCCGCTGCTCAACGACCGCTTTCGTGAACATGTACTGGGCCGCAAACTGGTGCTTCGGATCCATCTTCATGTGCTCGATGTGCGTGATGAGTCCTGTTGGTGGGGCAAAAAGGATGCGGTTTTATAAGGTTTGTTGGCTTTCGTCAGCTAAGTAACGGTGAAGGGGACCCATACCGGATTCGTGAGTGAAAACGGCCTGGCACACCGAGCAGGGCCACATCTGCAGGTTCGAGCGGAACGTAGGTGTCCGCGGATGTGTCAGCAGGTGCTTCCGCAGGCAACCCTCATTGACGTAGTGTTTCCCACACATCGGGCACGGATGGTTCGCAACTCGTCGTTTAACTGCAGGAGGAGAGAACAACCGAACACGTGATCATTTGCTTCACTATCGTCCAGATGAGATTTATGAGACTTTAAACCCATCACGCCTACCTGCAACCTCCTTGTGCGTGTACTTGATGTGTTCGTTGAGTGCCTCCACACCGAGGAAGATCTTGCTGCACACGTTGCACGTGACACTGTTCGAGTTGCTGATCAACGCGGCGTGTTGCTGCAGCACGCCCAGGTGTAATTGCAGCTCCTAAAACCGAGAGAGAGAGAGTGAGAGTGAGAGTGAGCATGTTGGTTAGAGTCCTTGGCAAGAGTCCTTAGCAGAAGTACCTTGGAAGTGTGCGTCCGGAGGCTGGACTCGGTTGCGAAACCCTTGCCACACAGGTTGCAGTGGAACGGGCGACTCTTGGCACGCTCGACCTGCGCATCGTGATTGCGCAGGTGTTGCTGCAAGTTGGATAGCTGAATAAAAGCGCGCCCACAATCCGGCAGATGGCACTTGTACGGGCGTTCACCTGAACCGCATCACGTGAAGGACGACCAAGCGAGGGACGGAGAGACAGAGAGAGCGTATTACTAACAACCCAGGCCCGGAAGGACAACGGCAGAATGGGTTAACACAATCATGTAGTGAAAGAAAAACGTGACAGCGACGTGCACGCACGGAAAACAGCGCCCTCTACACATCACATAAATGCACCGGTTTCCCGGAAGGAGGTTGCTTTCTGTGGGCGGTTCGAAACTGCCGCGAAACAAGATCGGGTAACTAAAGATAAAATTATGAGAAAGAAAAACACACACACGCGATCACACTATAGAATGCCATTGAACGCCGTCAACACACACGGGTGTCTCGCCTGCAAAAGTGATTCAAAACGCGAGGAGAGTGAAATGGTCAAAATCCTTAACACTAAAAGAAAGGATCCGCGAACGTGTGAGGACATTACCTGAAGCCCCCCGAGTTTGGCAAGCGGAAGCGAGCCGTAAAGCGGCCAACCATACTTACCCACGGCCAGCAGGCCCATACTAACCTCTGGACCTTTCGGGCGACTACAAGGACTTCGAGTTGCATTTTTCTGTTCACACCATCAAACCGCCCCCTAAACCCACCACCCTTCTTTCCGATCCCCTTCTCCCACCCGGGTACGGCGTCCCGCACCACTTCTCTTTCGGTGTGTTGTGCTGGCGGGCAGACGCGCTGCGCAGCGCCCCCTGGCGGGATCCTGACGAGCCGCGCGTCGTTACCGGTGTGCAGGCGCGTGTGCTGCTGCACGTGGGAAAGCTGCTTGAACTTCCGATCACAGTAGGAACATTTGTAGGGTTTCTCGCCCGTGTGCACCCGGATGTGCTGCACCAGCTGGTGGTTGGAGGAGAAGCTCTTCAAGCACTGCTGGCACTGGTGCGGCTTGTTCTCCGGCGCCGCTAGCTGCGGCAGCAGGTTCTGCACCGACAGGATGTCACCGGTGCAGTTGAGCTCGGCCGCCGCCCCCGGCACCGCGCACAGATCCCGGACGTGCTGTATCTGCATCCTGACTCTGCGCGTTTTTTTTCGTGGAAGCACGAGAGAGAGAGAGAGAGAGAGAGAGAGAACGAGAACGAGAGGGAGAAAAAGAGAAAAAGGAGAGCGGATTGCACCGGAGGGCGCAAGCTCCCGGCTAATTAAACTGGTTCGACTTGACACGTTGTGGTTATTTAGTTCATTTTCTTCTCCTTGCATTGCTTCTTCTCGCTTCTTGCGGTATCGATATCTCTTCGTTTTTCGTTTCTTTTTGTTCTTTCTTGGGCTGCTTCTTCTTTTTCTTCTTTTTATTGCTTCTTTCGGCCGTCTTTTGTTTTGTCCCCCCGCACGCCCCGCCTCGGCTCGGTTTTTCGCTGGGAAGAAGGTGGAGGGAAAAAAAATGAACAGGATTCGGGGGCTTTGGGGCACCGGTTTCGAGAGCCTGCTGGCGTGGCGGAGGCGATGCTGGTGAGCATTGTGATGCTGTTGAAGTATCGTTCCGGGAACCGAGCGAGCAACCAAACAACCGTTTAGAGCATCCTTGAGAAATCGCTCCCATTTATCCAGCAAACAGCAATCGACGCGTATTTTATGATTTTTTTTTGTTTTTGGCGGTCACAGCAATGCGATGTTTTTATGTCCAACTGCACACATTAGTAGCTAAAGTGCATAGAAGAGGAAGAATCGCGTGTAGTCTCTCTCTTCATTTGTAAGCAACCTTCATGCTGCTGCTTTTAAACAAAAGGATCTACGAAATGAGTCAACATCCGAACTAACATTCGAATGCTAACAGGAATAATACGTTATCCTTTTTCCTTCCAGGAGTACCAATGGGCACCCCTTTTATTAAAGGAAGATGATTTATCAAAAACTACAGCTGAAAAAAGCGGCTCATCATCAAATCGAGATTCGATCTCTCGTAATGAACAGCTTTGCAAAACACGCTCAAGGTTTAAGCCTCTACGCTACGAAGTAAACCCTTCCAAAAGGCGTTCGAAAATACATCCGTCATTTCCGAAACATCGCTCAAAAATGTCTCCTAGCGGTTTCCTTTTTGCACAACACGCCATTACAACCCAAGAGCAGGATGCTGGGCCGTCTTCTCCCTTTCTTTCTCTAAAAGGAAGTTGATTTCGAGCAGCAAAGCCTGTAAACCGCATCACAAATCGAGCACAAACGGCGATGCGAAACCGAACTCCCCGGGTTCTCGGGTCCGTGATTTGTTTAACGGACCTAATTGAACCACACCGAGGCCGCGTTCGTTGTTTAATAATGGTGCGCGCGTTTCGCACCAGCCCACCAGTTCTTAAACTATCTCCCGAACTCCCTCAACCTCCGACATCCTTTGCAAGAACGGCGGGAAAGAGCAAACAAGACCTAACGCCGCACGGTGGGTGGCGGTGGAGTAGTTCACCCTTAAGAAAATGCCCACCCTTTGGACTGCTTTGGACCTTGCCAGGACATGGGTTCGGCATTTTTCATCCACCACACACAGAGATGCACATTGGGATGGGAGGAAAACTACACCAACACCGACACGTTGGGTGGGAAATCTTGGGTGGAAAATTAACGAGGGAGGTGGGGGAGGGAAGTAGAGGAAGGGCTGCGCACTATGCCGCGTTGATGCGTTCTTGAGAGCAAACCCACCCCTTTTTCCCACCCACCCAGAAAAGGGCCGCTCTGTTAGACGCAAGAGTCAGGCAGTTGCTATTAAACAACTAACCGCCTCGTTTCGTGAATCGCGCCGCGCGTTCGTGTAATGCGACCAAACTCCCCGCTCACCCCTCCAACCCCCCCCCCCCCCTCGTGTGCGGAAAAACACCACCCTCGAGAACCATCGAACCGGCCGGCGAAGGAACCGAACAAGGATGTCGGGATGTACATCCTTCCTTGTACCTGCCGAACTTCTGCTCATGCTGCCGCTAGCATGTCGTGCGTCCGAATGCATACATAAGCATAAGGATGTGTGCCTGGGTGTGTGGGTGTGTTTGCATTTCGATTAACGTCTGCAAAAACCACACATTTCCAAAGCGACTAGCGCACACTAGGATTGCAAGGATAACATCGGAATTGTGTCTGTTATCCTTCGCTGCCATCTTGCAGCAGACCCTTTGGGGAGGAAGGGGGGAGGGGAGGGAAGGGGAGGGAGGATTTAGAACCCCCCCCCCTCCCCCATCACACCTCTTACCCCTTTTTCACGAGCTCTCACAACTCCACCCTCCCCCGCCAATGTCATCCGCTTTTCAGCTTCCTGCAGCCTTCCCGGGCGCACTTTCTTTTTCTCTCTTTTTTCTCGTTCCATTTTCTTCTTCCACATCGCGACGGAGGGGTTTTTCCTTCGTTCTTTTTTGTGTGTTTTGCTTTCGTGCATTTCCCGCCTTGCTGTTTGTTGTTTGTTTTGGATTTTTTTTGGTTTGGTTTTTGGTTTTTGGTTGTTGTTGGTTGTTGTTGTTGTTGTTGTTGATGTGGTTTCCTCACCTCGACAGCGTTCGATTGCTTCTTTGGTCGTGCGAGACTTTTGCAAAACGGCAATACTAATCATGACCCGCCCCGGGGCCACCAGTTTCCTCATCAAGTTTGCCCGACGGGTTTGAAACACAAAAAACATATCCTGCTGTGCGCTGGAACGGAACCAGGGACGTGCTACACTACCTCTGTGAGATTTGAGACTTTAAAATGGATTCAATCGAGAACATGGCTTTTTGGCTTTTTGGCCTTTTTTGGGCCCTTTTTCCTGCTCCTGCTTCTGCCTTCCTGTTTTCTTCTCTCTTCTTTTTTCTTCTCTTCTTTGACTTCTTCTTCTTCTTTTTCTGTCTTCTTCCTGCGCCTTCCTCTGCCCACCACGGTTATCGCTCTCTTTTCCTCTGCTCGGGGTGGCGTGTGCGGTGCGCGGCCAGGCACGGGATGAAGAGAGAGAGAGAGAGTGAGAGACAGAGAGAGAGTGGGGAGGGGGGGGGGCTTGCTCTTTACTTCGACAAGCCTTACTTCGACAATTGGGTGTTAATTTTGAGTGAGCACATTTGCCATAATTACCATTTACTTTTAGCCAATTGAGGGTCGCGAAGGTGGGGTCGTGTTTTTTTTTCTCGAATTTCGCGCCAACTGGGTGGGGAAGGGTTGGTGTTGGGAGTGAGGTGTGTTTCGGTTTCCCCAAGCTACGCCCCACGGGCCGATTGAACGGTGCGAGTGGACGAAAAGGGCACCTTAAGGGTTTTTTTGGTTGCTTTTTCAAAAAAAGGACCTTTCAAACCGTCGCCTCAACGTGGCCGGAATTAACGGTAATTTGGTAACGGAAGAAGAAGAAGAAGAACGAAAAAAACGATGCGCACATCGGTGGGGAGGTCGGTCCTCCCCTTGTTACACCTTTCCAACACCCCTCAGCTCCCTCTGCCGCCCAACCCCTCCCTTTGTACCGCGAGAAACGCCACAAAACGGCGTAGGGCCACGGCCACGCGAACAGGCACACGGACAGGCACCCCGCACACACCACCACACGCATGCAAGCGCACACACCGCAGCACGACCCACTCACACGCACACGGGGCTCGCACACACACACACACGCGCAAACGCACGCGACAAACACGCACGCGGGGTCACAGGACACACGGTTGTCGAAAGGATCGACGACGGATCGAAAAGCACGCGAACCAGGACGAGCCGTTGTTCTTCCGCGCGGAGTTGGCGAAGAAATGAGGCGACGTCTTCGGTGTTCGGCCAGCTCCAGGTCGGGTAGGGCCCGTTTTCTTCCGAACCACTGACACCCCCCCCCCCCCGCCCCTCTGGCACCTCGAGGACCATGCGCTCAAACCTTCCGGTCGGTATAGATGCGCGGCCAGGCATAAACCATCTTCGGCTCCGACTATTTCCCATCGTCGTCGTCGTCGTCGTCGTCGTCGTGGTGATGGCGATCGTTTATTGCCACCCTTCTCGCGGCCCTTTCCCACCCACGCACACCACCACCATCCCTCTCCCTCCCCTCAGCACACCGGTGGCGTGAAAAGAAATTCATACATGTGACGAAAGTTGTTTAATAATTGCATCACACGCGACCAGGCCCAGGCTCTCTCTCCGCCCCAGTCCCGTTTTTCCAGCGAGGGGTTGGTGAAGGGGGGGAGGGGAGAGGTGTGGCGGTGAGTTTTAAGGAATAGTTTTACCCCTCCCCCATCGTTATCCTTTCGGTGGTAATAATGGACAGAGATGGGACCTGCCACGATCGAGCGAGTCCACATCTTAGGGGTCGTTTTTTTTTGAAGAGTTGGCTTTTCTAAAATTATCCTTACCCTTCTCCCCTCCCCCTCTACAAGCCGTCCAGGAGTGTCTAAGAGGAAGGTTGAAGGTTTTTGGACCGTTGCAGCAAACACAGCACGCGCCAAAAGCAAACAATATTCGCACGAGGCGCAACAAAAACAAAAATACCAAGCACACATTTCTTCGTTCTAGGCAAGCGTGAAGGTGTCCTGCCCTTGCATGGACCCTCTCTCTCCCTCTCTCTCTCGCTCTCTCTTTCCCTTCTTCCGCCTCCCGCGTACCTCCCAGAGATGGTGGGAAATGCAAATCTTTCCCTCAAGCGCGCGTTGGGCCTCCCACAGGAGGCGTGTGCAAAAACGATGGCCGAGTGTTGGTGGGGGGATGGGGAGGGGGGGCAATAAATCTATATATAGCGTGTGGCGTATGTGTTTGTTGAAGCCGGTTCCGGATGAGGATGGGGGGATGGGGGGAAAGGGTGGTTTCTGCGCTTTGTCTCGATCGATGGAGAAGAAGACCTCCCGAGGATGGAGAAGAAGGCGCAAGAGTGTCACGGGGTTGTAAGAAAATGGCTGGATGGACCCGCTTCCCTTCGGTCCGAAAGGAAGAGGAGCAGGAGGAGGAGGAGGGGCCTCTCTCACCCCCCCCCCCTGCACCACCCCTTTCCTCCGGCGAACGCAGAATCACTTCTGGAGGAGGGTGTGATGCTGGCAAGAGATGCAGTTGATGCCACCTTCGCTGCAATTGTCTGCGGAATGCATTTTCGAACCCACCCCCCCGCAGCCCACCCCTTATCCCCTTATCCCTCCTTCCCATTCCTCCCCCTCATGATCGATTCCCTACGCCCGAGGGTCGTTTGCGCTGCGCAAAACCGGATTCGCACAAAGCGTGTGCGCGCATGCCTGCGTGTGTGTGGGAGTGTGCGAAAGAGATGCACCCCAATGCTGGGTGCCATCGGTGCACTCGAAAAGGCCCTTCGAAGGGTGGCTTTTTTTGTGCTTCATTTTCGAGGTTTGGTTGATGGTCGAATGGCATTTGAAGCTGCCGGTTGTTGCGTTACTAACCGATTGTTGGGCGCCGAATGAGATGCGGTGATTTGATTGAAGCTGGACGACAGGGATTTTGACTGTTGATGGATGCAGGGACTCGGGTTTATTCACACACACACACACGCGTACACATACACACAAACAACAAAAACAAATGGTTGAAAAATGTCCACAAGGCCAGCTTTGGCACGCTCGAATGCAGAACGATTGTTTTCTTTTCAATTGCTTGAGTACATACACACATTCACACACAGGCAGGCAGGCAGGCAGGCAGTGAGGAACGTGTTGTTTTTGGCACGAAAAAGGACGAACCAACCGCACAGAACCGTGCAAAGTGCACGCAATTCGTGAACGCCCACGAAGCTGTGGTGAAAACCAAAGAAAAGTGCTCGAAAACGTTGGTCCAAAACACACACCCACACACACACACGCTCATACGGGTGTCACAGAATGCACGCACGCCAAAACCGGCACACACAATGGTGGCCCTTTTTCCGTGCACGCCTCCACGAGACCCCTCCACCCCCACAGGCAGCCCATGCAACTGAAAAGGCGGGTGTGCTTTCTTTGTGTTGGTGAGGCGCCGTACGTTTACCCCGCCGGTGCCGGCACTCGTGGCCCTTTCTCCCCCTTCTCCACCACCCCAGTAGGGGGGATTTGCATTGGCTGCATTGGCAATTGCACTTTCTGCAACAAGCTGCACCATTTGCATCAAAAGGACTCCCGCTGTGAGCAGAATGTTGGATGTGGGCTTGTGTCAACTTGCTCGCTTTGGCGGGTGTTACTTTCCCTGCTACACCTGCCGGAACGTGACCTTCGATTTGGGGATGTAGAACCGCTTGGCAGCGAATACGACGTTTTGCGCGCAGGATGTGGGCATGCCAACGTTGAGGGGGCGGTTTTTGCCAACCCAGCAAAAGGTGTTCTTGGCCATTTGTTAGTTTCCCTGCTACATCTGCCGATCGTGACCTTCGAGTTGTTGGTTTTGGGCAACCCAAAACCTACGCTTAGCTGTTTTCCTAACCTTGGCAACGAACCACGCACGATCGTGTTGATGCTGCACGCGCAAACAGGATGTTTCGCTTACCTAGCACGGTGTCACAGCGACGCGGGTTTTGGGCCTGGTTGGGTAGGAACTTTACCGAAGAAATCCGCTTGGCACCGCTAGAACCGGACCCCGTGCCGCGAGGAAACGATCCAGAGTTTGTGGCAATAAAGAGCTAAAAACCCAACGCAAGAGCCGCAAGGGAAGAAGAGAGGTCGGATGGGTCAGAACAATATCACTCCAGCAGCGTGCCGTGTGCAGACACACCAAACAGGGCGCCAGGGCGCCCCATACGCACCTGTTTTAAATAATTATCCAACGGTTGTCACGCACGTGATCGCTACGCACGATGCTACTCACGAGTGGGTTAAAATGCACTTTTAGTTTAAATATTACAATCTCCTTCGCGAAGGACCATACCGACCAAAACAATTGCGAACGCGCTTACACACGCATGCACAACGGCTGACAGTGCGTACGTCAGTTGTGGGACGATGCGAGGATTCGCCGCCCCTGGGTGGGTTTGAAGTAACCTTGTGCGACAAACGCCTTAAGGTATGCAATTTACAAGCAAGGACCTCTTTTCGCGCAAGGATAAATAAAATTTATCCACCTTCTCCAGCGGACATGTGGCGATGAGATGTGGCGTGTAAAAAATACCGAATTTTAACTATCTTGATTATCAGCAGCTTTCAACCAAAATTAACAATGTTATTTTGATAAGATCGTTTAGTTTTACACATAAGTTGGGTGTCGGAAACGCGGAAGGAAATTAATTCACTGTTTTTAACAAACACGTGGTGATTTGATTTTGAACAAATAAGGTGAATCTAAATGCTCTCGATTTTAAGAACCTCTCAATTAAAAATCAACAATGTTAAGTTAATCTATTTTTTTTTTTCAAATCCATTCACAAAGACGTTGGAAAATTCTGCCTTCAAATATCAATACATAAAAAATCAATGATAAAATGAAACAAATGTACAGATTTGGAATTGGATATAGCTCAATCATTCTAAAAAAGTAAATGTACTACGTACAGGCAGGAAAATAAATAAAAACGAAAGAGAAAGGGATAGTGAGAACGAAAGAGAGTATCCTGCCATCGAGAATATACATCCTTTTCATAATGGTCCTTGTCAATTTCCTACCTATTTTTTTTTAACCTGATGCAGTTCTACTTCAATTGCCTGCACAAAATGGCTCAACGAAACTAACTATTGCTCAACAGTCATTTGAAAAATAAATGCTTTAAAACAAATGATTTTTAATTTCAATTTTAGATGATACGAATTTATATACAATAAAATATATTGGTTAAGTTAAAATTTGCTATTCTGTTGTTGCAGCGTTCACGTGGAGCAGCAAGAACAAGCAGTAACAAAATGAGCTTCAGATAAAAACGGTACAACTAAGTAGTCGTCGAAAAAAAAACAACAAATGGTCATCGACAAGGATTCATTTCTTTCGATTATGTTTCGATAATTGCAATTATGATTGATTGACTTATGTGAAATAAGACCTGAGAATCAACTAGACTAATATAGTAAATATCGTAGCTCATTTCCCCAACGCCTGTAAATGATGGATCCTTAATCCACAATACATTGACAAACACCAGATACAGGGGTTTTCTTTTCTTCTCTATTTGTTTGAAATCATTTAATGATACGGCATTCAATTTTACAGTACATGTACAATTTTTGGAATTTTCTGCTGTTTGCCTGGTTTTCTTTTCTCTACTCCTAGTTGTTGCTGAGTTACATATTGCAGGATTTCTTGGATGATGTCATGTGTTTCGCTAGGATCCGCCGGGGTTCGATAGCATCTTCTCGAGAGTGAGCCAAACTACAGGAGGCATTTAATTATTAGTATTTTTTTGTATTCAGTGTCGGTATATGTGTTGCTTTTCTCCTTTTCAAATAAGCCAATCTATCACGACGTAACGTAATATAGTGTGTAAAGCTAGAGGAATGTACTGATTTGACGAAAAGTGCTCATGTACGATTTTCAACTACCGTTCCTCAATTTACTTATTTTTTTTCGTTCAATTTACGGATAAATTGAAACCAAATATTACTCTTTACTCAGCAAACAAATCGAAAAATTCATACGATATTATCTCACAAGCTTTCTTTGGATAGCACACACCTACGATGTTTTTTTTGGGTTTATTATGTTTTCTTCTTTAGCTTGTCTTGTTCGTTATTCAGACTCGATTTTTGTGGAAATTAGAAGGTTCCTCCTGTGCACCTTGTATTCCGCCGATCTGCACCGTACATATAGTTTTCTTTTAGTTCCAATTACTCTGAATAATCCTACATAATGCTCTTTGCAATTACTTCTGGCTTAAAGTGTACTTTTTGGTATGCGTGTGAGTGCTTCCTTATGTTTGTGTGTGTGTGTGTATGTGTGTTTTGGGTGTGTGTATGTGTGTGTGTTTGAGTTAGCTGCTTGTTTCCTTTATTCTTTTTGTTTGATTTGCTTTATCTAGCATTGATTTCATTCTAACTTGCTTCAACTCTTTTCCTTTAAATTAGTGGATCTCCAACGTTCAACTTCGAACGTCGGGGCATCGTTTGTTGTTTTGTTTCTACTAAATTTTAGTCGTGACTTTGTTTGTTTTGTCTTTGCTTTAGTTTTGTTTTGTTTTCTCTAGTTAATTTATAAATTAAATAAGGGAATTGATTTAAGTTTTTTGCTTAGTTGAGAACGTGCTGCTGATAGTTATGCTCCAGCGGGCCCTCCCCGGAGACAAACGCACTATCGTAGCCCAGATTCTCGTCGGACGAATCGTCCTTCAGGTGCTCTAGTATAACATTGTCGCTACTGCTTCGGCCCTTCATCGACTCGTCTTTCCATTTGTCCATCGAGCGCCGCCGCGCGTTCATGAAAAAGTTCCCGACCGTGGTGGGCTCCAGCCCCAGCTGGCGAGCGATAGTAACTTGCATCTCCTTTGAAGGCCGCTTAGTTTCCTGAAAACCGAAATCAAGGAGCGGTCATTTTCACCGGCATAACCAGCGCCGTTGATACAACAATCGGCACGAGCAACCAGTGACGAAGGGTTTCCAAAGGAGCGAACCAAAAAATCAACACGTAAAATTGCGTAAATCACTTTCTTTCGCCGATTGCCAATGTCCAATGCCCATCTCATACACTCCTTATCGGTCGGCTTTCACTGGGTGATCGAAAGTGATCTACTTGAGGTGAAAAATAAAGGTGGAAATTAACGAAATAAGGAAAAACACCAAACGAAGCAACATCACGGCACGTTAATAATCTTCAACTTAAGAGGAGGAAAAAATCGAGGAATAGAAACACGAAAACAGAAATAACAACTGAAGAGCTCAAACAACAACGAAACGCACACACGCCAAGTCTACAACGAGTTTTAGAAAATCGCATACTTTGAAAATTGCCTGAAGGGTCCTTCTCTGCAGATCTGTAAACACTAGTCGAGGTTTTTTCGTGTGTCCCATCATGACGTGAGTTTCGGGTTCCTCTGGCTTCTTAGAGTTAACTGTTAGTAGGAATTAGTACATTAAGAAATCCAACCAGATGCGTTGTTAACCCCCGGAATGCGATAGTACGCGGCGATCGGAAGAAGATAAATATGATTAAAGAAAGTATGGTTAATAATCGTGGTTAATACGGTGCTGGAAAAGGGAAACAGAATGGCTTGGGAGCGTGGGGCAACATTCGAGCAAAGGACTGGGTCTGGATAGTAAGAAAAAAACATTAACCTGGTTTCGCCGATTGAGTAGCTTGAAATGAAAAGAGAAAAAAATCACATATGTTACGTCAACCTCGGGCCAGCAGTGTATACGAGAGCTGTAGCTCAAGATGCAAAACACAAACGACAACAGCCAAAAACATGAACTAGGCAAATGAAAAACAGCGAGAGCTTTCACTCGAACAAGCTTAAAGTAAGGGAAAACTCACGCACGCAGAGGAACGAACGAAACAAACCAAGGATATAAGAAAACCATAATAAAAAGAACATCAATCGAGGGGCGCAAGCTTGCCACAGAGTGGCAAACGTTGTTAGGACAACGTATGAACAGAAAAGAAGAAGAAGAGAAATCATAGGAGAGAAAAAAAGAAACGAACTTAAATTTCTTCACAGCCATTTACTAAAAACCACTTACAAGAGTGGATAACGGACAAATAAATAAGTTAAAAAAAGCCAATTAAAAACTAAACTAAACAACAACGAAAGGCAAACGTATAGCGAGCAAGTTTGTACGGTGCAGAAAAGTAGGCGCGTTTGGTGCTGGGGATATTTTTTTCTTCAAACACAGCCAGATTTTCAAACACAGCCGGAGCCACGAAAGATGCAAGGTACCTGCGAGCCGGAGAGCGGACATCCGCTGGTACTCCGGTTCCTGTATCCATTTGTACATCCGGCGAAAGGTTTCGCGGCCAGACTTCAGCTTCGACCAGGGTTTCGGGTTCCGCAGCAGATCCGACAGCGTGCCCTGGGACCGGCACAGTACGCGCTGGGCAAAGATCGCCTGCGGGATGCTGTAACGCTTCAGCTCCGAGCTGATCCGGTGGGCGAGCTCCTTGGTGTTGATCTCCTCGATGTCACCGTTTATGCAGCCGACGTCGCCCAGCGACACGCAGGACGCGCCCTTGCCGAGACCGCCGGCCCCGCCGCCGATCCCGGTTCCATTGGTCAGTTGTTGATTGCACGATTCCTCCAGCTTCTTCTCCTCCAGCTTCACGTGGTCCAGCTCCGACTCCTCGTACACGTCGTCGATAACAATCTCTTTACACAGATTAAGGTCGCTTATGTTGGTTTTTGAACTGAAAGACTTGTTAAGGAACACCGACTGGTGGTGCTCCTTGCCGCCGCCTGTCAGGATGCCGCCCATGCCGCCTCCACCGCCACCGCCCCCGTTGCGGCCACCACCTCCGCCACCACCACCACCACCACCTCCTCCGCCACCACTGTCGGCACCCCCGCCGGGGCCGGTTCCGTTGCTGCCGGCATGCAGCACGTCCGCCCCACTCGGGTGCTCCAGGTATTGCACTGTGCCGGTGAACTGGTCACTGTCGTCCTTCGGGTGCCGCACCATGTCCGCCTTCCCTCCCCCCGTCGCGGTGAGGAACCGATCGTCGACGGAACCAAGGCTGGGCGGTAGTGGCGAACCACGCACGAGAATGCACTGCTCGACACCCTTCGACGCGTCCTCCGTGTCCTTGTCGGTTGCGACCAGGTGCTCCGGCAGCTTGCCATCCTTCAGCCCATGCCCCTTGCCGTCCTGCAGCTCCGGATGGTGCACGTCACCGGGCGAGAGTTCCTGCACCGAGCCGAGATGCACCGGCGAATGGATGACGCCGAGCTTCTCCAGGTTGTAGCAGGAGTTGATCTCGATGTTGACACCGACCGCCCCGCTGTTGATGCCCGGGAACGCCTCGCAGATGTTGCCACCGATCGAGTACGCAAACTTGTCCGACATCGTCGAGATCGGCGGCAGCGGCTGGAGCGGGGTCAGCGTCGCATAGGAGGTGTTCGTGTTGAGGCTAACCGGCGAGTCGCGATCGTGCATCGGCGAGAGCGTCTGGAAGTCGGACGACATCATCGAATCGACCGAGCCCGGGTTCTGGCTGCCCAGGCACATGTTGATCTGCTGCATGCTCTCCTGAGGATGGATTATCACCGATAGGGCGTCCTGTTTGTGCTGCTGCACGAGAATCACCTCAATCTCCCCAAGCGACGATTGATCCTGGTGCGGGCTGTGCAGGTGTGGGTCATCCTTTTGCGTTAAATGTTTGCTGATTGCCTGTTGTGTGTGTTGCTGCTGGTGCTGCTGCTGGTGCTGGTGCTGCTGATGTTGCTGCTGTTGATGCTGCTGTTGATGCTGCTGTTGATGATGCTGCTGCTGCTGCTGCTGCTGATGTTGCTGCTGCTGCTGCTGCTGCTGCTGTTTCGACTTGGAGTTCTGGGGAAAAAAGTTTCCACTACTGATAACACAAGGACGATCGTTATTGCATTGCTCCATCGTGTATTGTTCAACGTTCTAAGAGGTCAATGAGCGGATTTCATGTTTTCGCTGGCGGCCCGAACCCGGCGTGGAAAGCGAGATTTCGTTCGTGGATCGGCGGGAAAGTGGGCGCGAGACGGAGCGCGGAAAACGACAACAAGAACAAGAAGAACAAGAAGAAAAACAGGAAGGGGGAGAGAGAGAGAGAGAGTGAGAAAAAAAGGAGAAGAAAACACAGAAAAAACGGTATTAACAAAGCTGCCTCCACACGGCCATATCGGCACACATACACGCACGCACACACACACAAACACGTACACACACACACAGATACACTTTCGGGTACATATTGTTTCGCGGTGTTTGCTGCGATATAAAAACAATCCCCTTGCACCCTTACCAACCCCCCCCACCAACCCCTCCCTCCTTCCACCATTCCTACCGCAAGGAGCGCGATTTTTTGTTTTTTTTTGTCCGAAAAGCTCACCCTTCAAGGGGCTGTCCCTTTCAGACCCCTCGTGCAGGGCTTTTTTCTGCTCTGCTTCTTCGTGTTCTTCTTCATCACGTCAGTTATTTTACTGCTTTCACACGCAACCACACAGGCACTCACGTACGCATGATTTTTCTCCCTTCTCCGCCAGCCCCCCCCCCTCCCCCTCGCACCCTTCCCCTTTCGGCCCATGCCCCCGGCAGGGATGAGTCCATGTCACTTTCCTCCTTCCTCCCCTCCCCTCACCCATCTGTCCCTTCACCCTGCTCCACGTACACTTGCAGAATGGCACTCTCGCTCCACCCCCTTCCCCCTTCCCGACCCCTTCTCCGGCCCATCGCGAGCCCTTTTTCGAGTATCCTGGCGCTCCTTGAAAAAGGACGACGTTCATTAAAATGAAATATGCGCTCCTGCCGGAGGATCCAGGAGGTCCTCGCTTTATATAATCCTTTGCACGGTGGGTTTTAATAATTGAACTGCGCTTTTCCGAGCCCTGCGGCTGATGGGGGAGGAGAGCTTGCCTCGCACTCGCGCGCGCGTGTGTGCGCGCGCGAGTGTGCGTGCGTTTGGGCCCGTGCGAAGGACTCCAACCCCTCCGACCTCCACTCCTACCCCACACAACACGCGCAGGACGAGCGGCAAGTTGAATGTTGATTTGACGACGAACGAATTTCCACTTACACTGTGTGGAAAACCTACCCACAATCACTCATTTTCCGGATGTCCACCGCGGCCGAGGGCGCCTTTTCCCGCAGGATGGCGTACGCGTTTGACGAGGAAGCGCACGACGGTAGCAGGAAAAAGGAAAAGCCGTACCCTACATTCCCATCACTAAGCTCGTTTTATATTATTAAACCCTCCCTCCTTTCACCTGCCCCAAGCGTCCAGCCTACACTTGCAGCACTTGGCGAGAGCGAGCGAAACGGCGCGACGAGAGTGAGCGCGCGTGCGAGGGAGAAGCAGCACATGGGGCGAGAGACCAGCAGAGGAAAACGAAGAAGTAGCGGGAGTGGGGGTGGAGGGCAAAAAGATCCAGAAAAGCCCTCCAGCAAAACGTTTCCGGACCGTGTGTGTGTGTGTGTGCGTGGTGGAAAACCTTTTTCCCCCTTGCTTCCGCACGAAAACCAATCACTCAAAAACAAGCCGTTCGCAAGCAGCGGGCGCAACATTTAACACTTTCCCGGGATGGGATGCAAACGCGATTGGTGCAATCTGTACCTGAAGTCATGTTCCATGGAGAATGCGGTAGGCAACCCAAGACGTATTTATTCACAACACTTGTTTTATCAATGCGCGAATGTTTTCAAATAGAGATACACTCGCAAACAACGAGCGTGAAAATTGCGGATCACGGTGAAATGCCCCCGTTGTTAGTAGCTGTCGAAGGTGGTTGTAATCACGCTTATGCCCACCCATCGATTGACAGCAGAGAGAAATAAATGTGAGAGAAATAAGGGTGTTATTAAAAATGCTTAGGATATATATTAGGGGGTTTCTTTTATATAAGGGATTTTTCCCTTATCAATAGAACATATACTCAATTTTAGACATGAAAATAGTTTCCTCATTTCGTCCGGAAAGCATCAAAATAAATATAAAATAAAACTCTCTGCGTTATGCCCACCCAATAGTATAGAGAGCCGAGAGGGCATAAAATAAATCGGTTTTTCATCAAATAAAGCAATTTATTAGTATGATTTCTTGAACACAGTAATTGAGAAATATTTTAAGTAAAAACCAACCTCATAAAAACGATAGTATAACCTAAATGTTCCCCATAATCTGCTTCATTCCACCGGTCGATTTGAATCGCGCCCAACAAACACGTGACAGCGCCAGCGCGCCCAGCTGTCAAAACTGTGGGTTTTGCTGGCAGCGATGCCGGGGCGCATTTCACAGGCCAAGACATCATTTTTCTGCAGCGATCGAGAACAGCAAAGCAGCGTCGCAACTTCAACAACTTCGTTCGTTCGTTCAGCGTTAGTTTTTTGATGATTTCTAATTAATTTCGCTAGTCTAGCGAGTAACGTACGGTTCCAGTGCCACCCAGCATGGTTGGCCACCGTATATTGGATTTCATCTCGTGTGTTGTGTTTCGCAACGGGGCCTTTTTCGCAGGCTATTTGCTTCGGCCCCGTCCCGTCGTTGGTAAGAGTAGAGTGACCGTGATTGTGTGTAAGTGTATGTAAACTATGTTGACCAGGTTGCTGCTGGGATCAGTGATTCTTTATTTTTCGATCGTGTCGCTCCAGGCCAGTGCCAGGGAACCGGATTTAGCGTAAAAATTGCCACTAAAGGCAGTCGATCGCTGGCAGGTATATTAGCGAGGAATCCTCGCCGGGGGGAAAGTCCAAATTCCAGCCCCATTCGCGAGCAGCTTGAACGCTGGGGGCCTTTTCTGGGTGGGTGGGGGGGTAGGGTTGACTGGTGGGTGGGTAATGAAGGGTCATAAAGGGGAACTGTGTGAAAAATGTGATGATTAGCAAAGTCACCCGTGGTGTGCTATTGGGGTGGAGCATTCGCGTACAGAGCATTTGGTGTTCTCGTAATGTGGTGGCGCAGGTTCATAAGGGCACCCCTTCGAAATTCCCTTCAATTCAAACGCAACAATCAAATGATTCCTCCCGCAGTTGGGTGGCCTTTTTGAAATTTTGCCAAAAAGAAGCAGTACACGGTTGTCCCGAATCTTTGGGAGTCAGCAGCGTCCCACAATAAACTATGCTATCAAAAGGCGCGCTCAACAACGTGTATAATCAACGCTTCTATCACCCTTATCAAAATGATGCGCCCCTTTTTTTATCCCTCCCTTTGTATCCCAACTCGGGGATTATGCTTGTTCCCTGCCATAATGTGCCACAAGAGCATCGAGCGCATCATCGCACCACTACCGATGCACGCGTCGTTCATGTACAAGCGCCGAGTGCTCTTTAAAAAATTGAACAAGTGTTGATACAGCGCAAGCTTCATTTTTTATGCTAGCGGTTGTGATGACAACAGCTATGTAAAAATGATAAAAAAAAGCTCAACATTAATGCGAAAATTATGCTAAATTTGTGTTATGCTACGACATGTGTTTCTGTTTCTGGCAAACACGCTGGTGCTTTAGCAATAGCCAACTTCATTATTCATTTGCAAGGGTATTATGTTGCATGTAAAATTCTATGTGTACAATGATTTACATGCAAACATATATAGTTGAACTATATATAAATTATTCTCCTTATTTATATTTATCTAGCATCAAAAATGATCATCCTTATCTCCGTTATTTTGAACAAAAATGTTGTAAGCCTAATGCTTTATGTCGTGAGTTAAAATTATTCATCGTATTTTTGTTAATATTTTTGATCCTTTTTTTCTCCATTTTATTATCTCAGACCGCGTTCCCCTCTTATTTCCATCTTCCTTGTTTGGGGTTCAAATTTTTCAATTTCCCGTTTTCTCATATAACCTGCTGATAATGTGTTTGCCTTAATGTTTAATGGGATGGGCATCTGTGACTGTGTCGACACGATTGATTATATCATATTTATCTAATGAAACTTTTTCAATATATATACATACAGCATACGTAATCACTTTATAACTGCGAAACAAATGAATTTGGATTTTCTTGAAACAAGCGTTGATATCTGTGTATGATAAATAAATGTGTGGAAAAGGAAACATGTTGTTATTTCATTATTCTATTGTTATATGTATTTTGCTATATTTCATTATATACATTTTTAAACAATATTACATAATATAACAGGTTTAATTGAAAAACTGTGACCGATCTCAACAATTTACTTGTTTTGCATTTCATTTAGTTATGATAGTTTATTATTAAACTAAATCTCATAAACGTATCATTTATGTTCTATTAAACACATGTTCATTTTGCTAAATCAATATATTTATATTGCAATTTTCTGTTTAAATTTATGTAAAACTGTCCTTAGTAGCTTTTTTAAAAAATATTCCCATTTATTTTATGTGATGCAATTTCAAAATCAAATTGATAACATTTTTTAAAAAGTGATCTTCATGTTTTATCGCTTCTCGGTCTAAAGGTTAATTTCAAAGTGTAGTGATTTTCATTTTTTGTTTTAAATTTTGCAATACAACATATGCCATAAATGAAATAATCCTAATATTCACACCCCTCCATCCAAAATCCCACAAGTGCTCCATATTCGTCTATTGGATAAAATCATTCGTCTATTGGATAATATCAAGTGAATTTATAACTGTCGCGTTTCTAGCTTTCATTGATAATATCACAGCAGTGCGTAAAAAAAAGCAAAATACATATAGTGAACACCGTTCACAATGATTTCATCAAAAAGGATTGGATTGAACAAGCGTTGGCCCATAAACATAATAAAAACGGCATTTCCTAATCAACGATTTCTGGTTGGCTCGCCAACCGTCTGTACACATTTCTGTCCCATTTCAGGATATCTCTATTTAATGAAACGAACAACTTAGTTATAATGAAATTACGAGAAAAAATACATTTTAAGATTTAAACTTTAGAAAAAGTTTTACAAAATTATAAACCTCGCATTATTTATAACTTACATTTAACTATAATTATATCCTAATCATATATTAAACTATATACTATTAATAATAACGAGCCGCGGCGGGAGCATAGAAGTTATACACACCACAAAGAGCCCCTCTTTACAATAAACGAATTCAAAGGAAAATGACTTCTCGCAAGCACACAAAATTCTCCACCAAAATTCAGTTCTATCTGAAACACAGGGAGTCGCGTATACTGAAACTATGCAACGATACCATAGGTCCAGTGCCCAACGATTCACTAAGTAAAGCGATCTTCAGACTGTTGTCAAAGCCGGTAGACAATAAAAGCATTATACAACTTTTTGTCGACAAGGTATGTGCCAGCAGAGCGCAGTATGTCCTTATTTTCACTGATCTGTTCCGCATCTGCTTCCTCTCTTTGTAGGGCCACAAATCGTCGCAATCAACCGCCACGAGCAACAGCAACACTGTGAAGACCGTCTTACCAGAGTACCAGAAGGAGGTTGAACGCTTCCACGGGCGCATCATCTGCAACGACAACACCTGCATCATCGACCCGGTCGCCTCTCCTAAGAACGACAGCAATTCGAATCCTCGCACACATTCCTTCCGAATTGTCTCGTTCAGCAAGGAGAGCGAAGCGAACCGGGGCGTGGACGCAGCAGCCACCGTTGGCGTGTTCGGAGCGGACGAAGACACGGGTGTGGGGGCGTCCGACAGGCGGGGCCAGGACCAGGAGCAGGCGCAGAACCTCATCACACGATCACCAGCGTCGCCGTCCTCGGGCGGTTCCGTTACTGCCACCGGCGTCGTCCCGATGACCGGAGGCTCGACCAGTAACCACAAGGCGATCCTGATGTGCTTCAGCTGCAAGCTTAGCTTCGGTACCTGCCGATCCTTTACAGCGCATGCCAAAATAGAGCACAGTCTCACACTCAACGACTACGAGCGGATGCTGCTGGAGAAGAACTACAGCAGTGCCATCATCCAAACGAATGCTGAGAAGCAGTTCTTTTTTCTGGTTCCTTTCGAAGAGAAGTCTTCAGCCAATAGTAACAGTAGGAAACACGTCGAGAGCGAAGAGAGATACAAGACCAATAGTAGTAATAACGGTAGCAACAGCAGCAGCAGCAGTAGTAGTCTGAACAGCTCGACCGCCGCGATCAGCACCGGCGGCACCGTCGGTGGCAACATCCTCGCAAACAGCGGCGTCAATGGCAATCACAGCAGCAGCGGCAACAGCATGAGCAGCAGTAGCCCGAACAACGGTATCCTTGGATTGTTGTCTCAGCATCAACAGCTCCACCAGCAGCAGGTACACCAGCAGCAGCAACAACAGCAGCAACTTCAGCAGCAGCAGCAACACCATCTGCAACAATCGTCGCTCCCGGCCGATACTTACCCGGCCAGTGGTATGGGTTTCGATGGCGGTGCCAGCTTTCCAAAGCTCACCTCCAACAGTGCGCTGCTGTACGAGATGGATAACAAGCTGCAGCAAAGCTGGAAGCTGGCTGCGGAGAAGTACGGCAACGTCATGAACGAAAGTGCCGCCGTGGCGGCCGCCGCAGCCGCAGCCGCCGCCGCTGCTGCCGTTGCCGGTGATGGCGAGAAGAAGTCGTCCGGGAATGGTGGAGGTGGTGGGGCGGCGTCGACCGCAGCCGCCGTCAGCGGGAAGCTGCTGACGGATTTTCTCAACCAGCAGAAAATGCTGTCGTCGGTGGGAGAAAATCTGTACGGCAAGCAGAACAAGTTCCTCGAGCTGATCAGCTCGGCGGCGGACATGAAGTTGAACCCGCTGGCGGCGGCAGCGGTGGCGGCGGTCGCCTCTAACAAGGGCACCACGGGCGGGTTGGCGGACATCGCGGCCGGGGGCGACTTTCACGTGAAGAAGTACAATCCGGTTGATCTGTACAAGCAGCTGTTGGCGAACAACTTCCGGCCTGAGGCGATGGATGTTGGGGAGGAGCTGAAGAACGATCATCAGATCAGCGTGAAGAAGCTGGAACCGTACGTTGGGGATTGGGGATTTCGGATTGAGGATTTGGGTATCAGAAACCCACCGTCTAACACGTGTTCCTTTTTCGCTTGTAGTGAACCATCGACGGCGTTCCGGAACAGCAACTTCAGCCCCAACATCTCGACACGCAACTCCTGCAAAACGTTGAAATGTCCTCAGTGTAACTGGCACTACAAGTATCAGGAAACGCTCGAGATTCACATGCGCGAAAAGCACCCGGATGGAGAGACGGCCTGCAGTTACTGTCTCGCTGGACAAGCCCATCCACGGCTGGCACGGGGTGAATCGTACACCTGCGGCTATAAGCCGTACCGTTGCGACATCTGTAACTACTCGACCACCACCAAGGGCAACCTCTCGATCCACATGCAGAGTGATAAGCACCTGAACAACATGCAAGACCTGAACGGCATGATGAACAAGAGCAATCAGAACTTCCTTAACCTCGCAACTCTGCAAGCGAACGAGAAAGTGGTCAGTAACTCGCGCAACCAGTACATGGCGGCAGCGGCCGCGGCCAGCGCCCCATTGGCCTCGATGTCGGCCAAGCTTGGGGGTGGCCAGACCAAGGATGCGGGTCCAGGTGGTTACGAAACCGGCGGACGGCCAAAGTCCTTCTTCAAGTGTGACATCTGCAACTACGACACGAACATCGCGCGCAACCTGCGCATCCACATGACGAGCGAAAAACATATCAGCAACCTGAACTCGTTCCAGTCCAGCTTCAACCAGCTGAAGAGCTTGCAGAACCTATCGCAATCGGACAACCTCGACTATCTGAGTGCGATCAATCTGAACACGCTGAAGGAGGACTCGCCGATGGCGCGTGTGGACGAGTACACGGCGGCTGCTGCAGCAGCAGCAGCTGTTGCTGCTGCCGCCTCTGGAGGTGCCACTGGCAACACCTTGAAGCCATTGTCGATGCCCTCGTCTCCGTTTGGAGCACCACTAGAGACGGCTACGCCGGATTCGTTGTTCCTCAACCAACCGTCGCCGTTTAGTGCTACGAGTGAAACCGGCACCGAACGAGACTATCACCAGCTGGATGAGGATAAGAACCCGCTTCATTTTGATCCACCCATCAGGCTGTCGCTTGATCCGGCGACGTACTACAGTTGTCTGGTGTGTGCTGATTTCGAAACGAACAATCTGGAGGAACTGAAGAAGCACGTGTTGAAGGACCGTGCGAGTAGCGCGATGGATACGATCCTGCTGGCTAACGGTGGTCAGGAGTGTCTACTTTGCGGGCAGAAGGTGCACGAACGGGTCGAGATGGAACGCCACCTGAAGGCAGAACACCACGTGAAGCGGTTCGAGCTGATGGTACACCTGCTGGAGGGTCGCGACAAAACGGCCACTAAGCTGCGCCAGTTTGTCGGACAGGAGCTGTTCAAAAAGCTGCAGCTCATCTTCCCGTTGGCGGAGGAATCGAAATTTGCGTACGATGAGATGCCTAGCGTCAGTGAAATTTCGCGATCTCCGCTAATGCTGCTTCTCGAGCCGAAAACCGAGCTTATTGAGCGTGATTTCAGTGGTGCGAATGGCATTGATGGTGATCGTAAGTAGTCTTCTGGCTCTTCTCTGGCCCAGGTGGCTGGCTGAAGGTTTACAACATCTTATGCTCATCCGTTTCTCGCTTATCACCTTTCCCAGAAACGGCTTCCTCATCGCCAGACAACGTGCAGCTCAAGTGCAACTGTTGCAACTTTTACACCACCTCGCTGGAGAAGATCGGCATCCACAGCCTGTCGGAGAAGCACATTTTCCGGCGGATCTGCTTCGACTACCTGCTGCTAATCTCAAGCGAGAAGTCAACCGCCGGTGGCTCGCTGAACCTCGCGAACGTCAGCGTAAAGGGCGAAGGCAAGTTCGAACGGCTGGCCGAGCTACTGCTTGGACCTTCCTCTGCCACGTCAGGACGAATGCTGATTGAAATGATGCTACTTGCAGATGGCACGAAGCTGCAGCAATCCTCACCGAAAGCCAACCAGCTGATGCTGACCTGCGTGCCGTGTGGTTTCAAGACGGATCACATCTACTACATGATTCATCACCTGAAGAAGAGCTGCAAGGTGGAGCAGAACATCAACCTGCTTGGGCTGCGCAACATTTTCAAGCTGACCGCTAAAGGTAGGTGGCTTTAATCTCTCATGTACACTGACACTTTGAAATGATAGTATAGTTTGAGGAATATTTCGCCTCATTTGGGCAAAAATCAATTGTGCAGTTCGCCGCAGAATGGAATTTTTTGATTATTTTTTAATCCTTAGAGTCTCACGTTGCGTGATTTTCTTTTCATATTATGAAAGATTTACATAATTCAAATTTATTGCGCCTTCATAATTTGTACAAATCTGCAAATAGCAGCGGGTTTGTTAGTCATAGTCTAGTAGGACGCATATTCAAAAGATTAAATCAATATATTAGTCTTCGAATATTACTTTTTAAATGCATATTTTGTATGCTAAATTGTTGAAAATTTAGACGAAAATCTCACCCTAACTTCATGAAGTTTATTTGAAGTAGTGAGACTTTTCAGCAATATAATGAATCGTTTTTTTTAGCTAAATGAATTGTTTGCCTATTAAGTTGATAACATTTTAGAAACATTCAGAATCATCAACTAGCAACGCTTTTCCAACAGTTGCAGGGAGAGCGTCAACGAAATAATAATTCTAGCCAGTACCATGTAGCAAAAAGGGGCACAATCGAATCCATTCCAAGCATTTAGCTTACACATAATGGTCGTTATGAATAATGCTAGCTTGCTCGGCATGATGGTTGTATTATCTGCTTCTTCATCACGTACCCCCTTGTGCGCACCCAAATTCCCGATTGCTTAGCTGCACGCACACACGTACCCGTACATTGTGTACCTTTTTTTTATTGTACTGTTTTTTTTCCTTTCGAAGGGAGCTTCACGTTTCCCTTATTTGCGCGCGTCCCTTTTCCCAACGTCGTCTTTGATTTGTTCCATCGCCCTCTTATGGGCTGTGGCGTGACTGTTCGAACCCAGGCCCTATCTCACACCAGCACACGGCTTTTGTGTGTTTATGAATAAAAAAAACGCCTATAAGCACTTCTTGGAATGCTAGTTGTTCGCTCGTTTAATAGAGCCGGATACCAACGGGGCAAAAACACCAAACTGCAACCCCTCGAGCCGGCTTTTCGCGACCGCTTATGCACATTTTTTGTGTATTCCGGAAATAGATGCACCCACACTGAGATATTAGCCTGCACAGTGGGTTAGCTCTTGGTGGAGAAACCTTAATACTTTCTTTGCAAAAGATTGATATGTGCATAAGCTGCAATGCTGGGAAATAGAACGAGAGAGAGAGAGAGAGAGAGAGAGAAAACAGAATGTGTTATACATACATTTTCCGGCATATGACAAGGAACCTTCTTACAAATGTCCACACGCTGGCATCGAAAAAGGCCACTGTCCGCGAAACTAGACCTGGTTCAGCTCACAGGCAAGATGAAACGCACCAGAGCGAGAAAACCGACGGCACAAAAAAGGGATGGGTAGCATAATTAAACCGTCGGCGGTGCGCAGGTAAGAAAAATGCGCCACAACTGAAACGACGTGTAGATGATCGAGTTCCTCCTGAACGAACTGTTGCAGACGCAGCAAGGGTGTGCGGAGGGGTGGGGTGGGTTTTGTGAAGCTGCACCGCCCTTCTTCCACCCTTCGAAGGTGTCTAAACCCCTGCGGAGCATTCACGTCCAGTAAGCCGGTTTTTCTTCTCCCTTTTCCATCATCCTCATCCTTCGCTGTCTCGCTCGCGCAAACGGGCGTGTTGGGCGACGCCAGGCAGGAGTCATCGAGGGAGTCACAGTGAGATGGTTCGACGAAGTTGGTTTGCATGAGTTTGTTTCCGCGGTTGCGTTGTTTGCGTAGCGTTCGATGGTGTGCGTCACCCTGGCCGCCCTATATCCGATGCCCTTTCGGTGGTTTTTCCTTCGTCTCGCTCGCACAAACGCACACCGATCTCCCGGGGGTCAGAAAAGTCCGTGAAAAACCCAGCAGCGCGAGAGAGAGAGAGAAAAGGAGAGAGACAGTGAGCGAGAAAGAGACCGCGTGCGCGTATTATTGATACACAAAATACCGGCATCGGCGTGTAGGGATCGCGCCACAGGGTGATAGATCGGGAAAGGGAATGGCATAGAGGGTCGAGCGGGACCCGCAGGAGAAGAGCCTCGGTGCCGGGTGCGCCCTGGCGGACCCCTTCAGTTCCGTTTTGGCCATCCAGCTGTCAGGATATGGTTCCGCGTTCAATTCGCGGCTAAAGTGACGGTCGATCAATCGCGAGTGGAATTTTCCGCATCCATTTTCGGTTCGCCTTTTTTCCTTCCGCCTCCCCCAGCTCACGTTGTCCTTTTATCGTTGTGTCCGTTGTCTCATCTCCACACCACCACCACCCCCACTCCCCCCCTCGAACTCTACCAAAGGAGCAAACATTCCAAGGCCGCCGAAACAGACGCGGCCATCAGTCTGTACGACACCATGCGCTACGATTTCAGCGCTCCATGTACGTATCTCATCGAAGGGCTAGGATCACCCAAAGGCGCCACACGTGCGTGTGTGCCACCCTAGCGCAAACCCCCCCATGCGCGCCATGTGACGACGCAAACGCGCCAACCATCCTGCGCAATACGCAACCAAACACCCCACGCGTCGGAGCAACGAAAACGATTCCTAGGGGTCCGTTTTGGGCACGCAAAACCTTCGGGTGTGTTTGCTTAGGGCTGGCCTCGAGTGAATACACACACGCACATGCACACGCGCACAATCGCACCGAAGGGTGCAGCGGGAGACGCGCTTGTGTGGCTTCAGAGCCTGCTTTTCGGTCTTCCCTTGCATCTGCCCTTTCGTACGGAATTGTGTGTACATTTTCGGAATTGTGATTGCCGCTGGCTGCCCTTAGCGGAGGAGTTGGTATTGGTGCACCTGGGCCAGGGCTCGCAGTGTCCCACATTTTTCTTCGGAACGGCTTAAGGGGCCCTTTGCAACAAGAACCCTTTCGTGAAGGATTAAGCTATAATCGAGTGACTGCTTTTGGACTCTTTCTTCTGGAAGATGTGCGATGGGTGGTTCAAATTCTTTGGAGCTCTTGTGCCCGTGTGTGGGGAGGTATTGCTAAGAATTTCCCGGTAAATTAGGGGTGTCAAAACGTAGGCTAGAACAGTTCTGTTGAAAAAGATGGGCTAAAGTGCGAAGTAGATGGGTGTTGTTCGATCAGTAGTTGGTGAATTTTTGTGGCGATTGGACGCCCTTCTGAGACGCCTTGTGGTATTTAATATATATATATATCAGTGCACTTAATATAAATGCGATGCTAAAATGTTGGGTAAGCGCCATCAACCCTCGATCGTCAGCAATCAATTTCCGCCTCTTGGAAATGCAGTTTTTTTGTCTGAGAAACTTTCCCATTTGACTCTTCGTACGACTGCTGTCGTCTGTTACTGTTAAAACTAACCCCATGTGTGTTTCATCCTCTAAATTTCGCACCCCCTACACAGGTTTAGATGCCCAAGATGCAATGGATACGGGAGACAATGGGCTGTGCAGCATACTGCAGGAGAAGAAGATGTGGAACGGTGAGAATGCCAGCAACAGACAAGTTACAGGCGGCTGTAAGGATCGCTGCCTCGTGTGCAGTGTGTGCAACAAGTTCTCCTCCAAGAAAGTGAACGTGATGCAACACCTGCTGGCGAACCACAACGCCGGTAACGAGCTGCTGGGTGGCGTCGAACTATCCCCGAACGTGCCATCTCTACCACGGAAGCCCTTCGATTATTTGCGCACCTTGGCTGAGGCTCGATGCGCCCAAAATCTGCGCCTCATCGAGAAGGTCACCTTCATGAATGATTCGTTCGCGTTGAAGGAAAACTGTAACGATCTAAAGCACGGCAACTTAGCTGAGATGCTGGAACAGTACGCGGCCCGTCAGGATGGAGCTGATAGTCCGACGGCCCGATCGCCAACGCTTGAGAAGCAGCAACATTCGCCACCACCGGCTCTATCCTGTCCATTGTGCGCGGACGCCTTCCTCGACCAGGCGTCCGTTGAGGCGCATGTCCTGCGCGTGCACAACATCAAGATGGACGGGCTGAACCGGCTGCTGAAGCTGGTCGATACCTCGCAATTTCTGAAAACGACCAATGGCCGACCGCAGCCGGGAAGTCAGAGCAGTAGTCCGGTGGAGAAACACCCACCGACTTCCGGTTCGCCACATTCACCCAAGGAGGGTTCGGTGTCACCGGGAGCACCCAGTATCCGGTGTGCTTACTGTAAGGCTCCATTCGACACGATGGTGGACCTTAAGATTCATTGCAATGAGAGCAGCCACTTCCGGCGTAGTGCCGATTCGGATGATCTTGCTTGCTTCCTGCATGATTGCAAGGATGCGTTCGATAACCTGGCTGACCTGAATCAGCACTTTAAGGCGAATCATTTGAACTTTCTTATCTCGGAGCATCACACGTACCGATACCGGTGCAAGCAGTGTCCGTTCGCGTTCAAGACGCACGAGAAATTGAGTCGGCATCTGTTCTATCACTCGCTGCGTGAGTCGACCAAGTGCTTCTACTGTGACCATCATTTCAAGAACATCCACTCGCTGACGGCGCACATCGCCGAGAAACATCCTCAGGAGGCGCTTCAGTCTGGCAAGCCGTCCCCACCGGGCATTCCTGCGCCAGATGCCTCCATCCTTTTCTTCAAGGATCTCAAGCGCAAGATGCTCAGCAGTCAGCAGCAACAGCAGCGGAATGGGTTGAGTCCACGTTCCGATCGATCGGGTGGTGGACGTGATGCTCGAGACAGTATCGACGAGGACAGGTTGAGCGAGAAATCGGTCAGCTCGAAGAGCAGCAGCTTCTACTACGACAAGAGCCTCGATGGCAGTGGTACGTCGGATGCGCGATACGCCTGCACCGACTGTCAGTTCACCTTCACCGATTCTGGGGCACTTGAGCGGCATCTGGCCACTGCCTGCCATATGCCGCGCGATGATAAGGCCTCTCCGGATTCACTGGCCGCCTCGCTGATGTCCTCTCTCGCCAAGCACCACCAGCAGCAGCAACAACAACACCAGCAACAACACCAGCAACAACAGCAGCAACATCAGCAGCAGGTGGCGCCATCTTCCGCTCAGATGAGCTCGCTGTTCTACGATATCAAGTCGGAGAAGTTCACCAACCCGAACCGCCCGTTTAAGTGCACGATCTGTATGGAGAGCTTCACGCAAAAGAACATTCTGCTGGTGCACTACAACAGTGTGTCGCATCTGAACAAGCTGAAGAAGCTGAAGGCGGACAAAGGGTTCGCGCAAATGTTTACTGGGTCGCTGCTGGGTGCGGACCTCAGTGGAGCTGATGGTTGTCCGGATCGTGGCAAGAACTCACCCTCACCAACGGTGCCCTTCGGGGAGAAAGCGGTCACACCCTTCTCGATGCCCTCGTTCGCGGATGGGTGCAGCGGAGGTGGTGGAGAAAAGCGCAAAGACGTCGGTGATGAGAAGGAGTCGGCTCGCAAGAAGTTCAAGTGTGACATTTGCAACGTCGCGTATACGCAGGGTAGCACACTCGACATCCACATGCGGAGTGTACTGCATCAGACGCGTGCCTGTCGTCTGCAGGAACGTAGCCTCTTCTCGGGCCAATCAGGTGCAGTACAACAACAGCAGCAACAGCAGTCCCCACAGGGTACTGAAGGTGGCAAGAAGAAGAGCGAATTTCCACTCATCCATCCGATCCCCGAGAGCCACGATCAATCACCCAACATGCTCGATGAGGTGCCCATGCGTAAGCTCAAGTCACCCTCCGAGCAACAACAGCAGCAGCAACAACAACAGCAACAACAACAACAGCAGCAGCAACAGCAGCAGCAGCAGCAGCATCAGCAACAGCAGCAACAACAGGTGCAGCAGCAACTCCACCAGCAGCAAGCTCTGGGACCGTTATTCTGTGGTGTGCCAGTAGGTGGACCTGATAAGCCGGAGATCTGCGTGTGCGACTGCTGCTACCAGGTGTTCCCAAGCAAGCTGATGTTGGACACACACCTCGAGCTTAGCCCAGAGTGTCTGGTGCACCGCAAAAAGCTGCTGGAATCGGCCGCCAATCTGCAGGACGGTGGCCCACTGGGATTCCCTAATGATGGCGGATTCCAGCATCACCAGGCCCTCGCAGAGTTGGCGAAGGTGAACGCACTGACAGGCTTCGATCTGGGCGTACCAGCTGATGCTGCTGCACTGCTTGGTGCGAAGAATCTCGTACCAGCAATGGATCCTGCGGCTACGGCAGCTGCTGCAGCAGCCGCTGCCAATTTGATGGATCCGAGCTTCCTGAAGAACGCTTCACTACTGCAATTCGCGGCCTCCGATCCGACCAACAAACTTAACCCCAACGCGCTCAACGTGCTCAACTTCATGCACTTCCATCACCTGATGTCGCTGAGCTATCTCAACCTCGCACCGCAGCTCAGCTTCGGCGGCGTTCCACCTAAGGTGGGTGGAGACCCTACCAAACCGGACGGATCGCCAGGTGGTGGTGGAGTGGACACGGGTAAAGGTGGCAAGGTGCCACAAGGAGGTGTACTACCACCCGTCAACCTCAACGGGAAGCCGCTTGATTTGAACATGCTATCTCACGGACTGGAACCGAAGCTGGCACCACAGCCACCCCAACAACACGGTCAGCAACAACAGCAACCCTGCACGCAGAAGCGTGCCAGAACGCGCATCACGGACGAACAACTGCGCATCCTGCGCTCACACTTTGACATCAACAATTCACCGAGCGAGGAGAGCATCCAGGAGATGTCGCTGAAAGCGAACCTGCCGCAAAAGGTGGTGAAGCATTGGTTCCGCAACACGCTGTTCAAGGAGCGCCAGCGCAATAAGGACAGTCCGTACAATTTTAGCATCCCTCCTTCGACGAAGTTGAACGTGGAGGAGTACGAACGTACTGGTGAGGCGAAGGTGACTGACCTCGAGACGTCATTCAAAGTGGCTAATGAGGCTAGTGTACTGTCACAGGACAATTCTTGCTCACAAAGCTCGACAGACATGAGCAAGGCGTTGAACGAGGCGATGAAACAGAACCTCTCCAAGTCGTTGCTGGAGTCTCTTAGCAAGCATCAGTCCGCAGCTGGGCAAGATCTAGTGGGTGCTGCGGCGGCCTTCCACCTTAACAAGAGCCTCTTTCCGGATGGATTCGGTGGTGGAGTTGGTGGCGGTGTTCCTGGAGGTGCTGGAGGTCCCGATTTCTCCGGTCCGGATGCTGTCGGGTCGATGTCCGACTACTTCCAACGTGCGGCTGCCGATGCCGTGGCCATTGGAGCGGCCGTAGGTGGGCCAGGATCCGTTGGAGGTCCACTCTCGCTTGCAGCAGGTGTGCCTGGTTCTGGAGGTTCTGCTGGAACCGGAGGTCTCATGGGTGGAATCATAGGCACTGGTGGAGGAATTGTTAGTGGAGGTGGTGGTGGTGGAGGTGTTACAGGTGGTACAGGAGGTGCTGGCGGTGGAGGTGGTGGTGGAGGAGGAGGCGGTGGAGGTGGTGGCAAGAAGAAGAAGATCAAATCGGAGTCGTCGAACGACAGCCCAACACCGGCCGACTTGCAGCTTGATTCGTCCAACTCCAGTCCAATGCCGATGCGACCTCCAAGTGCCATTTCGTTGAAGAAACACATGGCCACTCCACCGTCGCTTGTCGTTGGTGAGGAGATGAAGATTCCGAGTCCTATTGAGAGTCCCGTCATCTCGCCACCAGGCTCAATGGGTTTGCATGCTCTGCCACCGCAAACGCAGCCAATCACCTGTTCGAATGGTAAACGTGCCAATAGAACGCGCTTCACCGACTATCAGATCAAGGTGCTGCAGGAGTTTTTCGAGAACAACTCGTACCCCAAGGATAGCGATCTTGAGTACTTGAGCAAGCTGCTGATGCTCTCGCCCCGTGTCATCGTCGTCTGGTTCCAGGTAAGTTTTCGACTCTCCACGACTTTACGAACCGCTAATCCCTATCTCTGACTTCTTTCCGCTTGCAGAACGCCCGGCAGAAGCAGCGCAAGATCTACGAGAACCAGCCAAACCCGACGTTCGAGTCGGACGAAAAGAAAGCCATCAACATCAACTACACCTGCAAGAAGTGCAACCTCGTGTTCCAGCGCTACTACGAGCTGATTCGTCACCAGAAGAACCACTGCTTCAAGGAGGAGAGCAACAAACGCTCGGCCAAAGCGCAGTTGGCCGCGGCCCAGATCGCGCACTCGTTCACCAGCGGCAGCGAGGACTCGGACTCCAGTCTCGACGTCAGTCGGCGTGAGTTCCAGCCTCGCGAGAACGACTGCCCTTTCTAGGAGCCGTGGGGCGGCTGGAGGGCGCCGGCTAGCATGCAGCACTAGAGGAGTCCCATTCGCAACCAAACACACCTTCCTATCCTTCTCTCGACTGCTTGGGTGCGGCCTTCGAGGGGGTGAGATAGTTCCGGAGTTAGACCTTTGTGGGTTGTAACACCTGCTCTATCTCGCGATCCATATCCGATAGCTTCACTCTCGGAGGCCGGTGTTCCACCTAAGGGTGTATGGTTCGCTGAAGGACACCTCGACGGCACCATGTGCGCCTTTTCGCCTTCCTCCCCCTAAGGGCGGTATTACTTCCGCCCCAGCAAGCACCTCGCGTCTCGGTGCGGCGAATTTTTTACGTTTATTTTCGGTTTTCATTTTCATTTAATTCTTAAACACGGTGTCACGTCCCTTTGAGTTGCGTTTTTTCGCCGCACCAGGAGAGTTTTCATTTAAACGTAACGTATTTCTTTTTGTTTTTATGCTTTCGTTCCTTTGTTCGCGCATTCCCGGACCTACTTGCCCCAAACGAGCGGTTTCGAATTGTTCAATTTCGTATCCGTTTGAATTTCCATGATATTATTTTAGAAGCATTCCCGAGCCTGGCCCTTCGATCATCGAGCCGGGGGCCGGCGAAACGCCATTGAAGCATCGCGTTTGAATTATCGATTGATGTGTTAATTTCCTCGCCTTCATTTGCTAGTGAATTATCGTTATTTTTGTTTAATTTTATATAAACAAATCGTAATTTATAGTGATACACGTTCTTGAATCGTTTTTTTACAATGGTAGGTTTTTATCTGTAACTTTTTTTTATTGAAAAGAAAACTTGAGTTATGAAATTTGAAGACAATGAGTCGAAAATCCCCGCATCAAATGTAATGTGAAAGTTCCTAAAACAAAAGATCGCAAATATTAAGAATTTAGTTAGAGAAAAAAAGAGGAAACTAAAAAACACGTGCCTGTTGATTGTTTGTTGCTATCCGAAAAGGTTGTTTCTTTTTGTGGGTTCAATCTCAGTGTTAGCATTGGTTCAATTACTCGTAAAATGACATCAAATCGTAGTGAAACCGTTTCGAAGCAAATTCAAAATCAACCGCCCGTTTAAGACAGTGTTTTGCTCGACGAACTCGAGATGTCCTGCGCCTAGCAGGTCCTTTTTCCCCGGTCATCTCACCACACTCGGCCATCTTGAAAAGGACTTCATCTCAGCCGTACGATTCGCGCCTGCACGCCATTGCGTAAATCTCGCAGCATAATTAAATTGCGCCCCCGCCAGTCGAGTGAGCGAGCAAGAGCGCCACGAGCTGTCAAATGACGCGCAATACGCAATCGTACGCATCGATGCATTTCGCTGTCAGAGTGCAGGCTTGGCGTGACAGTTCGCTCGCGTATACGTGCACGGATGCGCTTGGTCGGTCGGTAGTGTGCGTGCGGAAGAATCCCTTTTTTGAGTGGCTTCAAACGACACTCGCGCTAAGGGCTATTTTCCTTACGGCCCTTCACGGCGAGAGTGAAACAACCTACACACACACGCTCTCTCTCTCTCACACACACTCGGCGGTTGCGCTTGGCGTTTCATTCCATCGAGCGGGGTTTGCGTGCAGTACCGGAGCGAGAGCGTAAAACGGGTGAAGTGGTTTTAGCTCAACACAGCAGTGCCAGAAAGCGCGTCGTGTGTTTTGTTTGCCTTTTTGCGAGTCTACCGAATTTGCCGTACCCGTCAAAAATCCGTGGTTTCGGTTACCGTCCGAAACCCGTGCCCGTTTTACGTCGTGACGCTGGACGATTGCTGCCTGGAAGGTATAGTACTGTCCGCGGGGAACGCGCGTCCTTTCGTCCCCGTTTTCGAAAGGGCGCGTTTCCCAACCCCCATAGCTCCCAGGATCGAACCCTACCAAATGTTTGCGAAGGTCCGCGGTTTTTTTTGAAATCACACGTCCCACGGATGACCGTCCTTCGGGGGAGGCATGTTTCGTGTCCTTAAGGACCTCGGGTGGTGCCGTGATTAAAGCGCATTGTTTCTCTATCTTCAAAAAACTCAGCGCAAAAATCACCCAACAGAAATGGCACGGCAAAACCCAACGAAACCCGCCATTGACGTGTACCAACTGCAAGGAGCACGTGTTCCGGTTGAGTGACGACCGCACGCGCCTGTCAACTGCAGGATTGCTTGCGTTTGCTGGGTCGCGTTGGGAATAGTTTCGAGCGTTTCTTTTTTTTTTCTCACCCGCACAGCAGCCAAAATGAAGATTCACGAGATGGTTTTTAGGTTGGCCAATTCTAAGGACATGATGCCGGTTTGCGAAGAGCCCTGCGAAGCTGCTCGTCCTTTCGATTAGGTAACCGAAAGGACGCGCCATTTGGATGGATCTGGGATGAAGAGCCTACCGTGGATGACCTTCGAGCATCGACCAGGGTAAGTACGTTTCGCTGGCACTTGCTCTTCTTCATTTTCATTCGAAAAAAAAACCCATGGCGTGGAAAATGTTATCCAATTGCTGGTCGGTGACAGCCTCACAGGGCTGGCTAGAGGTTATGTAGGGTCGAACCTGTAACAAACGCGCCACAGAATGCCACCGGATCCTTTGCGGGGTCCAATATCTAGCAATGTGTGTAACTTAATTGTTTGATTTCTTCACTCCCGCTTGTCACCCTTTCCTCCGACCTTCTTGAACCTCGAATAACCGCTCCAACAGCTGCAGATCCAACGATGCACTACAATTCCTTTAATTGCAAGCAGAACATACTGGAGTATTACACCTGTAAGGAAGGGTCCACTGTCTAGCGGGCGCTAGAACGCCCCTATCGTGTTTGTGCATGCGTGTGTTTGTCGGTTTGTGGGTTTTCCCTTTTTTTTCGCTTTCTTTCATTCGCTTCTTTTTTTTTGTTGCGTTATTTTCTCCGCCACTTGGGGTCGGTTTCCTTTCGATTCCTTTTAACGGACACTTCGGTTGGGTTCTTGTTTTTTTTTTGCTTCTTCTTTTCGTCATCCTCTCTCTCTCTCACCCCTCTCCCCTTCTTTGCTCTAGCTTGTGTCCCCTCGGGGCGCACATTTCCTCGAGGGGTGTTTTTAGCCGCCAACAAACGCGCGCGCGTTAACATCCCCCGTACACCAACCCTCGGCAACCCGGCGGGGGTTGGTAAATTGTCGTTACAAGTGCGCACACACACGCACACGTCGTATTTTTTTTTAAAGCACCGGAACAACGCTCCCTTCAGCGGGAAAACCCAAAAGGGCCAGGATGCGCACAGGTGCGCAATTAGCTGGCCCTTGCCGTACCTGGACCGGCGCAGTTGGAAAACAAAAAAAAAAGAAAAAATGAAACACGCACACAAACACACCACCCCGTGCGCGACCGGTGCCGGTGTCGGTGTGTGCGTGTGGGAAAAACGCGCACCCCATTTCCACAGGGCGGACGATCCGCGTACGCACCGTCCGATTGGGAAGGTTTTTGTTTGCTCGCAGCAGTCGACGCGATCGCACGTCTCTCAGGTCTACGGGGCGGTTTTTTTCTCCTGCTTTATTGTGTGTGCGATCACCTTCGTTTGTGTGCCCGCGTGTACGTGTGGTAGTGTGTGCGGGTGTTTAAATGCAGGAAAGGGAGGAGAGGGAAGGGTTAAGAACGCCAGCCAGAAGTCGTACAAGTGTTCAATCTTTCAACCAAAGTAGTGCTGCGATCGAACGAGATCGAGATCGAGATCGAGATGGAGCTAGATCATGTTCGGTGTTCGTGTTCCTGACGTTCGTGTGACCGGAGAAGAACGCGCAAGATGGCGCACCTCGCGCGTGGTTGTTGAAACTGCAGCTGAACCCGCTGGAGCTGGAAGCTGACTAACGTCGACGAGCTGGTGTTTTCTTTGGTGGTGAATTCTAAACGTTCCGCAACAAGCAATGATCCATTACATTTCGTCTTATTGCCACTAAAACCCCTTTTACGAGCGTTTCGCCAGTGAGCGTGAGAGCGGGTAGGGGGGGGGGGGGGGGCGGGCGCATGAAGGAGGTGATCAGACGTTAGAACCTTCCTGTTCCTCTTTAATAACCCCAAAATTCATCCCGGATCTATCCTTCCAGCAACTATTCTCTACAGCGTTTTGGACGGGTGTGTGTGTGTATTTGGGGGAGGGGGGGTGGGGATCATCCCTTTTCTCGCCTCCCCCCTCCATTATGCCCTTTGGGACAGTTTCCTCCTTTCCTCCTTGCCCCTTAAACTTGTCGGAAAACAGCAGGAAGTAAAAGCGAAGGAGTTGAGAAGAGTAGTTGTGGCGTTTACTTCGAACACGCACAATGCGCACGCGCCCTGCACTGGTGTGAGTGTGCGGTGTTGTGCTACCCACTTATTTTATCCCCCCTAACCTCATCCCCTTCTCACCCCCCCCCCTCCCCGCCACTAAAAAGCCACCCCCTTTTAACGGTTGGGGTTGGGGTGTTTTATGAAAAACAAAAAAAAACAGAAGAAGGAACGCACAAGAAAGAATAAACCCACCAACACACCCCTCCCCGCACATCATAAGACCTGCTGATACTCTACACTGCCTCCCAACCCCCTCCCCCTTCCCCTTCATTGAACCAACACACCAACAGCTCCACTTGATCGTCGTCGCGTCGTGATCAACCACCGTGTGCGTGTGTGTCGGCGGCGGCGGCAATGGCGGCACTAACAACGATGCGCGAGTGCGTGTGGGACGCTGGGCAGAGTGTGGCAAGAGGAAGGAGGCACCCTCAAAAAACCCTCGCAGCCCATCCCACCGAAAGGTGATGGATTTCGCATCAAACGCACGATCAAACTGCCGGCGGGTCATCAAACAAGTTCAAGGTCTATCAACCGACGTCGCTGGCGAGCTTCTTTTTGAGGTTAGGTTTCTTTTTTCGGTGGCCGCTGGTGGCCTCCGGTGGCACCCCACTTGCCCCCACACCGGTACCCTTCCTTCCGCGTGTGTGTGCGGGGGGTGGGGGGGGGAAGATCGCTTGTTTGCGAGCTGTCGGAAGAAAATTTCAAAAGGATCACACGTGTGCGAGCGAGCGCCATCTATCGGAGGAAATATGAAACCGGCGTTAAGGTGGCGTATTTTTCTTTTTTTGCTTTCTGCTCTACGGTTGTAGGGCTCGAATTAAGCGCCCTGCGCCACAGGAGGGTTATTGTCTTCCGTTGGAGGGTCCCCCGCCCCCCGGTCACCACCATCCCACCCTCTTCTAACCCCCGTGCAAGATCCGTCGGTGGCCACAAGTCGCTTCATGTTGCGCTTTGTGCCCCGTTCGCGCATTTTAATACCTTCTCTGTTTGTGTGTGTGTGTGCCGAGGGAGGAAGTTGGCTAGAAGGGTTGAAGGGGGGGAGAGGGTGGCTTCCCTGCCAGGGTCGGGCTTCATCTCCCCCTGGGTGGAGGGTAATGCACCCGAACGGCCGTTTTAGCTCGTTTTTTTTTTATTCACTCTCTCCCTCTCCCTCTTTCTGTCCATTTTCACCCCCCGCTCACGTTCTGCTTCCATTTCCCACCCACCATCCGTGCCGCTCGCTTTTCCACCCCTTCGAAGCCAACCGAAAGAAGGGAAGAAAACGGCATAAAAAGTAGCATCCGGTACGCGAAGGGGGTGGATGCGAAGGATGGAAGAAAACCAACGTGCCAGACAGAGAGAGAGAGAGAGCGAGAGCGACAGAACGAGTGGTCTGTCTCTTTTGTGTTTCTTTATTGGTTTTGTAATTTAAAGTCACCTAAAAGGCGGCTTCGCCAGCCGTCAGGTGGTTGTACGTCAAGAGGCCGCCGTTAAAAAAAAACATACACACACACACCCTTCCGGAACCGCCGCCTTAAGCGATTCCAGGCCATCAGGGAATGTGCTTTTCCCTCTGCCGCCTGTTATTTTCTTCCCTTCGAGGGCGCTTTTCTTCTCGCCCCTATCCCGAGGGTGGAAAGCCTCTTAAGGGAACGCGGGTGGTTTGGGGTACCAAGTGGAAAGAATAGGTGGGGGGGGGGGGGTTGGGAAGCATTAAGTCAGAATGCCCCCTCGGTTTATGCGACCGGGCGGGTTGGCGATGGCGAGAAGCGGCAGCATAATGTTGTAGCAGCGAATAATGTGAAGAAAGAATAACGCCAAAGCCCTAAAAACGAACGAATGGTGGAAAGCAACAGCTGGAAACGGCGCTCGTGGAACGGAAGCGAATTATACATGCGCCGGGGGAAGGAGAGAAGGGCCCGGGCAAGGGGGGTGCAGGAAAGGCAGGAGGGAGGGCACACATTAATGAAAAAACTGAATATGAAAATAGTGAAACATAAAGAAATGAACGAAGAAGAGGGGAGTAGGGGGGTGGGGAGGGAGAGCGAAGAATGGATTCTTTTCTTTTTTTTTCCACGTAGCTCTGTGTATGCGTGTGTGTGTTTCCAGGCTCGTGTGTGTGTGCCTTTTCTACTTCTGCCGTCTTCCACGCCACAAGCAACAGCTCTTAAAACCGTTCTAAGGGTTGTTTTTCATTTAAATCCTATAACCTCACTTTTTGTACTCTCCAACCCCTCTCCAATCATCCCTTACCTCGCCCTTTTCAAGGACCATCGTTCCCTTTAACCGTCCGGGGGATCCTTCCCCACCCTCGACCCCCTTAAAACACCTGCCGCTCACGTTCGTTCTCGCGCGCTTTTTTTTCGTCCTGATCTTACATTTCGTCCTTGTCTATTGCCTGATCGCGTGCGAACGTCCAAGGACTCAACGGTTCCGAGGGCTCGGGCCTTTAGAACCGTTGGAATGTCCGAAAGGCTCGCATACGGTTTTTTTGTGTGACAGTTTGTCACAGCTTGAGCCCTCTGCACTAAAGATGGCGTCGACCCATTGAAAAGAGGGTTACAACGCCAACACGGGAAAGGAAGCTTACATTTTGCTCTATTGCCCTTTTTGATGGTGCCCCTTTTTGCGCCTACAAGACTTAGGCGATGGCCCCACACTAACGTGCTAACAACTTTTGTTCTCCACCCGATGCTAGGTACATAACCTCAATGTGTTTTTTTTCTCCTTCTTTTTCAAGCTTCCCGGTGTTGTTTTTCCTCCCCTCTGCTTACAAGCGGGGAGGGGGCTTATGATATGTTTTAAATTGCATTCATTCTTTTTTTCATTAACATTTTTTTAAGTAGATAAATGCTCTATTTTTTTTGTTTCACTTCCACAATTACGCACTCAATAGCCTTAAGTGTCCTTTTCGTGTTATACGCACACGTTCGCTTGCATTTCCGCGGGATTTTCTCCTGAAAGGGGGTGCATGGTGAGAGGGGAGATGGAGAGAGAGAATGAGAGAGGGAGGAAAATCGTTACAGCCTCCCCTTTCGGCTCCCCTCTCGTCTACCCCACCGACGTCGTCAGCAGGATCACTTCTAGCCACGCTTGTTAATCGTAAACCTGTTTGTTTGTTTTTTTTTTCTTCTTTTTTTCGTTCCCCCTTACTTTTTACCATTCATGTATTTTTCCCACCCCACCCCGCACTTATCCTCCGTCCTGACCTACACCATATGCTCCCTTCGGTTTCGGGGGGGAAAATCGTTCGATTCGGTGGGTTGTTCGTTTTTCTCGCGCGCATTTTCACGGCGACCCTTTTCTCCAACCACCCGCTTCTCGGCGTCTCCCCTTGGCGGGCAGGCCATGGTGGGGTGAACCAACTAGGCGGGGTGTTCGTGAACGGGCGCCCCCTTCCCGACCTGGTCCGGCAGCGGATCGTCGAACTGGCCCATAATGGTATCCGACCCTGTGACATCTCACGTCAGCTGCGTGTCAGCCATGGTTGTGTCTCGAAGATCCTCTCCAGGTACGTTTGTGTGTGTGCGTACGGGTGTGTGTGCGTGCGTGTGGGAGAAAGATCCACCTCCATGGACAGGCTAATGGCAGACTCCTTCCCTAAAGGTACTACGAGACAGGCAGCTTCAAGGCTGGTGTGATCGGAGGTTCAAAACCAAAGGTGGCGACTCCTCCGGTTGTGGAAGCGATCGCTGCCTATAAGCTCCAGAACCCGACCATGTTCGCATGGGAGATACGCGACAAGCTGTTGGCCGATGGAATCTGCGTGCACGACAACGTCCCGAGTGTGTCCTCCATCAACCGGTAGGTGATAGAATCAGCTTCACAACACCCTAGTGTACCTCTACAACGCATCCCAATCTCTCTCTCTCTCCCGTAGCATCGTGCGCAACAAGGCAGCGGAGAAGGCGAAGTACAGTACGCAACGAACGGACACCAGCAGTCTCGATAGCCCGCGGATCCTTTCGCGCAACAACCAGCAACAACAGCAAAGCCAACAGCAGGAGTGTCTCAATCAGCAGCAGATGCAAGCTGATCAGGAATCGATGAAATCACCCCAACAACAGCAGCAGCAGGTGGAGAACGTCGCCTCGCAGTCGTACAGCATCAACGGACTGCTGGGGTTGTCGCAGAAATCGCTCTCGGGCAGTAGTTCGAAGCGGCGTCGCATCAAGGAAGACCCTGGTAAGTGATCAAGGAGTCCCTCTGGTGGGCGTTTTTCTCTCATCCTCCCCCGGGCAGGTGTTTCATCGCACTCTCTTCTCTCTATCTTTCCAGTAGACATGAAGGGCAGTATGTTGGGCTGCATCAAGCGTGACAAAGAAGGCAAGGATCTGTCAGAGAGCATGTTGCACGATAGTATAGGCAAGGGTGGTCCAGGTCCCGATCAACCACAACAGCAGGATAAGGGCCACGACCTGTTCGTAGGAGGTGTTGACTTTGTCAGCTCACTTGCGATGGCACAGGATGACGGCAACAACCCAGACAGCCAGCAGACAGGCTTCGGCAGTATGCGTCCAGGAGGTCCAAGGCCTATGAGTGGTAGTCCAATCCGATCGCGAGAGAACGCCCTCTTCCTGCTAGCTAGTGGTGGAGGCGGTGACAAAACCCACAAGTACCATCGAACAGACGAACCCATGCCGACAGGAGTGATCATTGAGGATGATAGCAGCGCCCGAAAGCATCAGCAACAGCAACAAGCCCACCAATCGAGTGATGTGAAGACGGCATATGACAAGCTGTTGGCTGGTGAGCTGGTTCCGGGAGCTGTGAAACGCACTGCCACCGAACCGACCACCTTAACGCAGTCGATCGAGTTCCTGAGCGATATGAACAACAACATCTCTCAGAATCAACACCAAGGGTTCGCTGGTGGTGGTGGAGGTGGCGGTGGTGGTGGTGCGGGTGCGTACGAGGGTGCGTATGGAGCTGCGGATACAGCGGATGCCACTGCCGTCCAGTTGAACCCACACCTAGCCGCCTGTTCGTCCAACTACTCCGCATTCCTGCAGAACACGGATCAGTTCGCGGCTGCTGCGAGTCCGGCTGAGCTCATCTTCCCAACAGCTGCCTATACGCAGTATGCCGCCGCACCTGGGTATGGTACGTTCAACTACAACTCATCGTTCGCCAACAACAACCTGTGCCGGGATCTTGGCCAGATCCATTACCCCGAGGAGCAGTAGAAGATGGCGACGGATTTCGGGGCAGATGGCAACAAACCATCCCCCCACACGTACACAGATCACGCTCTCCTGCGAAAGCAAACCCACACACCCACACATGCATTCCATGCTCCTGTCACACATACTCACACGCTGACACAAACTATATCTCTGACCTCCAGTGAGAGCGCGCGAGGACGCGTTTCGCATTTACGATAGATGAAGTACATTTACCGCCAGCGCGGGCGGAAAAATGGCGACAGTGGGCGGCGTAGGGGGGAGGCTAGGGTGAAGGGCGGCACTCGGTTGCATTTCTCGCCGCCCGTCCCCCATCCCCACCGACCGGCCACCCTGCTAGAAAAGGGATATTTTCGAAAGCTACGTTTTTTTGTCTCTGAAATTTATTAAAATAAAGGCAAATGCTGCACCTAAACCAGACTGTTCGTTGTTGTGGGGTTTTTGGGATGGAAGGTGGGTACTACTTCTTCAAGGACCTCAGGTCTTCTGGAAGAATTAGTGTTCTTGTCGCGTCATTGAGCAACGAAGAAAGTTCTGAATATTTTGAGAAAGGAGAGCGTTATACATCTGCTAAATTGATGCCTACAAGATGGTTGTGTCCTTAGATTGCTGACTTCCGGAAGTTCGATAGATGTCCATGGTATTGTTACAGCGAGTCCAACATGGTATTGTTGGAGCTGGGAGTTGATGCAGACGTCCAGTTGATGACGAGAGACGAGAATTTCATCAGAATGTCCTGTGAAGAAATTCACCTGTAAGGACATCCCATCGCTGTCGTGTTTCTTTCGCTACTACCCCTATAAAAGGCAACATTAAACCGCCCTTTCCGCTATTATTGGTATTGTGGTATTCATTGATTTATTCGCTTATCCTCCATTGCGTATTTTTCTTCTCCCTAACCCCCACGTTGGTTGTCCTCACATGTCACGTGTATGTTTCTTTTTCTGCTGCTCCACCGCGCGTATCCTTCGCCGGTGTGCATCCCTCCATGCCGCATACGCCCGCGTGTGTATGCGCTTGTACGTGTATGTGTGGTACCGCGCACATTTGGTATCATGGTTGGTTGTGTTGCTGCTTTGTCATGTTTGCATTCATTTTGGTATCGTGAACTCGACGCAACGCTAGCCACCCGCGCTGTTTCGCTAGTGTCCATCTTCTCATCCACCCTCACTCGGCTTCGCTCACTCGTTGCCGGTCCTCCCTCCCCAAGGACCTCTGTATCTCTCACTCACGCGCGCACATACACACACGTGCACGCACCTTGTGTCCCTTCCCGCGAGATCGTTGGTTTCCTGTTTTTTTTTGTGTTGCTTTAAATATTTTGTTATTTATAAAGGGAGGAGAATCTGGCGTGGAGATTCGTCCGCGCGCGCGCAACCTGAGAGATTCTGCTGCCGCAAGGTCCGCCATTCGCATTTTGGGTCGAACACCTGCACTTATCCCTCCTCTATCGCCCTTCATTTGACCTCTCTATCGTTGCCTTACTCCTATCGTGATTTCAATCGCATCCCAGCCTCTAACAGCTCTCCTTCTCTCCGACGCACTGGCGCACACATACACACACACACACACACACTCGCCAGGATCCAACGGGTGAAGACTAGATGCGCTGCAACAGTTGATGCGGCACAGTGAACCGTGGACTGAGACGAGCTCCCAACACTCGAAGCTTTAAGCTGCGTGTATACGAGCGATCGTGCACGCACGCGCGCGTGTGTGTGTGTGCGAGGCCAGTGGAAGGACATCGCGGGCTGGCACATCCCTATATAGCCGGTAAGCTCATGCTTCGATGCTGCTGCGGCAAAACAAAAAATCGCTAGCTGAGGAAGGAGTTGTGTGTGAGTGTGTGTGGTTTTTTGTTGTTGTTGTGTGAGAGTTAAGAGTTAATATTACTAGATAGTTCCGCGTTGCCGCCGGCGGTAACGGGTGTGGCCGCGACCGCAGCAGCTGCGGCCGCCGCCGCCACCGCTTCGAACCCCCCGACCAGGCTTTCGACGCTGACGACCATCGGTGGAGGTCCTTCCGGTGGGGCGGGCTCTTCACCTCCTGCCTCCTCGCCCACCAACACCTTCCGGATCTCCGGTTCCTGCTCCACCAGCTGCTCCTCCACCTGCTCCTCTTCCTCCTCCTCCTCCTCCTCCTCCTGCTCCTGCTTCTCCTCTTCCTGCTCCTCCTGCTCCTGTTGCATCTGCGTTTGCTTCTGCTTGTCGTCCTTCTGCTCCCGCTCCGCTTGCTCATCCACCATCACCACCAGCAGCTCCTGCGAAGCCTTCGGCTTGGGGGGTTCGACCTCACCGGGCACATCCTTCTGCTCCATGGGCACATCCTGCTCATCCTGCTCCGGCTTGATCACGGACAGCGTCGCCTTGCTGATCAGCTCTGCGCACACCAACACCGGGTCCTCTAGCGGCGCACCATCATCACACTCGGGTGGTGGTGGCGGCGGTGGTGGTGGTGGTGGAGGTGGCGTAGACTGCACCGGACCGCCCGCCCCATCAGCCGCACCCTCCTCCCGCTCATCATCGTCCCCGTGTGCGGTGCCGTTTGGCTGGGGCGGTTGCGACGGCACCGGTGGAACCGACGGAACCGGAGGTCCTTGCGAGTCCTTCGGCGGTGCCGGCAGACCGGCGGCGACGCTGCCCTTGTTGAGGTTAGTGTAGTTCTTCTTCGATGCATTTTCGGAATGTTGCTCGCCCTTCCACAGGCCATCGGTCGAGTCGTCCGAGTCGTCGAACTGGCTCTTCCACTGTGAGGCCAGCGTCAGGGCACCCTGGTACTTCGGTGTCTGGTACTGGCTCGCGTTGTCGTCGTCGACGATCGCGTGCTGCGTGATCGAGTAGTCCCGGCAGCTCTTGTCGTCGTTGCGTGCGGCGTACTTGTTGCTGGTGGCCGTCGTTGAGCTGCCGTACGATCGCAGGCTCTTGCCGAGCGTTAGGCTCTGCCGCTGGTGTCCTCCGGCCGGCCCGTGTTGCGGGTCGTGATGTTGCTGCTGCTGCCGCTGGGAGCCTCCCGTTTGGCCGAGATCGCGCAGAATGCCATCCGCCGGTGAGTACGACAGGTCGTCCGCTTCCGTCTTCAGCAGCTTCGATTTCAGCTCGAGCGAGTGGTTGTTGGCCTCGGTCGAACCGTGCAGGCCGTGATGGTGATGATGGTGGTGCGCCTGCTGCGATTGGTGGTGCGGTTGTTGATGGTGCGTCTGCTGCTGCTGCTGCTTGTCGAGGGATGAGGAGAAATCCTTGATGTTGACGGGTGGTGCCGTCAGTATCCGCAACCGGTTGCTGCCGTGTTTGGCCGGCTTTGTCATCACCTCCGTGTGGGCCCGCACCAGTGGGATCTCGTTCTGGTGAATAGGGAAACTTATTAGACCCTGCGCGAACGGCGTTCGTGTTGGAAGGCGTTGGAAGGACGAAAACGAAACGATATCCCCCCACAGAAACCCCACGCAAGGATAATAGGAATAGGGATAATAAAAAGAAAGAGAAAAAGAAGAAATGAAGAAAAAAAGAAAACAAATGTCAAACGATTATCACTGTGCATGTGCGAAAGGAAGCGAAAGCGTCAAAGTGTAAAATGGGCTGGTTGGTTCCGGAAAACCCTCTAGAAGCAGCAAACTGCTGCCAACTCATAGGTCTACTCCTCCACCAGGACGTGCTAGAGGCAGACTGCCGTACCTTTACGACCACCATCTCGATCGCGGGAAGTGCGGCATCCGTCTTGGTCTCCTGCTGGATCTTCGCCTCGTTCGGCTCGTGTTGGTCTGCGTGATTGAGGGCGGCCTTGGCGGCGGCGGCAGCGGCGGCCGCCGCTGCTGCCGCCGCCCCGCCCGCCGCATGCACGTTCTGCGGTTTCATCGATTCGATCGGCTCCGTATGCAGGACCTTAGCGGAGTCCAGGATCGGTTTGCGTTTTTCCTGCGTGAAATAGAGAGAGCGAGAGAGAGCGAACGAAAGTGGAACAGGATGAGTATCACGTGTCGAAGGACCCACGGACGTTTCGTACCTCCGTCATCTCGACGTCCTTATGCTTTTTGATTAGTTCACTCTTCGGTACAGCTGCGTTGATGGCTTTGGCTTCGCCGGCACTGTAGTCGGCGTTGTTCTCCCAATCGAACGGGTCTGTTTCCTTCACACCACGGCGCTTCATGCACCGTTCGAACAGGGAAATCAGCATCTGGAGGTATTTCGAAGGTCAATAGAGTGCAGAACGCAAGCATAAGAACCACCGTCACTTACCGCGTAGTCCGGCTTATCGGCGTAGTTAAGGGATTGAATATGCTCTAAGAAGTATTTGAAATCCGAAGGCAAGTGCTTGAGTAGCAAACGATGATCATATTTCTCTTTCAACATTCCAACCTACATCGAGAGAGAGAGAGAGAGAGAGAGAGAGAGAGAGAGAGAGGCAGGAAAAGGTGTCAGAACATCGTTGATAGGAACCCACACAGCGTACGTACTTGCTCTTTATCCTTAATTTTACGCCATGGAAGCTGGCCGGTAACAAACTCAACAAGCATATAGAACAACGACCACAGATCGTCCTGGCGGCCCATTTCACGATTTTTGTGCGCATTTAACGAAGCGTACCTGCAAGGCAACAAGCATAAGTAGTAGCATGACTCGACGTGAGGGTTTAGTTGAGCGGTCGTGAGGGATACCTGACGGTTCCGCGGAATCCTGCCGCAGCTCGGGGACATCGCACCTCACCCGTACCGGTAGTGTACTGTCTAGCTAAGCCGAAGTCCAGCATGTAGATTCTACGACTAGTGAGCGGTAGTCTTCCTATGGCAAAGTTACTCTGCGAAAGAGAATCGAAATGGGAATTTTATAAGCAACCTGCTCTACCCTTTCCGATGAATCGGCATATGCGGCCCTTACTGGTTTGATATCACGATGAAGGAAGCCGACCGAATGGATGGATTCGATCGATTTCAGTATTTGGAGGCCAATCCGCAGTGTCGTGCTGAGCGAGAAGGCACCACGGGCCTGCGAACGCCTCAGCTCGGCCAAGTTCTTGCCCTGCAGCTGCATCACAACGTAGTTGAATCGATCGTTACGTCCGCAACCGATGAACCGGCATATATGCTCCTTGCCTGCAAGACACGTACGGACAAGCGTACAGCAAAGAGGTCCGGTGTACGGTGGTGTGCGTTCGCACTTTCTGCGAACCTACCTTGCAGCTTCTTCAGCACGGCCACCTCCATCTTGAGGACCTGCTTCGGCTGGCGAGCCGATTCGACCTTCAGTGCGACCTGTTCGCGGGTGATCAGATCCTGACCCTCGTAGATCTCGCCGAAACCACCGCCGCCTATCTTCTTCAGCACCTGCAGGTCGACAGGCAGGTCGAGAGCATGTTAGTGAAACACTGGATCAGATAGAGGGCAGGTCGCCGTCAGTGGGGTCTTACCTTCCATCGCTCCTTCACGACGTGGCCGGCCTGCAGCAGATCATCCATCTTGGGTACGTCCGGGCTGCGGTGTTTCGCGGCGCTCGTCACTGTGGCGGCTGTTGTGGGGAGGGTTAGTCCTGCTCGGATCGGGAACCTCACTAAGCACTGGCGTCCGGCACCATACGACCACTAGACGGCGTATGTAGCGGTCAACCGAAGGTGTACATCGCTTCCACACTGATCTGGGGGACTGGGACGTCAGCGGACGGCCGATGGAAGATGCGGAGCACGGGGTGCGCTTGCTAACTGGCTGTAAAAAGTGTTGCGTGAAGGTTCGATATAAGGCAAGGCTCTAGGGCTCTCGCTTTTGGAGTGTGGGGTCCTTCACTGCTGCTAGTCGTCATTCCCCAACCGACACTAGCAGGAAAGGACCCCGAAATGTCTGGAACCTAAACGAGATTCTGCTGGATACCGGTTCTACCACTAGCAAGGCTCCCGGATCTGCTGTCAGGCTCCACCAATATGCACTCTCAACTCCCAATGTGCATTGACCTTCAGCGTTTTTGGGCAGCTTCGAAACTAACGTGTACAAAACGTTGGAAGCAATTCTGAGGCTGTCACGTCGAAACCTATCAAGCTGTGGTTTTGTACACCTAGAGCCACACACGCGCGCACACACACACACACGCGGGTAATCACTACGGTTCTTTGTTGCGACAATCGCCCCGATGCACCCGATGAGCGATACAAAGGACTCTGGAGTGATTCCGTCAGCTGTGGAGCCGCAGACCTAGCTCGATTGTGAGCACTTGCCGCATTGCTCAATCCGTGCCATTGGCTCGGGTTTCCTTTCGTCCTTTCGAGCACACACACGTGTGTGTGTGTGTGTGCGCGTCCTTATGGGCGTGCGTGCACACGCGCCTGTGTATGTGCGTGCGTGTGTGTGTGTGTTGGGGTGCTGATCTCGTGAGCTGAGCAAACGATGCGTGGAAATGGAAGGTGTTCAATCGCACAGTCACTTGCTGCTCACTGTCACTGGGCACGGGAACGTGTCCTTTGGGGGTTTTCGTCCTTTTCGTCGAATCACCAACACTGGCCCGTGTCCTTAAGGGCTGCTCAGGACAGTGTGGCTTTATCTTGTGCAGTCCCTTGCTGGTGGAAAATCGATACGTGTCCGAAGGAGCAGCAGTAACATCGAACCACCCCACGAAAGGAGTGCGCTCACATTCTCGCTCTCACTCTCTCTCTCATTCGCTCGCTGCATATCCTGCTCGAGAAAAAGCCCGTGGGGCAGCTCGCTCCTTTCGACGTGTGCGCGTTCGCCTCGCTGTGTGTGTCTTCTCCATCGGTTAGGAAGAAGAGCAAGAAGAACCACACAAAGCCGCACACAAAGGGGAGAGAAAGTAAACCCAGCCAGTGTGGGGGTGTGTGAGCGAGAGATCCGAAAAGCCCGAGCATGACAGCTCCCGGATCGCGTGCCTTTTTCACCGTGCGAAATGGGAAAAGCTTTGCCTAGAAGCCTTTTTTTTGTTGATCCTGTAAGCATGGAATTAAGATAAAGGAGCTCCCACAAGAGGAAGAAGGAAACCACCAAAGGGGAGCACACTGGTGAGAGAAAGAGAGAGAGAGAGACTAGGAGAGTACAGTGTGAGAGAAAGCTGCGCCGAAACAGGGCAGGGCGCTTTGGGAGGTGTCCTTTGGCGTTCCAGACCCGAACCGCTAATCCTGTTCGGTTGTCACGCGAAAAGTTGGGCGTTTTTCCTCCGAAAAAAAAGCCATAAAGGAAAAAGGATAAAACAATCGACTTCCAGGAGCCATCGCATCGTCCTCACGGAAGAGGCACAAACATTAGGCGTTAATGTGAATGGGTTGTTTTACTCAAATTAATGAGAAAACGCACCCACACACACATGCACACATGCACACGTGGTAACCACAGGGATTGCGGATGACTTCAGCGACAGGCGACGTCACACGTTCGCGTGTGAACGAGCGAATGTCCTTGCGAGCAGGACATTCCGCCCCCTTTTTTCTGGCACCTTGGCACGTTGATGAAGGCGTTTGATGGAGCTGCCCCGAAACGCGTTGAATGATTGGATCGTTTGTTGAACGTTGCTTTGATTGAAGCAGCCCCACCAGGTGGGATACGAAAAGGACCTGCGTCAGGATGCGTGGATCCTGGTGGATGATGTTTCGGCCGTATGCTCCAACAGAGAACCGTTCTTGTGTGTCGGAATACGTGAAGTTCCTTTCTCTGAACTCTTTATTGTTCACTCAACACACACACAGACGCACACGTGCACACACGTCACGAAAGGACGAAACCGAAAAGCAGCAGATCCGCGAATCCTTTCGCAGGTTGCAGGCTCGAAATCGATTCACTAATCACGCTATCCCCCCCCCCCCCCTTTTCTCACACATGTGCGCACGGAGAGAGCGAGAGGTTATGCGAGAGAAATAAAGAGAGAGAGAGAGAGAGAGAGGCACATGGTACTGCTCCCCTTTTTTTTGTTGGAACGGAACGAAACCTCGGAAGAAGGCTGCTTTGCGGTCTCAAGGGGGGGGGGGTTTGCTTGTTTTTTTCTTTTTAAATTTCTCATCAGCCCAAGGACCGGGAAGGACCTTTCAGGCCCTTCAGGGAATGGATGCACCGAAGCGTTATCGGTCCCAGCATTAATGTGGGTCGCGCCCGGCAAACGTCCCTGAAGAAGGTGTCTTTATCGAAGCTTTGTTGCGGGGTTTTCTTTTCTTTTTCTATTGTGCTGCCCATTTTCCACCGACCCCGGCAAACGTTCGGCCTGACGTCTTTGTGTCTATGTGTGTGTGTGTCTAAGGACAGCAGAAGACAGCGGGTTTGCTGGGAGGGGGAGGAAGTAGGCCAAATAGGGTGGCAAAAAGGAAATGGACCCACGCTTCCGCAAAACGCGGAGTGTTCCGCTTTTGGATTCGTTTTTCATTTTTTTTTTTTCATTTTTGCTTTCTCTCCTCTTTTTCCTCTTCAGCCCTCTTTATTTCCTGTGGTTGTTGAAGCATTTTTTTTCCTCCTCTTTTCACTTCTGGTATGTGAGTGTGATTTCCCTGTACCCCCACCGCCTCCCCCACCCCCCTCACCCCGTTCCCTGAGATGTTTGAACGGCAATATAAATAGCATTTTGCCCGACACCTGCAGACACAATGCTGCTTCCCGCACCTCGTTCGCACGCATTTTCAGCGAAACCGCTGGGGGAAAGGGCAAACAAACGGAGGAAAAGGGCGCAAAGAAGCCACCCCAGCTCCCTCCCCCCCATTTTACCCCTCCCAAGGTGGGCAATGGCCGTTCGTTGCTCGTTTTGGTCACACTTGACGTGATTACCCAATGCCGACTTTTCTCTGGCCGGAAATCGATCGTTGCGACCGACCGGCACCCCGTGGCGAGGGTGGGAAGCGGATGGCTTCCTGCCCTCGGAGGTCCTTTCCCACCCACCACCAAACCACACACACACACGCACACGGACACACGAACACGCGGGTTGCCAGGTCAGGTTTTCCACGAGTTCACTCGCGTACGTGGAGGAAAATTGGCCACTCCACGCGGACTGGTGGCGTTTCCGGTTCACCACACACACACGCGCACACACGCACACGCACTGTCCTTTGCGGGTCCTTTGACTTCCCTTGTGCCGGGATTTCCCAGCTCTTCTTCTTCACACTCCCCCTGGGAAACGAACGCACCACACGTCCGTCGCTGCTGCACGACCAACTCCGAGGCGTGCGTGCGTGCGTGCTTGCGTGAAAAGTCGCCTCACTGCGGAGTCGCGCTCGGACGGAAAAATTACCCCCTTTCGCGCTTGTCGCGGCCCTGCTCCGAACTGCGATGATTTTCACGCCCGTTTGCCGTACCTGCGCACTGATGACCACCACCAAAAATCCCCGCCAAGGAGCTGTGGTGCGCGTGTGCGTGCGTGCGTGACAGCATGGATGTGTGCGCGCGTGTGTGTCCCGGGTGTCTCGGTGAATCGGGCTATGGCACACCGGAACCGTCGTTTTCCCGCAATCCCGGCCACGAACGAAACGAAAACGGATCTCAAGGCGAACCGGTGTCTCGTGTCTCGCGAGGTGGTTCTTTGTTGAACGGCTGACCATTGGTGTGCCACCGTGGACAAAGGCGAACCGTTGGTGGTTGACCGTAACCCAAAAACGGGACACACCTCCTAAAAGGCGCGCTGAATCCGGATCATGCCAAGGACTCGCTGTTTTGCGGCACAGCGCCCCTGGTTACGAGAGCGAAACCAGCAACCAGGAAGTTGGTGACCAAACTGGTCCTGAGGAAATAATGGTGGAAAATGGGAAATGGGGCTCAATGAAAACTTGCTCACAAGTCACCTGCAACCGAATGGCACTCGCGAGACTCGTGCACACGCACCCACGCTGCTTCACTGAACGATTGTCCCTAACCGCGATTGTCCCTAACCGAGGATTATTTCCTTCGCGAAATTTGCACAATATTCGACATCACTTCGAGCAGTGCCTAGCTCGCAGGCAGCACCGATCAAAACAATCGCGCGCACTCACACACACACACACACACACACACTGACTCACAACCGTAGGCGCTCCCGTTGTCACTCGATATGTCATTCATTTGACGGCGGGCTCGCGTTCATCCGGGCTTCGGAACATCCGGGGTGGTTCAAAAATGGCATAGATTTGAATTTACCAGCATATCGAGATAATAAAGCGTTTGCTGGTATGCTTTGTGTTGTGTGCTATTTTTCTATAAATTTACTCTACCTATTGATGTGCTTTCAAAAAGCCGGATGATCGAGAAGAGCTAGGAAAGCATATCAGATGACATGAAAAAAAATCGTCGGTAAAAGCTAAGCTGCTACAAATCTGTTTCAGCTAGATAATCTAATAACTGCTAGGATTTGCAGGTTGATGTGGTGTTATGAAACAGGATGCTCGACAAAATTAAAGTTCCATGAAGGAATGTTCGAGGTATTACAGTCTCTCAAAGCGGCAATGGCGAGGCGTCGTAGAAGAATAAAACATTGGTACAAGAAAGTATGTCAGAATGCCTACTATTGGTTACTATGGACAACTATGCTAGTTGCTATGGGCAACGAACGAAGAGTTCTTTGATACGCTTGAAATAATACGTCTTGAGGAAGCTTCTACGAGTGGTTATGCTTTAAACGAATTACAGGTACTCTATCTTCAGATGCTATCCTTCAAGCGATAATTCGAGAAATTGCTTCAAAGCGATTTTATTTTGATGTGAAAAATGAACAAGTGGAAGCGTCTTTCGCATTTAAAATTAGTAATTTAAGAAAAACCCTTGGTTGTCAATATAAAAAATAATGATTGAATGGCTATTATTATTTCAAACCATCCTTTCTAGAAGCTTATGTGTATGGCTTATTTTTAATTTACAGGTATAATTTAATTGCAAGAATTGTTGTCAAGATTATATATCCTTTAATTACAAAAAATATTACTGATTCGATGTTATTTACGAGCAAAACAATTCCTTTGCTGACTGCTTTTACAAATAAGCACCATGCAGGGGGCAGTTTAAATCGATTGTGGGATGTTCACATCGCTGGCACTCATGCCGTGCAACGAACTTTCACCAAAAGTGAGTGCAGATTCCGTAACTCACAGGGGTTTGTTTTCAATTCAAGTGGCACTCATTTTGAGTGGTGATGGTAAAGCCAGGGTGAAATGAAATGAAGGAATAATTAAATATTTTTATATAATTTATCTTTAACCTTTCGTACATGATACGATAAAGTTAGTCTATAGAAAATGTTTAGGAAGTCACTTTTATTTATTTCTATGTATATTCTTTATCGTAAGCTGATTAAATAATGTAATTAGTTGTTTTTTTAACGATAAAATGAACTCATCGATCGGTATTCCACTGAGCTGTTTAACTAAACCCCAGTTCATTGAGTCAAGCAACTCTTGGGTGCCCACACTCAAACTGAGTTCCGAGTAGTTCATGAGTTCACCACCCACGTTGGCAGGAGCGCTACCGTCGTTCATATCTCACCACAGGACGAGTGCAGCACGCACTGGAAAATGTGCAATTGAAAACGTGTTTGAATTCGCGTGCAGAGAAAAGCAGCGTTTCAAGTGTAAAAATCGTGACAAAACTCGAGTGGGACCGCAAACACGACGGAACTGGAGCTGAATTCGTAAGTACAGTGGTTTTGATAAACGGCAAACGCGAAAGTGCAGCCCAGACGGCTCAACACTAAGGGGAGCTCATTAACGTATTTTGTTTAAAATGCTAACATCGAAAATGGGCCCACTTCGTTTGCTTGGCTGGAAGAAAATTCCGCTGTGTCCGTGATGTTGGAGGCTTTTTTGAGATAAAATAAGGTTTGTTTTTTCCACCTCCAAGTGGTGGCCACCCTTGGCCAAGTGTTGGCCGTTGCAGCCGCGAAAAACGGTTCGCTAAAATTCAAATTTTCCACCCGAAAACGGGCTTCCAAAAATGCTTTCTCAAAATCGATTCCACACCACGCGAGGGTCACTTTTGGATGAATTCCACGTAAAAAAAAGAAAACTCCTTCCTAAATGTAGCCTGGTGGAGTGTTCCGGTTGTAACACCGAGAAACGTGGTGGAAGTAATCCGGACCAGTACCAGTAAAACTGTCGTTGCTTTCAGCATTATGTTCCCTTTCTCCTCCTTGCAAGTCGAGTATAGCAATTTCCACCGTTCATCACAAATCATGTCGAACGCCCTGAGCATGAGCAACTCCGGCTTTCCGCACTCGTGGATCGTCTCTGGGCAGGACTTCTGCCCGATCACGTACTCCTCCATCCAGGGTCACAACACGGGCGTTGCGAGCAACCTGGCGACGGTCGAGCCCGGGTAAGTACGGCTTTACATATTTCAGACACCTCTGGGAAGGGTTTTGGCGGCTTTCTAACACCTACGTACGACTCTTCTACCAGCCTGATTGAGCTGCGGAAGGAGAAGTCACGCGATGCGGCCAGGTCACGCCGGGGAAAGGAGAATTACGAGTTCTACGAGCTGGCGAAGATGTTGCCTCTACCAGCGGCCATCACTAGTCAGCTTGACAAGGCCTCCATCATTCGGCTGACAATCAGCTACCTGAAGCTGAAGGAGTTCAGCGAAAATGGTGTGCCGTCCTGGTGCAAGGAACCACTCGGTTTCCAGAGCTACAACGCACCGCAGTACTTCAACGAGATGTTCGAGACACACCTCGGGACGCACATCCTGCAGTCGTTGGACGGGTTCGCCATTTCGACTGGGGTGGATGGACGCTTCCTGTACATCTCTGAGACGGTTTCCATCTACCTTGGATTGTCGCAGGTTGAGATGACGGGCAGTAGTATCTTCGATTACGTGCACAAGAGCGACCATGGTGAGGTAGAGCAGCAGTTGGGGATCAAGAAAGGCGCAGAATACGCGGCATATGGCGGGTATGGTGATGAACCACCAGAGAAATCTACTGTGCTGAAGCTCGGCAAGGATGCGCCAGGTACTAAGGGCCTGTTGCCGGGTGAGTCGTATGAGGGCGATGACCGGGCGTTCTGCATTCGCATGAAGTCAACGCTCACCAAACGTGGCTGTCACTTCAAGTCATCTGGCTACAGAGTGATTCTGCTCCTGTGTCACCTTCGCAAGAAGGGTCCAGCGGCGGTGGGTCAGGGTGTCGGTGTAGGGGCAGATGAGTCATCGCATGGTGACAAGCAGACGGTGATCGGGATGGTGGGGATCGGTATTGCACTGCCTCCACCGTCTCTGCACGAGATCAAGCTCGAATCGGATATGTTCGTCTTCCGGACCAGCCTCGACCTCACAATCATTCACTGCGAGAACAGGTAGGTGTGGAAGGGAGAAAGGGTACCTTCAGTGGGAAATTTGAACCAATTGCCATGCCCCTCGATCTCACTGTTCGGTAGGATTTCCAGCTTTCTGGATTACACTGCTGACGAGCTGAATGGCAAGAGTATTTACACCCTGTGCCATGGACAGGACGCACATAAGCTCAAGAAGAGCCACAGTGAGCGTAAGTACATGTCCTCTTATCGGTCATGACAAAGCACTAACCTCTACCAACACTGGATGCTTACAGTCATCCAGAAGGGCCAGGTGTTGACACCATTCTACCGCATACTGAACAAGAACGCGGGCTACTTCTGGATTCAGTCCTGCTGCACGATGGTTTGCCAGACGAAGAATATGAACGATCAGACGGTGATCTGTGTCAACTACATCATTACGAAGCCCGAGAAGGAGAACCTGATTTTGGACATCTCGCAGATCCCGTCGGCGGCAGGTGTATTGGGTGACTACTCGCACCACGGGAAGCCACCTGGCGGTCCAAAGAAGCCTCCTCCGTCGTCGTCAGCTGAGTATGAGCTGGATGGAGGTGTTGGAGCGTCACACCACTCAACACACGGTGGAGCCGCAGATGGATACCACCTGGATGGAACCGGCCACGTCGATCACAAGGAACTACTGGAGAAGTCCGGTCTCGGAAAGAATGCTTACGGTTCGGATAAGGTAGGATCTCTGGCGATGCCATATGGAACTCCTAACGACAAGAAGGACATTGACTATAAGGACAAACTGATGGAACGTGAGAAGGGTTGCAGCAACAGCAAGGTAAGGCAGTATTCTAGGGTTGACAGGATCTCGTGGATCTGTGCCATGATGGTTCTGCTACTGTTTGATGTGTTGCACACCAACTAAGCCATATTCGCCCATCAACATCGGTTCCATTTCAGCATCAGCGGCTCAAGAGCGGTAGCCCGATGATGGGTTTGTCAACCGAGAACGGCACGCTGGAGAAGAAGACGACAGGTGGCAAGAAGAGTGTCAACAACCGGGCCAGCGTTATCCGCGTGCTGAGCAAACCGTCCAAGAAGGTGTTGCAGGAGTCACACTAGGACACCCTGTACGATCAACCCTACTAAGGGACGAACCTACCATTCGGGGACATCGAGTCAACGATCCAGCTTCTGCAATCAACCACTCAATCGAGCGAACTCCCGCTTTCTTTCAATGCCACAAACAGACACACCAGCACGGTTAAGTTACATGATTCGTTTTATTTCGCCGGCTTACACATTGCCATACCGGAAATGGAGGGAGGACTGACTCGCGTCGGTTGAGTAAATTTAAAGAAAAAAAAATTATCCTAACATGTTCGAAACAGGGCGTAGAAGGGCATACAAAGAGGAGCGGTAGAATAGAGCAGGGGAAAATATATTTAAAAAATCGAATGCTGCTCGAATGCGACAAGCGGAATGGTGACCGGAAGGCCTTGACCTTGGCCGGTCGAAATGCTTCTTGCACATCCTTTTTACACGCGCTCACGCTCCTTACTATACTATAATCTTGTGTAAAGCAATATCGAGTCGAGAGATTTAGATGTAAAAAAACGAAACCATAATATTACACACCGAAAACATGTGCAAATGCATAAGTCGCGATAAATATTATGAGATATTTGCGCTCATTAACGTATGAAGAGGCGAAGAGCGAATTCGTTAGAGGATAATTATTGCAACTGATAATGATAATAATAATTATTATAATAATATTAATAAAACACTCACACTCACTACCGTAGGCGCGTAGTAGGCGTATAAATTAAACGAATTACTCAAAGACCAGAACGGCCGAAACTGAAGGATAAATTATCATTATCGCCTACACGCGAGGCCGCGTCGGGCTTCGAACCGTTAATAATAGGGGGTTTAAAAAAAGGAAGTAATATTAATTGGAAAAGTAATCTGCTTCTACGTCTCTCTATCTCGTGTGCCGAAACAGCTGCCCTCGACGCCTGACTATAGCTCCCGCAACCGGAAACGCATCCTTGACAGTACTTCCTAACACCGTGCCGGTACACGTTTACATCGTCTACATTTATCTAAGGAGCCGGCGCTCCTGGAAGATACGGATCATCGTCGTCATCGTCGTCGTCATCGTCTCGGAAACAGGCTCTACCGGTGTTCACTTCTTCTTCTTGCCCTTTCGCTTCTTCCGCTTGTTAGCCCCGGTGGCTCCGGTAGTTGCTGAAGCTGGAGGCGGTGGAGATGGTGAGGCCCGCACAGTAGTGGTAGTGTCGTCAGCCACTCTCACAGGCATCATACCATCGGTTCCGGCATTTCCGTTTCGCTGGTCATCCCGCTCCTCATCCTCATCGTCCTTGTCATCGTCCTTGTCGTCGTCCTCGCCATCACTGCCGAACACCGCACGCAGCTTCTCCGACTGCAACGACTGCTGATACAGCTGGCCGGAATGGTTGTCGAACACCTGGGAAAAGCCCTCGGCGTTCGGGTTCGTTATCACCTCGCAGTCACGATAGGACGCGTCCTCTAGCAGCTTCTGGTTGTACTTCCGCTGTTGCTGCTGTTGCTCCTGTGCGAGGTCACTCTGATGGGTGTAGAAATCGTTGATGAGCCGTTCACGCACCATAAACACCGTCCCGATTGCGCCCGTCTTCTCCTCGTATCGTTCCGGTTCCTCCTCCTCTTCCAGCTCCAGCTCTTCTTCTTCTTCCTCGTGATCTTCCTCTTCTGCAGTTCCATCGGCAGCCTGCAACGCCGCTATCTCGTCCTCTGTCAAACTCCGTGACAGGCTCTGCCGCACCTTCTCGTTCTGCTTCAGTTCGCGCAGGACGTGCTTCATCTTGTCGTTGATGGACTCGTACGCACCATGTTCATACGCAAACCGGCCGTATTCGAGCGGGTTGGCTGCCAGTGAGTCATCACCGTACGCAACGTCGTTGTACCGGCCAATAGCGATGTCATGCGGATGACCATCACCTGCCAACATTGGGTTGATTACCTCCACGATCGTCTGCAGAGGGACCGCTTCCGGTTTCTGCGGCTGTTCGGTCTGTGTCTCCTCTGTAGGTGTTGCTACAGGTTCCTGCCCAGGTTTAGTGTCTCGTTCGCCATCCCCAGACGAGGCATCTTCCAGCTCGAACATGATGATCTTCTCTCTCATCGTCTCCACCTGTAACGAGTGGCAAAAGGGATGTGAATCACCACACACAAAATGTAAATCGCAGACAGGGATACCTCTTAATGTGAGGTAATTTAAGGTATATAATGAAAAATAAAAAAACACGCGGTGCTGATGATCGGAATAAACCAACGAACGGAACAAAAATGGCGCAGGATCTAGTGTACGTGGAGGAGCAGGTGCATGCAGCGCTGTCTTGATAAGCGTTCAGGAGACTAACTGCTTCCGGCTACGTTTTGCAACTAAACCCTAACCTAATCCCACCCAGGATGTCTCACTACGTGTCCGGCTAGTCTACAGTCTGTTCGGTGCGTTGGGAGCGAAGCGAGCTTGCGAAGAGGCCTACATAAGCGACGTCTGCGAACTACTGCGAACTGGAGTGCCACTACGTGTGGTGCGTGGGATGTGGGTGTAGGTGTTCGTGGGTGTATGTGTGTGTGCGTTTCGTACGTAGATACCACAAGGCCCACATTCTAACCTCGGTTTCGATGACCTTCTCAATGTACTCAACGGTTCGTACACCTCCACCGGGAGCCTCTTCGGTGCGGCGGGTCACCTTCTCTTCTACGATCGTCTCCGTTTCACGCACGACCACCTCGTTGCCCGGTCGCGACTTCACTGCGAGCCGTGGGAATCGCTGATGCAGCCGATCGGTGCCATCCTCCGTCAAGTCGTCGATGTCCTTGCCGTCGTTGTACTCACGTTGTACCAGCTAACGTGGGGTTTGTGTGTGGTGGTGTACGAATTACAAGGGTCACCGAAAGGACAGGGAAGTCGAGAGTCAAGAAAGTGTTGGGGGGTGAGAATAAGGACACAAAAGGACGATCCAGGCGTATTTTGGGGAGCATTTTCATCGCATCGCAGGGGTTATGCGATGCTTTTCGACGTTCTAGACAACTAGTAGCTAGTTCACACAGGTGACATTTCTATTGCTTACTTACCTCTTCGTCGATGGTCGGTGGTGGGGAGCTTCGGGTCGATTGTTGCCGTTGGGTTGACAACCCGATACCATCAACACTGTCGTTCACGCTTGCCTCATCACCAGATGTATTGGAGTTTATTGTCTGGATCATCATCTGTGCCTGTAGAGCGTCACTTTCGAGTGACTGCAGAAGATTCTGCCGCCAGACCTCTCGTTTCTAAAAAAATAGGAGTAATTGTTAGGTTCTTCGTTGGAGTTAAGATCCTTGCTTACATACCTCCTTGTCATTGATTGGTGGAGGAGATATCCCTGTCGGTTGTTGATTGGCATCACCGTCAACGATATCACCCGCACTCGCAGACGATTCGTTGTTCAGACCAGCGGCGTTCATCGTCTGGATCATGATCTGAGCTTGCAGGGCGTCGTTCTCAAGTGATTTTAAACGCGCCTGTCTCCAAGCCGCCCTCTTCTGAGCTCTGCAAAAGGTGTAAGACAGCGTTAGGTGTGTTTGAAAGTAAGATGGCAGATCCAACCTACCTCAGTGCCCGTATCTCGGACGGACTCAGCTTGGACTCGTCGTACTCCGGTGGCAGACAGTTGCTGGCACGAGCCCTCTTCTCGGCATTCACCGTTCGAATTGGAATTCGACTCATGGGTGTTTTGACAAGTGGTGACGTCAGTAGCGATCCTGACACCCTGGATTCATCGGCAACTCCGGATCGTACAGAAGACTCCTCCCTGGTAGATGTCCGCAGTACGTTCCCCCCACGAATGCACACCACCACCAGTTTGGTTAGGTGTGTGCACGTTTATTGAGGCGTACATATGTTTTTTTATATGTCATTCGGTTTCGTTTACCATTTTATTTGGGTCGGGGTTTGTTTTTCGGTAATTGGTTTCGTTCGGCGCCGTTCACGATTGTGAGGTTGCATTGTTAAAAGGGGTGAGATTGAGGTTTCATATCCAAATATAAGTTAGATGTCGCAAGCGTACGCGCAAAGCCGGGGACATATTTTGAGCGCGAATGAAAGCATGTTCAAGCGTGCCGCCGGGCTCGAGGGGCACCAGAAGAAACACAGACAGATAGAGCGAGGAAGAGTGACAGAGAGAGAGAGAGAGAGAGAGAGAGAGAGAGAAAGATAGAGAGAGAACGCGATAAGGTGTGTCAGATGGATATGCCAATTCTGGTCGCAATCATTTTCTTGCTCGTCAAATAACAGCAAGGACCAAAATTTCGACATCCCACCTCCTCTTAAGGTAGCCACAGCTGGCCCAGTGATCGGTAACACTTCTATTCCTTCGGCTCTTATTCTTTTTTGTTTTCAACAGAGCGCTATGCCACACGAAGGCTCTGCCATCTAACTGTATTGAGTTATTGGGTGGAGAGTAGAGTAGGAGAAGGTAAGGGAAATTTACAACACCCACAACGGTCCCGAAATTCAAAATAGTGGACAGGGAAGCCATGAATCCCATCAGAACTCTCTAGAAGTAGCGAATAAATTGTATAAATATATAGAAAATAACAACCCCTCTAACCCTACTTATTACAAGTATGATGCGGGATAATGATAGGAGGAAATGAAAGAGAGACAGAGCGTATTGCAAGCATACAATAATTAGTTTTATTATTATCACTAAAAATCCATTCAAGAGGTATTTACAAAAAAATATATATTTCGAATGTCGACGAATGAACGAAATAAAATTAGGGATAGTTTCGTTTGATTTGGCTACCGCTCTGTTATCGATTGGCCACACGTTGTCGTAATATACGTGTATGATACATTCATATGTGTAACAGTAGCAGCTAAAATACGGACAGATTAAAATCGAAACAGTTTCATACGTACATGTAGTATCGATTGTCGATCGATCAAGGGAAGGTTCAACAGTTTGAGATGAATGCCGGGACTACCCTACCGAAGGGTTGGGCTGTTCCCGAACATTCCCTAGCTATTGCTGAGGTATAACGCATGCTGCAGTGAAGTGCAACTGAACTAGCTTAAGTCTATGACACGATAAGTGCTTGATGCAACGAGACAGGCTTTAACATGCAGAAACAACATTCAGCGCGACAATGAATGTACAGCGCGGTCCAGAGCGCAATCCTCTAGGTACGAGTGGCTTGGATAAGTCATTGCTAGACGAAACTTCGTCACAAGGATTACAACAAACGCTTAAACAAAAAAATATACTTGGAAAGGATTCTTGCATCTTGCTCCGGGAGCGAGAAGGGCACAGACTCGTCAGTGAGCTGGTGTAAACTATTCTCATCTAACAGATACCTACACTTAGACAAAACATGGACACGTTAAAATAAAGTTAAAAAGCCGGGAATCCACCTTTCCGTAGGGTGGAGTGGTTCCCGTCTACTGGCTACCTCGTTAGGTGTATACGATTCGTCACGTAAAAGAAGAGGAATGTACGGTGGAAATTATAGAGAGGGAAATCTTAGCTGCAGCACATACGAGGCGTGATGCGCCAGGAAAGCGGACACGCATTCGTGACAGTGACAGATGGAAGAGATAGGCTAGAGATAGGCAAACATGGACAACAGAGCGCCCAATGCAGCACGAGTGAGCGTGACGTCCCGATCAGGACCGCTGTCACGCAGCGGATGTGGTTTCGTTTGGATTCTTGGAGTGGGAGAGTTGGTTAGTGCATCGGGGATTTATGTTCTAAATACAGCGTCAATTTCTGCCAACGGGTTCCTGGAGGAAGTACAAGGTGAAAAGGTTAGGTTTAAATCAGCAACTATTACACACTAGTACGAACAAATCTTAATACGTAGACGCGTGTAGAGTGTCTTTAGAGGTAAGTGGATAGCTAGACAGTTTGTGTACTTATGTGGCTGTAAGAGAGTGATTTGTGTTCTTATCTCCGCGCACGCGATTAGTAATCTAGTGTTATTCCTGATACGTCATAAAACGAGAGCTAGACAGATGAATAGATAGATAAAGTCCAAAGTGAGCACATCCCAAAAAAGGAGCAACAAGATCATAAGAACGCTAGTGTAAAAGCGGTAATCTATGGCCAGCTAGCCCGTTGGAAGGATAAAAACCCTCGACCACTAACGGAACGGTGCGAGATAGGGATGGTAGTGGTGAGTGAGATGCATCGCCCGAGCTACTGCTACGTCTCCACTCTAACTCCTCGCTCGTCCTCGGTTCGTGCTAAAGCGGACCCGAGAGGCTCTTGCGTACTTTGCGGGAAGGGCACGATTGGCGGCTCGAAGGGCTCGTCCCTGGTCAGTACGTACCTCATGTTATTGTCATTGATGTCGGACTTGTCCCCAGGCGTGATCGCCTTATCCGGCTCTCCAGAATCTGACCGATCGTCTTCATCATCCTCGTCGTCCTGATCTGCACCGAAACGCTGGTTTACACCTAGCGTTGCGATCTTGCGCTCCTCTTCCTGCCTTAACTTTTCTACCTCATCTTGTGATAGAAAGGAGAAGACTTTATCTGCAATGAGGAAAACGAGAAGTGCATCAAGATAAGCGAATTATACTGTGCGTGATGTGCTTCAAACCTGATTTGGGAGTGGGTTTCTGCTGATCCTCCATTGCGTTCTCGAAGAAGCGCTTCTTATCTGACACACTCTTTGGCGTCTTCGGTCCCATCGGAGGTGACTGTGGAGAAGGAGTCAAGAACAAACACATTCAGTAAACAGCTGCAAAGAATCCATTGAGGTTGTGGAGATAAATTTGAGGTTTGCTCGATTATGGCAGAAGTCCACAAGATCCATATTCCAGGGTCAGTTCCCACAAGGCAGTTGTTCGGTTGGCCAAGTGGTTGCGATCCTGCTAGGTATCGTTGTGATGTGTGCTGGTGGTGAGCAGGCCGGGTAATGCTGCAAACCCGAACTGGGACAATTGAGGTCCAACATTAATCAAAGAAAACGAAACCCCAAAGCGCATGCACCGGTAAATGGCAGCCAAAATAACAGAAAGAACTCAACTGTGATGTCCACGCTGCTCCATGTTCCAAGGTAAACGAGCTTAGTATACGCTTAAATATAAGTGAGATGGATGGCAAAATAGTTTTGCTATATATTAACACAACAATGAACTCACATTACACTAGGCGTTTCGCGTGCGGAAAATTCCACGAAACCCTCCGAAACAACATGGCTGACATGAAAATCGTCTTCGAATGCAGCTTTGGGAACGACATTTATTCGATAGCAAGAAACTTAGCACGTACCCAGGTTAATAGAAACATGTTAGTAAGAAAAAGTAAAAATGCTACAATACGACAACAACTACTGCTACTGCTAGAACTATTGCACTTCTCATTTTACAATACTAGCTACTGCAGGATCTATGACTCTATCCTCCCGACAATTGAGGTGGTATTGTGGATATGTTTCTCTTTTTTTCGCTGCTTCACTATCGTGCTCGTTAGCTACACATGAGACATACATGAAGAATGAAGGGCGATTCGAAGAAAGACGAGAGCCTGGCAGGATTGCTGCTGGGTTAAAGTGATGTCTTGGCACTGTGCGATGGCGCGCACGAACGGTAGGCAACACGCGTTGAATCTCAATCAACCGATGAGTAGTGAATGATGGTGATGAGGTGATGAGCTTACAACCTAACGATGGCATGACGATGATCCACTCGGTGCCTGCCAGGACCTTGCACCTGTGCGAGTGTGTGTGTGCGCGCGCGCACGTATGTGTTTCTAACATGTCGGGAAGAATCCTTGCTCTTTCTTCCCTCCCGAGACCCCGTGGAGTGGGAACACCCGTCGGTTGGCACTTGCCCTGTGTCCATCTACCACCTACACATACACACGATGCGGTGTTGGAGCGTGTCTGTGTGCGTGGATGTGCGTGTGTTGCGTGCGCTGGAGGCCAACGGTGGTTCGCCCTAGTCGGCTGGCGGCTGCCGAAGCCGTGTCGGAACACTCACCGGCATATGAGCAGACCCCGGCGTATGGCTGACAGGTGGATGTGCAGAAGACACGTACGTGCCACCGGTCATACTGGTCGATGGTACACCGACGTACGCCGGATGGGACACGATGTGGGAGGGCGCAACATGGTGGTATTGGGGGGGCACATACGGCAACGGTGGGCTGGTGGCTGCGAGGGACATGATCGGAGCGTGACTAACAGGTACCGAACCAGAGGCGTAGGTGTAGATGGTGTGTTGTGGAGTCGGCAACTTGGCGTAGTGTACGGGCAGGATCTGCACCGGTGGGTAGATTTGCGCTGGTAGTTGATGGTAGCCGTACTCAGCCGGTTTTAGCTGGTGGTGTTGATGTTGGTGGTGATGCATCGGATCATAGCCGCCAGGAACGTAATGTGGTAAAGGTGACACTGACGAGGAACTGCTGTCATATAAGTAAGGGGATGGGACTCTACCAACCGGTTCACCCGAAAGATGATGATGGGGATGTGGTATCGGTGTTCCCGTGTACTGTGCGTATTGTGCCAACATCTTGTTGCGCACGTCGTTCTCCTCGAGCAACACCTGACGGTGTATTTCGTCCGGTACGAGCAGGTTGTTCGGTGTGTTCTCGTGCACGAACTGGGCCGTTCGTTTGGTCGGTAACGTCTCGAATTTGGCCGACAGTATCTCTAGACGCTCCGTACGAGATCCTACGGACACCTCCCGGATCGTGTTCGTCGCCTCGTCATGCTCACACACCACTAAGTCACCCTTGCCGAACTCCTCCTGCAAAGTACGTGCAGCCTGGTTGCGAACAACCTCAGCTCGTCGGATAGGACCAGCTTTCTCGCCACCAGATGGCGGCTCCGTCGCGTTTCCCAAGATGGCCGTTGCTGAGGTGTCGGAATCGGTGTCGGAGTCGGTTTCGGTGTCGGAATCGGTGTCGGGATCGGAGTCGATGTTAGCCACCATAACCCTTCGCTCAGGATGGCTACCTTCGGGTGTCGAGCTACTGCTGCGAGTCGTCGAAGAAGGGCTACTCGCTCGCAGAATACCTTTCAAGTCAGGTGGAGGTGCAGATCCGGAAAAGGCAGCCCGGGCGTGGTGGAGCGCCGTATCAAACCCGTGTGTGTCCTCGTGCAGGTCGAAGCTGACCGATTTCCGGTGTGTCACGGTGGATTCGCCCGACAACCTCGGAGGTGGTTGAGTGGGTAGCGGCGGTGGGGTGTCCAGAACCTTGCCCGGGGCGTGAATGTTGGTGGATGATGACGCGGCAAAGGGTGGTGGTGGCGGTGGTGGTCGGTGGGGCCGCACAATCTTCTGCTCGCCCTTGGGATGGTTAGTACTGACATCGAGGTTTGCTACAGTGGAGGAGTTAATTGAGGAGTTGGGAGGTTCGTTCGCATGCGACAACGACCGTACGCTTCCGAAGCGGCGTTCGACCTACAGATTGCATATTTGGGGTGTGTGTTTTTATTCGTTTGGGTTTTTTTTATGCAGTAACGACACCAGATATCGGGTCGAATTGAACGAATCGGCAGGGAAGTAGAGAGCGCATATGCAAAGAGAAAGAGAGATAATATGAGAACAGGACGTATAGGACAGGGAGCATGAACTGGGTGCAGCGATATGGTGCCAGGAACCGGAAGCAGTATTAATGTAATGGCGATTACGAGCTACACATAACATGATTGTATTCAACGGGATCAGAATGTAGTGGATATTAGAATTTGTCTTGACTTCATGAGGTATCATTCGTTTTTATTGTTATGAATAATTCTGGACTATAGCAGAGCTGAATTAAACTCCACAGTAGGCGTCAAAAAAGAACTATAGTTTATGTTCATAAAGTGTTTTTTTTTGAGTGGTATAGAAAGATATTTGAGAGCATTATGTTTGGGTAGTATAAAATGACTCTTGATTGCAAATTCAACAAGTAGAATAATTCCTCATGCAGTCCAACCAAATCGGTATACTTTAAGGATTTTCAGTGGTAGTTACAAAACAAACTGGTAATGTAGGCGACATGATCGAACGTAACATATCAACTATGATCGATGACAAAAAAAACGCAAAACATTGAACAAACATACAACAACGTAAGGATGAAAGACAATGGAGCTGAGTGAGCAATAAACCTAAATACAACTATAATAGACACGTAACAAACTATAAACATTAAACACCTATGATAAGGAGTTTTAGGTAATAAAGCTCAATATTAATTGTTTCGTTAGCCAACTGTAAAGATGAAATACGTGGAAGAAACGCAAAACATCCACCGAAAGCTGGCCCAGCAAAATCAGAACGAATCCCTTCCCAGGAAGGATTGTTTCACCTCGAAATGTTTCACGACAAAGAGACAAAAGAGAAAAGGGACACAATTTTAAGGATACGAGTAACATCGCCAACGAACTACTACATACGGACCGAGAGTTGTAGAAAAAAGTGGGTAGCATTTGAACGAAAAGTTTAAACAGTATGAGCAACAATAACGCCAGGAAAAGAAATTTGGACGCTTATAATTACCGATCTCCCAGAGGCTTTCCGATGATTTCGCGTCTGTTCCGGCTCTGGAACCGCTCGACCAAACTGGCTGTCTTTTTTTCTAACAGACGCTGTGTCTAATCGTCCTAGAGAAACTCATCCAAAAGAGAAACTGAATGGGCAAGCGGTTGGGGAAGTGGAACAGAACAACTAAACGCGCCAATCGACATAAAAGGATTAAGAAATAATAAAAAGGATCGTCTACAACAGTTCATCCGTGGAAGCCATTCAGTTTGCGCCCGAAAAAAAAATGTTATTTTCACATTTGCAAAATATGACGCTTTTTAAGGACATTCTTTTAAAATTCGAAGCAAGGAGCTGAGACACGAATAGCTATGAATATAAAGCTTTGAGGTAAGGTTTCGTTTTTAAACCTTTTTGAACGAGCTTTCTACAGATGAGCTATTGTTGGGAATGTCCACAACATGGTGCGTAGCTTGGATCACTTTTCCATGCGACAAAAAGAAAATTAGAAACAAATGTAACGTGATGCAGGGTCCAAGTAACAAAAGAGGACAAAAAACAACCATTTGTCTTTTTTTTCTTTTCTTCAAACACCGTAAAAGAAAGCAACTGCTCGTCAATATGTATTTGTTTCCATTCCGTTGATGTTGGCTACAAGGATTTTATTCAACAATTATTGTGAAGGTTCTTTTCTCTCCAATCGGTCTGCCTGCCTGTGCTACGATGGTGTGTGTTTTTTGTTCAGCTTCTTCCTCAGACTAGCTCAATTTAACGATTTGGCAAATTTTGTTTCAAGTTTGCTGCACCAGCTGGAACCTTACAGGAACCAACGAGTAAGGGCAGTTGTTCCCCAGCCCTCTCCGACAGCTACAATATCCGCTCGCACATGTTGGGATGCGTGCGTGTTCAACAGTTCCCATGGTTATGCAGGTTTTGTTTCTGTTGTTTGGGGTTTTCCTCTATATAAGTATATATGTATATAATCCACCGATGCCAGTTACAATGTTCAACAATATAGTGAAAGGCAAAAGATTATCTAACACGGTTAACTCTGTCCTTCTTTCCCTCCTATGTGGCGGTGCCACTGTGGATGGCCCCGTCGTGCTCAGCGACCGTTCAAACTGAAACAGCGAGTGTCAGACAGGTCTCTGGCTTCCTCGTGTGTACGCCTGAAAAGTTCCACAAAATCGATATCAAACTGCAAAGGTTACCCCTACATGTTTGAGTCTAACTTCGCATCGGTTGCTTAGCTTCGTACATGAGGAGTTTCCTTGCAGGATTACCAATCTACATCATATTCGAGGAGTGAGCAACACCTACGAATGATATGCTCGCTTTCTGACACGTTCAGAAAGTCATCTTCGTGAAAATCGCACGAAACCTACACATTTTGTGGAGCTTTTCGGTCGTACTTGAACAGAAGGAAGCAAAGTGGAAGTATGGATCTGGAACAGAAGGTTTCAAAATCTACACTGGATGCAGAAATGATCTCATGAATCCTCCACATCCTTATCCTCTTCTCTAAAACGCCAACTCCTTCAGTGAGCGCGCCGCACAAGCAGAACAGGGTGCAATCTAACGACAATGCGATTGTGCGAGGTTCATATATCAAGGAAGAAGCGGTGCTGCATCTTGCCTGACAGCGTGACATCGCAGGCATAACCAAAGGTGAGCAAAAACGCCACACATCCAGCAAACCGTAGACTTTTAGTAACTATTAGCGAGAGAATACATACGTACTGTACACGAAGTAGTAACACGAAGTATGCCTTTAACATTACCGGAGTCGTGCGCGAGGATTACTCGGTTCGGTTTCGGGTGGCAAGGATGTTTCGCGGAGTGTCAAGTCAACAAAGAACCACATGGGCATTGGTGTGATGGTGTGCCTCGACGGCGGTTTGCTGGGCATGAATTCAGAGCCAATAATGGAAACGAAACCGAAACACACTCCCGCGTGCAACAAAGCTCTCGAGAACAGCTAGTTTAGTCCGGTCGTCAAAACGGCAACAATGGATCCGGCAACAAAAAACGCAGAAAAATAACATCACCCGCCTAACATCTCCAATGACATCCGCAGGAGGTGCTTTGAGTTTGAGTTTTCTTATCCTTCGGGGGAAATGAATTCACAAACCGGGGCACACCTACAACACACTGATACATACACACACACAAACACCCACATACACGCACACACACACTTACAGGCAGACACTCACACAGCCACGCGTGCGATCTTATGTGAAAATCGTAGTCTGCCAGCGAACGATCGGTGCGCCATCTTGGATTCGCCATTTTCGCATCGATTCGGGCGGGAAGGGTGGCTGCGTGAAAAAGCTCCCTCCCACCGATGGCCGACCCCTCTAGTAGGGTGTACTACGTCGTCTTACACGCTAAGGCGGCGCTTTCTCCAGTGCAACAGTTAATTATACGCATATTTGAAACCCATTTTGTTTGCCCGCCTCCGCCGGCCGTGACAAAAGGAGAAGGAAACCAAAAGTGTCGAGTGACGGAAAACGACGCCACCCTCTTCTTTGGCGCCTCTCCCTCCCACCCCGCTTTATCCCTCAACGGGAAACAATTCCAGTTACGCGCTTAACCTAAACATCCATTCGAGGCGACGTACAAAACATCTACACGGTAGGAAACAGCTTCTGGATTAGTTTGCGATCCCACCGAGAGGGGGCGCTGCGCACACATAGTATGGGGAACGGGGTTTTCAGGACCTAGCGGTTCTTCGGGATGGGTCTCGTGTGTGTTTGTTCGGTGAGAGAGGGTGTGTGTTTTTTATTTGTTTATTTTTTTAAATTTAAGCTTCATTTTTGTTTTACTTCCCTTTTTTGCATCGGTTCCATCTATGCGGAGACCTTTTGAGAGCGAGGGAAGAATAGAGTCCCACCAGCCCTTGCCCCATGGCTGAGGGACGAAGGAAAGGGGATGTTGGTGGAGGGGATGCGCGTGGATTCGCATCTACAGCGATTATTGATCCCCTTGTTAAATTGTAGTTCGCTAGCTCCGACAGCTCGCTTTCACGACCGCGTGCAACTCCTGATCTGCTAATAATCAGAGTATAGGAGCATCAACTCCTCTCAGTAAAGGCGGAAAAGAGTCCGAGCCTAGTGGTTGGTGTATATGAATATAATTTCACACTAAGCGTCTGTGGCTTAATAAGGTCGCGATCAGCCCAACCGACACATCTGAAAGGATTCTAATGAACGATGGTGGAGACGGTGGGAGGTTGTGCGGTTAGGAGTTTGCACCCTCCCACCCCTGCACACCCACAGCATCCACAGGTCGTACCTGTTTCATCTACTATCGCTCTATCTCACTGTTCTAACAAAAATCAAACGATCTCAAGCTACTTTCACCACAGGAAGCTCTGCTCCTGCAGACACAAAACGTAACACAGCAACAAGGGTGGGTTATCGTCGGGATGGGAAACATCCCGGAGAAAATGGCAGGAGCACGAGCGCCATGCGCCCATCTTCCCCTACCACGTGACGCGTGAATTTCATTCGAGATGCGCCGTAGAGCCTCGCGTCAAGTAACAAGGAAGAAACAAAGCGCGAACCTTCGCCTGGCTAGGTTCCTAGATCTAGTTCGCAACGTCGTGAAAAATAAACACCTCTTCTATGCATCTACGCGTGTATAACAGACCAACACCTCGTGCACGTGGCACGGGGTTCGCGACGTCAGGTGATTTGTCCGCTCAGTTTTGTACGTTACTTTACTTTGTTTAGTGTTGTTTCTTTTTGTATTTTTTAGCCAGCAAACATTGGTTCTGTTTCGGTTTTGCTCCGGACAAAAACGGATACAAAAAGTCTAGCTAAATCTCCCCGTATATATATAGCTATATACATATATATGGAAACATCAAAAGGTATAAATTACAAACGCGCTCTCCACACCACACTGCGGTGGCACCGCGAATGGCAGGTTCATATAGTGAGTGAGTTTGCTACATAGTCGGTATTCTTGAGACAGTTACGATTGTTAATGACACTTTGAAAACACACACACACATCCACCTAGGCTCCCCGGCTCGTGCTGCTGTTCGATCACTACGTCTTCCGCCAGAAGACGCGACGAATCCTTTCTTCTCTCTAAGCTTCGTTCAGTGACAATTAGTAATAGGTTCGACACCATTTCGCTTAGTGCGACCAGTACGCGTCCCTGCGCGTCATAAGTCGTGAAATCAAGAAGGGTTGGCCCTTCTCAGCGTATTCCCCAACGTCCTGTGTGGCGTCTGTGTTGGTCACCGGCGCGCCGGGTCTCGAATAGTCGAACGGAAATAGTACCACCCTGGTCGACCCCTGGCCGCCGACGGCCAATGCCTTCCGACCGGTCTCGGAATTGCCAAATTGTTCCTATCAATTGGATATTTCGCTAAATTATAATATCTCAGTCTTCGTTAGTTGTATAAAAATAAAACTAATATTATGGAAGATTGTTTGTCGATGTACGTAACTGCAGGGAAAACCGGTGACATGGGTGGAGCAAAAATTAATTTGAAAAAGAAAACAACAAAACAGATTCAGCCCGCAAAACAGAACGGATCGAGTGGAGTGGTAAAAGTGAAAATAGAATTGAGAGAGAGAGAGAGAGAGAGAGAGAAAGAGAAAGAGAGAGAAAAAGAGAGATTGATTTAGATCGTTCCAATTCCAAAAACCTAGAAAACATTGGGACGACATGTTGCTCAAAGGGATAGCTCATTCGTTTGGATAGTGTGTCTTGGAGGTGGCGGAAAAGTGAAAGAAATCCAAAAACCAAAACCAAACGAACGCAAAAAGCAACGCTCAAAAGATTCAAAAGAACAACCAAAATAAGACAAAACTCGAGCACCGTAAGAGGCAATTACTGTGACAACGGAGCTACATTCGACGAAAAGCAAAAGCCAGCTTGGATTTTCCAACAAAAATACTGTTACATTGGCAGCGCCTTGCCTTCGACAGTTAGTGGGGAATAAGACGAGCTCATTTGGAGACAAATATTAGGTTAAATTACTAATATTATTCGCAGAAACAAAACTAGCATTTCAAGCGTTTAAGTACAATGGTCCTTACTTTCTTACATCTAATTGCTAGCAAATTCATAGTGACTTAATTAGTTCAAAGCGTACATAAATTAAATACGTGTTGCAGTTATAAAAAGCATCCATTTTTTATCTGCCACTGCGTTTGCATCACCCAGCTAGAAACAAAATTTATGGCTCGGATCTTAGTAGGTTCAGTGTTAGGAACATGGCAGACATTGCCAAAGGACACTGCAAGTTTGTCGGAGGAATATCAACTTTATACGACTTCTGATACAATTTGATTGCCTCGTTGATTTCCTATCGTAGAAGCCGGTTAAGACTGAAGTTCTCTCTACTCAACATATTACAAAGAACGGAAAACACCAAACGATATAGAAAAGTAATTTCACGAAATCAAATGACCCTTCGAAACATCGGCCAATTCAACACCGCTCAATGTTACCGCTTTTCGTAAAATAATTCAGCGTAAACAAAACGGAGATGTTTGACCGTAAGAAGATAATTACAAAACGATAAGCAAATCAGTATTAAATGTGTAAGGAACGATAACTGTGTATATGTGGGTGTGTTCGAGAGCGTGTATGTGGGAGGGAAAAGATGTGAGCCTTTGGATAGTGTTTGATAGCCTCTGCTGCTCCAGAGGTAGCGTCGACGAACGGATTGTATGTGCATGTGCCTTCGGGGGGTCTTCCAATTAACACATCTAATTAGCAAAGATCCTTCATCCCTTGTTTTTGTTATCCACGGACCAGCGATCCCTTGCAATGTACAGTTTTTTTGTCAATACTTTATCAGACACATACACATAGGCCCAGAAAAGCGGAATGAAGGAAGCACGAACACATTCGGTGGAGAGAGATATTTATATATATAACAGAAGGCATGACGGCGCCTACAACCAGCAGGTGTTCAGGGCCCATTCAAGGAAGCGGTAGTTACCTGAGGTGCCTGGGTGTCGAGGGTGTGCTTGGACATCACGATGGTGGTTGTTTTTTGCAGCGGCTCGGAGGTGACCTCAGTCGGTGATTTTGGTGGTCCATTTTCGATCAGTTGACCACCGAGGGCCAAGGATTCGGCTGCACGCACTATGTCCAGTACCTTTGGGAAGAGGTAACATTAATACAACTTCTAGTAAGTAACAATCTCTTGGATCATATGTCCTGGGACACACATACCTTCTCGGGAGTACTTTTTTCCTTGGGACCGATTGCCACCTGCTGATCGCTAGGATTGACACTGATGAGGGCCTGCGAGGTGACTTCCGGCTGTTCGAAGGACTCAGCCACGAGCTTCGTCGGCACCTCTTCGTCAATTTTGTCCACACTCAGCTTACGGTGCGTCTCGGCCATTATCACCGAATCATCCCGGTCTAGGCTGGACACACTCTGGCTGAACTCTGATCCCGTTTCCGACGCATGCGACCCTAGAACCAAGAGCAAGCGTATGAGCAAAGATGGCCGAAGATGAAGAACTCTCGTGGACTTACCGATTCTGGTACTATCGCCATTGTTGATCAGCCCAGTGCTCATGCCACCGGCACTACCGGTTAGATGTAGTAGATCCGACTTCTCATAGCCCTTGCACACGACGAGATGAAGCTTGCTGCCGGATGCTCGTAAGGCATCGACTGCTTCCTGGTGCGTGGCACCGAGCAACGACAATCCGTTCACTTCAAGGATGCGCATTCCGACACGTAGCCGACCATCACGTTTAGCGGCTCCATTCGTGTTGATTTTGGAGATGAACACACCTTCGTCGGCGTTGTCCAGCGGGTTGCCACGTTGCCCATTCAGGCCACCCTTGATATGCATGCCGAGCCGCTCTCCATCTTGCTTGTTTAGGTGTACTTCCTGCGATAGGGATGATGCAACAGAAATGCGTTAGAAGATGAACCCGGTTGTTTGGTGTTGCTCTACCGTGGACATACGACCCTTTAGGGCCAAAATCATACAACATAGATGGCATTCTCGATACGAAACCAACATAAGTAGTCGCATGCACTATACTCCGCTAGTGGGATCACTCCTCCCAGGCGGTTTGTGTCGATACACTACACACTTAGGGAGAACATTCGGGGTTCGGTAAGAAAACATCAGATAGCCCGTTGGGGGCAAACGTTAAATTATGGAAAGGGCTCGGCTAAAGGCAGAAGAAGAACGAAAGCAGGCCAACACTGAACGGCGATCGCATTTACGTACCTCAGTGTTCAATGCAACTATTTCAAAATGCTGAGTATGGAATGACGGAGAGCAGTGTGGAATGTTAGGCGTATTGCGAACGAGACCGGAAGGAAAAGATCGTACAAAGAGAAACAAAGAGAAAGCGCAACTATAGATAGAGTTCTACCGCGTAGCGATACGGCGTGTGATGTGTGGGTGCGTGCACCTCCAGAGCCAGAAGCAGTACTGAGGATCCTGCAGTACTGCAGGCGCAGATCCTTCCAACCATGCCAGTGCGTCACAGGCGTTGACGAGCAGATAGAGAGCTTGTGAGTCAGTAAAGGGTGTTAACGCACCTGGAAGCCCGCCGGTAGCGGATCGTGTTGTACCGTCAACTTGATGTCATCGCAGGGTCGCAGCAGTTCCATCACGGCCTCCTGATGGGTGGCCTGTGTCACGTCAGTTCCGTTCACCTTCAGTATGCGATCGCCCATGCGCAGTTTACCGGACAGTGCCGCAATTCCGCCGGCCACGATCTGAAAGGAACGATGAACACCTGACATTAGAACACTTGCACTTCTAGAGCGCTTACTAGACAGCAGATACGTACATGCGAAATGAAGATTCCTGGCTCGTTGGCCCCAAACGGGGTGCAGGAATGGTCGGTGCCTCCGATAATACTGAAGCCTAGCGATCCTTGATCTTTCGGCAGGATAACTTCCTGTGGTTCACAAATGTGCGTTGAAGCGAAGGGCGAAAGAAGAGCACAGGTGTTGTGGGTGACTTTAATAAGGTATGTTCAACCGATCACATAAGATCGCGCACAAACAGAGCGCAGATAGAACAACGGAAGGATAGTGAGACCGCCTCAGGTAGCGTCAGATGCGCACCTTAGTGGGCTCAGATGCGACGTGAACAGTATACCCGGTTGTATGTAAGGATGGTCGAGAAGTGCAGCCTCGTAAGAGGGGTTTTAGGTTGATGGCCGGCACTATATGGATGATGGAGCGTGAGGGTCAGGGCGGAAGTTAAGTGCTCGCAGTAGAGCGCGTTTGTGTGTTTGCTCCAACCCAATCAAACACACAAACACACGCGCGTGCGTAACGGCGAGACAGCACACAAAAAGGATGTTTGACTAGCGAATGAGTGACAGGTGGGAGGATTATAATCGGGCTTTGTTACTGTTAATAATATAAGCGGACATTCGAGATCGATCATAGCTGTCAGCTGTTTAGCAGCCATCTTCACCAAGCCACGCTCATTAGTTGGCGCACGAATTAGAAGTCCATGTGGGACGAGAAACCAAGCAAGATTAACATATCTTGAGGTGTCCTTTCGTTTGTAGGCCTTAGGCAGCCTTAGCTCGAAACTTAGGTTATATCTTCCTGGTAGATGGAAGTGAGCATCGCGTCCAGTATTATTACGAGAGAGAGAGAGAGCGAGAAAAGCGTTGGAAAGCTCGACAATGGCGTGCAATGCAAGTGCGGTCAGTGGTGTTAACACACATCTTGCCGAGCGCAGATGTTGATGAGTGTTGGGTGTCATGATACAAGAGAAAAAAGAAACCGTTTGCAACCATGTCCTATGCAAGCCCTGGTGCAGGAACCTTCTCCTACAGAAGCGAAAATTAATCTGCCAAAACACGCAGCATTATTCGTGAAAGAGTGAGCATTAAAAATGGCGTAAATCAACCAAACCACGTCGGCCGCGTGTGAGTCGACTTTAGAAGAGCAATTAGCAAGACACCATAGACAGGCCTTCACGCGACAGGATAGAGGCCCGTCTCGAGCGCCAATGTTTTTTAGAGCTTTTTAGAGAGGATGCGCAACAGGTGTTGTTTGGCATATGGCGGGCTGTTCGAGATTCGCTGTGTGGCTGCTGGTTTTGGGATAATGTATTTTACCTCGCTGATTAGTGGTTCCAATAAGCGATTGTCAGTGACCCGGGTCATTACCGTCTCAGTGAACGTCGACTTGGTAATCGTTTCCGTGACGGTGCCGAGCTCGGTCGGTGCCGGTGGCAACATCGGCATGTCCGGCACGGCTTTCTGCACCGTGACCGTGACCGAGGGTCCGTGGTCGGACTTGTCCACGGTCACCTGCCGGCCGCCGCTGATAAAGTGAGACGGTATCATGGCCTGAAAGTCTGCGCTGGTCATGGGCCTGGCTGCAACCTGCGGTAGGGATTGGTAATGGTGGGGGGGGGGGGAGGGAGGAGGGCGATGGTGAGAGTTCCGGTGAGGAAGAAGGTTCCGGTGGTGGGGGGCAGGCGATGTTGAGAGCGTTGTTGATGTAGAGTGTTGTTGATATCGGTTGTTGTTGTTGGTAAAGGTTTTTCCGGGTTTTTTTTGTTCGTTCCGGTGTGGAGGAAAAATCGAACCAAACCCGTATTCAGCACGGTAAGGATTCGTTGATCGCGAACACACATACACCCACCAAACACCCACACACACACACACGCAAGTACAAACAAACGCAAGCATATACAGATCACACATGCACGCGCACGAGAGATCGAGGAAAATGGCAGTAAGGGAGTTACAGAAACGGGTTGGTTGGGAGAGAGAGAGAGGGGGGGGTATGGATTGGGAAAACAGGGACGCGAGTATTAGAATGAGCAGGCGATGCGCATGTACAGAGGTCACCGCGGGGCGTGGCAGGAGCAACAGCAACGAGAGGGGAGATACATATGTGGAGAAAGAAACAAAAGAGAAAAAGGGAAAACCATGGATTAGGGCATGCTGTGGTTACGGCGCGGGTCGTATGTATTGGTGTTACGAATGTGGCATGATGCGGGAAAGCTGTCGAGCTGTCCGTCGGTCCTTTTTTAATTTGTTTTTTTTTGGGTGAATCGGTTAAGCGTGAGCTGCGGATGAAAGTGTTAATGGTGGCGTGTGTTGGTGGTGTTCTTGAAGGATACAAGGGTTGGCGGGGGAGGGGGGGGGGGGGGTAGGTGTGAGAGTGAGTGGGAAAAGGGGTGAAACATCTCCCAACCGGTGGGTGATGGTGCCAACAAACGACAAGCAGGCAGGTTGGGCGGTTGAAGCGAACATTCTCGTGCTACGCGTGCCAGGCTTCACACAACACGCACACAAACACACACGTGCAAAGGGCACGGGGAGGAAGAAGGGTAAGAGGGACGGGGAGGGGGCGCAAACAGAAACGAACCAAACCGGCAACCGGTTCCGATCCGAAAGGTGCGCGAAACATCCGATTCCGGAACGACGGGAGCAGCTATCGAGCGGCGGTCCAACCGGAAGTGGACCAAAATCCGTGCAGACACACACACAGGCACGCACCTAGGTACGCCCGGGTGACTTACCTGCGGGTCGTCGCTAGCGGCGTGCGCTACAACGCCGTTGTTAGTGGCCACATTCGTGACCGGTTCGAGAGGGCCCGATTGCTGATCCGGAAGTGGCTGGTGCGGGACGCCATTGGGGCCCTTCGCGGTGTCGTGGCCCCCGGCGGGGTGCTTGTTATTTACGGTTTGCATTAATACTGTACGCGGTGCAGGCAGGGGCGGACCCTGCAGGGTGGCTGATGGCGTGTGCGGTGCATATGAGGCGCTAGGTGAGAGTGCATTAGCCCCGCCAGTTACCTTTTGCTGGTGTTGGTGATCCTCGGTGCCACCTTTTGGTCCTTCCGGGTCGGGTGATTTCACCTGCTCGACCGGATGACCCTGGGGTTCTTGGCTGTCTTCATTCGAACGCCGGTAACCGGTGTACGAGGATGCTGCAAAGGCAGATGTAAGCAGTTAGTACGCTTAGGACATCTTCCGGGAATGTAGGTGACGCTTTCGGAAGCTTACCAAGACGATTGGGCATGTATGCGCCAGGACGATTGGGGCCAACGATAGGACTACGCGGGCTATGCAGAGGTTCCAGAGGGCCTTTCACCTCACGTTGTACTACAAGTCGCACAAAGCGCTGATGATCCGTCAATAGCTGCACTGCGTAGTCGTGATGTGCATTCGTAATATCCACGCCGTTTATCTAAAAGGACATGTGTTGAAAAAAAGGACATCTCGCGTGAGTACTCGAGCTACAGAACACGCTGGCAGGATAGAGCAGGAAGCTTACCGCTAGCACCCGATCGCCAACCATGATCTTGCCATCCTTGTGTGCGACCCCATTCTCGGTGAGACGCGAGATGTAGATCCCTTCCGAGCCGTCCTTAAATGGGGCATGGCCCTTACCACCGGCGATACTGAAACCCAACCCCTGCCCGATCTGATCACGGATCAGCGTCGTGTGCAGGATGATCTTTTGCGTTATTTCGTTACCATTTGGCAGGTCCAGCCCGGTGCCAGTGTTGCCATTCGGAAGTCCAACCGTATTGGGTGAAAGTGCCCCTAGGTAGGGTGGAACACTACCCTCAACGAGTGGCACACCTAGAGGAGCACCTAACAACGGTGGAGGTGCCTTAGCTAGACCATCCGGATCAGCCACACTGATCTGTGCCACCGAACCGGTATCATCGAACACCGGATGGCCAATCAGGCGCGTCATCTCACGGGCGATGAACAGCACCAATACCGAACCACATGCCTTTAGCACCTCTACCGCATCGTAGTGATCGGCGTCCTCTACCGAGATTCCGTTTACCTTCAGGACCTGTGGGGGAAGCAAATGGAGTGTTAACAGCTTGCTTGGTAACGACCGAAACTGCGGTTTCTACTCACCTTATCGCCGACCTTTAGCCCGGCCATATCGGCAGGACCTTTTTCGGTGACGCGAGAGATGAAAATGCCCTCGTCATCGCCCTTAAACGGGGTGGAACCACGGCCACCGGCGATGCTCAGCCCGAGACCTGCGGATGTGCGCTCGATGTGGATCTCCAGGCGTTCTTCCTTCAACGACGTGTACGTGTCGAGGGTGTCTACAAGTCAAAATAAGAGCGTTCATTAAACAGTTCCTTGCGATGATGTCGGGAACCCGGGACATTCGAACTCCAATCGACGGAAGGTGTCAGTTATCCATGCCCTCAAATGTAGCACAATGTGCGCGAGTGTTTATTACCCAAACAGCGACAATGTGCGAGTACTACACCCTGCGGACTGACGACCTTGGACTTTACGAGCTGTGAACGTGTTAATACGCTGCAGTGATGCAATCGTTCGCGTGGTGCACTTCCGATCGATGTTTGTCCGGCCCTGAAGGTGGCCCTATATTTGTGGTCAATTTGTAAACAACTGGTGTACCACAAATACTGCCATAAATTTGGTTACCCAAGCGGACACGGGGTTTTCCCGAGCTGTTGCTAATTTGGCAGGCCCTCCCTTCGAGGGGAGTAATTTTCACCCATCTGCAATATCTCGAGCGCCGTCATCACCTCAAAAAGCTAGAATGACTTCTGTGTTAATACGCTGTGTGAAACGGTGAGCTACTCGAGAAGAATGGTCCCATGAAATCACTCGGAATCAAGAGTTCCTAACGAGGTTTACTGCGCACTGGCCTGGACATTACCTAGGGATTGGCTCGGCAAGGTTTACTGACTATAAACAGCGATTTCTGGTGGCTTCCTGATACAAAACAAACAACTGCAAGGGACGCTCATGTTTGTCACGTTTCACAGCGTTCATTTCAGCACTTATACCTATCGGTTCATCGCCAACAACACACTTGCGGGCCTGGTAAAAGGCCAACAGCTAGAGCCGCAGAAAGCGCACCCCATGCAGTAGTTCACTCACAACTCACGGCTTGCTGGTTGCCTTATCGGGATTCCAGCGCTATCGCGTGGTGCATTATCTCGCTTACCGTAGACTTTCCGCTTCCCAAACAACGACGATGTTAGGGCAATACCGCCCTTACCCACGGGAACTGCCGTCCCATCCTGTACCGCTGTGATGATGCGTATCCTGCGTTTGTCGTCCTTTCGGGTGTTTTTTTTCTTCCCATTCGCCAGGATGCTAGCGGGTGGTGTGAAGCCATTGCTGGTGCCGCCTCCACCCAACGAGGACAGGTTCGAACGGAACGAGGATGCACCTGACGAACGGCGGGAAAGTGGACGACCTCTCCGTCCTGTCACACCCTTACCGCTGTCCTTCACCTTAAACTTCACCGAGTACATATCCTCGAACGATGGAGCGATGGAGTCGCAGCAAATGGTGTCGCAGAACTAAGAACGTCTCGCAACTACGCCCCGAGACGATTACACGTGTAAGCAAATGGCGCAAATGGCGCAAATGGCGCAAGTACTCACACGCACACCACCACACCCCACCCACCACGCATCCGCCACGGCTGAAGGGCCTCTGGTTGGGCCAGGGTTCACACCCCACTAATTGGAGCAACCCAATTTTCACCTTCAATTAGCGGCACCACTTAAGCGCACTCCCCCCTGGAAAGATGCTGGTGATGTTGACTCACGCGGCCCGACTATTCGCGGTTTGATTGGGTGGGCAACTGTCCTGGGTGGGTCTTGAGCTGGATTGTGACCTATTGCTTTGGCCACAGGTCAGGTCTAGTTGTGTGTCGATTCAGCGTCGCACGTAGACCAACGAGGATGACGACGAGGACGATTGGTGAACCTCGCAGCAGAAACGCTTCAGGTGATTTGTCAACCTGTCGGGAGCATCCGCGGGATCCGCGAAACGATGAGCTGGCCGCAGGTCTTGATAAGGGCGAGCCCTGATAAAAGCGTTATCGCTCGTGTTGGAAACGTGGAGCAATACAGCGTGAAGTCGAGCTCGAGCTTCCCTTGGCAGGTGGATATTGGAGGGTTTTTTTTCGCAGGGTTGGCGAAGCGGAAATCCGCTACCAACCGGAAAGGATTCGTTGGACGCGAGAATTCGCTCAACCATCAAATGAACCAACAATAAAAATCTTGCCCATAAACGGTACTCCTCCCGGGAAGGTTTAACGTCCTTTTCTTTTTGCTCAGACACATCTTCTGGGAGCCATTAAAGGAACGTCACTTAATGTCACGGCACGAGATTACCGGACCGTCTCGTGCCGTGGTCGTTAAAGTCTAGACACTCAGACAGACTGACACCGAAGCACTCGATTGTACCTGCTACGTCGTTCGCATGCTTCGACATCAATTAAGCACATCCCTCAACTCTGGAACATGTAATCGTGCCATTATTGCTACTGTAAAATGGGCACTCGTTATCGTGATGGTGAAATAAGAGCCCAAGTTAAATTATGCTCCACTCGACACACATCCGGAAGTGTCGCGCTCTCTCTCTCTCTCTCTCTCTCTCTCTCTCTCTCGATCTCCTTGTTCTATTCCTTCGAAAGGAAGCTAACAGTTGCAATAGAAGCTCGTCTTCCGGTGGTCGGGTTTACAGCCCATGGTTGGCTGCATCACGAGATTCGCTGCAACGCAATCAAACCGCTCGATAAAACACTATCGTACCAAGGGCAAGCTTCGACACCACTGGAGGTATGCGTCATCTTAACGAATGTCGAGATAAGCGACACAACCTGGCAGCAGGTTACAACGCCCCAGAATCGTACGTCCCTCTATCGGGGTGGAACCGCAGAAGAAGGAGAAGAAGCAAGAGGGGTCAGGGGAGGAGGGCGGAAAAACATAAACCACACTCATCGCGATTCGGCGTACTACACACACAGAACAAAAAAAGCGAAAAAGAGAGAAAAAAAACCTTGACACAAAATGGTCGTGTAGGGAGGAAGCGATGTTGTCGCCGCCCCTCATAGTAAGGGGTGGTGAAAAAAAGGGGTTGATGTTGAGGGCGATGAAGCAAACCGATTGTTTGTCTTTGCTTATGCAGCACCACACACACACACACACACACACACACACACGCATACACATGCATGGTAGGCACGCACTCACGTACGCACAAGGCGAGAGCGAGTGGCATAGTTGGGCAGGTAAGGTCGGCGGTGTGTTTAATTTAATGTTTATCGAACCCTCGCGCCTCACCTTATCTGTCCGGGAGGTCTCTGCAACCTGCAACACCGAGCCAGAGTTGGTCACATAAATGTGAGCTAGAGCTCGGTGTATGCTCGCGCTAAATGCCATGTCGTCGCCATTGCATTGTTGTCGCTAACCATTACGCCAACGGGTGGGACTGAGGAGAGGGCCCGAAACCCAAGGGCGGCCTTCGGTACTCACACCCTTCAATGCTAATTACCATCACCCAACGTGCTACCTGTGCACGGTACATGATCAGGTGTGAACTGTTCCACACCACGTAGCCGCCATGTTTGTCCGCAACGTTTACTACTGCTGCTGTCATGGTGGAAAAATGGCTGAAGCACCTGATCTGTTTACTCTGCCGTTTCCAAACAGGCACCGCACCCTTTGTGCGACTTCCGGCACCGAGGTTAAAAGGCAGCAAAAGGGCACCGAAAAAAAACCACATCTCCACATACACGCCGCTTCCCAAAACACGCGTGACACATGCAGCAGTATAAACGGCTCGAGGAGAAGCTTATCTTATCGCTTCCAACACGATGACGAAGATCGGAATGTTGCCAACTACTCCGAGCACGATCGGACGGAATGCCACACACTCACTCAACGGTGGCACTTGAGGATGGAACGAAATACACCACATGATGATGCAATACACCTTGGAAGTGACGTAATGCCTGCCTACGATCGAGCTGGACACGGTTCTGTTCGAAAGGTTGGCCTTTCCAAAATAAACCCTTGAACGTGACATCAGACGCTGGAGTTCGAACCCTTGGGAGTTGGTTAGTACCATCACCTACCTTCGGCTACGGGAGGTGTCTGTTCCAGCACAGGATGTTCATCAAGCTTCGGGGGTGTCATCTCCTTCAGCTTCAAGGACGTAAACATCAGGTTCGTGTTCTTATCGGTGATGGTGTGATGTACTCGCTTGTTCTTCAAGTGGTGTGGAGTATCTCTGACGGAAGCAGGTGTAGGAAGGAAGCAAAGGAAGTTAAGTTTAGTTGGACGCACTTGCTACACTAGGGGTAGAGTAGAAGGTGTACCTGCGGTGCAGCTTGGAAATTGGCTTCTTGCCACCAGCAAGTTCATCACCCTCATCATACTGCTGCCGATCTGCGTCGTACTCCTGGTCATCATTCACCTCGAATCCGACGCGCTTCTCATACCCATCATCATCATCATCCGGTGCATCATCCGATCCCGGTTCCGTAGCTGATGTCCCCGTTGCGCCTGTGGCCACTACCGCCTCACCAGCTTCCTCATCGTGTGGCATTGCACCCTGGATATCTTCCATCGTGGCAGCTCCATAACCAGACCGATTCAACAGTGACGGTCGTGAGGCGGACTCCTCGGACAAGGTGTCCAAATTGCCGGACATGTCATCCGATTTGCGCTCCTTCGCGAACAGCTTGTGTGCCTTCATCTTGAGCTCTTTCGGATGGGGTGTGTTCTGACGCACAAACGGCGTGTCCCGGTCCGCACCGAAGTCTTCCGTGAACTTGACAGAGTGCGTCCTGGAGGCCTCACGTTCTTCCCAATTCTCCGAGTCCGTGTCCTCACGCTGGCTCGGGTTCGATGGAACGTAACGCTGCTGCGGCAGAAGGAAGCACGTCAACACCTGCTCATTGGTCGCCTCATCGACATCCGGCTGGAACGTTGGCACCGGTTGCGACTGGTTCTCAGACAACCAGACCGCCTTCAACTGCAGGTTCACGAGCGAGTACGGCAGGTGTTGAAGGAGATTGCCAGACACGTCCAGTACATGCAGTTCACTGCAGTTCCCGAGCTCTGCTGGCAGCCGAGTGAGTTTGTTCTCGCGAAGACACAACACCCCAAGCTGCCGGCAGTTGCCAAGTTCGCTCGGGATCGCCACCAGCGAGTTGCGGTCCACATTGAGGTTGTTCAAACCCAGCATGTTGCCAACAGTCGATGGCAGCTCGCTCAGGAAGTTCTCCGTCAGGATGAGCTCCTGCATGTGCACGCAACAACCGATGCTGTCGTTGAGCGTGTGAAGCCGGTTTTGATCCAGCTTCAGGATCGACAGGTTCGTCAGTCGAGACACCCCATTCGGGAGCGTCTCGAGCAGGTTCTGTGACAGGTGTAGATCAGTCAGACACTCGAGCCCACCAATCTCCTCTGGCAGCTCCTCGAGCCGGTTCTCGGACACATCCAGACAGACCAGCTTCTTTAGCAGACCCAACTCAGGGGGCAACCGTTGCAGCTGGTTGTGGTCGAGCCAGAGCTCCTGCAGTGATGGCAGGTAGCCTAGATGCGACGGAAGCTCGTCGATTTCGTTGTCACCCAGATCCAGACGCTCCAGCTTCGTCAGCTGGCTAATTGACTCCGGTAGGTTCTTCAGCAGGTTCTCCCGCAGCTCCAGTGACACCAGCTTCGAGAGGCTGTTTGACAGCAAAGAGAGCGAGAAAAGCACCGGTTAGTGTGGATCGGCTCCGGAAGCAGCAAGCAACTGACGCCGGAAAGCTGCTATCTCACAGCTAATGGCACAGCTTCCGGTGTGTCAAGACTAGGTTGTCTTCTCTCAAGTATGCTACGAGATTCAGGCAGTCGGTATTGCTGTCGTTTTTCCCCTTCTCTACTACAGTATACCTTGGAGACGAATCTCATCAGTGAGCGCAACGCATTTGATAGTAGCGTAAAGGAGCCATGCCGTACGCTTGTTTATATCCACACTTCGAGGAGTCTCTCCACTTGCAAGCCCTTGAAGGCGCATTCGACACGCTTGAAAACGACAAAAAAACACTCCACAACCCGAAAGGTGTTGAGCACCTGACAAGACAAGCGTCCCTTTCGTCGGAAAATGGCCCCATGTTGGCTTGCTTCCCAATGGGCGCTCAGGAAAAGCGGTTTAAAGCCACACGAATGGGCACAAAGGTTCCGGTTCGGTGGCTACACCACAGAGATAATCGAGGGTTCGCGTTTGATGTTCCCAAACCTCCAACCCATCCTTCACCCAGATACTTACCAGCCGAAGTCCTGCGGCAGCGAGATGAGCGACATATCGTTCAGACCGAGCACGGTTAGATTCCGCAGCTGGGTAAAACCGGCCGGTAGCCGCGAGATGGGGTTGGAGCTGAAGTCCGCTATCTGCAGGCTGCGCAGATGCTTGATGTCCTCGGGAATGTCGCCGATTTCTGTGCGAAGGATGCAAGCGAGAAATGGAACGATGAAACAACCAGCTCGAATGGAAAACCAGCACAATATTCAACAAACTCACCATTTCTCGACACGTCCAGCTCGACCAGATTGACAAAGTTCTGTATGTCGGATGGAATTTTGATAATGTCATTGTCGCTCAGTCCGAGCTTCCGCAGCCGATAGAGACGAAAAAAGCTCTGCATGAAAGAAAGAGAAAGAGAGAAAGAATGAGAGAATTGTAGAGCTCTGTGCAGTTGGCTGCCGATTCCGGTGAAATGATGTAAAATAATTAAATTACATTGCAACCGCCCACGGATGACACAGACAGACAAGGGGGAGTGAGAGAGAGGGAGAGAGAGGCAGGAAACGAGTATGCAAAGTGATACGGATGCTGAGCCGGTGGGGCATTTTCCGGGCTCAATTTCCTCCATTTAGCAGCGACATTGACTCCGCCACAGACTCGCTAATTGGATCAAAACTGCGTTAGCTCGTTTGGCTGTTGTCAATCGCACCCCATTTTTCCGGGGAATGAAAACACTCACACACCCACACATACGTACACAACGCCAGCAGCTCATCCTGGTTCGGTGTACGCTTTTTTCCCCCAAACGCCGGGGGCATTTTCCCGGCCAAAATAGGTAAGCGCAGGCGAAACAAAACTCCTGGAGTGAAGTTTTTCGCAGCGAACGAATGTGTGGCCGACGGGTGGGTTGGAGAGGGGTTTGAGAGGGTGGAATGATTTTCCGGATGGCCAGTAAATGAGCGAAACAGCCTGCGGCCAGCTGTGCTAATAGGAAGCGCGTCGAGCCATCATAGCTAAAATTAAATTAATGTGAATTGATTCCAGCCCGGAGTGGATGCGAACCGGCACAAGTGCGTACACATGGAGCGCGCGGGCAGCGGGAAGGGAACGAGATGAGCGAGGGTGGAAGCATACAACAACGAACAAAAATCCCACCCAGATCGGAAAATGCACTGACGCATTCTCTTTATAATAACACTCCGGCATTCGGCGCCGAAGGTCCGCCTGGGAAATGTCGCCGCCATTTGCGCCCGGAACGAAAGAGCAAACAATGTTTCCAATGGCGAATGGTGGGTGGGAGGGGGGGGGGGTTGGGAGTTGAATGAGAGGGAGCCCCATTTTTTTGCTCCCTCATTTCATTAAATGAAAACCAGGGAAAGCTGGACGGATTCGTTTGATCGTTGCGTGAAACGCAATGAAACGCCAATAAAGCCATTGGGCGACATTTTGCATTACATTAACGGTGTTAATAAAAGAAAAGCAACCTTCTCCCTCCACCACCACCCCCACCACGCCCCCATAAAAGGTACATTTTCCCATTTATCAGCGGCACGAGCGATTGAGCGAGTTTATTAACGCATTTTACGCTTCATTATTCGAGCACTAGCCGTGGAATTATGAGCTCGCGTTTTGTGCCCGTGAACTTCGACATCTTCGAGCAGCAAGCAAAACCTAACCTCCTTTCCTTTTTTTGCAGCATGGAAGCATAGTGCAAGGAACCGATGACGTGATAACGAATGCAATCACAAGCAAAACCCAAGGCCAAGCACGTCCGATTGTTTGCGCTGGATCGTCTCGTGTTCGTGATGGAATTTGCTTCGATAATGCGTTTTAAGCTTCCTTTGCCGGCTGTTTCCGGTGCAATAAAAGGAAGCGAGCTGCGAGCTGCGATCTGTGCGCGTGGCATCAGGCGAAGCAGCTCCATTTTCCAAAGAGCTCTAACTCGAAACGTGCAGCCGTCGAGCGTCGAGGTTTTCTCCCCGCAAGAGACCATTTTCCGCGGTGGACTTTTTTTTCAAACACGAATCCACGAAGCGACCCAATTCGGTGGGCTCAATTTGTCACAGAACCGTCGACTTTGGGTTAGCCATTGGTTCTGCAGGTTGACGGTGCCCACCGGGAAAATGGGGTTGGAAAAATTCGTTCCCAATGGTGCCGGGTTTTTCCAAAGCTCACAAAGGAAGCTGATTTCGTGTGCCCGTTTCGATTGAGACCGCGCGAAATTAACCACAACCGACGACCGGCTGGCTGCAGGCGGTACTCCTGCACCTTCCCCACCCTTCCCCCTCCTCTTCTTCACCCCACCTCCCTTCCCTGAAGTAAATGAGCAAAAAAAACAACTACAACAACGATACAAACACAATGCGGCCCCGATGGAGGCGGCGTGTTTGCAACACGAAGAATGGCAGGAAAACCAAACAAACTGCATTCAAATGCAGTTGCAATTGTGTTGGAGGGATGCTCGGGAAAGGGAAGAGTAAACCATTCCACTTCCACCTCCTTCCCCTGCGGTGAGAACGCCGGAACCAAACAATCCGTGCTGCGAAGCGCAGCAACACTTCACCCGACCCCATCTCCTCACCCCGCATTCAAACATTTCCAATTCAATTAAATGTTTTTCCATCCTCCTCCTCCCGCTCGCCCCACCCACTTGGGTCGCTCGGAAAAATCGGCTCCAACTCGCCTCGAGCGTGCGGAAGCGGGGAGGAGAGTTGAAGGAAGGGTAGTGGCTCCATGCGAAAGTGCAGCTGCCGAGGAAGAGCAACAGGAAACATACGCTCACCCTCACTCCCTCTCCGCTCCCTCTCCACCCGCCTCCTGTGGAACGGAAATGGCGCCCACCCACGGAGGCGTTTCATCCCCTCAGGACGAGGACGAGAAGGATGAGGTGGGCGAGTGGGTGCGAGGGAAGCCTGAGAGGTTAATGGTTTTCGGTGCACAGGCCCCGAGTGTCCGTGTGGGTGTGTTTTCCTCATCATTCTCTTGTTTCGCTCCTCCAACACCCGTACAAGCTGCATTTTGCGATGGAACACCGTGGGGGTGAGGGAATGGTGGGTGGAAAAACCAATCGATGCCCTTGGTGGGAGGAAGGGTGGAAGCGGGGATGCAACGAGATCCTTGCCATCCTCCGGAAGCCCTGTAAGCCAACGTTACAACGCGGATTATGTAGGCCAAGCCCTTTCTCGCTTATTTTTGGGGTGGAAAAGCCCAAATCCGGATCCACGGGACCGCCGGTGGCCGGAATCGGGTCACGGGAAGTAACCCCTTTCCCTCCCACACCCGCGCACATACACGAATGACTCCAAATTGCATGGCGACCGGAAGGGAACGAAGCGGAAAGAATGAAGGTCCTCCCTTGGGTCCTGGCAACGGAGAAAAGCGAACGTGTGGTTGGTGGGTATGTGTGAGAAGAGGAGAGGGGGGGGGGAGTGGAAGATGGGGAGAGAAAAAAGGGAAAACAGCGAAACGGTGCGCTGTTATTATTAGTTTTCTCTCAGCAACCCAGGACAATGAAAAAGGGCCCAGTTTCGTCCTGACAGGTCGAGTGGGCGATGCTACGGTGAGCATGGGTAGGAGACGGTGGAGGAGGAGGAGGAGGGGGATGAGAGCGGGGAGCATGCTCATTTCGAATTGGATTGATACTAACCCGAGCCCTAGCGCTAGCCCTAGCTCTTCCCACCCACCCCACATCTCGCAAAGGCTTAAATGGCTTCCGGGATTTGGCCTCGGCACATATCCTTGCGAATTGTCCTGTCCTGGTACGTCCACGCAAGAGTCACTTCACCGTGGGTTGTGGGCCCCCCTTCGCACTCTTCCCTTCGCTTGTCCCACACTCCTACCTTTCCTGACCAGGACACAAATGGGCGAAAGTGCTCCAACAAGTGCCCGAGGCCGCGGAAGAACGCGAAATAAGGACGACCCAGTAGGTGGGTGAGTGGGTGGGTTTTATTTTTGGCCCACTGCCAACGTAGGGATAGGCTTTACAGGGTGAAGGGTGAACGGGTGGACGGGTGGGTGGGCTTTTGTTTGTTTGCCTTCGCTTGCGAAACAGAGCACCCGAACGTGGGCTCAAGCGCGTCGATGCAATTATGAGCGTTTTACTGCGCTTTACCGCGTTAGTGCGGCCCTTTCCCACCTGGCCCACCCACCCACAGGTAAGGGACTCACCCTGCAGGAGCGATTAGAACACACGAGGCATGCGTGCGAAAGGGAGTCCCGCGAACCAGGGGAAAACATGCAATTTTTATCGCCCATCAATATATTGATTTATTGCTCCGGCGGAAACAACTTTCCTATGGGAGGAGTACACAAAGGGAGATGGAGTGGGGGGAGGGAGAGAGTGAGAGAGGGAGGACTTGAAGCACCCTAGGGAGAAGGACTCGATACGCAAATCTGGTAAGAAGAGTGAAGGCTAGAAACGCATGTTCCAGTAATAATTTGAACGCCCATTTTCGAGCTTCGATGTTCAACTTCTGCTCGCTTACAGGAGAGTCCGGAACATAGACCTTGGCATCTCGTCCAGTAGCACGAGATGAAGATTCGAGAGAGACGCCATTTTCATGTAGGTTGAGGAAGTCTTCCAAATGATTACAACCTCAAAAGTGTGCTGAAGACCTCCAGATAATACCTCAGATTCAACAGATTGACTTCAACAAATTGTAATTGTAACCAACGCCTGCCTGGGAAAGCGGAGACTATGCGTTCTTCTAGGTTATCTAGCTTATCAGCGCGTGCCGAGGAGTAGTTGATCCACAGTTTGATACCTTTCCAAACAGTACTGGAAATTTCCAGCCCTAGCACTATTTACACACTGATTAGCGTTGAATGACATCGTTAGATCACGTTAGCTTGACATTTGAAGTAGACCCGCTCCACAGCCTACCTGAATACGTGCCTAAAGACCTCATCGCATATCTTTGCGTGAAGTTCCTCGAGTCAAACAAACCAACGCAAAGTGGATGTCGAAATCGTTACGTTCGATGTCGATCCATCATTGTTGCGGTGTTGCGCTAAGGTTAAGGGTTTGAGCCTCTCCCAAGAAGCGGACTGACATCTTCACCTATCCAACCCAAGTGTTGCCGGTGTTGAGCGATAAATCACAGCCAATCCTCGCTGGTAGGCGGTTCGCGTCCTCTTACACTGTATGCGTGAAATAGGGCTAGTAATTGACGTGACATGCTGCAGTACGTAACCGGACAAGCCTGTTTGGTTGTCACAGCCTGTCGGAACAGTACATCAAGCACGATTAGCGCCAACTTCCATGTCCATTGCAGAAGCAGTAGTAGTGCAGGCGCAATGTACGATCACCCGAGTACGATCAACTGATCGCACTAGCCATCAATGATATTCGGAAACGCGACTGTACTTTGTATCCCTCATTCTATCTCACTCTCTCTTTCTCTCTCTCGCCCGCACACACACAGACACGCGGTTGTCAGACAATGAGACCGGACTCTGGAAACACTCGCGTTACTTGTGGCGGGTGTACTTGACCGGAACGGAGCAAACAGGCGATGGGAGAAAGAACGCCACCGGGAGTTGGTTGAAGGTGGAAAACTGATTTCTCTACGCGTCGTTTCTATGGCTTCCCGGCACACACACATACACACAAGCGCATCGTGGATGGGTAGAGACGCCGCACAATGGGTTCGCTAGATCGCATTGGTGCATCCGTCCAAAACGGTGTCCTCATTTAAGCCACAGGAATGCGGCAGAATTTCCGCTCTTTTCGTATGCTACCAGCTAAAGTGGCGCTGATATTTAAGAGCCGTTTGCAACGAGCTGATCCATGACGTTACTTTACAAACTCTTGTGAGAGAGTAGCGAAAATCGCGTGTCCAGAATGCAACCACATGCATTGTTGGAAAAGCGGAAAAAACAATTTACTTTAAATGTGCACATCATGCCCAAGTAATTGCATTGTTCCGGACTCCTCAGCGTCGTTTCATCTGCGGTTACTTTGGATACGGTTCAAGACGTTAGTTAGCGACAGATGAGGCGTAATAAACCACGTAGGGCCGGCATTTAGCATGTGGCTCCGTACACTCGGGCCTGTAAACAGACACCTGACGTAACGAACCGATATAAAATGTTGTAGTAATCGTAGCGACACACCTAATAGCGGTATAAAAACTGATGGCATACATAACCAAATGAGTCTATTTCATGATCCTTGAAATGTGCCACAAGCGAACAGAGTAACAGGGCCAAATCGATCGTCTAGCTTGGTTTTGCATGCACGATGGGAAAGAAAACTGCAGGCTTATATTTGTTTGCCCAACCTGTATACATTTCATGCTCCATCGAATGGCCTCAATTCGAGCTGGGTTGATCGCGGATCGGGACGCATATTCCCGCTTCTAGGACCTGATGCGATCTCCGGAACAATGCCAAACAGCTAGCTTCTCGTCGCTCGATCGCTAGGGGACATACTTTCCCGGGGTTTGCCAAATTTCCATCAACCAACATCACGTGCGGGAGGTGTTCCAGCAGCTCATCAACCTGGGCATGTACACTAACACAACGGAGCGAGGCACTCGGAGATGAGCCACGGATTGTAAAGCAGACGATCTAAATGATCGAAGCCGAGGTGGCAGCAGCATTTTTTTTTACACGGTGGCAACGGACATTTTTTACCGTTTCCAGCGAACGTCGAACCGCGTAAGGGCGTGGAAAGGTAACACGCCACGGAACGAAACCAGACGCACTCACGCACACCAATGGAAAGGGGGTTGAAAGAAAAATACAGGAGAAAAAAAAAGACTACTAGAGAACACGTACGGTGTCGTCATCGTCATCGTCATCGCGGTCGTTGAGGCTCAAATGGTTGGTCATGGGGTGGTGGGTGGTGGGTGATGGGAGGGGTGGGTTAGAAAACGGGTCTCCCTGCACCCTCACCACCCCCAAAACAGCGCCCGCGACTGTCAAGCGGCTGCCGCTGGAGAAAATATGAAATTCAATGGAACACTCTTGCGGAAACGATCGCACTCTCTTGCTCTCTCGCTCGTGTGCTTTCTCTCGATCACCCTTTTTTCCACGATCTCTTTCGATCTATCTCTCTTTTTCTTTTCCATCCGCGCGATCGTCGCCTTCCTCTTTCGCTCGGTCCCCCCTGTTCTCTTCCATCACCGCGATCGTAGCCGCATTTTCCTGCTTTCGTTGTGCTTTTTTTATGACTCAGAACGAGAGGCACTACGATGGGGTGTCCCTTTCACACCACCGTATCGGAACATTCCACTCCACGGTTGGAGCCAAAAACCGCGAAATCGGGAGTGTTTCTTCGCGGGACACATGCCGCTCGAAGCAACCAAAAAACACAAAAAAGAAAAACAAAAGAAGCTACAGTGAAGCGAAAGAAAACACGAATGACACGCCAGCAAGAGGGCCAGTGGGACCAAAAGCGGTCCAACGATCGCGCGGCCCTGGGCGAGTGTTGATTTTGGTGGGAATTTACCGCAGCACGGATGTTGCTTTTATTGTTATTATTATTGTTATGTTTATGGTCCCTCGTATTGCCTCCCTCTAGGCACTAGCGCCACATATACAAGTCGTGGAAGTGTTTGACGTGAGCAAAGCGCGACCAACGGATAAACACGGCGCCATGGTCAAAAAAAGAAAGAAAAAAAACGAGCGGCTTTGCAATGGTCGATCGGTTTCGGGAAAACAACTGTTGGCCAGCTCGCATTCTGCTTCTTCTGTTAGACCAGGTCTGCTATGATGCTTCAATAGTGAAGCACGAATGGTGAATGACAAAAAAAACCAGTCAGCTGGTCGCGTCAGGCCGTTTAAATGCCACCGTCGTTGACGAAAGGGGGACGAATTGACGAATGGAGTAGACGAGAAAGAAACGCCGATCAAAGGGTAGGCAAAACCCTACGGGATCAATGTACTCCACCGAATGGACACGATGCGCGGTAACGAACGAGGGAAAGAGAACGTAACCGTCTCTCGTACGTATCGTACACCTTTTGTTCACAAAGCGAGTAGGTGAACATTTTTCCACAAACCGGCGCCTCACGCCATTCGCAAAAAGGGTGGCCCTTTTTGTTCCGAAACGTCTGCGCTAAGCCTGCCCGTCTTCGGTTCCTCTTTGTTGCTTCTTCTGCATTCTTCCATTGATAAAGCGGGCATGCGCGCCCTTCCCACCTTTACGGCAACAAATCGGGAAAGCAAAATCGCAAATGTGTTTCGATAAGCCACACACACACACGTGCTTCTCCGAGGACGGCAGTGTGTTGAGATAAGCGGATGCCAGCCAGGTCGCAAGCAGGGCGCGTGTGTAACTCCTTCGATTCGATGCACACTCTCGTGAGTGTGCGGAACTGATCGGGTGGTTAAAAAAGGGCTGATGAAGGTTTGCGATAGAACACGCGCAGGCACACCTACCTTGGGCAGATCGCGGATGTGGTTCGCGTCGAGCAACAGCTCCTCCAGGCTGTTGGAGTAGCGGAAGATCTCCTCCGGCACATTCGGCAGCGACGAGTGCCGATTGTCGACGTACTCGATCTGCCGGTTGCATCCCTTGAACATCGGTATATACTTGAACATCCTGGCGGCGGTTGTCGGGGCGGGTGCGTTGAGACAAAGGACGCGTTCGCCACCGTCGTCGTCGTCGTCGTCGTCGTCTTGGTCGTCGTCGTCACGGTAGTTCTCACCGATCCAGCGATCGTATTTTGGGCAGGCAGGCGCTAGCTTTCACTATTTGTCAAAACACTCTCTCTCTCTCGTCCTTGCGACTGTCCCGACGAGCTACACCCAGCGGTTGGGGAGCTGTGTGGCAAATTTAGGATGTGCCCGATCTTGCCGGATAAGAGCGTTTAGCGTGCGGATTGATGTGGTTGATCGTGCTGCAACACCCGGCCGATTCGATCGGGTCGCATTGGGCAGAAATGACCAAACGGGACGGTTTCACCTCGAACTAGCCGATCTGACAGATGATCTGGTTGTTTACGTTTTCAGGCTGCTCACGCACGCAACCACCGCTTCCGTACGCAACCAATCGGACACGCAGCGATCATGCGTGCCTGACGGATGCTGCCAAGTCCGTCGGATGCACTTCTCGAAGAACAGAAAAAAAAGCACCAACGCACACGCGCACGCACACACACATACACACACTAACAAAGCCTACACGCACTTCACATAAACACAGTAGCAGCAGCAGCAGCAGCGAATGGGACGCGCCTTCTAGCTTCGCGAGGATCACGCGGACCTTCCAAACGCAATGCATAAACGAACAAGCGAACACCTGGTAAGAAAGGGAGCGAAAAGGATAAATACGATGGGACCGAGAAGGTTGTAAGGACGAGCAAACGTTTGCTGGGAGCAAAAACATTTTTAAAAAATGCAACGAGACCGCACCAACGGGTCCTTAATTATTCAAATCACAGAACGACGGCTCGCAGGCTCCAGCAGGGTTACCAGCCCGGGTTGATAGTTGCAAAATTGTGTTGTCAACGAGCAGAGCTTGGACGAAGTGGGTGGAAGGGCCAGCCGCCTGCAGCTTTTCCCACGATATTTCGCGGCGCTTTTGCTTCTTCTTTCTCGCTTGCAAACAAACAAAAGATACACACCACATGCACACACGCACACACTCATAAACACAGGCGCGCAAATAAAAAACGCACCACCCAGCGGTCGGACAGAGGAAAAGAAAGCAAGGGCCTCCCAACGGAGAAGGGCTCTCGAACGGGTGGCGTCCTATTGTTGGGGTTGACTTTTCCGTCCGTGTTCCACCCGTAGGGCCTGCAGCTAAATTGCACCACGCGCGCGTGTGTGTGAGCGAGAGTGTGTTGTCAAGAATGTCCGCTCGAAAGCAGAGATATCGTTGCCAGCGTTTGTTGGAATAGTTACAGAGCTTCATTTGCAATGTCGAAGGGATGAAGGACGTAGGACGAAGGACGAAGGTTGTCCTCTCAGTCCTCCCCTTCCCCCGATAGCCAGGTTGTTGGGCCATGTTGGGAAGGAGTAAACTGCAATGGTTGATGGAAGAGCGTTGTTCTGCGCTTGTTTTATTCTTCTTTTGTTCTTTCTCATTTGGTTGCTGGTTTTGGTTGCTTGCGGAAGGGCTGTGGTTGAAGGTTGCAGGACGATGGGTTCTTTCTACTTGGGCAACTTTCGCCGACACCAGTGAAAAAGAAAAAGGACGAACAGCGAGTTGGACGGAGAATACACCGACAAAAAAGACAATCGGCAAACAACGGATGAGCAACAAAAAGGTGGAAACCGAGTCGCTACCACCACACACACACACACACACATACACACGCGCGCGCGCCAGCAGAGGCACGCGCGTGCGAACGTACACATGTATGCGTACGCACGTAGGCTCTCGCTAAGCAACAGCCCGTCTCGTGGTGCGTGCCGAGAATGACGGCTCTCTCCCTGCTTTGATCTTCTCCTGATATGCCCTACACACCCACACGGTTGGTGCAGAAGGGCTTCTGTGGGGCTCCCGGCTCCAGAACCTGTCCAACTCTAGCGCGTTTCACCGAACCCACAAAACCGCCCACTATGGCTGTTCTTCTTCGTTTGGCTCTTCCGTTCATCCAGCTATACACAAACACACACACACGCGCACAGGCACGCACGCACAAGCACTTGCACACGCACTGGTAGAGAAACACACGCGCGTAGCTAGGGCCGCGGCGATGCACAAGCCGTCGGGGTGCGTGTAAGTTAAAGAACGAGGGCGATGTTCGCATTCCTTCCCCCCGAGAAGGGAGGCTGGAAACAAGGGACGCACTGGCACTGTTGCTCACACACGCCCTCCAGCGGGGTCACAGGGAAGCACCTCGTAAGCGGAATGGTGGCCACGGTTCACGGGGGAAGTGCGTACCGGAAGTAGAACCTCACCAGCGTCCGGAGTGCGGTGCGTACGTTCGAGACTGGCTCCGATTACACACCCTGTTGAAACTTCACGACTCACTGCACGAGCGCCCCAGCACGCAGGGCGTGAGTGATATGAATGGAGTGGATTCCGGTCCGCGGTTTGGCAGGCACCCGACCGGGCTGGTCACTCTGAGTTACGGCGAGGCTACAACGAGCACACTAGTGTGGGATACTCGCGTTGGCCGTGCGTGAAATGGCCGTTTTGTGTCGTGTATCGGCGCCTGTTGCTGAAACACACTGGAAGGCTCTCTGCAGTGGACTCTGGTTTGTCTGCAGGAAGCTGATTGTAAGATACAACATCATTAAGAAATGGATGACAGTGTCACGCACTAGTGTGGAGTGTGCTGGGTGCGGCTCATCGTGAAGGAGAGTGGGAGTGTGCGTGCGATGCGTCATGAGTGACTGCTGGCTGGGTGTGTATCGAGTGCATTGTCGTCAATTTGAGTGCACCCAAGCTACAGCCCGCTTGGGTTCTGTTAAGGCCCGTTTAAACGGCACGAGATAAAGAGTGATCATAGAAAGGTGCAAAATCGTAGCAACCCGAAAACTCCTAACGTCATATTGATGTCATTTCCAACGACCAAGTAAATTTCGGCAATGAGAGATGTGCGTTTCACATCAGAAGCGTGTGCACGACCAAAAGGCAAGCGAGATTGCCATCATCAAGGATATGATTTGAAGAGAAATTAGAGCATCCATCACCTGAGTTTTGACATTTTAGATCAATTATGTTGTGGTTCTTGAAAGAGCTGTATGATAACGTGTAGCAGTGACATTTCTCTCACCACCATATTAGTTTACAATGCTTCTCAGTTATCATACAATAGAGTTTTCTATTATAGGCTTAGTCTTAGTTTCTTTTCAAATTCATACTCCTTTTACGATTTCTGCAGTTAGTAAACAGGTAAAGTATAATACAAAACATCAAGCTAGATATAATTTTCAATCGACGGTACCAGCCCAAGGAGCTGCAACCGAAACCTTTGTTATGACAATTAGCCCTGCAATCTGGAGCGAACGTTTCCACCGACGCCTATGTAGTAGTGTGTGTTATGGATGGAACCGTTTGCTGCATAGGGAATGTGTATCACCCAAGCGCAGGTACTCAAATCAAGTTTATGAATCAGCCAATTGTTACTGCATGAAAAAGAAGAAGAACTCATCTTTGGTATTTGTTAGTGTGCGTACTCCCAGAGTCTTTCTCTCCGAATACGCGTCGCAAATATCACTTACGCTTGCTTTTTTCCGTGCGTTACACGCATGCGCATGCATCTGCGTTGCTTGTATCCACGCACCTACATCTGGCGGCAAACCAACGCAATAAACACAGCTCCAGGCTGTGTCTAGCTGTCTTGCTGTTCTCCGGATGTTTGGACGATTCACTTGGAAGCTGATGACGCTTTTTGCGGATTAATTGCACCATCGCTTTGGAAAAGAATAATGCCCACCCAGAGGACGTCTGTGCAAAGCTCAATAGCGACAATCATCTCGAAACACTACTTTATCTTCATCTGCTTCTAAAGCTAGAACATTCAGCTTCATGCTCTGGCCCCGTTACAGATTGGCGGATTGGGAAGTTTTCAACCAAAGGTGACGAAGAGGCTCAACATTGCACCTGAAATGAACCACTTTCGGAACAAATGAGCAGTACTGCATGCCAAGAGGCTAGAATCGATGACCAGAAGGCTGAATCGGTAAGAAAATTTTTTATTCTGGGATATACACACAATACCGTCATTACAATATATAATGCTAGTTTCCATTTCCGATAATTTCGTATACGATGAAAAATCAAGATCTGGGATCAATAAGTGCACAAGTTGATTTTGCAAGACAGCTATCGTTGTCCCCCACATCAGGTCTCAGGCCGTATTTTGAACACCCTACATTGAAGTGGCTACACCACATCGTAGAAATAGAATGTATAATAAGAATGAAGTAATATATATTTTATTTTCGAATTATTGCTCCCATAGTATGAACAAACAGAGAAAACCTCGCTCGTGTGGATTCAGCTGTGTTACCTTCAAAACTCTATATCTGATCTCGCATAAGACGAAAGGTTAAAACTCGGTAAAACTTTCCATTTGGTTTTAGATGTTTGGCTATTAGTCCGTGTTGATTTGATTTGTTTGATGCATGAATGAAATCCTCTTTTAACTTCAGGAGGGACAAAGCTCTGATATAGGCTAGAATGAGCACACCTCATGGCACTTGCAAACCGAGAACTGAGAAAAAAATATACTTTTAACTTAGTCTAATATATTTTCAATTTTATTGGATAAGCTCTTAAAGGAATATTGGATAAGCTCTTAAACGTAACGGAACAAGTCCTCTCCGAATATTGGATAAGCTCTTAAATGTAATGGAACAAGTAAAATAGTTTTCAAACTCAGTATTGGTGCTGCACGATTTGACAGAGTAGTGTAGTTTAATAAGTATGGGTGAATTAATTTGTTGCAATGAACAATATTTCTGATTTTTTCATTCTTACAGTTTCAAATAACGATGGTATGATAAGTTGAAACAGAAAATATTAAATACAATGTTTTCATGTGTCGGCAAGTAAGTAAAAAAATAGATCAGTTGAGCTGAAAACTCATTCAACGTAGACAAAAAATAAATGTCTTATTAATATTTCAACTTATTTTTAGTATGGGTGTTCAAAAACAAATGATGCATTACACTGAATTCCAAGAGCTATAATACGCTACCATCTGGAGCGGAGTACGACTAAGTGTTACAAGCGGCCGAATTTAACATAATAACATATAGTTCTTCAATTAAATCGTGCTTTTGTAGCCGTTTCCTCTTACCGTATTTCAAACAAGTTGAACTGCTCACAGTAGATGTAAGAGATGATAGAAGCATCTTTAAATGTCATGTCAGTATGTAAATGACGGAATTTCGCTTTTATTGCATCGTGATAAGTTTTAGGCTCATTAGTAAGAACTTTCCTCATTGTAGATGATCTGATCACGATGCGATATTTTGATAACGGAACAAATTTGACTGCACTGAAAAAGATATCTGTAGATTGAACGGTTAACTTCTGTTTGTTGACAAACTCGAATTTTTTTAAGGCAATCTGAATGTCGTCCTCATTGTATATTTCAATATGTAGCCTGATCGTATCAATATCGGAAATAAATTTCAATCCGAAACCGAATATTGTTACGCACTCTTTGGATGTTATTTGGACTGTAGACGTGGTTTCATCACGGGAATCAAAGTTAACTTTTCCAAAAAGCATTATCTTGTCACAGGGGTATCGTCTATTACTAACCCGCAAAAGCATCCGCAGCTCGCTTACATCACTGTCGCTGTTGGCTGCGTGCCAGGTTTCAAGCGCCTTTTGCAACTGTTCAGTGGTGCAGTTTATTTCATTCATGTGAAGAATTTTGTTCAGCCTATCCATGTTGATATTAGTGAAATCTTCGTTGTTCAAGTAGCATGAAGTATTTTTTCTGATATTGTTTAGGCAGGCCTGGTCTATTGCGGAGTAGCCGTAATGTGCGTTATCTTGGAAAATTCTAAGTGTAGTTGCTCTGTTAATCTCATTGCGTAGAAACTTTTCTATGGTCTGCAACAGCTCGGTTAACTGGCACTTCTTGGAAAAGTCAAAAATATTCCGAACATTGTCGAGAGTGAGTGCCACAGTCTTTGAATACATGTAACGCAAGACTTCCTCGAACACATCCGGTTCGACACCCTCAACAATATATTCATTGTTATCCGGATTGTTAAGGCTGCCATAAAACATAAGATAGAAGTACTGGGAGGCTACAGTGAGGAACATTTTGTGTCCGTAGATTCGTTTTTTCTCGGGTCCGACAAGGAACGTAACGTCGGAAGAAAATTGATTATTTACAAGGGCCTGTTGACGCGACGATATAGTATCGTTGGCGCCGTAGCTGAAGAACTCCGGTCGGTTGGTCATCTGAATTAGGGAACAGCAATGAAACATGTTGGTAATTGTAGTTAAAAGTATAATGAAAATATGCTTTGCGAAATAAGCATCCTAAGCCTAAGCAAATTGATTTGTAAATCTGTTTGCCAATATTGGATTGAAAAGTACGTATACGTTAAAACCCCACTTGTAACACACGCCCTATGAATCGTTGAATCTTTGAGCACTGCACATTTATCACCACAATCCTTTCTACATGCGTGTATGATGGCAAAAGCTAGGCACAATGCTGTATTTCGTTTCTGCTACTGCAGAAACAATGATAATAAACATGCTATGGCCTTGATAAGGGAAAAACACTCACCACTTAAATGTTTAATTTAACTCACCTTGTTTCCAATATCTGTTCAACCTTAAATTGTAGAAAATAAGCGTCTGCTTCGAATTGCTGGAAAATTATGTGTTAGATTTCTGGCCATTCCCTTTTTGCGTCTAAGTGTTGTCACGATCAACGATGAAATAAAACCGATCCTGGATTTTATGGCAGTTTAGGGTTCTTGTAAAATTCATTTCAAATTGTTTATAGCAGTTCATTGTCATGAATTATACAAGTCCAGCTATAATAATCTTACCATTTGTAAATGTTTCTTCCTTCGTCCCAGTCCTGTTTAACCAATTTAAAACATTTGTACTACTCCATTAAATTTAATAAATCCAACAAATATATTACTATTGAACATTTATATAATATATATATATATATATATATATATATATATATATATATATATATATATATATATATATATATATATATATATATATATATATATATATATATATATATATATATATATATATATATATATATATATATATATATTTATTATATATATATATATATATATATATATATATATATATATATATATATATATATATATATATATATATATATATATAAATATATATATATATATATATATATATATATATATATATATATATATATATATATATATATATATATATATATATATATATATATATATATATATATATATATATATATATATATATATATATATATATATGTATTTCAATCGATCACGAAAATTTATTTTTAACATTTCGAGAATGGATAATTAACATTGATGTTAGTTTACGGTTAGTAGTTTGTATTATTAAAAAATAACAAACCAACAAAATAAATCATCGAGAATCTTTTAGCATACGTCAATAATATTTGCGAAATATTTTCAATCATCCGCCATAAAAAAATATATCGAAATAAAGAAAAATATATATCAAGATTTATAGATATATATATAAATATAAATAAATATATATGTATTTATATACGCATATATATATATATATATATATATATATATATATATATATATATATATATATATATATATATATATATATATATATAAACCCCCCTAGCGCATGTACTCAAATCAAGTTTTTGAATCAGCCAATTGCTACTGCATGAAAAAGAAGAAGAACTCATCTTTGGTATTTGTTAGTGTGCGTACTCCCAGAGTCTTTCTCTCCGAATACGCGTCGCAAATATCACTTACGCTTGCTTTTTTCCGTGCGTTACACGCATGCGCATGCATCTGCGTTGCTTGTATCCACGCACCTACATCTGGCGGCAAACCAACGCAATAAACACAGCTCCAGGCTGTGTCTAGCTGTCTTGCTGTTCTCCGGATGTTTGGACGATTCACTTGGAAGCTGATGACGCTTTTTGCGGATTAATTGCACCATCGCTTTGGAAAAGAATAATGCCCACCCAGAGGACGTCTGTGCAAAGCTCAATAGCGACAATCATCTCGAAACACTACTTTATCTTCATCTGCTTCTAAAGCTAGAACATTCAGCTTCATGCTCTGGCCCCGTTACAGATTGGCGGATCGGGAAGTTTTCAACCAAAGGTGACGAAGAGGCTCAACATTGCACCTGAAATGAACCACTTTCGGAACAAATGGGCAGTACTGCATGCCAAGAGGCTAGAATCGATGACCAGAAGGCTGAATCGGTAAGAAAATTTTTTATTCTGGGATATACACACAATACCGTCATTACAATAAATAATGCTAGTTTCCATTTCCGATAATTTCGTATACGATGAAAAATCAAGATCTGGGATCAATAAGTGCACAAGTTGATTTTGACAAGACAGCTATCGTTGTCCCCCACATCAGGTCTCAGGCCGTATTTTGAACACCCTACATTGAAGTGGCTACACCACATCGTAGAAATAGAATGTATAATAAGAATGAAGTAATATATATTTTATTTTCGAATTATTGCTCCCATAGTATGAACAAACAGAGAAAACCTCGCTCGTGTGGATTCAGCTGTGTTACCTTCAAAACTCTATATCTGATCTCGCATAAGACGAAAGGTTAAAACTCGGTAAAACTTTCCATTTGGTTTTAGATGTTTGGCTATTAGTCCGTGTTGATTTGATTTGTTTGATGCATGAATGAAATCCTCTTTTAACTTCAGGAGGGACAAAGCTCTGATATAGGCTAGAATGAGCACACCTCATGGCACTTGCAAACCGAGAACTGAGAAAAAAATATACTTTTAACTTAGTCTAATATATTTTCAATTTTATTGGATAAGCTCTTAAAGGAATATTGGATAAGCTCTTAAACGTAACGGAACAAGTCCTCTCCGAATATTGGATAAGCTCTTAAATGTAATGGAACAAGTAAAATAGTTTTCAAACTCAGTATTGGTGCTGCACGATTTGACAGAGTAGTGTAGTTTAATAAGTATGGGTGAATTAATTTGTTGCAATGAACAATATTTCTGATTTTTTCATTCTTACAGTTTCAAATAACGATGGTATGATAAGTTGAAACAGAAAATATTAAATACAATGTTTTCATGTGTCGGCAAGTAAGTAAAAAAATAGATCAGTTGAGCTGAAAACTCATTCAACGTAGACAAAAAATAAATGTCTTATTAATATTTCAACTTATTTTTAGTATGGGTGTTCAAAAACAAATGATGCATTACACTGAATTCCAAGAGCTATAATACGCTACCATCTGGAGCGGAGTACGACTAAGTGTTACAAGCGGCCGAATTAAACATAATAACATATAGTTCTTCAATTAAATCGTGCTTTTGTAGCCGTTTCCTCTAACCGTGTTTAAAACAAGTCAAACTCCTCACAGTAGATACAAGAGATGATAGAAGCTTCTTTATAAGTCTTGTCAGTATGTAAATAACGGAATTTCACGTTTATATCTTCGTGACAAATTTGAGGCTCATGGATAACAACATTCTTCATTGTAGATGATGATTTGATCACGATTCGATATTTAGATAACGGAAAAAATTTGACTTCATTGAAAAAGATATCTGTGGATTGAACGGAAAAATAATGGTGGTTGACAAACTCCAAATCGTTTTCGGCAATAATGCCGTCCTCATCGAATATTTTAATATGTATATCGATCGTATTAAACTTGGACTTAAATTTCAATCCGAAACCGAATACTGATACGAAGTTATTGGATGTTATCTGGACTATAGTCGTGGTTTCATTGCGGGTATCAAAACTAATTTTTCCAAAAAGCATTATCTTGTCACAGGGGTATCGTCTTTCAATATTCAGCAAAAGCATCTGCAGCTCGCTCACATCACTGTCGCTGTTGGCTGCATGCCAGGTTTGAAGCGCCTTTTGCAACTGTTCATTGGTGCAGTTTATTTCATTCATGTGAAAAATCTTGTACAGCCTACCTATGTCGATAGTAGTGAAATCTTTGTGTTTAAAAAATAATGAGGCATTTTTACTGATGTTGTTTAGGCAGGCCTGGTCTATTGGAGAGAAGCCATAATGTGCGTTATCTTGGAAAATTCTAAGTGTAGTTGCGATCAGGATCTCATCGAACAGAAACTTTTCTATAACCTTTAACAGCTCGGTTAACTGGCACTTCTTGGAAAAGTCAAAAATATTCCGAACATTGTCGAGAGTGAGTGCCACAGTCTTTGAATATATAAAACGCAAGATCACCAAAAACACGTCCGGATCGACATCCTCGACAATATATTCATTGTTATCCGGATTGCTGTCATAAAACATAGCATAGAAATACTCGGAGGCTACAGTGAGGAACATTTTGTGTCCGTAGATTCGTTTTTTCTCGGGTCCGACAAGGAACGTAACGTCGGAAGAAAATTGATTATTTACAAGGGCCTCGCGACGCGTCGATATAGTATCGTTGACGCCGTAGCTGAAGAACTCCGGTTGGTTGGTCATCTGAATTAGGGAACAGCAATGAAACATGTTGGTAATTGTAGTTAAAAGTATAATGAAAATATGCTTTGTGAAATAAGCATCCTAAGCCTAAGCAAATTGATTTGTAAATCTGTTTGCCAATATTGGATTGAAAAGTACGTATACGTTAAAACCCCACTTGTAACACACGCCCTATGAATCGTTGAATCTTTGAGCACTGCACATTTATCACCACAATCCTTTCTACATGCGTGTATGATGGCAAAAGCTAGGCACAGTGCTGTATTTCGTTTCTGCTACTGCAGAAATAATGATAATAAATATGCTATGGCCTTGATAAGGGAAAAACACTCACCGCTTAAATGTTTAATTTAACTCACCTTGTTTCCAATATCTGTTCAACCTTAAATTGTAGAAAATAAGCGTCTGCTTCGAATTGCTGGAAAATTATGTGTTAGATTTCTTGCAATTGACTTTTTGCGTCTTAGCGTTGTCACGATCAACGAAAAAATAAAACCGATCCTCGATTTTATGGCAGTTTAGGGTTCTTGTAAAATTCATTTCATATTGTTTATGGCAGTTCATTGTCATGAATTATACAAGTCCAGCTATAATAATCTTACCATTTGTAAATGTTTGTTCCTTCGTCCCAGTCCTGTTTAACCAATTTAAAACATTTGTACTACTCCATTAAATTTAATAAATTCAACAAATATATAACTAATGTACATTTATATATGAATAAATATATTTATATATGTATAATATATATATATATATATATATATATATATATATATATATATATATATATATATATATATATATATATATATATATATATATATAAATATGTATATATATATATATATATATATATATATATATATATATATATATATATATATATATATATATATATATATATATATATATATATATATAATATATAAATATAAATATGTATACATATATAAATATATTCATATATAAATGTATATTACTTTTATATAATGTTGAATTTATTAAATTTAATGGAATAGTACAAATGTTTTAAATTGGTTAAACAGGACTGGGACGAAGGAACAAACATTTACAAGAGGTAAGATTATTATAGCTGGACTTGTATAATTCATGACAATGAAATGCCATAAACAATTGGAAATGAATTTATCAAGAACCCTAAACTGCTATAAAATCGAGGATCGGTTTAATTTTATATATATATATATATATATATATATATATATATATATATATATATATATATATATATATATATATATATATATATATATATATATATATATATATATATATATATATTTATTTATATATCAAGTTTTTGTGATATTTTGCAGCACATAGGAAACAAAAATAGTTGACACATATTCGATTAACATAAGCCAATTAGTCTTTTTTACTTATAGCCTTAATTTACATGTAAATTTACCATGGATGGTACCATATGTTTTCCAAGGGCTACAATTTGGCTGAAATGAGTGGTCGGAAATAAAATTTTTTTATAATATACGGTTAGTTATTGCGCTTGTACTTTCAGTTTCTTCTTCTCGGGCATCAAATCCAACATTTTCTTTGCAATATATATGTGCTGTTGCAGTGTTCATAAAAAACATTCTGTTCCAAAATTTCAATTTTATCTTTTCATGGAACATTTCAGTTTTTTTGAACATAACTTTCTTCAATGGTGAAGATGGTTCAATAGAGATGCAATATAATATATGTGGGTGTAACACGATCTCTTCAAAAAAGAAATCTACCGCATGCATATTGTACGTAGATTTGTTGATATACTCAAACACGTTCGAGCTTATCTCTTCGTTTTCGTCGAATATTTTGAGTTGTATCGAGATCACATCTACCTTCGACATTATATATACTCCCAACCCATATATTGATACCGGCTTTTTCGATATTAACTCAAACTTTTGTTCGGTATCTTCGCTCCCATTGACAATTTCCTGCGTTCCAAAGATAACTAACTTGTCACAATTGTACCATCTATCACTACCTTTTAAATGCATTCGTAGCTCACTCACGTCACTGTCGATGTTGGCTGCTTCCCAGATTTCAAGCGCGTTTTGTAACTGATCAATGGTACAGTTTATTTTATTCAAGCGAAGTATCTTGCTCAGCCTACCCATGTCGATAGTAGTGAAATCTTCGTGGTTGAAGTAGAACACAGGATTATCTTGTATTATGAATAGGCAGGCTTCGTTTACTTCGGAATAGTCGTAATGGCTGTTATCTTTAAAAATCCGCAGTACAGATGAACTGTCTACCCTGCTTACAAGAAACTGGCCTAGCTGCTCTATCAGTTCGGGTAGCATGTACTTCTGAGCGTAGTCAAAAATATTCCGCGCATTGTCGAGAGTAATTTCCACATTCCTTGAATATATGTAACGCAAGATCACCAAAAACACATCCGGATCGACATCCTCCAGCACCACCTCATCCTTCTTCGCTTCGACAAAGTTGCCATGAAACATAACATAGAAGTACTCGGACGCTAGAGTGAGGAAGATTTTGTGTGCGTAGATTCGTTTTTTCTCGGGTCCGACAAGGAACGTAACGTCGGAAGAAAATTGATTATTTACAAGGGCCTGTTGACGCGACGATATAGTATCACCGATGCCGTAACTGAAGTACCCCGGTCGGTTGGTCATCTGAAGTAGGGAGAAGTATTGAAACATGTTGGTAATCATAGTTAAATGTATAATGCTAACTTGCAAATGTTGTGAGAAATAGGCGTCCTAAGTCCAGGCGACGTTGAATCTTTACAACCCACAAAGTGCCTATGGAAAAGATCAATCTTTGATGGTCGTTAGATCGTTTCTTCGTATGAGAATGGTGGTACAGGTAAAATGCCGAAGCCTACGTGACTAGAGCTAAGCTACCAAAATAATCTATCAGAATAGTAAATGTAAATTTGTATAATAAATATGCTATTACCTATATTACTGCACTGCCGTTCAATCTAACTTACCTTCAATGCAATCAAAATACTAGTTGTAGATCACACGTAAAGGTCCTTCCCGTTGTTTACCAAGAAATTATACAAAAATCTTCCTTAAGCGATCTTGATCTCCAGGCAATTCGTTACTTTCGACGTTTTAAAGTTTACCTATCTATGCAGAAAATATATATTAATATTATATTACTCAGTATTCGGCTTTTGAATTCCGAAAACTGGATACTATACCGTTTAGAGAAAAAAGTATTATTGAAAAATTTCCAGGCAGTTTTGAACCTTCACAATAATAAAAAACAGCACAATATATTTTAAACAATTTTGACCAATCGGAATTTAGTAGTTTAGATGATATTTAACTCGCGAATCAAATGGTTGATTTCTCTTCGGCCTTTAACAATTTAGCGTATGTTGGTGACTTGGTGATGGTGTTTGATTTGAGACGAATGGTTTATAGTTTGACAATTGCTTGCAATTCTTGACAGACCGTTGTTTACAAATATGTAAACTTTTAAACACAAATGCCATATTAAATGTCGTATGCAGCTTTCGATTTATTTTATACCATATTATTATCTTGGTAAACAAACTTGTTACTATTGAAAAATAGCAATAAATGTTAAAATATGTAGCCCAATAAGTATTTAATTGTTAAAAAACGGGGATAAATGCTATGAGCCAACCTTCTTCGTCCTGTATTCTATGTGATGTTATGATGGAATCTGATTACGCATTAATGTCAAAATATGTCAGGTAGTTAAAACCGTGGCTGAAATATTCGATTTCTCTTAAGTGAATTAAAAAATCACAATACGCTCTTTTGCCATTTGGCATATAAAAAAGTTCTAGACCAACCGATACTGACGAATTGGTAACCAGAGCAATGGAATTGGTTGGCAACGTAAAATGCTACGAATGGGGCAAGCTCGGCCTACAGTCGTTTGTTGCTCAGCTCGCCAAAGCGAATAGTAAAGAGCTGGAGATAAAAGCCGACTGTCCGTACGCAGAACTGTGGATGGGAGATCACATTAATGGGCCGGCTACCATAAAAGGGGATCGCACAAGTCTGGATGAGGTTATACGAAAAGACCCGGCTGGCATGTTGGGAATGGACGAAGGAAGGTTGCCTTTTCTATTGAAAGTGTTGAGTATCAGGAAGGCTCTCAGCGTTCAGGTGCATCCGGACAAGGTAAAGAAGCATGGGTTCACCATAAAGCTATTCTGCTAAATGTTTCCGTTCCTTTGCAGGCAGAAGCGGAAAAGCTTCACCATCAGTTTCCCGACATTTACAAGGATTCCAATCACAAGCCAGAGCTGGCCATAGCATTGACAGATTTTCAGGCGTTGTGATTTTCAGGCGTTGTGTGGTTTTCGGCCATACCCGCAAATAGCGAGCTTGTTAGCCGAATCGGTAGAGCTTCGAGCACTACTTGGCGACGACGTTTTCCAGGAGTTTCAGAACAAAACGGAAACGGCGGTCAAAGTCGCCTACGAGCGATTGATGCACAGCGACCCCACCAGCATTGATAAGTGCATCGAGAGCATGGTCGGCCGGTTGCAAGATGCCGAGCCATCGGAGATACAGCAGCTATTCCTTCAACTGTATGCCGACTTTGGGTGTGACGTAGGCGTACTCTCGATTTACTTTCTTAACTATCTTCGCCTGGCGCCGGGACAGGCTATCTACTTGGCCGCGAACGTACCACATGCCTACCTTGACGGAGATTGCGTAGAATGTATGGCTTGCTCCGACAACGTGGTGCGGGCAGGCCTAACACCGAAGTTCAAGGATGTCGACACGCTCCTCCGGCTGGTCTCGTATAGTTGCTCTCCCGGCGAGAGTATGCTTTTCCAACCGAAGCTGCTGCAACCAAGCGTACAACCGTACACGAGAACGTTCATTCCTCCGGTTAAAGACTTTGCCGTGGCGGAAATTCGACTGCCAACGAACGTCCGCGAGTATACCGTCAGCAATCCGATGAACGGATCTATTTTGCTAATTGTCGGTGGGAAAGGAGTGCTTGAGGTTTCAGGTGCGAAAACCGAGCTCAAATTCGGAAAAGTCGTGTTCCTTCCGAGTAGTGCTGGACGTCTGGTTCAACTGAATCTAGACGAGACTGATGAACCTTTCCTAGCCTTTCAGGCCATGCACAATGATTTCGAATGAGGCCGAGTGGCGTTGTATATTCAATCATTCGTTAAGGGCTGTACGTACTGTAGCGAATTGGTTTACTCTGATTTTTATTTTTGATTGTTCCTTGCATTGTCTGATAAGCGAATTTTTGTTCGATGAAAACCATAAAGAGAATTGAAGTCTTTGTCAATGTTTTAGTTACTACATTTTTCGAATCATGTTCCTTTTTATCATTATTATGGACATGTTAATAACCATCCGCTACACAGCGAAAAACGCACGTACCCATTTGATCGAACAATTTATTATTTACATAAATATTACACAAAACAAGGGCCGTTCTAAACAATATAATAAAAATAATAAAAAAAAGGGAAACAGAATAAATGTATTTATATATAAATTGTCTTAAGGTGAAAAACATTCGTGGCGAGCAGGACGTGCTGCGTATTCGGCTGCGGCCTATGGAAACCTCTAACCGTGGCCCGTGTAACCCTGTGGATGAGTTGCAAGGTCTGTTACGTCCGAGCTTAGGTGGATTATCAACACTAGTGGAATGTGCATTCGATGGCGATGACGTTGGTGTCAAATGAAGAGCAGATGTCCGGTTCGGATACATTTCCCTGGCATTGGTGATACTCCAGAGGGCGTCATCAGGCACATCGCAGCAGGACACACAGGGTTTTTCCGTTCCCGGAGATCGTCCTTCCCAAGGTCCACTATTGTCTAGTGGTGTCTGTGCCGAGGAGTACCTCGGCTAAATGCGTTCAGGAGCATCGATCGAGTGCTCGCAAGTAACAATGTTGAGGAGAAAGGACGCGATTCGAAACAATCTTGAAATGTGTATAATACAATGAGACAGCGGGGACAAGAAGAGTAGATGGCTAAATGCTAGGTGAGCGGGGGGTACGTTGGGGTTCGTTCGGCCAGGAAAGCCGGAAAGGGTTGGGTTAATTCTAGAATCTCAGCGTACAGAGCGGCGAACGTCTCTGGTTAGCGTCCGTTACGCGCATTTATTTGAATCCGATCGTCTCCGGGATGTCGTTCAGGAATTGCTGCAAATGAAGCGTGAAGGGTGAAGAAACGCGCTACTCATTCGACATATCTGAACCTGCAGTAGGTCCTCACGGCTCGGCTTTACTTACGTATTGATGGGGAGAATGAGTTTCGTGACCATAGTCGGCCCATTTCGACAGATCGATTGATGGAAGAATTCCGCTCTTGCATGGCACTCGTGGGTTGCTGTCGTGAGTAGAGGACAGAGCGCATTAGATTAAGGTGAAAGCGGGCAGCGTACAAGGGCGTCTTACATTTCGTGATCGGGCAGCACCATCGGGTAGATCTGCACGGTGTCGATCAGGTCGGTGTTGTCGCAGATCAGTCGGGCGAGCTTCGCCTTACGGATCTCCTGAAGCTGTTCGGGCGTGAATGAGGATGGCTGGTTTGGCAGCTCATACCAGAAGCGGTCTCCACGCCGGACGTAGCTGAACTGCGTGGCGATGATACACGCAAAGGTCGGTCCCAGCATTGAACCCGGTAGTGACCGCTCGGACACTCCACCAGACCACAGATCCACGTCAGCTGGGTGACTGCAATAGTTCGCATGTAGAAAGTTCGCGTTAGAGAGGGGTTCTCCAACAAAACCCGACACGAATACTCACTCAAAGATGCTCTCGTAGCGTCGCACGGTTTCGTTGGGCATGGAACCAAACAGCTCCTCGAAGTTATCCGACGCAGGCAGACCGCAGAACTTGCGGAACTCCATGTAGCCGGGTACACCGAATTCGCGGCCACGTTGCATGTTGAACGACACCAGATCCATACCGAAGCGGGCACCCTCCTTCTTGAACAGGTGATTGGTGACCTCCTGCGTGATCGAGTCGTCCATGGCCTGCGCAACCTGGTTCATCAGCCCCATCAGGTACTCATCGTACACACCGGCACGGTACAGGTCGTACGGACGTCGGATCAGGTCTGACAGTCGCTTGGAGGCGATGAACTTGTGTGCCTTCGACCAGCGCTCAACAGCAGTTGGCAACAGGGAGTGCCCAAATCGGAACGCAGCCGACGCGAACGAGTCGATAATGGCCGGGTTGACGTTCTCATCGTAACCATCCCAGTAGCCCTCCTTCTGCGTGAGCAGGCCGAACTTCTCCATCACCTCCTTGCCGAGCAGGATTGGTAGGAACTCGTTGTACGTGATGTGCTGGATGATTGCGATGTTGATGCGACGTGACTCCTGGAACAGTGTCTCATCGTCCCAGTGCGGGTTGATCTTGCCAAGCTCGGTTGCGATGCGATTATGTTCGCGTGCCAACAGCGTGTGCATGCAGGTCAACACCAGCTGTTCGTTGACACGGATCTCACCAGCTTCGAAGCAGAACATGCTCTTGTTCGGGCGCGTGCAACCCTCATCCGGGACGTCCAGCTTCAACGGAAGCAGATCCTTCAATCCGTACTCAGCGAACACCGGGTTCATGCGCAACAGCCCGTTATAGCCGGTACGGAGCTTGCGCGTGAACTTCTCGTTTACACCGTAGATCGTGTTGCCATCGATGACGGAGGTTAGCGTGTTGAACTGCTGGCGTGATCCCAATCGGCAACCGGCTCGTGGAGATGGGAAGCCACGCACGAAGTCGATGCACTTGACGTTGAACAGGCGGTAGAAGTAGTCGTCGTCTGGGACGCGGATTTCGTTACAGTACGGGTGCTTCAGGTGGGGAGGTCTCTTGCAGCATTCTTCAGGGTCGTTGCGGTTGATCGGATCGAGCGGTGTTGCGGTTAGCGTGAAGTCGTGGTCCATGAACTGACCCCAGGCGATGACGAACACCGTACCGGCGTGGTCATGGTAACCCTCGTCAGGGTGGATCGTACGTGAGACAACACGGGACAGTGGCAGGTCGTGGCCAGTGATCGAGATGCGAGGGGCGTTGATACCGTCCGAGTACAGTGGTCCGATTAGTCGCTGGAAAGGAGTCATCGCCGCACCCCAGGTTGGGTGCTTCAGGTTGTTGCAGAGACCGTCCACACGTCGGTACTTGCCTGGACGACACTCAACACCGGACAGGAACGCTGGACACACCTCCCGGATGAGCGTCTTCGAGGTGTCAATCGAGGGAAGACCCTTCTCAATCTCCTCATACGACAGACCGTACCTGTGAAATAACATCAGTCAGCTTCGAAGTACACCAGATCACAGAGCGTGAGAGAAGAACCACTTACGTGCGAGCTAGCTGGATCGAGATGTCCAGCAGCAGCTCACCGACTGTTGCGATGTCCTCCGTCTTCCAGTCGCCTTTCGGCTGCGACACTCGGATCCGCTTCCGGGCATCCAGGTACGCCTGGTTAATGGCATCGTACGTAATACAGGTGGTCGGTTCGGCGTGCAGAGGAGCGCTGTAAAGATTCAGATCCGGGAGTTAGTAAGGCTCGGCTATATTGCTTTTCATCTCCGCCTTCCCCGTTACTTACATGGTACCGCGGAACAGGTTCAGATTGTAGTCGAAGGCGGACGACTTTCCAGGTCCGTTCACGTACAAGGCACACTCCGTTGCATGTTGGTCGAAGGCCAAAAACTGACCATCGATACCGGCGACTGCAATAGCCGCAGCTATTGCCAGTAACCTGCGGGTAGCGTGGGATCAGTTAATTTGAAAGATGTTTAAGCTAGCCTAGCTCTCTAACTCTCTAAGGACCAACTAGGCACACGAATGTGGTAGACCAAAGTGACCCCAAAAACCATGGGAGCAGTTCAGCTTGGGAATAGGATAAAATCTTAATTGACATGTTGCACACAAAACCAACTATTCTCCAAGGACGCTCTGCTGGATCTTGCGCAGAATATGCTCTTTAAATCGACCAGTAGCCCTCACGATCGTAACGCTTTTGTTCGTTAAGACCTTGGTTCACCCTGGGCCTGGGCTGTCGGCCCTTTAAAGAGCAAAAAAGTTTTTCCCGTCCTTCGTGGGTTACGTTCTCACTCTTGCTCGTTACATTTTCGACTCCAGGAACTCGCTCAGTCAGCTGGTGGAGTTGGAGACGCACAGCGGAACTTCAGCGGGAGGACACAATCCCGACGTCCCCGAGGGGCAGAACCGTACCGGACCTCACGCAACATTAAAACCAGTCCCTATGCGTGATGTCGCATGCGAATCCTCGAACGACTGCTGCATCGAAACCGGTCCTGGACACGATCCGCGTTACTTTCACTTTCGTCAATGCTCAGTACGCAAGCCCACACGAATGCGAATGCGGTCAGCATGGGCACGCCATTGCGTAGGGCCGTATCTGGAGCGACCGGGCCCCTGCAAGAGGGCCTTCCGGTGTGAGAGGACAAGGCGAACATATCGGTGCCGAAGGGCCTCCTTTTTTTTCTCTCGTTTTTTGTCCCGATTTTCCATCCGTCCCAACCGTTCGCGGTCGCGCATTTGATTATACATGCAGCAGTAACAGCAGCACAAAAAATTGACAGAAAAAAAAACAAAATGACTGCACGTGGCCATTCTGCGTTGCGCATTCTCGCACCGGTCGAAGGAGACACACCGTTAAATCAATATTAACCGAGCATACGATCGACAACCGCCGGCGACGGATGCCGATTGGGCAAGATGGTGCGGCAGATACAGGCGGCACATAATGAAACGGCATGCCGCGTGGAAAACCGCAACCGATCGCGTATGTAATGAGGAGCCCACAATCAGGTCAGCAGGGCTCTGCTGACGTCCCCCCGGTGTCATTATCGCCCGCTAGGGGGCGCTCGCTTACGGGCCGAGTATACGCAGTCTCTCGGCGTCGATCTCCACCGTTTGCAGAGTTGCAGCAGCTTGTCAGCCGGTGTTGCGGCTTTCGATTGTTAGGCGAAGGTTCATTCTTCTTGAAGGGGCAAGCACGCGGTGGTTGCGCGCAAAATCCGAAAGGGATTCGATTCGCATCACGTTAACCCAGATAGGCTGGTGGTTGGGGTTCGTTTGTTGCCCGCGCGGGCATTGCATCATCTCACCGGTGATCGGTTAGGTCCTGCCGCGTAGGGCCACTCTGCTGTTTGTGTGTGTGTGTGAGAGAGATAGAGAGCGAGAGGCCCTTAACAGCTCTTCCCGCATCAGAGGAAATCGAAGGGAGAAGGTGTTGCGCATGAATTATGATAATTGGAAAGAAGACGGGAGCGAAGGCGCAAAAATGGTGTCGAGTGGGATACCTTCTTCGTGCTTGAGTTTTACATCATTTTTGCAGAGCGTGTTGTGGCGAAGGTGTGCTTTCTGGGAGGTGTACTAGACTCCGTAGTGAATCACTCTTGAGTGCTCTTATCGAGATGGTCAATGGAAGCTTTATGGCGCATGCAGAAGATCGTCTAGGTATATGCAGAGGGTGCTAATTGCTTTACTGCACTTTCTTTGCCATTTTCGGAGAGTGCAGCCGTTAGCTACACTTTTAGTTAGCTAAATGACAAAGCAGTAAACGTGCCTCCAACAGCTCATTTACATCCAATGTCAACCGAATGTACCATTTCCAAATCGAACTATTAGATGCATTCCATAAAAAGCAGCTTTGTGGAACGTTTCACCATGCAGACTCGATTGCATCCATAAGAAGCTGTCTATATTTGACATCTGGCCTTGTGTGGGCTCGTTTTGGTGTACCAAAAAAAAATGTCGTCCCTCTCGGCATCTGAACACCTTCGTTTTGGTGTTTAAAAAGTGTCAGAAGGGAGTCGCCAAGTCAAAGCATTATGCAACGATGTTCCTCCCGATTGGTGGTCGCTACAATTTACCTACTCCTGCCCGTTTGCCTTTCACCCGACCCCGGGTGGGTTACTGGCTATCCCACGCCCTTTCTCGTGGCAATTGAGCCAACTCTCCCCCTTTTCCTGCTCTCCGGCTACCCCAAAAACCCCCTGGGGACGTTCTGTCTCGCGTGCAATCACCCGGTGTGGGGGAAAATATAATGGGCAAGAAAAGCACAAATAAATAACCGCCAGCCGGAGAAACGATAAAACGCATCCGATTTCGCTGCACTTTCTAACTGCAACCGAAGTTGCCTCACTCACCCTTTCCTCCTCCCCCCCCCTCCTCCTCATGCAACCTCACCCTATCACCACGTTCACCGAAACCTGAGCGTAATGGGCGGAAAAACGCGCTGGTGACGGGAAAATGAGCCACGGCTGACGCACGCGACACCAGCACGCGTTGGCTGACCCGCTCCTGGCCGTGGCGGTTCTGTGGTGAGGGTTTTTCCGCCCCTTCCTGCTACCCCTGTGCGCGACCCCCCCCCCCTGGGTGTTTGCCTTTTCACTGGGCACTTCGGTATTTTTCCCTTGGCCTCCGTTCGGTTTAATGTTTTACCGCGCGAGCACACACGCACCCGGTTTGGCGCTTTCCCGCCTGGCGCAGAGGGAGGGTTGAAGATGGCTTTTGAAAAAGGTACCCCTTCGAAAGGGGTTGAGGGTAAGCAAGAAGTGACAAAAAAACCCGATCTCGAAACCAGATAACCCACCGCAGCACATTCCGGCTTGGGGAGGAAAGTAAAAGCTCGCGTTTCCCGGTTGAGCCATCCTGATATCCGGAAACGGGCACCCTTACAACCGGCACCTTCTTGCTTCCCTCGTCGCTCCACAACACCCGTGAGTGAAAGGGAAATGCCCGGTCCAGATGGTGCGGTCCGAAAATGGTGAATCCAGTTCCCCCGGGTGGAAGCCTTTCGAGGTCGAGGAGTTCAGCTGGCGAAGCAAAACCCAAACCGGCCCCACCCTTTTGGAGTGGTTTTCCGCGCACGAAGGGCCTGCGGTGGAAGCTGCACGTAAGGGCAACGACATCGACCGTGAAATTGGGCGAGCACGAGCCCTACGGGGCCGGGTAGGCGCCATTTCTCATGCCGGTTAGGGTTTATTTTTTTTTCAAATAATGAGTTAGCTCGAATTGGTATTTAATGAACGCTGTTTTGTGCGCCCTAATATCGAACTAAACAAAAACTCGAACATAAAACAGTTGATGACCTCCCCAGCGTCACCGACACCAACTTTCGACACGTGCACGTTGCCTCAGGGGCCTTGTTTGGGGCTTGTTTTGTGGGATGATAGCGTCGGAGCTCGTTCGGAGACCTTTCTTTGCCTGCACAGAAGAGGTTTTTATAGCTGCAAACGTTAGCCAAGGCATGCACGATCGAATGACGCTTATTTATACGACCGCAGAGAGCAACAGCGGCCACTTCTTTGCAGTGGAAGCACGCAGATGCAAATCGAAAGTGAAACTAGCGCTTCGCTTACTATTGCAGGCGAGTAGCGGACCGTAAAAGCGGGTTTCCGCGTGTACTAAGGGGGAAGGCTATGGTAAGGCTGATACGGCATTGCCTACGAAATTTGTACCACCTTTCATAAAGGTGCTAGAAGTCGTTCTGTCCAATGTGCATCGTATGCATATATTTCAAAAATTGGATGCGTACTTTAGAATGCAGAAGTAACGAAAAGTACGCAGCTCAAAAAAGGGGCACGCAACTCGCGAGGGAATTGTGCAATGAAATGCCCCCCAAAAGGACGCATTTGCGGGTTGCGAAACGATCGCCAGACACGCTGCGAGGGTTTTATGAGGTCGCTAATAAAACCACGCTACCGTTTCAGCCAAATGTCTCATCCGCGTACTTGCGATTCGCCTGAAGGCGTACTAAATAAATAGCCCGAGAAAATAAAAGTGATCACTCCACCCCGGGGCGGGTCACATTCGCTTTCGGAACCGGCGAGAGGGAGGGGGTTGTCCGAACTACCCCCGGTTACGTCACGCCCCCCTCCCCCCACCCTCTCACTCTCACTCCTAGGCAATATTAGGGGCGCGGGAATTGTTTCATCGTTTAGACGTGTACTTCGAAGCGCGGGATTTTGTGACTTTGTTTGGCCGATTTCGGCGTTTGATATTTGTTTTATTGGCACGATCAAGCTCACAATCGAACAATCACCTCTTTGAGTGTTCAGAAAGCTCACTTTTTAGATAGCCCCACAAGCCGGAATGGGAGAGATCCATTGAATGGGAAGCCAACGGAGGTTAATTTTTCGTGTGGTTTTTCCGCGAATTGGCCGCCCTCCTTCCCGCCAGGCACGACGTTCGTGATGGGTACCGTGAAAGTGGCCATTGTGCGGTTGCTACCCTTCACATCGTAAGGGTGAGACTTTCCAGCATCTGCTGGGAATCGTGTACAAACAAATGGTGCCGAATTGTGGCGAATTGCGCGCGGATCCTCGCGTGCCCACGCTTCCGCGCGAGAAGATGAAACAACTCCCCCACCTCCCATAAAGAAACGAGACAGAGTAATGCAACGAGTCGCATCCCAGACGTGCGGTGTCGCAATCGCGATCGCGAGACATTAAATGTTAATTTTATGGAGCGAACACCTTCGCGGGCCAGCCTTGGCTTGAAAGAAAGGCACACAGTGGTTTAATTGTAGCAAATGCAATCGACCAACTCATGGGAGGAGAGAGGAGGGGGAGGCGGGGGGGGGGTATGTTGGTGGCTGGTTGGGCTGCACTTTCGTCTTCAAATAAAGCTCACCCCCGGGCCACTTTTCCGGTCGGTTAAGTGCATTGTGCTAAAGGTGAATTGTTTGGCATGCCGCTGGGCGACGGAATATTCATTTATTTTTTTTTCATTTTTTTTCGGGGGGTGGCGCTGAACTGGCGCAATTAATCTTCGAACCCCGTGGCAGCATCCAGCGAGAGGCAGCTTTCGCAACGGCTTCCAATGAGGGAGAAGCCTGCTTTACGTGAGCTCGTTGCTAAAACGAATCCATTCTCGCGAGGGAGAACGCCACTCAAAACTGGACACGATTTTGGGACCGCGATTTGGTGTTTAGGGGTTGTGAAACACACCCCAGTGTGGCCTTGCAGGGTGTCGAGTTCATCCACCCTTGCTGGTAAGCTATAAAAATCGGTTCTCGAGGCCGTGTCCTCCAGCAACCGGGCGAGGGTTGGCCGGGTTCCGGCTTATCTGGTAGAAGGGGGGATGGGGACGCACACCCCCCCACCCTGCGGCAAACCACCCTTTGATCAAACCCACCGGGTCGTGGTTTTTCGAGCCGGATAAAACCCGCCGAACGGGGTTAATGGCATGAAAATGGGCGAAAACGGTCCCGTGGCGGTGTCGATCGGAATGCCAGATCGGGGTGACAATCGGTGCGATACACGCGCACGTGTGTGTGTGTGTGTGTGTGTGTGTGTGTGTGTGAATTGGTGCGCAAGCCAAAGAAGGCCGGCTCGGGAGAAAGCCGGGGTGAAAACACATAAATAAACAAGCGAAGCCGAGCGAGAAGAAATCCTCTCCACCACCTGTCGAAAGAATGGGCACCAGGCGGCAGCATCAACCACCGTTAGAGATAGCATAGACCCTGAAGAAGGCGATCGGTTGCGGTGAGTCAACAGCCAGATAGCTGCCTGTTTCGCTGCTAAGCCGTGACAGCGCATTAGCGTCCTATCGATGTCCCGATGGTTTAGAATGCGAACCTTAATGCTGTTTGCTTCGTGGAGCTTGGATTGATAAGTGCTTGGAAACCGTCCTGGGAATGCGAAGGGTGGAGGGGGGGGGGGGATGTTGAATGGGCTCTCGAAAGAGGCGACAACTCTCTCGAATTGTACCGTTCGCTTGGGCTACTTACGAACTGAGCCGTAGAAGCCGAAATTTTGAACGTTTATGAGGTCGAATGAGGTTCTGCAGCGAGACCAGAAATTCAATCCAGAGGATGCTTGAATTCCGCGGAGTGAGATGATCACATTCACCGTAGTACTAGAGGATCCGAGTAAGGTGGGAAATGAAATGTGATCTGAGCCCCGTTTCGTGCCGTAAATACTCGGTTGCCAGCTTTGGATAGTAGAGCTGTTAAAATTAACACCTTCCGCTCTGAGCTACTCGAAAATCGCTCACAAACGTCCGGGCGATGCTTAACTACCGTGAAAATAAATGACGCGAAGCCCTCGCCTTTCCCACGTCCGCATGAGGTGTCACCGAACTGTCGGTCTTGACCCTTCCATCGTGAACAAGGAAGATGACGCCTTCTTTTGACACGCACTCGTACACCTTCACGTGGTTCACGTTGATCTGAGATCGCAGTTTGACTCATGGGTCAGCTACACCGTTCTCCTGAACTCTCACCCCTCACCCCTCACCCCCCTCCAACACCTAACCCTTTTACGTAGTTACGTAATTGCATAAATTCGGGGGAAGAAGCTGATCACTTGATCGCTGTGGCCTCTATTGCGAGCGCATCTTTGTTGGGAAGGCCACAGAAAAGGGTGGTGGTGTGACCCGTGGAAACCATACCGTCACCCCCTTGTCATCACCCGCTTCCATGCCCCCCCCCCCTTTCCATTGACAAATGGGATCGCTCCAACAAGCGCCATAAAGATGGCGACGACACGTTCCATTTTCCAGCGCATCAACAACTCATCAGTGAGGCAGCAAGCGAGCAAGAAAGAAAAAAGAGCACCTTCTTTTCGTGCAGTGATGCGTCTTTGTTTCACACCCTTCTCCTTTGTCCCCCTTACCCCCTTTACGTGCGCGAAAATGGCGCAAACGTGCCGAAGGAAGCAAACGAGCCAGATGGCACCGAGTCGATGGTGGCCTACTTGAAATCTATTGCACCTCACACCTGCACGGAGCCACAGGAAGAAGGAGCGGAGAGGGAAGGGGTGGCAAATGACCTCCCGCAGACCCGCTCGGGACTGACTGTTCTTCTGTCAAGCAGGTTAGTTTCGCGCGCGTATATACGCAGAGCCCGAGGCCTCTCAGCACAACGATGCCGGCTTTGTTTGGTGCTTCACTGTCACTTTCGAAAAACCTTGCCTTGCATCCTTTCAATCGAGCCCCCTCCCCTCCCCTTTACGAAGCCTCATGTCACCCCCCCCCCCCTGCCCCTTTGTCACCGCAGAAGCGTTCTTTATGTTACGTTCGCTTATGCTGCGAGATTGAGCCTCACCGGTTGCTGATTATCACGCTCGCGGTCAATGTTGGGGCGTGAGTAACCATTCCCACCGGTTCCTGAGACCTCTTGGCCGGATCTTGCCTCGGTTAGGTCTTCCAAATGAAAGCCCAAAACGAGCCGTTCCCTTTTCGTGGCGCCACCGATGCAATCAGCGCGTCATATTTTATTTCAAACACCTTCAACCCAAGCTTCCCTCGATCAGGTTGATCAGTTGAGAGGGGCGACTTTCAATTTCTGGTAGCTCAGGAGCTGACGTTCTTTTTGTGGCAGCTTGTCTTCACCTCCACCACCAACACCAGTCAGAGGTCCTTACCTGAACATGTTGCACGCGGTCAGGTGCAGCTCCTTAGTTGATTGCGCTGTCGGGAAAAATGGGAGTTGACGGGTTCTCAGGGAAAGCGAACCGTGTTTCCCCCGTTGAGCCCGAGTTGGGTGAGGAGAGTTTCTCTTTTGCGATTACGCGCCCTCAAACTTTCGTTCTCGTGGGTTTGGTGAGCCTCCTGTTTTTTTGGGGGCTATCTGTTTTTAGGATTTTTTTTTTCTCTCTCTCTCTCTCTCTCTCTCGAGCACTCTTGTTCACTTGTTCACTCGTCACACTGGTTCGACACCATCGGCTTTGGGGCTGGGTTGAGCGTGGAATGGAAACGGAAACGAAACAAGCGAAGGATCAGAATCCCATTTCGGTCGGTAAGTTGCGTTAGGATGTTGGGAATAAAAGGCACATCGGGAGATTGAAGGGTTGAGAGAACAAACCGAGGGTTTTAGGGGTGGGATAAAGGGATGGTAGTAAAACAACACCACAAATTGACAAAAAAAAACACAACCAACCACGGCGTCGCCGGGAGCCAAAAAGCTGCAGAAAGCGCAACCGTTGCCGCGAACGGTTCAACTAGAATTGAGCGCTCCGTACGAATTCGCTACGGCACGTAAGGCTCCACCAGCAGCAGCGCAAGGGTGCTTTTAGAGAGGGAAGCTCCGCGACAGATCGAGCGCGCGCGCGCGAGAGAGAGAGAGAGAGAGAGAGTGGGGTGGGCTCGGGTGCGAGTGAGAACGCGTGAAAAGCGAGTGGGAAAGGGAACAACGCCGGTGGGGTTAGGTTGCAGGGGCTTGCATTGAATGGGGATAGCAATGCGGCTGGAAGGAAGCGGCGTGAAAAGCCCCTCCGAACAAAAAAAAGGAAAAAAAACACATGAACCTGTCTCCTCAAGTTACCGCTGGTTGCCGGCATCCCGCCACGCGACCCGAAAAGCAGCGAATGAAAATATAAAAAAAATTATATTAAAACCATTCTCCCTTTCTCTTTTGCGTACACACTCACTCAGCTCAGGCACACCAGCGTCTGCACACACACACACACACACATACACGGAGTGGGAAAACGGTCACACGTACACACCAGCACACATACAATCACACGTCTGAAGACACTAGTTCACGCGAGCATAAACGGTTGGCACTTTCCGTTCCGATTCCGATCATCGATTCTTTCACTTCGCTTGTTTCCCTCACTCTCTCTCTCTCTCTCTCTCTCTCTCGCACGCACGTGGGGGCTATGGAAGTGAAAGGGGGTGGGTCGGCAGGGACACGACAAGGGATAAGGTTGCGGTGATATAAGAAGGTTACCTCGGGCCAGCTCCAGATCTGCAATCGGACCACGCCGGAACCGGCTCAATCCGGGTTCGTCGCTTGATTGTTGCCAGTTGAAGTCTTTCGTTTTCAAAGCACGATATGAGCGGTTTTCGAGCGCTCTGGCGGTTTCCACCCGTTGGGGGTTCGCTCCGGGGGATGTCCGGCAGCGTGTGTGTGTGTGTGTGTGAGAGAGAGCGTGTGTGTGTGTACCTTTAGTCTTAAGCTGGCTATTGCTGTGATGCTAACTGGACGACGTCCAGCGTTCGACTGAGACCGAGCGGTCTTGCGATGGTCAATTTCTTTGCAAACTCCAGCCAACCCTTGCCTTTTTCCTCTCTCCCTTCTCCCGGTTCACTGGCTCATGGTGGCACGTTCCTTCCGTACCGATTTCCCTGTCTGGGAGGGGGGGTTTTCCCGCCCGCGATAAGACCCACGGACGTACGCACGATCGCCCACGTACGGGAGACTTGAAAGGACTAATTTTAGTGCCAGCCCGAGCCGGTTGTTGAAGCAGACTAGGGATCTAGGAAGGGTTAAATGGTAACGCCAGACGATAGACGCGCGGATGCAATCGCGTCCAAATCATCGTCTTCGGCTCGGTGCACCGATTTATGATTATGATAGCTGCTGAGCTGATGTAACAGAGTCGCTTTCGCTTATAATGCTGCCTCTCGGTACGAGTTTTCCACCGTACCGCTGGCTGCATCCTCAAGGATGCTCCTCGTCAGGGTGGGCTCGTTCTCGTTGCCTCGCGGAAGAGAGCACGTGTGCGGTTGTGGACTACCGGGCTTTCCAGATGGTTTGCTCCGTTAAGGACTGCCGTTTGATAACGGTTGGCGTGTGTGGTGTGTTGGAATTTATTGCTTGGGGTTTACATTGACTTGATGACATCAGTGACGTCTTCGAGAAGTTGTTTACGTGAGTTATGCTCAAACTAATCTCATCAGCGCACAGTCAGCTTCAGTGGAATTGGGAAATACTCCAAGTTTTTTTTTGTTGAGAAAAAGGTCTATATCTAAGAATTGTGTTATTATTAAAGCAATCAAGAGTCATATCTATCGATCCACGATTTCAGACACTGTGTAGGCATTCCCGCACGTGAATGTGACCTCTACATACTTCAGCAAGGCTTCATTCTACGCTCCACGGACAGACGTGCGTGTATTACGCCTTCAAAGCTACAGTTCTGTCTTCTAATCATTCCAACATGCGAATAACGCCCATTTGGGACACCTTTTCAACCATCAACTGCTCGCCAACATCTCGTTATCTAGATGATTTGCGAAAAACACAGACTCCATTCGGTTCCAGCTACTGCTCCACGGTGTTCCACCATCTGGAGCTAAATTCGCGAGGCGATCTCGACCTGCCCCGTTTAACGCTCTCCATCACGCGCAAACCCACGGTAAAACGCCTTCTTGACGACGCCCGTGATTCATGAGCCCCTTCGAATCGTCTACTCCATGCCGGCGGAGCATAATAAACCCCACCGAAAGCACTAAAACCCAAACAGTGAATGTGGTTTTTGGCTCTCGGTTGTCTCCTAAGGCGGGTTTATGTCTTTCGTTTGTTTCGTGTGCCACCCGATAATGATCGGCGCAAATATTTTATTGCGATTATTTATGGAATCGACACCAGTAAAATTCAAGCCACCTCTTCTGTTTCACCACTAAGTCTCCATCCCCGCTTTGACCCTCGTCCTGGAGATGGCTTTCTTTTCGGACGCCCGGCTCCGAAACTGGGGGTTGATTTTTTTACTTACTTTTTATCCTCTCGCCTTCTTCCGACGAGCCGCAGGATTACATAACTCGCGCACCCGAGCGGGCCGATATGCGCAGGGGTTGCTAGAACCCCTGTCTGTGTCCTCTCATTCCACCACCCCTCCCCCTCCTCCCCCTTCTCATCTCCCGCTAGCATGGTCCACTCTAAGGCGAAGGGGGTTCGTGCTTCAAAAGTACAGCTAGAGGTCATTGGTCGGTGGCAGATGAAAACAGAAGCGGAAGGGAGGAAAGAGGGGTGACTCACAGAAGGGGTGGCTCGCGGGGGAGCTGTGAAAGGAAGGCACAGGGGAGACCGGGTAAGTGATAGAGCATCGATGCTATGCAAAGGCCCATTCACCAGCTGTGCGGTCTGTTCGAGCTGGCGGTGGTTCTGTTTCGTGATCTTATTAGTCCCCCTTTCCCTTCCTACGCGGGCCCTTTCACCCCCTCCGTGAACCTCCCGTGACCGACAAGCCGTGTACGTCATCATGGATCACGCGTGACCCGATTGGGGCGCTGCCGAGCGTGCCGAAAGGCGCCTTCTATCGGGCGTTCCACGAACCACCGGGTGGGTGGGCAGGGTTTGGGGGAAGAGGAGAGGGAGTGCGTGGCTCTAAACCGAGAACGGTTGAAAGGAGGATGGGGAAGGGGGAGGGGGGGGGTCTGTTTTCGGTCGGCTCAAAGTCATTCATGAATTTATTTCATTAAAATTCTCACCTGCCTTTCGCTGGTTCGCAATTAGAGCGGCCGCTGGGGCGACCTTTCGGACCTTTCGGTTTTGCTACCCCACACCGCGTTTACGCCCCTTTAGGATACCCCCTCCTTCATTTCCCTGTCTCACCGCTCGTCCACTGCTCCATCAATCGATCCTGCGCGAGTCGGTAGGCGCCTGAAGGCGATTTTTAATCCTCCGATTTTAAATTAGCGCCCGCGATTTATGGACTGTGGGGTGCGGTGGGGGGTGTGAGGGTAGAAGCGAGAGGTGAAAGGTATGTGGAGCCAGAGGCTAGCTCTCCTTCCACCCTGTTCCCTTGGCAGAGGTCAGTGCGCGACGCCCCTTTGTGGAATGGGATCGGTGATCGATGCGTAGATGAAGCGATAAAGCCTCCTATGAACAAATGTGTGAGATAAAGTGAGAGGAGAGAGAGTAAGCGAGAGAGAGAGAGAGATGGGAGATGGCGTTATCGCTGATAACGCTATTCACAAGTCGCTTTGACAGCTTCCCAAAGGAGGGTTTTTATAGGTTGAAGGTGTATCAAACAAAGAAGATATTTGGAGATGAGTTACTAAGTGTCAAATTTCTAGAGAGAATGCCAAAAATGAAGTTGTTATCGCTCGTGTATCCAACCAACTGCTCAGATCATCAAGTTCGACTGAGCACGAGTTTTCGTGACACTTCTCATCAGCTTAAGAGCATACTGCTTCGGATTACATGGAAGTTAATTAAAACACTTCGCTTAAAGGTTGTAATACAGAAAAATCCAGCTTAAAATTGGCAGCTGACGCGTGCTTTCAAACCGTTCTGTGTGTGTGTGTTTGACCTCAGTTCGCACAACATTCCACTCTGCTGTACGGTAAACCTCGTGCAAAAGCAGCTTCTTGTGGAGACTGCGTTTAACCCACCAGTCACCGACAACCACGCACGGGCACCCGCGAAGGATACGCGCGTAAATGTGCACGAGTGTACGCAGCCGGACACGTTGGTGCGCAAGCACGCGTTAACCTAAATCAGGCTTGGCTCACAACACACCCGTCTATGGTGAGTGAGCGGTCAGAGATCGCTATGGTCGTGGTCTGTTAGAAACCGGCACCATATACATCATTCCGGGAGAGCCCCCGGGGTGTGAATGGATCCGGTTCGAAGGACCATTTCGGGGTGCCCAAGTGTTGGTCTTTCACCTTCACCTTGTCCTCGGGATTCCCGCAAGGCGGGAGGCCCGAAAAATCCCCCAACGGCCTTGTCCTCTTTTGCGAGCTCTCCTGTCTTAATGATCTTTGGGTTTTAGTGCTCTAATGATCTAATTGGACCTTTTGAAGGACGTCCAAAAGGAGTTGAGTTGGTAAATATATCCCCCGCTGATTGACAGCTTCTAATCCTGTCAAATCCCCCACAAACCATGCGTCAATACACCCAAATTTGAGTGTGAGTCGCCACAAGTGACCTCCTTTAGGTGTACATTCGCATTCGAGCCTCGCACCCGGTACAATATGGCGTTCCGACCGTGCGTCAGGACACCGAAAGAGGTCACGTGTTCGATCCGGCTCGTTAACGCCTCGGGAGGGTTGTCGCATTCACAATTCGTAATTCGCAGGTGCTCAGCATAGACCGTGGGGTGTTGGGTGGACTTCTTTTTGTTTGTTTAGCGTTGGGGACGTTGCCAAGCCCAACAACAAGGTGGGTCGTTACGCGTAACGCTTAGGTGGGAGGTCGAATGCGTCTGGGCTCGAGGCGATCTGGTTTTGCCCTTTGGTCAGCCCTCGCACAGCGAAAGGGTTGCAGAATTTGCGACTTTTTGACCCCACCGCACGTGCCACCCCTCTACCAGCCCTTCCACCCCAATTATGCACCCCCACTACCACCACCACCACCACCACCACCACCACCACGCCGGATTGGGCCGGATCGTGCGTGTAGAAAGTTGATCGACAGGATTCCGTCCACCTTCAGGCGACCATGGGCGGCCCCGGCTGGCTTCCCTTCATCTCGGCATCCCTCTCGCATCCTTCCCCTTGCATCTGGGCATGTCAAAGGCTAGCCGGATGGCGATGGTGCAGGGGTACAGGGGATGCAAAAAAAACACAACTGAACCCCATCCGCCACCCCGGATCAGTCCGTTTATTGGAAGCGATTGCTTCAATTACGAAATGTAGGTCTGCGGCGTAGTTTTACTTTTATTTTCATCTTGTTCTTCTTCTTATTTTTCTTCTGCTTTTTTTATTATTCCACTCCCCCCTGTGGACCCGCACCACAACGGTACGCGTGTTCGGGGTTGGCTTGAGCCTGACATACCTGCAGCCTCTCCACCATATCCACCAGCCGCCTCGTGCGTCATGTAACATTACTCTCGATTTCCTTCTTCTTCTTCTTTTTGTTCTTCCCTTGCGGCCCTCCTTGCGCTGCATGGACTCTTTCCCGCACGCATGGAGCCGATGACGTTTGTGGGGTCATAAAATGGCGCGGTCGATTTTATTTGGTGTCGCTTGACTTTTGTTTTCGATCAACCGGGATGAGGGCTTCGGAGGGGGGGGGGGGGGTGAAGCGAAGAGAAGGAGACCCCCCGTTTAGTTCTCGCATTTTTTGCTCCAATTTTTTTGCTTCTTCTTTCATGCCCCTAGCAACCCTTCGGATCCCCTGCCGAGAACCTACGCAGCGTGGTGCAACAAGGCAAAAGGATCGGCACACGTGATCGCTTCGGGGTCGCCTGGGTGGCTTACTGGAACCGTGCTTTTGAGATGTTTTTTTTCCTTTTTCTTTTCTTTCTCTTAACCAGGGGGGGGGGGGGCTTTAATGTGTGTCGAGTTTCCTTTTGGTCCCGATTCCGGGCCGCAAAATGCCGCCCGACAGCGCGAACGCGACCCTAATTCGGTTCTCCAAATGTGCGCACGGTTGTTGTTTCTTTTGGGTTACTTCTGCTGCTCCCGGCGATGGTCTCGTTTCGGTAACGTGCTTCGGTAGATCTGAAGGCCTAGGAGAGGCGGAATAGTGACGGAAGGACGCAAACGGAACAAGGCCAAGCAGCCCGGCCGGCCCACCGGTGCATTATGTTATGCAACACGCCGTAGTTCGGGATATGCACTGAGCAGGGATTAACTGTCTCACATATGCACGTGTCGAGCAGCTCTAGATAGGCCCACGAGGGTATTGAGCTTGACTTTTCTATTTGCTGTTGACTTTGTTTCACATGCGATTGATTCGAAGCGCCTGCGGCCGTTAGCGAGCTTCGTACCGCAGTTGTTTACGCGCCAAACTGCGCCTCAAACGGACGCTTGATCGAATCTCGATGACCTAATCTACCCCGCCTGGAGAAAAACGCCGTATAATAAGCTGTTTTTAAAAGGCTTATCATTGGTCTCCGGTGAGGTGCGATTTACATTGCATTAAAACTCGATCATCTCATTTGGATTGTGTTAATCCGATAAAAATGTGAATTTAATATATTCAAAAAGGCAACGGTGCTGCTGTAGGCTACGACCCCAGAGGCTAAATGGCTTTCCTTTCTCGGCAAATGCTGTGATTTTGAATCACCACCTCGCTCTGCTGGTAGGGGTCTACCGTTACTGATCCAGATCCTCGCCATTCCCCGATCTTCTCAGCGGTTTATGACAGCTCTTTGCCTACTTTTCGTCCTTGAAGGTGCCCCAAAATTAGAAATATGCCTACCGTATAGTGCCAATCGCTTGCCTTAGCTGGAGAATGCATCTCATTTTGTGCCTATATACATCCAATGAATGTCCTTCGCCCTAATCGTTTCGCTCTAATAAGGTGTCAAGGAACCGCAGATTCGGTACATGGAGGACTACCTAGTCCTTCTCCATATATCCTTTCTGCATTTGGAGACCTGCTTAGGTATTGAGTATACCATGCTGTTGCGTCCAGCGTGTGCTCACGGTGCCCTATTGTGTAACGTCCGTGACTCTTATGCGCTAATGCTAGGGCGCACCTCACTGACGTGCTGTTGCGTGTGCAGAATGCGCGAACGAATCAAAACAATAAGGTCGCGCAGCTCTCTAGGCTCTGGGAAGTGTACACTACCCAAGGGGGGGCAGTAGTACAAGCGGGGTTGCACTTTCACCGCGATTGCAGGTTGGATCGACCTGCTGGAGTTCCAATCCGCGCGAGAGCTAGTGGACTCTCTTGTTGATTGCAGCTTGTCGGGGCTCGAAAACTGGGACGTCAGCCATCATTAGAGAGCCTCACCTGCCACCTGACACTCGGCAACATCGGAAGACTCCTCCAGCTGACGGTAGAGGAGCAGATAGCGCTCAGGTCCGTGATTGAAATGTCAAGAGGTAGTCGCGTGCCTTTGTTTTCTTTCACAAAACGGCAGCATGGCCCAAGGTCCCGTGTCGGGGGTCTACCGTTCGCCATTTTATTTCCCCTCTCACTCTCTCTCTCTTACTCGTTTACATTGACTCCACCGGACTAGGGGGTCCGTTCTAGCGTCACAGTGCTCACTTTGGGGCTTGATTCGATTCCGCTTCGGGCGATAAATATTCGCCAATGCGTGGATTTGTGTCGCGCATGCAGACATTCGTGCGGCCACTGGCTTTCCTCGAGTCACTGACGTTCGTCCTAGTTTCGAGGGTATTTTTACTGCTTAATGGCACCCGCGCCACTCTGGGCTTGCTCGAATGGAGCGATTTCTGGTGCCCTATCGTGAAGTGAGTCGGATTACGTACCTTTTCGCCACATTTGCGGTCGTCCTTCGCGTTTATGTCGTTCGGTTCTGAGCTTCGGGATCGCGTGGGTGCGTTGGGAAGCTGCACCGTCATCACCATCAGATGCTTGCCAACAAGTGAAGCACCCTTTAAGGTGGTTGAGGTCATGTTTGAGCCACCGAAAAGTAGGCATTTGTTCGGTAAATGTGCGTCACCACTCAGGTCCAGCTTTAAGAGTGCTCACTGCAGAGTTTGATCTTCAAGAGTAACCTCACTGCGTAACCGGGAGATATCAACCCAATGGGCCGGCAGGAAGCCAGCCCCTGCCTAACCCCCTTCATCGCTCTCCCTCTCCCTCCCCCCTCTCCTCTCCTCTCCTCTTCTCTCACAGCAACAGGTTGACCGCGTGTCCGCTAATGGGCGGGGGTTGCATGAAAAATGCAAATTTTCCCCCCCAACGATTTGGCAACGGCGCGGGCCGGCCACGCGGAAAATCGAACTAGAACGAACCGGACGGCAACCAGAAGCGGACCGAAACGCAATCGACCATCCAAATTGGCGCATTTCGAATCGAAATTGCGACCACGCAAGCGCCGCCATTGCGCGATTTTCGCAGAGGGTGAAACGAAAGCAGCGCACCACCGGAGGCGACCTGAGCGACGGAGGGCATGAGCCGGTTTTGCCCGGTACCAGATCGGATGCCCTCCAGACGCTGACGCTGGCCGCGACGAGGCTGCGATGGTGCGCATGCGCATCACTTGCAAATAATCGATTTGGCTGCAACGCGATCACTCTGACATTGCCTAGCGCGATTCCACGCGACTTGGCGAAGCCATTTTCCCGCCATCAACGCCGCAATGAGCCGATCTCGAGTGCTCGCGCGCGTTGTGTAATATCCGCGGGGCATGACTTTGGAGTCCTTGAGCGAGGCTTGCGATGGGGGTGCGCGTGAGATTGGGCCGAGATTGCACGGGCCTGGGGAACTGGATGTTGGCTGGGAGAATGGGAGGCTTGGTGAAGGGTGAAGGGCGAAGGGAGCACTTGCGGGATGCCGGAAGATGCCGACGACCTGTTGCAGTCCCCGATCCCTGGTCTACGAGAGTGACTGGTGGCGTGTGTCACTGACAGGTGAGCTTTTGTAGTACCACGTGCTTGATGCATCATCGCGCTTGAGAGCCGTGCGTTGACCGGATGTAGCGTCAAAAGCCCTATAGAACATCTAGAAGTGCAGAGCGAGAACCTCTGGCAGGTAGCTGATAGATAGCAGGTGTGTTGGAGCCTTAGAGATGGTCATTTATTTCCAGAAGTCGATCAGCCTCTGGCTGAAAGAGCATTCGGGAATTCCAGAGCTGCTCATGTATATCCGGAAGTTCAACGTGAGAATCTATCGATTATCGATGGCGCATTAACGAGACCTTTTGGACGATGACACGACACTGATGTTTCGAGAAAAACATGTTTACGTGTTGGGGATGTTTTCGGCAAGATGTGCGTACTTCCACCGAGCTGGCCGAGAAGCTTCTTCAGCTGCGCACTTGCGGTTCATGCTCAGTGTCGACTTCTGAAGGATTCTGCGCGGGATCTAACGGATGACTTCACTTCTTCCAACACCCAGATACACCGCTCCAGAGCCTTCTGGGGTCTCGGATCCTCTGCCCAGTCGGCGAATGGGGTTTGAACCGAATCCACCACCAAGGCCATCTTACCGGGGTCTCATAAATCGCTACCCCGGAGGTAAACATGTCAATCACGAAGCCTCGTCGTCTCACCAACCACCCCAACAAACCCTTGGCGTGCTTTCGAGCAGATGCGAAGGCTACCTCTCGACAGCGACCGTAGGGCAGCCCGAGGGCGGTTTGGCTCACCTGAGGGCGCTTCTAATGACTCGTTGCCGTTTTGGCACGACACGACATCCAATCAGCGACCCACGGAGTGGTTGCGACCGTTCGACGAAGAATTAAAAAAAAAACGCTCAAAAAGGGACGCCTCGAAATGGCTGCATCATGCGAGACCGGCAGCATCGTGTCCTTCGGGTCCCACCGCTAGAAGTTATGCGCGTGTGTGTTGTTTTATGAGCTGCAACACTCGCCTGTCTCACACGCCATCGTCCTCTGCCGTGCCGTTTTCGCGTACCCATTTGCGTAACGGATCCACATGCTCGTGGGCTTAGCGCCACTAGCGTGCCTTTAGGTTGGCTCAAAATTGGCAAAGCGGTGATCTCGGTGGTGGGTTTTAGGCGGTAACGGTCTGGCCCTGACCTATCGGGACGGACCTGGGGTGTTGTGGTGCCAGCGGGCCGGATGGATGGGATTGTGTCTCGGAAACCGATTCCGCGCCAAGGTTGAGAAGGTTTCAAGATTTCGGTGAGCTCGAGACCTCGGCTGGCATATGTGGAGGGCTGTCCCATACATGTGCGTCTCCCTAGCGCATCGTTTCGAGGGCCTGTGGCTTTCATTCAGTTCAGTGGGCGAGCTGAACGCGTGAAGAAAAACGAACAACCAGTTTTTTTTCTACAATTTGGGTTTTTTCCCCCCAGAGCACAAGTTCGCCATTGTCATAAACAAGGTCGATGGGTTTTTGTACCACAACCGAAGGCATAAAGTTCGATTTTGATCGCAGTCGACCATTTTAACGAGGAAAAGCTGTGAAGAACTGAAACACGTGCGATCGCTCAATCCAATCGCGAGAGTGAAATTAACAGAGAGCTTTATCATGATGTGGAACAAGCAAAAGCGAGAGTGATTCGTATTTTTCTCTCCATGTATCCAACGAATTCGTTACATGCAAATTGTGATGCTAGTTACAAGCTTAAGACAAGCTTGAAACCTCCCTGTTTACTTAAACTGCAGCGTAAGGGTAGCTGTTTCCTCTTGCATAATTGTATGCTCCTAGGAGAAGTGGCCATCAAACACCAATTACGGTCATTTTCAAATAGTTTAACCATTGCTTCGATTCATGAATCATTTATCTTAAATTCTCGAATAAACTACAGCTTGCGATTCACTCTGCATACTGAACGAACTGATTCGTTCGTTTTCCTTTAAATGATCTAATGCGCTCAAGTACATCAAATGAAACCGAAAATGCTGTTCACCTGCCAAAGGCACGTAAGCTGTATGTTGCTTTGCGGTGTAATTGATTTTCAGGATTGGCGTTCTTCCGCCCAACGTCTGCACCTCTTAAGTGGAAGCACTTACTAAAGCTCGTTCACAGCTCATTCTCATCAGCCCCAAATGAGCCACTTGAGACCATTAAAGCAATGGTGATGGTAATAGCCAATTTTCATACGACACCTATTATTCGCCACGACAATACGGCCCCAAAACGTAACCGGTGAGCAACTGTTGCCGTAATAGGAACCCATCTAACCCCATTACTCACCTGGCACGAGACGAGCCACGCTTGGCAGAAGCGGAGACGGAAACTGGACCAACTAGCGACATGATTCAACACTTCGAAACGGTGCGTTCGATCACTTCTCGCATTCCATCGAGCTGCTGATTCCCGACAGACGGCAAACGGTGAAAGAAGGGCTACCGCTCCTAGCAGTATCTGGAGCACCCCAGTATGACGACACGGCTGCTAGTGGCAGGTCATTACAACAACGCGTACCAACGCGTGGTACACTCGGTCCGGCAGGTGCCATATATGGTATGCTGCGAAAAGGAAACTCATTAATTAAATTGATGTGCCCAAACAGAAGACCCTGGTGCCCGGTCACCGAGGGGTTCGCTTGGGTAACCGGCCTGGGGACACTTAATCAAGCCAACCTGGGCCACATTAATTAAAGTGGCACCGGTTAGTGGGTTCGCGCCATCTTCACGCCCTCGCTGCGTGGCCATTTCCCTTCGGTAATGGAGGCCCAATTAATGGAACGGCTAGAACCACCCAGACGCACGGTGGCCAACACCTTCGGCAAGGGGGATTCCCAACGCAAAACCTGCGCCCGAAGAACTGGTTACCATGAGAGCAGGTGTTGCAAAATGAGGTAATAAAGACAGAGACAGAGACAAGAACGCCACCGAACGGTCCCTTCCCAGCCAGAGCGATCTCGTTAGCAAGGGGCCACAATTCGTAGCAGGCTCTTGAAAGCGAATGGCTCCGGTTTGACAGGGCGTCCTTGAGGTTGGCACTCGAAAGAAGTGTCCATCCAGCGAACCGGGGACAGGCTGCGCTTTGATTGCACTCTGCCGCAGGTGTAGCGAGATTTAGATCCGAGGTGATCGGTATCTATTCTCGCTAACCCCTGCAGCAGTGTCGGTGCACTCTATTAGTCATCGGTAATCGAAAACACGTGCATTTATGCTATTACTGGCAATCTAGTCGCCCTAAAATACGTTTATTATTCGAAAGATTATTACATGGTGGTTGTTACGTGATCGGTATAAGTAATAGAAAATTTCAAAATCCCTAAAATTAAAACCAGACGAGCGTTGAAAGACCGCCAGTCGCGATCTCGAAAATGCTCATAATCGTAATACGGGGAGTAGGTATAAAAGATTAAAAAACATATTTTTAAATCCTGCAAATTAGCTGACAGATGGAAACATCACAAAAAGAATATTATACACTTTTAAAACAGTACGAGATAGTACCGTAAGCGAAGGAGCGTGTGACAAAATTATATTGTCTATTACGCCTTGTAGTTGACTGATCGTAGACGCACGCATAAGGGTTCAAAGAGCAACCCCAGCTTGAAGCGATGGCTTCCACTTTACGGAATCATTTACGGCGCTTTATGCGCAGGAGTTGGTTGGCTATGGAAATATGCGGGAGGGTGGGGTGGGTAAGAACAGCAACGAAGCATCTATCTGTGCGAAACGCGCCAGACACAAGGATGGTTAAATCACGAATCCGAGCTTTCTAATGGCTACTAGCGTTGTCATATCATTCATATGGCACTCACTCGCACACCAGCAGCATCTAGGAGGATGGTGGTGGTGGAGGCGGCGGTGCTAAGATGTGGGATGGGATCCCGGGTAGTGGGGGCGGCGGAGGGGCCGACGCCGGTGGCGGTGGAACGAATCCGTTCACCGAGCCATTGGATCCCTGCGACCAGCCCTTGCTCCAGCTAGCGTATGAGCTGGAGGATGGAGGTGAAGGGACAAGATTTTCCCCGGGGGGAGCGGGCGGCTGCGCCGTCCATTGCATCAAAGAGGGCACGCTCGGGGGTGGTGGTGGGGGTGTTGGCAGAGCCGGTGGGGCCGGTGGAAGCGGCATCATTTGTGAACCGTGACCCCACTGGTGATGACCATTACCACCACCACCACCACCCGCATTACCTCCACCACCGCCTGCAGCCTGCGAGTTACTCTGGGAGGTGCTTCCCAACAGTGATGGCGGATGATGTGGAGTGGCCATCAGCGGCCGTGGAGCTGAACGTGGCTCGAACATGTTGTAAGAGCCACGGGAGCTTCCGCTTCCACCGCTACCACCACCACCACCACCTCCACCACCACCGCTACCACCACCACCATGTCCGTACCCGTGGCTATCCTGGGGTGGTGCCTCGCCCAGTTCCGCCATCAGGCTCATATACTCCTCGTCAATCTTCGTGACCGTATTGCCACTGGCCGGAGGTCCACCATGACCCGGGCGCTTGCTGCGACAATCCCGGGCAATGTGGCCCGTACCACCGCATGCAGAACACACGATGTTGTTGGTAATATTCGGCTTATCCGGACATAACCAGCTCTTGTGCTCATTCGAACCGCAGTTGTTGCACCGCGGACCGTCCGTTTCACGAAGCGTTCCGTTCAGTTGGGCCAGCTCACGTAGCTGCATCCGGCGCAGATCGTTGTGGCCCTCTGGCACCTCGATGCCTTGGCGGATTACGTCCTTGATGCGATCGACCGCTTTCTTGACGGCTTCCGGATTGCTTGCCGTGATGAACGCGTGCAGTGGTTCGTCCTCACCCGGCAATGGTTGGCCATCCTTGCGGCCCACCTTACCCTCCTTCACCGAGCCCTTGCCACGGATAATGATCTTCGCCCCGGTGTCCTTCTCCATCGCTTTCAACGTATTGCCACGTGGCCCAATAAGCAACCCAACGAAGTTGATGTCTGGGTACTCTTCCTGCGGAATCAAAACCTTATCGCTGACACGGATCACCGGTGGCCTGAAATGATACAGCGTTAATCAAAAGTGATCCAGATGATCAACATGCGTACGCACTTGTAATCGGAAGGCGGCTTGAAGTCCGGGTTGAGGGACTGCATGCGCTGGATCAGCTGATGGCGCTGTTCCTCGAGCTTCTTACGAGTGCGGAATTCACGCGTGTTCAACCGCTTGCCATCGCTACTGTAAATCGGCTCCGGCGAGGGAGATCTGTGCGGTACGAGATTGAAGGATACGGTTACAGAATGCGCACTGAAAAAATGCACGTCCGGGGCGGGACCGCTTGACCAGACGAGAAAAATAAAATGCATTATTATCGATCGCTGATCGGTGCCGGGTGTGGCACGCGAGTGGCTGCGCAAACTGAAAAATTGACCATAATTGTGAAAGTGATTAATACGATCATCAAACGGTTGACAAACTATTGTATCGTGTGGGCATTCCTGCGCAACATTGGATGAACACCGCTGCTACAACACGTCTGTACTGATTACGATCGCTATCCTTTAAAATACAATGAATGCACGTTATTTTTGAAATTAGAACAGGAGGGCCCCAATTGCTATAAGCCTCGTGTAAATGCTTGCGGTTTCGGCAGCGAAACACCACCCTTGCCACATTTAAACGATGCGGCAGGGCTATCGCTACGGAAACATAAACCTGGGTATACTGGATAAAAATCAAGATTATTAAAATGATTATATTATTGTGCCTGGTCTTAAAGGAGAAGTGTTTTCATTAGAGAAAGAGAAAGAAAAATGGAATATGTTAATTGTCGGCCGTGCTAATCGCCTGGTATTGGCTTGTGTTTGTTTGCTTTTCGTTTTGACTTTGCATTTTACAGATCTCGTCATTTACAGGTGCATTTTACAGATCTCGTAGATCCGGCGACATCCCGCTTCAGTACTTCAGTACTGTGTTTGCCACTACATCTGCCACGTGCCTCCTGTAAAACCACCGTACGCACGCAGCCTGCAGTTAAGAGCTCAACGCGTGTAAGAACCATGTTCCAGGTCCGAGTTGATCGCAGAAGGGAATTGATACGATGGGCCGTGCATATTTTGCCAGCCAACAGACGGAAAGACGAGGGCGGCGTGGGAGTTGGGAATTATGCTGTGGTAGCATCGCAAGACTAAACCAACTGAAAAGCTCCGCCTCTGAACCAGCTGGCTCAATTAATTAGACCGCTTCAAGTAAAAGAGAAATATAGATTACAATGCAGCGCATGTTGACGCATGTTCGCTCAAGGCCTAGGTCAACCCTTTTTTTGCAATGAGACGGTATACGCTGTGGTACATACACAACACGTGTCGGGATCGCTTAACGCCAGGCTCAAGAATCGGGCCCAGTCCCGGGATCGGGTCTGCTGGAAAACTCACACGTCGACCAGCCGGTAGAGTTGAAGAATGGAAAACGTTAGTGATCGTGGTTACAGGTCGTCCACTTACGTGACATTAATCCTGCAGCGTTGGTGGCCAGCAAACGGTGCCCTTTCGTCCCGAATCATACATGGATTGCTTAAATGTCGAATTTATCATTGCACATGCTGTTCCAGCCATATGGTGGAGGGGCACGATTGCCTAGCGTTGGTGAATTCGTAACACTTGCCGCTAAATAATAAGCCCTAGCTGACGCGACGAGCATGAATTAACTCGACGCTTGTCAAAAGTCATAATCTGCACAGCTGTAATGTCCTGCGGCGAATCTAGCCGTCGATTCAAACTATGCACAAAAATTTAGTGTCTCGCTCGGCGAATGTTGGGAAATAACCAACAAAATTTGCTAATTTACATCGTGTTAACTTTCACGACAAACAGCACGACAGCGGACGACTTCCTTTGCAATGTAAGAATGTGTCCGCAAAATAGACTTGGATTCCGATGTGAATCACTTAATAAGCACAGCTTAGAGATTCAATCTCACAGATTGAATATCCGCGGAGAGGCGGTTGAGCCCACTGGGATCTTTTGGATAATATTCATTAATAATCACGGTGCGCTGAAGAAATGGAGATGAAAATGAGAACAAATCTAACCTTTCTTCCGGATTCTGCGGTATCATAAGGTCGCCCGTGCGGAGTTTTCGACTGATTTCTTCGATTTGCAGTTGCACTGGAATAGAACATGGAACGAAAGTTAAAACGAGGGGAAACCCCCCGACGGTTAATTAATAAGAGCTGTATTTTATGTCAGCATTCTGTGAGAAAAATGCCGGTTACAGGTACTGTTTTGCTGCTATCTGAAACAGCAGCATTACGCTTTTTTGCGACACTCGTAGTTTCGCTCAGAATGCTACGCTGAAACGTGAACAGTTATGGGGACGTGCACGAAAAGACAGAACGGGCTGTAATTTGTCGGTATTAGCGTGCATCCAAAAGCCCAAAATGCAATATGAATTGAGAAACTGTAACCTTTCTCCGTAGGCCTAGAATCGTTATTTGGGCGAGGTGCATACTTACGCCATTTCTTCTTAACAATAATCTATAAATGAAATACATTCGTTTTCCGGAAAGAAGACAACGAATTTGAACATAAATATTCAGAAACATGCTTGTAATCAATCGATTTCTACGGTGTCTATGCGTCCTATGATTATACGCATCCATCCAAGGCGGTGTTTGATGGCCGCACGCTGTCTCGGTTGATGCTATAATTCACCTTCAATTTAAAATGCTTAATTGCACAGTCATATCGTGATTATCGAACGATTAGCGTTAGAGTGTCTGCTGCTGTAACGAGTTATTTGGCGATGTCCTGCGAAATGGCCTTATAGGTATACTAACCTAAATACGCTTCCTGTTGGTCTGGCGTCAATGTGGATGGCAATACCGTCGGCATACCGGGTATAAATGTTTTGTCATGGTCTCCGCCTGCCCAGCGAGACTTCTTCTTTCGTTTGCGCGACGATTCCCCTTCACCACCGCTGCTGTTTCCATTGGCCATTGCTGCCGCTGCGTTACAATTCTCTCCTGAAATAGAATGCAAATCAAACTTGTTAACACATTGAAAGCCGGTTCCGCGAAATTTGCTGTCACCCACGTGGGGCAAAGTGTTGAAATATCAAATATGTCTCTTCAAGGACAAGAAGTCATGCACCCAAGACCAAGATCTAGGCAGCATATACATACCCTTCGATCCTATTGAAGAGCAGCTGTTCTCGTTATGCTGTTCGAACAGTGCTTGCTGAGTCTGTATCTGTTGCTGTTGCTGCTGGATCTGCTGCTGTTGATTATAACTGTTTAGTAATTTAGCAAAATCATTCGCTGTCGCTGCCGTCAGCATCATCGATGCCATGACGTTCTGCGTAAATTCAATCCCCTTATAATCATATTCTTTCTCGTGGCTTTCTGCACGGGACCGCTCAGCCATTTTAGGTGCATCGATGTCCGTATGCTCGCGTGAGCGATGCCGTTCCTTCTCATGATTACGATGCTTCCGATCACGACTACGGCTTCTACTGCGTCGCTCCCGATGCTCTCTACGACGATGGTCGCGTTCACGGCTGTCCTCCCTTGGCCTGCTGTGCCGCCTATGCCTTTCCTTGCTCCTTCTCCCATCCCTTCCCCGTTCGCTACTGCGCTCACGGCTTCTACTGCGATGCCGTTCTTTAGTGCTAGAAGTGCCTCTGTCTGAATGGCGCTCCTTGTTCTCCCCGCTGAGTAAAATAAGTAGAATGTAACATTCTTTAGTACATTAATTCATTTATCAACAATGTATCATAAACAATTTGGCTGCAATATGTTTGACATAATCGTGCGTGCTTGATGTTTCGACTAGTTGTGTCTTGTTCAGTATAATGCAAAGGATCATGAAAGTTGTGTATACCTTTTCTTTTCACGCTCTTTTTCTCGTGGTTTGCTGGAGCTACCTACATTGCTCCGCGATTTCATTGCATCACGATCCCGATCACGTTCGCGGTCCTTAGTTTTGCCTTTAAATCCCATGTTGAAACTCTTAAAACCGTGAACACACTGAAAAAATATTTAATTCGGAGTACACGGTGAGATGGACGCTGGGTGACGCATGACAGACGATGAAAACCTCCCATTTGCGTTTACTCTTCCGATTATGAAACTTTAAAGCATAATAGCCTTTGTCTGTTCCTTGTACAAGCAACAAGCTTGGTATTACTCTATAACGGGCAGGTTTCAAACGAGTAGCAAGTATTATCTGATTATGTATTATTATTTTTTATGCAACCAGGTATATTAAAATATTATATTTTATGATCATAAACACATCTTTTATCAGCTATTCTGGGTATTTAATATAACGTTTGGAGTCATATCTGTCAAAAAGAAATTTGTATATCATGCCCGCACATTTGAAGGAATATATAGCAAAGAGATCCAATCATTTTTAAAACGGCAGTTCACAAAAGCCAAACCAAACATCTTTAAATAGTCAAAAAAAATTTATCATACCATTGAAGATGTTTATTTGCTCCAATTAAAGAGTCTGTAATATAGTAGGCGTTGGGCAGCCTAATGTTTCTTTGGTAGAAAATTCAAAAACAAATCTGATGCAAAATGTAGTCAGGATACAACATACATGTCCTTTTTTTTCGCATATCGTTGAATTCACAGTAATCGGCAAAAATTATTAGAAACTGCACGATAGAAGAGAGACTAAAGCGCATGTTAATCTTACAGAGCGATAATTATTTCATACGGCAAAAATTACTCTCATAACTCTCTGTACCCATCGAAGCTTGTACTAAACGTTACACTTTTAGTACACGCCATGCTCTCTGAGAAGTGGTTGATCTAGATAGATTTCATCATTCGTCCGGAACTCTTCGCGCTGGGTAGATGTGCTTTTGCAAGACACAGTTGAAACGATGTCAACAACAAACGTGATTTGGCATGAACATCTTGAGGAAATTTTCGGCAGTGTTCAAAAACTGTTAGTGAACGATCATTTGAAAGATTGTACAATCCTGTGCGAAGGACAATCTTTCACAGCTCACCGATTATTGCTGAGTGCTTCGAGCCGTTATTTCAAAAGTCTCTTCGCCCGAACACCGTCAAACCCAACAGGTGAGTACTATCGAATCTGTTAAACAGAAAACAGAACTATTGGAACTACTGCAGCAAAACTATTCGTCAATCAAAAATAGTACAAGTCAAGCACAGTATTCAGCTCAAATCCTGCATCATGATCATTAAGACAGAGCCGCAACCTGCTGATATATCGACGGGTACTTCTCAATCTGATCGATTTGGGTGTTTGCACTTGTTTCGACGTTCAATTGTACAAATTATCGCCTTAGCTTGAGATAAAGTGTCGTTCCGGCGTGTAGATACACGGCCTGATATAACCGTTAAAAGCAGTTTGATAAACACGCCCCGAGCACCGGTTGGAAAGGGCGGACATTGTATTTTGGGCTAGGTATTGTATCATAAGGTAGGCATTGTATCATAAGTTGGCGTTCCCGCGTCCCTATCGTGTGAGGACATCAGCTCAGGGCCCCTGGGTGAGGACTGTAATTGAAACAGCATTATCTCTGCTCGTGCAGCTAGGACCCGGCTCGGCTAACCGCACACACGCACGCGCGTCAAGCAGTAGAGGGTTTGGACAACTCTACCGCGGCTATCATTCCTGCATTAAACTGATATCAGCGTAATGAAGTGTCCGGTGGGATTATTGTTAATAGATTTATCATTCGTGATATCGGACAGTGAACGAGCGTTTCAGTTTGGAGCGAAATCGATTGGGCCTTCGATACCACAATGTGTGCCCACTGATAGAGTCTGGAGAGAGAGGGAAGGAAGGATGGTGGGGGGGGGGGACCACGTGTTCGTACCCTTGTACTCCATCAGCTCCACTTCTTCGGAGTGTTAGATTTATTTTACCGTAGATGTTGTTGCTATTTTTTATCTCCCGCATTCTCAGTGTAATTGTTGCTTCATGCGCTCTTTGGATTTCACCCTTCACTTTCTAGTGGTGCTAAAAGATGTCTCGCCCTACATCTTTCAAATTATCCTGGACTTCGTGTATCATGGCCAGGCAGCTCTCAAAACCGAAGATCTTCCAGCGATCATCAACGCCGCCCTCCATCTGGAGTTCACCTCCGTGGCTCTGATGGCCAAACGGATGGAGATTGAGATCGAGCATCCGACCTCGCAGCAGGAGAGTGCCCTACCGCAGGACCTAACGTACAACCCGAGGTGTCTTGGGTCCTCTATAGGCCATCAGCCTCCAGCAGCTACCAACACCGAACCGGCCGAAGCCGATCTCATCACCGCTGGAGCTGCGCTTGTCAACCAACAGCCGTCCACAGTGGTCGGTGCCAGCAGTGCTGCGCCCTATTTGAAGCATGAATCTGCAGACTGCTCGGACAACTCCGACAGCAGTGTCGAAACAATGGTGCGCCTGGGCCAGAGAAGAATCAACCCACTCGTTCGCATCCCGAAGCAGTACATGGCACCGGCCAAGCGAAAGCTGCCGGAAGTATGCTCTCCGGCGTCTTCGTTAGCTCCAACGCTTGTCACAACTTCAGCTGGCAACACTGGACGTGCCTCACCGGGAATGGGTCGGCTCTCCTTTTCGGGCTCGGCGAAGGGCAATGGAGACGTCTCCACCGGAAAAGGCCCACTACCGGACGCTCACGGTGACAGCGTGCCACACCGCGAAAAAACAGGTCCTTGTAAGTATCCAGCTCCTCTAGTACGTTCTAGTATGTGCTTCTGTCAGACTACGTTGGGTTCGTCGGTGCGCAGCGAGCTTCGAACTCGCTCGTTTATCCTGCTGGCAACCGGTGATAACGTGGGGTTGCGCGCGTGATAAGGATCGTGTTTACTGTTTAGAAATGCACTAATATCAAGCTCTTCTCATCTCACATCGCTCGATCATCGGCGGCGCAGTTGCACATCTTGCGCAGCCCCTTGGTGCATGCAGTGCGCCCGGACGATCTCACACCCCTTCTCGCCTTCACCCCGTTGTCTCGTCCCTCGGGCTGGCACGTCAGTCGGGCCAATATCATAAATATTGTGCATGAAAGGTCCCTCCAAAGGTTACCGATGTGCACTCTCCCGGTAGGATGCCCGTTTCCTGCGCATTGTGATCTCATTTTTAGTGTTGTTTCTCCTCCACCAGGCTCCTTGGAAGCCTTGGATGGTGGTGTTACGCGGGACCAGGAGTAAGGGGAAAAATCACACACACAGGCACATCAGAGCGCGTTTGTTTATGCGGTGGCTGCTGACGCTGATTGCTCGCGCTCAGCTGCCGATCTGCCTTAGGCCTTACCAACAATTCGATCTACGCTTTTTTTTTATTATCACTAACGCTCCATTCCGCTCGTTTAGCGAAACCGAAGACGGCAGTAGTCGTTTGTTGAGACCTTGCAACCGCCACATCCACTCGTAGTGTGCTACAGAAGCATCTCGAGCCTCTTAGTATCACCCTTTGCTAGGAATGTCCCTTGCTTAATCCCTTCCATTCGAGCTGAATTGGGCTGTCCGTTGTCAAGTGGCCGTCGATAAACGTTGGGGCAATATCGGGTGCATAACAGACAGCACCGGTAGACGATCTCGATAGAGTGGTGGGTCCTCGGACCAGTGGCTTATCCCCTCCTTGGGAGGAGGTCCCAATTCCGTGCAAAAGTGACCCTCAATTACCGATAAGTCGGTGGACCTGATAAAACGGATAAAGCCCACCACTCATCGATAGTGCTGGGCTAACCCACCGTCTCTGTCTATCTCGCTCGCTCTCTTTTCCACATCGAGCGCAAACAGCGGTACGATCCGTCAACCCACGCGCCGTAAACGCGCATCCAGGCGATAGATAATAAGCCAGAGCGCTCAGATGAAGACAACCGATCGGACGTCCGCGTGAATAGATAGAAAAACCTTCCCTGGGGCGCAGATCCAGGCAGGGGCTTATCGGAGGATGCCGCTCTTGGTTCTCCGGCGGGTCGGCTAATGGCGGGATCAGCAGCCTGGCTGCTGATAATAACCTTTATGTTGTTTATTTGTTTGTACCTATTTTTTTTCCTCACTCTCGCCCATCTCGCTTGACTATCGATGGCGGCTGGTGTCGGTGCTGCGCAGCGGACTCCCCGGGGCGCTCCTCGAAAAGGAGTACATGACATCTCAGTTGCCTGTTCTCAGTCGCGCCGCGCATGATATTTGGGCAGCGACATCCCGGCCAGCTTCGGGTGGGAGATAAGTCTGCGATTCTCGCCATCAGGGTACCGAGGATGATCGAGGGCGAAGGTTAGGGGCTGAACTTTACCCCCATCGCTGCGTCTTCCTTCCTTTTCCGTCGTGTCCCCGCTTCCTCGGACACGGGTGGAATCGAAAATATTTTTATCAACCTCGCTCTTTACTTCTGCAGGCTCCTTACTGTGAGTCTCGCTGGGGTGGAAGGCAGAAGGGGAGATTCTTTGTGGAACAAGGGAGAAAGAGAGAGAGAGGGGGGGGGGGGGAGGGGGTCTGAGAGAGGGGTAGAGAGTTAGGCAAAAAGTAGAACACTCTGGTACCGCTCATAATCACTTCCGAATAGGATGATTCCTCGGATCCGGATGACACAGCCGATAACAGACCTAAGGCCCGCAAGCCGGCTTAGGACACGATAGATGCCGAGATGCGCGAGGAAGTTATCTCCCGATGGCCGGTTTCCGTTGACTTCGTTTCCTAACGTTATTTTTTTTTTGGGCCAGGTTTACGCATTCCGGTGACATGTGCCTGCGTCATCGTCTCAGCAATTTTCACGGACGGGTCTCAACGCACGATAATCGGACTGAGCGCGGGATAAGGCTAGCTGGCTGAAGCGAAGAACTGACGGGAGTCAGGATCGATTGAAGCGTAAAAAGCACCCGATTAATCTTACATTTCGTCTATCTTGCTCGTTTGCGGTGTGCTTCGGCAAAGCCTTCGAGAATGCTCTCATCTTGGTGTTTCGATTTCTCGTTGGCGTTTTCGATTCTTCATTTGATCCGCACTGATGTCACGATTAATGTCGTTAATTAACGACTAACCTCGTTTCAGCGAGCTGCGTGATAACTGCGATTTCGGGATGGTTTTTTGGGGTTCATTAGGCCATCCAGCCCGAATGATAGGGAATTATGTTTGTCAGATGAAGTACCTGGGACGATCCTTGATGAGTCTCCGCTCGGGTACCGGTGTGGATTTATTACTAGCAGTACGAAAAACGTGCTCTGTCGGATAAACTAATTTGTGGAATGATCAAGATTGTATGCCAGATTGGGCAAGGGTTCGACAAGCCATTCAAGTGTATCCACTTGATGATCTGAGGTATCTTCATGTCACTTCAACGCGCTAGAAATGGCTTCTAATCTTGAAACACTTGCTTTATCGATTTTCACATGCCGAACTAGTCTATTTTGTATTTAGGTACATGTTTGCCTTTGTTTTGTCGTATTCCGCAGCTCCTGAACCAGACCCCAAATAGATTCATCATGGTATAACATGCATTTTAATTAATAACTCGAAATCTCATCATTTTCATACAGCGCACTTTCCATTCTTTCAAATACATTTCAGCATTAACAGTTGGCTTATCATCAGGTGTAACCATTCATTTAACTCCACATCAGCATAGTAGAGTAGTTTGTTGTGGTTTGCAACCGAGGTTCACATACATCCTGGGTATACGAATTCGCAACGTATTACATCTTGGAATCATTTGTTGAATGTCTCAACGCAGTAAGGCATTACGAGCCAGATTACGAGCATGAAATCCATTCAATCACGTCATTCGTTTTTCTCTTCCGTACGCCCTCCTTCACTTTAAATCGGTTGGTGAACTGAAACCTTAGTCCCTCCACATGTCTCGTAACACATTGTTTCTTCTTCTGTTGCTCCAGTTTCACCGGGTGAGAAATGGTTCCAGGGACGGCTAGAGTTCATGCTGAGTCAACGGGGCAAACCACTCCTGGTACACGACGGCCACTCATTCGGCATCCAGTACATCCGCAAGGACAAGAAGTACTGGCAATGCAACCTCTCGCGCAAGTACAACTGCAAGGCGCGCGTTACTACAACTGACACCGGCGATATCATCGTGACGAACAACGAGCACTGCCACACCGAGATCCGGCAGCACCTGCGCAAGGACTACAAGACGATGAAGCTTGCGGCCTCTCTAGCAGCCAACCGGGGCACGTTCGGTCTGTCCACGTTACCTATGTTCTCGCCAAGAACACTAGTGCTACCCAGTCTACACGGTGAATTCGTGGAATGCAGCAACTCCGAGTCGGGCGGTATTGGAGAAAGCACGGTTGGTGCCTCCACAGAGACGAAAGAACAGCTCCATGCCAGCCCGGCAGCGCTTCATCCCGCAGGTGAACAATCACCTGGTCAGTCTGAACTGGGCAGTCTCAACCTCTCGATGGACAGTTGGGTGATAAAGCGGGAATCGAGCAACTGCAGCGAGTAAGTCGAAGATCACTAGCATCCCGATGCAGGATTCGAATCTGTGACAGCTCACGCAAGACTAGCTTTATGGTACCTGAGCCAACGAGGTCTTCGTGTGCGCTTGCTGGACGTGTCGGGTAGCAGGCTGGCTTTCGAGTGCCCATTGGCACACCGTAGCGTTTATCTCACCCCGGTTAGAAAGGGCTATCGGGCGCGCAAAGATATTAATTTTGTTACTAACGTAGAACTGTAGCCTGGTGTGACTGTACAGCTCCTGTTGGGGTGTCTGACAGAGTGAATACAGGTGTTTTGGAGCGCAATACGGACCCCCTTCACACCGAAACAATATTAGGAATGTAATAACGGAAAGCAAATTCCGAAACCACTGTTGCCACTATTAATTTACAGCTAATTTTTCAGTTACAGTAGATGAATATGTTATGTTTTACGGGCGTGTAGATTGTTACCCTCAAATCTCGTACAAATCGCGGTATTGTAGAGGGCGACAAGGTGGTTGATCGAGAAGAGGGGCGAACGATTCAACAAGCTGAAGAATGTTATCTACGAGCCGTGTTTATCGTTGTTCGATAAGTGTTACTGACTTGTAACACTTTTTCATCGAAACGGCAATCAATCCCAAAGAGGCACGTAGGCAATGTATCTTAGCTGTACAACATTAAGCGTTACAATAAAAAAAACTCACACGGAGAAGCAAGAGGTGGGGGAAGAAGTAGAGTGATTGAAACGATTTTATGGTTATCACATAGCGTCTAGAAGCGTCGAACGGCAGGGCCAGTAGGAAGTCTGGATGCCGAGCTGGAATCTAATGTGAACTCATTGTCCTGTATGCAGCTAGAAGAAAATACCACATGAAATCTCAATAAAACATAAATTATCTACTCATATGTCATGGACTTTTTTTTGAAGGTGTGTATCTCTTATTAATCAGATTATTGCATTTAGTAAAAGAAGAAATAAAAATCCTCATGAACATGCATTCAGTAAAAGATGAACATAAAAATCCTCAACAGATAACATAAGATAGCCAAGCATGCTCAATAAAAAAATAAATTAAAAATGTTTTAGACATATAAATATGGTACAGATTATGCTTAAGACTATGAACTATGAAATATCATTCTTCAGAATTTTTCAGCATGTTTCAGTAAAGTTTAATGCCGTGTAAAATGATAGTTGCCAATGAGGACATCTCTGACAAATTGCTGTAGTAGGCATGGCTTCAAATAGTATAAAATAAATAAAAGTTAATATCAGTCATCGCTTCACACAGGAAGGCGCTTCTCTTGTTCGACATGCTGCCACCATGATACTTTATCTGACTTCTCTGATTTCACGTCATGGCGTGAGAGCTCTATCTCATCACACTTGAGCAGCGGCTCAATAGAAGCCGCATCCCTATCGTAATCCTTACGTATGGAAACATTATCATAGAAATTATCTGTTCGTGCGGTCTCTGTAGATACGCTTTTGTAGGTTCAGCATTTCCTTAGGATGTTTATATTTCTATTTCAACCGCTATCCGGTAAATTTTATCTTCCAGCATCCGTGGACACGAGGCTGCGTCATCAACCTTGTCGTAAATGTTGAACAAATGTAGGCTAAAATAGGATAAGCGATATCGGAACCGTAGAAAATATTACCGCTGTTTAGAGAGTAGTGTTTACCACCGTTCGATTATTCATCTCAGATTTCTAATGAACTGATCGTCGGCAATGCTGAGTATTAAAATCTAAAACAAACTTTATCAAAGATAGGATTGATGAACACCACAGGTCAAAATGGGGTCGTACAAACATAGAATGATTGTAAATGCGTAGCTCACTTGATCATGAATGATCATTGAATCCACAAGATCCATGGTTTGTATCAGTTGTAGTTAAAGTATACACTCTGGAAATGAAGTTTCCCGTAAGATTCATAATTATTGACGAGAGGAGCTTCGTAAAACGTTTCTCGTTTCAATAGCTGGGATATTCGAGATGGATTAGTTTTACTATTACATCAATTCAATATGATTATATTAATATTATCATTCAATATGAATATGATTACTTCAATTCATATTCAAATATGTACTTGTGTGTTTGTGAAAATTAAAAAGAAAATAAGTAAAATATTTTTCATGATTTAGTTTAGTACTTTACGGTTATTCAAGACAACGATTTTTCTATGTTATACTTTTAGGGGAATTTTATAACAAAATTATAGTACCACATAAAATTTTATAGAATCAAATTTAGTACATGCCATGCGCCTGGGCATAGAAAAATAACATTGTTCACATAATGTCGTGTATGAGTCATTTATGCTATCCCAGGTATCAAAGCAGTAATCGTTTCCCTCAATATCGCATAATTATAGCTGCATAACCGAAGAATGCCTTTCTACAACAGACGCACGTGGGGTGCACAGGTGTATAACTATCATAAAAGCGCATGTATTATATAACACATCTTTAATGCCGTACAGTTTTCATATCACGCACGTGGTGTGTCACGTGTGCTTACATATCCTGGGTATTTGGATTGATCAGCTAATAATCAGCTAAAAGTTAGGATGGCATTTTCGCAACCAGGGGCAAGATTGTATACGACGAGTAGAGTGTGGAACGATGAGCCTACACGAGTCACACTCGTGTGCCACACTCTTTCGTAAGTTGTGGATTTTAGTACAACTTGAAAAGATGTGCTGTTGCACAAGTAGCACACTTCTTTGCAATAGCAACAGCTGTGTAAAAAGTGTGATCACATATAATGGAATACATCGCGAGTGTGTAACACCAGTGGTCGTCTTAGCTGCGTTGTACCTGCAGCATTCGACCCGCTTTTGAAAACGCTACTCTCAGCCGCTTGTGCCGAACGCCATGAAAGGGAGAAAGAGCTGAGAAAAAATATCGATCATAGTGGGCGTATTCGATGCCATTGCAAAATTTCGTGCCGCAATTGTGGAAGAGGAATAGTTGCCCAGGTTGGCATCGTGAATAATTGAAGTAAATAGCCACGCGTACAGGTACGAGTGCTCGGTTGTGTAGTTTCGAAAGTGAAGTGTTTTTGTGGTTAAAAAGTGTAAACATTCAAGGGATGCAGCTGTGTGCCCAACGGCCATGGCCCGCGAGATGCACCGTGCACCGTGTGCCGGGATTTGCATAGTCGGATTGCAACCCTGCACCGGATGCATGAGCAATAGTGCTGCATCCTGGACGGGTAGCTTGCCGCGAAGAGACTATTACACACTTTCCCTTTCTAGTTCAATCAGATGTGGCCGCGGCCATCGCGCACTGGCGAAGTAAACGTGCGTTTGCGAGCAGCAGTACTATGCCGAAACCTTCGGACGAAAATCTGTGTTCCCTCGGGAAGAGGACACTCTCACCGCCCGACTCCTCACTCGACGATCTGGAGCTCGAGAGCTGCATCGAGGAGTTGGACAATCTCGGCGACCTAACCGACAGCGGGCTGTCCCGGAAGCCGCATTTTCTCGACTATGACAACAAACCGCCGGCGGAGCTCGTCGAACAGCACCACAAATGGAACGGCGTGGCTCTCGCGAACGAGGCGGCCACCGACGAGCCGGAATGTGAGCCGCTGTATAAACACGTTCCGGCTGAACCGGTACAGCCTCTGCCGGTGGTGCCACTCCTGCACATGAACGTGTCCTACGAAGCGACAACGGCGCTGAATATCCTGCCGACGTCGACTACTAAAAAGCAACCACCCGCGGTTGGGTCCCGCGGTGGAACTTGGCCGCTAAAGGAGCGCGTTAGTGCGACCCGCCGACAACACCATTCGTTGAATCGCGACCTGGCGGAGGTTGGACCTAAAATGGAATGCGTTTACTCACTGCTGTCCATGCTGGGTTCGACCAACGTGCTGGAGATGTCGAGCAAATTCCTTGAGCTGTCCCGGAACGATGAGAAATGTTCGGCATTGCGTCGGTCCGGTTGCGTACCGCTGCTGGTGCACATCATCCACAATGAGCCAAATGAGGCAGCTCGCCGGAACGCCCGGCACGCGCTGGTGAACGTTATCCGCTGCAATGTGGACGAGACGTCCGTGAGACGTGAGTTGAAGGTACTGCGGCTCATTGACCAGCTTATCGACTACACGGATCTGTTGAAGGAGCAGACTGCTGGGTCGGAACCGAGCGCAGATCGCCAGACGGGAATGTCGGGACCACCGGAACAGGAGCGTCATCCGATTCAGGCCATCGGGACATTGGCCAAAATCAGCTACGACGAGGAGCACCGACATGCGATGTGCCAGTTTGGGGCACTGCAGACAATTGCGTCACTGATCCAGCTGGATCACCTGGCACATGGTCCGGTTCCGGATGCACTCAAGTGCATCGAGATGCGCCGGTACGCGAGCATGGTGTTGACCAACCTCACGTTCGGACAGGGCAATAATAAAGCGCTATTGTGCGCGAATCGCGAGTTCATGCGTGCCCTGGTTGCTCAGCTCGAGTGTGCTGAGTTGGTGCAGGTAACCGCATCCGTGTTGCGTAACCTTTCCTGGCGTGCGGACACCGTCACCAAACAGACACTGGTCGAAATCGGCACGGTGAAGGTGTTGACAGAGGCCGCAATGCGGTGTACGGTCGAGAACACGCTGAAGTCGATCCTGTCCGCGCTGTGGAACCTTTCAAATCACTGCTCGCAGAATCGGTCACGCATTTGCGAAGTAACCGGTGCACTCGAGTTCCTGATCGAGCTGCTGACGTACGAGGCGCCGAGTAAGACGATGAGCATCGTGGAGAATGCAGGCGGCATCCTGCGCAACATATCTAGTCACATCGCGCAGTGTGAGCCGTACCGGCGTGTGCTGCGTGAACGCAACTGCCTCAAGATCCTGCTTGATCAGCTAAAATCACCCAGCTTAACGGTGGTGAGCAACGCTTGCGGAACACTCGGAAATTTGTCGAGTGATAACGGCGAGGATCAGCAATTCCTGCGGGAGAATGGTGCCGTACCGATGCTGCGGTCACTCATCTACAGCAAGCACAACATCATCTCGAACGGGTCCCGGTTGGCGCTGAAAAATCTCCAGAATCGCCCAGTGACGGGTGTCGACCAGCAGCCCCCAGTAGTGGCCGCATCGCTGACAAACGGTGGGGTTCTGCCGGTGAAAGGTGTCCCTACGGGCAAGACACCCGAACCGGTGGGAAATGGATTGCCAGGATTAAACGTACGCAAGCAGCGCGCCATGGAGCAAGAGCTTGGATGTGCGTTTTACGCTCGCAAGGACGAAGACTTGAGTGAGGATGAGAGCGCGGGTGGGAAGGTGTCTGACGATGCCGAACCGGTGGATCCGAGTGCGGTCCGCGTGGAGTTGGTGGACGAGCGATTGGCTGCGGAACCGGAAACGCCCATCAACTATGGACTGAAGGATGGAATGCAGCAGTCATCGTACGATTACCAGGAAACGGATATCGATCAGTTGACGGATTACTCCCTGCGATACGCCGAGAACCAGTCTGAGTCTGAGGACGAAAAGGGCGACACTTACCGGGCGGATCCGGTGAACATGTTGATCCCGGAAGACTCGGTAAAGTGTTACTACACCGAGGGGACACCTCAGATCATCTCGAGTGCTACCTCGATGAGTGACCTACGAGGAGCCTCCGTGGTTGGGGCCACTTCCGCCGCAGCCGGGACTGCTAGTGGAGTCAGTAATGCTGGTGATTCTTCGGCGGTTCCCTTTAAGCAACCGAGTGTTGTCAAGTCTAATCCGATTCCTATAGGACGAGGTCAAGTAGCTGGGGATGATTTGGGTTGCAACACCCCCGATAAACCGTACAATTACTGCGAGGAAGGAACACCAGATTTCAGTCGTGATGCTTCGTTGGGAATCCTGGATCTGCCACACGATGGTGGTGGAGGGAAACAACCTGAAGAAGATGGTAAACCTGTTCCACCGGGAGTGGATCTGCTTGAAGCGGTTGATGCAACGGAGAGTGGCCTACCAGGACCGACCACCGGCAAATCGGTGTCATTTCTCAACACCGCCGATGAAACACCACTTATGTTCTCTCGCACCAGCTCGATGGGGTCACTTTCGAGTGCGGAACCGGCTTGTACCGACGACAAGAGCTCCATCGTGAGCGAGTTCAGTCGTATGGCATCTGGCGTGATGTCTCCGTCGGAGTTACCCGATTCACCGACTGAAACGGTGGCGCATTCGCCTCGACGTTGTCCACCAAAAGAGAAACCGGTGCCTGAAAGACCTCCGGTAACGAGCGCATTCGCGGACACCGTGAGCAAGTTCAACGTCGAGCATACACCGGCTCAGTTCTCCTGCGCGACTAGTTTGAGTAATTTGAGCATTGAGCTGGAGGATTCTCGCGATGTTACCGTGGAAGATGGAACTGGTGGGGAGCGGGTTGATAGGCGCTCTTCTCCGGTGTTGCCCAATCCGGCGGAGTTGCTAGCGAACGCGGGTGAGGTTGGCGATGTTCCCGGATCCGACGGAGATTCGGATGCTGGCGAGGATGACGAACTGCTTGCGTCCTGCATCAGTATTGGAATGAGCAGCGTGGTTGCTCGAAGTGCTGCGGCTAAAAAGAACCCACCGACAGCGACCTTTCCTCACCTGGCAACTGGCCAATCGACGGGTGAACCGGTTGATCCGGTGGAACCACATTTCCTGCGGTACCGTGAGCGAGGAGGAGACGATTCGGATGATAGCTCGAATCTGTCGGATAATAACGACCGATTGCTGGAGGAGTGTATCTTGAGTGGAATGCCAAAGCCGAAACATCCGATCGACGGGTTACATCCGGGGTCGTTGTTACCGCGGCCACTACAGTTGGTCGACAGCGAGCGTGATCCGTTTAAGATGATGCGAAATCCGGTACACCTGCAGCCGTTGATGGCCAATGACGAGTTGAACCCGTTCCACGTTGAGGACAGTCCGTGTAATTTCTCCACCGTTTCAACGTTGTCCGAGTTGACTGTTGCTTCCGACACGATGGCGGTCCAACGGACACCTCGTGGCAGGTGAGTGTCTTTTGTGGGGTTACTTGTGACCACCAACTCACTGTGAGTTTGTTTTCTCTCTCCTTCGTAGGATGGAACCGATCGCAACCGGGCTGGTTAGCTCACCGTCGATTGAATCCGAAGCGGACGAGTACATTCTCGATGAGGCCATTCTGGCCGGGATTGCTGGGAAAGGCGATAAAGCGCACCAACGACGCAGCAAGAGCCACGGAACGGTTCCGGAACCGACGGGTACAATGATCTAGTAGCCATTAAATCGCCCGTCGGGACTCACGATTCTTTCACAACTCGTTTTAGGTGGCCAGAGACCACCGGCAGGTGGCAGTATCCCAGATGACTCGGATCAAGAGGGCGATTATCAGCTGCTAGTGGAGTGCATCCGGACAGGGATGCGATCGTCGATGAAGCCACCGGAAGAACCCGTACCACGACCCGACCAGCAACCGGGCCCATCCACGTTGCCGGCCGGTTCAAAAAACTTGCGCACTACGCCTGTGACGTCGAAGGATGTCGGTGCCTGCGAAGCGTCAGCAGGCGTAGGAAAAGCGCGACCCAGTCGAACACCGCCAGTCGGTGGCCAACGTGTGGCCCCGAGCGAGCGGCTAGCGGGACGTTACCAGCGTGCATCCAGCACCACCGACAACAGCCGCACCGGCCAACCCCCGGTGAGCAGCGGTTACAACAGCAACAACAACGCGGCCGGCACGTGTCCCGAGGTCACCAGGACGGAGAACGAAGGAATTGGGTGTGAGGTTGGCGCCTTGTCCGGTCTGAGCAGCTGTTCCGGTGAATCACAAGTGCTACCAGTCGATCGGTACATCGATGGAGAGGCTTCGGTGGCGGACAAACACAAAAATCCAGAGCTGATGCTGCAGTCTGTAGAGCGTCTTACGCAGGCTTTGGTGTCACAGGCGGAGGATGTGTGGGCAACACCGGCTTTGGAGCCAGCGCCGGTTCAGTTCATGATAGGTGGTAAAGTCAGTGGCAGCTCGGTCACAGTTGGTCTTGAGAAACGGAAACTACCCTCAGGTTGCGTTGTGCCGGCCACCTTTGGCTTCACGGCACTTGAGGCGTTGATTTTGGAGGATGCGCCACAAACAGATCTCAACAATGTGGAGCTGAATAGCCTTTCTCGGATGAGTTTGAGTGAGTTAAGCAGCCATCGAGCGGAGTTGCCGGATGTCCTCACTGGTGTGCGTTTGGGACGTAATTCTGCTAAGTTGATGCCACCTGGAGGTGATGGTGGATTGCAGGCATTGCTTTGTGCGGACAATAAGGTGGAACAAGAGTTGGATCTACTCTCACGGATATCCGTGCCCAGCATCGTTGAAGAAATCGACCAACTGAAGATGGATTCCGTTGTAGAGAAGGATTGGTCTCTCGACGAGGTAAGTGTGTTGGGTTCGACGAATGTGGGAGACGCTTCCTTTGAGATCCTGGATACTGACGAATGGATTTCGTTGTCTCATTTCAGTGCAATGCACCCAAACTAGAGGTAGTTTCAAAACCATCCGTGCAACCCCGTTTGCGCGATCCTTCACGCTTCCAAACGCAACTTATAGAATGGCCAGTATTTGCTGACAACAAGTGCTTAGTAGAAGAGGCGCCTCCATCGGTTGTGAAGAAGGAAGCCGCTGCAGGTGTTGGTGCCGTCGTTGTTCCTGCTCCTGTACGCTCGAAACTAGTCGGTGTGAAAGCTACCGAAAAAGCCTCTCCAAAGGTCGTGAAGAAGAACGGTACGACAGAAGGTGTTCCTTCTCAGGGAGCCTTTGGGTCACGTACTCGTCCCACGATCAGCAAGCCAGCTGAAAAGGCACCAAATAAGATCGTAAAGAAAGTTCCAACGACGGATACTGGTTCAGTGCGTTCGCGAGTCTCTGGGGTTGGGAAAACCGTCGAAAAGACCCCACCGAAGACCACGAAGGTTGCAACTAACGTAACATCAAAGATTGTCAAACCAACACTCACCAGTAGAACGGTTCAGAGATCCTCCGAGGCTAAGGGCGTTAAGCAGCAGCAACAGCAACAGTCCCCGACTCAGCTGACCGTGTTGACGCGCCAATCAACCTTCACAACCGAGAAGCCAACAGTAGCGCCTTTGCCACACATCGTATCGGCTCCAACTACTCCTATAAAGCAGCGTAAAGTCGATGGAGCGGGTTTGCAATCATCAGCTCTAACGACCCCACCAGTGGCTCCGTTGATGCGTGCCCAAACGACCCTTCCAAGGAGCCGTATCCCTGCACCGGCTCGCAACCCATCAACACCGTCGGTACGCACCGTTCCTTCTTCAGCGGCATCCTTGCGCATCACACCACGTGTTCCTCCATCACCGTTGGCACGTTCGAACGCCTCAACCAGCAAATCACGTGGACCGTCTTCCGGACTGGCCGCGAAGTCGACCTAAAAGTACCGCAGGTGAACACCGACCGGACGTCCTTGTTCCTTCATCGATCTTAGACCCCGTTTAGCGCTTCGTGGGCGAGTGGCTCGAGCTGTCCCGGTAGCCATTATTAAATTATCCTTTATTGTATTTCAACTCCATCGGGGCAGCGCTCGTCCTCGCTTTGCTTCCACCCCGTGGACAGACCGGTCAGTGTGTCGCCGAACAGCTCTCATGCAACTTACATATACCCTTTTACTTATACTCTACCCTACATGTAATGCATTATCTCGTAGACTCATAATAAATTACACAGTGAGTTGATACGTCCTGGCGTTTAACAGTGTGTTTACAAAATACAGTTCGTCGTTGTTTCGGTGTTATTTATTTAAGAGACAATTCCTCCCTCGGTCTGCAAGGACTCGGTACATGGACGGTAGCGTAATGTGGCATGATGTAGTGAGGCGTTTTTGGGTGCGAATAGCGCTTTAATCCCCATCCCGGAAAGCCGGGTATAAGGAGACGCGTAATCCGTGCTTCGACGACTGAATAATTCGTCACATCATTAGTGCAGTACGTTGCCGCCGGCTAAAATTAATGATCCTAAAATGGCGTCTGGGAAAACCGTGCATGGAGGCGCACGGTTGCCTGAGGTTGGTGGGTTGGGGTGCGTTGGTCCTTGTGACAGAGAAAAGCGCTGGCAAACGGTCCCAAATGTTTGCATCTCATCAATCTAGCATTATTTCAGATCTGCCATTGTGCAACATGAAGCACCCGGCTTTCAACATTATCTATTTAAATGACCTAATTAAATCGAGCGGTTTTTCCCTTTGTGATCCTTGCTCTGCGTGTTTTGTGTTGTTGCCTATTCTATTATTTTAAAGAAGCGTAATTCTACTCTTTATCAAAGTTTCTTTTTAACACTGCCAGCCCTATGTGTTGGAGTGTAATTTTAGATTTGAAAAGCTTTAAGCAGAAAGAAACGGGTTTCTTCTGCTATCGTTCCCTCTCGTTCTGGCACATGCGCGTCGTATTAGAATTTTGAATGTTTTCGCAGCTCTACTGAAAATGAGTCAGTTCGATTTCGATTGCATGCGAAGAATCCTGAACCATTTAAAAACCCAAAAAGCAAATCGACCACGTGCTCACCACTCACAGCAAAGGCCGCACTAAATGGCTGTTATTGATGTGCCAATCGCGTCCGTTAATGCCCGAGTCGTGCTTCAAGGGCTCGAGCCTCAACCCCTAGTGGGCAGGGTGGAATTATAGGGCTTAAATTACACGGTATGATGGAATCCCGACGTGTCGAAGAAACGATTGTACTTCTGCCGCCCATTCCCACCGACCACGGACCAGGTGAAGGAGCAACACCGACGTGTCTCTGGCTCTCCTGGTCACCTGGTCGTGCAGTGAAGCGCAGCGTAATTTTGTAATTGCATGTTTGGCTTGTTTGCACCATCGCGTCGCAAGCTCGTGTCCTGCCAGGCTGGGCTAGGGATCAGGGAAGGGAATCAGCTCACCACCGCCGGCCTTCCGTGCCGGGCTGGGCTTCGTAACTTTCTAATTAAATCAATCGCGCGAAGATAAATTGACATTGATTAACGCAAATTGAAAGCGTCGCTATCGGCGGTTCCGCGGATGGGCGTGGACCGTGAGCGGGAAGAAGGACGAAGCGAGGGGGAGCGTGAGGGGAAGTCGAAGCACCAACACCAACGCATGGGTGTTGTCTCTACCCAACCGGGATGGTAACAATTAGAAGGCATTTGCTCGACGAAACACACACTCCGAAACGGCAAGGACTTCGCTAAATGATAGCATATCCTTCGAGCCCATCCTCGACGGCAAAGGGTCGTAATGGTCGGCGATTAGGTGCATGGGTGACGGTCCGACAGACTTCTGCCTTGTCAGCTGTCATTTGCTATCACGGGTGAGCCTCGTGAAAATGGCTTCTTCGCCGGTGTTGTCATTTTCGCCTTTTGTTGCCCCGAGATTAGCGGCCTATTAGCGTGTTACCTGGAATTTGGAGGGCGCATTCCAATCGTCTGGAGGAGTTTGAGAGACAAGCTTGAAACGGAAGCCGCCTTTCCATTATCGACAGTGGAGAAGAGCTGGCTAGAGTTTGTCAGGACGTTCTGAGGGTTTTCTGTGAGCTTTAAAAAGGGTTCTAAAATTGCTCCTCACAGCCACAACCGAGTTGTCATTAACGAGCGCCAAATAAAATTGGTTCAACTACGCCACCCCACTCCACAGGTGGCAGCTGTCAGAGGCAGGTGAGCTCGAAAGAAGTGGGAAAAAAATAACGGCCCCAACAGCCGTGCGTAACTCGACACGATTCCGGGGTCTTGTACGGACGTACATCTTCCGCCGCGTTAAGTAAGGCGTGCTCCAACGACAGACCTGTGCAACACCCCTGCAATAGCTCTTTCGAGGCACAGCAAACAATAATCAGCATAATTAACACACAAACCAAAAAATAATTGACTGGTTTTGCGGAGTAAGAGTGCAGTTGAACAGCAGACACGACTTGCAGTCGAACAGGCACTGAACCGAGCACGTTCCGAATTGCATCGCCTTTGGCTGTGGCTAATTACCCGTTCGAACACCTCCTCACCCGCCTGGGTCTGCAGGTGTTGGCGCGATTTCGGAAATGTTTGCGGTTCCGGTTGGCTTCCTTCTTAACCGCAGCTCCCTGAACACCGGCTTCGAAGAGTGGTTCAAATCGAACGGTACCACGCGAAATTGCCGGATCGTTTTAGAATGTAAACCTGTCGCCGACACCACGTGGATGGGTGTGCCTGATTCGGGGTTGATGGGGGCCCTCATCTGTCAACAGCTGACAGCTAGCTCAGGCGTCCATATTGGCCGTAGCCGAGCTTTGAGGACGAGAGTTTGCGAAGTCGCCTGAAGGTGTCCGGGTATCTGCAGCCGGTCGGTTGGCACGCTCGGAATCTTTGGCGCCCTCAACACACCACAGATCTACCTCTCTCTAGGCATCTCTCTATCTCGTAGAGCCGCGCCCAACATGCCAAACCGCAGCCGGGTGACGGGAGTCGGACGTTATCCGGCGCTGATCGCATTCCGGCCGGGATCGGTGGCTTAGGGAGGCCATTTTTTTCCGCGTTTCCTTTGTTTGCGTTGCTCGAGCACCCTTTCCAGGCATTTCCGCGAGCCGAATGGCGCCGTTAAGGCACGCGCCCGTTTAAATGGACGCCCCATTGCGTTGGTTTGTGAGAGGACGGTGAGGCTTTTATGGTTTAAAGTCGACGTTGTGCTCCCATCTGGGGCGTTTCTCGATCCCTTGCCGTACATTCCACACCATCGCTGCTAACAGGTGGCTTCTCTGGGCCGAGTGAGGCGCCATCAGTCGGGTGGATGACAAATTGCTCAGTCACACCTTCTGCCGTGGTGGCACATACGCTCGCTTGGATGGATTTGACGGGTCGAAATAGTCTGCTTATGATGGGGTACGGTTCATCTCAACACCTGCTTTTCTCCGCTGTACTCCTCTTCCCATCATGTGCTCGTCTCCAAAGTCGCCTGTTCCTTCCGGCTTCTGGCAAGCGGAACCGTTGCGGGTATTGCCAACAGACTCCCTTTCTAGATACGTGCACGTGTTAGGAAAATGAGGACATACGAAAAATGGTTCGAGTAGCATTCTCCGCCACTTCCTCACCATCTGTCACCCTCCACCTAGAGCCTGCCTGAAGCCCTTTGCTAATGAACTCAAAACCCGGCGGATGCCACGATTTGTATAAGTAAATTAAACTTCGCTTAATTTTATTTCCGTCACGAAAATACACACAAAACCGCGCCTCCCTCAGGTCTCCTTGTGTGTCTTTTCGCGAAAAGGGTGTGAAGAAGCTCGACGTTTGCTCAGTTGGCTCGCGTGTCCTGGTACAGCTGGTGCGATCCACGAGTCCTGGCGCTTGAATTTCAAACCCCTTTTCCGGTGCCACACGAGTTCCGGCGGCGTTCCGATTACGGATTCTCGTGCCGGCTGTGGGTGTGAATTTCGCGCCAGTTTCCATTCAACCGGAAGAGCCTTCCTTTTCGCGAGTTAATTTTCCGGACCCCTCAAAGGCCGAGTGCACTGGCGTTTCACGTGACCAGGTGTGTCCTGTTGCCCTTCGGCAACAAGGAAGAAGTCCTCGTTGACTAGTTCTTTTTTGCATCGAAAGCATTTGCACATTTCCGAGCGAATATTAGATTCCGACGAGCGAATATTATTTGCTCAGAGGAAGATTTACATCTGTTGGTTCGCGGGTTGAAGGTTAGGGATGAAAACGAGGGGTAAAAATCTGCACCCCGGGGTTTGTCGCTTGCGAAGGGGATTTTGCTTTTTGTGATTTAAACCTCCCCCGCCACTTCTTCACACCCTCACACGCCGGGGCTGAGGTCCTGTCAGCTGGGAAACTGCCCGGTCCGCGAACCGGTCGGACGGTAACGAAAACATTTTTCTTAATTAAAATGACGAATGGGTCTTCCTCGGGAGGAAAATGTTTCCGCACTGGAAAATGCCACCCACCGCCTCACAGATGGTGCGCGGTTTTTCTTTTCCATTGCCTCGCAGGGATGCGATGGTAGCCAGGACCTTCCGTATCCTTGAATGGTACCATGGCGTGACCTTTTGCTAGCCGGCCACCGGACCCTTCCGTCGAGTGAGCGAACAGTGAAATTGGGGAAAAATTTAAATGAATAAAGGAAGAAAACGCACGCATTCGCAACTTCAATTATTCGGTGGCTTCTCGATTGCGAATCCCTTGCGGTTGGCGAATGGTGCGGTTGGGTTCGATTTCTCGGCCACGCTTTATTTTTCTCTCTCTCTCTCTCTCTCTCTCTCTCCCCAATCGTCGCGAAAAGCGCCAGATAGGGAAACTGAAATGTGCCGCAAAGGGCGCGAAAGGTTGGTGTGCCGGATTTGATTGGTTTCAAACCGCGGGTGGATAGCCCGAGCGTGTCGGTTGTGGTGTAATTGTTCGCCTTTCGACAACCTTTGAAGGCCTACGATGGGTGATGGTTTTTCCGAATATCGTTGATTGCAGAGTAACGTGCGGTTGGTGCAGACTTCATCGTAGATAGGTGTCTCATCCTTGGGGCGGTTTTGAAGCTGAGCTTTATCCGAACGGCGGCCTTTAATAGAAGGATCTACATGTTTCATTTCACGAAAATTATCGGAACGGACAAAGAACGTTTTCTTTACTGTGTGATTTTCTGATGGATGCAAATTTAAAGCCTTCCCCCAAGGTGCGATTTGAAGACGAAGCCGCAGTATGAACGTTTTAAATTTAAATTGAACGCTAGCGTTTGGAGAGCTTTTTGAAGGAAAGAAAACAGACGGAGAGCTCACATACTTTGTTTAACAGCTAAGTGGAGGTAGAATTAACACAGTGTATCTATTTCTAAAGTACAGCTAGTGCTTGGCGTTCGTTAATCTAGTAGCAGGAAATAAGGTATAGTTTGATCAGTCGATAGATAGTATAGATAGAGAGATAGGATTACAGGTAAGTTGTCAAGCCACAACAGCCATATTTCGCTCTCGCAAAGAAGTCTCTCAACCGGACCTTCGATTATTGCCGCCTTCTAGGTGCGTCGTGAAGGAGAATTCCGAAATCCGGCGCCCGACCGCTTCTAATCAGCGTGCTGCCATCTGTCACGGGGCGTTTTGCTGACAGCTTGACAGTTAAGTATCTCTCTTTTTCTCGATCTAACGCGCTGATTTCAGATTGATAGTGTAGCCCCCCCCTGCTAGAGTCCTTCAACACGCGGCGCGTTTCCTGCGATCCCACGAGCCGTGAAACGAAGCAGAAGGCTAGCCAATCGCACATAGAACACCTCGTACAGAGAGTTCGAGATCGCGATCGATCCGGTCTCTGCCGGTAGTGAACGGATTGGAGAATGGATCCATATCCCGCAACCATCGGTTGACGCCTTACTCGATTTGCATTAATCATTTCGAGTGTCGTTTTGCGGCTCGCTGCGCGACAGTTGCAGGCGCCAGAAACATGAAAGAACCACGTGGTCACCCTTGCCACCGGTTGGTTTACAGTGCCTGGTTCACGATTCGGGGCAAGAAGGAAAAATTGCAGAAAGAAACACCTGGAGTTGGCACGGGAAAAACTAACCATTTGCGGCGTAAAGGCACGGGTCTGTCTCAAAACAAACGAATACTCCCTCTCCCCCCCCCCACTCTCCCCCCTTGGGTGTGGGGGTGGCACTTTTAAGGGTGGGTCTTAGGGGTTGGTATTTGCGAAGGTAATTTTCGCTTGCAGCTATTCGCTTTACCACCGCCTTGCGGCTGGATGTTGTGTGAATGCAATCGGGAGTGCGGAGTGGAGAGGGAGGGGGGGGGGAGTGGTTCTCTTGCCCACCTCCACCCCTTTTCCCTTTTTCCTCCACGCACCGTCGACCGTCTGCCATCATGAAGAGTAATGCGACCACATTTTCCTGTGGCGCCACCCCTCCCCCCGTTCATTCGGGTGCTAAATCCAGCCAACTAGCCAGCCTGCCCTTCGCCACCTATCCCTCATCTCCCCTCCCCCCTCCCCCCCATCCCCCCATGCCCCCATTCCCCGTCATGCAATGTCCAATCGATCGAAAGCCCGCCCGGCGCGACACGCGTCGGCCGCACGGCGGTTTCGGGGTGCTTGGTAATTAATTCGAACAGAGCAAAAATAATTGGATACAGACCGGGTGGGAAAATGGGGCTGCGCGTTTTCCACGCGGTGCGCGCAATCGGCGGGAAGTTTGCGGTTGCATTTCACGGATGGCGCGAGTGGAGGCCAATTTTCGAATTTTCAAATTTAGCCAACTCCCCCACACCCAACCGTTTGGGGTAGGTTGGTGGAAAGGGGGAGGGGGAGTGGGGGCAGAGGGAGTAAAGAAGAGACAGAGCGAGAGAGAGAATGGGTGGGAAGGCGCTCTTCAGCAGCTGGCAGGGAAATGTTTGCACCCCGCTCACAATGCATTGTGTGGCTGGTTCTTTCGTTTGTCGGGAAATTTCACCGCAACCGTTCCTTTCCTACATTTTCCGAGCGCTTTTCCACCACCCCCGGCTTTTCTCCATCAGCTCATTGCAGGAGGCCCAAATAATGCTCGTTAACTGAGCGTTAAATTGATACGGTGATTGAGATATTTCTTTCGGCACTCCGTCTCTCACCCCTATTCGGCCACAACACACCCCGTTGATGGGGGTTGTAAATCGAAATTGCCCGCTTGTCAGCGCGAACGAGAAAGAGAGAGAGAGAGAGAGAGAGAAAATAGTCGCATTCCGCATCGCCGCTGCCAATGTCGACGCTTGTTTTCATCTCCCTTTTTTGCGGAAGCCTCGAACGAAGGTGAACTTCCTTTCCTCTGGACTCTTTCGCTTCCTCCCACTCTCCTACTCACCTCTGTGAAACCCAACAACACGCATGCAAACTCGGCCCGGTTTCGGCTAATTGCACCACTTGCGCCCAACCGTCCATGACCCCCCTTCTCTTCATCAACCCTTACTGTTCGATGGCTCTCAGGAGTTCGTCTCGTTGCCATCGCCGCAGCATCGGTTCACGAAAACCGGTCCTGAACCTGCAGTGGGAGGGTGAAGGAGAAGGACACTACGGTGGAGGTGGAGACTGCACCCCACCAGAGAGTGGGTGCTTTTATTGCGGCACTTTAGTGGTGCCATTTTAGTGCCACACCGGTTCGGGGGACGAATTTTCCTCCCAATCGGTAATTGAAACACTTTCGTGCGATAGCGCTCGCTTTATGATGTGCTGCTGGGGTTTTACGATCCCACAAGCCGGTTCGGGAGGGAGAAGCCCGTATTGGTGGGAGGAAGTGAGGTGTTAATAAAAAAAGGACATTCCCGAGGACACTCTGGCGATTCGAATGCAGCGCGAGTTGATGAGTTGCGGCTGGACTTTAAGGTTCTCGCAGGTTCGCTAGGGACACATAACGGTCTGGGGCAGCTGTTCCGTTGTCTCCATGGTCCATGGTAGCAGAAGCACGTCTGTAGAACCGCATGCGGTTGTGGTCATTTGGAAGCTCGCACGATGAGAGTGCCAGAGGCTCGGGTTCTACCGAGAACCAGCTGGCCGTGGTGTGCTTAGGTGAGTTTATAACCACAATAATGACTGCAGGAAACAGGACACACTTGACACCTCGGGCGTGCTGTTACACGCTTCCTAATAGAGCAGGGATTTTTGTCGCTGAAACTTTAATTGCTACCGCATCACTCACAGCTGATTTGCGGGCTCTGGTTCGGTTTGGATGCCGCATAATTGCGCATTGTGAGCTGGAAGTTGCACATCCTGCCTGGTGGACAAACTAATGCCCACTGGGAGTTGCTGGACGAACATAATTAGACTCAATCGAGCATCCCTGGGACCTGCTCACTCTCCTTTTCGTCCTTAAATCGCCAGCAACCCGGGTGGACAGCATCGGGGAGCACTCATTATTCTCGCCACACCCGATGGACTCTTCTGCTGGAGCTAGAGCTAGAATAAACATACACTCACCGGTCGCAGCAGATCGCTCTCGAGCTGGAATAGGTATCGAATACACGTTCGAACGGAAGTACGCCCGAATCGAGCCGTTTCGAGCCGTTTCGAGCTTTTCGGAGCGCTATAACGAGGTCGTCGGCTTAACGGGATCGCGTTCGACTAATTACGCCGCTCTATTGGGTCCGCTGATGGGCTTTCGATGTTTGCACAGTCCCACCACGGTGAGAGGCTAATTAAAGACACGCAGTGTTGGATGTAGAGCTGTGACCTGAGCACAACCATTGGTGACAGGCCTGGAACCCGGAGAGTGAACCTGAACCCGGAAGCCGGAACGCAGGGTTGGCGAAATAGGACGAAGAATAACAAAAAAAAAAGTACAGCCCATTTAAACAAATGAACCGGCTTCTCTGGCACCCTTTCGTACAGCGTTCTTCAAGGTCTAGGGTATCCGGGTAGGCTTTTCGGAGCCCGATTGCCAGCGAGACCGGTTCGGGCCGGCCCCAGGGAGACACTATAATTAAGAAAACAAACAAGCCGCACCGCCGGAACCGCCTGATAATAAATGACAGCATCTAATCTGGCGTATCTTGACGTGGCATCGCGCCACCGAGCACCCTGAGAAGTTGACGGCCAAAAAACCTCCGTCGGTCGGTCGACTGCTTGACGGGGCGCTGACGTTGATGGATTGAGCCGTGGACCTGACGAGTCGAAAAGCGCGTAAGGGCCTCGAAATGGCGCTTGGGAATGAACGCGAAACCACCACGCGGTTGGGCGAAGGACACCATGGGCGTTGGAGGGTTCGCATTGGGTGCAGCTGCGAATAGAGACATCGCCTTTCAGACCTAACCTCGCGAGACCCTGATCGTGCAAACCTTCACCTCCGTTAAGGCGTGTTCCTTCAAGATCTTCACCACCTCAGTCTGAGCTAGCTGCGAGAGTATGGCACCTAATTTCTAACGGCTCAAACCACGTGGGTTGATTGTATGCAAATGCGACCACAATGTCCTCTACACGCTGAACAACGTCGCATACCCAACGATCACCTGTGATCGATGCACGACTTGCGTTACGTCACGGGAAGCTCGCTTCCCTGACGTCAGAGGTGCTCGCTGGCTCGCCAACGCACTTTCGCTTATTCTCGCGGACGTCTTGTCGCACAGAGTTGTCCAACAGGTTTAGCTGCTCGTTCGCTTCTTTCGTACACCTGGTCCAGAGGTGGACTTATGATTGATCGCAACCTCCCCCTAGCTCTACTTTCAAGCCACCCACCACCCACTCAGGAAGTGTGTGCGCGAGCTTACATTGTAGCACCGAACCGGCACCTTCTCGTGTGGGGAGGCGATATCAATAAATTCCAGGATTAACCTCTCGGGTGCAAAAAGCCCCATGCGTGAACGGTGTCGGGCTGTCAATTAACGTCGTCCAATGAGTGCAATCAAATTACCCCCACGCTTGGTTACGTCAACGGCTTCACGAAAAAAAAAAGCTCCCAGATCCATCTCCTTCGGCAGGATGTTTATAACCCCGATTGTGCCACTAGAAGCGGTCGGAAGGATGGGAGGTCTCCATCAAACACGTGCTCATAAATCTGTCGCTCTTGTGGTGGATCGCGTGAAGTGGCCAGATAGCGTGGCCCTTACACCCTGCTAGCTGGGTTGATGATTACATCCTCACGAAGGATGCGTGTGTAGCTGTCGGTTTCAATTTGCTGTGAGATTGTTTACGCCAGCTGCTGGGTGTTCTTTCACCGACGAACCTTCCCGTTCGGGTTCATCGAACCATCGTTCTGGTGTTGGCCACTCTTTCACTTACGTTCGGACAGCTTTCTCCGATCGAGATGTGCACGGGTTCACACTGCTGGGTTCGAGAGTCGAGCTTGAGTTTCGAGCTCCAGATGGTTGCCCATCGGAGGGTTAAGGTGGCTCGGGTGATCTGTCGCTCTAATTAATCAACCAGCATTCACAACCCCCCCCGTCCCACACCGCCTCCCACATCATTGTGAAGCCACATGCTAATTGGCCGATCGATCGTTTCACGCGTGTGGTCTGAAAGGCGTTGCAAAAAAAAAAAAAGAGCGGGTTCCGCTTTTGATGGGTCCGGCTTCGAGTGGTCAGAATGGTTGGCCCTTTCGCAAAAAGGGACCGTTTCTAGTGTGTCCCGGAGTGCTTGGAGCTGTAGCTAACATTCCACGAGCTAGCCTGTGTTTAGAGCCACCCCAACCGCTCGATTTGAGCGCCAAGCTTATGCTTCCACTTATGCTCGAGCAATTTTAGCTCGCGGGCGCGCCACAGGTTTGTCGCCCGAGCCGTCCCGGTACAGCGGGAGGGAGATATTTATTAAATGAGACCTAACCGCCCAAATGTGCACCCTTCCTGGTGGGGTGGGGGGGGGGAGGTGGGAGGGGGTGCTAGGGGTGAAATGCAGGCCACGCTGCACCACGAATCGGCACACCGTTCATTGATTATTATGTGTTGCGGAATGCGACCACCCTTCCCGTGGGTGGGGTTTGGGGTGGGTCAGGGTGGGCACCCTTGTGGTGGTAGAGAGGAAGGGGGGGGGGGGGGGAAGCGGGGGTCGGGGAAGGGTGGTGTAGCGAGGAATAGGGGTGCTCGCGGGTTTGTTACGCAACACATACACACCACGCGGAAACCTCGCGCGCGCACACAGTTTCCTTTCCTTTTTTTTTCTTTCTTTCTCTCGCTCTCGCTCGCGCACCATCTCTCTCTCTCTCTTTCTCTCTTTATCTCGCAACCAGAGCGATGGGGGCGAGCGACAGAAATTCCATCACCTGGGCGATCGCTTCCGTGCCCAAGGTCACCGGTGATTGGTTCGGCCCGACCCACCCTCCCCTCCCAACCTACCGTCTTCACACCCACCCCTCGATGGCATCCACCCCTTGCTGAGGGGGTGTGGGAGTGCAGCGCGACATACCCGATGCAGCTCGGTGCATTTCCTGGGGGCAACCGAAAAAGTGCACTGTGGGGGAAAGTGAGCGAGAGAATGGTTGGGATGGGTTGGCGGAATTGCGGGGGAAACTAACACTAAACCAGATCGCTCGGGTTCCTTCTGGAGGCCACATTTACCGCCAAACGGTTGGAACAAACCGTTCAAATAAGCAGTAAATATTTGATTTTTTTTGGATAAAGTTTTAGAGCATTTATTAAGGACAACTTTCAAATGCAAGTAATAAAAATGTGCAGATGTTTGTGAGTATCGTGTACCACTTATTTAAACTCGTGGTGTGCTGTTTTACTGGCTTCGGTTTGATCTAACTTATGTGAGAGCTAACCTATTCTTGTTACATTTAAATCATAAAATGAGCACTTGAATACTTAACGACTTCGAGGTGTGTAAATCACTATTTCAACATTCAAATAATTAATGTGTATAATAAATTCAATACAAGTATTTAATAAAATCCCCTAGAAGGTTGATGAAACTGTTTGCAAATGCAGTTTCTCTCTTCCACAATCTCGAAGCGGGTCCGCCAAACTAATCAGTCCACTTCAAGCAGCTCTTTGGTATGATTTCAAATTAATCGTAGCTTTATTGGTAACACGGTCGTAAATACAGTCCCCGAGCTGAAACGGAGCGTTAATGCTGAATGATTTGCTTAGCAATCAATAACTGCCGTTGAGGTGTTTATGCAACATATCACGATCGTGTAGCCGGTGTGCTACACGGTGCTATTGACGACTTCCGTGGCTGGTAACAGCTCTAATGAGCTTTGTTTCTTTTTTTTTAATGCGGGTGAATTATGTATCAGGGTTGCTTTTTTGTTGCCTATCAGATCACGCTGAACTGTGAAACTAAGGGCTTCCTATTTCGAGCAAGAGAATAATAAACATTGAGAGGAATCATACCGGTTCAATAGCTTGTTATAAGAATTTCCACAAATCCACAATTTTCCCAAGAACCACGGCAATAAATGGTTCAATTATTCAACACACAGGTTCCCATGTAGCCACACCTTCTTCAGTAAGCTGCTTCTCTTTGTTTCGACGCTCGGCTACCAATTATCGATGCAGCAGAATGGCCTGGAAAATTGCATTTTCCAATTGCACGTTTACAGACGGACAGATTCGACATCCGCAGCACGTGGTGGAAAAAGGAAGCCAAATTTTATTCCCTCCCTCATGCATATGTGCCGCGTGCACTTTTAGGCAACCGCAAACAAAAAATTGCCCTTATGAGAATCGAATCGTCCTGTGCATCGACCACAAAGGGACGCGTTTTCGCGCATGTGGATGCGACAAAAAAGGGCGATGGCGACAGAAAGTGAGAGAGCGCAAGAGAGAGAGAGAGAGGGAGAGAAAAAACGGGTTGCTGGAATGAAAAAGGAGCCCATCGATCCGGACGAGAACGGAAACGGTAACGCATCAAAATCGAATGGAAATTTCGCACTACCTACCCCACCCACCCACCCACACATCAGGCCCACCATTTGCAAGCCCTCCTCACGAGTGTAGTGGTGCGTGAAGGAAAAAAAACGGCACAAAAGAAGCGAGCAACCGGGGGCTGCATTTGCAAAACCGCATCGTATGCGAGCGCGCGAAAAAAAGGGAAAGAAGATGAACAAAAAAAAATCGAAAGTTTCGGCGTTGGCGGGAACGGCCCCGAAAGGAAAATTGGGCCCGCTTTCCCGGGTTGGCCAAGCGAGTTGCGCCCTCTTGCGGCCCTGCTTCCAATCACTCGGTTCGCACGCACCGGCGATTTCGCGCATCAATTAAAAAACTGTAGCGAAACATTTCGTTAACAGCGGGTGGAACAGAGGTGGAAGGGAGTAGGCAGAAAAGGAAAAAGAAAAAAGCGAAACATTAGGGGAAGGGAACCGCACGCAAACGAAGTCAGCCGGTGGATGATGTGTGAGGGTTGTTAGGGCTGGCGGTTTTTGTTGGTTTATTTGCTCTCTTTGTTGATTGGGAGTAGGGTGGGTGAAAAGATGGAGGGGGTGGGGGGGGGGGTGAAGGAGAGACTTAAAGAAGTTCAATTTCATCCCCACCACCGTGGGCCGACCTTGCTGACTGATCGTTTGGTCGGCATGGTGATTAGTAACCGTAAACCAGCTGGAAGGGTGCTTGTTGAAGGGTGAAGGGATGCCTGGGGGAGGTTGGGAGGAGAGGGAGGGTGCGTTTGAGGGTAGAAAGGTGGGTGGGAAGGAACCCGTTTGCGTTGATTAATTTCTGGCGTTTCCTATACCGGATCGAGATCGTCGCGCGCCATCCACCGGGAGATCCTCGCACGGACACCTTCAGCTTCAGGTGAAGGGCTAGCTACAGAACTCGTCAGTACGTCAACTCAACCGGACTGGATGTACGCCCACCTAGGACGCACGTGGAATGTCGTCCTGAGCTGAGGGAGGGACGAGCGAGATCTGGACCGGAATGGCTCGCTCGATAAGATTAGCGCTCAAGGTTGCACCTCAGGTGGAGGAGTAGTACGGATCGGACGATCAGTTTCCGCGTATCACCGAATACCGAAAGCGAAAGCAAGGCCATCGGTGGTTGCGCATTTCCATACTCGCGTCATTTGCGGGCGGTCTATTACGCGATGTGAACCTGCACCAGCCGCAGGACGATGTCTTCCGGGAGGTGGAAGGTGCTCTGCAGGAGGGCGCCTGAAGGGCGGTGTGGTTCTATGCCAACCATCACGCATTACTGGGGGGATCTTGTTTGGTATGTTGCAAGTTTTCGTGGCTCAAATAGAGCTACTGGGATGAAGATTTGCTAGGGATTGTTGGGGTTGGGGAGATTTTGGGGATTGATGACGTCACACAGGTACGATGAAGATCTCTACGATGCGACACAAGTTTGTGCGTTTTGCTTCAATTACACATCGTTTTGATGGTTATTTTGTGTTGAAGAAGTGAATCTGCCGAGTCATCCATCAGCCATCCATCAGCGCGTTTCTCAGCTTGTTAATGGGCTCTTCATGTCCACTTAAGTCCGTCATCACGAGCTTTCTACTGGCGATGGACCGGTGAACCGTCACCATACGGTAGGGGTGCTTCTTTCTCCATTCTTCATGCCATTTGAGAAGGCCTTCGAATGTGCAGTCTCGCATATCTAGCAGGTCTAGAAGGGTTGCTCATTGCTCATGATAGCTCCCAAAAGCTGCACCACGGAAGTACCCACCAAAGGGTGCGCCCGAAAACCCGCCGCCAGCACTCGCTCGGGAGCGTTCTCGGTTGCGTTTTTTCCCTTTTACTTTCTCGAACTCGGAGCACTCGCAGTAGGGCCCTTAGGGCTAAGCTCAACTTCAACACGCTACATCGCACCTCGCACGCAGGTTGGCGCCGAAAAGAACGCCTCCCCACCGGAGGCCGTGGATAATTCGATGCGGAAAAAAATATGAGAGCAAGCAGCGCATTAAATAAAGCCATTGCCGTTCCCTCGCACCCAACCCACCCACCGTGCCCTTCTCCAGCCGGGTGAGCGGTGGCGTTCGCTCCACTTTTTATTTTTTGCTTGCTGCCTTCTCCAGCCTGCATGCCTGGCGTCTCGGTACGGCTGCTATTCTTGCCGCACCACCAATTGCAACTGCACTCGCCCACCCACCCACCTCTGGTACCATGTCACACCTCTGGAAAAGGGGGGGGGAGGCTTTCAAATTCTTGCAAATTCTTTTCCTGCCTTCAGCGATTGAAAAAAAAGCACATTTTTGTCTTCAGCTCGCGTCCCGTCACGCGGCCTAATCTACCTTTCGATCGGGCGCGATCGCTTATTACTCGCCCCCATTTGTGGCCACTCGCCGCCACCATCTCTTGCCACCGAAAAAGCGAACCCTTCTTGATCCCCCCCCCCCACACATCCAAAACGGTCTCCATCAGGACGCGCGTCAACCTGGGGGCCTTCTGCACCTGCACTGGCCAGCAGTTCCATAATTTTTCACCAAACCCATAGCAATGCGGAGCGGGGGGGAGTTGTTTGAGCCATTTTCCGCTTCCCATTAGCCAGCCATCTCATTCTCCCCCCCTTTCCGAACCGAGCCCGAACATGGCGCAATGAGCCGAACGGTACAACACCCGTGCAGAAAGGGGAACCGAACGCAACCAATACTATCGATCGCTGGTTCGTTCGTGTGCTTCGTTCGTTCGCTCCGGCTGGTGATCAGCATCAGATTAGGGAGCCAGCTACTCCCCCCTTTTCCTCTTCTCCTCTCACCCCATCCTCCAGAGCCTTTTCCTAGGGTGTCTTTCGCACTGCGTGTTGGATGAGCCGAAGAACGAGGCGAAGTTGTTGGACCACCGACGGGTGGTGGTTGATGGAGGGCTCGATTCGGTTCGGGCGTTTCAGGCGAGCGCACACTTGGCGCTGGTGTGGTTGACTTCCCCTGGCTAACCCTCCTCCTCCCCACCCCCTCCACCAGTACACAGTTGCTCACTTGCCAGAGCGGCTGGCCGGGCGGGCCGGACTATAAAACCCTGCCCGAGCGCATTGTTGAGGCACAGTCCGCAAACAGTCCTAGAGTCTTACACTCCTAGGAGGTTTCAGCACTCCAAAAATCTAGCCTACCTACCCCAAGCTCCAGCTCCGGAAGTGTGACCGCGTGTTTGCCGCGAAAGATTCGATTTGCGTGTGTGTAGCAGTGTTTTTTTGTTTCTTGTTGCGAATTCATTATGAGGGCGTTCGTAAGTACTCCGACTTCTTCCCACCCACTCCCCATCCAACCCAAAATCCGCTCCCCAACATCCTTGGGAAGTGTGCATCTGTGTCCCCTCTGTAGTGTGTCCGTGTGCCTGTGTGAGTGACCCATTCGCTGGTCTAGTGTGCCGTCCTGAACGAGGACCTCCCAGAGAACATGGTAGAGGTCATCGTAGAGGTCATGGTCCCGGAAGATGACACGCAACTATCAAACTCAGCCGCCCACGGGGCCACACAATCACTCGCACGTCCGCACGCATGCACACAAGCTTGCGATCCGTTACTCACCTGCCCCCTTCCCTCCCAATTCTTCTGCATCTTCCGTGTAGGTGCTGGGATCCGCCGTACTGCTGCTGGCGACGGCCGCTGCGTCCGGCTCGTACCTGGGTGTGGCTCTATCGTCGCAGTACCAAGCGCATGATGGTATCGGTGGCTATGCGTACGGTTATGCCGATCCAAACTCGCAAAAGCATGAGACGAAGGATGCGCATGGTATCACGCACGGTGGCTACTCATACGTCGATGCGAACGGACACGTCCAGAGTGTGAAGTACACCGCCGATCCGATCCACGGTTTCCAGGTGTCGGGTACCAACCTTCCCAAGGGTCCAGCTCCTCACGTGGCTGCTCCAGCTCACTGGGCTTCGTACGCTTACGCGCCGGTTGTGATCGGTCACAATGGCGCTCCTATTGAGACACCGGAAGTGCAGGCTGCTAAGGCGGCTCACTTCGCTGCTCATGCTGCTGCCAAGGCTCGTCTGCACAAGCGCTCGCTGTACGCACCCTGGAGCTATGCTGCCGCTGCCCCGGTCGTCCTGGGACACAATGGCGTCCCACTCGATACACCGGAAGTCGCTCACGCTAAGGCTGAACATGCTGCCGCTCATGCTAAGGCCCTCGGATATGGCCATGGTCATGCTGGCCCGATCCCAGACACGCCGGAAGTCGCTCACGCTAAAGCCGCTCATGCCGCCGCGCACGCTGCTGCCCGTTCGAACCACCACGCGCTCGCACCGGTGAGCCATGCGGTCGCACACACACACACGAGCCATGCCGCACACTACCCGCAGCACATTCCGGTCATCAAGAATGGCGTTCCGGTCGAGACGGCTGAGGTGCAGCACGCTAAGGCAGCTCACTTTGCCGCTGTAGCCAAGGCGCAAGGATATGCGCCAGCTCACGCACACACCTACTACCCGCAGCACGTCCCGGTCATCCACAATGGTGTGCCGGTGGAGACGGCTGAAGTGCAGCATGCCAAGGCGGCTCATTTTGCCGCCATCGCTGAAGCAAGTGCTCGCTCAGGACACGGTGCTTGGGCGCCAGCTGGACACGAAGATGACGGTAGCTACGATGGTCGGTGGGATCACCACTACTAATAACGTCCGGACACACTCGTCACCTAACAATACTCGAACCAAATACTCGACCGCCTTCCGCCCCATCGTTCCAGTATTAGCTTCCCTCGTCCCTCGTGGCTCTCGCGGCCCAATCTCCTTGTCTCTAGCATGTACAGCGTTCCTAACTGCAGGTGTACGGCCCTGGTAAAGCCCCCCCCCCCCTCCACCCCCTACATCCAGAGAAAAGAGCTAGATTTTTGGTCCCCCAGATCCAAGTCCACGAGAACCGCGCTGTCGGATTGTCCGTTTATCCCCTGGGGAGGTCGGAGTTTTTTGGCCGCCCAAATAGCCCGCCTAAATAGCCGCCCTTCCGTTAGAGGGAACAGAAGAGGGTTCAACCTCGGCATACGCACTCGCACGTGAGCCAACAACAAGCAAAACACCACTCCGTAACAGCTGCCCACGTGGTAGCGGGTCCGTTCCGCTCCTTTCATCGTTTAGCCGCCAAAGGACCTCGAAGCTGCCGCCCGGAACGGAAGCGGCTCATTGTATGCGCGTGTTGGGTGCGTATCGCATCGAACAACTGCCCTCAACATCGGGCTTGAGGTGAACCACTCTACCAATGGTGGTCTATATCCGAGGATGGTGATTAGCCACCTCAACCGAACCACCGCCGGCGGCTTAAATACCACCCAAAACGCAGCCGCCGGTAAACGTTAATGGGGCCAGGAGTCCGAGAGGCGACACCTGCAGTAAGAGGAATACAAGAGAAAAAGCACAAAAAAATACGCGAGCTTATGAACAATAAAGAATATGAAACCGTACCGCTATGATGGAATCAAATGAATCTCCTGTGTGTTGTTGTTTGAATTAATTGTCGCAAAGGATTTCGGGTTTGTTGGTTCGGGTCACTTCCTGAGGAAAAAATTCTGAGCCACCAAATTCTTCGTGTGTAGGTTCTTGGATATAGCGGGTTTCAATAACTGAGCTGCGTGTCTCATATTGCGTTTGCTCAACATCCTGGCAAGGTAAATAGACGCTTATTACGTTGATAACCGACACAAAAGCTAATGTTTTGACGTGCACTGTACCTGAGGCAAAACGCGTGAAGTACTCGAAACCACATCCAAACTTCGTGAGGAGCTGCTAACATTAACAATGCTTTATTAACAATGTCTAGTAGCTTTAGGTCGCGGTCTATCGTATCGATTGTTGGTTTAAACCTCACGCCTGCAGCAACCAACTCTTCCATACTCCTCCTGCATTCCGAACTGGGAGACCTGCTGCCTCGAGATGACGTCGAGAGGTGAGAGCATTATTCCCACCACCAATCGATAACGCGCGTAACGCATCCGGATCGAACCATGGGAGGGGGAGATGGATGAAAGGATTCACGTCCTGCGGCATGCAACATCCACCCGTGGTTGGCTTTAAACCTGCAGCTGACGTTTCCGTCCGTTGTATCCGGGGCACGGAAAAACTCGCCGCTAGGGAAAATGTCCCACAAGAGATTCATCTCGGTGATAACGGGTGGAAAGGGATAACGAAGCAGAACCGCAGGAAAAAAGTGTCACCCTCAAAGAAGCAGGAAGCGACAGCGGGACCGGGTGAAAGTCGATATGACTCTAATAAATTGTTCAACTCGCCGAGCGACACTGCGTCCTGATAAAGCCTGACAGCCGTACAGTACCGGTACCAGATTGTACCGAGCGCTTCCGATCGCCTTTTTGGAGGGCCTGAAAGGGTGGATGAGGTGATGAGAACCAGTCGAGGACTACACTCACACACACGCGCATGAGGGCCGTGTGGTTTAATCGGTTTCCGTTTGTCGATGACACTGACAGAGATACGCCGGGTTCGGCGAGTTGTAATCGCAGAGCCAACGTGGATGAAGAGACCGGATGTGTTGGGTTGAGAGAATGGAGATGGGAATGGCGCTTCAGGATCCTGGTCGGCATCGTTGCGATTAGGCAAGGACTCTCACCGACGGAGGACCTGACCATTGTTCGGTTCGGTCAGATGGTCAGAAGCACCGCACATCCTGCGTCATCGTACCCGGGTCATGCCTCTTAATCACTGCCAACCAAACGACCAGGCTGGAGCGAGCCATTTGCCAAGCGAAGCGGCGTGTCGAGCGAGTTGCCTACCATTCAGGCGCACACCGCAACCTCGGGGTGCATTAAAGCCTCGTGCCGGGTTAAACTCGATTTTCATCAAGCACTCGCGACCACTGCGTGTAGCGCGTGTTACCTACCTTCACGACGCTTCGGTCCCGAGCGGCGGCCAGCTTGCAATTGCAATCTAATCAAGGCTGCTGGCTACGAGGCGTGGTGGAGTAAAAATAGATGTCGGTTGGCCGCTTGCTGCCCGCACAGCCTGGTTGGCTACACGCCCGTGCATTGGAACAACGCTGCAAGCGAGACAAATTACTTATCTGGCTCGGGTCGGCTGGGTCCGCTGGATTCGCGACTAGGACGCAACAGTCCCTGGAAGCATCGTTTCAACGCCATTAAGCGCCCAACGGCAGCATTCGTGGCGCTAGTGTTAGGTGTCCGCCTCGAGACCGGAATGAAGAATGACAGATGGATGAATTGATCGGCATAATCGCTGTCACTGGGAGACCGAGACCTGCGATGGGACCTCGTCCGGTTCGGTGTTAGGTGTTGGCGGCTCGATGAACGCTCGCTGGACGCGATGAGCATGCATGCATGTAAATTATTCCACCATATTCCACGTAAACGGCACGCATACTTCGCCACCCAAAGCCTCCAGGGCAGCCATTTCAATTGCAATCCACTCAATGGACGCCGGTACCGGTGTTGGCGTGTTCGTTCGTCTCGAACCGGCTGGGAAATGGGTTGGAAAATGCGGCTCACGCTTTCGCACAGCTTCCCACTGGAAAACACGGGCACACCTGCCCATCACGTCGGTGGCTTTATGCACAAGGACTCGCAAGGACCACACACACACGCGCATTCATCGTACCGGATACAAAATCATACCCCCGCAAAAGGCAACCACATTCCAGCTGTGGGTGTTTTTTCGGAATCCAGTACGTGGGGGTTTTTTATGAAGGAAACATCCACCCGCACGACCTTGCTGCTAAAGGGAAATGAAGCACGACACAAAGGCCTGATGGGCGTTTGGATAAATGCACTGTAGCCTTCGTGGGTGAAAAGCGGGCTTTTAGTGCGTCATTGATCGTGATTCATGATGCAAACAGCACGGTGCTGCTATTATGGCGCCTCGATAATTAGCTCGAAGCTGTTGGTGTTCCTCTATTCGAGGAAACTCAACGAGGTGGCTCAACTCTCTGTAGGAATCTAAAGTTCTCATGAAATTGAACCACAATGGAGCTATTGTGTCGATATTTTAAACCGGAATTTGCGACATAATTTCAAGTAGAGTGGAACTTTGGGAAATGGACGTCCTACTGTCGAAATACTGTACTGTATGTCCACCTGACTGAACCATCATGGCGCCACCGTTTATTGGCCTCAGGCAACTCGAAAGGAACATCTCATATTCCACGAGAGCCATAAACAATCCCTGCCGGATACGTGTGTCTATGCTCGACCGCCTAAAGGCACCGATTGCGTCGTGGAGTGTTTATTTTTAATTCCTAACCCCAAACGTGCAGGCGGTTGTGTGTACAAACCAAACGACGGAAACGGCGTCGGATGACTCGTATTGATTGGAGCGTGTGTACGTCGATTGCGGGCTTTCCAGCGCAAGGAAGGTCATAGATGAATCGGGGCCCACGGATTGGTCAAATGATCGTACGATGCGTCCGGGCCCACTTAATGCCGCGGCCTCATCAGCCATCCAGCACGAGATAACACTAGAACGCGGCCACTGCCAGTGGATTCTAGAGGCGCTGTTACGCTAGAATGCTAATCACGCTCGATTAGCTCGAGTTCGCCTTTGGAGCCTGGAATGAAGCCGTAAAGCGAAGAACGAGTTGCATCACGAGTCCGATAGCCGATCGGTTCGAGGATCGAACACCCGTACGAACCATGATTTGGGTCGTGTGGAAAAAGCGAGAACACCAGGGCGCCAGGGTCCAGGTTCCAGCTTGCTCTCGCTTTCACCCACGTGTTCAAAGTTCTGTCGCTTATCATCACCGTACCGGGCCAGTTTGAGCCGCATTGCATCGAATAATTTATTATTGACAGCTGTCAGTCGCACGATGGCGTCTCGGGATCGGGTGGCTTATCGATGCCTGAAGAGGCCAGAACAGGCCACACAACACACGCCGAATTCACGTTCTCGGTGTCTGCGGGCGGCGTCCCTGTCGATCGGTTATCGGTGTTCAAGCTCGTGGAAAAGAAAGCAAAGTAAAAAAGAAAAAAAAGGAAAACACTTACAAACCCAAGTAGATTGGGCAGCTCGCGAGCTCTCGGTGATAGGTTTGACCCGGGACGGAATCTAGAGCTCAGTCTCGTTTAGGCAGTGCGCCACATCGGCATCTTGGGGCCCATCGTCTGCGATTTGTGCCCATTTTGTGTGTGAGTTTGAGTGTGTTTCCGGGAAATGAGTCACGAGCTGGGAAAGGTGCAACCGCAGTTCTTCTCCCATCGCATCGTCAGCAATCAAAGCAGCAGTAGTACGAGCTCCAGTAGCACCATCGCCAGCAGCAAACCGGTGAAAATGCGCAAACCACTGCTCAACGAGCGCTGGACCTCCGTCCTGTACACCGCTGTCGGTAAGTCGTCACCGGTTTTCCATCTCGGTGGGCTTTTCCACAGCTCCCCGGAAGCGCCAGGCACGCCGGTTCTCGAATTTATAATCCACTTTTTGTGGCTCGCCTCACGAAAGGCGGTTGCCTACGCGTGGCGTAATTTCCCGCGGGCAAAAAGCGGCTTCGATCGCTACAAAGAGCATCGGGGCCGCGCAAGTTTTGGGGTGGAAAACTTCGCCAAAGACTCATATTTCGTTCGACGGAGCGCTGCCGGCGAAATTTGTTTCATTTTTGCTCGCTTCCTCCGTCGAGGCCGCGCGTTCTTGTGGAGGGAATCGGTGGGAAAGCACAGAGCAGAACTCGCGGAATAAGGCTCGTGTTACGTTCGCCGGTTGGTTCTCGCTTTAAGTACACCATCCCACAACCCAGACAAACCAAGGGCGAGGGCGAGAGCGAACGATGGACATTTGCATTTTATTTGCGCCTTATTGCGGCACATTCCGAGTGGGCTTCACGCCGCATCGCAACAAGTTTTATTCGATGAATACGCCGGCAGGGAGAGAAATCGATTAATCATGGTAATGCATATTTTTTGCCCTCAAATTCGCCCGCACCAGCCGAAAGATCGGATTATTCGTGCGGACAATTTACGATGGCGAACCCCTCGTTGGGCTATCGGAACACGAGAACAAGCGATTGAAATGGAGCTTTGCGAATCGATCGAATCGTTTTTAGCCGTGGGTTGCGAGCATGTTGCATAAATTTTTGCGCGAAACATTCGGTATAATTTCACCATTTCCGTTGCAGCCGCTCTCAGCTACGTCACGGCTGGTACTACGATAGGCTGGAGTAGTGGAACGTTCCGGCGTACTGGACAAACCCTGCCACAGCTAGACAATTGGTCCATCTCACTGGCAGCAACACCTGCCCTAATGATCACTGTTATTGCGTTAGTCGTTCATCGGAGCTACCGCTGGATCGGCACGAAGGCGTACCTAATGACGGCGGCTCTGTTAGCGATGGGCTCGAGTGTGCTGGAAGCATATGGGCAGACCTTCTGGAGCGCGAGTGCAGGTCGTATTCTAGGAGGAATCTCAGCAGGTATCGCATTTACACTGTTACCTTCATACGTGGACGAATTCGGATCGAGCGACCGAGTTGGACTCGGTAGACCACCTCTAGACGAGATACTAACGGCTGCATTCCCGTTCGGTGTTCTACTGCGATTCGTCGCCGGTAAGTTCCGAGTCTCCTGCAAGATATCTTGAACCACGCACTCTACTTACGCTTGTCTTACAGATATTCTACCGGCTCCAATCTCTCCGTTATGGGCCGCTTTGCAATGGGCCGCCTTTCCAGCCGCCTCTTTCGTGGGATTGTTGTTCCTTCCCGAGTCGGCTCGGTTCCTCTGTTCTACTGGATGTGTCTCGCAGGCAGCTGATGTACTCCATCGCACTCATGAACCCTCAAGTCATCCAGCACTACAAGCATCATTAGCTCGTTGGCAACAACCTTCGCCTGGTTTATTCGAAGCTATCAGCCGCCAAGCTAACCTGACGTTGATCGTACCGTTATTGAGCCTGTTCGCGTTCCAGGCGTTCATTGGAGCAATCCCGATGCTGTTCTACCTAGCTGACCTGCTAGAACTTGCTGGTCAAGGAGGTCCAGAGCCTAACAGAGCTGCCGCTCTGCTGATGTTCGCTTTTATAGTCACCATCAAACTCAGTCGCTTCCTGTATCGTCGTCAACACCTGGACAAGACTCTTCTCGTCACCAGTGGCCTCATCATCGCTCTGGCAACCATTGGTCTTGGCTGGCACTGTCACCAACGTCGCATCCATGCGCCTGACGCAACAACCGCAGCTCTCAACGATTGGCCGTTGTACGCCTTTGCAGTCCTGTACATCAGCTATGCTGTTGGATTTCATCGCATCCCAGGCACACTATTAGCCACCGAGGCGGATGATGAGAATCGGTTCGCTCTACACACACTTTCCACCGCCATCAGCTGGGGTTCGGTGTATCTCGCTGTGCGACTCCTTCCAGTTCTTCTGAGGAATATCGGGCTTGGTTGGGTACTTTGGAACATCGCGCTTGTAGCTCTCTTTACAGTCGCCGTTGTACTCCTCTGTCTACCTGAAGCCGGTGATGGTAACGCACACAAAGTCCTTCCGGTCACCTCACGTGCTTCCTCCTCCAGTTCAACCTCGTCAACCTGCTCCTCATCCTTAGGGTCGAACTCACCCACGCTTCCGTGCACCTGCTGGCCCTGTTCGAACTGCTCGAATGTGGCCGCCCCAGAGACCTCTAGCACTGTGGTGCAGATCTTCAGCTACGCCCCACCCAACTCCCCTAAAACACCCGACCCATCCACCCCCAGCCTGAACATCATCTGAAGGAGTCTCCTCAAGCGAACACCGAAACCGAAAAGACTGACCTTCGACGGCATGTGGCTGACAACTGGCTGGAGGGTGGGTAGGGGGGAGGGGGGAGGGGGAGGGGGGGGACAGAGCCAGGAATTTGGGAAAGGGGGTTGCTACTTACACTGCGACAGGCAGGCGGCTCTCCCGGGCCACATGCCCCTGGGGCTTCCGGGTGGACTCGAATACTGATAAGGGACTTTCTTTCCGTTACTTTTCCACTCCCATCAAGCGGCAAATGATTAGAGGAAAAGCTAGAGCTAGGGCGGCTGATAAGCGAAGCGAATCTGGGCTCAAGGGAAAGGGGGAAGTGGGGAAGTGGGAAAAGGGGGCGTAACAGAGGGGCCGCATCGACGGGAGCGAAACAAACACGTCACGAAATGCCACGGGTTTTTTTTTGTTTGAACAAATTGAATCTATTTGTTTGTGGTTTATGGGACTGATTTCTCGACGGCCCTCCCCCCCCCCTCGAAAGGGGGCTGCGGATGTACTTTTATGCCTTTTTTTTTTTGGTTTTCGATTCTCCATGTGTGCGTACCCTCGCCTTTTCATATACATATAATAGTTTCAACGCCATGATTGTGAACTGTGCATTCCGATTTTTTGGTTTTTGCGCCGGCAAAGAGCGTCCCTTAGCGGGGGAGGAAACCTGTGACACTGGATAGGAGTAGATAGACCGATGTAGTGGGGATTGCAAAGGATAAGGGGGAAGTAGAGGAGAGGGATACAGAGAGAAGAATGCGAAGGATGTAGACCTATTGATAGCTATGCCATACATCGATTAGTCGTAGTCTCCCAGGCGGAGAAACGAGTTGTTTGAATATTAAAAATATAGCTTTATGTTTACGTTTTATGACATGACTATGTTTTACTGCATGAGTTTTGTTTTGCTTTGCTATGCTTTGTTTGCTTGTTTTGGTTTGTTTAGTTAGCTATCGCTTGGCGTCTTGTACGTCTTTCCTTCATCGGTTTTTGCTTGTTTTGTTAGTTTGTTGCACTTCTCTTGTTTGTTTCAGTTTCCCTCGCTGTTACAGGCTAGTTCTCCTTCATCTAGTACTCTTATGCTCCTCCACCAACAGGTCAGCTTGGGTTTGCCTACACTCATCATTAATTCTGAAACGTACGTGTTTGCTTACAGCTGCAGTAGCTGCCGGACACGGTTACATGGCGTTTCGGTACAACCCGTTGTGCTACATTTACATTTGTTTAACAGGTGTTTGTCGGAGCTCGCGCCGTTCTCTGGCCCGGCACCGGGAAGGGGGCGGTCGAGTTGAGGTGTGTGTTTGTTGCTTTTTTCTCTCCCCACTCAACTTCTATATCCGGTCATGCCGGCTTCCAGACACCCCACGGGTCACGAGTCCGGTGCGACAAAACGGTCTAACGATAAGAAATGCTCCGTACATCAACTTTTGCTTAGCTGCTTAATTTGTATCCCTCATCCCTTGCAGCTCTCTCTCTCTCTCTCTTTCACGCAAACCACGAGCACTGGGACCGAAAAGGGTGAGTGAGAAGGGCCGGAAATAGTGGCCCCATTTCCAGCACCCACCGATCCCAGAGCCACCGAGGTTCGCTCTGACCTGCTAATGCTTGCCATTGCCTGCTCGGTTTATGCATTTCATGCATGGTACGACAAGTAGATCAACTAGACAACAAGAACAACAATTAGTAGGCGCATATTGTACTCTTTATATTTATATGTATATGTATATGTGTATATACTTTACTTCTGCTTCGTATAAAAGTACATGATTAGGATGATGAGAGCTAGTTTTTCTTTTTCATTTCTGTTAGCTACGTTGCATTCTTCTCACTATGTTAAGTCGCCCCTTCCCTGTTTGCTCGTCTCACACTCCCTCACACACACGCGCACGCACATGTCCTTACGCTGCATTCCGGGGCTCATACGCGACTTGCCTAAGCCGCACCCGAGCGATGGTGATGTTCCGCAAATTGCCTACCCTGCAGGCGCACACTAGATGTCCCTTCGGACCGGCGTCCTGCAGCGTTACAAAGGGCGGCAAGTATGCGGGAGCCACGAGCGCTCTTCCCCCGGGTGTGAGTAAAGTACGGTTTGGTGGGGATGTCTCGTGCGTGGTTGTATGGTTTTTTTTTTATTCATTTTACTGTCTCTTCGCTACAATATAGTTCAAGTCTTTTCGGTTACGCAAGCAGCATCACTGTTGAAACCGAGACGGGACAAAAAACATTCTCACTGTACGCGTACGCGTGCATAGATGCATCGTATATGTATGTACAAATTGGTTTTGTGTTTTTACTCCTGTTTTCTCAAGCCTTTCTCTTCCCCCCGTTGGCTCCGAGCGCCCGAGATTTGTTCCGGTGCGCCCCTTTTGTGGCTTTGCCCTCGCTGCTGTACGGCTAAACATGAAAGCGAATGCATTTAAAATACTCTCACACGCACACACACACACATACATACACACAGCGACCGGATGCGCCCACTCTCCCGCACTCTTCGCACACTCTTTCCCCATCTTTTCTAGCTTCCATTGCTGCGGCAAACAATACAAACTTCTGTTCTGTTCGCCCTTGGCAGCACGCATACGGCGATGATTAACGCTCTCGGTGTCTGACAGGAGCGCCGTCAGCGAAAGGATGGCATCCTTTCGCACCAATCTCGGGAGTCTCCCATTCCACCAGCAAGTGGGAAAATTATTGTTAGCATTGTTTCGTCTCCCGCAGGGGCACGAACGAGCGATGCAACTCCCCGCACGTGGCCCTTTACGAACAAATGCAAATCCAGCTCAGCTCCTTTCGTCCTTGCAGTGATGCGTAGTGATACACACACACACGTATGCGCGTATACACACAGGCACGGATCGGGCTCACTCGAAACCGCATCGATGGGAACGTCGTTGACGTTCATCCTTCAACCAAAACCGTTGTAACCGGGCGTTATCCTGATAATTAGCTGTAATAGTGGTTTGATTTGCGAAGCGTCCGGTTTTCCACGCACTGTGGGAAACGACCGGTGTCAGCGCACGAAAGGATAAGGGCTCCAAAGCGTGCGTGTGTGTGTGTGTGTGTGAAAGTTTTGCATACCATTGCAAGTGGTAGTTTTTGAACATCACGCTTTGGGAGCCTGGCAAGGATTCACCTGCGGGAGAGCGCAGCGATCCGGTTTGAAGGATCACAACTGACTGAAGCGGTCGGTAATAGGCGACACTGCTTATGCGACGTTGCCTACTACATATGCACAAACACACACATACATACACATCTATAGTTTACATCGATTTAAGCTACAAAACGAGCTGGCGCTTGGCGTGAAGAGTGGCATGAGAGTGATATGCAGATGACGCGCTATATACATGATCGGCTCCCTCTAGCCCTTCTCCTGGGGGAGAGCCCCACTCTCCCTTTCCCTACCCTAGCCCCCTGCGTGCCTTCCGTCGTGGCGTCCCTAGCTCTGGTCACAAAAGTGCCAGATGGAGCGCTCCCAAAACGATCAAATGTTGAGTCGCCGGAGGCTGCGTGATGAGTCCGGCTCGAGGCGGCTGCGCAGTGGCGCCAGGGGACCGAGAGGTCCGAGAGGGTGACCCTGCAGTGGGGTGCGCCCTACCCCACCACTCGTACCACCCCCAGCCGGACTCTCCATCACCAGTGGATGGCAAATGTCGTACACGTTCGAAGAACGCACAGTTCCACTAGGCCCGGCGGCTGTCACTGGGGCGGCACTGGTGCAGCTGGTGGAGGGGGTAGGACCAGCATTCGGACCACTAGTGGAAGGGCCAACCCCTGCCCCTCCACCTACCCCCGCTCCACCCCCAGAGCCCCCACTTGCGGCCCGATCCGGTAGACTAGAGATACTACTGCGCCCATGTTGGCCGCCGGTTTCGCCGCCGGCGGCTACATGAAGTAACATGCCACAACCCGGACTCGAGGTGGAGCTGATACTCGGCGCATAGGACGTGCGTCATCTGGAGTCGGACAGGTCACCGCCGACAGGGTCGCTGTCATCGCACAACGACTGTGCCGCGGCACTCGGCGAGATGCTGGGCGTACGGCAGCCATGTGCGCGCATCTGTGACATATCCGAGCCTCGGCGGCTGCCAACTGCACCCGGGAAACGGCCGCCCGAGCAGAAACAGCGGCAGATGATGCGCTTGAACGCGAACCGGAAGTCCTTGGAGAAGAGCGCGTAGATCATCGGGTTGATGGCGGAGTTGCAGTAGCCGATCCAGAAGACGATCGAGAAGAGCAGCTCGTTGATGCAATCATCGCAGAAGGGCCGCACCAGGTACATGGTGAAGAACGGCAACCAGCACAGCACGAACAGGCCGACGATGATCGCGAGGGTTTTGGCCGCCTTCGTCTCCATACGGAAGCGTTTCACCTGGGCCTTGATGTTGCGCTTGCCCATCCGTTTACTGGCGCGCGGTGAAAGCAGACTGCCTCGTTCGCGGTGTTGCTGCTCCGACACCGTCAGGTACTGCGTGGAGCCGCCCAGACCGGCGGCTTGCTGTTGCTGTTGATGCTGCTGGTGCTGCTGGTGCTGCTGGTGTTGCTCCTTAGACGGCCGGCGGAAGATTTGGGACGCGTTGCTGTCACGCCCGTTCGCAGAGGAGTAGTGCACGGCGTACAGCAGCTTCGTACCGGCGGCTGCGCCCAGCGACGACGAGGCGGCTGAGCCGCCGGAAGCGGCCGATGCGACCATGGCGGCGGCGGCTGCCGCCGACGCAGCCGCCACCGGCGGCCCAGACGGTCCGAGCGAGGACTCGGCATGCCCAAGGGCCCCCGGTGAGCCACAGCCCTGCGCCACGTTCTCGGTCGATGGGTACGACACCGAGATCTTGATCTTCTCGTGGTGAGCTGGGTGGGCGGCTGGCCCGTGGGCGGCTAATTTACCGCGGGTCGAGTAACGCGACAGCCGCTCCGGCGACGCGCTGCCGATGCTGGTCGTCGTGCTGTGCGTGCTGCCGTTGCTGTGTGGTGACTCGTGATGTGGGGCGCTGGTTGAACCACGCCCGCGATGGATCCGCAACGTGAGCCGATTGTCGTCGAAGCGGTTGCCCATGCCTACTTGCAGACACACCATCGTCCCGTGGTCAGGGACGCGTCGTGGGACGCGGATGTGTCACGCGAGACGCGACGGATGGACGGACGCGAACCGACCGTGGAAAGCGGGGGAGACCGTGGAAGGCGGACGGGTGGAGCAGAAAGAAGAGAAGGGAAAACAATCGGATAAGCTTTAGTATGTGTGTGCCTGGTTGCGCGTGTGCGCGAACGCGTGCCCCATTAAACACGCGGGCTTGGGGCAAAAGGATAACGAATGAACGGTAAAATGGCCGCCGCGCGGTGCTGACTGCGTGAAAATAATAATACTAATGCTCTCCTGCTGCTGGCACCACGAAGAAGCGTGGAAAACCTTCTGTGGCCCTTCTGTGGCCCTTCTGTGGCCTTCACCTGCCATACGCTCGCTCAGGAACTAGCGAGCGAAGGCTGGGTGAAAGGGAGGGAGAGGGGAGCGGGGCGGGGGGGGGGCGGTGGCGAGGAATGAAATTGCATTCGCTGAATAGTGCAAGGATGAAATGCCCCCCCCCCCCCTTCCCCGAGAACACCCTACATTTGGGGGTGTTGAATTGGCAAGATGGCCGACATTAGACCCGAGAATGATGCTCAGTAGAACTTGCCAGTACGTTTGGCAGATCCTGGAGAATTTTCACCGAGAAAATGGGAAGATTTACGCATGAATGCGTGTATATGTGTGTGTGTGTTTGTGTAAAGAAACCCAAAGTCTGTGCGTCTCCGAAGAGGCGGTGATGTCAGCTGACGTTTAGCAGCAAACGTCCAGGATGAGCTCCAAGACGTTCACCGTTGTCCATTCTCCAGAGCCTGCTGTCACGTTTGGTCAAGGTTCCTGATTAATATCGCTGAGCCATTCAAAAGCCTCGGTAGCGGTGGTAACCATCACTAAGACTTCCTTTTCCCGGAGGCCCTTCCAAAGAAATTCCAGCCTCCAAGCGCACAAAACGCCGGCCGAAAGCTGGCTGGGTGCGATTCCTTTTTGCACTGCTGCCACCATAACCGTAAATCGCGTCGCCAAAGATCCCAGCGGGTGGCAGGTGTGTGGCTTCTCCCCCGAACCACAACGCTCGATTGTGCCCGTTCCCTTCCAAGCTACCCGGATTTGCATGCTCTGATCCGAGCGGGTGGCATCGTAAAATTCAATAAACCTACAGCAGAAGGACTGTAAAATATGGAACGACCACCGGCAGGCGCTCCCGAGTGGGCATAACGCCCATAAAGTACTCGCACACGATGAGGGTAAGCTGCCCGGTAGAACGAAAGCCTGCAGAGAGAAGAAGACCCACGCACAAGAGTGGGATCGAATAAAATTCCCCAACCGAATAGCCAATTCGGTTTGTTTTCCATCGCACGGTGGCGTTTCCTTTCTCAGCTGTGTAGCATTTAATTTCCATTCCACGGGGGAACAATCCCATTAAATGCGGCACTAATCGCTACGTGCCCGGAATGCGAGTCCCCGGCGTCCCGGGGCGTGTGGATAAAAGTTTGACGTACACCAAGGCATCCGGACATCCGCCCAGCCCAGGTGACGTGCTGCTGGTGCTGCTGCGTCCGGGAGCCGCTATTGATTGACAAAGGGTGACAGGCCGCACACACACCGTCCCAGACGAGGCTAGATGACAGGAATGTCAATTAGCTCAGCAGCCGGACGACGGTGAGAGAGCGTAAACGCGCATCCCGCATTGTTTTGTGACGTGCGCGAGTTCTGCCCCCCCTTTTTTTTTGACAGATAGGAGTTGGGGGGGCTCGGAACAACGCGCTTTGCGTGCTGCCTTTCATCCTCGAGGGGCCGATTCCTGGCGCCCGGCGGCCCGATTTTGATTGTCTGGTAACGATCGAGAACGGCCGGTTTTATTCGTTTTGTGCACCGAACCGGAACCAACGTCACTCATCAACTGTTTGCCGACGCCGACGAAATGGTTTCTGCTGATGTAAACAACAGCCGCTTTGTTCTTTTGCTTTGTCCTTGTGCGAACGCCTCGGCGAGACAGTCCCACGCTAGGGGGCGCCACTGGATGCGCGTGTTGTAATTTTGTTATTTTTCCCTTCCCGCTGGAAGCCGAACCCATCCCCCCTCCCCCGGAACACCCAGAGCATGGTTTCTTCACTACCACGGATTATACCACCCTGCCCGCGTGCTCCTGGCGCCGATTATATCTGTGGCGGCGTGGATCCGGTTTGGCTTGTTTGTTTCCGTTTTTTTTCCGATTTTATCCCGCTAAGGGTCCCCCGTTCCCCCTCAAACATCTCCTCACCCCTCCCTGGAGGTCGGGAAGGTCCAGGAGGTTTTGCGTAACAGCGTCCAAACGGGGTGTGCGAGAGAGTTGCCTGGTCGGAAGCCGGAAAAGCGAGCAGCCTCGCTGAAAAGGCAAATTTCCGTTTCCCTCACGCTCGATCCGGGTTGCGTGCGATGTGTCCCAACCAAGCAAGGCACAACTAATGAGGAGTTTGCGGTTTGATTTGTTTGCTGGGACCTGCCAACGGATCGTCTCCGGACCATGTCCTGCGTAATCCTTGGAGCCGAAGCCGACGTCCACGTCTGACGCGCGTTACTCGCTCGCACATCCGTCTCGGTCTCTGGTCGCATCTTATCGATTGTGGGGTTCAAATAAAATAAATAACAAAGAATAGCAGCAAATACCCCGCGCGGAAGAGTCCCCGACGCGTCCCGTTCGCCCGGGGGTTCGGTTCCAATTACGCTAAAAAAATCCCTTTCCCTTGACACCATTCGGGTGCCCTTTCGCATGCTAAACCCCGCTCATCCTATACTGGGAAATTGTAGCACAGTGAATCTCCTTCTCTGCGGTAGCGCACCCGGTGACAGCTAAATTCACGCTTCATCGATTCACGCGGTGTTTCATACGAACCCCGACGCCGATAGCGGTAGCTGTTTTCTTTATCTGCGTTCTCGTAAATAAATTTAATTTCACCCTCAATTCCGGGGGCGTTATCGAACGTCAGGCCCAATAAACGTCACCTCCAAAGGCCGGGCCCGTACTCATTTCGATAGTACGTATGCCACACTCGCACGGATAGAGGAGGAGCATTCTTTCGGGAGGCTATGACCAGGTCCCATTTCAGATTTTCCGATGGTGAGCGAAAATTTTGTGACAGCTGGGAACGCTTCGTGTGGTCAATTCCAACCAGGAGATTGAAACGTTGACGTTTATTTGCTCTTGATGGCTGCTGGCTATTGGGTGGAGAATGATTTATCGCCCTCTACCGGTCACCGGCGCAATTAGCGTCTTAGTGAAGCGTTCATTTAGCTGTCAGAGGATCGAGAAGACTCCTAACCTTACTATTGAAAGAAATGGGACACGAAACAAGTGTTCGGCGAGTCGCAAGGGCTCAAATTGTGACATCGAATGCTGCTACCCTGTCGCTTGCTAGCTTGTTCGTTTCGGTGGCACTATCAATAGCAAGAAAGCTCTAATTGATTGCAAATGAAACAGACAAATGTTCGATGCCTATGACTCGTCTGGATATTGAGCAGATGTAATTTTTTTAGCTTTTTCTTTTGCAACGTCACACAAGGCAGCGGGAATCCTTGGGCGAAGACACGGCTCTAATAATATGAACAGTGGAGTATGTGAGCTACTCCTAGCATACGGCGCTTTTTCTTGAGATGCTTCTTTTTTTTTTGTTTTATTTGATTCTTTGCGAATGGCAATAGACTTTCCGGTTTTTAAGTATTATTAATAATATTATTATGCCGCTACTTGCGCCTACGCTTGCTTGTGTTAGTAGTTATGTGATTACTTTCAACAAACAGCTTTGCTATTCTCATTTCCATTATAATGTTACTATTACTACTTCTTTGTCAGGATGCTGCTGCTTGTGCTCTTCACGTCTCGCACAGCCCATTTGAGCTGTCGTCGGTACATCCCTCCGGCCGTTACTCGGAAGAGATTGTCATTCGGTCTGAGTTTGTCCAGCTTAAGTGCAACATAGGCGCAACACCTACGTTCGCATGCGCTCACACAAACACACTCACACATGCACGCGCGTAATGCAAGAAAAAGCAAAAAAAAATACTGTTCCATCTTAAATGCCACCACTAGGTGGCGCTAGTGTTCATACGGAGACCGGCGATCGGGACGATGCGAATTCTCTACTCGCCATTATACACACGCCACATCCGTACCATTATCCTGACGAACTTATGCAAACTGTGTACTTAGTAGGTGGTAGACAGTTTACTCACTAACTAGCGTCTAACTAGTGGGTGAAAAAGTAGCCGAACTATAACCGGTACATTGGGGAGCAAAATGGGTCGTCCTGCTAGCGAGCGAGTAGACCCCTCTGTCAGGGATTTGCTCAGGTAACGCCGGATCACCGAAGTTCATAGAAAGGTTACAGTAGCAGTAGTTGTGATAGTTGAAGGTGTTTGATGCCGGTCCTCCCGGATCCGCACCGGCACCGTAGGTGAGATATCGTGCAGTTGGATGATGGCACCTCGATTCGTGCCACCTCCATTGACGGTAGTCAGATCAATCACTTGACAGTGCTCTCCAATGGCGGCCGGTTGACAGGTGCTGTCTCCGATCCCGCCACCAGATAGCTGTCCTAGCCGTCTCGCACCAACTCCTCCATTCACCCGTTTTGTATCGTCTTCGCTGTGGTCTCCGTGATCCTCTTTCTCCTCGTTTTCGCCATCGTCATCATCTTCGTCGTCAAAGCTGCTCTCGGTCGTGTGATCACCTCGTCCGGAGCGGTGTTGGTTGTCACTGGGACTGCCGCTAGTTCGGCTGGCCCCAGTAGCACCCTTGAGCGTCACCACCGTCGGGGAGACCGGACCGAAGAAGAAGAAGTTCGAGTGCTGCACCTGCAGGTGTTGCCGGCTGACAGAAGCCGTCCCAGGTAGCACCGGACCCAGGCCGGCTGGGGCAGCAGTTGTCCCGGTCGAGTTGCTGGCAAGTCATCTGAACACACCACCGACACCGCTTTCCGCGATCTCCGTGCGAGGTGTCGACGCGATCGGTGTGAACGCCGATGGGCTGTACGAGTGGTTCGTGGTGTTGTTTTGCGCCGAGTTCTTGAGGTTAAGCTTGAGCCGCTTCGAGCAGAGACAGCGTAGGATGATGCGCTTGAACGCCTGCCGGAAGTCCTTCGAGAAAAGCGCGTAGATGAATGGATTGACGGCCGAGTTGCAGTATCCGAGCCAGAACAGCACCGAGAACAGCAGACTGTTGATGCAGTCGGCGCAGAACGCCCGCGTCAGGTACATGGTGAAGAATGGCAGCCAGCAGAAGATGAACCCTCCCACGATGATGCCGAGCGTTTTGGCCGCCTTCGTCTCCATGCGGAAGCGCTTCACCTGCACCTTGAGATGCTTCTTGCCCAGCTTCTTGGACGAGTTTGGTGACAGATCGCGCGACACACCGACCGAGGCCTCTTTAAACACGCTCTTGCGTCGACTCCCCAGCTGGTGACGTTTGCCAACCGGTGGCAGTGCCGATTGCTGCTGTAGAGCCGGTGTTGAGCTGTGCAGCGTGTGCAGAGATATCTGCAACCCTGGTGAAGAGTCCGTCCCGGTCTGCCCCTGGGGACAGGACTGTACAACTACATTTCCGCTCGAGGCACGTGAGATCGATATTTCAGGATTCCGCCCAGGACCTCCATCTGAGCCTGGTGCGCCATTTTGAGAATTGGGCGTCGAGCCGACGGAAGCCGTCAGGGGCTGATGTTGTCGAAGATGCTCCTGCTGCTGCTGCTGCTGTTGATGATGGGTTTGCTTCAGAGATGTCGAACCTCGGCCCGAACTCTCGAGTGACATGCGGACGGCGTTCTGCGCCCGGATCGTCGACTCCATCAGCGAGGCCACACCTTTACCACGATGCATCCGCAGCGTCAGACTATCGTCGAGATTGTTCTTGCCACCTACAAGTAATGACAGGGAAGAGCGAGAGAGAAAGAGAGAAGGTGGGCGGGAGGTGGGACGGGTCGGGAGATGGATCGAAAGGATAAAGGATCGTGGATTAGTGGAATAGGGTATAGGATAAGGTACAGGCCAGCCGGTCGACCCCAGAGGCCACGCACACGCACACAAACACGCAAGCGCGCACACACACGGCAGGGGAACACACGATCCCAGTCACACGACGGCATGGGATAGAAGAGAGAGAAAGAGAAGAAATATATTGAATCGCAACGACTTCAACTAACCACAGCGGGGTAGCTGCGGTGGCTGGTTGATGGTTTGGTGGTAGTGGTAGTGGTTGGTTGGTGGTAGAAAGGATCTCGTAGAGTTAGACGACTGTTGTTGTGTAGTGTTTCTGTTCTTAGATGCTAGTATGACGGAATGGTGAGATGGTGGTAGTGGTTGGTGGTGTTGACAGGCAATTGTAGTGCATCTGTGACGCTGTTGAAATGTCCTTTGGTTGGTAAATGTGTTCGAGATCGCATCGATCGGCGAATCGCTGGTGACGAATCGTCGCAGATCCTCGCCATCCACGCGCACAGGTGTTCGGGCGCGTTGTCCTCGTGTGCGTGTGTGTGTCTATAACGTGTAGCGAGGGTGTTGGCCGGCATTTTTTCCCCAGCTCGGTAGAATGGTAGAAGCTCGCGCGAACGCTACCCACCACAACCGGCTGTTGTTATTGTTACCGGTGTCAAGTGTCTCTTGAGCGCTCTGGAGGATGCTCGACTCTTACTCCAACCGATGAGTGGTCCCCAAGCGACCGGACGCGGCTAGTGACCCCGCCTGGGCTCTTGACACGCACGCTACGCTTGCTAGTGGTATGTTGGCGGGAATTGTGTGGGTGTGAGGGTGTTTCGGTGTACGTTAGCTCATGTCTCGCTTCATCGTCGACCTTTTCTAGTTGCCTGCTAGCTTGCCTAGTTTCTGTTACATGCTTGCCTATCAAAACCTTTGCCCCCAAGCTAGTGTGTCTTCGGCTGCAGGGAGAGATGTGGTGGGAGAGGATGGGCACAAGACCCACTGCCAGAGAAAAAAAAGGAGTAGAATGGAAACCCTCTTGTTACCGGAGCAAGCGAATCCCAAGCTTTAGCTGCTCTCGCCTAAGGCTTGATTCTATGTACTTGTACCTAGATATGTGCTTGTGCTTGGTGGTGTCCTTGGCCTTCGCATACATCCGCCATTGCTGCCACCCGGCTCGGTTGCTGATGTGCACCGCGTGTTGCCTACCATTCAGGCGCGACACGACGTCTCTTGACGGTTTATGCCGTTTTTATTAAGATTCGAGCAACATCTCTTTTTCGCTCTATGTGCATGTGTGTGTGTTTATGTGTGTGTGTCGCGGGTAGCTTAGTGATAGCCTCAATTGTGCTGAAATTTTCCCGACCCTGTCGATAGGGTATCACGGTATTGTTTCTGTGTGCCGAACCAACGTTGCTCGAAGCAAATTGGGGAAAAATTCTCAACCAAAGGAACCGTTTCAATCACCAACTTTGCCATTTTCGATGAGTCGTGTGGTTGCTGTTATCTAGCGTTTTGCTAGCAGTATAAGCAGATGTGATGCTTGAGGTAGTAGTAAAAGTGGTGGTAGTATTATTAGTAGTAATTGTTAAAGAAGTGGTGAGTGGTGTTTGTAATAGTAGTACATGATGTTGTTGATGTAGTAATTTCGCTTCTAGCTATATTTGCTTGCAATTGTAGCTGAAGATGATAGCAAACTGTCGTATTGATGGAAAACTTGTTTGTTGATGTTGTTGTATTGTTTTTTTTTTTGGTTTGTTCATTCAGGAAACATAAACACTTTGCATAAACATTCGAAACTCTTTGCTATAGGTTAAAATGTTTATATACATTCTTCATCCGCATCGCTTCATGACACATGCACACAGTCGGGTCGCTGGCGCGGGACGCAAAATACGCTAAAAATGCTTTCAGTGTCTAGGTAGTTTGGCTTTGCTGGCAGGACATACGGGAAATCATAACACACAACTGGTAGTATAAAATCGTTCGCACAACCGGTAAGGTAGAGCAAAAGTGGAGCAAATAAGAGCAGTTTTGATTCGAAAGAAAAACGAGATTAGAAAAAGAAAATACGAAACGTGGAAACGCAAACGGAAACATGGAACAGAAGAAACAACGAAACGAGCGATACTCGTGATACCGTCGTAATATGTAAATTCTTGCACATACACAGATATTAACGGTTGCAGATGTAACTGTCGATCGCAATCATGTAGAAACATACGATTAGATATTTATGTATATAGATATATGTATATGTATATATATATATATGAAACACAACTTTCCTTCATTCCAAATGCAAACGCAAACTCAGCAAACAGCATTCCGGATTTGTAAAGTATTGGCACGCATTAACTTTGGTTATCACTAAAGATATGGTAACATTGTCGTTATTACTCATGTTGGAGCATTACCGTGGGTCGGCTTTTTTTTGTATCTCGCAAGAGCGGGGAGGTGAGAGCAGGAGAGCATACAAATCATAAATATAAATATGTAAGTACCGTGTTGGTAGCATTCGAGCTAGGGGCTAGGTGAAAGGTTCCCCGGAACCCGGCGGTCGGAACTGGCGAGCCGCAGGCGGAAATGGGTTCGAGCGGAAGCACTGAAGGGCGGGGAGGGGGGGCTTGCAGGAAACAGGAGACGGAAATGGTGGGCGTAACGGGTTAGGGGAGTGGGGTTGCGATTCACCAAAGGATGTAAAAGAATGAAAAAGAACGAACATTTCTAAAATACGAAAAGTACATCGGGCAGGAAGGCGAAGGGCCAAACATTTCGCCCTCAACCCCTAAAGTCGGGACAAATACTACACGAGCGGCATCGCAATGGCGGCTATGGGGATGGTTAGTACACTGTAATATATAGTTAAATTGCTGTCATCGGGGCGGGGTTCGGGTTGGGAAGATTTCTTTTTGCTGCATTTTGACATATCAAGAAAAACGGGAACGGGAAACGGGTGAATACGAACGACGTAAACGGTTAAGAACAAACATTCCAATTTGCAGGAAAGAAATGAAAGAATGAAACGGGAATAAAACGAACTACGATTCCGACTAGCAAATATATATTTAGTATAAAAAAATGTACGTGAAACGGGAGCCGAATGGAGCAGAGCCAAAATATTCAAAACCGAAACATATGCCGACTAGAAAGTGGGAGTGTTGCGGGCGTGATAATGGACGGGGGAGGAAGGAGGTAGGGTAAAGAGAAGTAGCGGCCTACATGTAACCTACGGCGATCCGCGAAGGGCTTGTGAAGGGTGTAAAAGAGGAACGGCACGGTTCACAAGAACGGTTATCTAATCGAAGGTGAAGCTGAAAATCAACACAAAACGAGCATTCGAGGCTCGCTCCACAGACTACAAGGCAAGGGCAGGAAAGGATTCGGTGAGGTGTTGAAGGGGTGGAGGGGGGGGAGGGCGGGAGGCGGAGGAGAAGGGGAAGAATCACGATCACAGGAAAAGAGGGATGTAAATCGATCGTTCGCCGATCGGTGATTGCATGAATAAGTAACATCTTGGTAAATATATCAACGCACAAAACCGAGGAAAAGACCGGGGAAAACTCAAAATGGAAATCAAACAAAGCACACATACACATACACACACGGGCGCGCAAACGCCTCTTCCTGGGAAATGGTGAAATACGGCGCGAATGTTGCGAAAATTCTGGGGCCGTGCCGTGGGCGAACGAAGCGCGCGCGCCAAGGAGTGGCTTTTCATTAGCGAGCCGTATCATTTTCCCAACCCACAGACCCACCCTTAAAGCTTACGGCGACCTCGCAGCTGTTGGCGGGAAGGGTGAGTGAAAAACTCAATTCCCGAGCTAAGGCTGCATCTGGCGAAGCTGATACTTTTCACACCCCAAGCGAGGGTGTCCTTTTTCGCGGTGGGCGTGTGACAATTTCCCGGCACGATTATGACAGTATCGGTGTTGCGGTTGCTTCTGAGACACCTTCCTTCTGTCAACGCCTCCAGCGTGCATCGAGACGTGCTAAAAATTCCCAGCATCCCGGTAATCCCGGGAAAACTTCTCCTTCGGAAAAAGGGGGGTTAAGTGTTCCACTCGATATAACTCGCTTAGTCGCGCGATCAATGTCCACCAAACCCGAGCAGCAGGACGTCCGAAATAATGAGCCCCCTGAACGAATGGAGCGCCACCTTTCCCCTGCAGAAGTACCGGACATCAACGTCAGCAGTATCTCGGTGAGGGTTTGGGTTCACATTCGAGGCAAAAGAAAAAACACCCCCCACACACACACACACGCGAGGTGAACGAACGCGTGTGTGGTGCTTCTCGGAAAAAGCCCTGATAAACGACCCGGGGAGGTCATTTAACGGTGAAGAAGTAAGGACTCCCGCACAAGGACCTGACACGAGACAGCCGGCGCATTTTCTTCAGCACGGACGTGGCAGGAGTGACAGTAATCACATCGATTAGCTTACTGTCTTATTAGGGCGTGCTAAGCCGGGGTTCTTTTTTTCTTTCTTTCTTTTCGGCCGCCTGCAAGCGAGACGTCCCAGAACACCGGGCAGAAGGGCAGCAAAGGATGAACACTTCAACACACATCCTCTAGGCACGATAGAAAGAAAAAAAAACCCCGGACGCTAGACACATGCCTCCGGACATTGCGATTGCGATGCGATTTAGCAATCCGACACGGGCAAACGGGCACCATTCGATGGGGCACACACATGCGAACGGGAGAAAGCGATTGGGAAGGTGAGGGCAGACGACAGGCGAGGAGAACGACCATGCAAAGTGTAGCGAATGGAGCAAGGATCCCGCGCGTTTATAGCGAGGTAGCTGGCTGACGAAACGAAAAAAAAAATGGAAAAGAAAACACGCACACACAGGCGCGCAACCGATCCTTTGCTAGTGAGATGGGAATAGGAAAAGGCCAGGAACCAGGAGCTCATGCCGGTTCCGGTGCGCAATGAAGCAAACAAATCAAACACACACACATACACTTGAGTTCGCACACCCAGCCAGCGAAATGCAAAATCGAGCACAACCGGAAGTTGAAGCGGCTGGAAAGGAGTCGTTGCGTGGTGTGCGAGTGGAAAAGAGAAATCGCCACCAAATCACCACCCAACTCCCACACACCCATACACGATAGGGTGAATAGTTTGGGGTGGGTTGTGTGGGTGGGTTCGACGCCTTATCTCGCCGTGCAGGTACGGGAAAAGCAGGTCCACAGGTCGTGTTGATGCACGAGTTACTGTACGCCTTGATGTACGAGGTTCGCCTTCGCCTGTTGCGAGCGATATCCTGACTGCTTTCATGTTTGCTTCCCGTGCCCGAAGGAGCTGGCCGTTCTGGGTTTGGGAGGTTTTTTTTTTCTTCTTCCTTGCCCGTGCAGAAGGATAGCAAAAGCCGTGGCTTAGGCTGTGGAGCTGAGATGAGGGTGATTTGTTGCTGATGAGTCCACGTGATGTGGAGTTGCAGTGGTGCGATTCATCCGCTACCGCGAGGGATTTAGGTGGGCGGGGAATTTTGGGTGGTGGAGGCCAAAGGGACGTTGGCGTAAATGAACTTTGCTTTAATTTTTAACTCGCAAACCGCTCGGGTGGAGCTCGGAAAATCAAACACCCAGCGAAAGGGCAGCCGAACGTTTGTAATTCTTGCCTCCAGGGTGAAGGGCGCGTTCTTTGTTGGCGATTTAAATTCGACGTCCGAAACAACATTCCGACGACCGGGGGTGTGGTGTAGCATGAAAGAACGCAGCTTTGAGTGGGTTGGGATGCGAAATTAAAATCGACAAATACACCGCCTTCTTGCGTTGTCGAGGCAGAAGGCTCCAGCAACAAGTATTTAAAGACCTTTTGCCACAAGATGCGAACACAGTAGTTGTGAACCGGCTTCAATACACGGGCACGGTTTACGGCTGGAGATTACCAACGGCGAATAACGCCAAATATTTGTCGTTTCATAATTGTTCTTGGGCGTTTTTTCTTCGTTGTTGTTGTTGTTGTGTTAAATTGCGGAAAAAGTTCGCCAACGCTAAGACGCTAGCTTGCTGGCTGAAAGGAGTGTTCTTCCACGCCACCGAGAAGCCATTAATACAGGGTGGGTCCGCAATACAAGTTGATCAAAATGGCGGCCCAGATGGTGCAGCTTCGCTCTTTCTCCCCTCACCGGCACACCGAAAACCTGAAGGGATCGCTGCAATATAGCCGGTTAAACGTGGCAAAGAAAAAGGGCACAAGGGCTGAGCATTAAACGAAACCATCCGGCTTTTTTGGCAGCTGCTAAACCACCGACCCCAGGGTGATGACCGTCGCAGCGTACGCCCTACCAGGAACAGGGACAATGGGGTGTTGGAGACGAACAACAGTAGTCGAATTTAATTACAGAAGTAACACCGCCCCGAAGTGAGTCGATTAGGGCTGTTGCGGAAGCGCCCGAAACGGAAGCACGAAAGCGAAAAATGAATGGTGCAATTCAATTAGCCGTTCGCTTTGGGGACTTTTTTTTGGCATTTTTTACGCCGCGGTGCTGCGGAAAATCGATTCGAATAGCAAGCGGCGCTGAAAGAAGCGAATAAAAAAAGGGACTCCTTTCCAGGACTAACCGAAGATGATCGATTCCTGGTTCAGCCGGAATCGGAGGTGATTCGGTCGACAAAAGAACACCCGGGACAACCCTAAAAAGGGCGATTTCGGCACGTGGAAAGCGTTATCTAATTACTGCAAGTGAAACGAGAGCCTGTGGTTGGGGATACGGAGTGGAGAAAGAAAAATGCCTCAACCATCTGCTCCGGGGCTCGTGGGCAACTGAAGCAATCTGGCTCATATTAAGTTCGATGCTCAGCAGCCTGAAGGCCTGCCAGTGACAGCTGTCCCACAAGCTCGACCGGGTGTAAACGTGATTTTGATGCGAGCTCGATTCAGAAGCTGCTCGATCGATTCCAGCCCCTCTTCAGGCACAATCAAACACGGATCCTTCGAAGGTTTGAGCAGAAGATGAGCCAGGTGTACGGGCAACGATGGTCACATCACGTAAGCACCCGGTGTCCGAAGTGGGCGGACATTCTTTCTACCCCAAACCGCCTGTACGGTACGGTACGGCTGCCAACTACGCGAACCACTGCCAGGATGACCTGCTCACGAACAAAGGAGCATCATCAAGGAGCTTACAGGCGCAGGACACGGGAGCCGGCTTCGAGCTCGGTGCATGCATTCATTATGTTTTGATTATTCATGACTGCATCCGGTGCATCCCGGGTTTGGAAGGTGGTTGGAGGGGGAAGGGGAAGAGTCGCAGGTCCTGTGCATCAGGACCAAGCTCAAGTCGATCAAAAACAGGCTACCCACAGCTCGAAGATGCCCACATGTAAGATGAAGCTCGGGTACTACGAAACGAGAGCCTCTTTTCTGCTGCATGTGTATGCAAAACAGCGTCTATATACCTTCTTAGTATCCTTGCCTTTCCTTCTTTCATGTTTTCTCTTTTTTTATTTAGCCTTTCACTTCCTCTCTCTCTCTCTCTCTCTCTCTCAGCTGGGTGCAATAAATCGGACGAAAGCGAACGAAGCCGTGGCTACGAGTGTTGTTGAATGCATCAGCAAATTATTTCTAGACGCCTCTCTAAAAGGCACAAGTCATAATTCATTAGTCAAACGCCTCCCCGCGCCCAACACCGCGCCTCAACACCTTCACATCCTTTTGCGCCACATCTGCGGCTCTACCGGGGATAGTATTAAAAAATCAATAAAACATCTCCTGACTGGCACACTGGTTTGTGCCATTTGGCAGGCCGGCTAGGACGATGCCTGTGCCACGGGTTCGTCCTTTCTCGCTTTTACGTGAAGGTCCTTGCCCGCTTTGCCTGCGCAAACGAGAGCGAGAGCCTTATGATACAGGTCCCGAAAGTGGACACGACGTGCTTCCGGTGAGAAAAAGGGCAAACGGAGGTGGTTGGCTGATACACCGGGGTCACTAAAAATAAAACACATTGCAGGAAGCGTACCAGGCGGAAGGTGAGCGGGCTAGTTGGGGCCGAGGATGGGCTGCACATTGGATTGGTTAATAATTTCCTGGGATGGGGTGAGACTCACTACTAGGGTGTGGATGTTTTGGGTGGGGTGGAGCGTACATACCGGAAGAACATGGCAGCAAGTAAGGCTCGGGGTGGGCTGTCAAAGTGACAATCAAACCGAAATGACACATACCAAACATAACGAATGCGAGAATGGCGAACTGGTGTGGAAGGGAAGGGGGAATGATGGTGGAAAAGTGGGTGGTGGAAAAGTGGGTGGTGGTGGGAGGTGGAGGAAACCGAAACTACGAAATACAGAGACACGCAACGTACACGACGAACACGAACTCATCCAACAAATCGAAAACAATAACGAAATGGAGCAAAAACAAAAAACAAAAAACGAAAAATAAAAAAGAGGTGTCGAACGAACGAGACCGAGATGAGGAGATGGTGTGATGCGGTGGTTACAGCGGGTGGGACATGATAACGGGGTTAATAGGTGTTGATTGGTTTAGTTTAGACCATTTTTTTTTTGTTCTCTTTTACACCGCTACAGGGATTCGGGAGTGCAGTAGTAATGATTGGTTAGGCTTCGAGTGGGAGCTTTTATCACTAGAGGTTGGGGATCGCGTGTGACACCGCGAGTGAGAGAGAAAGAGAGAGAGAGAGAGAGAGAGAGAGAGAGAGAGAGAGAAAGAGAGACAGAGCAAATGGGACAGAGCGATGGTTTGAGCGCGCGACAGCTTACCTTTAGTGGTGCGAAAGCCCTGATTGATGGCGCGCGTCGTCCTGACAGCTGCCCGATAGATCCGCCAGTAGAAGAACAGCATCACGAACATCGGGATGTAGAAGGAGCCGAGGGCCGAGTAGACGACATACCCGGCATCGTTTGTCAGTTCGCATGTCCACGGGCAGGGCAGCGGCGGCGAAGGGGACGGTGTCATCGACACCAGTGTGTAGTTTCCGTATTCATAATAAACGTTCTCTTTCACCTATAGCATCGGAGAATTGGCGAAAAAGAAGCACAGCATTTATGTATATATCAGCGTCCGAGGGGGAAGAGAGCGAGGGAAAGAGGAGGGGCGTCACACACACATACACACACACACCGTTGCGTAATTGGTTTTGCCCGATGAGGATGACCCACCCAATCGAAGCTGAGCCGCACTTAATAAAGCTTATATGAAGCGTTGGCGGTGAAGCGTGTGAGTGTAATCGTTTAAAACGCTACCCCTGTCCCGAGCAGGTGTATGGATGGCGTTTTCCACCACATCCGGTGGATGCGCCTGGTTGGTATTGATTTAATCACAGCCCATCATGTGCAGGACCTTTTATGCCCCATGATAATCCAGGATGCGCTGGTGCTTGTTTCGGATAGGGTCGAAGCGGTAATCTGCAGAAATGGTGAGCTCTGAACACCGAACCTCAACCCGAGCTCACAAATACGGCAGAAACGCATCGAGCTATAGACCCTGCGTTCGACCTCCAGCAACGCACACACCGGGAGTTATCGCCCCGATCAGGACCAAAGCGGATTACTATCCGTTGGCGTTGGGCGGCAGGCTAAAAATAATTACTTTTCCCATCCCACGAGAAAAAGCGAGCGGCTACTTACTTTCTGTTCCTTCCACCCAACCAGCGGCGGAAAGCAGATCACGAAGGACAACACCCACAGCCCGGCGATGAGCGACTTGGCGCGCCTGGTCGACATTATGCTCGGATAGGTGACCGGCCGGGTTACGGCGACGTACCGGTCCAGCGATATGGCGCACAGGTTCAGGATCGAGGCCGTGCACATCCAGACGTCGACCGCTAGCCAGATGCGGCACCAGACGTCACCGAATATCCAAACCTGGTGCGATCGTGGAAATGAGATGAGAAGAAATGTGTGTTAGTTGCCGGTCATTAGTGGACTATTTAATCAGATTTAGGCAGAATAAGGTGTGGAAACCATACAAAAGAAGCACAGCAGTTCTATAGACTTTGTGATGAAAGAAGAAGTATAGATCTATATCAAATTACTAAACTATACTTCATATAACGCTCTAAGAAATATACCAAGATGTATAAACGCTTTTTCTAGTTGGTAAAATGTGCTTTCCTCCTTTTTAAAGCTATTAGTTCCCAGTGTTTGTGCACCTTTAGTACCAAAACTATGAACTCCTGAGGACGAAACCCGCAAACCGCTCTCGGGAAGGTAAATGACTGTCAAACGAACCGTTCCCAATTACCATTCCGTTTCGTTTCGATATCGCTGCGGCGCCAAAGCATTACCTTTGCTAATTCACCACCCAACTCTTTTCTGCTACCGCTCGCCGCCTGTCACGAATCTTGCCACCGAAACGTCACCCAGAGCGTGGGAAGCAAGGCTAAAGAAGGGATATACTTTGATTGAAATAACTAGCGCCACTTACAGCAAATGAATTGATGCCGAGGGTACGTACGGGTGTCCTTCACGCTAGCCCTTCCACTCTGCGGCTCGCAACTTCTCGGAGTTCTATTTCAAACGATCACCCTAACGGCGCATCTGAGCTTGGAGTGGGCGCTTACCTTCTAGACGGTTATTAGTGACGAAACACCCGAGACCTGCTCGTGCGTCCCTTTTCGCCAGCGCCAGCCAGTGAATTAGCTGATTACTTTAGTGCAGGGTGAGGCGAAAAAAAAGGATACGAACGGTTAAACGGTCACCGCGGGTGCCTCCAGGCGGAGAGAGAATAAAATAAAAATCAACCATGGCAAACAAAAAGTCGCCCACTCTGCCTTCGATTCGGGAGTGACGAGGGAAAACGAAGCGCGCGGGAGCAGCAGGGTAGCATAATCTCATTTGCACATAAATGATGTCCCCCGGTGACATTGGTCGCACCAAAAGGACCAACCCATTCCCTGCAGAATCGGGAACTAACCGTAGAAACCGAAGAACCGCCTCTATCGGGTGCTTGGGTTTGAGGATTTCAATCGCTGTCAGAGAGTTCGAACTCCTTCGGGACGTACACGTCCTTTGCTACTGTTGTATCGTGAACTACGTCCCGAAACGCGGAGAAATGTGCGCAAAAACTTACAGATTAAAGCAGCATGAGATGGTGGATGGTTATTAAAAATTATCGCTTTTAAATCTTCACATGCCGTTTCGCTTAACGCGCATAAATCCGATGCTTGACAGCGCGCCCATGGATGACTGCTCCCAGCTCGAGCTGTCGAACTGTCAAGTGAAGCAAACACACGACGTACGAGGATCAGCTATTCTTACACTTTTTCTTCTAGCCGATTGCCTCCCAAAAAATACCCATAAAATTAAACACGTTCCAGGGCGAAACCCAACCCATACTCGTACCCCCAAAAATCGTCATTCTACATCAATATCAATATATGCGCTCGGATTTCACTTGTCACCCGCCACGGAGGGTGGGCAACCGAAATGAATTTATTGCAATTGACAGGTTCTTTAGTCTTCAAATCCCACCGGGAGCCTACTATTTCGGCATCCCTCGTGTCCGGGATTGGCCGGTGGTGGGATGCTTTTTCCTTTCGCTTCGCTTTTCCGAACGCGAAAGGACAGCGGTTGGACCGCGCACGAGAAAGCACGCGAAAGCGAGACGAACAGCGTGCGAAAAAGTAAGAAAGCGATTAAGGCAATGGGAAAATGAACTCAATAGCGAAAGGTACTTGAAACCGAGCTCGTTGTGATCCTCTTCGGACCGATCGCGTATTGGTTTTTGTGGGCGCTTCAAGTGGATGGGTGGTAGGGTGGGTGGCTCGGGTGGGAGGAGGGGGGTGGCAGCTCCGAAGTGGTCAATTGATGCCGGGTAGAGTACCGAAAAAATGGGAGAAGAAAAAAAGATGAAGAGGAAGAAAAACCGGGCTGAATATAAAAATAAAGCCACACCAACCACCGTTCGGTTCGCCCTTCAGGGTGGACTTTTGCGCAGTTGAATGCACTTCAAACCTCGCGGGAGGTGGTGGTGAAAGGCACGAGCGCTCCCTCAGAGCAAAGGGCAAGAGAATGAACGAAAAGGACCCGGCATGGCTGAAAATCGATACCGAGCTGGGACGCAATTTCCCATCGGTGGTAGCCCCGTGGCTTGCTCGAGGAAAATTGAATGGAATTCGAACGGGCGAGTTGGCCAAGAAATTATGCTTGCGGTCACCGACTTTGGGGGCACCTTCCCTCGACGCCCTTCAACGCCCTTCAACGCCCTTTTATCAAGGGGGTAAGAAGAAGCGAAGGAAAAGATGGAAAAACGCCTCAACACCGAGAGGAAGCGAACTCAGCCGATAAGCCACATTTTCGCGTGGCCATTTTGTCCTGAAGGTGAGCCGCTAGGATGAAGGGCCATGGTGAACTCTTTCACTCTTTGAAAGGACCCTAGGGCAACCACTAGGCCTAAACCGTGCTTTGGCTTTCCATATTGGGAAGGAAAGCTGTGACTTTCACACTGCGTTTTTCCCTACGGGACCTGGTCTGGCTCTCTCTCTCTCAGCTAAAGGAGCACGGGGGGGGGAGTGGAGAGGGGAAGAAGGGAGGGAGAAGCTAACAAAAGAAGAAGAAAAATAATCCACACTCACTCGCGGAGTCAAAGTTAGCACAATGATAATAATATCCAGGCAATAAATCAGCACCAGGCGCCTCCATCAGGTGACGCGAGGAGCCGTAACGGTGGCTTACAGAGCGTTCTAAGGCACTCACCCCGCGCAGGCCCTTCCGTCCTCTCCTTCTCCATCTTCCTCCTCCCCACCCCCCCCCCCTCTCCCCTTCACCCACCCCACTCGGTGCTTTTCCTAAGTTGGCTTTTCGCTAACGCGGGAAAATCAGCCGGGAATTGCCAACGGGAGCGAACGGGCCAGAGAAGGGAGCGAAAAATTCGCTAACGAGGATGGTTGGGTGATCTGAGGGAAGGCCAGGATGGAGAGGGAGGATCCCGAGAGGGGCCACGTCGTTCGTGAATGAATTATAAATTTTCAATTATCACCTAATCGCATTATCACTTTATACAAAACGTGTTTTAATCACAGCCGCGGGTGGAACGTGCCAATAAACTCTTCATGAACAAAAAAAAAAACCGTAAAAAACGTGCCCTCACACACGCAAGGGAGCGTTGTGCTGTGGAGGTGTAGCGAAGGTCGAGAGGCATCCAGGGAGTCGGGAAAGGGAGACCCCAAAAGGGCCGGCCTCGAGGTACCTTGAGTGCTTTTATTTGTTTAGTCTACCGCAGCGGGAACTTTCGCTCGTTCGCTCGCTTTCTGTCGTTCTCTCTCACTCTCTCTCTCTCTCGCTTTCACTCATCATTCGCTCTCGCTTTTACTCTCTTGTTGGCCAACTTCGGACGTACCCCGGGCGATCAGGTCGAACCGGGCCACTTACCCGCTCGGGGTCGGTTGGTGACGAAAATCAACTCCTGCTGCCGGAATCTGAGCCCAGGGTTCGTTTATTATTTATTCGCGTTGCTGCCCACCTGTCCCCCCCCCCCGACACAACCCCCTTCCCCTTTGTGCACGGAACGTTTAAATTCGAGCATAAATAGTCGTGTTCTTTTATTTTATTTACAGCAAACACCCGCGCACTCTGCCCGCGTGCCCAAAACAATCGGTTTCCGAGGGGGCGAGCACGTGCGTGTGTGTGTGTGTATGAGTACGTGTGCAGCATGAATACCACCTGGCGTGGGTGGGGCGTTATATCACACAAACCGCCCCATAAAGGGCACCCGACCGACCCAACGTGTGGTGTTGGGACTTTTGGCCCGGGCCCAAGCCACGGTCGGCAGATTTATTGCGCTTCACTGGCTGGCATGGCATGGTGGAGAGAAAGGGATGGTGTTCTATCCTATGGGATCTATCAGGGCCGGGCTATCGGGCGGCGAAGGATCTTAATCGAGTGACCCTTCATACCGAACCGAACGGGGTGGTTGCCAGGTGAGCTGCGTTCACACGCTGCCTCCGGAAACTAGCAAGGACATTCTGGGGGTGGGTTGGATTGGGGGAAGGCGGTCATGAGGATGGAAAGCGACGAAAGTAAAAAAAGAAAATCTTCCTCGGGTACACGCACGCTCGAGTACGTGTGAATGGTGCTGGCAAGCATGGCGTGATTGTGCGTGCGTTTACACCACCTACTCGTGGTGCCCAACTGCACGAAATCTGGCACAGCGAGCCCGCGAGCGTTTTTGTTTCGCTTCACCACCCTACCATGAGAACAGCGAACGGAAAAAAAACACCCCCGAAGGTTGCCAAAACTACGGACTACCTAAGGGGCTGAGGGCGGATGCCTGAGGGCTGCGAGTTGTCGTCGGAAAAATATGACCATCGGAAAACAAAAGCTTCCTGCCTGTGGGTGGTTACCTGACCAGGGTCGCCAAAAAGGTCCACGGTAACGAGCATCTTGAGCGTAGGTGTCCTTGCGCAATGGCCACCCAAACGCACCGACCGGTAGAAGCCGAGAGACACCAAATTCTGAGAAAACATCCACGTCAGTGACTTCACTTCGTTAGCAGATTTGGGGCGATTTTTCTCCCGGTAAGTGCTGGCACACTTACGAAAAACTTTCTTGACCCATGATTCGAAGATACGTGCAAAGCTTGACAGAAGCGTGCCCTAACAAAGCGGAACAACCTTTCGAAGCGGGTCGAAGTTGTCCAGAACCGCGTGAGAACTTCAATTATCGCGCACTCTTCCACTTTCGTATGCGTGCGGTTAATGATCCAGGAGGTTCGCAGGATGCACGCACCACTAATGCCAAGGTGAGTCCTCATCAGGAAATTACGGTCTCGCGGACCTTTCACGCTAATTTTTTGGGATCACATCCTCGTTGGTGTTCGATGCCGAGAAAGAACACGCGTACGTCCACGTGCGATGAGTAGAACAACTTTCCACACCGTCAAACCCGCCGGCAGACAAATCCGTGCGGCTCTAATCGATAAGCCAACCCATTCTCACACCACCCGAAAGGCTACGGCTTTTCCCAAGGCACTCCCAATTAAAGTAGAGCGAGTGGCCCCAAAACATGGCGGCCGCTGCTGCGTTGGCCCCCAAAAGTAATGAACTGCACCGGTCCCGGTCGGAAACGGAAGCGACCTTCTGCTGCACACGCGATCGCTGAGGTACCTTCGCGAGTGGGAAAGAAAATCGAATCCTTAATCATGCACGACGCTCCAGGAAGGCGAGAAGGCTCCATCCTAGGGGTGGGAAAACTATCGCGGGGAAATACTTGGCCGGAAAACTCGGCCACCTCCTTTGTGAATCAAACCGGCAAAGTTGGGACATGGCATGGCAACCACTTTAAGCGCCTCCAGGCTGGGGTAAGGGTTTTATTAAAGCCTGCCATGGCTACCGGAATAGTTGCTGCAGGTGCCCTTTTTTTGCTGCACCTGCTAGAAACGATGGAAAATGAATAAACTTGGCGTGGCAAAACGCAAAGCGGAGAAGCAAAATAACCGCAGGGTCGAGCAGTCGAGTACACCGGCTGGCTCGGTTATCTTTTCGACAACTTCAAAGCTCTCTTCTTCAGTCAGGAGAAACCCAACAGCGGCAGCGAGCCGACGGAGGACATTCCTTCCGATGCGAAGCCGGCGTGCAAGGGTTGATGGTCATATTTATATTTTCTACGACCTTTGCCTGGGGCAGCATTCGATCAGAGCGGGTCACGGACGGTGGAAACGTGCCGGATTCCACGTCACCTGTGCGGTTTATGGCATACTTCAAGTTGCTCACCACGGGTTAGGGCGTTCCTTGAAAATACCGGAGCTCGGGATTAGCTTCGGGTCGGGATTCATTATTTTTGAAGCGTCAATGGTGGCGTTGCCTGATGCACAGGACTTTGTTTTTTAATTATCTACCGCTCTTTGACGATAAAGGACTTTAAGAGCTCTGAAGCGTGTATGCACGTGGGTGAGCGAATTCGCTAGAAGTTTGAGCATTTCTCTACACGCGAACAAACGAAGTGACTCGCATTAGTAGCAACCCTTAATCCCAACCATTGTCCCTTTCGCGAAACGGCAAAAAGTACCGAAATCAATAACAATCGTACAGCCCACGATTTTGGTGTTTTGAACCATAAAACAATTGAAACAAAATCCCACCCGAAATGGTATTTGGGCCTACGAGGGCAGTTGGAAATCAAACGCATTCCTCGTCCATCGCTCGAATGGTGGGGCACGTTGTTTTATTTTTATTTATTTTTTTTTGCGGAAAAGCACGCTCAGTACCGGAAAGTTTTAAGTGCTTCGCCATCGTTTTCGATTGGTGAACCGAGTCCAAGACCTCGAGTCAGCGGGGGCTACCGTGAGGCTTCTCGGAAAGCAGCAATTCCCGTGGAAATATTCCGTTTGAAATAGCGCCGGCTACGTATCGAGCGAATGCAAACAAAAACTCGGGGTTGCGCAAAATTCTTGTCCCGGGGATCATGCGGCTCGGTGCGAGCAGGCGGTGCGCTTGACAGCTGTCATAAGACAGTTCTTCGAGCTTCGTACGAGCGTCCCAAATTCCCGCCTGTGTGCGTCACGGCACGTGCAGGGACGCTGGTTCGGGGGACACCAGTTCTTCTGGGGTCTAATTGATTAGTTGGGTCTAGTCGTTGCGCTCCTCGATGCACGTAACGACGATGTAACGCCATCCAGATTACAGGTAACAAATGCCGTCCGTCCGTGATATTGGGCTCACTTTTTCTGTTGTCGTTCTCGGAAAGCGGCTGGGTCGATGTTCGGCATCTGGGTCGAGCGTACCGGTAGCACGGACAAACTAACACGGGCTTGCTAGAGCAACTTGACAGCTGTCAAAGCGATTCTGGAAGCTCATTGAAATACGCTCTCGCTGGAATTATTATTCCACCAAACAAACCGGGGATATTTGCTAAATAGCAACCAGGCCCGGTTTGCCCCGTTCACGTGCAGCACGAACGAAATTAAGCGTGTTGAAGTTCGGCCATTCATTGATGGCGTCATTTGAACTGTCAAAAACCCACAAAAAAACTTTTCCCAGAACTCCCGCGCGCCCGGCTTTGGATGTCTAATCGTGTTCGGCACAACTTGGGCCCTATTGGAGGGTACAAAGTTTCGCTTGAAGCGGCTTATAGCAAACGATGATTCGTAAAGCCCGCTCGCATGCCGGAAGGCTCCCAATCGTTCGTCTTGGCAGAAGTACACGGACTACGTTGGACCAGCTGGCTAAACGCCATCAACTTCCCATCGCGACCACACCGGGTTTCGGTTGGACCGCAGGGTGGGGCGAAACAAAAAGCTAACAAGAATCTTGTTTCAGAATGAAAAAAAGAATTCCCATCCCCCTCGGAAAAAAACAAGAAAAAAAGGAAACGGTCAAAAAAGGAAAAGCTCCTCAAACTCAAAACACACTAAACTAAAGCGAAGCGACCGGTTGACACGCCAGTCGGCCCCTCGGGCTGTGGTGCAAAACTTTCGAGGCAGTATCCTGCCCACCTTCACCAACTTCTTCGCTCCACCCCCCCCCCCCCCCCACTCTCTCCCCGCACAGCTAACCGCACACCTAGGCGCATTAGTGATCATTTTTATCGGCAAACTTTCGAGAGCCACCCCCGGGGCGGATTACACATTCGGTTCGCCGACGTTATTACTGCTGGGCGTGCTTTATTTATGTACCGGCGTGTGTGCGTGTGTGTTTTACTTTTTATATTTATCTCCCCCCCTCCCTCCCCTTCTTCCCTTCTTCTTCTCTTCTTTCCGTGGTCGTAAATCAGCACGGCCTAACCGCGGCGACTCGACCGGAAGTTTAAAATGAAGCACTCCCGGCGTCTGGGGCTTTGGAGGTCGTTTCGGTGAAGTCATCAGAAATACATTTGCGCAGCTCCCAAGCATGCTGGTGCAGGGGGGGGGGGGGGAGGGGGAGGGTGGAGAGCGGAAAAAACTCTAGGATAAAAGTAGAATGTTTTTCCCCCACCCTTCAACCTCTAGCACCCACTGCACGCTGCTGGCGCAAAGGATAATGGTCGCATAAAAAGGACGAGGCGAAATGCAATTTAAATGATTCAACAAATGAAAAGCGAAACTTCAGAATCCTGAAAAGTGTCGATGAGTGGGTGCAGATGCAGTGTGGCCAGTGTAGGATCAAGAAAGAGAGAAAGAGAGAGAGAGAGAGGAATGCGGAGAAGGGTGATAGGACCAACGAAAGGAGGGAAGGTTCACTTGAAACTTAATTAACCGACGAAGTGAGCCGTCGACTGCTGATTGAGGCGTTTTCATTTCGCATTTACCTTTCCTCGTGACCCACTCTACCACCCCTTTTCATCTCCTGTGTCTCACCCCTCCTCAGGGGTGTGATTCTGGTCTAGAATGACAATCATCATGATGACGATGATGATGATGATGATGATGATAACGATAGCTCGGCTCGATAAACGTTGGAGCGTGTGAGCAGGCGGCCACGTGACGAGAAGCGAGAATGGGAGCATCTATATCCCCCTTCCCCTCTTACTCTGTCCCTGGACCTTTGAAGGGGGTGGAAGGGATCGTTTTAGTTCATCTCTTCTACGCAAGATGGCGCACCTTTTACACCTTAGCCTGGGGTGAATCGAATGAATTTGTAACGAAGCTCCTCTGCGTTCACTTTACGAAAAAAGACACTCAAGACTGTGACCCCCAATACTCCCCCCCACCCTCCAGGTCCTACGACCCCCCTCCAGGTCCTGCATTCCCCAGCTGGGGTTAGGGGTATGATAATGGAGTGATGAAAGTGAGCTGTGGAACGAGAGGAGCCCAGAAAGTGTTCTTATCTTTACTCCGTTGGAGGGAAGGTAAGGTGAAGGGAGCGAGGGTACGACAAAAAGGCACCCTCTCGTGTCAATATCCCTATCCCCTTTCCCTTTTTTTTTCGCCAAATTCCCGCTTGATGCCGGAAAAAGGCGCGAAACCACGTGGAGTGATTGTGGAAGGCACGAACACTTCAGCACGTACTGGTGGCCGCTGGTGACGACCCTCCTTGCTTTCTCCCCCATCTCAAACCCCTCTTTCTTCTACCTTCCACCCCCTCCCCTGCCCCTCTTCCTTCTGCCCAATCGGTTGCTTGAGCGTGCACGCTTGAAGGATTAGCACCGGGAAATATGTATATTAGCGCTCGGCAGGACTCGCGCTGCTGGCACCTACCCCACCACAGAGTTTAGCACCCTCCTATCCCCGCTCTCCCACTTTTCCACAAAACGAAAAGAATTGCCCAAAGTGCCCCCCCCTCCCGCACGCCCTTCCCCCTTACTGGTCCACGGGGAAGAAGTATCTTCTTTCTCTCGATTACTTTCCCCCAGCATGATGAGGTGGCAGGCGCCCAGAAAAGGGCACACGTGCACGCGTGGGTGGGTGTGTGCGCGTGGGAGGAAGTTGGTTTACTGCTTACCACTACGGCATCACGGCAAGGTGATCCGATCCGGCGGCAGCACGTGAAAAGGAAAGCTAAGTAGAAGGAAACGAAAGCTCAGGGAAACCCCGCGGATTGGTGGGTGGTGAAAGGTAGAAGGGCGACGGGAGGGGAGCTGGCAGAGTGCGAAGCAGATGAAAAGAAGCGAAATAGGGTTACGCAACCTTTATCAGATAAAATTATTGGCTTTCATAATAAAGCCAATTTATAAGATAATTCAATCTGCAACGGTACACGAGTGATCCGCTGCTCGCAGGCGAGTGCAGGTGGGAGGGAAGAAGAGGAGAAGAGTGAGGAGGAAGGGGAGAGAGAAAGAAAGAGAGAAAGGAGTGATGGTGAAACGTCAGCACGCCACGCAAGGACCAGCGCTCGGATGCGTATCGAAGCCCACCTTGGGGTGGAAAAGCGCTGCCAAGAGGCGCGTGTCGGTAGGGTGGAGGGAGTTGGAGGGAGGTGGAAGAATGGAGTCCTAGCGGCACGGACGCCCACCAGACGCCCAGCCTGGGCAAGCCTGCCGAGACGATTAACCTTTTGGTTTCGAGCAACGGCGGCATCACCCGCAAGATGGCGCTCATCATCGAGTTTTTCCTCGGAGTTTCCCAGGACCCAGGGCTCCGGGGTTTGGGGAGGGAAGAAGGGTGCTTATCGCTTGCCTGCCATCGGCCCATTGCCATCAGATTGGGCGCCTTTCCCTCGCGAAGCCTGATCCGCTTCTTCCGTTCTTGCTTCTTTGGTGGGTAGCTTTTTTTTTGCTTCATTTTCGTTTTGTTTTGAATTTCTGATGGCCCTGCGCCCTATTTTCACCCCGTTGAGGGTGAGGGAAAAGTCTTCCTCTCCTTTCTCTTCATCTTTTTCTCCTAAACCACCCCGCTGAGGATGTTTCCCTTCCTCTCCGCATGGTGTCACGATCAAAAGTTCTCGGGGAGCTTTTCTTTTTTTTGCCTCCCATTTCCTTTCGATTTTCCTTCTAGCGTGGCTGGATTTTTTCCCGATCAACTTCCCAGCGGGTCGCGTGTCGCGTGCTGTTCGATGAAAAAATACCCCACCCCTCCTACCATCGGCTCCTTCTCGCCTTCTCTTCAACCTCGCTGGTGGAACGCCGGCTCATTTTCATTCCCTTTCCCTTCGTTCAGTTCGCCTGAAAATTTATGATCCACTCACACACACACCCCCGTATACCGAGTGTGGGGCATCTCAGGGTGAAAAAACGGAAAAGCAATTCTCTCCTCTCGAACCTTCAGAGCAAAGGTGGTTGGGGTGGTTCTGATTTTTATCACACACACACACACACACGGGCGCGCGCGGGCGCACACACTAACATGGCGCGAGTGATAAGAAATCTGAATAAATTTGAATGAATATTGAGTTTGGTTTTCTGATTTTTGCTTTCCCCCACGAGCTGCTTTTCTTTCTTTCCCTCCCTTTATCGTAGTCTTTCTTTCGCACTCCTTCTTTTGTCTCTTTTTTTTCTCATTTTCCTCATCCATTCGGGAGGATGTTTCTTTTCCACTTGGCGCACATTTTAGAGGCCGTTTTTCCTTACCCCAAATGTGCCGTTTTCACTCCGTAGCTGGCGGGAAAAGCGAGCTGATGGCGATGGTGATCTGGAAGAGCTATCTTGCTCCTGTATGTGTGTGTGTGTGTTTATTGATTCTTCTTTTTTCGAACCGCCCCAAAAGAGCATATGCCCCTCTCCCTCTCCACCATCACGAGGTTGTTCACCGGCGCTAAAGGGGTGGGTTGGTGAAAGGCGATTGTAAAATAAAACGCAGCTTCACTTCGCCCTACGGATTAAGGGCGGGTTGCGGTTTATCGCCTGGTCGGACCTCCCTTCCACCAACCAAAGGGGGGCAACCACCGGGCTCATCCATTCGGGATCGTTACTGTTCTTTTATGCCACCATTCACGGAGAGCATCTTCAACCCAGGGCCAAAATAAAACGCCCTTTTCGATGCGCCCATTCGCGCACCATCTAAGGGTGCTTTCCCTCCCACCGCTGAAGGGGTGTGGGCAATTTTCCCGGGGCATTTGTAATCTCAATCAACACCGCAGCACGCCGTTTCGGACTCGGCTGGGTGGCAGCTGGAAACGATGTGCGAGAATCCCTTCAATCCCTTCGAAAGGGCGACCCAATTTGACCAACCAAGCTGCTCATTAACCGATGTCGCGAACCTAGGGCTTATTGGTGGGGTGATAATCCGGTGGAGGTGTTGGTTTTTGTTTTCGAAAACTCTCGCGTTTGGGGATGGTGTGAGAAAATTACCTCCCAATTGCTCGTCGCCATTTCTCCCAATATCACCCTCCTAGGAGTGCCCTGATATTCCGGAGGGCAGTTTTAGATTTTTCTATCCAAGAACCATGTGTGTTGAGGAAGGAAGAGGCTCGGGGGGGGGAGGAAGAGGATTACGAAGGGTTGCAAAAGGCTGGAACCAGTGCGGTGGGAACATAATTGCCATTTCGTGCCATTCGCAGCTTGAGGCACGTTTTTCCGCCTGAACCACCCTACCACGAGTGTAAAAGGGAATGCAGGGGCGAGGGGGGGGGGAGGGGGAGGGGAAGGGGAATGCAAATGCAACTGCACCACCAGCATCGCGGCACATCCCGCGGGATCGCTTCGTGACTCGTGCGCGACAAAACACCGCTCGAAGGGCGACTTAACCCTTCGGATACGCACGACACACTGGTTTGCGTCACGAACAAGTGTCATTTGTCGCGAGCATATCGAATACACGCAACCCGAGCCTTTTAGGTAGCCCGATACCTCGTAGGGCTTGGGAAGGGTGCACAAAGAGATGGACCTAAACCTCCTCAACGAGTGGGCGGTCGAAACAATAAAAAAAAAACCTCCGAGCATTTTCCCGTCGACAACAAACGACGCACGAAAGCACATTATTAGCCCGTCTTTTCCACCATTGGAAAAGACCCATCTACCCACCTGGCTCGTGCTCTTTAATAATGAAACCACCCAACGAGCGGGTGTAAACGTGTCAGATTGTCGCTGCAACAATTGACCCACGAATTATGCATCGCGCAATCGATCGATTCTCATCGAAGGGTTTGGCCGGCTTCGAGCCCATCATTAGCGGCGTCACTCGAGGGTTAGGTGGGTGGGAAGTAGGAGGCAGACCACGAAGGGCGGTGGCGGTCGCGATTGGAGTCGCGAATTTGCATAGGAAATCGGCGTTCGCGGTTGTCAATCGTTTTTGCGCCCCGCGAGAAGGCCAAGCAGATTGAGTTTGTAACTGCCAACCGTGGGGATGTGTGGGATATAAGGTAGAGAGAGAGAGAGAGAGAGAGAGAGAGAAAGAGAAAGAAAGAGAAAGAACATGCTATCGAGATCTTCGACTAGAGCATGGGGAAGAAAGAAATACACCCACGAAAATGAGGAAAACTGACATCATGCGAGAGGTGCAGGTGGAAAAAGGGTACCTTCGTTTCCTCCTTGCAACCCCAACCCCCCAACTATCCCCTTTACCTCAACCTTTCCACCCACCGCAGAACCAACACAAAGTATATACCTACCTTAAACACCTCCCAGGTGGCCGAAAATGGCAATACAGCTAATCCGACTAATAAATCAGCAACAGCTAGACTAACGATGAAAAAATTGGTAACACTCCGCAGCTTGTGCGAGCAGAGCACGGCCGCGATCACCAGGCAGTTCCCAACGATGACGAGCACGTTGATGAACGCCAGCACCGCCAGCGAGACCAGATTGGTCGGATCCGTCCACTGTACGGATGCGAGCAGGCTGGCGCACTCCGACTCGTTCATGGCTCCGGTCCGTCCCGACGACGGCGGCGGCGGTGTCGGTGGTGGTGCTGGTGGAGGAGCAACCGATCGAGTCGGTGGCGCTGGGAGGAACTGCGGGTGGAGGCGGCGCTGGTGGCGTTGGCGGCAGCGGCGGCGGCTCTACTGCTGCTGAGGGCTCTCGTGGGCTCAGGCGAGGCTCGGACGTACGCTGATGGGACAGCTACTGCGGTTTGGTTGCGGCTGCTGCTGCTGCTGCTACTGCTGCTGGCGTCTCTTGCATGACGTCTTTCTCCTGTGGAGGGAAGATGGAAAGTTTGGTGAGGAATATGTGGAGGCTGTGTGGGAGAAGACGAGCGCAGAGCGGCTTGAAGTGATTCCGGAGGTTTATGCTTCTGAGGATCCCGATTGATCCTGATGAAGAGCTCAGACAAAAAACCCTTGCTGGAGATGATGATAAGGCTTGAAGCTGCTCTGTATTAGAGGATCAGCTAGGTATATATCCAAGATGAAGATCCAAGGATGAAAGGCATTGTCTGAGCTGCTGATTGTAGAAAGGTCAAAAGTTATTACAGAAAGACTCCAGAGTTTCCAGATGCTTCAATGGATTAAGTAGACACATTCCAATGAAGATCCATGTTCTTAGTCTTCAACATAATCTCTGACAATGATTACTGTCAATGGAATTGGCAAATTATTTTGTCCTATATGGCGTATTGGCCTGTTTGGCCTCAGTAGTTAAAGATCAGCAAAGCCCTTAGAACACTTTAGACTATTCGTTTATTGGCATTACCTCTATAATTGCAATTTCCGCATCATTAGTCATGCCATCAGCTCCATCAAATCTGCTCCATCAATTCACCTATCATTTCCAAAACGATACCCCTGAGCACCCAACACATCATTAACGATATAACACACCGTAAAATGGTTGCACACGTACCAGAAACCAATAAACAGCTCGTACTGTATTGTCACAATACCACCCGAATGCATCCACAACCTGGATATAATGGCCGAAACGTGATTTGGACCACTCATTCGTGGATGAGGTGATGAGTCAGTGCCTCAGCACTTAGCACAAATGTATCACACGTGTCTAAATAAGCATAAATACGAGACAGTTAAATTGAGGCTTTGAAATGAATAGCATCCCTCGGGAGTTTTCTGAAGAATTAAAAAAAATCTCGGAATGTCTGTCGAAAATTTGAGTTTCATCTCATTGATGGTTTTGAAGGTGATGTTGAATGTCACTGCGGTAGAAATTATAACTCTCATGGGTGCATTATTTAAGCTCAATTTAGAACATATGCCAACATGCTGTAACCAATTAACTACTATGCTGGTATACTCATATCTAAGCCATCACTCAAACCTGAAATAGTTCGTCTCATTCGCTGCTTAAGCGAAATCAATTAATCTAGGCCCTTTAAAAAGGTAATTTACTGAGAACTTCTGAGCCCTGTTGACTTCCAAGGCAATAAATATTGTTTCACAAACACCTATGGTTATAAAAACGCCCATGATGCTCGTAACTGCAACACGTCAGTGGTACTAAAACTTGTTTACAGATGCGTGATGAAATTGAAATCACAAACAGAACAATAAAATCCTGTGTCTTTAAAATCGTTTGAATTTTTGCGGTACAACTAGAAATGTTCGTTAGCAGCATCAAAGCAGATTCCATTAAAATCCCTTTCCTAATGCCATTTTGTGGAAAAGCATCAGCTGCACGCATACAAAATGAAAGCAGCCGCTTTGTTCAGCTGCACAATGCAACTGCTAGATATGCATCCCCCAAGAAATGCAGTGGATGCGCTGAAATAAAGTTAAATCCCCGAACGAAAGGTAAAGACACCGTACACTAACGGCATGAGTCCATCAGCTCCCCGGCCGTTGTCCCTTCAAAAAGGGCCCCCAACATCGGTTTCTCCCAAAGCCCTACCAAAGCCACCGTGAAAGTCCGGTACCCGACATAACCGTGCCTAGAGCTGCACTTCTTAAACTGTCCCTGATTGCGGCCCAACGACAACGACGACGACGACGATGACGACGTTCAGCTAAGCTGCTGACCACTGCCTGTTGCATCCCTTGGGCCCTACGCCCTTGATCCAGGGTGGCCGGCTGGCGGTGTGGAAATCGAATTGAAAGATAATCGATCGACCGCCAGAGGACGCCTCGGACGGCTCGGATGGTCGGCAGCCGGCGTGCGCGAAGATGCACGGAAATTGTAGCTGAATTGCGGCCCTTTCCCGCACGACAAATCGAAACCGGCCGCACCGGCGAGCTATTGTGCCCTACGCCAGCGGCACTGCTGCACATTAATTGAACTCGATTGCGAGCAAGTACCAATCAACAAGAGCTCACGAAAACGCGAGAGAGAGAGAGAGAGAGAGAGAGAGAGAGATGGAGGGAGACAAAAAAGAGGAAAAAAGGAAGCGTCCTGTCTCGTAGCCGGCATTGGCCCCGTGCCAGCGTGAAAATTCCGAGAAGGAAACCGACCACACCGTCGAACGAAGCTCGCCATTAAATCCGCTGCTGTGTTTCGAAACCCACCCACCCACTGGGGAGGTTTTCCACTCAACCCACTACACCCGGGAACGGAGCGAAGCCAATGAGCTTATTCCCGGGAAAAATCCTTCTCCCTACGCCCTAGCGAACGCAGGTGCGCCTGTACCGACCGTGGGTTGCGTTTGTTGGAGGAAAGAGCGAGGAGAAGGGATGATGGGGGGGGGGGGGGTGCAGCAAAAAAAAAGAGTACCACCCAACACAGGCCCTTAGCCACCGTGGATTGTGATTTGTGGGCAACCAGCCGCGGGCTGGCTGCTGTTCGTGTGGCTATTTCGAAAGCCATTCAGCCATTTGGAGCGAATCCTTTTGGGAGGAAACGAGGTGCATCGGGATGCTCAGGATGCCCTCGTATAGGGACCGGTACAACCGATCGGAAATAGATGTTTGATTTAACGAAAGAAGAGAGCAACACAAAAAAAATTGCCCAACAGCAACCCAACGATTCTCAGCTTACACGACAGAACCATGTTTTGGTCCTGCGAACCGGATCGGGACGACTGCAGGCCACTGAAATTGGGGCATTCATTACTAGTTGCCGCGTGCGATGGGCGGCAAGGGATCGAGTTACCCAGCCAACTAATCGGAAACCCTGCACTACTGCACTTTAGGAACGCTTCAGTAAATCGAACCATTCGTTAACGTTACCCGATTTGGAGATTTTTTTTTCGGGTGGTCCCGATGTCGCACTTTGGAGCCTTTTTTTTGACACTTTATGCACTTTATGCACTTTATGGTTTATGTGCGTGAAATGAAAAGAATGTCGAAGAGATGAACTGCTGATGTTGCACTGCACTTGAGGTTTTTCTTCTTTACTAATCACCAGAACTGTTCCACTTTGGAAAGTGTTGTGCTTACTCGAAAGGCTGCCGTTTTACTGAACGAAGGAAGTGCATGCAAGTAGTATTTTTGGCTCAAGATGCATCACCTTCCCTAGCCTTCCTTCACACACCTGCAACCTCCCACCAGATTCACGGATGCAATAATCATTCGAGCTCGTAAAAATGAAGCACCTTCATGACAAATAAACAGCCATTTGGTGACCCGCTCACCTCTCGCGTTCGGCATTTTATCACTCTATGAATCGATTGCAATTTGTGCTGCGATTACACGGAGACATACGTCATGAGATGTAGCCGGTGATCGTGGGAATGAGGCTCGAGAATTGGTCTAACACCAGGAAGTAAAAAAAACAGGGAATGTCACGTCACACGAGTGGCAAATTAATTCGAAAATGGGCTCACTATCGCTTGAGTAGGCTTGACCTGGGGGAGGGCGGTAAATGTGGGTGGAGTAGGGAAACAGGTAGGATTTGTCACCCCTATTCCCGAGAAAAACCACCCTTCCAGGGGAACGGATCAGGCTAAAAATAGCCCCAATCCAGCTTCGCCCGGTTAGGTGAGCTACTGATTTGAGAAATAATAACAATCCTCACTTGCTTCCATGTACCTGACCCGATCTATTAGCCGTCAATGACATCATTTCCCATCACCCACGTTCCGTGCGGTAAGCGACTCCTACGGAGGTCGGAGAACCCGACGCCGGCTCGCTCAGGAAAAGCGAGAAAGCTTCACCCTCGAAGCTTGCGCTGCTCAACCGAGTGTCCCGGAGTGATGAACACACCATTCAGCTTCTGCTAGAGAAAGGGATTTACGAACAGTGCCGGCGGCTCGGTGATTCAACTGTGAATGTTTCATCAGCTCAATTTGTTTGCAAACATTTGCTTCCCTACTTTTGTGGTTGGTTCGATTGGTAGGGCTTTGCTTTGTTGTTTGCATTCGATCTCTCCGAAGGGGAGGCATTTAACAACCCAACAAGGATGAGTTCCGTACAGGGTGCTTCCAGGAGGTAGGGGAAGGGGGAAGGGGAAAGAGGGAGGAAGGCTCTGCCACATCCGAAACCGAGTTCGAGCACCGGAACGGATGCGAATCATTTCATTACGTTTTTGTGTGAATGGAGCCATGTTTGGGCATTTTTATTTTCCGCTACGCTTTCCCTTTTTCCATTTGCTGTAACGGTTTAATTCCTACCGTTGATTTGCGGTTGTGTACATATCACTTTTATGACGCAGATAGTCAGATAGGCCGATTGTGCGCTAAAAAGGGCTCCATTCAGGGCCGCCCCGGCGACAGACGGGTTGCTTGTCTCCGTGCTAGGGGGAGGTCATTCATTAGCATTGAACCCAGTGCAAGGGAAAGCTCTAAGCCCACCGCCCAGGCCATTCGCCACAAGCAGGACGAGCTGTAATTTATAATTTATAGCATTTCGACCTTTGAGAAAGCGAACCAAACCGGCGTGTGCTCGCGCTCGCCCATTTGTCAATTTCGTAATCGAGCAGGTAAAAAGCCCACCCACCCAGACCGACCGTAATGGCCGCCCTAGTGCAGAAAGGATAATGGATAATGGGAAAGCCAAAGTGCTGCGATTGATTACAGCTACCGGGGGCGGCACGAGCTAGTTTCGCATCGGCGACATGCAGTGAGGGAGAGTGGATGCAAAGGAGGGTGAGGAGAGAGAGAGAGAGAGAGAGAGAGGAAGATGAGAGGATGAAAAACACCCTGAACCGGGCGTCCGGTGAGTCCTTCAATCGTGCGACGGGCAGCATTTTAATGACGTCTCGCGAAGCATTTGCAGGCAAACGCCAGGTGGCTCGCGGGGTCGAAGGGGGTCTCTACTCTTCTCTATTTCCAGGACCATTCGAGGCTCTTGATAGCGAGCCCATGTCGTGTCTGGGCAGGCTGCAAGCGGCTGGCGAACGGATACTAATTAAATGAAGCGCGCCACCGGGCCGTTCCCGAGCGGAATGCAAATTGGACCTTCAATAACGCTTGCTGAAGGCTAAGGAGGCTGGAGGAAAAAAGAGGCCCGTGGGGAGAAGAGAAGAAAAGGAGATTGGCCACTACCCCTTTTATGGGGGTGGGGTGAGTGGGTTGGAATAAAACAGAGCATGGGTTTTCGCTTCGAGCCACTTTAAGATTTCGCTTAACCCAGTCTTAGCACGACAGCTAATCCTAAACCAATACACATGTCTATTTACACGACTACAGGCACTTAAGGAGGTAGCAGGCATTAGGGAAGGGAGAGGGAGCTTTGGGACCAACGAAAAACATTAGGGTCCACTGGTATTGCCCGACAAACACCCACCCAAAGGGATGGGAACCCTTTTCTCGGCGTCTGTCAACTTTTCTGCTCGATTGAAGCTGAAAGCGGAGGCCGCGTTTTGTACGCTTCATTAAGGACTTTAAGTGGAAGCTGGATTTCAGTGGCACCGACGGTTTGCGAATGTGAACTCAATCAGTCCCGGCGGTAACTGGATCTCGCCATGTGTGAGTAGCGCTGACACATGACAGGTGTAAACAAGTTGCTTGTCAATAATGCTCAGCATATATTGCGCTAAACGGGCACGTCGCGGTGGAAAGTCACCCTAACTAGGAGGCGTAAACATGCGCCAGCGATTGCGCGTGGGAGTCGTTTGCCCGACAGAGGTACTTCTTGGAATTTTTTATTTCAATTGCGGGAGTTTGCTCCTCTAATAGATTGATCCAATTTCCACGTCTCACAGTGTCAGTGGTTCCCGTGAAGCGGCTGCCATGCATCTGTGAGCCTTGAAGCAGAGCGAGGATTGCTTTTCAGCATTCCGGAAATTAGTTGCGCATAAATTGGAATGGGCGTGGGTGCTCCCAACAGGAAGCAGAAGAGTAATCTTCGGTTTGCGTGGGCGTGCGGGTCGTGTCCGGAATACGGCTCAAAGCCCCGAGACCCGCTTCATTCGCCTGGGAAACGTCAAATTATCATCAGCTTCTATGCAACGGTGAGCAAACAAAACGACCGTACCCAATCAGCGGGCCCAGCAGTTGATTCATCACGGCTCATCAGCGTTCCGTTTCTTTCGCTATGCGAGCTTCCTTCCGTTTGGCGACAAATAGTGGCCATCCTGCCCGGTACGACGGTAGGACGTTTTTCCCGTGCCAATTGCATAACTCCAGGCGCCACACGCACGTGCCATTTTCGAGGTGAACCCGAGCCTTGAAGCTCACTCAGCCACGACCGGTGGTGTTTTTTTTTTCCTCGCACCTGTTGCGTGTCTGGCACAGGTCGACCGGACGCAATTAACACCCGGCCGAGGGATTGGTCGGTCCGATTCGATCGTGATGATCGAATTAATCGGCCCACCGGTGGCTCTAATGGATTTCCTGGCACCTCGATCGGCACCTAGCACCTAGTGCAAGGTCGTCTCCTGGGTAGGGTTGCGCGCGTGTGCTTGTGTATGTGTGCATAGTACGGCACGTCCCAGGAACCTTTAAGGGTGCGGCTCACCCATTTTGGGGTGGGATGTTTTCGGTGGGATTTCTTTGTCCGCTTCGCAGATCAGAGATTGGAGCGTGGTTTATGTCGTAGCGTTTCCTTTTTGTGTGTGTGTCTGTGTGTGTGTCTTACCTGCTACCATTGAGCATCGAGCATTGAGTTGGCATCTAGCTGTGGAAGGATTTTCGGTTGCTTTTTTCCGGCTTTTTTTTCGCTCTTCTGCCGCTCGTGTAACCGGCTCAGTCGCTATCGCAATCGTTACGCGCCATGTCCTTTTTACTGCCCCGGCACGCGGCACCATTACGCGAAGCGAGCGGACGAAATTTATCGCCCTTCGACCCAATCCCTCCCGAGGCGCCCGTTTCTATCGGGATCTATCGACGAAAAGCCGCAGGACGCCACCGTTTGGCACGCTCGATCGAATCGATCAGCGAGCAAAACGCCCCCACTGCCGGGAAAACCGCCCATCCGGCCACCGCCATGCTGCCTAATGATGCGAAAAGCGATTCCGCCTGACGCCTCCCTCTGGTTTTGGGGTGGAAAAGCGAAGAGCCGGGAAATCGCAAACGAACGGCCATGTTTTTTTTGGGAGGGAGGCGAGAGAAAAGTAAAGTAAAATATAAATCGGACCACAAAACGGGCACCGGTGGTTGACGTTTCGGCGCGGTACGCGGTTCTTTCGAGCGCCATTTTATTCGAGACTGCCATTTTTTGTTTCCTTTTTTTTAGGTACACAATCCAGCGTGCTGGCAGGATCCAGCTCGCGAGCCCACATTGACGGTTACGACGATTTTTATACCACACATATAGATATATATATATATTCCATTTTATTATTGCGCCTCCTCCCACGCTCTGGCATCCGCCATTGCTGTCAGGATAGTTGCGCTGCGTCCCATTAGCGACGCTCGTTGCGCTCCCGATCGGCGATTTTATTGAACGCCAACCGTTTATCCACCACATCGGGATTGTTCCCGAGGCGAGCGATGATTCCATTCCGTTGCAAACGGCTCTATCGCGTGACAATCGTTTAACGACGAAGACCTCGCACAACGCTCGGTGGTCTCCAGGATCTTGTGTCGTTAGAAAAATTCCAAGAAAATGACTGGAACCACAAAATTCTTTAGCAAAGTGCGTCACAGTGAGCGAGTATTAGATGGAAGCTGCACTAGCGATTTATAAGCACAGCAAGCTCTGTGTCGTAAGACATTCGGGATGCACTTGACAGATGTCAAAGGTTGCATCGAACTTGACATACATTTGGAACTCCGAGAGCTGCCTGAGCAGGTCTGATCTCATTGAACATTTAAAATTAAACTGTGCTCTCCCATGGTGTTGCAGATGGTTCGTACTATTTTAGGTGAGTTTGCTTTTTAAGGACCTGAAATGGATGATAAGCATTGTTTTATGGTATTGGTGATGACCTCATTTCCTCTGCCAATGTTCCCGACATTGAACCCGTCCATCAACGAGGACCACTTCGTCGACAACGTATCTCCGTGTGGAAGTACAACCGTTTGACAGGTACCAAGCAGACTGCCTGATTCTATCAAGCCCCAAATCCCGCAACCTGCGACGTCACGACGCGTCCACTAACACTTACCCTCAATCCATTTGTGAAACAGTTTGCCAAATGTAGCCGTCTGGTAGAATCTAGCCATTTTGCGGTCGTGGCAGCGGCAGCAGCAGCAGTTGGTTCACGCTCGCCGTACTCGCCCCGTAAGCCATTCAAGCGGGTCTAACAACGACGGCGGTAGCAGCGGTAGCAAAGAGCGGGCGACAGGCGCACACAAACGCACACACACTCACAAACACTGGGAGTACTCACGGCAGATGACAGCAGGCGTTCGAAAGGGGGGCCTACACTCGTGCGGATCTGATCGAATCTGCACGAAACCGCTGACGAAACGGAACGGCAGCACTTTTCAACCAGCCTGTGCGATTCGCGCGGCTTCTAGTTCCGGGTGAGCCGCTGTTCCGTCTGCACACCGGGGCCGGCACTCACACTCGTTTGAGCTGCCCTTGCCCTTCGGTGGAAACCAATGGTTACAGGGGGAAGATGCACTTTGGCTGACGTTGACACTTCCGGTGCGACGCCGTCCTTTTCTCCTTTTTTTGGGGGACGTGCAAAATGTCACTGATCGAAGCGCCAACACATGCACGCACACACACACACACACACACACTCACACCGGCACTGACACTGAGTTTGCTCTTTTCTTGTTTCGTTTTTAATTTGGTTGCTTTTGGGGTTTTGCTGATTCTTTCTTCTGTTTTGTGGACTACTCTAGTTTTTCACTTCGCCTGCTCACGTACGCTTTCACTTCACTTGTTACAGGTTTTCATGCTGTCTTGAGCATTTTTTATCACTTTTTTTCACACACAACTTTTTTACATTTCCTGCTACTGTCTCACAATCGTTTCGTTTGTTTTACGCTGCGTCAAAGTTTTTCCTTCCGCTTCAATTTCCACTGGCCTTAGAAATGTACCCGCGGTCCTCGTGATGAGCTGTTCATTATGTCTCTACTCGGAGCAGGTTTCGACAGCGGCTGTGAATCGAAAGACACAGTTGACTTACCCACAGACTACCAATTTCTTTCGGACATTGTCCCTTGCCCTTCCAGCACGCGGAAAGATAAAGAAACACCATACCGGACAAGCTGGTGAGGTGTCGTCTGGCAAACACCACACGAACGTGCCCGGGCAGAGTTTTTCGATCACCGCTGACAAACTGTGGGTGCGTGAAAAATTCACACTCTTTCGTCCCTTCGGTGACGTCTCCTTTGAACCGGATGCCCAACAATATCCTGAAACGATAGAAAAAAAGGCAGAGCATGAGAAGAAGAAGAAAACAAATACCTCCGAGGGCGTCAGAATGTGTGAGTATCTTTTTGAATCCGTGCACGGTGAGTTGGATCGGTGCGCCCCCTGGTGGACAAGGGAATTTGAGAACCGCTTCACAACGGTACCAAAGTCCCTGAAGTTTGGTGGAAAACCCAAAAAAAAGGGAGCTCGAACCGACCTTAGGGAGCCTGGGAATTTTAGATCGAGTTTTTTTCCCAGCTTCCATAGCGTGACCTCCTGCGTCAGGCTCAGGGATTTCCGCTTATCGTCGAGGTGTCGAGAAAAACGCGCAAGGGAGCGAATATATATAAAAAAAGTGGCGCGAAATCGAAAACAAAAGCGAAGGAAAACTCGTCGAAGCGGAAAACAAGGTAGCCCATGGTGCGGGCAAGCACATTCCGGGCACGTTCGAGCCACATCCCTGGATCATCCATCACCTCAGCCTCGAACGGTTCCACTGGTAAGTTGGACAATGGCTCTCGAGGTGCCTGCTTGCGGGAGGAAAACAAGGAAGCGTGCACTGTTCGCATACAATATTGCCGGTTCACATTTGCCGTCACAATACCGAGGGCAGTCATTTGCATATGGAACTCTCAGAATAGATCCGCTCTTCAACGCTACTGAGCCTTGCGCCCTTTGGTGACGCCGGTGCCGTTCGGTAACCGACGTTGTTGGTGTCAAGGTCTTTTTCAATGACAGTTGCTGATATTCACCATCAGTTGTGCATACTTTCGAGATCAAGAAAAGCTATAATGTATTTATGATAACGTGAAACAAGCGTAGAAATCGTTTTTCGGAACAATGCACATGCATTCTCGTAAGCCACCAAGCGCCTCCATTTGACAGGTGTCAAGTAACCTGCTCGATTAGTAAGCTAAAGCTTCTATTTTTATCCCTTTCTTGTGTTTCAGCTCTCTGTTTCGCACGTCGCTTGTACCTGTACATAATTTCGCGACCCTTTCAGCTCTCGGAACCGATACGCTTTTCATCGCAAATCAAATTCTCGCCAACTGGAGACGTATTGGACGCAACTCGTTCAGCGACTGACAGCCCAACTGAGCCACTGACAGCATGGTGTCGACATCCAGTAAAGCTTCCCAAATACGGACGGTGTCGATGGCTTTTTGTGCCACCACGGCAACAACGCAATTCCCCACCCTCCCATTCACCATTGACATCTCTGTCATAAGCTTCTAATAATTGAACCCCGGACGAATGAGCGCCGTTTTGCTGTTCGCGAAAAAGTAGCAGCATGTCGGTCTCCGGGGCAGCTGAATTATTCAATGTCACCACGCCACGCGGTCGGCAACTTTGTGTTGCGAATCTGCCTGCCTGCCTGCCTGCCTGTCTGCCCCGTCCTGTAAACTCGAAAAGGAAGAAGGATGAAGCGGGAAGGGGGAAGGGGGAAGGGGGGGGGAGAGTGTTGGGGGTGAGCCAGCGTCATTGACCTGTCACATTCCGTAGGGTAATGTCAAGAGACGAAAAAGAGAGTAAAAAAGAGTACAGATTGTGACAGCTACGAGCAACAGTTTGCTCGTGCCCGACCGGAGCGGTGTTAAGTTTATTTCCTGGCAAAACTTTCCCGGCCATTTCCCCGCGCCCTTTCTGCACCCTTTTCGTGGCCCTCTTCCTGCTGTGACCGAGTGGCGAGAGGCGCTTTTTGACACTTTCCAGTACTGCCGCGAGGACGGGAAATGTGTCCATCCGTCGACTTGGCCCAACCAAGGGACCGGCAGCTTTTCGGTTCGCGCCACCACCCCCCCCCCATCCCCCATCCTCCCTCCCTTATCCTTGTAGTATCCTAAATACCCCTTTGCCTACAGAGAGCGAGCGAACCGAATCGAAACAGGCGAACACGCCGGGAACCAAAAGAAGAACGCAGCGTAAATTATGCGCAGCCTTTTGCGAGACCTTTTCCGTTCTCGCAGGCCCGAACCACGCCGGGAAAGCAGCCATCGGAAAAAGGGCGACCCAGCTGATGCCACTGGTCCGTACCCTGCACGATGACGCTGCGCTCGATCGGAAACCGATTCCAGACCAATTTTTGCCTTCGATTTTACGGGTAGCCCCTTTTTTATGTATTCCTTCACTCCCCCACGGGGCCGTAAGGGCCGGAAGCTGTCGATCCCTTTGGAGACTTTGAGCTCCCAGGGTTTGGTTGGGTGTTTTTTCTTCTTTTTCTGCTACGTTTTCACCGCTCTCGCATCGGTTTTAGAGCAAAGGAGCAAACCCAACATGAAGTTGAAGTCTCGTTCCGTTTCACTTCGATTTTCCCGTACCTTTCACGCTACCCTTTTCGCTCTGGCAATGATTTCGTGTGTGCCATTTCCGCACACACCCATCCACACCCGTTGCTGGGTCGACCCCATCAAACGGAGTCACAAAAATCATGCATATTACAATTTGCAACGGCACTCTCGCGAGCATTCCAGCTTCCTTCCCTAACGGGGTGGATTGGGGGCGAAAAAAATCATCCCTTAGAGGTGGGCGAGCAGGTGCCCCAGGTGCCAGGCCCTTCTCCCTCTCTGAAGGAGCTTTCCCTTCCACAAATCACGGCCCGGAAACCGGAAAAGCGGGTCGAAGTGGGTTTGGAATTTTGGGACAGAAAGGATTGTGCCCTCACGCCAACCATTGACCTTTGCACCATGAGCGTTGGGAGGTGGGTAGACCACCCACCGACTTACCTTCCACCTCATCACGAATGGGCCTCGTGCGAGAAAAGGTGGGATTATATGCAAATACATTTGCCAACGGAAATGCGAGCTTTTCGTTGGGCGAGCAGCGATTGGTGTGAGGCCCCAAAGCTAGTACAGCAAAGACAACAAAAAGGTGGAATAAACGGGAGAAAGAAAAATCCCAGCACTACAAACCACCCAGTGGAGGGAAACCTCCTTCTCTGCTTCACCTCCCAACGGGCGTTAGCCCTTGTTGTATTTATTTTATCGCTTCTTACCAAGCGACCAGGGACTTACGCTCACCCGCCGGGAAAATGGGAAGGAAACACTTCCAAAAAGCGTGAGGTTTCCCTGCTTTGACGGCCGCTCTTCCTTCTATAATGAAGGTAAAGGGGAGGGGGAATAGAAGAGGGGAAGAATCCAACCTCTCCTCGTCACCCCTACCCCCCCCTCGTCCCCGTCCCCTTCCGCAAAGGATCGAGCAGCACGAGGACAATGATAAGGGTAATGGTCGCGGCGCAAAAATTATTTGCTGCTTCGTGTTTTTGTTTTCTTTCCCCGCCCACGCTTTTCCTCCTACCACACATACACACACACACCCACCCCTACACCACCAGCTGACCCGGACGGGCATTACATTTCCACCAGCACCATCCCCTCGGATGGGGGCATGTCCTTGTCCCACCAGGATCACTTTTCCTCGGCAAGGCGGATCGGTAACGCTGTAACAATATGTCCTAGAAAATGGACCATCTTGTCCCTTGACCCACACCCCCGCACCCTCCTATGGGCACGCCCACCCACCCTCAAGCCCCGCCACACTTACAGCAGCAGAACGAAGCAAGCGCAACGGAAAAGCACGGATGGGAAGCAAAAAAAAGCAAGATTCATTTCATTCGCTTTTCCACCGGCGGCCGTCCAGGGCTCACCACCGTTTTGCAAAGATAAGGGTCGGATGATTTATTTTCCGTTCGGTTTGTACCTTATCACCTTATCCCCTCGATGCCCGCCCGCAGAGACGGCACAAAATGGTGGATCCATCATGGCGGGCGTGTGCGCGCGCGCGCGTGGCCCTAACGGTATCAATTATCATTAGCCGCAGCCAGTTGAACAGGATTCACGGTTGGAGCGGGATCTGCGGGTGGTTAAAATTGTGCCCTCACTCGGGCCAACCATTTCACAAGGACGACGAGTGAGGCGGGGGCGGTTGAATAGAGAATAAAGACACAGCAGGGAAGAAAGGGAAAAAATACCGTAAAAAAGGAACCAAACAAAGGTCCTTCACTGGTGGAAGGATGGAGAAGGTGTGTGGTGTGGTGTGGGGTGGGGATGGGTTTAAAGGATGGTGAAAAGCAACAACAAAAACATTAACAAACCCTAACCCGTGTGACAGTCTGGCTGAGGCAAAGCGGAAGCCCCCTAGTGCCAGATTCGCACCTGACGGATGTTTTTTTTTATTCCTTCTGCATTTTCCTGCTTAGCCGGAAAGGGACTTGAAGAGTGGAAAAGCACCGACGATAAGCGGAGAGAAAATGAAAACCCCCGGGCTGACAAAAAGCGAACATTTGCCCTGACCGGGATTCGGAATGCGGCGTGGCGTGTCGATCGAAGGTGCCGAAAAGGGACCGGAAGGGGCGTGAGATGGAAGAACCGCCTCACTGTCCCTTTTGCGCTCGGTGTATGTGTGCGTTGGCGAAAGCACGGTGAAGCGTGGAGAAGAAACAATAATTTTCCATTCCATTGCACCGCGTTCGAGGGTGCGTTTGCGAATTTTCCTTTCTCTTTTCTAGCTCCTGCGTTTTTTTTTCTGTGCGCTTTCCCGCGCTAGACTTCGATCAGTGTTCAAAATTTTCCCCGGACGTGCGTTTTTCTTTCTCCTCTTACTTTTTGCGAAGATTGAGTCCCGCCACCTACCTGCCACCAAACCGCCCGTCGCGGGTGACGGCAAACGGTGACGCTCCGAAAGACTACAAAGTCGAACCACGGAAACTGTTTCCATTCGTTGGGTGGAAAACAGAGGGACGAAAAGCGCGTGGTGGGAGGTGCTCAAGGATCTGTCAGCTCTCCCCACGCCCCCACCCACGTCGAAGGGTGGAATTTCTCTATCTATTTCTGAAACTGATTATCGAAAAGCTCGCCACCGTTCTGCCGAACTCGAAGGTAGGATCGTGTCACTGGCAGCTTTTCCAGGAGTTCCACCCACCCACCACAGGGAGGGGATCGAATTTCTGTACCCTCTCGCATTCCACCAACCACCTTCGACATCCCTAGGGAAGGATTTGCGCCTGCCAATGGCAGTCAGCCGCGCTTCATTCGGTGAACCGCCACCACCATCGAGAATAACCAAGACACAATTAAGCGGCGAAAGCAAACCAACCAATCCATGCCACCCACCCGCGGGTCCTTGCCATTCCACCCTGGTTTAGGGCATGGCCCGGAAAAGCTAGCGCCACCTCTTCAAACTCACCGCTGTTCGCGGTTTTCCCCGTACGCGAGGGTAGCGCGAATATTCCAAACCAATCGCCAAAATTAAGAAGCGCCCACAAATGGGATGGAGGTGTGGGAAAACTCGTTTGCGTAGGGGAAGTGGGGGTTGCGTGTAAGGTGAAGGTGTGTGGGGGGGGGGGGGGGTTGGTTGCGGGAACATGCCACAGCGAGCCGCCGGTGGCAAGATTCGAATAAATCCACGCCACCCACGAGCTTTTCCATCCGGGGGTTGGGAAAAACGTGCGCGAAAGGAGCAAATATGTACATTTGTAGCTCAAATGAGAATAAAGTAACGCATATGCACAGCTCCACCGGCGGATTCAAGGAGTGAGAGGGTTGGAAAAAGAGGTATGCAAAGGAAGGGGGCACGAGCGACGAGCTGAACGAAAAAGGGTGCGAAAGAGGGGTGAGTTTGCTGCGAAACTTCGAACCCAAATTTCGCGTTCGCTTTTGTTAGCAATGTTTGATTTTGTACTTTGCAGTGCCTTTGATCACGACGCGTTTGATTTCTTCGTTGCTTTTTTTTTTAATATCATTTTGCTGTCTGTTCATACTTTAATTAACAACTCTTTTATTTGTGGCTCGCGATTGCTTTTTGGGTTATTTTTACGGCTCGCTTCATTGCACGCTACACGAAACGCGCGCTTGATGCCGCTCGAGCGCTTGTTCCTTCCTTTTGTTTGGTCTTTTTCGCTCGTGTTTATCGACTTTTTGAGTCTGTCAGTTTTTACTCATTTCATTGTTTTATTGCGGTGTTTTTTAAACGACTCGTTGCTCGTGTCAGTTTGCCAACTTTTTGCACTTCAAGCGCCTCGTTTCGATTCATTTCTATTGCGTTCTGTATGTTTTTCCATTTTGTTTTCCTTTTTTTTGTGTCATTTGAGCCTTCTTGGAGAGTGAATTATTTCCCATTCTCCTGTTCACTGTCTTGCTGTAAGGGTGGTTGGTGGTGTGATTTTTGGAATTTCACACCACCGTGAGCATTCTGGCAGCGCTTTCCCGGCATTTCCCGGTACGCACTCCGCAGGCGGTGTTTACGTTTACGCTAGATCTTTTCCCAATCATAATTTTCCACACCCCCACCCAGTGCGAGCAAACAACTGTCGCAGATAAAACAGCCGGCTCTCGGCTCGAAACGGCGGTTAGTTTGCTGCGCCTCGCGGTGAAAACTCTTTCCGCGTGCGTTTGGCCGAGCGCGGTTTTGTCCCGCTCCAAAACGAAGCCGAGCGGGCAGAAAAAAAAGAGAAAGCACAACAGCGGGTAAGAAAAACCACGCCAGCCGACAACCTTAGCGGGCCGACAACGGCGAAAACCACACGGATAATCCGCAACGCGTGAAGCGGCACGCCGAATAATCGGAACCGGCCGGCCCGAAGCTCCGGGATTGCGGATTTTCTCGGCTAAAATAAACATTGATCGATGCGGCCGGGCCCTTCGGCGGGCCCAGGACCTGCCGTGACAGCAGTTTCGAGCGGGCTTCCCCCACCCACCAGCCCGCCCACAAACGCCCGCCGCAACACAATGTACGCACCGGTGCTGACGCAAACGATTTTGAAGAAAAGCTCCTCGCCGTTATCGCGGTCTTGTGATGGGTGAGGGATGCGGCCTGTTTGCCGAGGAACCCGTGGGTGGGAGATAAATTTGTCGTTTGCCTGTTTGGGCTCTCCCACTCCCTCTCCCACACCCTATCTCTCTCTCTCTCTCTCTTTCGCTCACTCCTTGTCGCGTCCCAGCTCAGGTCGGCTCGCGTAAGGAAAAGCATGAAGATTGTTGGGAAATTAAGTTGATGAATCGCGATATAAACACGATGCGAAGACACGCCAACAGGGTGCATGGGTGAGGGAGGGTGAGAGAGAAGTTGGAGGACTGGATAAGGATTTTTCTAAATTGGTTCCCCCCTCCCACTCCTACCCCGTCATTCCACATCCAGCTTCCTTGCCAGCACATCCTCCGACAGGTTTGCTTGCCGTGGTCGTATTATTTCATGTCAATCTTCGAACAATTTTTTTTCTACTTTCCTTACACCATCCACCCTTCTCCCATCCCCTTCCTTCCCCCTTACGCCAAGGGCTTTGGTACAGTGAACACGCTCCTCTCTGCGATGGCGTGTTGTTCCCGTGTTTTTTATCTTCCCTTTTTGCTCGTCTATTATTTGCAAGACACGATGCGTATGTTGATTGATTTTCACTTGAAATCCCTCCCTTGCCCTCCCTCCTCTCGTGGTTCCTACGTCTCTTTCAGCCCCCCCCCTCCCCCCATCCCCCCCTAACCGACCCCATTCATGGCGCCTACTTTGATTTAGCGAAGTTATCTCGCGTTGGCTTCGTTTCGACGCAACGCCAGCAAATGGAGCTTCTGAGGAAACCGGTAGGATGGTTGGTGGGGTGGTGGAGCCGCAGGAAAGCAAAAACAGAATTTTCCTAACTTTGCAAAACTACTCCCTCCAGCAGCACCCCTTTACTGGTAGCGCTTCTTTTTCACAGCATTTTTGCTTTTTTTGCCTTTGTTTGCGATTTCCTGGTGAAGGATTGGGAAGAAACTTTTTCCAGGAGTTCCCCTCCGCCTCGCTTCTCCTCACTGCCAGCCTTCATTGTGCGAAGGAAACTCTTCGGGATGGTTCCGCTTTTTTCCAGCGAGATAGCGGCCATCGGCCGAAGAAACGCTGCTAATGAAGCAATACGTCACGGTGCGGCCAGCTGTCATAATTCTCCGTCCATTTCCGTCCAAATCAAGCGGACGCCATTGTGCCCGGAACGAACTGTAAACCGGCTAACCGTTGGACCGTGGCGCCGAGGTAATTGGACCGTTTTTGGTCCAGATACTACCAGCGCTGACGAAGTGGCTGAGTGTGGCGCAGGTTTTGACAGTTAGCCTAGCCGTGTTTGTTTACGTGCCGTGATGCTGAAGCCCCAATCCTGCACCCGGAACGTGGTCGTTCCCGGAAATTGCTTCCGGAACATGTACCATCAGGCTGGCGGGATCTGTGCGCACGACAAGGGCATGGAACGAGCTGCACGCAGAAAAAGAGAGATTGGTAAACAAGCTAAGCTAAATGTCAAAACCAAATCCACAGTGACAACACCGTGAGCGTCTATTAGGATTACTATTAGGATGCCTCGAGGATGCGCTCGCAGGATTTTCTTCCCGCTTTCCTGACGGCGGAAGTTTTCCTTCGAGCAAAATCGTCCTCGAAACGTGGTGCTATTTTTGGAACCACCTTGCTTCCCTTAGACAGAGGTTAAGGCGGGAGGGAGGGTTTCGTCACGATTTAATTCGACAATTGAATAATGGCAACTGCTTGCCGACTTATTGAGTTATCCGTCATAAGGCAAGGCGAACACCCGCGTTCCATTTCTACCACCTGGGCAGGACGACGTTGGTAGCAGCTTGCGGGGATTTCGAAGTAATTTTATTCATTCTTCTCCCTCCAGCCCCACTTGCACCCTCTCTTTCTCTTTCTCTTTTTAGCTCTCTGCCTTATGGCATAAGCAGCCCAACGCCACAGTTCCGCGTGATCGATATCGTAGGACACAATCTCGTCGTTCGTGTTTCGCTCCATCAAAAGCATTCTGCGCCATTCTTCCACCGATTGAAAAGCTGCGTCCCAAAAGTTCGTCTTCCCGGCTGAAGCATTCCATTCCCGGCTACCTTCCCGGGGTTTCCAATTTTTTTTTTTGCTCTTCCCTTTCCTTTTTGATCCTTTTTTTTCTCTCGCTCCCCAACAAACTTCTTTGGCCTGCGCATCCTACCCCATTAGAACTAATTACGAACAACGGGCCGTGGGATGCGGGCTGGCTAGAAAAGGAGTCCTCTTCTACCATGACCTCACCTGGCTCGTTCACCAGGTCGTCTCAAGACGTTCCCCGGCCCCAGTTTGCTAATTACATCCCGCCCTACGCGGCCATTCCGGGCTCCCCGGGGAGTGGTTGGGATTTTTGCTCCGTTCTCGGGAGCAAATGAGCCGAAGGAAAGCAGAACCGTGCTAGGACCATGTTTATCGATACATGCCCATATGTGTGTATGTGTTAGAGAGAGAGAGAGAGAGAGAGAGAGAAAGCGCTAAGGAACGGATAATTGAATATCATTCCGTCGGTGTTCCTTGGCGGCACTCGGAGTGAGGGGGATAATAAATGAGTAATCAATTACCTTTTTCGGCCATATATTACCGAAGCTGCCACAACCGACGACAGGCGAATGATCTAGCCCTTCTGAGTGGGGTGAGCGGGGTAAAGGGACGAGGAGAAGGGTGGAGAAGGGAGGCACCGAACGCTCACGGTTCTCATCGCATCGCATTAACCCCGGGGAAAACCATGCGTCGTGCGGGAAAATCGCGCACCATTTTCCTGCCTCCAAAACGACCGAGAGCGGGCAAAAGAGCAAGCAAGAGAGATGGGAACGCGTGGGGGCATGGAATCCAATCCGTTTATGATAATGCAGCGAATTTGCGGCACCCAGGCCACGAGTGGGATGTGAACTGCATAAAACATAACATCTGCGAATGTCTTGCGCATGAGTGTAGATGCACGAACGGCGCAGGCATTTCGTCAGCGTCGGCTTTCGGACGGCTCGGTGTGTTGGAAAATCACAATTTTCCTGCCCCGTTCACTCCCGATGAGGGTGGCCAGCTAGATTTCGCACATTAGACGCAACAGCAGACGCTCGGGTTGCTCCACTTCTCGCGCACGATAGTCGCTGGCCTTCTGGTGTTTGGTTCGCTCGGTTCGGCTGAGAGAAGCAGCACGGTTTCGCTTCGATAAGAGGATTGATTTATGTTAATGCAATACATTCGGCCCACCCCAAAGTCATTGTGGAGGAAAGGGATGGTGGAAGGGGGGGAGGAGGGGGGGGGGGAGTTGGGGAGGAACTCTCGTCCATCGTACGACGTCGTGGAGCACCTCGAAACCCACCCGTTTGCGCTTTGTCATCCGGTCAAACGGTGACGATGACGTGGCCGTGAGAGGAAGAGAAGGACGAGGGACGAGGATGGAAAAAAGAAGATGAAAACCTCGAAGGGTGAGTGGGGAAGGGAGTGGTGTTAGACGAAAACAGGCCCCCACACTGGCGCAACAATCAATGTGGCGAAATTATAAAGCACAAATCGCGGGTTCGATCTCGCGCCGTTTGAGCTTCAATCGTCCGCTTCTGTCCCTCCTCAACCTGGAGGTTGGGTTTGTGGAGGTGGCAGGGGGGTAGGGGGGATTCCAAAAAAAAAACAACAACAACAACCACTAACCAACAGAGCCGTCAACATCGACGGTGGGGCAACGCGGAGCAGCCGTCAGCGTCATCATCATAATCATTATCACCGTTGGTGCGATCCGATCCGATGCGATCGATCGAGCGGCCTGTCATGAGGTTGTCCCTCGCACCCTCTCACTACCCCCCCCCCCGACCCCTACCCCTCTCCCAACCCCTTTCCCCCTGACACCAAGCAACCTCCCTCACCCCCTTTTCTGGCGTTCTTCTTGGTTCGCGAGCGTGCCGTCTTAATTAACACACGCATCCCGACTCGAATGCTCGCACCGGGTGACTCGGACATTCTTTTGTTTCGCTCTGCTTCCGACGTGTGTATGTGTGCTTGTGAGTTAGCATGTGTGCGTGCATGTATGTAGTGTAGTTAAGGCTTTTTTTAGACGCATCTAGCTCGTAGGCTGCCGAAAATTCACCGTCTTCCACAGAGTATGTCTTAATTCCACTCTGTCTCTCTTTGTCTTCTCTTTCTATCTCGCTGTATTTCACTTGCTGGCTCTCTTTTTTTATCGAACATGCCCTTGTCTTGTTGTATTATTTCCTTTCCAACCCCCCCAACGAAGGATCCCGAGTCGCCACCGATTATTACTATTATTAGCGAAGGCATTTCTCACTCCCTCTTGGGCTAGTGAGCTTTTTTTTTACAAACTGTTCTTTATCGTTGCGCTTAAGTCTTCGTTCGAGTTCACCTCCACGAGCTGTGGAGTCCTTTGGTAGCTGATCCGCTATTCGATCGGAGCCCACAAGCAAGAATCGCGAGATCGATTATGATGCTCCCAAAATCTACAGGCCATTCTGAAATGGCTTACCGACAAGCGAACAATAAACGATCACCGATAATGCACTGAATTTTAGTAAACTGTCAAATGATTTTAACACGTTCATAGAAAAATTTGTTTGTTCTAGCTCATGTAGTTTGATGTGCCCGAAATAGCTTTATTGCCTACTGCGTCTTGGTGGGAAAATCCGCTCGCTGCATCAAGCTGCATGGTGTTTCAGTTGTTTTTCTTCAAAATTTCCTCAAGTGCCCGATGATTCAAAACCTAACGGTCGATCTACGTGTGCTTTCAGGCAAAGGAAAAATAAATAAACACTTTTTTCATTTCGCCCATGACATTGCCAGCAGTTTAATCATTGAAATACAATTGGAGAATTTTTAGAAATTTGTCCACCATCGGCCAAGCGTCCAGCCGTATTTTCATTCACGGTCCACGCATCCCGATTTAACACCTTACAGCGGCAAAACACGATCTCGTGTGGTTGAATTTTCCAAGGACACAGTGAACTTATATTAAATCATTGCAAGCTGCATAGAGTGTTCTCGTGGAAAATGTCTACAAATAAATGATGATTCATGCAAAACCTAAGAACACGCGTTCAATCTACGTGTGGTTTTAAACAAAGATCGCACGCTTTTACCAGCTTCCCAGTGTTTGTCTTTGATATACGATATGGAGTGTTGTTTCGATATTTGTCCACCAACTTTTATTACCGCATGAATTCTAACTCATGCAGTTCAAGTCTCCCGAAATAGCTCCGATTGCCAACCACGTCCAGCCGAAATGACGGTCGCGACCAACGCAAACCATTTGAACACCGTAAGTACGGCGCCAGTAACTCGATCACGTGCGTTTGCATTTTGCAAGAACCCCGTGCAGCAGCGGCAAGCACCACATGTGACGTGTTCCCACAGCAAGGGTTGATGTGCCGTTCTGTGCGAAAACTTCCGGCTGTATTTGACGACTTGACAGGTCGTGCAACTGCGAGGACTACAAGACTTACCGGTGGCGCCACATGAACGAAACCAAACCGCTAGATCCCGCTCGGCGACAGATGGTTTAACGCGACAAACAATAAATTTCGCCGCTTCAAGACACCGGGAAACGGAAACAACTTCACACGTTATTTGTCAGCTAGAGGCGTGCACGAGGAAACACAATTTTGAGAGCATTGTTCGATGGCGGGAGTCGTTAAGCTAGTGACACGGGACGTTGTGAGCGCTCCAGTTAAACGGCCGGTGTCAAAAAATCCCAAAATTCGACGCAACACCCGCGCCATTATGCATGAATTTCGCAATCGAGTGGTTAGCAACATAAAAATCAATCACTACGCAGTCTTTATTCCACGGGAAATTAATTTGCCTAAGTGCGGCTGAGCAGGCGCTATAACCTCCGTAGCGTACCTGTTCCAGAGCGACTCTTAAGGCCTTGATCGTGTACTAGTGTGTGCACCGACCGATCCCAGGGTAGCTGAAGCTCGAATCTCGCTCTCACGCAAAGTGCGACGAATTGTGGCATGATTCACTCGTCATCGTGAACACCGGACATTGTACAAACCTCAATCCCAGGACCTAACGTGGATGATAACGAAACGAAGCAAAAAAGCAACCGCAAACCTTAATAGCCGCAAGAAACAACGATGACGACGACAACGACGACGACGAGGACGGGATCGATTCCCGCATCACGCCACCAGCACCTTACCAACCACTGGAGCAGCTCGGAATAAGGCGTCAGAGCTGGGAGAGTCGGAAAAGAGTGAGTTCTAAATCATGCGGCTGAATTTGCGTCTGACCGGCTGTGCGCGTACGCCTTCTCGCGAGTACCTACTCCACGCGTCGGTGGCTGGTTGGAAGCAAGGTTTGAAATTACTTGCGTTGCCTCCATCGCTTCGTTCCAGCCCCGAAACCAACCCTTCAACATCGCGAAGTCGCGCACCCTCGCTGAACACGCGTTCCGCTAGTACAGAGGAGACGCCAACGCGCCACCTTACTCAAGGTCTCCGTCGAGAGTCAGCACGTCGAGGTCGCTAGCCAACGGGTTCGGCCCTAAGCTGGCGAGTCCCGATCGATAAGCCGCCCCAGCTCGCGGTGTAAGGGATCCTGCGAATGGTGGGACAAGCGAAATGTCGCACTACTGGCGCCGGAACATCGCCCAAACCTGGTCGAAGCAGTTGCTACACTCGGCCGGGTGAAAGCCACCCGTGTCGTAATGCGTAGAATTGATTACGACAGCCAGAAAGGCTGCGGAGCAATTGAATGTTCTCTAACGGGCCAAGTTGGCGGAAAGACCTGAAATGTCAAGCAACTTTTTTTATGGACGCGAGTCCATGAAGCCAAAGTACACCGTGCTCCATAAAGAGCGCAATAGAAGCGACTCGGGGGCAGTTGTTACGAGCGAGAAGCTGATTTTTTTTTTGCAACATGTTTTGGCACATAAACATGTGCTTGTCGTCACTCCGTGCGAGTGCTCTGACAAAATGACTTCCTGAGCAGGCTAATTAGCAGACTCCGTTCAGGGGAACAGCCAACCGTTCGGGCAGCGAGACTTTCCGATCGATCTGGTCCTCCTCAGTCGCTGTCTGTCAAAACCTTTCCTCGGCAATCGATCTATAAACATTTCACCGACGTATCGCTTGAAAAGTGCCGCTCAAAGCCGGCCCTTACGCGAGACATACGAACCGATAAGCGACCCTACCAACCGGGAGGATGGCAGCAACATCGAGACGTCACTTCAAAACGGCTCAAAGCTGAAGCTCGACAAACGACGTGGAAGAAATCCGTCTCGAATCGGCTCACAAAACCCTGCCAGCATCTGCTACTGCTGCTTGCTCCCACACTACTTCCACTGATACCACCTTTGACAGCATCCGCTCTCCATCTCTCTCTCTCTCTCTCTCTCTCTCACTCTCTCTCTGTATATCTCCGAGAGACATTGCTCTTGATGCGGTTGCGAGACTACGTTCAAGTTGTGATCAATTCACACGCTAAGCCGCGTCTCGGTGCTCGGGCAAATCGAACCGAAAGTGCCGCCTATACCTTCCACCCTCGTAGGTGGTGTTACATCTAATCCTCACCGGTTTCCCGCATTTCCCACAGACCCTCTTCCCCACTAAACCCCTGCCCAACGACCCGCTGCATGGAGTCGCGCGGCCGGATTTGCCTCGATGACTTTATTCGGAATCGAAAGTCGCCCTCCAACGCCATCGTCACACTCCGGCCTGACCTCGTCTCGTATGCGCGCGTTAAGCCATGCTCGAGTTGATGTTTTTATTTCGTCACCACCAGCACCTCCACTAGCATCTCAGGTCCAGAACATTGCGCCCCCGGGCCGGCAAACCCGCCGGCAACAACCGTTTTTGGGACGCGTCAGAAGACATGCTGGACGTGTCAAGCGACCGCAGGCCGCGGACTTCGCGGACCGAAAAACCTTTTAAGGTGGGTATGTTTAGATTGGGGCCGAATTTCAGTGCACCCTTCCGCGGCTTTGGAGGAGAAATTGTGCGCCATGAAACGCTCCACCGAAACGTGCACAACTTCGATCGACCGGCTGAAGGTTAGGTGGCGTGGGTTAAATTTGCCACCCAGCACGCGGCCGTGCCAAGTGCTACACCGTTTGCGACACGCTTCATTATCGTTGCCCTTTGCGGTGGTCAGGAAACGGCCGTAATCCCCCGAAAGGAAGCGTACGGAACATCGCGTGAGTCACAGCACAGCTCTCGTGCGATCGGAATCACGGTGAAACACGCACCCACGCCGGTGGAGATTAAGCAATTTGTACACCGGTTTTGGGTGGAGAGATTGAGTAATCTACGTGTGCCGCCATTTTGGTGCGCGGTTTTGACAGATGGCGAGGGCTCCAACATCCTTTATTTACATTTGCTCGTCTTGGCTGCTCGCTGCTCGAAAGAGAGCGTCGTGAGTAGGCTAATTTTCGAGGCTTAACTACGCTACAGTTGACTGAAGCGTTAACAAAAATCTGTCAGAGGTCTCTCCTCACCCCATCTGTCATGCATCGAGGGGGGGCGGCTTGGCTTATCTTGACATCATAGGTTTACAAACCTTTGCATGAGTAGTGTGAGTGATTGCAGCACACATCTTATCAATCAAATTTTGCGCTCTCAAATTCCTAGTGCGCCATGGGATTCGAACTCTTGACCACCCGCGAGTGAGCAGGCAAGAGACGAACAGCTCCAAATTCAACCTTACAATGTTGCCGCTTTGACAGTGATCACCTGGCGATCAATCGTAGAACAGTGAAGGTTTACAGGTATGGAAAAAACCACTGCCACTATGACAGGGCAAACAAAAACAAACAAAAGCAAACAGCAGAAAAATACGAGCAAGCTCAACCGCAAGCTCAAGCAACACTTTGTTGCGCCTTGCCATTTAGCCACTCGTTTCGTCGGTTTCCAACCAGCTGGCTAGGAATATAGGAAGGCTGCCACGCTTTCGTTGCCGGAAGGGCAGGCCCTTTTCCAACCGCAACTCATCCCTAGAACGGATCCCGTAGCCCTCTCGGAGACAGTGCGTTTGATCCGGCTTGGTCCAACCGCGAACGATCATATGCACCCTTTCCCTTGGGGGTTCTACGTGCACACCCTTCAAGTACAACCCTCTCATTGTGCTCATTTCCCTACCCTAAATGCGCTCTTCGCTGATCGAAGTGAACTGAGCCGAACGAAATGTTCCGAGGGAGCTTGGTCTGGTGGAAGAAAACCTGCCAAAGTTACATCGACCACTCGTCACCTTTACAGCCTTCCCACTCCTCTCCCCTCCCCCTCCATCCCCCCCTTCCCCCCCCCTCACCGTTCCGTCACATCAGCGGCTGTCTCGACGCTTTTCAGGGTGCGGAGGGTTCGAGAACCGCGCTGGAGCAGATGATCGCAGCCGAGACAGCTTAATTGATGGTGTCATGTTTCGGATCGTTATGAAAACCTATCTCGGGCGCCCTCACCCCTCCCTCTACCCCATTTTCCCTTTCCCGCTCTTCCACCCGATTTGCGCCCGTGGCAGGCTAATTAACTTTCCCCGCCTTGCGGCCCTTCGTACAGCCCTTCGGTTGCCTGGTTCGGTTCCAGTAGGGCAGGTTGACGATGTTGCGTCCTTTGCCCCTATGGTACGTAGGAGAGGGTGAAGAGGGTGGTAAGGTAAATGGGTGGGGATGGTAAAGGGACGTACGGAGCTGCCATTTTTTTTCTCCTGCTCCCACCCGAACGAGGTGACAACCAGGCGCGAACACGTACGGCTTATCCAATGTTCGATCGCGAGAAATTTGATTTCATATTCCACCCCCCCCCCCCCCCCAATCATCCCTTCCTTCCCCATTGCGTGGGTGATCCATGGAACAACCAAATTGTTTCCGAACGGAGCGAAAATTTCCCTCAACCATGCACGATTGTGGAACGGGTGGATGAGGAGCTAATTTTCACCTCACACACACACACAACCACCCACACACACACACACACACGCTGACTCGTGCCGCATGGTTTCGGGTTTCCCAGTGGGTGGTTTGGGGTGGACCTGGAGCGTAAAGAAATAAAACTCTCACTCACTCGTCCTTGCGACAGAAGGTGGAGGCGCGTGCTTCTGACAGTTGACGCCGAGTGATGGCGAGAGGTGAGTGGGTGGAAATAATAATAACGACGCTGGTTTTGCGGTGCTACTCCCTCTCGGACGGGTAGGGGAAAATTTTGCGCCACAGCCAAATAAACCCGCCTGGAAAAATCTTGCTGCGCGACAAATGCCAGGTGCCGAAAGGGAAAAGCCGTCGGTGAAGGAAAAGAAAACACTCCGCACCTGGGGTGGAAAACGCGAGCACAAACTTCTAGTGCGGATTTTCGTCCCAAAAATCATCCCCCCCCCCTTCCTTCCTCTCTTTTCCCCACCACCCTTTCCCTTGCCACGTTGCGGAGATGTCGAATCGGGACGAAACTTTGCTGCGCTCTAATCGCTTCGTACGAAACCGTCGGTTTTCGGTGGCGTTTTCCGCTCCGTGTGTCACCTTTTTAGATTATTAACTTCTCGCCAAGGCCCCTCTCGCTTCCTTTGCAATCCATCCCCACCCTCTTCACATGCGCTTGAAGAAGCAAACAAATAAAAATGTGTTTAAGCTTTTATTTCCGTTTCTTTTTCACACGCCGGCTGACGGGACCCTTTTATTTTCCTTTTTTTGTTTCTTTCTCCCTTTAAACACTCTTCAGTTCTCATTACAGGAGCGGGAAATAAATTGCATCGTTGCCTATCCTACCGAGGTCAGGATGCGTGTTACTGAGCGAAGCTGCTGCTGACCGTAAATCGACCATGACTGATTCCGGGAGGATGACATTTAACCGCCAGCTTGGAATTTATATTCTTCACGGATCCCGGATCTCAACCAATCAACTTTGGACCGCAATCAGAGTCATGTTCTAACGAAAATTGCACTCAACAACTACCACGAGAACACAAGATCCTTTGTGTGAGGATGCACAATGACTCATTTGAGGTTTACGATCGTATCCAGGCGCGACGAAAGAGCGAAAAATTCTCTCAATCCCTGCCACGAAGACACAGGATCCTTTGTGCGAGGATGCGCAATGACTCACTCGAGGTTTATGATCACATTCTGTCACGTCGAAAGCGCAAAGACACAGGATCTTGTGTAAGGATGCACAACGATTCACTCGAAGTTTATGATCACATCCGAACGTATTGAAAGAGGAATCGTAAAACCCCGCAAGCGAGTTGAGCGCCATCTGGTCAGATGCAATTGCAGTTAACGAGAGCTGTCCGGAAGTGCAGCAAGTTTATAGCCATCATCTCACGCTCTTTTTTTGTGTTTTAATTTCATCCAAGGACGAACACAGTATAAGGAGGTGAAATTACAGAGAGATGAGGCTATTCAAACCATATTTTCTAGATTGATCTGTCACGCTCGGGATACCAAATCATTTCTGACCATCATCCTGTCAATCCCTGGCAGGACTTCCGGCTGCTGCACATGCCACCTCCAGCGACACGACATAGCCAAATGACGCTTCGACGAATCCTTAGATTAGTAGGTGGCTACAGAATGCTCGCATAAAAAGAGCTGTCAAACGTGTGACAAGCATCGAAGCGTATCTTTGCGAATTCTTGCGACACTGCCTCGGTCGGAGCGGTCAGAAGACAATTGGATTAAGAGCCATTGCTTCAATTTCGCTGTAAAAAGCGCCCGGTTCCACGTCAGGTACTTTTGATTAAACGTAACAAGGCGCAATACAAAAAGAGCTCGCTAGCAAATGAACGTAAAACGTCATCAACAAACGTCTCAACGAAGCGTAGAAAACGTACGCATTGCGTCTCGAAAGTCCCGTATCTTCGTCACATTATTACACAACTCCGGTGTTTTAATATGTTACAATACGGACGTGGAGAATGATGTAATCAAAGCATTTTCGCTCTTGCAATGACTGGACTTAAAATCCGTAAATCGGTGCAGACATTTACAAACGCGTTTCATATTTCCCTTAGGGGTTTGGGTCGCTTAGACAAGCTCGTTTGCTAGTGTGCTTATCGCAATTCACTGAATATACCATCCGGTGCGTAATGAACCTCATCAGCCTCATCAAAGCTCATCGATGACAGCCAGAGCGGTTGAGCAAAAACGAAAATATTACGCTGTCAGAATGTTCAACCTGGCGGGCCCGTCAGAATTGCTCCAGATGCTTGCCTTTCGTAAACTCCCTCATCGTCCTTTCGTCCTTTTGCTCGTTTCGCTCCCACGAGCGCCTTGTCGAGTAATTATGGAGGCACATTTCGATGGCCACCCGGCCGGAAGCAGCTCCGGCAATCGAGCTTGCGGGCGGTCCGATGGAGGCGCCTTATCTCTTATCGCGCCATATTACAAGCCCACCCCCAGCTTGGGCCCATTCCGAGACGAAAAGACGCTATATAGTATATACATTTATTTATCACACCCTCACCAGAACCCAGCCAGAACGCGCCGGACATTACGGGAGGATTTTTTTTATTATTATTTTCCCCACCACGCGCGTGGGTGGACACGATAATAAAAAGGCAATAACACTGCCTTCCGTTGCGACGAGCCCGCGGAATGTGCGGAATGCCACCCGCGGTGGCCGTGGAAATGGAAATGAAAAGTGAAAATACCCAACCACCGCGCCACAAAAGGGGGAACGGGACAATAAATTAGCCCTTCAAGCTGCGGCTCGGAAAATGGAGAGAAAAATAAACCACAAAATTACGCTTCCTCTCGCTAAGGGCTCGAACCACCCCGAAGAGGGGTTGGGGTGAGACTTGATAACAAAAAAAAAAACAAAGCACCCACTCCCTCTTCGAGGTGGACCTTCTCCACGCGGGTGGCCAAGGATGGCGTTCATGCAAAACTGATGGAATTATCCGCAGCATTCCCGGTGCATGCCGACGGGGCGTAACTTCCGGTTTCGCTTGAATCGCTACCCGTACTCTTCATGCGACCCTTCGCCCGGCTTTTTAGTGCCAATAAACTTGCCACTCACCGGCGCGCAACTTTCCCTCTTTTCACCTGGTTTTGCGAGATCATGATGGGGAAATTAATTTCTCAGTTTATTGAAAGAAAAATGGTGCCTGGGCTTATAGGGGCCCTGCAGGAAGAACAAGTAGGGAGGGGTAAAGGGAAGACGTATAAAAATAACCTCGCATCTTCTCGCGCCTCGCGGTGGGTTTTTCCTTCTGCGTGGTGCAAAAACTTTCATACAACAATTCACTTTTATCGGCTTCCAGTTTGAAGATTGATGGCCTCTGCTCGTAATGGTTTCGGTCGTTTTGCTCGCCAGGACGAAGGTATGGAGATGGAAGAACATTGGAAGACGTGTGGCTGTATGCTCCTAACCACCCCCACCTTCCCCTCTTCCACTGTCTCACTTCTTTGTTTGCGCGAGTAATATAAGCTACTTAAAGGATGTGGCCTAGGCCGCCGGTTGACCGGCTCGGGGTGGAGAAAAAGTCCCAAGCTAAGCCGAGGAAAAGTTTCGGTTTTCCCCCAGCTAGGGTGATGACAGGTGACGATTTTAAGCGTAAAAATAAAAACACATCTAAACGTTTCTTTCGAACCATCTGCCTAGGTGTAGATTACATTCCATGAAAACATCTCTCGGTCGTAAGTTCTTGACGACTTCAGGACATCAGTTAGTTGTCATTATTGGCCCGGGAAATAAATTGCATCGTTGCCTATCCGACCGAGGTCAGGATGCGTGTTACTGAGCGAAGCTGCTGCTGACCGTAAATCGACCATGACTGATTCCGGGAGGATGACATTTAACCGCCAGCTTGGAATTTATATTCTTCACGGATCCCGGATCTCAACCAATCAACTTTGGACCGCAATCAGAGTCATGTTCTAACGAAAATTGCACTCAACAACTACCACGAGAACACAAGATCCCTTGTGTGAGGATGCACAATGACTCATTTGAGGTTTACGATCGAATCCAGGCGCGACGCAAGAGCGAAAAATTCTCTCAATCCCTACCACGAAGACACAGGATCCTTTGTGCGAGGATGCGCAATGACTCACTCGAGGTTTATGATCACATTCTGTCATGTCGAAAGCGCAAAGACACAGGATCTTGTGTAAGGATGCACAACGATTCACTCGAAGTTTATGATCACATCCGAACGTATTGAAAGAGGAATCGTAAAACCCCGCAAGCGAGTTGAGCGCCATCTGGGCAGATGCAATTGAAGTTAACGAGAGCTGTCCGGAAGTGCAGCAAGTTTATAGCCATCATCTCACGCTCTTTTTTTGTGTTTTAATTTCATCCAAGGACGTACACAGTATAAGAAGGTGACTCATTACACTTATTTCGTCAGATACATCTAAGGCTCATTAGATCGTCAATCAAACAAACGGGTTTTTGTATATCAACTGTACATAATGTGAATATTTAAGATACAATAGAAAAAATATATTGAAGAAAATTTGAAGCAACTTCCACAAACTGGCTAATCGATCATTTGATCACTCGATAGGTAGACGATGATCTAGCAAACCTTCTAAAAACACCTCCGTCAGCTTTTTGTGATGACAGAGAGTACTTTATTGCACATGCAAATAGACGTCAAGCCGAGTGCATCGCTCTTGCCGTCAAACATAGACTAGACGGCCCAACGTGGCTTGATCTAAACTTAATTAAGATCCAAAAACTCCACCCCACGCTCGAAATAAACACTAACCGACCGGTGGCGGCCTCGTGAGAAAGTAATTTTCCACATTCGCACCGTGCTGCGGTACAAAAAACCCTTGACGGCGGGAAAAAGGACGCTGGCCGGGAAATGGGGTGAAAGGTTGGTTGGGAGGAATTTAAGCCCTGCATCACCCTCTGGCCGCGTGCTCGGCCTCGAGCGGGACAAGCAATCAGATGAAATGCAAACAAACAAACACCCAAATTCGGACCCGGTGTAACCCTAGTCTAGGGTTGCCAAAGGTGGCAAAGGATCCTGCTGGGCGGTCGCGGGGAACATTTGCCGGAACAAATCCCCCCTGGACGCCCAAAAAAACCAAAAGAAAAGCGGGGCCAAAGTAAACGAAATCGCAGCTCGAGCGGCTTGAGTGGGGTTTGTTTTTCGAGGGATTTATTTTGTTACGTTTCCGAGAAAGTGAAGTATTCTTTCCGTTCTCTGGAAGGCACGGATAACAAAACCAGGCCCGGCTCAAGAAAAGAAAGCCTTTTGGGGCTTTTCGGAGCCCAACCTCTTTGGTCGGGTTTGTTTTCTGATCCGCCATTGTCCGAGGACCGAAAAGGTGCGGCACCATTTAGCGCCGGAGCGTCCGGCCGTTCGTCAGAAATTCGTCAGCAAACGCGAGAGTACTCAAGACCGCACGCACGACCGATGTTCCGACATCCAGTTGACACCTGGATGACTGTTCCACCAGGAACCTGGGTCTTAAGCCTGAGGATCTTACGAAAAATGGCGTGGATACCGCGGATTATCCCCGGACGGGGTGTCCGTGTGTGACCGGTTGAAAGGTTATGGCCGTGTGAGGATCCTGACGGCTCACAGACGGAGGATCCAGGTAGAACGGGCTCCGGCTTGAAAGGGCTCCGGCTTAGGGTCAGCGGAGCATGAACGCGGCAGCTCACGTCACCACATCCGGTTGTTCTTGTCTTGTTGACAACCCCCTCGGGGCAACTCCCTCACCCAGGCACCCGAGTTGGTGGCTGGCCGTGAAACATAACCTCGACACGCTCCAGCCGGTGGAGAAAGGCGCGCTAGCATTTTTCGCCATCCAAAAACCTGTGCTCACGCCGGAAACGGTGAGTTCGCAGCCGTGTGCCGGGTGTCATGACCACGAAGCGCGGTTCCCGCAACGACTTACGGTGGTGTCGAGTTGCCTGCGAGCGGTTCAGTTTCTCGGCACCCGCGTGCACGCATCCGCGAGTCTGCGGCCTACGAAGTCCACGTCCACACGCCGTAAACCGAGCCGGTAACTCCCGCCTCATGTTACCGGAGGCAGTGGCTACTAAACGCTGCGCTTTGCGGCTGCCACGTCCAACACCGGGAGTGAGACCTGAGCTTCCGTGGAATGGCGGTAGTCGACGGGATTCTTGCGTGCCGCTCGAGAACAGGACCCGGGGTTCGTTGGTTTTGGAAAGCAACGTCCGGACGTCTTCTGATGAGGACGGCACACATTGCCACATCCGGCAACACCTGACGAGCGCTTTTCGGAACCTTCTCCAGCAGGGTGTTTCTACAATTCCCAACTTCCGTACGACCCGGAACGACAACGACCCGGACGTCACGCCTCGCCAGGTAGCTTGCCAGAAAAAGGACACCAGGGAAACGGCCCAAAGTAAGGTTCTCTCTTTTTTTTTAATTTAATCTCCCCTCGTTAACTGCCCTGCCCAACCCCTGAAGGCACATCCGGCAGTGGTTCAAGCGAAATCAGAACCCCAAGGTGCGGCCTCAGGGTGCTTCAATTCAATTTCCCCGCACGAGCGATGCACGAAGCGTGCAAGATTTGATTTGGTCCCGGTTTCCGCCTTCGGTGCCTGGGAAAATTAAGCGACCGCGTCCGAGTGTCCGAGGAAAAAAAAAGGTGGGCAAATTATTTAAATTGAGCGCACACCGGCCAACCGGCCGGAAACGGCTAGCTGGAAAAAGGGGCGCCACCACTAATTTGCGCGCCGAAAAACCACCGCCATCTTGGCGCGGAACCAATCAAGTGGGTCAGCGGAGCAAAACTGCAATTTGGGACGGGAAACAACATCTAAATTAAACTTCGTCGCTTTCCACTGGCCGGTCAGGACTTCGAGCGATGGGCATTTTGTCTTCCTGCGACGGCACCTGCGCTATATCCTTGAGCTCTCGGTGGATCGAAACCCTTGCTCGCAAGCTTAAAGATGTTCTTTTGGCGTCCCAGGATTTGTAGGGAGCTTGGGAAAAAGACAACTCTCGCATTTAAATTGCTTTACAAACCGACGCCATCGGTTGTTGAGATGTAAGCCATCCTTATTGAGACGCTTCTACACGTACTCCTTCGAACTCCGAGCACAAGGACATGATTGCAGTACGCCTCTAGCATCAAGCACGCCTTCCTGACTCTCGGATCTTTGCTCAACACGCATCCTCGCTGCTTCACGACGCACCGGCTGCTGGCGTCCGTTTCCTTCGACCAGCAGGAAGCGTTAAATTTGCAACGGAAAATGACATTAAACTATTCACCCTCTCGCACCCTCGGCAACCCCTTACGCTGGTGAAACGATCCCTTGATGCGCTATCTGTCCTGAACCTTGCGACGTCCGGAGGTTTCGTCGAGCGTGCGCCTGGTGGAAAATCGCCATTCGATTCGCGTTAGCTACGCGCCTAGGCGCCGGTGGTAAAATTTTACAACCACCCTCTCCAAGGGCTCGATTTAGCCTGTGTTCTCAGGGAATTTTCCGTGGCACGTTTAAGGGGGTAGAAAGCAACCGAACTCACCCCTACATTCGTACGGTTCCAAAATTGACAAGCGACACGCCATGAGCGTGTGGGAAATGTTGCTCGTTCATCCGAGCGAAGTTGATGGCGGGTTGTGCCGGTTCTGATGATCCCTTGTAATGGGGCCAAGCCTCAGCCTGGGCATGGTCCCTTCTGGGTGGAGTGTTTGTTCACGCGTCCGTCCGTGTGTGTGTATGTGGGTTGTTTTTTTTTGTCTTCTTTTTATCAAGCTCACCCTTGATTCGTGCATGTCCACACCACCGAGGGATCAACCCTTATTCGAGTGTGGGAGCCCTTCGAGTCCGATAAGGAGGGGTCTCCCCTTCTTCCATCCAATTCGATTGGAGCATAACGTCGACCAACTACCGGACCCGTAAACTGCTAAATTCCGAGGCATGAAAAGCATAAATGCAAACAAATATTCGACAAATTTTATTGCATTTCATTTGCCCCTTTTCGTGACTCGAAGCGTAGGCCCCGAAATGCATCGTGGTTGGTTTGGGAACAGCTGGTTTAGTGTATCGATTTTGCCGTCACTCAAAAAACCAGTTTTCCCGAAAACAAACCAACTCGAAAGGGCCCTTCAAACCCCAATCGAGCGTGCGAAAGAAGGGCGTCAAGAAATCTGGGCTTGTGTTTAGGTATTTAATTTAGCAAGCAGCCATTGTAGGACGAACTTCGCAGGATGTCACCGGAAGTTGACGCATACGACACAAACACACTGTTGAGGTATTCGTTCGAAATACTCCTGCAATTACACAGGTTCTCACACAGAAGCTGGATGCAGTTTACAAAGGATTCCTTGCTGAAGTTGCTTTTGGCTGGCAGACAAACTTTCGCTTCACCGGTGAGCAGGTTTGCGTTCCAAGTTGTCTAATTAACCTAAGCAAAGGTCATACAGCGTAGGTTCTACGACCGCGTGGCTCTTGAAGGTGAACTTCCGCAAGAATCTCGGAAAATGTCCCATCTCCAGCGTTTTGATCACGCCCATCGACGCACGACGGGTCGAGTGCTCCAAGGAGCAATTTCAGCTAATCTGCTGCTAATGACAACGCTCCTTACCCACACACACACACTGAGTCGTGCGTTTATGCAAGCGGGGCGGATACCGGCACTGCGTTGGAATTAATCCTACCAGCTCTTGGGACGACATTCGGCCTGGCTCCAGGGAGGATTAGGATGACTTTGCGAGTTCACCCTGGTCGAGTCGGCTTTTCGGTTAGGGGCTGGTGTCACAAAAGGATTTCCCTCGACAGCGAACTTCGACTCGCAGAAACGGGCTGCAAAGAAAACGATCTGTGCCGGCGAAATACCACAGTTCCTCACCAGAGGGCGCTCCGGGAAGCGGCATCCGGCTTAGCATCCCTTCGGAAAAGCTCACACTTCGCGCCACGCCTCGAGTGTTTTTGCCGCGCGTTGTTGACGTTAAACGGTTTCACATGGGGATTGGGATTTTCACACCCTCCCGCGATTGGGTCGGAAAATCGCACCGCATAAATGAACCTTTTTCCCGAGCCGTTCTTCGGTTTCGCGTCTTCTCTTGACTCGCTGAACTGACAGCGTGTTCCCATTCTCTTGGGCGGAAAAAACACATAAAACGCGCATTGAGTTTGGGGGATGATGAGAACGCGCGCGTGTGTGTGTGTGTTTGTGTGGAAATATGCTAATGCCCACCCTCTCATTCTTTACCGCCACCTGTCGAAGAAAGCCCGAAGGAGCACAGTTACCGTTCACGTGTTTCTTCTTCAGGGGTTGAGAGTTGATCGAACTCACCCCCTCGGCTGCCTCCCACTCACTTTGTGGGCACCTTTAAGGATCACATTTTCGCGTGCCCTCCCGCGAGAAAAGCCGAACAAATGAAAATGTGTGGGAAAAGTGAAGAAAAATACGAACCAAATGTGCATCCCCATCGACCGCTCTTTCGGATTATCCATCTGCTTCTTGCTTACTCTCCTCACCACCACCCTCTCTCCCTACCATTTGTCGGCCATCTTGGCGATTGTTTGACGAGAAAACACTTGCCTCGTTGGGCGCTTTTCCGGGATACGTTTCGGCATCCCGCCGGCGTCTCAGGAACGGTTCAACATTTTTCCGGCGCCGGGGGGAAATTAGAACGCACCCTGCCCCGAAAACACACGGCGTCCCGAGGGTTGGTGGCGCAGTTGGGAAAAGTGCCACGTGCGGCTTTTTTTCGCGCTTTTCTTCACCCAAATCGCCCACTTCCAGCAGCCGAAACGTTTCGGTTGGGCGATTCGCAGCCGCACGGTTTTTTTGTTCGCTCTTTCATGTTCTATGCTCAGTTTTCTTTCTTTTTTAATTTTCCTACCCTAAGTTTTCCTCTCCAGCGACGGCACGTGGACCATTTCCCCTGGGAAATCGCGGCTAGGTTTGCCTCGATAGTTGGCGCACAATCCCGGATTGGATTGTTTCCGCTTGCGAACAGATGATGGGAAACGGTGTAAGGGCCCAACGTGTCCCTCTTCTTCATCCCCACGTGTCTCCCCCTCCTACCTACCTACCCTTCTCCAGCAGGGACATTCACCTCGATTGGAACCCCGGGAGCACTTTTCGAACGACAGCAGAACGTCCTTGTTGCACACCGCAACGGCGGCGGGACCTGACACGGATTATTGCACATCCCTGATCCTTCCCTCAGTCTCCTTCCTCGACCCCCCTCCTCCTCTCATCCACCGGGGGAGGCATCCTGATAAAGGCTCGAATTTCGGAAGTGATAGTGGGCAAGTTTTCGCCGCCGGAACGCCGAGCGGCACGCGCGGCCCGAGGACACTCGGAAAACTTTGTACCACGAGTCTTTCCCCGCACCTTTTTGCTGCTTTCTCTTCCCCACCCATTCGCTGCCGGAAGTGAGGGCGCAGGCGAACGAGAAATAGTTGCTGAAATTCAAGCCCGGCCAAGCATTAGCAAGCTCTTTCCTCTTCTTCGCCTACACACACGCACGCACGCACACACACACCCGAGTGAGACAGTTTGTGCTCGATTTCAATGAACAGTTTTCCCTTGCCCTTCCCTCACCTTCACATTTTGTTTGCCCACCTGCACACCCCCACCCAAGGACCGTGATTGAAGTTTCGGGCGACCCCTGCTCGCTTTTCCCTTCACAAGGGCGAAAGCTTCCCTTGCATCACCATCCCTCTCGGGCAGGAACAAGCCACCTGCTCCTCCCACTCCTCTCAAGACGTTTGGTTGTTCTCCTCCAAGGCGAGGTTCGCCTCTTAGATGGTGTTGTGCAGCGTGCGGCGTGCAAAAGGCATGACTTCAACAAAAAAGCTCCCTTCCTCGGGATGGTGAGGGGAGGCGAGGGGGTGGCTAAATCGGAATCGATCGGTACGCGAGAGCAAAAAGATGCCCAGCCGCGGCCCATGGGCCAGGATTCAGCTAAATCATCGCAACACATTTATTGGAATCCATCGCCAACGCAAGTCACCCCTAGAGCAGTGCGCCGTGGTTTTGTTTTTCTCCCTTTTCGTTTTTCGCAGCTCCCTTCGAACCATTTTGTTTTTTCTTCACTCATCCCTTTCCCCCCTCTCCCCACTCGCACAGTCTGCTCGCTATTTTATTTCGGCCCATTTTTGGCCGCGAGGGCGAATGTGTGGTGCTGATTTTATTTTATACTATTTTTTGTGAGCTTTTATTTTTGGTCGGTCTCCCTCTTCCCCTCTCTCTCTCTCTCTATCTCTCTCTTTCTCTCTCTCTCTTTCTCCAACCCCGTGGTATTGTTTGGAGGACTGGTGACTTGCAGAATGACTCGAAACGAAACAAAAGGCCACCCGAGCCTCCGTTTCGGCACGGCGATAAGTTCATCGGACAGTAGAGAATGGTTGGCTTTTTTCATCCCTCGCTATTTAAACTACAACCCTAGAGGGGCGCAAAGCGAACACGATAGTTCGTGTTTTTTCGAACCAACGGGATGTTAATTGTTAATGGTGGCATATGGGAGAAGCTCTTAGCGAATGAGGTTAGATAATCGCTCTGGTCGCTCTGATGGCACAGGGTGGCTCGTGAGGGTTGTTAGAATTGAATTATATCTCTCTTGAAAAACGTCGTGGTAATCCTGCAATACGTGTACACTTAAATTTCTTAAGTTTTTCGCCGAAATGCAGCTAAAACCACCCGGGGAACTTATCAATCCACGCCGCCATTTCCAGAACGAAGTAAATCAAACAAAAAAAATCTCCAACCCCGATTAATCCGCACCTAGGTAAGCCAGTGAGCCTTGAGTGCCTTCCGCGTACCGATAGGTCAATAAATTACGTCCCTCCAGTGGCTTCAACCTTCCCGACTCCCACATCCATAACCCGAGCGCGCTGAGGCCACAAACTGCAAGGAATTTTGCCAATCTCAACCCCCACCGCTAGGGGGCGCCTTACAGTGCTCCTTTTTGAGCTCTTTTTTTTCACAGGAAGTAGGGTTGCCTTCCCTTCATTGTTGTATTATTCATTCTAGCCCTTCTCCGCCATCAGTCTAAATTCCTTCAGCTAATCGTGAAGTTTGTCAGCACAAAAATACATACACACACACAAACGGGTGCCCACGTGATGTTTTTCTTATTTCTTATAATTTATCTTCCGGTTTTCGTTTTATCGCTTTTTTGTCCCCCCCCCCCCCCCCCCCCCGTCCCCACTCCTTGCCACTCACGTCCGCCACAGGGCCGGTTTAAAATCCTTGTCCCCGTTCCGTGCCATTCCCCTTTTGGGTGCTTAGTATTAATTTTCACACCCTTAAATCAAGGGTGCCGCCGGTGAGGAGGAACACGAGCCAAGAGGCATTAAAAAGGAAGATGTAGATAGAAAAAAAAACGAGGGATGAAACAAAAGCGGAACGATACAATTTACACGGCCAAACTCAACAACTTTATCAGGTGGCTAATATACGTTTCGCAACATTCGCACACCCGGAGCGAAGGTTGGTGAGGTAATCGGGAGGAGACGAAGGGGAACGCCATTTAGAATCGTTAACGGAGAGCCACCCGGCGAACACCCCCCCCCCCCCCGCCCTGAAGGATGAAAAAAACTCTCTGAAACCCAAAAGAAGGGTGAAAAAGAAGAAAAAAACCACCCCCCAAAAAGGGAAGCAGATCCCTATCTGCCCGGGCGCATCCTTCAACGGGTGATCAATCTCGGTGCATTTATTGCCTCCGTTTCACCCGTTCCTCCACCAACCACCCCTCACGTAACCCATTTTCCGAGCCGAAGCAACGCCCGACTGGATTATGCCGATGGGGTGAGTTTTCCCGGGGACCGAAAAATTTCGGCACCCCCGGAAAAGCCGAGTTACGACTCGTCGTGTCGTGTCGGGCACCCGCCACCCACCCCTGGAGGAAGCTGGAGCAGGTTTTCCACGGCGGGTTTTCCGCGCGCGAAGAAAACCGCCTCGCAACGTTCGGGAGCTGAAGTTGTTCCCGCACGTGACTGAGTCCGGTTGGGGATTTCAAGGGGAATGAAGAAAGGGGGTGGCGATGGATCGTGCACGATGGCCTCGTGACCAGCTCGCGGGAGAGGGTGTGAGATGGAATGGTGAGAGGGAACGCGCAAGTGCATAAATTTATCTTTATCGCTTTTTCGCACGCGGCACAAATATTGGTCATTTCGCGAACAAACTTTACGGCCTACCCCCCCATCTCGGCTGAAGGCCCCTCGTCACCCCCGTCGGGCTCGAGGGAAGCGAAAAGACGAACACCCATAAAATCGTACGGGTGATAGGAAGCTGGTGGGGGTGTGGGAAACGGGAAAGGCCGGAGGGAGGGGGATATCTTTAACCACACTTTGGCCGCGGAGTCACCCTGTGGCCGGTCGTCGTTGCCGGCCATGTCATTTAAGGGTGGCTGATGTCCGATGGAAAACGCAACAGCGGGCTTAGGAAAACTAGAAGAAAATGAAAAACACACACACACACACAGCAACGAGCCGGGAACGCCAGGGCCAAGGTTTCGGGAAAATGTGTCTTTCGCTTCTTCTTTTTTTCGTGTACGTTTTACTGTTATTCAGCTCGGGCACTTTTCCTCCCTTTATTTTCCACGACTGACCCTATGACAGATGGGATTTTTGTTGGGGAGTGTGTATGTGTGCATGCGTGCGAAAGCAAAAGCGGGTTGATGTTGTTGTTGTTTCGCTCCCCGTTATTGAAATCTTAAATCTAGTTTAGCTGTTGTTTTTCCCTTCCTCCCTATTCGACGGGGTTGCCGGATGGGGGTGCTTTCGGCAATAAACAAAACAAAATGACAGCTTTTTTTTGCTACTTTGGCAAGACGCAACAACAACAAGAGAGCAAAAAAAACCCAAGCAGACAAACACCGTTCCTAAGCCGGCCCGGGGCGTGCCGAGAAGATGGAGCACTATCTAGTAGTTGATGCCATCGATTTTCCACGGCATTTTCCCACCCATTTTCAGTCCCTTCCCGCCCAAGCAACATGCATAAAAGAGCGATAAACCATTTGTAAGGTTGTTTTTTCTCCGTTGTTCGCTTGCTTTCTTTTCGCTGTTGCGCACTCAATCTATTTTGATTCAGTCGCTTTTTCCCTGTCGGCTGGAAAGCACCCAATAGCAATAGTTCACTAATAGGCATGATGAAGTGCAAGTGTAACGCGCTCGAACGGGCGAAACGGCGCTCTCCCAAGCGCAACAACCCTCGAACGGCGAAGGATGTGCCGAAGTTGTGCCGTTCGTCGAAGCGAATGGGCTTTATTTGGCGCACTTGCTCGCATGTCGCATGTGGGGGTGAGTTTTTCCTTATTTTTTAGAGCGACGGAGGGAAAAGGGGGCGTGGAGAGTAAAATGTTTACCAACTTTTTCTATCAACTGCTCAGTCATTGGGTTAGGCTCTTAACTTTTCCTCAAACAAACACAGCACAGCACCATTTTGAAGCACACACTTTTAGGCACATTTGATGTGAAAATTGCAGTTTTCGCCGTTCGTTTTTCTTTCGCACTTTTCATCAATCTAGAACACCTCACTCGTGAGCTTATAAAATGATTAAATTCGCGCACTCGCTCACAACGGGGCTGGGGTGTTTAACGTTCAACAATTGTCACTGGTATGGTAGGGTGTACTTAATATTTTATCGTCGACTCCTCCACCAAAGGATCTTTTAATAGACATGTCTACTAACGAGCGGATGTGCCGGCGCGCTCAAAATGGCGCAAAGAACGAGAAGCTTTTATCGTGATGAGAAAAATTACGCACCAATCTTTCGATTCACCAACCGAACGGCTCCGGAATGAGATGGGTGTTCGAAATCGAATCGTGCCTCGTTGTGTGCGTGGGTGGTGTACGTTTTTCGCAGGACATTTTCCGGGAACACCGCGAAGACAATTTTGAGGAGAAGAGTGGCGAACGGGAGCGAGAAAGCCCATCGGCCACCCTCGCGGGGAGAGAAAAAAAGGGCATCTGCGAAGATGAAAGCTGCCATTTCGATTGTAAATTTCCTTTGACACCCAATAATGAATCCAATCAGCCCCAACGGTGTAATGCAATAACGCATAAACTAATGCGCTCGAGGCTTTCAGGGAAAACGAGCCGAAAGGGACGGCACTCGGGTCCGGTCAGTGGCGCTTTTCCCGGGGGTTTTGGGCCTTTTTTTTCCCGCGCGTCTATTTCCGTGGCTCGAGCCCGCTCACCGTGGGGGGGAGAGGGGAGGGGGGAAGAGCGGAGGAAGGGGCTGTTGTTCGAGCTTTTTTTTTTATTTTTCACTCACCCAACCCCACGCTTGACGAACCATTTTCGTGGGCTGCAGCGCAACGATACATGCGCCCTTCGGAGCGGTGCAGTTTTCTCGCGTGGGCGGCACTTCACCCGCTTGGGTGCGTGGGCCCATCCCTTCGCTTTTTTCCGGTGGGCCTTAGAACGGGGTGGAAAACTCGCTACCAACTCGCTGGGTCGGAAAAGCGACCCGAACGATGCGGCACGGTTCGATTTCGAAGGATTCCGAGGTCGATTGCTGGTGGGATGGATGGGTGGGAAAATGCTGTGAGGGTGGTGGTAGAGGGGGAGGGTGGGGGGGGAGAGAGAGGTGGTAGTTTTCCACACACGCGAACATGGAACGTTTTCTGGCTATTGTTCTCTCGCTATCTCGCTCACTCACTGCATTGCATTGCAGGCGTGCATCGAAGTGGTTTCGATTTGGCTTCGATTGAGGCTTTTCCGCCTTTTCCGTTCGAGGCGTTTTCTTGCCCCCCCGGCCTACCACCATGAGAGCGAAATCGCAACAGCAATTTATTCTACCCCTCCCTCCCCCGCTCACTCTCTTCACGTCCGTCGTCCACCCGGAAGACGCTCAATCGACGATGCTAAATGCTCAATTCAAGCCTCCCACTCGGTGAAACCCCGTTTTGCGTGCATGCATGCCTAAGTGTGCTTGTGTGCATGTGTGCGTGTCGTGAAGAGGAAGAAGAAGAGTGCACCAGAAACCAGCCTGCTTAGGTTTGTGCTCTATTTTGTGTATCCATTTCTTTTTTCGCTCTCTCCCTTTTATTTTGATATTTCCTGTTTCATCCCTTTCCCTTCCCTTCTCTAATACTTCTCCATACCACCCCTCCCCCCTCCCCCCTTGGTGTTTCAGTAAAGGCCTTTTGCGTAATGGTCGGCCTTTTCTTCTGGCGTACTAAAGCAACGGAGACTATAAAATGGGACAATCGAGCCCTTTCGGTTGCTGCAGGGTAGTGAGAGGTGGGAGTGGGGTGGAGGGGAGGGGGGGGGAGCTAGAATCATTTAACAAATCCCCCCTCCCTCTCCTCTCCCGTACATCCTCTGCTCCGCTTCTCCACCGCTGACCGATGAACAGCGAAACAACGCGCGTACAAAGCACGATCCCTCGCCGGGGAAAAGCGCAACCACCAAACGGTGACATTTTCCCGACCTTCTCCGGTGGAAAACCTCCTCGCCCAAGGAGAGCGAGGAAGGCGAAGCGAGGCGAAGGTGGTCGAGGAAACAAAAAACCTAAAAATGAAACACCAAACCTGCAACTTTTCTTTGCACGTTCGCTTTGGCGTATTTATTCTCCATTTTTTTTTTCCTTTTTCAACCCTCCCACCCCTTGGCTTCAACCCCCCGGCTCTCTTTCTTTTTTTTTGTTGGCCCTTGCTTTTCTATTAGTGAAATTGTGCCGGATTATATATTCATTATTACAAGCTATCGTTTTCGGAGTCTGCCGCGCAAACCCCCTCACCCCCCCCCCTCCCCCTCCTTTCCATTTGCCCCGATCAACGCCCCCGCGCCGCCGGTGTTCCGTCCCCACGGCGTGTCATGTCGGAGGTTTTTCGTTGTCTTCTTCTTCCCACCATTTTTCCAGCTTTTTAATGCCGCTGCCAACTCACGAAGGCACGTCACGGAGGCGTACGAACCGGTTTGGGTGCGCTTCAGAACTTCTGCCATCTCGTGAGCTCCCACGTTCTCATCCTGCACGGGTGAGAAGCGGCTTATGGAGCCCGGAGGGAGGGGAAGAAATTCCGATAGCTTCCGAAAAAAAAAAATTAGACAAAAAAGGGCCGATGGCGGTGGCACGATATTTTATGCCAACCACACCGACGTGACGCGTGCCAGGATGCCCGGAAGCAGGTTCGGGCTCAAAGTTGGAAGGATAACAAAAAAAACGGGATGATAGAGGGGGGGAGGGTGAAGGGAAGGATTTCGTGCTCCCCGGCGAGTCCTTCCGGTGGAAGGCTTCATCCACAATGGCCTCAGCGCGTTATGCGAGACGAATGTCCCGCCAATGGGAGGTTTTCCATTCATTTATGTTGCAATTTTCCCCACCCAACATAACGCTTAGTCTGCTCTACAGCTTACAGCGTTAATCTGACCCAGCCGTAAAGCAGACATCCTGCAAACTACTTACCTTTTTGAGGCCAGACTGCCGATGAAGCTTCTGCGACACGTACAAGTTGATCGAAGACCAGTCGTTGGTTGATTGCACGAGCCGCATTCCGGTTGATCGTGTTGATCGGCGGAAAACTACTTGGGCAAGGGGTTGGCGAGAACGGGCAAGGGGTTGGGTGTGAAAAGGGTCACAAAAACACACACGAGCTGTTTACGAACGGCACCTGGAGGCGCCTGGTGGTTGACTTCGTCCTTGGAAGTTTTTCGCAGTTTCGTCATTTCGCGCACACGTGTGTGTGTTTTTCCACGTCAATTGTAATCAAAAGCAGCTCAACACCTTCGATTTGGGATTAAACCAACATTGAGCCAATCAAAAATGCATTTTGAAAACAAGCTCAATCGCGGTCCAAGCGCCAAAGCCCTTCACCCGAATCTGGCGGCTCGATTTTTGGCCACTAACTGAACACAAAAAAAAACGCACACCACACGGCCCGTCGGAGGTGATCGAAAGTGAAACAGTTTTACAAATAGACACCTTCTGTCGATCGGCGGCACACGTCTCACAGGCCGCAACCACTTCTGGCCGAAACCCGCACCGATCGGAAGCAGAGTCTGTTTGCTCGAGCTCGAGTGTGAGGGAGACAGAGACGGAGAAGGAAAAGGCGGGCACACACACGCACTTCAAACGAAAGGAATGCGTCGGTTCTGAGGTGGCGCCTCCCCGTAAACCTTCTGGTCTGTTGAGTTTGATCGAGTGATCGACTGAATGAAAATCGGCCCCGATCGAAGGGTGATTCAAATTGACGAAAAACAGCCAACGCGGGCGTATGTGGGTGGGGATTTTCGCCACACACCAGCGGCAAACAAAGCCAAACAGAAACGATCAAATCGGAACGAAATCAAAACATAATCGCGACTCGGGCCGATTGCGATCGAGCTGTTGTTTTAGGGGAAAAAGGAAACGACTGAAACAGGTGGAAAAACGCCCCACGAAGGGCTCAATCGTGTCGCGACCGTCGGTGTGGGGCGTATTTTAGACTACACACACCCACACACACAAATACACACACACACGTACACACATACACGGACGGACGAAGTAATCGCTCACTAACGGCTGGACGTACGCTTATCGGTTGAAGCGGAAAGGCGCACTTGCGGGACGCCATTAAGGGTTGCCATTTTAGGGCATTGTTTGTCCACCCTCCCCCACGTTGGGTGGGACGAATTTCCTTTTCCGGCGGAACCACTTGCACTCGCCAGGCGAGATCGGGTGCGGACGGGTTCTTGTCCCGATGCGTGCAAGTGTGTTTGGTCTTTGGTTTTTTGCACGCACATCCTCGAGCTACCGAGCTGCGGGATATTAATTAGACATCATCGAAAGGACGATACAAACTACTTTACGCACGTCAACCGAGCCACAGCAACTGACGGCCGAACACGCTCCAGAATGTACCCGAAAGCGAACGCTCCCGTGCGTTCTCGTGATCGACTCCCGATCGAACCTGCACTCCCGGGAGAACACTCGATCGTGTTTTGTCTGCAGCACATACTAAAAAAGCTCCACTGCTGCCTTGTGTCTGCGATTACAGCTTGGTAGACACTCTCTCGACCCATGAATTCCCTCCAGCCAGCAGTAAACGTTGCTTATGAGCCCACCTTTGCTTGCACACAACCACACAGCACACGGCCACACTGTATCTGTACCTTTTGGTTTTGACGGAGTTCGCTTAGCACCCGCGAAGAGCAGGTTTTTTATTCACCCGGGACAACACGTCCGTGCGGTCCAGCGGCTGCACGAGAAATGAGAGAGCACGCGCTGCGAGCTGCTGCCAGCCCTCCGCGTGGTGGTTTGTGGAGAGTGACGGTGACGCGCGCAAAAGGGCCCTTCCAAGCAGGAGGTGTTTGGGAGACGCCAGCACCAGAACCCTCGACATCGGTGATATGACGATGATGGTGCTACTGCTGCTGCTGCTGCTGCTGTCTTGGGTGGCATTTGATCGCGAGCGCGGTTTAAATCTTTCGGTGTTGAGGGAAGGCAAAAGCCCCAATATGCTGCTTCGTAGGTTTTGAACGTAATTTTTTTTTTTCGAGTTTTCGGGAGATTTTGTGTGGCGCTAATTATTTAATTCACCTGGCACGATTCACCGGCTGGGGACGTGTAAATCGTCTCGAACGCGTGAGGTGGCGCGTGTGATTTTTTGGGAGCTTGGATTTGTTGAGGGGTCTATCAAGAATGTGTGCATGTGTCAAGGACGCGTGCCTTTTTCACGCACCGAATTTCGCAACGTTTCCCGTTCGTCAGTGAGGCGGTTCGAGATTTGATGCCATTTTGTCCCATTAGCACATGTCGAGTAATCGACTGTTCGAAGTTGACAAAAAACAAGCATGAAGCACACGATTCGTGTTCTCTCTCTCTTTCTCTCTCTCTCTCTGTCTTCGGACTTTGCTGTGAGCTCTCAATCTCGTGTGTTCTTTTGCGGAGCCCGTGGTACGAAGCTCAAAGCCCTGTAACTGTTTCTATTGCGCTGGTTACAGTGCGGTTCCAATTTTTAATCGCATCCTGATGCGTTATTTTTGCGCCAATTTGATGCCTTTTTTGCCTCCCTTGCACGGAATGATTTGCATTGTTGACGATTGATAGAAAAAAGGTTCAACCGATTTTCGGTTCAAATACGTTTTGGGGGATAATTTTGAACTGCACGGAGTCGCATGCGTGGAGCCGGCTCCTCCGAGGGCACTCATGAGTGGCCGAGTTTCCCGAGCCGGATGAGCTCCAATTCATGGATCCATGCGCGGGACAGACACCATTTACCACGTGTCCAATGGAGCGATTTTCGATGCTCGTGTCTCGGAAGGGCACGATTTTTGCAGCCCAGAGTAGAAGGGCACATTTTGAACGGTTCGATCGGCGATGGTTCTTGGAGCGAATTATCTGCGAAACGTTCGGATGCGCTCCACGATCGTTTGAGATGCATTCTCGATGTGGGCTCTAGTGACAACTCCTAGGTTCGTGGGTTTGAGGATGGCAAGAGGACTGATGAGTCATCTTCATGCATAATGCTTTGACGATACGAATATTAATCGCCAATATCTCTGTAGGTTAGTATAGCAGTGCTTAGAGCTCTTACTATTTTCTTGTCGCACTTCCGTAAGTAAAACGGCATCCAGGATCTGTCGAGTTCCAGAATTTATTAAATAAACTCCTTGTTCCCAATAATATCTCTGTGTAGTCCTCATGTGTGACATACTGCAGGAGATTCTTAGCGGATAATTATGTCTACTGTATAGTCCTATACCTGTTCAACTATTTTTCGACATTTTCTCAATCATTTAATTATTCCAAGTATGCTTAGTGTATATCAAGCTGATAAGGGGTTTCTTTCGCATATATGTCATCTTCCTTGAATTCAAGAGCATTTTTTTCCTACCATCCAGGCCAGCCATGCTGATGAAAAACTGTTCTGTAGATATTTCTCGAAGGAGGGTATAGTAATTGTTGATGGCTTCCTTACACGACTACTTTTCTTACACGCCTTTGACACTTCCTTTTCGGTCATAGTTTTCTTTCGCCACACGTTCAATGGCGATGTCTAGCCTCTAGAACGTTGCTTTTTTTTTTGACCAGCCAGTGAAGCCAGCAGTTCCCACCATGCACTGATAGCAGATCGCGAAACCGAATCAAGCGCCCACACGTCCGAGATGCGAGACATCTGCTCACGCCCGGCCACATTTGACCATCGCGAGAGAGACAGAGCGCGCGAAAACCAGCCGAGATTGAGCTCCACCGACACTCACCGGGCTCGTTCGAACCCCTGGGAGGAAAAGGGTGTTGAATGGGGCGCCATTTACAACCCTCAACCAACCTAACTGACACAGAGAGACGATGCGCTTCCCATCATGCACTCGTAATGTTGCATCGACCGTTTCCCCAGGACAAACACGGCCACCATCGTTGGCTAATTTCGGCTGTGCGCGCGTCCGAGATCCGGTGTGTTGGGTTAGAACAGAAGCTACCCTCTCACCCAGCCACCCACCCACCCAAAAACACCCCTAGAAAACACCACCCCATCGTGGCAGGGCCGCCGACCTTGCGACAACTGAGCGCGCTCTTATGCGGACGCATAAATTATGCACCAACCGTTTTTGCTGGCCGATGTTTACTCGCTTTGCTCGCGTTCCGGGGCGCTTTCTTTGGCCGTTCTTGTTTGCTGTTGTTGGCTGTCCCGGCCACCAGAGGCAAAGGACATGCTTGGCCTGGACGGGAAAACCTGCTGCAATGGAATGCATCCGCAGCTGGGCCGCTCAAGCTCGAGGAAAACGTCCTTCTTGGGCGGTTGGCTTTTTCAACAACAATTAAAAAGAAAACAACCAGCAAGAAAGACCACCGATCGGAATCCAAAGGACACGCACCCGGCCGGTAAGTACGCTTTGGCGTATAATTATGTGTACTAAATAACGTAATTAGTGCAAGAACCCGCGCTTGGGTGCGCGCGCGCGTACGCGAGACATCAAACTTTATTAGCGATTTGGCCGGGATCGGCTGCTAGGAGCTGAAGAAGGACCGCAAGTAGGGCAGCCGGGCCTTTGCAAGCCTTTGCACGATTGCTTCACGGTACAGCTTCTAGGAAGTAATTAATAAATATTAGCCAGGCCGGGTTGGGTTTGGAAAAGTTCACAAACTTTGGCTGTTCCAAGAACGCACACGGAATTGCGGGGAGAAATAAAGCTCTCATGCTTTCTTCCGGGTATTTAACAATTTTTGGTACTTTTTATTGAAACTCACACACACACACACACACACACACACGTGAACAAGTGGTAGTATTTGCTCGGTTTCCATCGATGCAGGTTTACCGAGAAAATGTGTGCTTGGTGCGAGTAGAACACCACTTATAATTGCTACTGTAAGTGAACAGAAACTTGGCTGCCCAATTGAACAATTCTAGAACCCCTGAAATTGGTAAATCGTTCCTTGCCATAGCTCAGTATTCAACGCGAAATTGATCTCATTTTATTGAGCTTCCAGTAGACATTTAAGGAATTGAAATGCTCCAAGTGACTCTTTCGGAAGAGTTTACCAATGATTGAATTGCCTCCTAAAGGGAACCTTAATATGTTTCAAGTTGCTGAACGTCTCCTAGCGGCTAAAGCACAGAAAACCAGAACAATCGTCAAGCATTAGTAGCCTTATCAGGATACATTTCAAACTCCTTTATTCAACAATTGATAGCATATGAGCTGGTTTAGCTGCTGTTAGACCCCTAGATGTGTGAGCCAATATGGAATATCTCCATCCAAAGTGTGGCTTAGATTTTTCCACTTGTATCAACCACCATTACCCAGGACCGAGAGCACGCATCCTCGACAAACTGTCAGCTGTATCAGGACACGTTTCGAACTGCTTTCAACACGTTGCAGCACGAGCAGAAGAAAGCTCCCAGCGGGTCCCAGCGTGGAGATAAGAAATTACCTTTTTCCTCCTGGAAAGCGGATGGAAATGCAACCATTACACCCGTCCCGGTTCCCTGCCTCTTCCGCCCTTCCCTTCTCCACGGGTGTGCAGAACGCCCATAATCGCCAACCTTCTCAAGTGGCGTTCCTTCGACATCGAGGCAGTTCCGCAGCAGGTTTAAATATTTAAACATCAACAAAGCGGTTAATCGTGCGCCTCGCAAATAGCGACCCTCCAACCTCCGCAGGGTGCCCACGTGAGGAAGGGTGGGCCATGTCTTCTGCCTTTCTTCTCGCCCTCCCTTGTCCAGTTTCATGCTCGAGCACAGGGGCGAAAAAAAAAAGCCACCCCAATGCCATTGGGCAGTGTGGCAGCGTTGGTGCCGAGCCGGAGGCATCGGAAATAATTTCCACCATCCATCCCTCCCCCCTCCCATCCACCCCCTCCTTCCTTCCACCAACCACCCCATCACTCGATAGGCTCATCCTGGGCTCATCAGCGTAGAAGGACGACGGGACGAAATGGGACTCCCATTCACGATGTGTGCTAAAGGGGCAGCGTGGGGGTTGGTGAAGGGGGATGTTATTTTCTTGCCCCCCCTCCCTCCCTCTCTCCCTCCAGCCCCACGCCCCCACCAAACTCCCTAGTGTGTTTTATTTTCCACTTTTCCCACCACCAGCTGCACCGCTGCACTCCCTGGGCTGCACTTGCCCGGGATTGCATTTCTGGCAGCTATTCATCTGGTTAATGGATTCCCGGGCACGGACCTCCTCTCGCACTGCCTCCCTCGCACCATCCACCCCTTTCCGCTCTCTCCCGAGCGCGCTTAGAGCGCGTGCATGTGCACGTGCACGTGGGAGGATGGTTTTTGTTTTTCCACCGAGGTTTGTTTGCCTGCCCACGGCCCGGTCCGGGCCTGCCATTACTTGTTGGCATCTTCCCGATGATGCGAGGGTGGGTGGGGAGAATGCTGCTTCAATGGAAACAACACCCCAAACACCCCCGCACTGATACTGCAGCGCCATAATGCAGCACCTTGCCCATCGGCTCTTCGGCAGTGGGCACACAAAAGAAACAACGAGTTGCGTGGAAAGGGATGTGTAGTATGGCTGGATGAGAAGGGACAGGAAAGGAAAGTGCATATTTTTGCATTATGCATCCTCTGGTATTTTTGTTTTTTTTTTTTTTTTTACTCCAAGTCTACTCACCCCAAGCAGCCTATCCGCCCGGGTGAGGCTTATCTTATTCTTACGCTCGCGCATTTTCTCCCCACACCAGGAAGAGGCCTCGAATGCTGCAAATGGAAAACTTTACCTCCTCCCCTTCCCCCTCTTTTCATGCCTCAATCGCTCCCTTCCAGTAACCCGCTAAAATGGCACCGATCCATCCGCTGGTGACATCAAACGCGCGCGGAATGCACTCGGAAGCCGCACACGCGCGCCACTCAGCAGCATCATCATCATCCGCCTCCTGTGCTCTCCATTCACCTCTTCTCCCTTCCCCACCCTGGGTCATCAACCACCAGGCGCACTTCCGGCTGTGGCGTCCTTCGAGACGGATCCCTTGCAGCTTCGCGATCGTTCGTGCGAACCTTTGCGTTGCATTTTCTTTTCTTTTCTTTTCTTTTTGCCTCACCATCCCGTCCGTTCGTTGTTCCGTTTTTCATTCTCCCACCCACCCACAGCCCTCGTGCTCGCTTGCATCGGCGCTAAATTTCCCCAGCGATTTGCCTCCTCGAACGTGCCATTTTCCCAACCACCCGGGAAAGCCAATGCAGTGGCGTTCCGTTTCGCGTTAGCTTTAGTCTCTCCCCCCCCCCCCCCCTACCTGCCACTGGGTTTCCGAAGGGTAGGGGGCAAGAAAAGGTGCCGTTAAAGTACACAAACACCAATCATCAGCATCGACAAACGGCCACGGCGGTGGTGGTGCGATGGACGAGGAAAAACCAGAAGGATTTTCCCAGCCTGTCAAAGTGCGGCTGCATCCAACCCTTTTCCCACGGGGGGAGTGGGTTGGTGGGGGTGTGCTTTCGCTTTCGCCGTCTCTGGATTGATTGTGCCGCCCTTTCGAGGGGGTACAGGGCGGTGACACCGGAAGCCGGAAGCGATTGTTATTTTTAAAACACCACTCGAAGGATGATTTTCTTACAACAACAAAAAACAATCCAACGAAGAGTGTGGAAACGAAAGGAGATGTTGGTGGGAGACGTTGGGGAGGGGGGTAGGTCATGCTCCCACCCATTCATTCCCCTTGCAACCCCATGAGATCCTTCATGATGCTTCAATTTATGGTGGAGAAATTAAATGAAAATGGCTAATCAATTTAGGACTTCAAACGGGGACCTTCGTCCTGATTTCAACCCTGGGTCCCTGGGGTGTTGGGTAGCGGAGGATCACACACACACACACATACGGTGAGTGTATCGAACATCGGGCGTCGATCTGTGTTACATTGAACATGTTTCCCGAGACGCAGACTGATAGCGAACCGAGCCAAGCAGAATCACCCGAAAAGCGGTGTACAAATTTTCGACACACGTCGCTTAAACTGCACATAAAGAAGCCCTCGATGTTCGAACACTCGAGGCCGAAAGGTTGGGGTGTTCGTCGTCGTGTGACTAATTGACTAAAAGCATACCGCCACACCGGCAGTACGGGCCAAGCAGCCGTACTCTTGCTAATAGCTTTAACGACGTTTACTGGCGACCACGCCGCATGTACGCTTTTCACACGCAAACTCATTTAACCGCCATGGGATGATGCGTTGTTTGAGGCAAGGTAGGGGAGAGTGGAAGGGTTGGTGGAGGTGGTGCTTTTGTTTGACTTTTCCGGCCTAGGTGGTCCGGGAAGCCAGGTGCTCCAGGCAGCCCTTTTTTGGCCACTCGCACGATGATTAGCTCGAGCGCTGGTAAACTATTTGCCTTCGGACGCGTTTTCGGCAGTGAAAGGGCTGATGAAGAAGTGGCTGGAAAGAAGAGGAAAGGGGGGGGGAAGCATTATGGGGAGCTTTATTGTGTGCTTTTCTGGGAGGGGGTGAAATTTACATTTCAACAAACACTCGCCCTTGTACTTCTGCAGTCGACGTTCGGGTTCGACATTCGCTTGTCTAGGTCGAATGCAGGAAAATCGCACAAACACACAGAAAGGAGCATTGGTAAAGTGTGTCCAGAAGCATCGAGAGCAAGAAGCTTATTTTCCGGATGCTCTGAAGCAGCTACGAACGTCCTCTGCCTCATGAGCATGAGCTTCTAATGGATTATAATCCATTCATAACGCATTCTTCTCACAAACTGCTATGGCAAAATATGGCCAACCGAGTACAGGTATTAATTGGGATTCAAATACACGCACAGCTGCACGCTAGAACTCACAAGGATCCGACTCGCTTGTTCTGCCTCTTACAAAAACAAACAATGGCTTCAACAGCAATTTACATGCTATAGGCAGTGTAATGATGCGAATGTCCTCCGTACGTCACAGGAGTCCTTAATTGGTGTACAGTGGGCATTGTTTCGCACTCCACCGAAGGTCCTAGACGACAGGCTGCCAAGACTCGTTCGAATAGTGCTGAGTGATTAGTGGAGGCGATTTAACCGATGTTCGTGGAATGCTCTCCAGTGGCATATCCTTGCAGTCCGAAGTGCGTGTCAACATCAACAAATTAGCGTAACGAGACGAAACGAGACGGTAAGAAGTCGCTTCACTGGGAGTGGACATTTCCAGCAGGTTGTCCTCTCAGGTGAGATGTCTCCAAGGAACTCCAAGGTTCCTCGCACCTGCCAAACAATGTACCAAAACGCGTACAAATCAATTCGATCGCAACACGCTTTGCAGGTTTGGTGGCGTACGTAAACCGAAAATAGCTCTATTACTGTGCTCGTACATACACGATGGAGCGCAAATCGACCGAAAACACCTGACCGCGAGGTAGTTACGCTGTTGGGAATGGTTCAAGACCGCACATGAACGTAGAGAGGTGGATAAAACTTTGGCCAAGCACGCCAGCCAGCAATTACGCTGGCGCTGCATGGAAATGGGATTGTCGGTGCAAAACATGCGACCCTGCCTCGCATATCCCTTCTCTCGAAGACGACAACCTCGACCAGCACCGGCGACAACTCCGGCGACGACAACGACGACAATCGCGGGCTTATTTGGAGTCGAATTAATTTAATTGCGATAATTGGAGGATATTATTTACATTCGATGGGCCCATACCGTAGCCTATCGCTTGCAAGGCTGCGCAGGGTGAAGGGTGCGCGGTACTGTGCGGGTGGGAAGAAGTGCAACCCGAATTCCGTGCACCTAACCACATCCATCCACCGGGTACGGTTCTCCCAGCGCCAGAGGTTCGATCAAACATGGCCGCCAAATTGCGCCTCCAACGCCACGTGCGTTCGTCTCGTGCGACCGCAAACGTCACCCGACCCAAGCTGCCCTCCTCCCCCCCCACGGTGCTGTCGATCGTTCAAAATGGAGTGAGGGAAGAGGAGGAGGGCGGGAGGGGATGGTAGGGCATCCGATCGTGGGCCCTTCGATTGGTTGCGATTTGCCGTTCGCATGAGGCTCGTGCAATTATGTGTGCATGCTTGATCACCGGGTGCAGGCGATAACCGCACGTCACTTTGGTGCAATTGTGGTGTCGTTCACCGGGCCATACCATGCTTGCATATGCGTTCCATCCTGCCGGGAGTGATTGTAGAGTAAGCTTCCACTTTCCGGCGGTACACACGTTCCCAAGGCTCAACCTTTCGACCATTATTTCGGTATTGTGATCCCAAAGACCGCTGGAGCCTTCGCGACACATTGTCTCAGCTTATCGATGGCAAATATTTTCAAATAATGAAATTTCTCTAGTTAATAGGCTGCTGCAAACGATCACTACCTGTATTAACGATTTATTCGAAACAGTCCATAAATTCACATGTAGATGGCGCGGTCATGCTGCTATGCAAACAGCTTCATATTTCAAAAGTCCAGCTAGATTTATGTATTACATGATTATCATGCAGTGCAGCGTATATAAGATAACACTTGTTTGGTTGAAATAAAGCATTTTATTATCTGTTTGATTACAACAACTGGATACCAGCCAAATTTACGCTTTCTAACCACTTTTCCTAGGTTTAATAATTCATGTAAGTTCATTTCGGGCTTAGTTCGCGTATTCATTTGTATCGGAAAATGATTTTGAATATTGTATGCTTCGCCTTCCTAACAGTTCTAAGATTTTGGGCAAGGATATAACTTTTCCTGTGAGTTATTAAGTTATTGAGAAAGTTATTTAACCCTGTATATTTTAGGTAAATATCGTAAAAATGCTAGCTACCTTTGCAGTTACCAAAAACTGCAATAAAAATTGTCCTGACAGTTGTCCAGAAACGATCAAAAATGACAATAGCTTTTTACAACAGTAAATGGCCAATTTTTATTTAAATGTGCATTTAACATAGGAGGTGAAAATTGTTATACTATATCAACAAAAATTCAATAGTTTAATTGTATACAAAACCCAATTTTCCTCGCTACAGTTTGAAGTATAAAGCGTGAAAATATGAATGGATTTGAATTCTGCATGCGGATGTCTTCACAAGAGAAATCTGACAGCGACATGGGATGGTTCTATCCAAAACACAAACAAAATTATAATCTACTACCGTGTATTGATGAAAACCAACTCACATGGCTATTCTCTATAGTTCATAAACTACCATTAATCGATTAATACAGGTATGTTTATTTTGAATCCCTGATTCTTCTAACCGTACCTAAGTGCATGAAATTGTGGAACGCATAAAGTGGTCGGTGTTGAAGAAAATTGTGAAATCCTAGTTAAATACCATCTGATGCATGATTCTTTGTTAGCTTACAAAAACCAATCAGCATTTCATTGGAACATAAACTCTCAATTGATCGTTGCGGCACTGGCATCTGGTCCAGTCGAACTTCCTCAACAATCACCACCTGCGACACTCAACCATGGCCAAGGTTAAAATGTTCATCACACGAAATCTGGTTACCATCGTTATGATTCCATCCCTGATCGGCTTGCACTGGGCGTGGGATTCGCTGCAGCGCAACAAGGCCCTAGTCTCGGACCAAGAGCGGAAAGATTTGCCACTCGTTATAGTGAGTAAAACACCAGCTCATCACGGAAGCTCCCTATATCTGCCGTTAGTATATTCTTTTGGGCTTTCTTTCTTTACAGGCAGTTAAGACTTTGTGGCAAAGCGTGGCTGATAAAACCGAACCGGCACCAGACAAATCGCAGTAGGGTGCAGATCGTCACCGGCGATGAGCGAGTGTTTGGGACCGTTACATGTTGTTATAGAACTACAGCCATCTGTTCATAGTACGGTGTGGGCTTTATAAAATACATAGCTAGAGTTTTATCAACGCTTGTAGTCCCTTCTTTCCGTGTATCTAATCCCAACGGTACGTCGGCGGGTTAGGCGGCTTTTATGCAACATTTCCAAACATTCGCGAACACACGCACGCAAGCGCGCGGCTGTCAAAATCAGCTGTCAGACAGCGGTACGATCTAGCAGCCACAGCAAGCACTATTCGCAGTACACATTGTCGTCCGTTTTGTGTCGTCGGTACAAGTGAAGTGGAACGCGGACGGGTGCGTTCTATTTACGTTTACGTTCGCTTGTAGGCGCGAGACCTCATCTGTCTGGCGTATCCGTGTCGTGGCAGTTCCTGTGCGAATTTCCCGTGAGTTTGCCACCTAGCAATACGCCCGAATCGGGCACCGTGATTGACGCTACGTTGTTTATTATTTGTCCCGTACGCCCGTGGAAACCGAACTCAGCCCGTGGTTCATATCAGCTGGCGGGATCGAACTCCGTATCGGACGGTGAATCGCAAAAACACGCTGCCGCGATCGCACGCAAAGCTTCTTTTTATTCTCAATCGTTTTTATTACCGCTACGTAACGACGGTATGCATGCCGGCCAATTCCGCAGCTTCAATCAGAGTAGACAAACACGGCGCGCGGATCGTCTGGTTGACTGACAGGCCGTGGATAAGCGAACCGTTGGGTGCGAGACAGAGACAGAGCACGCACGAGCAGCCGTGTATACATAGTAGAGGCCCGTGTTGTATTTGCCGCATTTGGAGCACAGATTGGCTGAGGTTGCCCTTTTTTTGCTGCTCGCATCCTCCTGATAAGCAGGAAAGCGTGTCGCAACCCGTACAGAGTGTGTCAAGTGCGGTGCGATAGCAGCATCCACGCGGACACACCCGGACACCAGCAGTACACCCTTTCACGGAGTAACGGGTGGCCAGTGCAACCCACTCTGCCGTGGTTTTCCCGAGTTTTGTTCGGCTAACAACACTCCAAAAATCCGTGCTTCATTCAACCAAAGGTTTGTACGACCGTCAAACCCAGGGCCGGCCAGTGGATCCCGGATTTTCCAACGGAACAAACAACCCCGAGTTGTTGCCCTAGATTCCTTCGCACGTTTTTGTTTTTTTGCAAGATTCACCGGGCGCGCCTTTATGTAATCAGCTTTTGGCGACCTCGAAACGGGGCCCATTCATTTACAGCGGCTGTTAAAATACCGTGCCAAAGGGACCGCCCGGAAAAATGTGACACGGAAGTAGCGGATCGCGTTGCGGGGGATCGTTATTTCGCGAAACGGAGTGATAGAGAGAGAGAGAGAGAGTGCGCAACAGGTTCAATAAAACGATCCTTCGGCCTTCTCCAAGACGATCTCGATGACGCAGTTGATCGAGCCTCCCCACTGCTGCGATGAGCATATTTTTGATTGGCGTTATTTATAGCGCCATAAACGTGGATATGTGGCCGATTTCTCCGCTCCCGTTCTCGTTCGTTGGCCGCACGCCATGCCAGTGGAAGGGCACGCTTGAGTGCGGGAAATAAAGCCAACAAAATAAGGAGAAGAAAATTTGAAAAGAAAAAGAGAAGGAATGCCAACAAGTCGGGTGTCTGATTTTGCGCTGGAACCAAACAACAACGCAACAACGTCCCCGCGAAGGGCCACATGTGTAAAAATACACCACTTTCCCCCCGGGTCTGGGTGTGTGCGTGCGCGCGTCCGCGAACCGGAGGAAGTTGGAATTTGACCTTCGCCGTGGTCGCGGTATCGTAATCCGTCCGTGGACGGAAATATGACCGTGGGTTTGCGCTTGATGTGTCCACTCACGCACGCACACACCGCCAGTCTGGCACGTGCGATGTAAGACGCACCTCGCGAGTGGTGCCGTATCTTTTTAATATCAGGGTCAATCGGGGGCCGTTGGCAGTTTCACTTCGAAAAACGGACGCCCTTCACCCTTTCGGTTCGGTTTCGTGCGTTCCGTTTCGTTGGTTTTTTGTTTGCGTTTTTCTTTTCACCAACCCATCCACCCGCTTTTTCACCACCCCGCTCAATCACGCTCTCGCAATTACAGATTCAACAGCAACCGTGAAGGTCGTCGGCACCGACCACAGGAACAGGTTCGAGCTGTCCCCGGCGGCTTTGTTTACGTGTAACGGATTGGGACCAGCTCGATGCACCAGCCGAGCGATCGCCCAAGTCAAGGATGCTGTGAGCGCAGGTTTCTGTGAGCAAGTTAGGTAGATATCACGCCGGAACGTCCGGAAACCGGAACGGGAACCTAATTTGGTACCGCGACACGTTTGCAGGGCGTGGAGAAGGAATCTGCAATCACCAGCCCAGCACACGGTTGCGGTTCATTTCTCGCTCGTGGCTCGAATGTGGCCACCAGAGAGGGCTCCAACCAGAGTAGCCTGAACATTGGAGTGGGCCTTCGCTGGCCTTATCGGTGCCATCTCCCCACACCAGCTGGCTCACTATCAAACGGCACCTGATCGCAATCAAACCCCACAAACGAGTTCAAGATGGCTACCAGCGTCAAGCAAATGTCCGCTGCTTTGCTGCCGGCCAGTAGCTCTGGTGAGCGAGTCCTCGAGAAGCCAGCTGTGTCCCTGGTGGCCGTGTGCTGGCGGGAGATTTTGTCAAACCATTCCCGCTTAAGTTGCACCCCATCGCCGAGCAGTAATTCGCATGCTAATTTGCTTTTGCTTCTTGGTTTTTATTTACAGACATAATGGCAAGCAATCGACAAACGCCAGAACCGGTTCCGGCTCGACCGGACGGTCTCAACAACCGGGATGTGGTACTGACGAGCCTGATCGCAGGTGCGTCCGCGGGTGCCTTAGCAAAAACGACCATTGCTCCGCTGGATCGGACGAAGATCAACTTCCAAATCAAGTTTGTGACCTTGCCCGTTGCTCTACGTGATGTAGTTTTTCGCTTATTCTCTTTGTCTTGCTCTCTCTCTCTCTCTCTTTCTCACACACTTGGCGCTGCAGTAAAGACGTTCCCTACACCTTCCGAGCGGCACTCGGTTTCCTGCGAAATACGTACGTTCGTGAGGGTTTCCTGGCGCTGTGGCGCGGAAATTCAGCCACAATGGCCCGCATCATACCGTACTCGGCCATCCAGTTCACGGCTCACGAGCAATGGAAAAAGATCCTGCAGGTGGATCTGCATTCCGAGTATGTCTAATCCGGGCTCATTCTGATGCCTTCCATATTCCACTTTTCAGTTGTTCTAACCCTTGTTTTTGCTTGCTCTCGTTCCCTCACGTTGTCCAGCACGGAAGTACGTCGGTTTCTGGCGGGTTCGTTGGCTGGCATCACGTCCCAGTCACTGACATACCCGCTCGATCTCGCCCGAGCCCGGATGGCCGTGACAGACAAGTATTCTGGCTACAAAACCCTGCGCGAGGTGTTTGTAAAGATCTGGCAGTGCGAAGGACCACGTACGCTCTACCGCGGATACTGGGCCACCATCCTGGGCGTCATCCCGTACGCTGGCACGTCGTTCTTCACCTACGACACACTCAAAAACGAATATTACAGTACGGATGCTAAGCGCATGTCGGTTGATCACGTGTAAACTAATCGCTTGCTTTGCTTGATTTTATATGCATTCAGAACGCACGGGAGACAAATCGCCAAACACTGTGATATCGCTCACGTTTGGGGCGGTGGCAGGCGTCATCGGACAATCGTCCAGCTACCCGCTGGATATCGTACGACGGCGTATGCAAACGACTGGCGTAACGGCTCAGTGTGCCGACCAGTACCTCACGATCGGCAGGACTCTGATCAAGATCTACAAGTAAGTGTTGAACCGGTGCCTTGGAGCTGCAATTTTTTTTACTACGTTTCGTCCTCACGGTTCGCAGGGAGGAAGGTCTCATCGGTGGCTTTTATAAGGGCTTGAGCATGAACTGGATCAAGGGCCCCATCGCCGTGGGTATCAGCTTTGCGACCTACGACCACATCAAGCACCTACTCCGGGAAGTCATACACATGCGGAGCAGCGGCCAGGCCCGGTAATGCCACCGAACTTGAGCCATTCGCGTGAAGGGTACCCTCCACGGGCAACCCTCCAATATTACTCATGAATACCCAGCCCACCAGGCTGCACGACAATACTATTTAAACACGCGTGTGTATGTGTGAGTGTGTGTGTGTTTGCGTGTGTGTGTGACTGTCGGTGTGTATGTATGTGGGAGTATCCGCGTGAATCGTCCAACAACATAAGTGCCATTGCTGGCCTTGCCTTTCGGTTTTGTCCGCAAAGCGGAGGCAAACGAGATGCGACCGATGTTTGTCGCCAGGCCAGCGCTACGAAACCATTGCACAAACATGTACTATTTTAGCTTAATGAATCTACGTTATTAGTCACTTCAGTAGGGTGGAGTATTTTAGGAAACGCCTAAGGGCAACAGGCGAACACGCAATCGCGCGGAAACGTATATATCCCGCGGTATAAATATCGATGCAAATTTTGTTCCAATGAGGGCGCGGTGTCTTTCAAAAAGATGATACTAAATAAAACATTGTCGATTATTGCCTCAGCGCAAGCCTTAGTATTCGTTTGTTAAACTTGAAGGGCTTTTAAGGTTCATGAAACCACCCGGCGTTGAAGTTTTTTATTGAATATATCTACACGAGAAATTTCCAAGCATAAACGATGACAAATGGTCAAGGTAGTGCGCGTCGATGCCCTCATAGCCAACATTGCTCTACTTGTAAACAATATTCGGTCCGATTCGTTCACTAGACTTATAGAAGTCATCTGATCATGATTGCATTGATACGCTTTTTAATAAAATATAAAAAAAGTCAATATCTAACATACTGCTATTTTCATTTAGCTTCAAACATAGGAAACGTTTAATGGAAGCCTTTTTACTTCTCATCCAATGTACATATTATACACCTTATTATTTAGGTCGTTCTTACATATGTTAGACAGAACGATATAAATATGAACACGTGAAAATTATTTAAATTATGATTTCGAATTTAACACGAATACGGAATTGACAGCAGTAAGTTTTAAATCCCGGCTGACAATTCTCTGCGTCAAATGCTGCATATTCAATTGTTTTGGTCTAGTTTCATAGCACAAAAAACCTTATGTTTCGATTAATGATGATCGTTTCTGCTTATTTGTTGTGGACGTTTTCTTTTGTTGTAGGCGAGAAAATGATGTAGTTTAAATCAGGGTATGAGATCATGTGTCCTACAACGCATAGTGAAAACATAGTGAATGTTTTCGATATGCGTAATTTATGATTATAACAGCTCATTCAAGTCAATATTTGGCAAACGTAAATAATGTGATAGTAGCCTACGCTACAGATGAAAATTTGCTAAATGTTATGGTTTTGGAATAGTTATGTTGGTACACGAACTGCAATACCATGAGCGAATCGAAAATTACGGAATACAAGCTGCTCGAGCGGCTCGGCAGCGGAACATACGCAATAGTATACAGAGCGATGCGAAAGGTACGTCCAATCGAGCATTGCCTCATCCAATCGAGCATAATTGTAATATTGTCGACGTGTTTTCTCTTCCCTTTGTTGCTCCTGCTACAGACTTCTAAAGAGATTCTTGCAGTTAAGGTCGTGGCCAAGAGCAACTTATCCTATACAGCCATGGACAACATAATTAGCGAAATAAGCCTGCTGAAGAAGCTGAAACATCGGCACATTGTCGAGATGCGAGATTTTCTATGGGACGAGCAGAACATATACATCATAATGGAGTACTGCAACGGTGGCAACCTCTCGTCCTACATTAAGCAACACCGAATGCTCCCAGAGGTCACCTGTAAGCGGTTTTTGCAACAACTGGCGCTGGCACTGCGGTACATGCGGGAAAATGACGTCAGCCACCTGGACCTAAAGCCGGCTAACTTGCTGCTCACGAAGGAAGCCGGCACGTGCACGCTGAAAGTGGGCGATTTCGGATTCGCGCAGCGTTTGAAGCTCAACCAAGAGAACACGGCCGTTAAGGGCTCACCGTTGTACATGGCACCCGAGATTTTGCTCAGCAAATCATACGGCCCCGCGGCCGATCTTTGGAGCGTTGGTGTGATTCTCTACGAGTGCCTTTTCGGGAAAGCCCCATACAGCTCGACCACGCTGCACGAGTTGGCCGCGCGCATTCACAACAATGATCCGATCACCATTCCAGGAAATCCGGTCCTATCAACCGACTGCCGAAAGTTTCTAACCGAGCTGCTGCAGCGCAATCCGGCGAACCGGATCACGTTCGAGAAGTTCTTCGATCATCCGTTTCTTGATCTCGAGCATGTGGCGTGCGAAGAAAATCTGGAAAAAGCCATACGACTCATAAACGAGGCGATCGAGCTGGAACAGCGGCAGGATGTGCATGGTGCCTACCGCTCGTACTGCCAGGGACTGCAGTATTTCGTGCCGATCACGCGAGCCGAGCAGGATCCGGCCAAAAAGCAACTGCTCCGTCAGCGCGTCCAAACGTACCTAAATCGGGCCGAAACACTGAAGCAGCATATTTACGCAAAAAGCCAGCCATCAGTCGCGCTTTCAGCGAACGCGTCGTCGATCGGATCATCGGATCGATCGAATAATGCAGCGACTAGTTCAAACGCGCCAGATGTCACCAAAGCACCGATTTCTGCCTCTACCGGATCTGATCCGCTAGTCGAGTTGGGTCAGAAATTCGAAACGCTTGCTATGGCCCTCCAAACCGCCTGTAAAGCCGATCAGGATGCATCCGAGAACCGCCTGGATACAGCACTCGATGGCTATACGACCGCACTTGGCATGCTTATCCCAGCACTGCACCTGGACATTTCACCGCCACAGAAAAGCCTACTGCGCCAGCGGATAGTCCATTGGATGGAGGAAGCAGAGCACATCAAGTCGATTCGGTCGGCGCAAATCATGCAGGAGATGGAGAGCACCGAGGCGAACAGCTATGGCTGCACCATTCAGTAGCTGCGAGGTGCACCTATATTTAACCGGCTCTCTAGACGGCTGTTTCGCCCGCTCAACGGGAACGTAGGCATTTTTCTAACGAGATTGGACCTAAAAAAGCGAGTAAAAGGCTATGTGTAGAGCGACATTCTGAAGCAAAAGTTCCAGGTGCTAGGGTTTAGTTGCCCTAGGTAAACAGCAGTCACAAATTCTCTAGCTTTATTGAAAAATTAAGCAGAACATCACGATTGGAGTGAAGGTTTTCATGCACTGGGCCAGTAAAAGCAACCGATACCAGGTAATCCACGAGCCATGCACTGAGTTGTTACTAAACATTACATTGTTGGCTTTTTTTTATTGCGAACGGTGTGTAAGCGAATATAAATTAGCGTGAAAAATCATTCCAGTATAGTGCAGGCTTTAATAAAGAACGGTTTTTGGTGTTATGCTTTCGCCCTGTTTGCCCATTCATGTCTATCAGCGAGAGCGTAAATGCACATTCAATGTTTCTCACACCTACGCTACTGTATTGATTCATTCGTTACGATACGCTCCCTGTTAGCGCCTCATCGTAGCAATTCGTGGAATATCCCTTTAGAAACGGCACAACAATATATCATAGTAGTCGGAGAATGGTATCGGTTGTCGGCGATCTCGCTCACACACCACATGTGCCATCTCGCTCGGGTATCCCGTGCGTGCGCTGGTGGGGGTGCCCAGCCGAGGCGAGGCGGATTCCGAGAACGTGCCGCGGACCAGGCAAAGGGCGAAGGAAAAACAATGTCGTCATATCGGTTTCGCGTGTTGCCGTGAGCAGCCTCACGAGTGCGAGCACTGCACCGGAAGCGGATTCAGCCTCCGTGTTCTCGAACGCGCTTGTAAATACGTTTGTGTTTGTGCTCACACCAGATGTACACTTGTTCCGTGCGTGTTTTTCGTGTTGTGTGTCCCAGGAACAGTACTTCGGTGCGTGCGTGTCGGTGCGTGTGCCTACGTGTGTGTGTTTGTGTGTGAGCGTGTGTGTGCGTGTGTGTAATTGTGTTGTGTGAATTCATGGTGCGTGTGGTCCCAAGCGCTCCACGAGCGGGGTGGCTAAAGTAGGTATGTCTCAACTTGTGGGCGCCAGAAGGAGAAATAAAAAAGAAAAAAAAGAAATAAAGAAACCGTCTGGCCTGGGGGTGAGAATGAATGGATGGTAAGATGCGTTCCCTTCGCCTCCATAGAAGCCCTTTTTTCAACGTATGTTAATTGTGGGGTCATGCCCCCATTTCAGTAGCAATGGCGACAATTTTTTCAAACCCGCTCTTGACCTATCGTACCGTGCGCTATCCTTAAACAGCTTGCATGCCCCGTTAAAGGGCGCTTCCATTCATTGATCCTCGACTGGCCGCGATCGCCAGCTCGTCACACACCGGCATGCACGCATGCATGTGTGTGTGCGCGCGCGTATGTGCGTAAGTCGTCGATCCGTCGATCGTCAGGCAGAAGGGTGCAAAATCTCACGCGCGCCTTGATGACGCCGGAACGGATTTCACGAAGAAGCGCCTTTCCGGTGGCTTCTACCAGCGCACCCGGAAGGGTAGGGTGGGTGCATGGGGCAAGAGGGAGTCATTTCCGGTGGCGCACTCGTTGGGGATTTCCCGTCGATCGTGTGGTTGGCGAATGGCGCATGTAGCTGCTTTTGACAGCGCCATCGGCACGCACACAACGGCACCTTCGCACGCCGAACTACGCACTTGCACGCACGCTAGTGGTGGGTGCATGCGTGTGCCTGTGTGTCTCGGCTGGTGGTGCGTGTGCGCGCATTTTTGTTTATTCCGCTGTAAGGGCTTTTTTTTAGTTTTTGATGACAAATGCGGGCTTGTTGGGCCCTTCGTCCAACGTCACTCGCGTCGGTGGCGTGGTTGGCTTAGTGGCGATTAGTGCGGGTAAGATATGAGAAAGTGTGTGCGTGAGAGATGCCAGCTCCACTTGGCTTAGGAGTGGCAGCAGGCCCCGGTGGCAACTTGTCATCCGGCGACGGCTTTTCGCTCTCCTTTTGCGCGATTTGCTATCTCTTTCGCTCGCATTTCCACCCCGCAGCTAACAAACCGTGTGGGGGGGCTCAAAAATACACGCGATTGCGCGCGAAGTCATCTCTGGCGCATCCAGGGGGTGGGGGGTGGGAGTTAACAGCGAGCGAATGCCCTTCATCTCCAATCCACCAACTCCGTCCCCGCACTTCCACATCGTCCCCATACACATACAATCTCATCAACCGCCTCAACAATGCGGCTTCAATCAACCATTCCAGCGAAACGCGCCTGATAGTTGTTCCATTCGAAGGGCCCAAACCGCCCAGCTAGTCCGTTTTCTTTCCCGAAGCCCGTGGCCCTTCCGAACCAGCACCCGCGTCTATCAAACGAACCGCCAAAGGAACCAACGAACCTCGTCCCTTACATCGTGCAAGCGCAAAGCGAATAGTGCGCTGTTCGAACGCTAGGATATTCTCGCAAGATTATCCGGTAAGTGGACACTTCCGCGAGTCGGAAATTCTAACACCAGCCCTGCCTATTTTTAGCCCTTTCGATTACGCGAGCTTCATCACCCAACTTGCCAGGGTTTGGTTTTAAGTTTAGCGCACACGTGCGTGCAATACTCGTCCGTTATCCTTGCGAGGGTGTGCGTGACGTAAGGACCTTCTGGTCAGCCTGTTTGGGAATGATTTTCACCCAACTCGAACGAACGGGACGGAATGTTGAAGGCAGCGTCCTAGAAATAGTTGCCTGCTGTTGAAGGGTCTCCCTTTGAAGGTTTGAGTTTTTTTTCCTTTCGAACAGCTCGTTTTGGAACGTGTTTTTCAAATCGCTGCTTTTAAAAATTCATCCCTTTCGTAAAGGAGGCGTTCAAGAGGGTGTTGCATCTTTCTGACAGTTCTATTTGCAACTTAGAAGCCAGCGTTGAGCTGCTTTTTATGCTGTCGTAATGAATTTAAGCACGAAGTTAAGCCACTTCAAGCAGGGAATTATTCTGCGCTGCTTTAGACGCTGGTGTGAGTGGTACGATTGGGATGAAACCCGATCCCAGAGCCACCCATACTCCTGTGGACACACAAAACGGTTGTTGATTCTTTTTTTTTCCAACCGCCCTTACTCCCTAGCACGCCGAGTCGCGACTCCTCAAAACAGAAGAACCCTTTTTGTTTATGGTGGGACTTTTTTTGTTCCTTCATTTCTTCCATCCTTGCGTTGCCCTTTCTCTGCCTGCTCCGTGTGTGCGGGCGTGTGTGATTTTCCACATTTTTTCGCCTCCCGCTCAAGGTTTGATTTTATGACTTCTGTCTCACTCTGAAAAGATCCGATTTTATGACTTTCTCGATCCGTCGTCCTGTGACGTTCGTTCTCCTGCTGCGCGACCCGTTTTCTTCCCCGTTTGATGTGTCTCTCCTTCTCCCACTCACATACACACACGCGCGTACCCGTTCGCACACTCCTTCACGCGCCCCAACCATCTCTTTCTCCACGTCTGCCTGCCTGGCTGCCTGCCTGCTGGCCCTGCTTGGGTTAGGAGCATTTTATGGCGTCTATTTCAATCGTTGCCTTTTGTTATTGTTAAGCGGACCATTCCCTTTTTGGGGTCCTTCGTGACCCGGCAACCCAGGGTTCTGGCGTGCAACGGTGGGTTTTTTTTTCTCTCCTTTTTCGTGCCATCTTCGTCTCTGGCCGACGCATCCGATGATGCCCTTCGAAGCCGCTTTTACCCTGAGCACGTGCTATGAATCGAGGCGAGAAATTTTCTCGCAATTTTCAAACCACGCGTACATCTTGCTTCCAAATGTCCTGCAAAAATTAGCGGTCCCTTTCGGCTTCATTCCGTTGCATGTAACGCATTTTCCGCCCACCGGTGGGTGACTGTATTTCGTCCCTTTTTTTTCTCTATCCGCCCCGTCTCGGCCCTTGGCTTTATTTATCTTAACTAGCGCGGTCTCGAGGGCAAGGGAAGCTGATATTTTAGGGCGGTGGGCTTCACCCGCCCGGAAGCCGGCTTTCGAAGCGAAACATCACAACCAACATGCCGCCCAGGGTCTTTGGGTCTTCCGCATCCATCACCCCCGGGACGGTGTTTCATTTCCAGCGATCCTCGGCCGAGCCCTTTCGGTGAGGGGATCATCCGTTGTCGAGGGATAAGACACAGACAATCGTCTCCATTATACAGCAGTCTTGTGTTTCTAATGCGCTCGTGTGCTCGGTTGCGGCGTGTGTTGCTTTATTTTTTGTGTGTGTTTGATTTTGTATTTTATTACATTGTGCTAGCTCCCCAAAGCAGGGGAGGATCCGTCGACTGAAGGGTATCGTGGTGCGGGATTTGTTTCCGTGGCTCGTTGGAAGGAAAGGCCCCATTTTGTGGGTTGCTTTCTATATTTCATTTAAATTTACTTCTCTCTTCTATCGTTGATCTACTTGACCTCAAATTATCGTCCGACTGGAGTTAATAGATTCGAATACAGGAGCATCCTTTGATGCGTTCAGCACGCATTCGTCGAAGAAAAATACGAAAAGCGAGAGAATTCGTACTAGATAGAAGATCTGCATCAGTTTCCTATGGTTGGAAAAGTATTATATGTGAGTCAAATAGCTTACGATTCTTGGTGCAAATTTAAAATACCTTCGTTTGATTACCAACATAGATGGCTCTCCTATTTATTTGCAATTTAAATCTCATAAACATAAATTATGAAGAAAAAATGGGCTTTGTTTCGCTTGAATCATTGCGCCACTTGGCGAATTGTTGCGATTTTTGCTATCTTAGCGGTTCGATGTGTTTGTATATCTCTGACACACTTATGCGTCAGCGGTTTCAATGTTTTCAGATAGTGCAACTACCAGCCAACGGTCTGGAGGGCCTTTGTGAGTTATAATTCTAATCAAACAATAAGCATTCTGAATCATTCATCTTGCTACGTGATAAAAGAGAGCGATTCAATTATAAAATAAGCCATTACTCCCTTATAGCATGGTTTGGAGATTTTTCTAGCTCTCGGCGGCTCACGTCACAACCGAAGGAAGACGAATAAATCTCTCAGTCATCCGTTTGTGTTCAACATTTAAGGAACATTTAAGTACTAGAATTGGAATTACAGTTTGCTCAGAAAAAAATCATACGAATAAATTTGCTACTTGAATTGAATTTCCTATCGATCTGGCGCCGATAGACATCTGTCCTAATTAGTTGAAAATGTGAGGTAAATATATATAAATACATATGTTCAGGTGGTATTTCGAGGACAAGGTGTGAGGCAGGGCGTGTTGGGAGAAAATCTGCGCACAAAAAACAACCATCCCTCCGTTTGCGCATCATGGGGAGAAGAATTATGTAAGCGAGCTATGTTTACTTTTGGAGCGCCCTGGCGTAGTGTGCAAACCGTCTCTTAGTATCCGTTTGCTGACGTGTGCACGTTGTTGCTGTACTGCTGGTATTAGAAGCATTTCACCACCAGCAGCTCTGTCCGACCTGGCAGGGTTCGCTATACTCGAGTTGGAGCCTACTCTTGTGGCTATTCAAATTCCAAAATCAATCATTGTAACCGTTGCAGTTTCGAACCATTTCATTCACATCTCACTTATCTCATCTCGAAATGTCTTTCGTTCATCCTTTCTAACACTTGTAGCTGATTTCGGAAGTGTTGAGTACTCTGTTACGTCTAGCATAGTGTCGAATCGCAACGATAAAACGTGTGTTTTTTTAATTTTAAATCCTGCCGCAAGCGATAATGATTTTCAATTCAATTGTCATCCCTAAACGTCCATGATGTGTCACATTTAATTCGAATTAAAATTAATTTACGAGCCCAAATAGAACACCCACACAAAGCTGAGGGCGCCCCTGTTGAGGTAATTTTATTTTTTTAATTTAAATTGAGCTGCACCTAGCACTGCATTCTTCCGATGCACACGGTGCATCTGCCCGACGTCAAAGACGAATGCTCGTGGTATTTCCGCTCGCCTTATGTTATGGTACTGAGTTCGCCCGATTGTGTTTACTGCTACACTTCTCAGAATTATGAAAAGAGCAACATTCTGTCCCATTTCTAATCGACTCCTGACTTATGGCACAAAAGGGAGTATACATACCAGTCTATGGGTATTATATTTCTTGTAAATATGAATACATGCTGTTTACCTGCTAGTATACGGTTCAGACATGAGCTTAGCAGAATTCGTGCTATAAGTGAAAATATTTGCCTAGAACAAATGATCCATCCCGCAAAACGACAACTGAAACCGGCACCGAACTATGAGATCATCTTTTTCCAGTCAGAAGAGTCCATCGCTCCGCTACACTGCCATCGTTTGCCTTTTCTGCATGCTTTTGAATGCATTATTGTTTGCAATGTTCTCGTTTTCCCCAGCAAAAAGGAGAGAAAGAGAATGATCCTTGTGCTCGCTGTATAACCGGAATCGTGTTTTCCCGGGCTTTTCACCTTTTTCCGGAGCATTGTCCCGCTTGCTGGGTGGCTTGATGCTATTTTGGCACTCCAGGAGCTTTGCTGCAAGCGTCACACAAACAGGAGGATCTGCTAAGGACCAGGAACAGAGGGTTTTATTCCCTTTTTTTTCTTGCTATTCGCCCGTGTCGTCGTTCGAATCCGTGACAGAACCGACAAGCTGGCTCTTCTCCACCGAACACCGGAAGCGACTTTTCCGATGGTTTTTCCGCGCTATTGGGAAACCGTACCTGGCCGCGTGAGGAAGCCGATCGAAGGGTGGCATAAAAACGACGCCATGAGGTCCTTTTCGCGCCTTTTCTCTTTCTCTCTCACTCGCCACAACAAACAAGCCATTTCCGGGCAAATGTAATTTTCATGTCCTTAAAACACCTCTCTCGTGATCCCAGTTTTTCCCCCCTCTTTTTAAAGGAATTTAATTTCGGCCCAGTGGCGTTTATCCATCGGGCTAATGTTGCACGTGCAAGATGACCCGTTCAGAGTCCGTTTTTTTTTTTCATTAGCCCAACTCCGTCTATTTCGCTCTTATCGTGAGATTTTCCACAAAATAGCAGATATTGGCCTTAATTATTCCTAGCTAGCTTTCCCGTACTTTCGATCGTGGGGAAAAGGATGTGGATTTTTCCGCCTTACGTGTGTGCTACCACCAATTGAAACCCCCTTCCGGAATAATGCTCCTCCTTCCTTCTTAACCCTCCAATATCCTTCCTTTGTTTTTTTTTTCTGATTTGGTGCCATTTTCCAACCGACAGGAGAAGCGATTTTAAATTAATAATGAGATACCGCAGGAAAATTGCCCCACTGGTTGTCTACGTCTTCCCTTTTCCACCCCTCTCTCTCTCTCTTTCTCTCTCTCACCCCTGTCACAGCCCTCTCACCCTGGTGCCCAGAGTCCTTGCCGAAGGTTCGATGGTTTTCCCATTAAAAAGCGTGTTCTAAAAATAATATCTGAGCTCTCGAGCCCGATAAGGGTTTCTGTCTCACTCGCTCTCTCACTCTCGCTCGCCGGTTCCGGCCTTACAATCCCAGGCGCGCGTCCAGGACACGGTTTCCCAGCCTGCTGTCTATGTATACGACGTGTTTGTGTGATTGTACGTGTGTGTGTATGTGTGTGTTTGTTGCCTATCCGGAGGGCGACTTTTCCGCGAGGCTCCTATTTGAGCCACCCGCTCTCTCTTTCTCTCTCTCGTTCTGATAGGACTCGCTTTCTCTCAATTGACAGGATGCGCGGGCGAAGCATCCTGGGGGAAGCAGGAAAATGGCAGTTCAAATATCCTGGAGCCTGTTTGTTCTCCCGGTTGCGAATAGCAACAGGCGTTCCTTCTCACCTGTCCCCACCTCCTCCATCCATGTCCTGGGAACGGTTTCCCAGGGTGCGGGAGGTTTCCCAAAATTCATTTCCTTTCGCGCGTCGCGCGTGGGTTGCTGTGGTCTCCTGGCAACCGCCACCGATCCCTCTCTTCGTCGGCTTTTTTTTCTCCCTCTCTCTCTCACTTGCACTCCATCACTCTCTCGCTCTCTCTCACTTCGTCTTCCACGCGTGGCCATTGAGCTACTCACTTGATGGGAGCGCGTGTAAATATTTTCTGTGAAAGGTACAGGACCGGACGGGGCTGGAGGGATGGGTGGTGGGGAAGGAGAGAAAGGAGATGGAGGCTTCCCGGCACTTCCCCCAACCATTCAAAACAGCTCAGCCCAGTCGTACGCCAGTTTCCCCGGGAAATCGAGAGCGCAACTGTCGGAAGCCAGCTCCCGGAAAAAGTCTTCCTCCTCTTCTTTCTTTTACCGTCCATTTTCCACCACCTGCGCTCGATTTATCGGCCATCGATTCTTCTTCCTATTTGCTCCTCCTCTTACCCCCTCTCCCCCCCCCCCCCCCTTCTTCCCGCTTCATCCCTTGCCAGCCAGTTAGCTTACCTGAAATTCATCACTTTCCACGCAGCTTTTCCCGTTATGCGTTCACGCATTTAGAAAAAGGATGCGAGGTGGGTAGGAGATCTTGACGTGTGCACGCGCCTGCGATTGTAAGCGCGCGTGTGCGTGTGTGTGATGTAGGATTCGCTAATTGGCCCCCCGAGGCTTGAACTGTCGACTCCGGTCGGAAGCTCGGGAAAACCCCCGGGAAAACTCATCGACACTTTGTCGTGCTGGGTGGAAAATAATACCCAACTAACAACTACTCGTTGTTTCTGCCCTGCTCACCACGCTGCACGCTCATTTACGCCGATCGAGTAAATTATATTAAATCGCCGTTAGCATTTGGTTCGTTTGAGAAATCGACGACGTCGGCGAAGGAAGCTTCTATCTTTAAAGCTTGCTCTTCCTCTTGCTGTGTTCTATCATTCTTCTTTCCTTGTGGGGCTTTAGGGGATGGTTAGAGAAGACTCCAGACAGCGAAACGTACAATTAGCTTCACCAAAAACCCAGTAATCTGCGTTTCGAACCACGACGCGACGTTTAATTACTAGTTGGTCCGGAGAAGGTCCTCGTCCCGGATCAAAGCATTCGAAAGGACATCTCCACCTTCCGCTGAGGGGACTTCTTCATTCTCCCCGGCCGCTCTCGTTCCGTTTGGAAGTAAACAAACACAACAAGCAAAGCAAAGCGCTCGTCCGTTTGTAGTAAGTGGACAAAAAAGCGTGTAAATTGTTCTGCCCGGTGTATTTTGTGGGCAGAAGGAAGAATTGGCCGCAATTTATGCCTACTCTTCCATTCCTGCCCCAAGATGGTCAAAATATAAATCTACAAGCACTGAAGCGTTAAAGCAACAACAAACGATTCCACGGAACTCGTGACGTCGTCACGGTGGCCCTTCTATGCTGTTTTTTTGTTTTTTTTTAGATTTTCTTTCTTTTTTTTGTGCACTACCGGTGACCGTCTTGGGGCAGGAAAATCCTTCAAAAGTTCTAAGTGCATAAGAGAGACAGAAAGGGAGAGAGAGAGAGAGAGAGAGAGAACTAATAAATGCGTAGTAAGAAGGAAAGTTCTTTAGTTTTTCTTTCATTTTCTTCAAAACGCACTCCAATCTGTGCTTCCACGAAAGGGCACTCTTTTGGATTCTTTGGCGCACTTCCTCCCCCATTCCTCTCTCTCACGCACGCACGCACGCACGCACGTCAGTTTATTGGAGCGAGGAACTCACGCACTCACTTTGGTGGTCTTGCACAATGGGCTTGAACGTCGTACAGCTTTGGCGAAATTTTTTGTCAACAAAGCATGCAAAGAAGTGTTGAGATTATGTCGGGTTGTCCGAATTTTGATATTAGTTTGAGGTCAATCACAAAAATAGCAATCCCCATATAAATACACTCAAAAAGATTGTGGTAAAAACCTCTCTTTTCAGCTTCAACTTTTTTTGTGCCTTTACACTATTGGAACTTTTCGTACACTTCGTGTTTACGAATAAACGTCCACTCTTCAGAACACATCAGACACACACACAAACGTCCACATCAGAAACTGTCCCCACTGGGATTTCTGATCTAGTCGCAATAGTTTGCTAGTTTTTTCCGAAGAATCGTAAGCTTCAATCCTGTCTATGAGGCTCGGTGTTCTCTGGCTTATTTATTACGGTTAACATTGCTCAAATAACAGACAGAGCTGAGTATTTTTTTTGGATAAACCACTAGAATTAGTCACATTATTCACTATGAATATCTCAGACATTAAGTAAATGAGAATCATCTCGAAAGGCTCTATTTTTTGCCAGCAACACCCCAAAGAAGTGCCCATTGTGAGGGCTTTGCGTGAGTGACCGTGGGCTCTCTCTGCGGCTGCTCAGCTGCGTGGCGTGAGTGTCCGTGAGTACACCTGCACTGAAGGAACGTTTATAAAGGCGGCTCCATCGGCCCGGGGTTCGCACTCTTGCTCCAGCGTTTGGTCGGCCCAGGAAAATCGTCGGAAAATCGCCGGGTGCGTTCGTCGCCGCTTTTCTCTTCGCGCCACCCTTCGTATTGGAAAATAACGATGCGTGTCGCGTGCGTGCGAAGCCAGTGAAAAACCCCCCGCCTGTACCATCAAAGTTCACGTGCGTGTGTGTGTGTGCCTCAGCGTGTGTGTGCGTGGCCAAGTAATCCTAGGTAGCGTCCCGGGGGTTAGTCGTGTTTTTGTTATTAAACTGCCCCCTCATCATCCCCTTCCCAAGGGGTTGATGAGAGGGTGGAAAGGGTTTATGGGGAGATAAAAGGAGTGAGGGGAGGTGGTTTCTATTTCCTAAATCAGTGCAAATGGTCCAAAAAGTCTTTAAAATTCCTTCCGTGAAATATTATTGCAATTTTCCCTTGCATTTCCCAGCCGTTGGTTTATTTTTGTATAAGCGGAAGTTTCTTTTGGTGCTAGATTATATTATCAACAGAGCGTGTCCTTTCTCGAGACCTTGCACTGGGGTTTATGTGCATCACATCTTGAACCCCGAAGAACCGAGAGCTGCATATGCGACGTTCCAGCCGGTATGATAGTGGCCCTTCCGGCGACTTTCGAAGGCCAGAAAGTGAAGAAGAAAGAGCGAGAGAAAGTGATGAGGTTATTTCCCTTCGTGAACCCTCTTCTATCCCCCCCCCACCCACCTCCCTTCGGGAAGAAATGGCGCGCAAATTCCGCCATCCTTTTAGCTAGGCGATAGGGCGCAAAAGGGCCCACCCTTTCTGCCGGACGGGGCGCCGAACTGTGCAGTAAAACAACACCCCACAGATGCAACACGTTGCTGTGTGTGGTGGTGGTGTTGATTTTTTTTCACTCCAGGTTTTTTTTTAAATTTTTCTACCCTTACTGTTCTGCAGGGCTCTTTTTGCCCTTTCATGTTACAGCAGAATGTAACTCTGTGGGAGTGTGCGTGTGTGGGTGATTTGGGTAAAGAGGGGACGGGGAAGGAGAGGGGGGGGGGGGGTTGGGATATGTGAAAAAGACCAACCGGAAAGTCAAACGAACACCACCACCCTCTCATTATCTCTCTTTTTCTCGCTCTCCGTGCCGAGGCTGGTGTGCTAAGATGTTCGCATTTAAAATGCGATTTAATTTGCATAATTGATAAAGCCCAGGGCGAAGATGATGAGTGTGAGTGCGAGCACCCATTGGGTGGGGGGGAGGGGTGGTGGTGGTGAGGGAAATGGAAGGGAGCTGTCGTTGCAAGAGAACGACTCCACGACTTCGTTCTATCAGGCAGTTGCTCGATCATCAGTCCCACCGCCGGCGTTTGATCGCTGGAGAACGAAGGTTTTTTTTATATACCTCTATGTGTGGGTGGGTGGTTTTTTTTTAAATATGTTTCCTTCCTACCCCCGCTCTTTACACTCGCTTATTTGCACGTCACAAGGAAAAGGGAAAAGAAGGACGAGGGCGTTCCTTTGCTGGCGGTTTTCAGGACACGGAAGCAACAGATAGCTCCCGAATGGCGTTGTGACGTCGATGTGGTGTCATCAGTGCATCGGTGTGTGTGCGTGTGTGTGTGAAGTGCGTGATAGCCAGCACCCAGGCTCTGGGCAGTGCGCTCGCCCTAGCAACGGCCAGGGGGCCGTTTTTTATGGCACAGACAAAAAAAAATAACATCACCAGCATCGGATCGGTCTGCTATCAAATGCCTCTCGCAACCCCGGCCATCAACGATAGAGATAAAATGAGAGAGAGAGAGAGAGAGAGAGAGAGAGAGGGAGGGAGGGAGGCATAGGGAGAGAGCGAGCACATCCAACCCTACAGCCCTTAGCTCGAAAAGGGCGGTTATGTTTGCAAGCGCTGCGTGATGGCTTGTGTATATATATATTGTGCCGTTCCTCGCGATGCGATGCAAGGGCTGAGGGGGTGGATGGGAGAGTGGGAGAGTGGGTAGGGGTAGGGTGGGTAGGGGTGGGCGGAAGCGTGATAAGTCAGCCCTATGGTTGTTGGAACCATACTCGGTTCGCGTCTAATAATTATCTCGAGATCTCTGTGACGAGGTGACCAACATCACTCGTTTTTTATCTCTCTCTCTCTCTCTCCCACTTTCCCACCGTAAAAAAGACATCAAGCGAGAGAGAAAGCAAGATTGGAGGATAAAAGTTCCGTCGATTGACGTCCAGGTGGGTGGGTGCTAATTACCCTCGGTTTAAGGGTTGCTTGCATTACATTAAAAACAAAAAACAAACACAAACGTTTTGGCTAGTTTCGCGAGCAAATTTGTACAGGGTCTTTTTCTTTGTGTTTTATAATTTAAAGCAGTAAACTAAGACGACTTCTTCCGGCCCCAACTTTCCTCATTCTGTCCATCTGAAAGTGGGAGTTTTCCTGCTTCTAGGGCGTGATTTATTTTCCCGGTATCCTTAGCAACGCTGAGTCCTGTTTCGGCCGTAAGCCGACCTAATTACTAGCAGGGCGAGCGGAAAGGGTGACAAGAAGTGGGGTATCATCTTCCCACACCTCCCTCCCCCTCACTCTCTCCTACATATAGCATCCCAAAAAAATAACAACTCTGATTTGCTTGTTTTTCCCTGGGAGACGATTTCCATGTCAGCTGAGCTGTGTCTCCTTCTCTTTCTCTCTCTCTCTCTCTCTCTCTCTCTCTCTCTCTCGCTATCTCTCTGTCAGACGCATCGTGTTGTGCACTTTTCCTTTCCGTTTCGTTTCTTATTGATTTATTTGCGTCCCCTTTCTTCCGTTTCTACCACCCCCCCCCCACCTCATTCCCCTTCCACCACGCTTGACGATGGCGCGAAGATGAACGCCTGGGTGGGCTTTTTCCACAATCTAAGGACGATTGTGGGTGGTTGGGAGGAAAATCTCCGAAATTCCCATCTCACTCTCTGTCTCTGTCTGTGTGTGTGTGCGTTGATGGAGACTCGCCCCCGGGAAGCATGCGCCCTTTTTACGACGATGCGGCACTGGGCAGACCATGTTAAGGCATTTTTCTGTTTTATTTGCTTGGTCCTTGCTCGTTGAAAAGGGCTGGAAGTTATTTGTGGGCGATTGTGCGATGTTTCGTGCACATGGAAAACACTTTTTGTGTCCATACCCACCATTATGCTTGTTGCAGGGACGATGGCATTTTCCTTTAGCTAGGCTACAGAAGAGAGAGAGAGAGAGAGAGAGAGAGAGAGAGAGAACAAGCGCGTGTCCAAACACATGTGTTCAAATTTGGGTCACCTGCCAGCATCCGACCTTTCGCCAGGTTTGCTCCCTTTTCTTTCTCCCCTTTTTTTTCTCTGACTCCCTCGGTCTCTTTCTCTCTGTATGCGTTGTCTCACACCCACGCAAAGCGCAACAGGTTGTACTTTTTCCAGGTTCAGCAGTGGAGACTCTCTTTTTTTATTATCTCCCAGACACTCATAAATTTTGCGAGCCATTCTGCGCTATCTCTCTCTCTCTCTCTCTCTCACACACACATACACTCGCTCGCTCGCTCCCCCCCAAAGGCAACTTGTGGCGCTTTTCCCAAAATTCGTCGCATCTGTGGCTGGAGAGTGCACGCGCGGTGTTGTTTTTATTTAATTACTTATATTTTTAGCAGCCTTCCATCCGTCTGTCCTGCCCATGCTAAGGCGCGAAAGAATTACAGCCCCCTGTCATTGTTTTGCCATTAGTTGTTTGTTGTTTGCCTGTAATAATCATCAAAATCTTTGGTAGCTTTTTTTCCACATGCTGAAATCGAGAGTGTTAGAGCAAGAGAGCGTGAATTATGATGTCGTAATCGACTGCAATCGACCTGCGGGCAGGAGTAGAGCAAGTGACGAGACGTGGGCGGGTTTTCTCGTAGGGTCCGCTTTTTCCCCGGGGGTGCGCATGCAGGCTTTTCCGGAGAATACCCCCAAAGGGCGTTGGTTGCGGGAGCTTCCATCCTTTTGATGAAAATTCCAACCCAAAACGCGATGAAAAGCGCTCCTCTCGCAAACCTCTGACAGATGTTCGCAACGTCAGGGAAAGCGAATGTTTTTTTTTCTTCTCTTCTTTGCATGATTGAATGCACTCGTGTGTGTTTGTGTATGTGTGTGTGAGTGGATGCCACTGATGGTGAGAAGCGTGGAAGGTGTTCCGGTACCGGCTATCGCAGCGATGCTATCGGTCCAGAGCGACCCTGAGCAGAGGAGTCCTCGTGCGTGTAGGTGATAACGTAGAGCAGTGGCCTGATAACGTTTCCACGAAGCCCGTTACTGCCGTTTGCCGGTCCGTTGGCCCCGCTTAACACTGAAAGTTGTAAACCGAGGGTGGGTGGGTGGCCTACTCGCGATTAGCCGGGGATGGCCCGGGGTTGGGATCGCATAACAAAACTGTAAACAAAAACACACCATCCTTCGGGGCTCGGTGACTAACTTCCTTGCCCTTTGACAGCTGTCACTTTGTAAGCTTTGGATTGTTTTTTGTTTTTCGAGATTTATTGCCTTTTTTTGTCGGTTAGCAAAAGAACCTTCCCTTGCGTGGTTTCTCTCGTTTTTTTTGTCCATTAATACCCTCCATTTTCCACCCATTTCCCTGTGGCTTTCCCACCCAGAGCTTTCCCTTTCGGTGCTATTTCCGTCAAGTCCCACCGACCCTTAGCTTAGCTATCGATTGGTCAGCATATCTCACCGAGCCTGTGCTATTTCTGCTGCACGTGCCTTAACGCATTTATGTATTGCTGTGCTTGAGCTCACACTCGCCTACTCCCCCCACAACCACCACCATCACAGCCATTTTCCCACCCACCACCCCAGCGTACGCTTCGAAGGGGGGGTTGCCGTAAACAATTCCTGGTATATTGACCCCTTTGGCGATTTCATTTTCCTCCGTTTGCACTTCGAGCTCCTTTTTCCACTTGCACCATCCTCTCGGCCACGATAAAAGCTGGCCGCCGGTAATGTGCAATCATAATACGGTAAACGGGCCTTTCCCGTGCTCCCTGCGTGCGTGAAATTTAATATCTCCCGCCCTGCCCATTGAAACCGACCGAACACTGAAGGGAGCCGTGGGTTCTTTCGCTCCAAAGACGAAACGGACGTGCTTTCTAAGCAAAATGGGGCCTCGAAAATGAAAGGAAAACCCACCACCAGGGCCCCCACTGCAGTTCTCGTCTCTCTCTCTCTCTCTCTCTCTCTCTCTCTCTCTCTCTCTCTCTCTCTCTCTCGTTCTCTTTCAGGGGTGCGTAAAAGCAATCTGCCCAATTAATCATGCGCGCGTGCGATCATGCCATATGTGGCCCTTTGCCCTCTGCTGGCTGCGTGTGTGTGGGTGTGTGTGGTTGCTTTTGCCCCTTTTCAGGTGCTGGTTTGTGCAGTCGTTGCGAAAAGGGGTCAGAGGGTGTTGTGCAAGCGCACTTTTCCCTGCTTTTTGCCGGTTGTTTCACCAAAGAACTAGGGAATGGATGCAGACACGCAGGCTAGAGAAGCCCACGAGTCGGCTCCCTGTGCCTTGCGCGTTGATGGACGTGGGTCAGTCTCAAGGGAATGGGTCCACACTGTGTGTGTGTGTGTGTGTGGGTTGGAATCTTTCTGGAAATTCTAGCCTTTCCTCCTGCACCATCGCAGGAAGCGGCGTCAGAGGGACGACGTGGTGTACATTTTTAAAAAGCCTCCTGTACATTTTCAATTCGGTCTCATAATCTCTCCTGTTTTCTCACATATACCCAAAGGAAATGAGAGAACGAGAGAGCCGATAGAGTCCACCCACAGGTCATGGGAATAGGGCTGGAAGGTGGTTGGAAAGGAGAAGGCTCAGGAAAGGAGCTGCGATTCGATCGAACGATCGCGGATTTCATCGGAACTGCCTCGTCGTCCATGAGAACTCTGGGACAGGTTTTTTTTTGTTTTTTTTTCCATTTGTCCCTCTATTGCAGGAGGTGACGTAGTGGGAGATGGAGAAGCGGGCTTATGTGCATTATTTTTTACAGCTTGCTACGGCTGTGGAGTTGGAGTTAGAAAAGGCTACCGTCAGCGGAGCTTGCAACATACACACTCACTCAGAAAACCCACCCCATCGCAGAAGGGTGTTAGGTGGGTTGAAGGCGCGACATTTATTTATTCTTTTGCTGACTTGCGACCGGAGTTCACCTTTTTCCACTGCTCTATTGCCTGCATGTTTCCATGGCCGTTCCCGACCACCCTGAAGCACACCCTTCCGATTCATTCGACCACCCCTAACCCACCCACTCGCTCGCGTGTGCTGACTAGAACCCTTTTTTTCTCGCCCCTTTGGCGACATCTCACCACAGTGCACCTTTGGCACGCTATTCGTACGCTGAAGACGTGTGGTTGCGGAAAATGTTGACCATAAATCGCCACGTCGTCTTGCGGCCGGTGGTCTTAACCCGGTAATGGTTGACTAAGCCAGTGGGTTCGTTATTTTTATGCGAATGCGTGCAAAACAACTTCCTAAGGCCAACGATGCGTGGGGTTTCCTATCCACCTGTACGAGATCTCGCATGTGTCCTGAGGTCGTATAGAATGCATGTTGGAGTTGTGATTCAATTGTAGGGTGCGCTTTTCACAGGCGTTTCTCAGTTTCTGGAAGCGCAGGTGTCAAAAACGGCACATGTTGGACGAATAATGGATACCAAATGATTTAGAACATCTGCTTCCGGTTGTCTTACTGCTCAAAAGCCACACTCGCCGCAATAAACTAGCGCTTTCTTCTCCCACAGCAAGTTTTTGACAGCTGTTTGTTGACAGTTTTCGTGGAAATTATCACAGTGGGGGTGGAACAAGTTTCGTGTGGGGCGCGGCTCGCGAACACCTGCATTTTCACGGTCATTCCACCCAGCTGGGGCGACACCATCGTCATCTCTCGTTCGCTTTTCCGTTAGTGGGAAAGTTCTACTTCAACTTTCTCCCGTCTGGTGATGGCCGCGAGAAGGGATAACGTGTTGCGCAGGGGCGGAAGAAAGGCATGAATGGGAACAAACCCGGTGAAGGGCACACAAGGAAGGTCACGACAGCCACCCCATTGTGGGCTCACTCTGAACGCAAGCGATTCGCTGAAAGAGCGCCACAGAGCTGCACTCAATAAGCGAGCTTAAACGTTTTGCTTCCTGGAAATGTGGCGTACTGGGTGGGAGGGGTTGCTCTGGAGGGGAGGAGGAGGAAGAGGGAGGTGTTCATTAAGTGACAAGTTGAGAGGGGTGAGAATGGCCTGCAAGACTCTGACGCAGCAGGAACTACACACAAGCAGTTTCATTCTGGGGGTTTAATGAATAGATGTTCGAATGAAGTACTCGTGATTGAGAGGTTCTAGTTTTTGACCTTTTCGTGGCCCATTTCTTCAGAGTAGGAACCCCCAGAGAAGCGATTTAAAGCACTCACAATGACCTGTTGGGGTAATGAGACGGAGTACCTCCATTGAAGTGCTAGTTGGGGTGTACAGAAGTCTAGCGTAACAGTTTGCAGTAATTCGTTGGCCTCGGTTGAGGAAAACCGGCGTCTACTATGGCACTTGCATGCAGTACTTATCGGTTTACGATCAGCTGCTGCTGCCCCGTCATCTATCCTTCCTCCACCAGCGTATCGTTGGCAGACTGTGAAGTATTGGCAGACTCGCAGTAGGTGCGGGAAGTCGTGCTCCAGTGCATCGATGCACAATCGCGTTTTGCTTGTGTTGGGTTGATTTCCGTTACGTCAAATCACTGAACCTGCTGCTCTCGAAGTGTGAACTGGTCTGATCTTGCGTTTCTTTGCTCTCTTCCGGTCACTACACCCTCTGCCTTGCATCATTAGAGCGCTGCACTCGACGATAATTAGGAACCAGACGTCAAGAGGGACTAAGGCAAACAACAAGAAGCGGACGGGCAACAGAGCAGTCCCGTTTCACGAGTATTCCTGCATAAGTTCCGGTATCTGTGCAGGCCACGTTAGCGAGTGCGATAGGAACGTGAAGCAGCAGAGATGTCGCTGTGGGCCCGAGTCAATCAGCTCCCGCAGCCCATTCTGGAGCAGATCCGCTTCATCTACGGCAGCAATTTCCCCATCGAGGTGCGTCACTACCTGGCGGAATGGATCGAAGACCGGTTGCTGTAAGTATCGCCGTCAACAACGACGATGACGAAGGTGGTGTGGTTTTCCCTAACGGTCATTTGTCTTGCAGCAACGTGCCGGTGTACACGAACGACCAGGAAGCCTTGTACGAGCAGGATGCGGCGAACTTCCTGAACCAGATGATCATGGAGCTGGAGCGGACGGCCATCACGCTGCCGGAGAACAACTTCACGATCAAGATCCGGCTGAACGAGTCGGCACGCAACTTTCGCCAGTTGTTCTCGCACAATCCTTCCCAACTGTACCAGCACCTGATGAACTGTCTGCACCGGGAACGTCAGTGTGTCGCCTATCCGGACGATTGCGTCAACGTGCAGGATCCCGAGGTGACGGAGGTGTTTAATGCGGTCCAGCAGCTGCAGATCATGGTGCGCACGAACGAAAATGACAACCGTAACCTGATGAAGGAGTACGAGCACCTACTGCTGGAGGTGCACGAGCTGCAGAAGAACCGGGCTCAGCTCGAGACGATCGAGAACGCGGATATGCGGGCGCACGCCCACAACCAGCTCACCCAACACCAGAAGATGGTGAACGATCGGTTGCAGTTGTGCACTGGCAAGCGACTCGCCCTCGTTGACGGCTTCCGCAAGACGATCATCATCACGGACGAGGTGCAGAGCAAGGTGCTGAACAAGTATCTGTCGCAGTGGAAGATCAACCAAGGGTTCGCCGGAAATGGTGCGTCGACGATGAGCGCCAGCAATCTCGATACGGTGCAGGCATGGTGCGAAAGCCTGGCAGAGATTATCTGGGGCACCAAGGATCAGATCCGACTCGCGATCAAGAACAAGTCGAAGTTGCACGTCGAGCAGGAGGACGTGCCGGATCTACTGCCGCAGGCGATGGTCGACGTGACCAACCTTCTGAAGACGCTCATCACCAACACGTTCATCATCGAGAAGCAACCGCCGCAGGTGATGAAGACCAACACACGGTTCGCTGCCACGGTGCGTTTGCTCGTCGGTAACACGCTCAACATCAAGATGGTGAATCCACAGGTGAAGGTTTCCATTATATCCGGTAAGTACAGTCGTTGCTTTGCTACATTACTTCAGCTTCATTACACTACTTGTTTTTCTCTCGTTTGTGCGTGATCTCTTCAGAGGCCCAAGCTCAACAGACACAGCAGACCAACAAAGCGTCCGAGCAGTCATGCGGTGAAATCATGAACAATATCGGCAATCTGGAGTACAACGAAACTACCAAACAGTTGTCGGTTAGCTTCAGGTGAGTGGTTGGCGTCATCTTCAGGCGGGTTGCGTGTGGAATCTGTCGAACTAATCTGGAGCCATTTACTTTCTTTAGAAACATGCAACTCAAGAAGATCAAGCGTGCCGAGAAAAAAGGCACTGAGTGTGTAATGGATGAAAAGTTCGCGTTATTGTTCCAGTCCAGCTTTGCCGTCGGTCACGGCGATCTAGTGTTCTCGGTTAGTATTGTACCTCATTCATGGCAAGGACATTAGGTTTTAATTCCTGACATTAATTTTCCATCGCTTAGGTGTGGACCATTTCCCTGCCAGTAGTGGTGATCGTCCACGGCAACCAGGAGCCCCAGTCATGGGCCACCATCACGTGGGATAATGCGTTCGCCGACATCAACCGCATCCCGTTCCAGGTCCCAGACAAGGTGTGCTGGAACCAGCTTGCAGAAGCACTCAACATGAAATTCCGCGCCTCAACCGGACGTTCGCTGACGCCGGAGAACATGCACTTCCTGTGCGAGAAAGCGTTCAAGACCAGCCTGCCGTTCCCGGTGCCGAACGATCTGACCATCATGTGGTCGCAGTTTTGCAAGGAACCAATCCCGGATCGCTCGTTCACCTTCTGGGATTGGTTCTACGCGGCGATGAAGGTTACACGCGAGCATCTACGTGGCCCGTGGATGGACGGTAGCATCATTGGCTTCATACACAAGTCGAAGGCCGAAGACTATCTGCTGAAGTGTTCTCGTGGCACCTTTTTGTTGCGTTTCTCCGATAGTGAGCTAGGTATGGAGAAGGTGTTGCAAGGATAATGTCGAAACGGATACTGATTCTTGGGTTTTTGCTTTCAGGTGGCATCACCATCGCGTGGGTGAACGAGGGCAACGATGGTCAGCCTCAGATCCTGCACATTCAGCCGTTCACAGCGAAGGATTTTTCCACCCGTTCGCTGTCTGATCGTATCCGGGACTTTGACGATCTGTTCTACTTATACCCGAACAAGCCGAAGCACGATGCGTTCGATCGGTACACCACACCAGCAGGACCACCTCGTAATAAGAACTACATCGCATCGGAGGTGCGTGCTGTGTTGATGCCGGGCCCGACCAACAACCAGATGAACAGCTTCCCGAACACCCCGTCCTACAATATTCAATCGCCAGACGCGTCCCGCGATACGCCCACGAGCGGGTTAGTGTCCTTTCGTTACTTTTTCCCTTACTGTTGCATGTCTTTCCCTTCTGCTTGCTTTTTCTTGCTAGTGCACGCATATTTATAGCTCTTGGCAGAAGCACCGTATTTTATCGAGTATAGTGCGCACCTAAATTTAATAACCTATTTTTGGAAAAAAATTGTTGGTTTTTCAAGTTTCAGATCCGAATATAGTGTGCAGGTAATATTTTATCAGCATTTTTGTAATGCGACACTTGTGGCCTATATCGCGTATCAAAGCAGACAGAGATATAATGTGCCAACTTGTGCAATCCTCAGAAAATGGGTTATCATTAATATTAGTTCGTTTGCATGGTATGGTGTATAATAGGTGAATGAGTTACGCATCCTTCATTAACATTTAATCGTCACTGCTTTTAGCCTACTCCTTCATTTTTAATTAGCTTAAAATTTTTATTTCATTATTATTCCAACATGTTTTTTGTGTGGTGTATTTTATTGTATTTTCAAAATTGGTTATATGTGTGATATAAATATGTTAGTTGTTGAGGTAGTATGTATTACAATTGGAGTTTCAGGCTAGTTAGTGACATCTTTCTTTTTTTATATATTACATTTATTTTTGCATTATTTGCTATACTGTTTATATTTTTGATAACGTTACGGATATAGCAACACATGTTTATTTATGTTTCGTAGATTGTATTTTACACCCATGCGTGTCGGAAGTCGATACAAACATTTATTTTTAGTATTTATTTCATTTGATAAGTGCTTTGATTTTAATACAATTTATTTGTACGTATATGAATGTAGATTTAAAATGATGGAAGATATATGAATTTTCGTTGTGCTCATAGCACATTTACGTCGGTTTTATTTATTTTTTGTTGCTACTTTTTGTTGATACGTGCACCTTCCACCGAAGATGTAAGGCACGTACTCCGATTGCAGCATGCAGTGGCTGTAGCTGTGTTCTGAAGATCGAAAATGTTGTAATATAATTTTTTTTACCAGCCATAAAGGATGTTTAGTTGCCAGGATGAGCACACTCGCCTTATCGCTAACAAGATTTGTTCTCATGTTGCTTCATTTACAGCTATCAAAACAGTACGATAATGCACCTCTAGTCATTAAATTTGTATTAAGACTAAACATGCACAGGATTCAACCGAACTCTGCTCCCTCTGCTTCTTCCGCGGCAACACACGAGTCTCTCCAAATGAAGGAATGTAGACGGAAGCGCCTTAAAGGGCCCGAAATCCTGCCACAGGTCGTAGCGGAGGGCAAGCATATAAATTTCAATTGAATCGCAAATTGCGATGCAGTGTGCGTGTGCGAAACGGAGTCTTACTACATAACGATTATTGTAACATATAGCTAAAAATTCAACGATGTCGTGCGTATTGGTTTTATCAGAGATACGATTCAACGATACGATTCCGCAGGAATTGGTTTTATCAGAGGGAAGAGAAAAGAATGGCGTGCCGCTCACAAAGGAAGTGACGAACGAACTCGCACGCCATTGAACATCTAGCAACTAATGAAAAATAGCTGATGTTCGACGGTATACATCAATCATCCATTTACCTTCCCAGATTCAAGCAAAGTGTGCTTGAAATACGAGATTGTACCAGCATATGGATTTTGCTGTAAAGCGGTGGAGGTGGAAGTAGTCGAAAAAAGGAAAATTCTAGCGGTTGTGTGAGAGCGTGCCTCGCGATCTAGCGAATATACTAGTAAAAAAACCCTGTAGTACCGGATCACTTTAGGAAGGATCTGTATTAGCATCCTGTGCTTGCTTAGAGCAAGTGGGAAGCATCGTGGTGTGATTCTGTGTACGCCTAAGTGTACGTGCGAGTGTGTATATTGCTACAAATGCTGTAAAATTATCTATATTGATGGGTGGAAGAAGAGAAATGGTGTGCTTAACTCAATAGCTGCTCGTCGTGGCGTTAGATAGGAATGATAATTGTAGGATACGATAAGTGGAGATCACATGCAGTCGTCGGTGCCGTCAGCTTCTCAAACTGCTCTCAAGAGGGATTGCTATTTGGCGATTGTCTATTTTAATTAAAATTAAAATAGAGATGCAAGCTTATGCGGATCTCATCGTTCGTAAAAATATTATAGAATGGGAGCCTAAATTTATTCGCCTCGTGTTAGGCGTATTTTAATTGAAATAATCATAGGCATTTTAATCCAATTTAACATTTATTTCAATTAAATATAATTAACTCTAGTAGTCTCGAAGGGTTGGTTCAAAATATAAGAATCCCTTTGGTATATTGGGACCTAAATTCACTAATGCGTGATCCGCTTTTAGGCTGTATCAGTTATCTTCTACAAAATCCTTCTCCATGATAGATGATGTTGACGCATATTCATAGCTGTCAGGATACTGGTACCTTCGCTCATCTACAATCGCAAAGTCGGTGTACTTTGATGGAAAAACACAAGGGATTGAATGATTAATACTAGCGTTGTACTTGTTAGAGGCCACTAACATCGCTTGGACATGTCTGTATATGTGTGTATGTGTGTTCTTTTAAATGTAGACGACTTATAGTGTGATCTGGTTTTCGCACAAGAACAGACATCCTTTAAACGCGCATACGATTAAAATCAGATTCCCTTCTATTTTGTCACACTATGACGATGTTCTGGGTGTGTATTGCGTGTTTTATGTTTGTTTCAGAAGCCTTCATTAATCACTCATACTGCGGTACACATCCAACACCTTCCCAGTCAGCCGTCGCTTGTTTGTCGTGGCTTGGCTTTGTGTACGTATGTGTGTCCCTTGTTCTAGTTCAAACCATAAACTAACTTGAGAGACGAATACGAGACATTCCCCAAGGGCAGTGAAACATCATCCACTCTATCGTAGGTGTTCTTCAAAATCAGGCATCAGACCAGCAAAGGCAAACGCTTCCTTCGGCTTCATTTTTTTTTATGACAAAAAAACGAAAGCCTAGCGCACGTGGGAAATGTGGTATTAATTTCTCATTTTTCCTTCCTTCCTCTCCTCTTCGGACGGTTGACGATGTGCGTGGGTGTCCGCACGTCGCATCCCATCCGCCTTCCGTGCTCGAAAATGTGCTCGAATCGCACCCGTTCGGTGTCCTTGCAAACGGACCGCAGGGTCTCTAGTGGTCGAGCCAGCGTAACCAGTCAACACCGGTACGCTGCCTGTTCTGAGCCCTACTCAAGCTCAGACGGTCTCGTGCAGCCGGATGTTGGCATGGTACCGTCACCACATGTTGCTCAAATCCAGCCTTCACCCGCCAGTGGCCCATTGCCGACGACTAGCAACTGCAGCAACACCGTCGGTCAGCTAATGGAACACAGCCCCCATCGGCCGATGATGCCCACAACAAGCCCTAACATGCAGCAGCAACAGCAACACCTTCATCTGCAACCCCACAGCCACCAGACCGTGGAAGATGCACCGATGGGCGAGTGTAGTCTCGACGGTGGTGAACACCGGATGCATCAGTTGCAGCCGTTACAGCAACCGCGTCAGCAGACGCTACCGTCCGTGCCTACGGCATTTTCCTTCACTAGCATGGTGTTCGGTGAGGGTGACCATCAACCTGCTGTACCGAAGCCTAGTGAGGTCTCGGCCGAAAAGGAGACACCTACCAATCTGCACGATGTGACCGTACTTGGTGGTTGCGTTGGCGCTGTTGCCAATGCCTCCACTGCATCCGTACCACCGATGACCACTGAGCAGATACTTCTGGACAATCTTTGCTGGTACGGTGTGGACAGTAACAACAACTGGAATGGCAGCTCGTCGTGAGGACGAGAATGGGTGAATGCTGAGCGACGCTGTGTGGGTCACGTCTAAGTACTCTTGTCGTACTCTTGTCCCCTGCTCTCTACTAGCGTGCGGTTGATGCAAACACCTCCTCAGTCAGAGGTTGTTGCCACACCTTGGCTGATGTGAATCGGAAAGGACATCGTCCAGCACGGTTAGTGTTGTACTAGAGGGGCCTGGATGGGCGTGTGTCTGCATGTTTGGGGTGTATGTATGAGAGAAAAAAAGAATGAGCTGAGTGGAAGGAATGTTTAGTACGAGCGACGAATCTTCGATTGTTCAATGCCATATTCGATTTGAAAATATTTTGAATAAATTGCATGGTTGCTAGAGTGTACCAAACGCGCCCGAGATTGCGCACTTCATTTCAAGATTTTGGAAAAGTTTTGGCGGCATGTCCTTCCCAAGGACACCAAGGTTTGGGTCCCGTTTTAGTAGGCTCGAGGCTCCCATCGATAACATGTACGCGGCAAGTAACATGTGCCGCAGAAACCGATGTAAATCGAATGGAAAGAAACAGAAATGCTCTCGATGGCAGAACACCAGATTCGAATCCATTATCGGATGGTCTAACACCCACTCAGGCAGATGTAGCGATTACACATACGCTCGTACGCGCGCACAAGTACAAGAACGCTCGCTAACGCACTGCTGTCCCTTGTTCGGTGGAAAGGCTTCTGTTAGGAAGTCGAATACACAAATTCTACATTAGTTGTATTGTTGATGTCTGCTTCGTGTTATATATGAATTTAAACTGTTAAACGGTAGACTTAAAAAAAAAACAACCATAGTTGGTTACATCGGATTGCTACTAGTCTAGGTCCATTAGTCGCTATGTGTACTACAATTGGTCGATGGAGCCAATTTCGGGTCGGATCATCTGATAACTGATATGCTAGGATGAAGCCATGAACAAATATACTATATCTGTCCTATCACGTGTTTCCATAGCCGTCTAATCATCACGATCTGGAACACCCCATCACAAAGATAATTTTCCTTCATATAGCACATGCGACATGGTGTACATCCATCGTGAAACTGTAGCAACAAAAAATGTTTCTGGTGTTTCTTCCATAACTGTTCGATGATCCAAAAGTACCAGAATACGTTGAACGTGCAGATGAGCCGTAATCTATATGATAAGCGATCCTAGTGCAATGTAACACTGTTACCATTTGATAGTAATGTTTAGAACTGTAAGCTTTCCCTATCCGGAGCCCCATTTTCCCCAAAACCCGTTATTTGCTGTACCCAATTGAGTGTAAAAGGAAGCATGTAACCCGTTGATACTAAATATGCAACCAATTCTCTCTTCGCCTTACCCGGCGCAAAATGCTGTTAGCAAATAATGTATCCTCCATGTACCGGAAACTCGAACAAACAAACAAAAACAACACCCCGAAGACAAACCGGAGGCAAAAAACTTTATTGTGATGTTTATATCAACGGATGTGAGAGAGCTTTCGTCCTTCAACGTACCTTATATCGTGGAGAAGTTTGAAAATGACTGTTATCGAATTTAACCATAAGTGTCCATGGTGGCAGGAGAGCCTAGTGGTGGCTTTTTAATGTGAGGAACTGTCACCGTGTATGTGACCCATCATACCGTACCGATGATATAAAAGAGTACTTTCGTACAAATAGTAAGTTAGCGATTTTAATGTAAGTGATATAGTGCGCTGAACCGATGGCAGGAGACAGCGCACTGTGTCGGGAGACTTAAAACAGATAGATTACATGAGCCAACAGGAGGCAAGACATTCGTAGAGGCGGATTTTAGTGTAGTATAGCACGAGGTTCTAATTCCGGGATTCCTAAACACAGAAACGATTCGCTTTCTAGGCGCGTAGCGCTACTGTAGGCCGTCGTTTTTCGTAATCTCACTTGAATGTGCATCTCTCTGCAGCGGTTTGACGAGTCGTGGGACGTATATACTTGATGCAAATTTACTAATCACACCACTAACATTCACGGCTCTTGCTACATCATACACCAACACGATTTGTAGATGTCTTATGTTCGGTTCACGACATGCGCCGTCACGAAGCGTATAGTTTACATATTCATTAGTTTAGTTTTCCTATCTGTATTATTTTTATATCTTTTTTTATTCTCTTATCTGGCTTTTTCTTCTGTTGATGCCATAATTTATATGACGGTGAATCATTTTAATGTTTTATACTTTATCTTTCCTGCTGTTTTGAAACCACTCGTTACATCACGAAACTCTACAACGACACTTGGCCCATTTCCACATACAATACAAAACCTTCCCCCTCTACACCTGATTGTGCGCTTCACAATGCGTAATCCCGTGCGTATCGTTGGTCCGGGAATTGAATCATCACCCCCTGCCCTGAATTGATGGAACTATGCCTGCTGGCGTGCAGTTACGGCCAGCCCAACTACGGACAAGTGGCCGACTTTGAGCTCGAGAACATCGGCATGTTTTCATCGCAGTACTGAGTATCAGCCCACAACGTGAAGCCGTGCCTGAACGCCGGTGTCCGTAGATCCGTATCCGGACCAGCCGCGATGTTTCGCCCCGCGAAATCGGCGCTTAGGAAGCTATGAGTTATCGCCTTCCCCTCTGCAGCAGCATTTTGATGATTGAGACAGATCGTGCAGATCGTAGATAAGACATCGCTAGTGTGTAAGCTACTGCTAGTTAGGCACCGGAACGTCCGGCGCCCACTTGAAACCAGCTTAACTGTCGCTTCTGTTTCGTGGTCGTGATCATATCCTCCGTCGCGCGGGTTCACAGGAGCAGTACTGTGAGAGGGTCTCCTGAGCTATGGTGTTTTACACTCTCGTTTGCTCTGACTGCGTTTGAATATGAACACAAAAACGTTTGACGGCTTTATCTGCTGCCGTTTATCCTTGGATTATGCAATTCGTACTATTGCAATAGCAGTATTTTTTTCTCTTCAAACTTGTGCAATATTGGTTGGTGTTCTTTCTTGTTTTTGTGTTTGGTGTTCTCAGTTCTTACATTGATAGTCAATACGAGTTTCTACCTTGTGTTTGTTTTTATATTTAAATTGTAATATTTCTGGCTTTAAAGGAAGATAGGTTTTGACAACCTTCTATCCTTGATTAATAAGGTTTTGTAACCTATTTTAAATACAGAGTATTGTAAAATAGAACAAGAGTGAATCAGAATCGCATTGTGCAAGTTTCCGTGCCCTTTTTACTTGCATACATAAGTTTATGTATGCAGATAACTTTTTATCTTTTTACAGAATTTTGTGCTTTTATTGGAACTTGTACACACATACGATATCTTTTAACGCTATTCTTGTCATATTTTGAATGCATCCAATTGTTCTTGTCCAATTGTGCAGCACAGACACACGATAGTATCGGTATCGAATTTCGTCTGTGCCCCCCCGTACGCAGGACTGACTATCCAGCTACGAGTAATTAAAAAGTCATGAAAGTCTTGGCTAAGCATAGCAAGGTAGGACATGTCGTTACGACGTGGTCAATTGAAAGCGGGCCAGTAAAGAAGAAGATCCAATTGTTCTACTAGAGGTAACACACATTCAAGCCACAGGTGAAGTTCAACGAATCAGTTTATGAATATTTGCCAAATGTCGAGGCACTCGAAAGCTAAAAGAGAGAACCAACACTGTGCCATACAATACGTTGAACAAAAGACAGCTTCCTCAACTGCTGTACATTTATTTGCATAAGTTGGACCGTTGCAGGTGTCTGAGGCAAGCACGGGGGATATGATAAACGCAACACATTTAAAAAGAGTAATACAAACGTCGAAACAGAAGCTAAAACTTATAATCTTAGGCAAGAGAAACAATGTTTAGTTATTGTCGTGTGCAACTAAATCTTAATGTTACAAATAGCGAACTTGTCTAAGCGTTACATAACTTTTAAATTCGATTTTGTGATTCGCTAAGAAACGAAGCTAATGATTTTTAGTGTTTGAGGTATGGTAGATTTACTTGAATGTGCAACACACAAGCAGGACCACTGCGCGGTATTGGTCCGTATGCGAACGCCTCTGAAGGAAGGCCGCAGTTCGCTGCACTGTTGATGTACATAACTAAAATAAACACATTAGCATAGTTACTGGGCAAACAAGCCAACTAAAAATAATCAATGTGTTTCAAATGTGCACTTGAAAATTGATTTAAATCAATCAACACGGTAGGAGAGGAAACAACACATCTTACTATAGTCAATAAGAGAACAAGCGCAGAGCTTAAATCGACTGGAGATGCTCACAGAAATGATCGGTTTCACCAAATCTTAAAGAAAATAGGCAACGAAATATAACTATATACCACTACTTGTTGAAGTATATGAATGAGAATGTAATGCAAACAAATGAAAACATTTAACGAACGCTGTTTGTGTTTATTTACACCTGTCTGCTTGAGCAGTTCAAAAATTGTTCCACGGATTCCGAAAGGAACGGAATCGCATGTTCTACTTGCTGTTTACATAAAACTAAATGTCACTAAGGCGCGGTAGAGCGCGAAGGCGCACGAGCACTGCAACTAAGGTCCAATTAAAATGTGCAAATTATACGACTAAGTCCATCCGTGCGTTTGACGTCATTTGGAGTTGTAAAGCTGATTGCTGCGGTAGCGCTGGAAGGGCATAGTATATATAAGAGTATGAAATACACAACGAATATACACATGAAACCTACTGTCAGGTCGCTTGTCACATCGAGCCCGGCAATAGTTGCCCACTACTGGCATTTACTAGTGAGTCCAGAAGTACACGTATCCAATTAAACTGTGTGCCGATACAAATGTGGATGAGAAGCGCAGATTCTTATGTACTACGCCGGGCGAATGAAGAGCATTGTATTGATCTCATGCATTAGATCCAGGCTCCGTAGGAGATTGATGAAAAGAGAGGTATATATACATAAAGGGAGAGAGTATGTGTGTCTCATCCAAAGATAGACTGCTATTCCTAACAACCGCATTAGGCGAGGGAAGATAGAAGTGAACATCATGTGGAATAAATATAAAAGGCCTAGGATCGGGTTTCCCAAACTCTAGAACATGGCCAATTCTGTAACGGCTCTTACCCTGAGCTAGAATCAATGTCAACCTAAATGCTGTGCTCTGGCTCCCGATGGCCCAGTTGAATTAAGAATGGATCGTTCCCACGCTTGTCGTCCACGGTTCGTGATATCAAAATACTTAAAACATGAAATAATCCAAACAACTTACAGCAGATGTGTATCAATGTCTCTTTACAAAATGTTTCACCTCTTTCTGTTGTATGCCCATAAGGCAGCCGATGGTGTTATTACCTATTCATTATAAATCAATTATAATATCATATTGAGATAGAAAGTACGAAGCAAAACATGGGGTTAGCTTCTTCCATGCGAGCTAGGCTCTGGCCGAATGTATGACATTGCTTTCAAAATTTTACGTTATGAATCACATTTCTAATGAATGCGAATAAATAGCTAGACGGAAACACGATGCGTCAACTTCGAGGAAAGGCCTACTTAAAATTTAGCTACTGATGATGGTGTAAGGAAGGAAGAACGCCCATAGCGCTTTTTCTTTTAACCACTCATCATCAGTATTTCATATGAAGCGATCGCAATACCTTTCAGAAACAGATCAACGGATCGAGGTTGATTGTAGCACAAATAATGTACAATGTATCAATTCACTCTATTCAACGTTACCGCACTATGGGTGTCGTCTTTAGTTTCCGTATTTCGTCAAGATCTCTACGACAAGATCGACTGCTTTACAACAACCTAGCCTCGTATCGGTTTCTGTAGTGGTATGGCTTATCTTACAGCGCCATGGAGACGAAAGACACAGAACTGCAAGATATATAGCACAAGCCTATCGGCCTGCTTTCGATCGGCGTTACTTTGTACCCTGCTTAGCTGGCAGAACCAGACGTATTTATATCCATTATCTACTTGTATCCGCTGTCGCCTGGGCCGCCTGAGCCGCCCCAGAGACAGGACATCTTTGTCCGATCGGCAAATGCCGTCGGCCCTTTGGGATCTAACAGAAAGCAAATTTTGAACGTAATAATAAACCAGAATCCATGGACTTAGCTAACGGTAGGCGCGTGGCAAGCGGGCAGAGCGAATGATGCATGGTCGTGTACTTGGAATTGTTGGAAAACAACTATATCTGTTTAAGTAATAAATTCTGTGTAAAAATACATTGCTGTTTTTCTTTCCTCTTTGATAACATTTCATATCCGATTGTTTATTGTTGATGTAGTTCCCGATTTTATTTTCAGCAGTGTTATAAAATTTACGTTTTTGCTACCTGTAAGCTTTCGAAGTCCTAGGATAATTTCTAATCGTACTAAAACACGAAATGAATGGGATGTTCTTTTCTGTATCTTTTCTTTTGTCACAATGATGACACGTAAAGCTCTCTTCAAACCTCGTAGGACATTTCGTGAAATGTTTCGTGAAAGCTTTTGTGTGAAATGTTTCATGAAATATTTCACACAGCTTTCATCAAGTTTCATCAAGTGAGTCATGAAAAATGATCAAGGATGCTTTGCTGTTGAAAAGTCCGTTTCGAGCAGGGTTGCCTTGATTCCTTGCTACAGAATGAGATAATCGTTCGTAGACCTAGCCTTGCCGACACTGCTATAGACGGTGGTACGATCACCTTGACGCTTGCGCTGAGATTCGTTGCTTAGGAATTGTACCTGTCCAAATCACCTCAACTCTGATTGGAGGGAAAAGCGCAATAACGTCCCTTCGGGCACGACGCATGCACACTCTCAAAAATCGAACATTGGAATCGCCAAGCCGCCGTGAACGGCGACGGCTTCCCGGCTTTCCATCTTGGCTCGTCACGAAGTTGCGAATCTGGCATCATTTCACGCGGGTGCTCCTGCCGCAGGATGCGCTATTGTGTCGTGGGATGCTGGTGATGCTGCTGTAGGCGAGGCGGAAACGTGATACTTTCGCCAGGACAGTGTCGGGTTTACCGGCGAGAGACAAGTCGGTGTCAACGCACTGATGAAGGTTGAGGCAGCCGTGTAACCGGTGCATGGATTTGTTTGTGTCTCAGCGATGTTCATGCAATAATACTGACGCGAAGGAGCGCGTAAAGAAACGGTTCGGTCGATCCTGTGTTGCGCGCGTTTTCAACACCTTCGACTCGCATTTCGACAAAAAAGGGTGGTTTGAAGGGTGGGCCCATAAATGGCCGTGGGAAAATGCGTCCGTATCGATCGTCGTAGAGCTCGATTTGCGCAGTGGTTCAGGAAGCTATCTTTATGCCGATGGTGGTGCATCTTCATTTTCTCTGACCCTCAATGGGCCCAATTGTCACAGATTATCGACACATTAGAGTAAGCATTTGATATCTGTCCAGAAAGTGCACTCCTAAATATTTGTTCAAAGTACAAGTTAACAATTCATTTTCAAATCGGCTGTCCAATAAAAGCTGCTCTGCACATCGATGCAACGACAATGGAGAATGCATGAAAACAACACTGCATATGCACTACCACAAGCCATTCGCCATTCAGATCCTTTAAGTCAAGTCATTTAAGGTTTATTTCTCGACCGTATTCAAACGACGCATTTACTACGGAGAACATGACAAGGATTAACGAATTTGTGCGAGATGGTTTTGGGTGAGTGAATAGTGAATAACATAGGCTGCTAAGATGTAAATAAGATATCTCTGCGCAGCATACGTTACCCATATCCTCCACATCCGGTAGGTTATCTTGTAGACGTAATATTTCATTATCCACGCAAATTTCTACGAAGCATGGCTCTGTTGAGTTCAATGAAATTTCACGATAAATTTAATAGATTCCCTTAAATTTGGTCTTTCCGTTCCTAAATCAATACAAAAATTAATGGAATCCCAGATGGCCGATGAATTCCCATTGCCGATAAGACATTCATGTAAACGTATTTTTATGCCACATTTACTTTGGGTAACTTGACTAGGACCAACGAAGCTTTGCACTATATTTGCACTGTTAGCTAAACAATTCGATTCGTTTACATCGAAATAACACTGTACATGCACAAATTCATTTACGTGGTTACGTTGCGTGACACTCAAGTCATTCGCTATTTTGATCATTTAAGTCAAGTCATTTAAGGTTTATTTCTCGACCGTATTCAAACGACGCATTTACTACAGAGACAAGACAAGGATTAAAGAATTTGTGCGAGATGGTTTTGGGTGAGTGAATAGTGAATAACATAGGTTGAATAGATGTAATTAAGATATCTCTGCGCAGCATATGTTACCCATATCCTCCACATCCGGTAGGTTATCTTGTAGACGTAATATTTCATTATCCAAGAAAATTTCTACGAAGCATGGCTCTGTTGAGTTCAATGAAATTTCACGATAAATTTAATAGATTCCCTTAAATTTGGTCTTTCCGTTCCTAAATCAATACAAAAATTAATGGAATCCCAGATGGCCGATGAATTCCCATTGCCGATAAGACATTCATGTAAACGTATTTTTATGCCACATTTACTTTGGGTAACTTGACTAGGACCAACGAAGCTTTGCACTATATTTGCACTGTTAGCTAAACAATTCGATTCGTTTACATCGAAATAACACTGTACATGCACAAATTCATTTACGTGGTTACGTTGCGTGACACTCAAGTCATTCGCTATTTTGATCATTTAAGTCAAGTCATTTAAGGTTTATTTCTCGACCGTATTCAAGCGACGCATTTACTACAGAGAACATGACAAGGATTAAAGCATTTGTGCGAGATGGTTCTGGGTGTGTGAATAGTGAATAACATAGGCTGCAAAGATGTAAATAAGATATCTCTGCGCAGCATACGTTACCCATATCCTCCACATCCGGTAGGTTATCTTGTAGACGTAATATTTCATTATCCACGCAAATTTCTACGAAGCATGGCTCTGTTGAGTTCAATGAAATTTCACGATAAATTTAATAGATTCCCTTAAATTTGGTCTTTCCGTTCCTAAATCAATACAAAAATTAATGGAATCCCAGATGGCCGATGAATTCCCATTGCCGATAAGACATTCATGTAAACGTATTTTTATGCCACATTTACTTTGGGTAACTTGACTAGGACCAACGAAGCTTTGCACTATATTTGCACTGTTAGCTAAACAATTCGATTCGTTTACATCGAAATAACACTGTACATGCACAAATTCATTTACGTGGTTACGTTGCGTGACACTCAAGTCATTCGCTATTTTGATCATTTAAGTCAAGTCATTTAAGGTTTATTTCTCGACCGTATTCAAGCGACGCATTTACTACAGAGAACATGACAAGGATTAAAGCATTTGTGCGAGATGGTTCTGGGTGTGTGAATAGTGAATAACATAGGCTGCAAAGATGTAAATAAGATATCTCTGCGCAGCATACGTTACCCATATCCTCCACATCCGGTAGGTTATCTTGTAGACGTAATATTTCATTATCCACGCAAATTTCTACGAAGCATGGCTCTGTTGAGTTCAATGAAATTTCACGATAAATTTAATAGATTCCCTTAAATTTGGTCTTTCCGTTCCTAAATCAATACAAAAATTAATGGAATCCCAGATGGCCGATGAATTCCCATTGCCGATAAGACATTCATGTAAACGTATTTTTATGCCACATTTACTTTGGGTAACTTGACTAGGACCAACGAAGCTTTGCACTATATTTGCACTGTTAGCTAAACAATTCGATTCGTTTACATCGAAATAACACTGTACATGCACAAATTCATTTACGTGGTTACGTTGCGTGACACTCAAGTCATTCGCTATTTTGATCATTTAAGTCAAGTCATTTAAAGTTTATTTCTCGACCGTATTCAAACGACGCATTTACTACAGAGAACATGACAAGGATTAAAGAATTTGTGCGAGATGGTTTTGGGTGAGTGAATAGTGAATAACATAGGTTGAATAGATGTAATTAAGATATCTCTGCGCAGCATATGTTACCCATATCCTCCACATCCGGTAGGTTATCTTGTAGACGTAATATTTCATTATCCACGCAAATTTCTACGAAGCATGGCTCTGTTGAGTTCAATGAAATTTCACGATAAATTTAATAGATTCCCTTAAATTTGGTCTTTCCGTTCCTAAATCAATACAAAAATTAATGGAATCCCAGATGGCCGATGAAATCCCATTGCCGATAAGACATTCATGTAAACGTATTTTTATGCCACATTTACTTTGGGTAACTTGACTAGGACCAACGAAGCTTTGCACTATATTTGCACTGTTAGCTAAACAATTCGATTCGTTTACATCGAAATAACACTGTACATGCACAAATTCATTTACGTGGTTACGTTGCGTGACACTCAAGTCATTCGCTATTTTGATCATTTAAGTCAAGTCATTTAAGGTTTATTTCTCGACCGTATTCAAGCGACGCATTTACTACAGAGAACATGACAAGGATTAAAGCATTTGTGCGAGATGGTTCTGGGTGTGTGAATAGTGAATAACATAGTGTGCCTAGATGTAAATAAGATATCTCTGCGCAGCATATGTTACCCATATCCTCCACATCCGGTAGGTTATCTTGTAGACGTAATATTTCATTATCCACGAAAATTTCTACGAAGCATGGCTCTGTTGAGTTCAATGAAATTACACGATAAATTTAATAGATTCCCTTAAATTTGGTCTTTCCGTTCCTAGATCAATTAAAAAAATTAATGGAATCCCAGATGGCCGATGAATTCCCATTGCCGATAAGACATTCATGTATACGTATTTTAACGTAACGGAGTTACTAGGTCTCTTTAAAGTATCTCGCATCCTAACAATAGTTAATAATACATAAATAAGAACCTGTTTTTATATGTGTACGAATAGTAACTAGTTGTCAGTCTATGATATACCTGGACGCATAAACGGCTGTGGTGTTATTTTACGTGAGACATTGCTTCCTTGCATTCGTGCTCCAAGCAACCGAACATTTGACCACCAGTTTCTCATGCGGGATCTATACCGAATCAGGGTTGGCCAGGACACCCACCACGAAGCCGTTGATCGACGTCGCTGGCTTAAGGGACGACCCGCAGCGCTATCACATTCCATAAACCGATGACAACACCGGGTTGCTAGCGAAGTCTCAAGCAAGACGGGCGGATGCACATACGAGGAACAATCGGCAACCGGCCTGACAATATCCCGTTGACGCAAACGGGCTGCCAGGATTACTCACGCTCAACCCCGGGTGGTCTGGGAGATGCGCGATGAATCTGGTGAGAAACACACATTTGAGTGATGTTGATGGGATGAATACTTGCGCAGCATCGGTACCACGAACTTCGCAACTCTGGCGTGTGATTCCCAAGGATCAAATAATAACCAGCAACATTAGAGCACTCCGACATTGTAGTTCTTGCGGCCCAAAGGTTCAAGGAGCTCGTTAATAATGGACCTCTTGGACGGCACTTCGCAAACCATCGACGCCTAGTGCCCTTCGCGACGCGAATCCCGCTGTGCGGCGACCCACAGCCCTAAAGACGCGGTTTGGGTTTTCCCCGTGAAAATCCCCGTGAAATCGCACTCGTCCTGAACCAGCTCGAAAACCGTGTGCGGGCTCGATTCGTCTCAAGACGGTTTTTCTCACCGCAACTCGCGAGCGGTGCAAAGTGTCAAGTTTGGAGCGCATCTTGAGGTGCTTTACGAAGAAGAGCGTCCTGCGGAGAAGCCGTCATTCGCTGGACGTCAGGATCTCGCTCGAACATCTTGCATTTTGTGCCCCTTTGCGGCTCTCGATCGAGGACAAGAGGCGCAATTAATCGGTTCAAGAGCTTGGCGATCCCGCGCGTAGCCTAAGGGCGGCCCCATTAAGGGATGGGCCCATTTTCCGGCTCAGTTGCAGCCGGTTCGGGTCGCGATCGATCCTCCGAGGCTTGAACGGTTTTTCTCATTACCTATGCCTCTAGCATTCCGGGGAAGCGCTTGAGCCCGGCTTAGCCGCTGGCCTAGGCCGGTCTAATGAGAGCGAAAATTGCCTTTAAGACTTTCGGCTGGATGCTGGTCTCGAACCTGGGCCCTTCCAAACTGAGAAAGAGCGATAAAGCGAGAGTGAAAAAAAGAACGAAAAAAAAAACACACACCCAAAGCAAAAGGATCACTAATTGGGCGTAAGGTTTTGCTAATTACACCGCTCCGAGTGTTTGTCTGCTTGTGCGCGTATGTGTGAGGACATTCCCACCCGTTTTCCGGTGTTGAATGCATGCTATTCTTACGTTCCCTTTGGTCGACAATTTCGTGCGAATATTGGAATGCTGTTGCGTTGAAGTCGAGGGTGGAATTTGAAGCACGATTAAAAGTAACAAAAAAAACAACACGCACATACAAATGACGAAGCAATTGTAAGTGCCCTACGTGTGAATCCCCTGAAAGGGTCTCCATCGCGGTATCTCGTGATCACGCATCCCCCTATTTTTCCGTTACCGATTTTTTCCCCCGCTCTAGAGATGCAACCCCGTGCGATCTTCACCTGCTGTCGCAACACCAAATGTTTCTGGGCAGCGATCGGACGGGGTTTTTTTTTTTCCCACAACCAAACCACCGAAGGATGCCACCGAGGGGTCAACTAGAGGTCACTCACCCTCGCATCTATCGGAGTTGGACGATCGCGTTCGGTGAATGGAAAACGCGCTTCCGGCCACGTCGAAATGGTCGTCAATCGGATGGCATTTGGTTTTAATTGACCTCCTGACGGCACCTGACGGAACACCGGAAAGTCGAAGCCCGGCACCCGGTGGTTACGTGCTTGAGTCTACGCCTCCACGTTATCGATCTGTTTGCGAGCCAGTTAGCCCTTCACGGGGTTGCGCCCTAACGCGGTGTCGAAGCTGCAACATCAGCGGTCATCCTTCCGGTACACCACCGTCGGCAATAATAGGGGGAAATTCGTGTGTTTTGTAGCAGTTTTTTTTCCACCGTTCGTTTTTCCCCGAGTTCACCGTACGGGCCCCTTTTAGGAGCACGCTGGGAATTGGATCCGGACGTGCGGGAGTGTATGGGAATGAGCAATACCTTCCTGTCGAGTACTGCATCATCACCACATAGCAGCATAGTGGCCGCGCCCTTCCAGAATAGCGCGATTCCCAACGGGAATTCAAAGAGGGAATGCTCGAACGACAAACCAATGTTTGCTCCCACGCCTGAGTGGGACTAACGACGAAAAAACAAAAATTCGTGCCGTTTGGAAACGCGCTCTACGCCAAAACCAGCGGCCTATTGCATGCTGTGGCCCATTTCTCGAACATCGCATGGAGCAACGCGCCATTCGTCTGACTTTCCCTTTCCCGAGGTGTTGTTTGTGTGCGCGCGCATTCTGGAGGTGGTGTTGGCCATCCCAGAGTCTGCGGCGAAATCGAAACCAAGATCTACCAGACGGTCGCTTACAGACGGCCAGTAGTTGCCCAAGCCCGCTTGAGTGGGCAATCGGTTGTCGAGAAGCGAGGTCTCTACACGCGAGCCACAACCTGGGCAGACACGAACCAACGTGGCATAACGGCTACAGCCCCGAACGGCTCATTAATAACTTCATTTCCTCGAAACGCGCCCATGGTGGAGGAGTCGACGCACACAGCCCCCACGAAGTCGATGTTTGGCAAGGCGTGACGAACGCTTCAAAGCAATGCGGAACCCGCGGCGCTATTAGCGTGCCTTAAAGGGCGTTGCGCTATTTGGAAAATCCAAATTCGAAAGCGACTGGTGAACCCTGAAAATGTGGAGCACGAGCGTGAACGTCGGCAAGGCGTCGCGTCGAAACAGGTGCCGAAGTAGAGTCGACATACGCGTGACGGACGGTTGCCCCGAGGTGTCACCCGGTCGGTGTTGTGACAGCCGCACTCGGGATGTGTCAACTCCTCAGCTTGCATCCCGCACTTGACATGTTTTTTTAGGCCACCTCAGTGACCAGCTGGTGCCGGTCCGATATTGATCAGCACCCAGAAAACAGTGTCCTGAGCGCGATCGGTCGGGAAGTCTCGCACCTCCTCGCGTAGTCCTGCGGGAAAGCTGGCACAGCTGGCAAAGCTTGGCTCAATTTTCCCACCCCTTGTGTGTGGCGTGGCGTTGTTGAGTTTCCTTTTCGTACACCACTGGGACGCAATTTGGCCGTGCACGAAGCGCGATCGAGTGTAAAAAGCCACCGAAACCCAAAGACAGCGAGCCTCATGGAACTCTGGCGGGTCTGAGTTTCACCGGCCAGGGGATTAGCAAGCCATTGACGAGCAGTGGAGCTTGTCGGGAGGCCTTAATGCAGGTAGCGAGCTCGAGCAGGAACGCGCTCTTGCTCGCCGGAAAGATTGTGAGCGCAATCACAGACCAACCGTCGGGATGTGCCTCGAACACCCTATGCCGATGGGAAGCTCTGTTCGCTGCGTCACGGTACCCTGGCGAGGCTGGTTGATGCGTACCGACGTACCAGGATAACGTCGGCAGCCACTTGAGTTACGGGACGATTCAGTTGAGCTGCAATGATGCGGTGCGCGCAGTCTATTTCGGCGTGTAATAAGTTCGGCAAATAGCAGACCATCCTCGACCCTCGTTCGCTGGCGGGAGGAGCAGCTGTCGAGGAGGATCTCTATGCCCAGGGGGTTTCGGCGAGCTGTGCGTGTGTTGGTACCGGATTTTGGCATGGTCCTGGCTTCGGTTCGGGGCAGGATATTGCCGTGCCGGTTCGATGGCAACGTTAAGTTGCCAAAATGTGCCTTTACGGCTGACTTTCGCCGCTTTGCCTGGTGTGGCATGTTCTGGGTCGGGAGCAGAAGAAGCAAAAATGTCTTACAGGAAATGTTTGTGAAGTCGCGAGTACACCATCGCCATCGCCATCGTGTCCACTGACAAACGAGTGTGCGAAAAGGAGCGCCAATATGGCGACGGTGTGTACGCAAACAAAGGACACCGAGTAGCCGACCGTGCGCTTTAGAAGCACTAAAGCGCGTGCAAGCGAGAGATCCGACAGAATGAAACAGAAGCAGCAGCCCAGGCACGTCGATTAATGCGGCAATCTCTCAACGCGACCAAAACCGCTCCGGGTGCCCTTGGGCAATCGCAAAATTAACTAACCGACTGCCGAAACCTTTCACCGGCGCACCCTTCGCATATACATATATATATATGCCAATGGGCGGCGATGAGCCCGGATCGCATCCGTATCACTGCCGACTCGCAGCCGGTTTTCCCTCGAGCTCGCAGCCCGGAGGATTATCTTTCCGCGTCGGCTGCGTCGTTCTGGCGCAGCGCCTCGCATGTTTGCTGACTTCTGCCGTTGTTGTTCTGCAAACCGAGAGGGGGAAAATCAATGCTAGCAATGCTTTCTATACGAAAAAACAGCAAAAAAAAAATCCCGGCACCCTTCGGACCGGACGACATACACACACACACAGAGCCGCAACGGAATGAAAAGGGGTGCCGGAAAAGCTAGGAAGACAATCTCGCGATTGTCACCCCTCGGGGCCGCCATTAGGGGTTGCGCTTTGCGCTTCCGCCCCGAAGCATATGCCCGTGCGAGGCACCCATTATTGGCAACGGTCGGATTAACGGCTGCCATTGATGCGACTGGGCCCCTGGCGCCCTGGCAGCCCTACCAGCCCTAGCAGCCCTAGCGGCAGGATAATGAACCTCGGCTGACTGCGTGACTGACTGACTGACTGAGTGAATAATGGCGCAGATCGAGCGAAAGCAAGCGCAGCTGTCGATTTGGGTGGGTTGAACGCAAGCAAAATGGTCGGTGTGAGGGCGTTGTGGTTGTGATTTTGGCGCATCGCATCGTTCGTGTGCCCACACCGCCCTACAAGGTTGAAGGTCACCAAGCGCTCGGAATGGGGGGCTGCAAACTTCCGTGACAACCCGGGGCCCGGTTGTCGACGCCCAAGGCTTCGATCGTGTCCGGTCTATGGCTGGGGACCGGTCTTACGGTCGTTTTCGGGAAAGGACTGGCCGGTTTTGCGTCAAGGTCACCCGGAACGGAAACTGGATCAACTGGGCGAGGTCCACTGCGTTGCGTCACGATAGCGCCATCTAGCGGCGATCGCGCCAATCACGCTAATTAGTGACCGTAGGGATGCGTTCCAAACCGCGAGTGCTCGAGTCCGGAGGGTTTCGGTGCGATACGCCCACGAGCCAATGAGCAAAACGAGCAAATGGCATGCATGAGTTGGCGCGACGTCGAGCCCTTCAGCCTGGTGAAGGTACTTCGCTGCCAGTGCACGCGAAAGGGCCACCTTCACGGTAGTGTCGCAATGTTTGGTGGCCCCGTTTTCGCCCACCTGGCTTGGGTTGGAACACGGAACCGCCCGACGGTTACCGTTCCCTTTCGGTTGGGTCCGATCGGGTGTCCCAGATTCGCGAGAACCCCATCGTCGATCGATCGGGGCGGAATGATACCGCGAAGGGTTCGTGTTGGGCAACGCACCGTGACTTCCTGCTGCCGGGGATGCGTAAGAAAGCCACTTCTTGCGTTTTTTCGTGATTTTTCGTGATGCAACCTCGCTGCTCGTCTGCCGGGAGGGTCTCGCCCGGTGACGCAATGAGGCGCGGTTTTCGTGGCTCTTACTCGCGAGAACTAACCCCCAAAAACTGCAGTCCCCGGTGGGTGACCTTCAGACGACTTCTGGACGTTCGCCTTTCGATCCTTTCGCAGGTACGCCCGCCGACCTGACATTTAGCAGGCGCGTGCAGACGACCTTGTGGAGGCTTCTCGCCGTTCCCTGGGGAGCAGCCACCTGAAACCCGACCCGTGCCTTGCAAGATGTACTTTCCATTTTGCTTCCTGCTTCAGGTTCTGGCGCGCGTTGATCGATGAGTAGTCGCGCGTTCTGGCTGCGGGGTTTGCCCGAAATGAGTCCCGATTGGAGCACGCGATAAGTGGATGGGTCTGCACCGCGTGCTCCACCTCGTAGCTGTACACTTGCTCTACCCTCACGGAAGGAGTCAACGGAGTTTGGTAGAGAGCGTAGAGGTACCTGCCCTGCGAAGGTGAACCATCGAACGCCGTTGTGCTCCGTCTCCGTCTCTCGGGAGCTTTTGCGAGCTTTGCTTCATGGTGCCATTGTCGTGGGGTGGTTCCACCTCCACTCCTTGGCCACCACCACCACCACTGTCTACTCCCTTCCTCCCCACCGCCCACCACACGCAGCACGAGGCCGGTATATAAGCTACCGAGCCCAGCCCGGTAGAGTCAGTTCTTTCTTCGCGTTCAATCGACTCTGATCGCTTCCGCAAACCGCGTGAACGGATCAGGTCACCAGCTATCCCTTCGAGTTCGTGAACATTGTGCGTGTGCTGTGAGTGTGTAAAGGCGCCCAAAAGTAGCCGCAGTTTACCCCTTGAAGAGAGCCCGTGCAAGTGACCGAGCCAAGTGTGCCTTGTTTCCAACCATGTTCCGATTCGTGAGTTTCGCAAACCACCGCTTCGCAGGGCGTCACCCTCCGGATGTCCTCGATCAATCATACTCTCGTCCGGGGGAGGTAGGCGCCAGCATGTCAAACATCCTTGTAACATCCCCTTCTCTTCTACCACGCATCGTGCGGGGCAGGTTCTCCTATCAACGTTGCTGGTCGCCGCGACGGCCCAGTACAACGGAGGCTACCACCGTGACCCGAAGACGGCCGCCATTCTGAGCGAGCAGCGGTATCTGTCTGGGGATGGCAAGTTCGGGGCTGCCTACACGCAGGAGGATGGCACCGACTTCAAGGAGGAAACGGACGCTGACGGTAACCGACGCGGCTCGTACAGCTACGTCGACCCAACTGGCCAACGACGCACTATCTCGTACGTCGCCGGCAAGAATGGGTAGGTACTCCGTTTCTGGGGTCTTTGGAACCTCTAGAACCCTTTCGCTGGGGAGTCTCTGGGGAGTCTCTGGGGAGTCTCTGGAATCTCGGAGGGTCTATGATACCTCTGGAGCATCTCAGCATTTTCCGAGCCAACACTCAACCACACCATGCCTGTTCCTGTCCCTGTAGGTTCCAGGCCTCTGGCGACCATCTGCCAGTAGCCCCGCCAGCCCCCCCACAACCCGCCCCACAGCCGCAGTACCAGCCTCAGCCGCAGTACCAGCCTCAGCCGCAGTACAACTCAGGCCGTAGCTACGACGATGACGGTCAGTACGATCCTCGCTGGAACGACCCCAACTTCAGCCAGAACCAGTACTCTGCCCCGGCACCTGCTCCAGCACCCGCCCCGGTCCACAACTACCATGCTGCCCCGGCTCCAGTTGCCCCCGCGCCCCAGTACAACCCTCAGCCCCACTACGCCCAGCCAGCTCCTCAGCCTGCTCCGGCCTGGACTACGACGCCCGCGCCGCATCGTTTCCAGCCTCCGGGCAAGCTGCAGCTGAACCGAACCCCCGATGGCTACAGCTACACCTTCAACAAGGTCTAAAGGTCCTAGCCCCTCCCCCCGCCTTTCCCCACAACAACACCCACCCTTAGCCTCCTGGTCCCTCACGTCCAGCTTGTTCCCTTGTTCCGGTAGCGGGTGCGTTAGTTAGCCGTTAGTAAGCGTTACGTTGCCTGTTTGTGATATGTAAGCGTTGTGTAAGATGTAGATGTCCTCCCTACTCCACCCGCCACTTCCCGTTTCCTGTCCCCGGCCCACCACCCCGCCACCCCGGCACCGGGAAGCAGCGACGCATTTCCCGACGCACACACGTGACGTGCTACACCGGCAGAGCATTGGAGGCCGACCCGTGTGCGGTGGTTCCGCGGTGTGATCGAGTTGATAGAGAGAGAGAGAAAGAGAGAGAAGGATGCAAAAAGAAAAAAAAAACAAACATACAAAAATATCTGATCTAAAATTTCGCGAAATAGAAACGAATACGTACTATCCCAAAAAACCTCTTTCTGTGTGCCCTTTATTAAAAAATTATTTTCCCTACCACCGAAAAACCCCGCACGCCTCGCCAACGACTCCCCATCGTCACTGAGTGTGGTCCCCTTGCGGACGGGTTTCGTACCAATCGCCCGAAAACCAGCGCCCGCAGCGCAAACAAGGAAACGAACCAACCGTAAACGACCTCAAACGGCCGTTCTACACTTTCAGTTTCAGTTGCACCTGGACAGCAGACAAGAGAGAGGGGAGTAAGGAGTGGTCAATCGCCAAGCAGAGCAGGGAGAAGGTAGCAGCACCGGCGGTGGTACGAGATCAAGGCCTTTCAGCAATAAAACGCTCGATTGCACACTTTAAAAGGCAAGGCGAGCGCAAGCGGGAACAGGAACTGTGGCAGTACGCCAGCAACACCTACCCCTCCACCTGCAGAGGGGGGGGGCGGGGTGAGAGGCGGAAGCGTGTAACTGGTTCAATACCCCCACCTAGCCCCCCTTGGGGTGGCAACAAAAAAAAACTCACCCAAACCAAGCGCCCGTTTGGCGGCTGAATCGAAGCGAATCGAATCCCTTTCGACCAGCATCAACTCATTCGCAGAAAGGGGTGAGTGGGAAAAGCGGGAAGGGGGTGGAGGGGAGGTGGGGGTGGAAAGGGCGCTCCATTCTCCCCATTTCCAGCCGGTGACTTGCGCGCGCCACAAGCGACGAAACCTGTTTGCACAGCTCGCCGTTACATCGATTTGTTCTGTTCTCGTTTTCGCGTGTTTCGCGCCCATGCCCAAAGAAGGGACGCGTGCTGTTGGGTGCTGATAGTAATTAATTATTAGATAAGCTAAGCTCCCACCTTTTTTTTTACCGTGAACCTTCCGTCGGGCGCATTCTTTGTGACCGCGGCCACAATGCGGAATAACCCGGCGAGGGCGCGACTCGACGCCACGAATGAGAGGCCTTGGGTTTGGGTTTACTCTCGCTTTCCGCGTAATTGACCGTGGCGAGTGGGGAAGGGAGCGGCAAGCAGCACGGTCCTTTCGAGAACGGGTACGCTTGAGTTGGGGGGATGGTTGGAATTTCGTGCCAAAAGCCGTTGCCAAGCGACCTGAGCGTGGAGTGCCGAAGTCAGGAAGAAACCTGACGTTGCCGGGGGCCTTCAATTACACGCGCGAGTAGTCGAATGGTCAGATCATTGGGTGGTGAGAGAGAGAGAGAGAGAGAGAGGGGGGGGTGGGAGGGGGGTGTTCCACTTGGGTGCAGCATTTTGTGCCCGAAAACTGACGTCAGTTCTGGTTTGCGGCAAATATCAGATCGCTTATTGCATCGGGAGGAGAAGTAGGCATCGGTAGAAGGTGGTCTTTTTTTTTCGACCCCTCCCGAGGACCCCAGAGGTTGGCGGGTGGCGAAAAAGGGAAGGGGTGGCTTGGAATGTTCGCCTTCACTTTAGCTCGACCACTCGCCTTGGTAACCGGTGGAAACCGCGCGCGAGAAACGTTGTTAAGATAAGTGGCCCAGCTGGAACAGCCTTTGTAAAGACAAACCAGAAGCATTCGCTGAACATCGACCAAGAATAGGACCGAAACCGATCGGATCATTTAGCCGATGGTGGGGGCGCATGCGAAAACAAACTCCCACAGTCATAAACTATGCCCATAATGAGGCTAGACTGTCAAAACGAGCATGGAGTTAAGCAATAAAGTGACGGCTGAGCATTACTGATAATGTTTGACATTTGAAGCGCATCGAATTAGTGGACCGATCGAAAATGGAACCGATACGGCAACCAAAACGTAAAGCTTTTAACGCATTTCCATCTCCAGACCTGGGATCTTGTGTGATGAGACCTGCAAATCTGCCCCAGGGTTCAAGGTTGTGCTGTTGTGGAGTCCTCAAACCGCTTGTTCACGAGAGTTCCTGGTTCAGGATGTACACTTCCACACGCAACGATCGACACCCTTGTAGGGTTCGCCCCCATCAAGCCATGACGCATCCCTTTGGGAGTACCAGAGACCATTTGTAACGCGTCGTTGCCCGCGTCATGTGCGAGAAGAGACCCTCGCAAAACCCCTGACACAAAGGCACTTTCCCATAGCGCACCGAATAGCAGACTTGAACGAGCATCGCGTGCAGTACCCAACGGACTCGATGAAGAGATAACTGTCATCTCCGGAGCGCTCTAGTGATGAGCGTGCGAGAGTGAAAGAGAGATCAACCCAGCGCAAACCCGCAGAAGAGCTTGCAATAAAACTGACAAAGTATGACGTGATGAGTTGTTAATACTCCACGCTGTTTCGCTTATTACTGCCGCCTGCGGAATGCTCGCGTTGGTTTCGCCCGGATGGAATGTCACCCGACATGCCCGGGATTGCCGGGGATTAATTCCGTCGGTTTTGGTCGGATGGTAATTGCGCCGAGGTTGAGATGAACCTCTGGAGGAACCCCTGTTCGAAAGGGGGTTCGCAAACGTAATTGAAATGCGCGCATCGTGTTCTGTGGCTAGGGGGAAACGGTGTCCTTGTGGTGGTGTGCGGCTATACCCCGCTCTTCCCCATCCTCGCCTTCCCATCTGACGAGTTCTGACGAGGTCTTCCTTTGACGCACAACCAGGCAGCAGTTGCTGCGATCGAATTACTGTCAACGAGAGCGGCAGGCATTTTTTTTATTGTCCCGAGTCGTGTCATGTCGCACCGCTCCGTTACGAAGGGCAAAGGACGAAATTAAGTGCGGCAAATAAAAGTGTTAAATATCCCGACGGATTTGGGTTGGCTACTGGCCCGTAGGGACGCCGGTGGGCGGGGGAAGGTGTTTAGCGTCAGATTGCCTGGTGTATGTCCGAGGTCTCGAGAACACGATGTTATCGGTGGTGTGTGATAGGACACCTCCATAGGACATTATATCGTGGCGAGTGTGACCTACGCCGACTCCACTGAATGAGTAGAACCGTTTCGGTCGGTTTTCAGCTGTAAAAAGGATTGAAAAACACCCCCCATTCGACGACTGGTGGCAGGCAATCGCGTGTGACCTCAAGCGCGTGAGAAACGCCCGATAGAAGCAATGGAAAACAAACGAAGCATATGGCTTCCGTCAGGTCGTGCATGGCTCTTGAGATGTATCAACATGTTCGGTACGCTTTCAAGGACCTGCTCAAACAATTACGCAGGGCACACCGCCGGTCCGGGCGTCAGTAAGTCCTTCTGGCGTTCAGTCCCCAGTCCAAGGACCTCCTCGAGTGTCCTGGCGTGCTGGGCCCAAAGACCCAAAAACCGAGGTCACAGTTTCGTCACCGTTGGTGCATTGTTCCTCCGAAGGGCCGCCAGTTGCATCCGTGGGCCGGGGAAAGAAAAAAAGGAAGCCACTTGTCGCTGGCCGGCCGAACCAAAGGAGCACCGGAATGCTGGGCGAACGCATGAAAATTAGCAAACAAACGACCCCACTAGCGGTAAAACAAACAACCGCCAACCGAACCCGCAGCCGGTTGGTCACATGGGCTTTGTGGCCCTTTTTTTACAGACGTTGTGGGGGGTTGCACCAGGCGACCAAGCTCGCTAACAATGCAAACACACAATAACCCGCCAATCCGGTGCGCTATTGTTTTAATTCACGAGTTCTCTTTTATTGCACTCATTCTCGCAGCTCTCGAACCTGCCCGGAGCCCTCGCGAATCAATTTGCCGAACAATGGCGAAACAAAAGAACGGCAACAGTAGCAAAAACGGTAGAATGGGAAAACTGGGAAAACTGGGAAAACTGGGTGAACGAAGAAAAAGAGAACGCTAAAGGAGCACGGCCAAACAACGGCACGCCACGAAAAAGGGGTTTCCCTACAAGTGTGCAACAGTTTCCCGAGTGGTTCGGAACCGAGAAAGTGCGGCCACTTGCGCCCCTTCGGTGGGGTTGTGTGTGTGTGTGTGTGTGTGTGTGTGTGTATGAAAAAAAAATATCCATGAATGAAGGGCTGGCAAGGGCCGAAGGGTCGCGCGGCATTCTTACGCACACCTCTTGTAATGCTATTTGTGCGATTCATTGTTGGCTTAATTACTTTTCGATTCGCAATCGGGTGGAGGTGCTTGTAGAGAAGGAGTGGGAGGGTGAGAGACTGGGCTGCTTTGGTTTAGCGTTGTTGTTATTTTTATTATTAATTTCGCCCTTTCGCGTGTTCGGAAAATTCATCCCATCGCGAAGAGCGCGTGAAGGTGAAGAAACGCACGGAAGGGGGCGCAATTCTCATAACGGTTTTATTAGGAAATATTTTCCCGCACCCCTCTCCCAGCTTCCACCATTACCACCCCCTTCGGGCAAGATGTCACCGGCGTGTAAATATGCGATAATGCTCATCATCAGCGGTGCTTTATTATGCGCTCGTGGAGACCAGGAATGTATTTGCCATTCCGAGTACCGCATGCTGGCTGAGAGTAAGGAGGTCGAGAGGGTGGGTGGGGGTCACCATCTCACCCGTAGTAGGCGAAGAGAAGCGGACAGGAAACCACGCTGGAAGCGAGTTATATAAATATTTGCCGTCGTTGGCGGTGGGTGGATGGTTCGTTTGGTTGACAATGGGGTGGGGGATGATTTACCGTTATTAAGTAAACTCGGCTGAGGGTGGCCCGAGGGGTTGCGCATTTTCCGGAGGTGAAATTAAAACGTGCCAGCTAAAGCGAAGCAGAAAAGCGCGCACATAATTGCCTAACTCGTTTTGAGCCGGCGGAACAAAAAAAAGCCGACGGGATTTTTTATACCTTCTCCGAGAAACAAATGCCCACCTGCAAACCTGCAGAAGGAATTGCGTTTGTGCGTTGAGTTGTTTGGCTTTTTTTTTCGTTGGAAAATGCAACCCTTAGTTGGAGCCCGTTTGGGGCTGCTTTGGATCCGCCCCGATGTATGCAACACGCCATACACCAACCAAAACAATTGCTTGCTCGATCGTAATTTCTGACGATTTTTTTCGCTTTTGTCCCGTTTGACCTCACAGATCTTCACCAGACGATCCTTCCCGCTAGACCTACAGCCAACTACAGCTCCTCTGAAATCGTCTTTGTCCTTTACCGTCCACCGAAAGGCACACTCCAACGGTCTTCCAACGCACATTCAGGCGAGATCGAGATCGGTTTGCTCTCCGAAGGACATGCAAATCCGGGTCCTTGCCCAAGAGAATGGCCTAATCCTGCAGCTAATAGATCAGCTTTGGCCGGTAATTACCGGGCGCGCGGTGCTGCAGGCGAACAACAGCGACATAAAGGAGCATTTGCAGCCTCGGTGCGCCATTGTTTCGGTGCCTTTGTGCCTTGTTGGGCTCCGGCTTTTTGGCCCTTCGGCTTCGCGGCCTGGCCACCCTTCGGCAGGATTGCCGGTCGAGCCGGTCGAGCCAAAATATGGGGTTGACTTTGTTGTCGTTATTTAGGACGCGCCCTTCGCCGTGCGGCAAAATAACCGGCAAGCGCTTCCTGTGCGGCTGTATGCGTGCCAGCATGCTTGCATGTGTGCGGGAAAGAGAAAGAGGACAGCGAGCCTTTCCCTTGCTGGCGGCAGGGCCACAAGAGAAGATCCTTCAATATGGCCGTGTTTCCTTTTCATTAGGATCATCCCCGGTGAATCCTCGTCAGCAGGACGAAAGGGCTTTCAAGCGGCTTTCCGCGTGCCCTCTCCCCCTGCTGCCACCCTACTAATCCCCGATCGGGATCGATCGATCGCATCGGGCCTGGGGCGGGGTTTGTTTTTGCAAGCTGCTACCGCGCGAAGGGCAACCTAAAAGGGCCCTTTACGCCAGTGGCTCCTGCTGGGCCCGGTGTCAAACGGCAACGCGCAAAGAAAAGCCGAAGTCCGTAAGCCGTGTGTATGTGTGTGTGTGTATGTATGTGTGTGTGTGTGTGGCTGATCCTCAATCCACAGAGTCTCGGTATGCTAATGCTCGCGCGGCCAGGTATGCGGCCCTTTTCGGCCCTTGCAACCAGTCGATTGAGGCTGCTACTTGAGGTGAGTAATTATCATCGTTTACGCGCGCGAGTTTTCCGCACCTTCCCGGCTGAAGGACCGGCCCTGGGATGGGTTTAGCTGGTAGAAAAAATATTTGTGATAAATATTAAATTATGCGGCTCTCGAGAGGTCCTTAGGGCTCCGGAAGCGTCGATCAACGCCGATGCGCCGGATGCAGTCGAAATGCAGGACGATATTGGGCGCGCAGAAGGGCTGAACCTAGACTACGACTAGACTTCCTTTCCCAGCCACCCCCCCCCCTCCCCCACCACCCCCCACACCACCACAAGCTGTCTGACAAAGGACGCACAGGCCAATCCGCCGAACATCCGACAGGACACTTCGAAAGCACGTTGAAGCGTGTTAGCACGCTCGGTTTGTAACGGTTCCAAAACCAAAACGGCGTCAGAGGTCCTAAAAGGACCTCCCTGCAACCCAATGTAACGCCCACTGGCACCGGAAACCAGGCGAGTCGTTTAGCACTTCATAAACGCGATCATAACAAATCATAAATCACACCAGCACAGGACCTCGTGCCCTGTCTATCCACCGCAATCCTCCTCGGACCCAATCCACCTAGGTCCTACCTGGTGAGAAAGCCGAACAAATGAGGAAGTCGGTGCCCTCTAACGGTGTGTCCTGATGGTCCTTCCAGCTAACGGTAACGGTCCTTGCCCAGGACCCATTCAGAAGGCGGATGCGGAGTAGTAATCCGCAATAAATGACATCGCCTCTGGCAGCAGCAGCAGTTCCCAGCGATGTCGCCAGTGGTCCCGAAATTGCTGCCAATATAAACGGTACCGATGTCAATTCTTTGCTGCAGGACTGCTGGCCTGTAAGGCTTCAGGTGGTTTCCCCGAAACACGACACAATGCGAGCCGCTGAAGTGTTGAGGTTATGTTTCTGCTACCATTATTGACCGGGGTAAACCCATATGGTACGATCGGGCTGTATTGGGAGCGAAGGACGCAAAAGGACCCTTCGGGTGTGTGCGTGTGTATGTGTGTGTGTGTGTGGCAATACGGGAGCTAGCTAGCGAGCGAGCGACAAAAGGACCTCGAAAGGAGGGATAATTTGGGCCCGCACGAGCGCGTGTGTGTGCGTGCCTCGGGGAAGATAATCGGTGTCGTAAACGATTGGGAACGTGATAAAAAGAAGCGCAAGAAGAGACCCCAAGGACAAACACCTTCCCAGCCCGGGCGCTGGGGCCGAAGATGAAGAAATTATGATTTTATGACGGCTTAGAAATTGCCTTCGACTGAAGCCACAGCAGTAGGATCGATGTTCCGTACCTTGGGCTTTGTTTTGCTTCCTTTCGTCCTTGTTCAGGCGCTGGTCAAAGGGCTACCAGGCTGAACGCGAATGTCTGGCTGGTGGAAGCGTGTTTTGATAACTGTAATCACGAAAACCTGCACGGGCATTTCCGACTTTGGGAAGTGTCCTTTTTTGCGGCGTCACGAGTTTCTGAATGAATGTTAACGTTGGGCGTTTAGGGAAAGAAAAACACACGGCTCTAACACACGGCACATCAGGCGGTATTCGTTCAGGGAACATCCTGGATTGATAGCCCTTCGAATGAGCTGTCAGAGGACGCTTTCGAGGATTCTCGTTTGCTCGAGGGCGCCGATTTCGGGAACCCTCGGTTTGTCGAGCGCTTCAAAGCGAACGAAAAGTGAAACAGTTTTTTTTTACCCCCGATCAAACGCCAGGGGTTCCCGTTGGTCGGGGATTTTCCCACGAAAGCTAGTGCCGTATGACGTCCTAAGGTCCTTAAAGGAACTCCTCGGTGACTGATGGAGGCGCCAATCGAATGTCTGGAGTAACTGATCAATTTTGATGGATCAATTCTACAACAAGTAGAGCTCATTGCAACACCCACAGCATCTACACCTCAAGGAACTCTTTGACACCTCGAAATGGCACGCTTTTCCAGCCCTTTTCCGGCGAATTTCCATCGCGAGTCGACCGCGCGAGATCTGTCACACATTTGCCTACATTCGGACGCTCGCACGTGGCCCCATTGCGTCCAATTAGCGACACCGATTAATGGACCGGATCACTACGGCCTTTCGAAAGTCTACGTTTTAACCACGAGGGTGGAACTCCCTGCACCGTAGAAGGCCACAGAAATCACGACGCCCGGGTACGCGTGGCTGGTGTTTGAAGAAGCGATTAGAATCGTTCAGCGCCCGGGTGATACAATTACCGGGTGTCTACACACCCTTGGGACGTCACTCGAGAGCTGCGGCCACTTGAGAGAGGTGCACCAACGCGCGAATGGTCGAGCGAAGGCAAACCACTCTGCCACGCGAGGGGTTGTACCGAAATCGCATTATTCACGCACCACCGACGGGGATTGGGAAGGATTCGGCGTTGTTTGCTGGTTGAACAAAAAATACAACCGGTCGTCCTGCCCAACCATTAGCACCATTTTCTCGTGCGACTTTTGAAACGAAACTTTATCGCGAAGTGCCACCATTAGTGGGCGAATATTCCCTTCGTTTTTCATGACGAAATGGATTAGTTATCACGCAGCATACGGCCCGAGTGACAGTTGTAATTAAAATAAATAAAAATGTAGGCGAGCTTCTCGGAGATAAAACGCACACATGCTGCGTATGGCTGCTCGCTTGCAGTCGTGTAAAGTTCACGTTAATTGCAGCCATTTTGAGCCTAATCTGGGACGCAATCCTGGTACAAATCCCCCGTGGCCAGCTGAGCCGGCGCGAAAACATAAATCCCTTTGCTAATGAAATTGCAACTGGGCCGGGATTTGCGACGCCCGGAACCAATTAGTCAACGGGCACACAAACAACGAGCAAGCAGAAAGCTAGAACCTTAAGAAAACCCACCCGGCGGTGTGATTTTGTTTTTAATTCCAAGACGCAACGCAGCAAAAACGACCCGAAAGGACATCGCGAAAGGAGGCGAAACAAGAAAATAAAAACCGCAAACAAAAGAGTCGTGCCCACGGCGATGGGAAACCGGGGCGAAGGAAAACTCATTACAAAACCCAAAAAGGGACCCCAAGGCACAAAGAGCGGATTACATTAATTGGCAGGGAAAATATTGAACCATGGCCCCGGGGGCGGCCGCGACGTTTTTTCTTTTTTTTTTTTTTTGGGACAACCGGAATCGCGACACAAAGGACCTCGCAGGGCCGTTTTGCAGGCACAATCGCCTGATCAACTGGCAAATGATCAACGGTCGCGGGCCCCTTTTGCTTTTCTTTTTTTTTTGTCATGTTTTGTGTATGGCCGCCTTCCCGGAAAGCGGAAGGCAGCAATTTTCGCGCGATTTGCCGCCTTTCTGGGCGTATCCTGGACCAGTCGGAGGGCTTTATTAGCTCGTTGCGTGCGTTTTTTCTGTTTGCTTCATCCTGCGAGCGTCTTTTTAAGCGACGCTGAGTGTTTATTCGGCGATTTATTCGGCAACCCATAGCACGCGGGCTTTCCCACGAAAAGCTAGAAGCTGGGACGCTTTCACCAAATAATTGAGCTGCCCAAAAAGGACAATTCATACCCACAATGTCGCTTCTGCAGCAGCAAATTAACGACGAGTTCGCCAAATGGACGCGACGTGGCATGTGGCTTTATGAACGCCATTACAGCGAGAAGTTGCGATGCCAGGTTTTCGCCCCTGCAGGGTAATCGGCAACCGATTCGCAACAATAGCAGCAAGGAAAAATCTCCGGCAGTTAAGGGTGGCAATTAAACAATCCCAACCGAGGAATGAATGTCACAACGCTGCAGGCATGCTGGTTCATTAAAAAAGTGCAACAAATTCGCTCCCGTTGGGGAGGTTTTCGTGTAGGGCTTTTCACGGCTACCTCTACAACCGATCGTGGCCTTTGAGAGTGAGCGAGACGGAAGCCGTAAATATGTTGTCAAAATAGACCGCCCCACCTGAGTTTGGGGGTAGCACTTTGCAAAAGGATGCGCCTTTTGGGCAGTAGGTGAAGCGGTGTTAGTGTTGCTTGCTACCCTGCAAAAAGGACCCGTTAAGGACGAGCAAGCGCATGTCACTACCCGTGCAAAGGTGTGCAAAATGTCCTTCAAGGTAACGCGGGACCCATTCAAATGCCGAACCAGGAAAATCGGCACGCCCTTCGTAAGGGCTTCAGTACATTGAGCGCATTCCGCAGCAGGTAGCGCCGACATTAGCACTTCACAAAGACGATCTTTCGGGCGCGTTGTTAATGGCTTAGTAACCGGCAGGGATTAAGGGCTTAGTAGCGTCCAGTTTACCCACGATCTGTTTGCTGTCAACAGACCAAACCCTCTAGGGTTCTAGCTACCTTCTTCGTGAGTCGCTTTCCAACTTCTTCACTTTTTCCCGCCCTAGTGGGTGGTTGGGAGGACACAATCTCAACTCCCAACTCTCCCGACGCTGACTTCGAGGCTTCGCGACGAACGACGAGGACGATGCAACGCCCTCAAGGGCTTGATCGGTGGTTCGAGATTTCCGGCCTTCGCGCATCCTGGGAACGCGGGCCCCTTTGCATACTCTACCACCCGGCCGAAGGGAACCCGAGCTCTGGGGCCGCATTCACCTTTTCCCGCCGGTGAAATATGATGACGCCGCAAGGACCTCGGAATCCTCCAGACAATGCCACCGATTTCCGAAAGGACGGATGCGGCTCAGCTCACTTTGCGTAAATCCGTTCCATTCAGGACGGACTTGCAAGCGGAGGGTAAGCGAGAGGTATCTCCTCCTCCTCCTCCTCCTCCTCCTTTTCTTGCTCGAGACGATCAGGATCCTTGATCTGATTTCTTTTCTTCTTTGGGAGTTTTTTTTTTTGTTTTGCTCCTGCTGATGCTGCCACTGACATGGCTCTAGACGTTGTGCGCTTTTGTGCGTTTTTGTGCTTTCTGAGAATGATTCCTCCCGAGAATGATTCCAGTTTCCCACATACATACATACACACACACACACACTTATATATATATATCGAGCATTCGGAAGCGCTCAGGCGTGTATCATCGAGCGTGATGCCGCTGAAGATAAACGCGAATATGCTCGCGTCCGGCCTCGAAGTCCTCGAGATCCTTGAGGGAACAAAACGAGCCTTCGGTGCGCAACCGTACACGCCACCGTGGAAGCTGAGCCGTTTGCCTTTGTGTGTACATCGCCAGGACCTGCCTTCGGGGTCGCGTCGAGCTGTTGCTTGACTCCTGCGGCCATTGTCTCGCCTCGAGGCTTCGGTGTACGCTTACCCGTACTCGAGTGGATACGCGATCGCGACCCTGATAGTCGCTTTGTTTGGTGTTCTCGTTTGGCAGGAGTCCTGTGACTCGAGCATCCTCTAACCTTAGATTCTTGGGGGTGTATTCGGGTGAACCAGAAAAAAAGGCCCAGAATCCTGACGGAATGTGCGTCCTTTGCTCGGTGAAGGGCGTTGGAGATCTAAGAGTTAGTGAGCCATGGTTTCAAAGATTCTCAGGAAGAATTCTAGAATCGTAGAACTCCACAGATGCCCGAGATGAACAACAAAAATATGCGTCTCCAAATAAATACACCAAACAACGCGTGTTCTCGCCTGCCACAGCCCCTAAATGGAACAGACCCGAGCGGATTAACTGATGTGACACACGCGCGCAAGATGGCCGCGGTGAATGGAATGGCCGACACCGACACAGAACTCATATGTGCGTACGGAAAAGGCAAGGCATTGCAGAAAAAAAGGGGCCACAGCAATTATCGGTTCATTTGTCGGCTTAGGATTCGTATTTTGGAATCCCAGGGATTTCTTTCCGGCCGTGTCGGGTCACGTCAAACGTCGGGTTTTGAGCCCATTCCACGAAAGGATTACTGCGCGTTTAGCTTTACTTATCGTTCATTTATTACTTGACTGTATGCTTGTTTTGGGGCGGAAAGCTACATGCAGCATTGCCCTGTCTATTTTAGTCTTACTTTTAGTGCGCTAAAAATCCACGGCTGAGGGTGGAACCTACTTAAATCGAGCGACCTCGCTGGAGGTTCTCGCAGCCACCGGCTCGGCGCAATCACAGACGTTTAGCGATCCGTTCGTCCTGGAACCGGATCGGGCAGAGTTAACTAAGACCCATCGGGCATCAGGGCCTACTTCTGCCGGTAGAAATCGAGCAGGAGCTTAAGTAGTGGCGCTGGTCCGATGTTACGCCGGAAGAACAGCTCCTCGATGGTGTAGCTCGAGACGTTACGTAGAACGGGCAGTAGTTGGAGTAAGCTGCGGTAACGGTTCGTCGGGCCAGGTCGGCAGGTGTTGATATAGGACGCAAGTGCTTCCCGAGCGCCTTCTTCGAGGGCTCGTACTGTCGCAATCTCGCCGATTGACTTCGCGGACGCCGCGGAGGAACCGGACGTAGTTACATCCGAACCGTCGCTGCTGACACTTGAGATGCTTGTCTCGGCGTCAAACTCGCTCTTGTAGAGTGCGATTGCGCGCAGATAGACGTACTCGTTCGCGTCGACACGCAAGGCGGCCAACTGAGCCAGGATCTCCTGGAAGATCTCGACTTCCTTCAGCAGGAACTCGCTGACTTGACCGCCCTCGCCGCGGTTGTTGTTAAGGTACTCGTACGCAAGCAGCAGTTGACTGAAGTTGATCGGTGCGAGGTACTGCGCAACCGCAAGGATGAAGAACTCGCGCCAGGACTCTTCGAACAGCACGAGCTGATCGGCCATCGGGAGCTGAGTGAATGGCGTTAGGCTCTTGAGGAAGTTGACGTTCATAAAAAGCAGTTGGGCGGCTGATTCACGTAGGGCATCGACAGCAACCAGTGGGTGGGTGGCTTGCATGCCCGGGAAAAGTCCTGCCGCCACGCCAGGTGGTGGTCCAACAAGCGACAGAGGTCCTTGTGGCTGACCAACTGCTGCTGCTGCTGCCGCTGCACCCAGAAAAGGACCTCCAGCAGGAACTGATGGTGGCGGTGTTAAGAAAGGATTGCGTCCAAGCGACAGATCAAGCCCCATAGGTGGCTGATGGTGATGGTGGTGGTGTGCATGATGATGGTGATGGTGCGGGATCGGAATACCTGGCGTTAGCATCATGTCGTGACGCAACGGCGAATCCTTCGAGATGAATAGCGCCATCTGCTTGCGTAGTGTCGAGCTACGGGGACCACGCTCATGTTGAACCGCGTCCTTATTCATGCCCACTTCGAAACACTTCTTAAGCCGACAAGCTCGACACTGATTGCGGTGGGTTTTGTCAACCACACAGGCTGCTTCAGACTTCGATTTACAGACGTACTGACGACTGCGGCGAATCGATCGCTTGAAAAAACCGGCACAACCGTCACAGGCGTAGATTCCGTAGTGTTTTCCCGAGCTGTGATCTCGACACACCTTACACGGAACATCGTACAGGATGCGACCTACAGGGAGCAAGGAAGAAAAACCGTTAGCTCGGATGTACGATTCTCAACAATGCACCGGAAACGGACCCCCGGAATATGGGACGTTGCTCATTTGGACCAAATGAGCACCGTTCACGCCCATTTCCGGCCCATGCAAAAGGGGCCACAAAACCGGAAGCAACCGGAAGTACCCGTTCGCCCGTGGGAATCTCGGGGTGGGATACTTACTCGAAGAGGCCGGGATGCGCATGTGGTTATAGCGAGGATCGATGAGCTCCGGTGAGCTCACCGGTGACTGCATGTCCTGGCCACGTTCGCCCGTTTGGGCCGCCGGAAGACTGCTGAACATCATCTGAACGGCTAGAAGTATGTCTGCCGGTTGAGCCTGCTGTGGCGAAGGTTGATTTGGCGAAGCGTTTGAGCAGCACTTTGATGATGGTTGGCTGGCTCTTGAGCCGCCAGTTGTTTAGTTTTTCACAAGGGTTTTCCACGGACTTTTCACGTCACCCGGTCTCACAAGTGCACTGTAAATTAACACTCAACACTTCACCGCACTGTCACGCTGTTCTAGCTTCACAACACCGTGTGTGTCACGACTTCAGAGAGCAAAAGGATCTTGCTTAAAAGGATATCGGCACACCTGAGTAATCGTACGCTGCTCGTTTGCTCAAGGTTCAACACCGATTGATCTGCTTTCGGCACGATGCCGCCGCTTTAAATGGCACCGCACACACGGCCGCCGCCGGCGGCGTATCCTTGCAGCGGTTGCCGCGCACCAACACAGAGTCACCGCCCTGTCGGGCTCGCTCATTGGCCAGCGCTCGCACCCGTTCCAATAGGTAACACTATGCGCAGGCTCACAGCCCAAAGGCACGTATGTGTGCGAATGTATGGCAACGCTCAAGGATACGGCAAGAATCCGGACGAGAATGAGAGAGAAAGAGAGAGAGAGAGAACGAGATAGAGAGATAGGGGGAAAGTACGACCACGATACGGGGCGGTACCTGTCGAGATTCATTATCCTGGCACAGGTAGTGTAAGCGTTTGAATGAAACGTTGCGCGAACGCGCGGAATATTTTTGCGCGACCTCAGCAAGGATGATGCCTGTTGAGGCTGCTTTATCGCACTTGTATCAAATTTGCAGCCCGCGAACCGATACCGTGTGTCGACGCATTTAGACGGCGAAGCTGTGAAGGCTTTGCGGGGAATCTCTTTTGTGCAAAGGACACGACCTACGCCTGCCAGCTAACCGTCGGGTTGTGCTGAAATAAGGGCAACCCAGTCCCTAGCAACGGAACATACACAATTGGCAAAGGACAAAAGGAAATGAGAGAATCATGAACAAAGCTGTCGCTCGTTCAATTGCCGTGTGCGACTTTGAAAGTTATGGTTGAAATTAAATAGTCAAAGCTTAAATTAAATTGCTAAATAAGCAAATGCTCAAAAAGATCTCAGTGGTACTACTCACTCAGGTATGCAGCCGTATTCGCACAATCAATGTCATTCTGCTGGTTATTTAGTCAGAGGCTTGTGACAGCAAATTGATTTAACTCCTATAAGAAAATCAAGTGCTAATACAAGGTGGAAATCTTATGTATTTAAACTTGATTTTCTTACATAGGGCTCGTCGTAGCTTATCCGTTTGTATTCGATTGTAATTATGAAGGGCTAATATATTTGCTGGACCGTACCGTGAACACTCAAACTTGTTTCCTCAATGGCTGTTAGAAAAAAAGGATTACTTTGTCTCGGATCTTGGTGTAACGTCGTCCTTTTTTCTTACACTGGTACTGGTAGTGTTATTTATGTAATAAAATTATCAATATTCTAGCTTACTTGCATGGCTAATTATTGTGGTTTTTAACAAGAAATGTGGGCAGATGATAAGGTTGTTACAATTACTCCTAATAGCTTCAATTCCAGTAAGGTTGCATAATCCCATTGATCTAAATATTAGATGAACGGTATTTTGCAAAGCTTACTCTAGGATCATTATTGTCATCCTTCTGTGTGTTATCACTGCGATGCAGAATTTTGTGTAACAAATCAATCTTACATCGCTTGAGTGAGGATGTTACAGTGCATTTGACTATGCCAAGCTGTATAAGAAGGATTAGATTGAAAAAAAAAATGATCGCAAGACCGATTCAAAATTATAAAACAAAAGTGTCTTACGATCATTAAGATATGAATCCACGCTAACATGCTTCTTATTCATGATTCTTTCAACATTGAATCTCAGTCATTTGTAAAATTTAGGTTATTATCACTAGAAACCGACGTTATATGCATGAGGTTTTCGTGCTGTGATTAGAGGTTTTTTTACCCTGAAGAACTCAGAGAGTGCTCCAACCTGAGCATTATCTGATAAAACTTTCCACAAAGTATTGCATAACAATTTACATGCACCGTTTATGAAACGGAAAACAAGTGATTACGACACCCACACCGGAAAATGTAATGCTTCAGATAGCAGCTCTCTTGTTCATGCTAGTCATGGCAACCCCAACCGCGGAACAACCGTGGAAAACTCATCCCAGGGCAGCGTGAGAAAGTACTCCTCTTCACGGGAGGATTCCCACGCCGCAGCATCGCCCTTTCGAACAAATTCCGATAAACTTCGCGTCAGCTGGCTCGTCCTCGAAAGGGTCCGCGAAAAAACTACATCGCGCGATGTCCAATCGCTTCCGATTCGAGCGCGAGTTCGTTGCTCACCCCCACCACAAGGTCCTGCGCAGGGTACCGAGCGCAAAAGCTAACCGTAGTCATAAGGTCGCTACGTCCAACAGGGGTACGAATGGGCTCGGAAAAAAACGGACCCTTTAGCGAACGGAGCCGTTCATGAAAATGATGCTCCCGTACCCGGTAGGGCTTGCGTTTTCTCCTGCCTGAAGGGTGCGTATTTTGGTGAATATTCAATTAATGTGGCGATGAAAACAAACCCACCCTTCGGGAGATGTCTTGGCGTACCTGTCCGAGGCTGGAGCCTACCATAAAGGCAGTTCACGCCGTTCGATGTTCGCGTTGTGTGTGTACCCGTGTGCGCATCCTTGGTTAGGATGTTTTGTCGTGTTTTTTTTCTGTTTTGTTCAGCAACTTCGGGGGTGTATTGAGCCTATTTCAGGACGACCACGTAACGGGGTAGCCACGTCGGAATGGTCGAACAGTGGCACATCTCGATTCAGCTCTCGGGTGAGACATTAATGGTTGATTGGGCTTTGTCCTTCGGCAGGACCATCAATGCGAATCACCGACCACACGGATCCTTATTGACCTCGATGGGGGAGTTTTCGCATTACCTCACTGCGGGTTTTGCACCTCAGGTAGGAAGGTGTCCTGGACCTTGAGAGCGGGCATGATATCCACCGCGAAAACGGGACTTATTAGCGCGTTTTGAGACGTTGTCCGTTTTTTTTTTGTTTTGGGGTTGGAATCTAATGCAATCATCGACATTCTTATGCGGGTTGAACTCTTCCTCACGAACTGTGTATGTGTGTGGCGAGGCTGAGATGACAGCATACGATGCGATAACACCAACGCCGCTTGAGAGGCAATCCGGGCCTGGGCCTTTGTTTTGCTGCGAGCAACTGCGCATGTCATGATCGCACCAGCATAATGCAGGTAGCATTACATACACTCCATTTTATACAAGTGAGCATTGGAACAGGTACGCTACCACAAAGCGAGTGTTAGAACAATTACGAACATCTCGAGAAACGCTGCGGGTGTTAAGGATGGGAAACGCGAGGATGGTTAAGATGGCGCGCGCGCGCCCGAACACCTTCTTAAGGAGATTGGGTGGAGTCAGTGACCGTAAAGACGACCAATCTGACCACTAATCATGAGGCTTAGGTGGGTGAGTCCGTGCCCTCGCTTAGGGCCAGGATTAAGGTGAACAAAGGGTGAAGCTATCGGCAAACAAATCCCAAATGCACAGCCACAGATCGGCCCGTGTTGATCTTCTGGCCGCAAGTTGTCATTCAACTCTTTGAGCTGCCGGATGGGACCACCTCAATGGGACCACAAAAAGGAACAAAAACAGATTTATGAGCTATGATTTTAACAGTGTGGTAGCTCTTCTAACCAGTCGAGTGGAAATCCCTTCGTGATAGTGCGAGGATATGTACGCAAGCGCCTGAATGCATGCAATTTGGTAGCACTGTGAACGAGCTTTTAAAGCTCAAATGAGGTCTACGGTTAGAATCGTTCGAAAGTTACTTCACACTTTTTGGATGCGTCATTCTCTCAGTAAGCAAATAAAGTAAGCACGAAAGTAAGGAATGTTTCAAATAATTAAGAGAATTGTAAATAGCTTACTTACCCAAGTACGTGGAACGGAGCGAATTGCGATGAGCAGGAACAAATAGTGTATTGCTGGTTGCGTACATTTAGGCGCATTATGAACTAAACCACTTTCACTTTTCTTTTCACTGAACTGGAACTTTAAAAATAAAAAAAATAGAATTAATAGTCATGTTTTGGCATACTCCACACGAGTGAAAATTAACTTAATATGTTATACAAACATTGCTCACGCTTTGCAGCAGAACACTGTACATTATTCTACTGCGTGAGTTAATTTGTTTAACCCGAAGTCGTTGAGCTGCGCATCAATGATATTGACCATACCCAAACTAAAGGTCATAACCAATTTGCCCAATTTATCGAGCAAGATTGCCGCCGTTTATTGCTACCAGGCATTGATTCTCCCAGCAGTGAAACCGGTAATCACAGCTTCTTCTCCACTATTATCTGCTACCCAGATGGAATTGCGCGACAGCAGAAGCTCAACCGGTTACCGGTACGTGCTGCCAGCGAGCGTTATCAAGATAGATTGCTCGCCCACTTGGGTGAGATGTCGACGCATTTGATAGCTGTTTGCGCATGTGCTTATCATTTGCAGCCACCGAAGTATCCGTTCGCTTTATCTCACCGGTTGAACAAACGAAGCTGCTCTTGTCTGAAGCGAGACATGAGAAATGGCGCATCTTCGGCGTTGCAATCATCACATTCCGGCTGGCCAAAAATGGGATCGGTGCATTTACCAAGCGATTTTGCAAGTCATCGCATCAAACACAAAAAGGTCTACAAGCTCCGGGCAGATGAAGCGGCTCACCTACTGCGCTTGGTCAAGTACTGGCTGTTTCCGGGCACACGACAAGCGGCACACGATACTCGAGCCCTGACCGTGACTTGCACGATTAGGTCCACCGAGATTGGCCCTGACAATTGCCGCAAATTGATATCAATTCAAATGTTTGCATAGTACGTCGCTCGACCACCAGAGTCCGTTCTCGAGACTGGTGTCTTGTGGAGCTCGAGCAGGTAAACCCGGTTCAGTATTTTGGTGGCCGTTCTCGCGACGAGTCACAAATCAAACGCAAGTGAGCACGTGTTATAGCGAACGATGGCTTCGTTGTTGGGTGCGCTCGTGGCGGGCTTAGTGTCCCTTGAGGGTGCCCTGTTGATGGCCCTCTTTGGGCTTCTATACCTCTACGTGGCACGCAGCATGCGTTACTTTGCTGATCGTGGTGTACCATATGTGCCTCCAACACCTCTTCTCGGTAATGGCGCTGACTTCCTAACGCGTAAGCGTCACATCACGGACGTGCTAGGTGGCATGTATCAGAAGTTCGCGAAGCATCGCTTCTTCGGCTACTTCGATTTTCTCTCACCGATCTATGTTGTGCGTGACCTGGAACTGGTGAAGCAGATCTGCATCAAAGACTTCGATCATTTTGTCAATCATCGCATCCAGCTGGACGAGAACCACGATCCACTGTTCGGGCGAGCGCTTTTCGCGATGCGTGACTCGCGTTGGCGTAACATGCGTGCTGTTCTGAGTCCAGCTTTCACTGGTAGCAAGATGCGATTGATGTTTGGGCTCATCACAAGCTACTGCGAGGCTGCCGTGCTGACGATTCGCTCTGAGATGGACGCCGGCGGACAGGCTGAGCTCGAGATGAAGGAACTGTTCCGTCGGTTTGGAAACGACATCGTGGCCACGTGCGCCTTCGGCATCGAGATCAACTCGTTCCGGGATCGTGCAAACGCCTTCTATACGCTCGGTAAGGAGCTCACCAACCTGGAAGGCCTACAAGGCCTGAAGTTCCTCGCGTTTTCGTCCTTCCCACGGTTGATGCGCACCCTGCGGTTGCGGCTGTTTAGCGAGAAGATGACACGCTTCTTCCGACACGTGGTGATGGACACGATCGCGCAGCGCGAACAGCGTGGTATCGTGCGCCACGACATGATCAACCTACTGATGCAGGCGCGCAAGCAGGAGTTGCGATTCGACGAGAACGACAACGTTGAGACGGGACCTTCCAAGCGCACTATGGGTAAATGACCAAATGGAGATGTTACTCGACCTCCACTAACTCTGCGAATGGTTCTCTAATCCTGACAGATTGGACCGACGATGACGTGACAGCACAGTGCACGGTGTTCTTCTTCGGTGGCTACGACACAGTCTCGACATTGTCCGCATTCATGGCCCACGAGTTGGCTGTTCACCCGGACGTACAGGAACGTCTGCGAGCGGAGATCGACACCGTGAGGACCGCTCTCGGTGATACTGAAAAGCTATCCTACGAGACATTGCAAGCGATGCGCTACCTCGACATGGTGGCGATGGAGACACTGCGCAAGTGGACCCCAGCGCCTTTCCTGGATCGAACCTGCACCAAACCGTATGTGTTGGAGGACTACGACGGCCGCAAAGTACAGCTGCAGAAAGGTGACGGTATCTGGGTGCCAGCGGCTGCCATCATGCGTGACCCGCAACTCTTCCCTGAGCCTGATCGTTTCTGGCCGGAGCGATTCTCCGCCGACAGTTCATCACCAGTCGACTCCTCTGCTATCCTGGCGTTCGGACTTGGACCACGCAACTGCATCGGATCCCGGTTCGCGCTGATGGAGACGAAGGCCGTGTTCTTCTATCTGCTCTCACACTTCCGGCTTGAGGCAGGCCCACGTACCCAGCATCCGATACAGCTCAAGAAGGCCAGTCTGGCACCGTCAGCCGAGAATGGCTTCTGGATTCGGTTCCGGCTGCGCGAGGACCAGCGTACTGTGTAGGCCTTTTTGAGGTGTTTGATGCCTTTGAGGTCTGCGTCAGTTAAGCCCTGAGCGCACATCGATCAACTACGCAATCAACTCTATGGCCCAAGATGACCACGCTTCATCATATCGTCCTGTTACGTATAAGGCTAGCTTGGCCAACCCAAATACACCCATACTCCCATATACTACCAATCACGCCTAAAAGCCGTATATAATTTCTATCAAATACTTATCAATCCTCCCCCTCCCCTATACCGGAATTATCTGCCGCATTCATCTAGGAATAGGAACGCTAGTAGAAACAACGCCCGATGGTTCATCCACGGCACACATGTCTCAACTGCCTGATGTCGGTGTCTCCTTCGCATTCCTACAAGAGCGTGAGATTGAACATTGATTAAGGATAACGATCGAGGACCGACATTCGTTAGATCACGAATAGCTACTTACCGTTTAAAAGCGGGCTTCACTGGACAACGGCACATGTCGCCGACCTTCCCTGTTGGTATATGCCAATGACATGGTATATTCCGGCCAACACCACGGGGAGGTCAGGGAAGGATTTCGTTGGCCATTGTTGCTTATATCTACCTAACACTACGCTGCTGATCTTCGTTTTGAGATACTACTACTGTGTGCTTTTAACTCTCGCCCTGTTGACTTTACTCTTTTTTCTCATGCAAACATCAATGCGATTCAATCTATGGTTTTACTCACTTCAAACTACTAATGATCATAAGAGAGCGGCTTATTCTCCTTACAGTAGCTTGTGCATTTTACTATTGCAATCATTTAGTCCTGTTCGAATGGATGAGATAACTATTTGTATGGATACCGCTCAGCAAACTGAGTCTTTTCTTGATTTAATATTGGAAAAATAATGTGAATTTTATTTTCACCATGATGCCATAGTATAGTTTCCAAATTGTTGCAATAATAATAAGACTTTCCACCGTCGAGAAAACTATTAAAATATACGCTATCCAATAACTTTAGTAATAATGATAAAAGTCAGCCTTCTAGCCTTTCAGTTGGTTCACACCAATGGATCGTGAATGCTAACTGTTATTCCCGGGTTCTAAGCACCTTAGCTAATGGTTGTACTTCAGTTTATAGAAGTACAACCACCTAGAGATAATTTAACTAATACGAAAGGAAACTCTTGTCTGCTATTAATCAATAAGGAAACGTTGCAAATTATGTTGAACATATCATGTGATGATTTGATTTTTACTTTTGATATATTATAGATGATCGTCATACACTACTGTCATACTATTTTATACAGTGTCCATATGTTTCATTGAATAGATGCCTAAAATAATATAATATTTCTTGAATTAAATCAACATATTTAAAATGGTTTCTGATACTAAGAAACATGTAACCTACCATGACACTATAGATAACGAAGATATTGGATTCCTATTTGTTTTGTTATTGTACGATTTTTTTTGTATTTTTGATGTTTTGGATTTTTTTTGTGGCATGCCAATGGCTTGGCAGCAACAGCACAACCACCACGCTATCCAGATGTTTCGTTTGACATGTGCTTAAAAGAAAATGAAATTTCTTACATTAAACCAGCAATTTTAAAACGTCTTCTGATGCTGAACGTGTAACTTACCATAACACTATGGATAACGAAGATCCTGGATTTCTCTCAGTTGTTGTTAATTTTTCGATTTTTTTGTATTTTTCATTTGCTGTTCAGTTCCGTTTTTTGTTCGAGAGACAGTTTTGTAGGCTTCTATCTCTCAGTTTTGTAAGCTTTTAATTTTTTTATAGTTTCTGAATATCTAAACGAATAGCTTTTTTTTCTATTTTTTGTTGTTTTTTATGCAGTTATAGAAGTGATCCCAATTTTAACACAACTTTGCTACTATCTTTCTGTGGAAATGAACGTGTAGGCATCAAGGTGTTTAATTCAACATGTGCTAAAAAAAAAGATACTTGTTGCATTACACCAGCATAGAACGACTTCTGATCTTGTGGGCATGTAACTTACTGTGGTCTTCTACACAACGCCTATGCAAATCCACTCACTGGCCTTCCCTGTTAGTTAATGCTGATGTTGTTGCATAATCCGGCCGGCACCACGCGGAGGTAGGGATAGGATTTTGCCGGCCATGATTAAACATTTTCACAATATTTATCTGCGTATTGTCAATGTGCGCATGAAGATTTCTATTTTTATTTTAGTTGTTAGTTTTTCGATTTTTTTTAATTACTGTTGTTTTGAGAGTACAATCGCAATGGCATGGCAGCAACAGCACAACCACCACGCTATCCAGATGTTTCGTTTGACATGTGCTTAAAAGAAAATGAAATTTCTTACATTAAACCAGCAATTTTAAAACGTCTTCTGATGCTGAACGTGTAACTTACCATAACACTATGGATAACGAAGATCCTGGATTTCTCTCAGTTGTTGTTAATTTTTCGATTTTTTTGTATTTTTCATTTGCTGTTCAGTTCCGTTTTTTGTTCGAGAGACAGTTTTGTAGGCTTCTATCTCTCATTTTTGTAAGCTTTTAATTTTTTTATAGTTTCTGAATATCTAAACGAATAGCTTTTTTTTTTCTATTTTTTGTTGTTTTTTATGCAGTTATAGAAGTGATCCCAATTTTAACACAACTTTGCTACTATCTTTCTGTGGAAATGAACGTGTAGGCATCAAGGTGTTTAATTCAACATGTGCTAAAAAAAAAGATACTTGTTGCATTACACCAGCATAGAACGACTTCTGATCTTGTGGGCATGTAACTTACTGTGGTCTTCTACACAACGCCTATGCAAATCCACTCACTGGCCTTCCCTGTTAGTTAATGCTGATGTTGTTGCATAATCCGGCCGGCACCACGTGGAGGTAGGGATAGGATTTTGCCGGCCATGTTTAAACATTTTCACGATGTTTACCTGTGTATTGTCATTGTGCGTAATAGGATTTTTTAAAGTGAGCTTTTGATTATTTGTTTGATTAAATCTACAAAACGGAGCTAAAACTTAGGTCGAAGACCTAATGTGCAACGGGTTTCAGACACGCGTTTATCCTGTGTCAGATTCCAATTCTCTCTAGCTCTTTTTGACCTCTTAGTTGTTTGAATCAATTCAATTAAAAATTAATCAAATGTTAATTTTTGCTTTGAAATATCAGATAAGCCTCTAGATCCAGGCAATTGTTTACAACAGTACTAAATCAATATAAATACAAAATAGTGTTAAACAATTCGGCAAAAAAAAGAAAGACTCTGGAACAGTTACGTTACACTCTTAAGAGAAACAACTTGAACGATAAATCGGCAAACCGTAAGCAAGATTAAACCCTATTTGAAATTTGTCTTATGCGTCACAACGGCACATGCATGTTCGCTCACGTGAACCCTTCGACTTCAGCTATTACACTCTAACTATTTGCGTTCACATAAAAGCTTTATCTTTAATAGCTTTAATTTATATTTTCAAATTAATACTTAATTTGATTTTATTTTGGTTATAAACATAATGCTTTTATTTTGCATTTGTTTACTATATTGTATTTCATTATGTTGTATTTGTATTTGTAAGTTCAAACAAGTGAAAACGACATCTGAAATCAAGAAAGCTCGTTCAGTAAATGTTGTTTCCTTTATTGAAATTCAATCTTCCAAAATAAGCATAATGTTTTTTTGATCACATTTCAATGCGATCATGCTTAAATACTCATATGTACTACAAGGTACCATGCGCCTCCATTTATATTGCATTTGGATTTATTGCATTTATGCAATGCATTTATTGCAATGCATTTATTGCAATGCATTTATAAAAACCGCGCCCATTTAAAAAGGCAAAAGTATGTGCAGTCAAAAACTCCTAAAAAGCTAGTTAAAATATTAAACAAGCTTTCAAGAAATTTTGAAAAAGGTTTTGAAATTTTAGAATTTTAGATATTTTTTTTTATTCATTACTAAAGTTTCAAATAGCGTTTTTTCAAAGTTTTTTGTTGCTAGAATTATGATGTTTTTTGCAATGTTTTTACTTTTTTATATCTCAGAAACTACTAATGATAGAACCCTGGAATCTTGGCTTTCTGCTAGTCAACTATTTCTTAATTAAAATTAGATGCTCTATAATTGAAAAATGAAATTTATGACCGCCTTTTCCCCAACGTGCAGTCTTTATCCCAAAATTTTATCTGAAACCATCCTACACTTAGTGATGGGCAGCTATTTGCTCACTTTAGCGAGGCGAGGGTTCTACTTAGAAGGCGCCGTCAATACGCGGGTTTTTGAATCTGTTACATAGCCACTAGACCGCGAAAACAAAGATTTCAGACTCTGTCACTTAAGCGCCGGCCACGTTCAAAATATGCACAAAAGTACATGACATGGCCACGTGAGAAATTTGTAGTCACCCACTTTTGGGTGACGCGTCACTTAAGGAGTTAAATGTATTTCAGGTTGCCTGCTGTAAATGTATTAAAAAAAATCGAATCAAAATATTTGATTAAATTAATGAGAATGTATTGAGCATTTTAATCAAGCTGAGCATAGGTGTGGTATGAAAATTCGGTAAAAATGTATTTAAGCCCTCGTCCGACAGCATGGGTTGGTGTCAGAGGAAATTAGCATTGACAGCAATTAGATTGACAACATTTAGCCGATATTTTTTTGTTTTCAACTAGATCAAACATGCTATAGATCATTTATTCAAATACACATTATTCAATTTGACCGTTGAAAGTAAAAATAAACTTTGAGGAGGGTGGGGGGGGGGGGGGTTGCGTGTGTGGAATTGATATTGCGTGTGGGGGGGGGGGTTGTTGCGTGGGGGGGGGGGTTGATATTTTGCATAAACCTCCCTCCCCAACCACCGATCAGGTTGTTCGATGAGTGGGGAGGGGGTTTGGGTGGGTGAGGGGGTTGTTGGGTGGGCGGAGGGGTTGATATTTTGTATAAGTCCCCCCCCCCTCCCACCAACTCCACACATTCAACAACACCCTTCCTCTTCTTACAATTAATTTTTACTTTCAACGGTCAAATTGAATAATGTGTATTTGAATAAATGATCTATAGCATGTTTGATCTAGTTAAAAACAAAAAATATCGGCTAAATGCTGTCAATCTAAGTGCTATCAATGCTAATTTCCTCAGATAACAACCCATGCTGTCGGACGAGGGCTTAAATACATTTTTACCGAAAATTCACTTGGCTCATTTAGTTCAAATCTATCTTACAAACTTATGAATCTACGGTCATCAGTCCGTAGCACGTTGGGGCGGGGGCGGACAAAAAAGCAAAAACCCACCATCTCCGATTGTTGTTATTTAAAAACCATTCGAGATATAAAGCACCAAAGCGAAAAAAGTTGTTCAACATGATTAAAAAACGACAATTTGATGGTAGCATAAGCGAATAAAAAAATGCGACTTGTGACCGCCCTTGCCCCTATGTGCAGTGGCACCCTTCGGAAGTTCAAAACTTTAAAACATAAATTATGTGTGAAAAAACTATTGTCAGTATGATTTGAACCTAATATTAGCGTATTTCCTTCAAAAAATATTTATGATCGCTGTTTGGTCCGGGCCGCCCTATTGTGCGTCGTGAGCAACCAAGGTGATAATTAAATAAGGAAAATTAAATAGTATAAGTGCTTGTAAATAATATGATCTGCTGTATTAATGACGAATATTTCACTCCAGTAGTGTGTAGCAACTTGAGTGCAACTGCAAGAGATCGTACCTGATACATATTCAGAAAAACAACGAAGAAATATCTCACCGTGCAGAGAATTTATGTTTAATGTCTGCCTACGATTTAAACTACTCTCTCGTGAGATGCTCTCACAAAATTTGAGTTTATGCTCTTGAATATTGTATTTATTTTATGCTCACGATTCAAATATTCTCTCGTGAGATGTGCATATATTTCACTATAGTGAGGTGCTAGTGAGATGTTGTTTTTCACTTGGAGCGTAAAAGCGATGCTCTTGGATAATTTACTCAGAGCATAGGGCAGGGCTGTAAAACCTATGAGGATGAAATGCTCGCAAATATGAAAATATCATTCGAGATTTTTTCAAAATAACGAACATAATGTTATGTTAATCATTTTATCAAAACGGGAAATGATCAAATGGCAAAAAATGAATGAATTGTAAAAATAAAAATACGATTTGAAAATTTTGTATGATTCATCAAGACAATGAGCACATGAAAATGGTACAACAATACCGCTATTAAATTTTATATTTTAATGTCATCCTTATTCGATGAGTCATCGTTGAATGATGCATTCATTAGAACAAAGATCGATACATACTTGTAATAATAAAGGCATTCGAAAATATATGGATAATAGTGATCAATAATTCATATTCCATGTAAACGAATAGGTCAGCACAACGTAAGATACATAGACACTGTAAGAAAGTCATAATACCTATAACGGTCAACACTGATAGTCGATGCTTATTTTCAAAAGCCTGTCCTGAACATAGAAATATAAAAAAAATCTAACTAAAATTATTTACTCACATACACCAATTAGAAAATTCACAAAAGAGAAAACCGGTATACCAGAATCAAACATTACTCATTAAAGGCCTTATAAAGATGAGCCAAAATAGTTTGCAATTTTAGCAGTTCATATAGTCACAGCATTTTATGCACACAAAATTGTCGCTTTAATACATAATTTTGCAACGATAATTGCAAGTATGTTTCCATTCCTAAGCATTTTACACATTTTATACAGCACTTTATACATTTTATTTGATCATGACTGACATTGATCTCCAGAAAATGGCACAGCACCACAACACAATATTCCATGTTTCACTCCAATGTCATTATTCGTTACGATGCCTCATTCTTCAAAGACACATTTTTTTATTATTTCAACACATTCAACTCGGTACTTACTTGTAATAAGATAGGATTTGATGCATGGGGGAACACTTCAATAATTTTCAAAATCGTTAATTTGCATCATTAAACTCTTAGATATTAACACCCACTATGTTGGAGCACAAGGGACTAGGGACACTGAGTAAGGCACATCACTGATCTTATCTTATTGCACTGCTTGGATCTGAAATTTTACTAGGACCTAAGTGCTGGAATGCTATCGTTGAAATGATATCTATCTCTAAGGGAACTATACTTCATCGCTATGCTTATATACCCAAATGTAATATCTCTTAAAGCTCTGGCTCGATTTCGTGCCAACTCCCCCACTAAGCTTCAACACATCCCCGCGTTCGATGTGTGCGTCTGATCCAGTGGATGCTGTGTGGTGAGTTACCTCCCCACCACATTTTTGAATTTCTAAACGCATTACCACCTTTACAATGCACCCACACAAATGACGGCAAAAAGAGGGAATGAGTGCTTTCTGAGAAGAGCTAACATCCAATCTTGTCCGATAGCCGTGGAAGGGATGCTGGGTTTAGGGGTAGCGCAGACTGGAACGGCGGTGGGATAACCGTGATGCCACTTCAATTTTTGCAACGTAAATATCAGCCCCACCTATAGGGCACATCAGTGCGCATGCGACGAAAAACACAAATCCCAGCATTGCCAAAAGTGATGTCATCTCCACCAAGCTACCCAATTCGACAAGCAATAGCAAATCAAAATACTGCATTCGCTTGATAGACGTTGGTAATAGTTGATAAACTAGTGCGAGCTCATCCGTGAAGGCAAACCCACTATTGCGCGTCGGATTTCATATGCATGCTACGATTGTTATTTTATTTTTATTTTTGGAGCCGTCTGCTTTGCTGCTTAACACAACACGATGCACGCCGGTGTGCCAACCCAACGTCCAGCATCCGTGAAGGTAAGCATTCAGTTCACAATGCCAGCGCCTTTCGATCATACATCCCATAATTTATTTATGGCCCAACACCCTCGTTCGGTCGAGACGCGCATCGAGATCGTTTTATTGAGCGCTTCGTAGCGATCAGCATGGAGAGATGTAAGGAATACAGCTTCTTCTTGCGGTTGCTCTTGACCCTTACAGGGCGCTGGTATGGGCATGTTCCCGACGGCTTTCCAGGTCGCCCAGCTCTTGGCTGCTGTGCAGCCGACGTGTGCACGCATTCGACAGTCTGCCACGCAGTCTGCAACCGGATGTGAGTCATCCAAGAAAGAAGCTCGAGCTGGCGAAAAAAAAAAACTGCAGCCAGAAGCGTCAACGTATTTTTTTTTGTTTTCAGAGCACGAGTGCAAGACCACAGGCCACATGGGTGGTAAAATACAGCATCGCTATTTCAACTGGTTTCAGAACCGAGCATGAGCCGCAAGACTTCCCTTCCTGCTCTTAACGTTTTCCTACCGAGCTCGCTTTGCTCCCCTTGGTTGATTTTTTTCAAGGCGCTCCAGTTCTTCTTTCCGGGTAGTTTCTGAACCAAGCATGAGCCGCACGAGTCTCTGTCTAGCTCTTAACGTTTCCCTCCCGAGCTCGCTTGGCTCTTCTTATTTGTATTTTCGCAAGGCGTTGGAGCTACAAAAAAATGGTCCGGGTTCGACACGCTCGAGCTTTTATGACACCGCTTATAATCACGCATCCTTCTTCATCCCCACGGTGTGAAGGAACGGGTTGGTGAGCGGAGGAGGAGGAGGGGGGGGGCGGCGTTTAAATATGCGGCAGCCGAAGGTTCGTGTTTTTCTTTTCACGTCTCTTTCGCCGTGGTTTTTTTTTATTCATTCGTGGTGCTCCTTTGGCGGTCGAAATACATCAACCCTCAAGAAGAAATGGGAACGAGAAAAAAATCAAATCACATGGCGTCAAACACGAGGCACAATTTTGAAACACGTTTACCAAACAGCACGGTTCTTCTAACACTACTGATATTTTCATAATATTCCCTAAAACACAAACACATCCTCTGCGAGCAGGTAACATTTCGACTGAAGGGAAGAGAAAATTTGTTCTCTTGCCAAAATGACAAAAAGAAAGAAGCGAAAGAAAACTAACTAAACCGCATATGTGTCAGGCGTGTGATATTTCGTTTACCCGTTTGTTTGAAACAAACAAAATGAATTAAATTTTTCATTTCACGCCATGAACAATTGGTCAAATTTATTTTAAATGATAAACGAAATGTTTACATTTGTTTTCACTTCAATCACAGTGCATCACAGGTTTGTTAGTATCGTTCTTCGTTAGTGTTCAGTTCGATCGAAGTACACAGTGGGGCTGGATTTTCTTGCCGTCCTTGGTGTGAGCACGCGCTTTCAGCAGACTTCATTCCAATTTTCTTTGGACCGTTCCCTCCAAGCAATGGCGATGTACGGATTTCTGCGATTGATTTACGCAACTTCAACATTACTACAGACACATACACTCACGTAATACTTTATGCTTACCCTCTTGCCTTGGAGAATAACCCAGCATGGCTCTATTGTTATGCCAAGGTGACAGAATGGGCACATTCTGCGTAGTTTTTGATGACAAATTCGACACTTAAACGAGCGCTCTGCGATGAAGAAAAATTAGATGTTTTGTTTCACAAAAACGCCGCGTACTTACTGGTTTTAATGACATCACCAAAACTTTCGGGATTCCAAATTTCTTCATAGTTCATTGTCAATCCGTATTTGAGCTAGGCTAGAGAAATGGACGTCTTCTGAATGCAGTCACAATTGAAGTAAGCGGTTGTCCACTCAATGACACTGGACCCTGTTGGCGGAGTAATGTCGCCAGCTGATTCTTTCTCTCTTTTTTTTTCTCTCTCGCTCTCTTTCTCTCTCTCTCTCAAAAAGGCACTCGTTTTCTCCTGCTGTATATGGTGGGGAGGTAATCTATCGTTGCACACGGGGTGGCTTTTCCTACGCAGTACGTTAGCAAAATGCGTTACAAAAATTGCTCTCGATTATTCTCTTCAATAAACCCGCTTTGCTTCTTCTCGCACGCGTTAGATTTTTCTCTCTATTGCATGCCACTGCATTCTAGAGTTTGTTCCCTGTGAAGTAATAGCGTACTTAGCATCAAAGTAGCCTCTTTGCTTCAAAATAAATAATCCGATTTGACTGTAATAATATATTCACACGTTCAAAACCGATTAAATAAAAAATAATAGATAATAGATCATTACAGATAAATCACGTCTTTCATTCCGCGACCGCGTGTTGCATTTTGAAACTAGATGCTGAAACTAGAAAAATGCTCAAGCAAAAAAAATGCAAACCAGCGATTTTATCAAATCAAAAGGTAGTGATTCCCGCTGCCAGAGTATCTACGACGGCTATGGAACGGCGTGTCAATGTCTGCTGTGGAATTCGCACATTTGCGATGATTTTTTATGCAGCGGATGATAACGCTCCAGCCATAGGTACATCTGGATAGCATTACCATTTAATTTCGTTCCGTCCAACCAACTAGACCCATTCGTAGTTACTTATTACATTGACTTTCGGTGCAAGCTCTACCACATTGGTGTGTACACGGCTTGAGTACGGCTGGTAAGGACAATTATCAGTGGCAACCGATTTACGTCCTAGGATTGAGTTCGATTAACCACAAATAACGAGCGGTCCGCCATCGTTCGGGCGAAACTATCCGGTTTGTTTGTCAAGGTTAAGCATCCCGTCGGCTACTGGTGTGCGTGCGAAACGTTCGGAACGCGGTAGTGCCGGCTTGCTCCACTCAACTCATAGATATCGTCAACAGCAGCGCCACCGCGCGGATTGTCGCCTTTCAATAATTGTCGCCTTTTTTTTGCGGTGTTGAAATAATCATAACAATAAGGAGCAAAACGCGCATCGTTGCCGGTTTCAACGTGCGTTTGTTTGCTTCTTCGTTTATTCCTTCTGCTGTTATTCCTGCCACGGAAAGCCGCGAGTGTTAAGGACAGATAGAGTGAAACAGCAAACCAGCGAAATTCGGACTCCTCTACGCGCGCCCTCTATCGCTCTCTCTCTCTCTCTTTCTCTCTCTCGCTCACACACAAACACACTCTATCCTAAAACAAGGGCATTTGGCCTTGAAGATGGCTCGAAAAAAGGCGGAACCGGAGTTCGAAACAATACCGATCGTGGAAGCAAACGTCACGTCATGTGTCATCGGAGAGCCCTCGCTGTTTGAGAGTCTGCTGCACCCGGGTTCAGCTGGACTAGCCCAGGGTGTTTATGCGCGAACCACGCTGGAACGGTTGGTGCGATATTTAGTTAACCCGCAGCTCGTTGTCCCAACCCAACCCCCGCAACTACCTACGACCGATGACGGCACTGCAGCGCTTCCTGCCATGTGTACGATCCGCACCGAAATTTCGCAGCGTTTTTTTGCCGGCGCCTCCGAGTCGCGACAGTGTTTTCGTGGTTCGTGCGAGAAGTGTGGAAGGATCCACGTTTAAGGGTAGCTGGTATTGTGCATTGGGAAGGATAGAGGAGGGAGGAGGGGTAGGGGCGGAGTGCTTCAACAACGGAGCGCACGTGATCGAACTTTTTATGATTGGAAGAATTTCACCTTTCTTTATCTCAATCGTCACGCTGATAAGTCACGAAATAGTTACAGAATTGCACTGTTGCACTGCAAACGATACGATACAGGACTGTACATATTCTTATGTTAACTATTGTACATTTTTTTCTTTATCTCTTCTTTTCTCTAATTATTAATTAAACAGCACACAATATCACATTCGGGTGCGTTTGTAATCGCAAGCGTGTGGTATACGAAAAATTTAGATAGTGAAAATTATAAGATTATAGGTTATATAATAGTAATTATTATAATAGTAAACAAGTTAGCGCTATGATAGGTGGAGGAGTAGCGATTGCACAACTGTAGCGCAGTCGAGGCTATGATTATACGAGGCACATATGCGGCACATGCCTTCCAGATGAAAATATGAAAACAAAAATCGCATTGCGGATCAAGGTTCGGTGCAGCAGTTGATCTGTCTGAAGGTTTCGAGCACCGCACCTCAAATTGCACTTCACTTTGACTGCATAAGCGAGGGCGATTTTAATACAGCTCAATAAAATTGCTCGATCTGCCAGCACCATAAAAAGACATACGCGTTCGAATCAACGTTACGGTCACATTAACCGGACAAGCGCACTGTAGGTTTCATTCCGAGATGCACCGTTGGTCGCTAATCTGCATCCCCTGGCTGACTCATAAAAGAAAAAGGTTAATTTGCAGCTGACACCAGGAGTGAAGCGGCTAGGCCCTTTTCAAGGTGGCATTGCTGCCGTAGTAAACTGACTGCTTGGAACACTAAACTGTTAGGGAGAGAACGTGAACGTGAACGTGAACCTACCATTTCGGAGCTGTTGCTGACAGCCTGCTGGCGTGATTAAGCTTGCAGATGATTGAAAATGCTCGTGAGGTGTAATAAACCTAGTCATCATTACCACTCGGCGGCTTGGCGTGGAAAATATGCGATAAATATTTGCGACCATGCATTAATGATTTGTTGATGAACAATTTGCCATTGCGTTCGTTGATTTTTTTTCTATGACGCTAAATGCTTTCGTCGGTTTCTCCGATCCGTTGCGCAAAATTCCAATACCTGCGTGGGGCTAATATCTTTAAAAAAATAATTAACATTAAAAATCAAATGGCACGTTATGCCGAAACGAACGTCAAGCACATGGTAATGACAATAAATATTTAATGATGAGCTAAAACGAAATATGTTCATGAAGCTCTTAGAAATAATGAGAAACACACGACCTCCGCTGGAAAGTGTCACTTGAAGATGATTGCATATGACTCGAATCGGTTTAAATTTCCGCCAACTTGTGGGTGGAAACGAAGAGAACTTTCCGTGAAATGAGTCGAATTTAACGCATTTTTGTGATATTTCATACTAAGTGTTTTGCACGGTTGACTTAACAAAGAGTTTTACTAAAAAGATTGTACGATAAATAATTTCTAAAAACATTATTTTTTATTCTAGCTAAACTACATGACTACAAGCATTTACTACACAAGTTACTGGAAACATTCACTTTCTGCCTACTCTTTCGACTGATTTTTTTTGGTCTTGATCTATTCAGCATTTGATGCTCGTCGCACGTTGCCAAAATCGGACAATCTGACCCTTTCTGGCAATTATCTGAGGATTATTATGGAGGCGCATTCGAGATTTATTTTTTTACGAGTAACGCATTTTCTTCTGGCTATGCTCCCGAGTCTGATCTTCCAACTTCAGTGACTGCAGTTCTTCGTCCCTCTTCCGCTTTCGCGAATCTTTCTTTGCCAACGATACTGCGGAATAAAAGAAGAACGACAGAAAAAAAGAGGATAAAATGGAAAACAGGTACAGTGAAGGATACGGCATGTGTGCCGCTCGACCCTCGCCTCAACCTAGCCGTAGCCTGAGAGGGAATAATGCCTACGATACGATAATTGGGTCAAATTTTTTATCCAACATTCCCATTTCCTTCGAATCCCGATGGTCTAAGATAAATTAATCCACATCATTCGTTTCGATCACTTACGCGATTCCATCTTGTCTAGCAGCATCTCCGCGTCCTCGAAGAACTGGAACTGCAACTCTATCCCAACCAGAGGCTTCCATTTAGGGGATAATTCTTTCAGCTCTTGAGCGTTATCCTTCCATGCTAGATGATCATGGAGATGAAACATGGGAAGTAGATAATGGGTACAACACCTTTTCATTAGAATGTTGAGACGAAACTAAGCATGGAGGAGTAATGATAAAACAAAACCGGTGCAGAATGACTCCCGACTAGCAAACACCGTACGCATGTTAATGCTGAATTTATGAACAACCGAACGGTTCAAATTCAAATTCCTCCCAAATCACCAACCTTACCAACGTTATCAATCGGTTCCATGCCGTGTATCACACTTTTACTTTACACTTATCACACTTTAAACGATCACTCCGTGTGATCAAAAGCTGTCCAAAATCAGAACCCGGTGTACCCGTGAAGATAGGAACCACAAGAGCACGCTCAAACGACAACGTGTTCACTCGACTATTAGCCTCTAACTGTACAAGAGCCCGCAAAAATCATAAATGATGTTCAAATGACCATGCTGGCTGTCTATGGTATGGGGATGTTCGCCGTTTCATTCATTACCATTTGGTTTCGGTACTGGCTCCGCTACGTCACTGTCTAGACAGCGGCCGGCAAAGTTAGCTGAGTTTGTTTTTGTTTTGCAATATTGTTTTTGGGGGCGCGTTCTGCGGAGCTCACGTGGATGGCGGCATGGTAAAGATAGTCGGCTGATAGTCTCTTGCTTATTGCATGCCCATGGGGGCTCAGCCTCTTCGAGTTCTTTAACATCAATATTGTCTATTTATGAATGTTCAAACTAGCACGTGGTCTCCCTCGTTGGTAGGACTTGATCAATTCCAGAGCTTCTAATGCGCTCGGTTAAAAAGCGATTGAACTCTTGTTTTTCTTCCCGCTGCTCATCGACATGAAGTTGTAGTTTTACTTATCTGGTACACACCAACAGCACACCAACAGTACACACGCACCAACGCTGCCTGCAAAAATTTCGGATCTATGAAAACCCCAGGAAAAACGCAATGGTGTAGTTGGTTTTCTAAATGCATTTTTACGCTTTATGCAATCTAGTTCGCTATCCGATGAATAAACGAGTTGAGAACTTCTCTTTTCCAGCGCTCATAACAATGGATGTGGTATAGTTGCTGTGGAGAAACAAAACAAAAACAAAAAAAAAAGATCAGTGTAGCGATCCGTCGGAAGGGTGCAAAAGAAAAGGGGCCCCCCGTGTTGCACTTACCCATACCGACATCCCTTGCACGTAGCAAGGTGCTCCTTTTTCAGGGCCATCCTTACACGTCGGACACCTTTCCTCCGTTAGTACGCGGCAATACACACACCATTCGGCTGAAGCACAATCTGCAACGCGGGAAAAACCCCCCAAAAAAAAAAAGAAACCTCAACAAATTGCACAAAAGGAAACCACGTTAGCCTCACACACCACCCCCGTCCACCGACGCCTTGTGCTCCTATGCGCTTACCGTGCGGTGCGGGTGTTCTTTGCCCGTCGAATTGCTCCTTTCCAGCGGATTTATGGTGAGACGTTGGAAGCCGATCTACGAACGAACTGGGTCCAACGAAAAGTGATTGAGAGAAGTGAAATCTAGCGATCGTTTGCACGCGTGCTAGCGACCTATTTGGTGAGGAAAAGGGATGCAAAAGGGAAAGGGAAGAGGATCGAGCGTCGTCGTGAAAAGGCACCGGCAGTTTTGATGCGGTCTCGATGTAAGCATGTGGCGTGATCATCGTGGCTGGTTTTAGTATCGACAAAAGTAGCGAAGGACAGCAAAAAGGAACGGAACGGTGAATGAGCAACGGCCATAAAATGGAAAATTGTTGGCGGTGGGGGGGGGGGGGCGGAAGGCCCACACCACTGGCGGAAGTGAGAAAAGGCACAAAGCATCGGAATTGATAACGTTCGTGGAGACACAACACGGCTCAAATTTAATGATCTCATACTTTTTGATATCTTCAAAAATATTCTTACTGTTGGCGAACGTTGGAAATTAAATAAGTGTTTAAATAAAGACAATTCGCTGGTATTGAAGCCAAACCAAAACAAATCTTAGCAAGGCGGACTTTGAACGCGATCGTACGACGATCGTTGAGTCAGAAAAAAAAGAAAAGTAGTTCTCTTGCAAAACATCAACTATCACGTAAACATAAAGGCAAAGTGGAAACAAAAAGATACCGTTCGGATATCGGGTAATGAATTTGGCACTCTTTTTTCTAACTTTTTCTACGCTTTATTGCGTAGAAGTCGTGGTAGTCTGGTTACTACACATAATAGCTGGCAAGTTTATGCCAACGGGTCCTTCAGTTCCTCCTTCTGCGCCTCGAAAGGGTTCTCTCGATTCCAGTGTTTGCCGCAGTGCAGATGGAAGAGTGTCTACGAAACTTCGATTAGCATAAAAATGCTGCCACGGGACGCATAAAGCTTACCTTCATCTCTACAGCCACGACGGTGCAGCTCTTTGTTTTCGATTTCAGCAGCATACACTGCGGGCAATGGAAATTTGTATCTCCCCAGCAGAAAATGCAACGGCTGTCCGACAATCCGACTGACGTTTGGAAAAAGGAAAAATCGAAACATTAATAAACAGCAGCGGGCTTTGGGCGGCCCACACTATACTTACACCGTTCCATCGGGTCGTGCGGTGGACACTCTTCCAAGCTCATGGGCCCACAACATTTGTCTTCTTCGATTTTACAACCGTTCTTCTCCATCGCTCGTCCAACTCTGAGTTGAAATTTCCTGGTACCCTAGCGGCCGAGGTCTCTCAGCATGCACGCTCAACGTCAGCATCATTTACGAGATGCTGCGGCTTGCTTTTGCTCCGAAGCTCACCCCTTAGCTTTCCACGAGTGACGCCCGTTTTATGCTCACGAGTGCAACTAGACGATGGGGTTACTGAAGTGGTCTAAAAATAGCCCAGCCCGGTTTGAGCGCGTTCTGCTACGCGCACGTTGTTTTATTTATTTTTTCGGATCGTTTCTTGCGTCAAAACGGTCGTAAAGAAGCGTGAAAGTTCTACTTAGATTCCGCGTTTAATTAGCCATACAAATAATCCATCCACCGCTATGGTGGAGTCGGTTATTCGGACATATAAATCTCCACACCCGGAGTGTTCGTATTTTCATTCATCTCCTTATTTCAAGCGTCCTTTATTCGGATGTGTGTTCCTTATTTGCCCAGATCATCATCAATTTCTGCATCGGTTTTGGCTGTTTCTTGAAACAGTGGATGTGCGCTGAGATCTGTGAAAAAAATCAGCTTTAAGGGCAGGTTTAGCACTAACTTTTACTGTTTGCTTACCCTGTTCTTTCCCGTGGTATACGGGCAGAAGGACTTCTGCGTAATTTTGCACGATTTGCACGGCTTTTTAAGCCGGCAGCCGCAAAGAGGACATTTTCGCAAATCTGTAACGAAAAATGATTTTACAGCACTGACAGAGACGAGCTCGTACAGTCTCTTACTACGCAGATCGCCGTAAATTGTAAGATTTATTATAGATGAGCCTCGAGCCATGCTTTGGGAGAATTCTATCACTTATTTAAGATGCTCGAGATGCGTACAGTTCACTGAAGGGCCGTTGAAATAATAAATTTGTGTTTTGTACGAAACGCACCCTTGGCTACATTTTTGCTCGTTTTATGCACGCGTCCTACGGGTGCCAGTGTGTGTTGCGGGTGCCCAGGATCGCACCTCTCCAAGCATATACATCTATAGCCTACGTGTCGTACAGGCGTATTATATTACACTCTCTCTCTCTCTCTCTCTCTCTCTCTCTCTCTCTCTCTCTCTCTGTTCAGCAGGAAGCAATAAAATCCCGCACCCTTTTGTAATTTTTTTGGTTAGGTGAAAAGGCAATATATTAAAAAGGTGTTTTTCATCTTTAATAGTAACAAATAAAACAAATGAAATTGTTTGAAACATCACACTGAGGTACATCGTGTTTTTTGCTCTGGTAGAATGTTTTTCTTCCCAAGAAAACTAACCATCAATCGTATTTCAAAACTGAGAAGGCTGAGGAAACCGCATACCTTGCGTTACGTTAATATGCCTTTGAGTTTTATTTATCCCAACAGGCAACGGAAACCAACACTTGGTGTTATTGAATCCAGCTTGAGAAGCGTTATTATAAATCATTAGAAATCGAACGCAGCATAAAGAGATGTGATTGTTTTCGACTCACTTCTAATTAAACGCTTATACCGCGTGCGAGCTCTTGAAAGCCGAGTAAGCTACCGTTAAGAATTTCAGAATTTATGTAATTGCATTCAGGCCTTACAGTTTGTGACCCATGGCATATCGACAGCGGAAGCTAGTTGTCGTAAAACTATGCTAAAGCAGTTCCCAGACAGCGCGACACAATGGTGCTTATTGAAGCTGGGCTACGTTTTTTTTTTTGTTTAAGACGCGTAGAAATATGTTCGAAAGATGCGCATAAAATATGCCGCCAAAGCCGTGGGGTATGCTGTTATGAGTTAATTATTTATGTTCTCCAAAAGTCACCACAACGGCAAGGTACAGTTTTATAGTTTTTTTTCTCCGTGCAGCCTCTCCAAAGCCAAACGGCTCTTTTCGGACGATACTCTCCGTCAGCCAGCTCCAAAAGAAGCGAAAAGAAATGCACAAAATATGACCTCGAGCTGATGCGACGCGCCCAAAATTGTGTTGCGCCCCAAATCAAAAGGGATAACCGAACGCAGGAAACGATGAGGGAAAAAGAACGACCCCAAAACGATGGGGATGAAGCACGTCCAAAAGCATGCGGAAAAGAAATGAACAATGGCGATGAAGAACGACGCTTGGCCTCGTTCGAAGGGTAGCACTTAAAGGATGCTTGCCGCCCTTTGTTGAATAAATTTTTTAATCAAGAAACTAATGTAATACAACACCGTCATGGTATCCCTCAACGGCCATTCTCGGGTGGTTGTTCCGAGAATACGTCGAAGGATGTGAGACTTCAGCCATTCTGCCACTCGCAACCCAACGGATCCCCTTAGCAATCCCTCGAAACCCGGCTGCAGCCAACCACACCTCACCGGGAAGGGTTTCATTTCGCTGATTACGCTTTGCGACGTTCGTTCAGCCGACCCTTGGGAAGGGATCGAAAGGCACCATTCGCTATATTCGATACCGGATGCGATATCTACGGCGCAGGCTCGAGAGTAGTGTGGGGTTGGGATGGGTTTCTGGGCGTGCCTGTGCCTGTGCCTGTGCCGGTCCGTGGCATTTTCGCATCAGCCCTTTCCCACCGCTCGAATCATGCCATTTAGAACAGCACGCCTTAGAAAATCCCCAAAAAGGGAACAACAACAAACAGCAAAACGACGATGCAAATGGCGTGCTTTGGTGGCTTTTGGGCTCGCTATGGCTGGCTGCACAATTTACCACAACTTGAACCACCCCACCACTCGGGAAGAATCACTCGATGAAAGCAAACACCGGAAAGGCGAAAAGCTCACCCACACGATCGCCTCGGATGCCTTTGGGGTGTTGTTGGAAAATGTATGCATGTAAAATTGAAATTATTGGGCATGTAACAAACTGCCTCTTATGATTTATATGGCCCTCAATAAGATGCAATAAGGATGCACAAGCTGATGCAAACTGCAGACGCAACGCACTCTTGCTCCTGGGGCGCTTTCTCTTCCCTATCGCACACTCACACTCTTTTCCTCTATTGGTGGGGACATGCAAAAAAACAAAAAAGGTGTGTAAAAATGCAAATGGGGCTCCAAAGCCAACGGAGGGTTGTTTAGGTGACGGAGGAAAGTTAAGGGTTTGATGCTGACCACCGTGCGCCGCACAAAGAGATAAGAGACTCCATTCCCAACCATAGAGCGTATTGGGACTCTTGCGGTGGAAAAACACACAAAAACGTGCCTGTATGCAGTATGAGCGCATAAATGCTGTGCAGCAGCTTTCCGATGGCAACCACGTATCTTTGTCTTGGTAACTGCGTTACACGCGATGTCTGTTGATGGCAAAGTCGATCGCGCAACGATCACACACTCCACACGCAAGTCGACCATCGAGCGGTTGATGTGATTGCAGAAAACATCTCAGCATGGACGGTGAGCCGTTGCATTTGAAAGTGTTTCCAGGTTTGGGTGTTTAACCCATGCCTCTTTTTAGCGCGAAGTCACGAGACGAGCAGGTGGCCGGTTTCAAAACACGATGAACTGCAGTTTCTCTTCTTCGAGGATCAGGAGCTGGTGTTAGATGCGAACCGAGCCCGATTACGAGCGCGAACCGAGCCGCCCTTTGGGAAGGTGGATGGCTTGGACAGGACGCAGAACACCTTGGATGAGGACGACAATGCCAGCAACAGCTCGTGGAAGTCCTGTATGTCGTGCGTTTGTGGCGACTACAAGCAATTGAAATCCTTAATTTCACAGAGTAAAGCTTAAGTTGTTTTACATCCCATCGATCTCGACGTGATGCAGCATCAATAAACTGTTGATCAGCATGAGTCAATATCAATCAAGCCCCAGGAAATGGGAGTGGTAGCGAAGTGGCATCCGAAAGCGAAACGAGAACTGAAATGGGAACAGCAATTTTTGCGGGTTATTATTTTCTTTTTTTTGCACACAACCCCGTTTGCAAGCCCTGCACATCCTTACACCGTCCAGGGGGTTTTCTCCCCATTGAATCTTTAATACCGAAAATGTACCATCACGCCCTTAGGGTTGCAGGTAATGCTGGTCGGTCCACCGTCATTGGCTCTTTACGACCGCAGGACCCTAATTATGGATTTATTCACCACCGCTTTTCAGACCACCGAAACCGAACGCAACCCAGAATGGCCAACCAAAGTGGAACCAAAAATTAGTTTTCCAGCTTCGTTAGCTTCGTTTCTTCTTCGGAGAAAAAAAAACGTATTCGCAAAAGATGTCTAAAAGCGAGATAGGGGAGTTACGCGATGAGACCGTTTTGCAAACGTTAGTAAAACCGGCAAACACGTCCGAGAAATTAGGCTAAATGTTAAACGCGGCAGAGATAAGGTCATCTTTGAGAAGGGTCAGTTTAACGAACGCTGGGGACTTTAAACCGGTCGTAGGTCTAGCTCTGTTCGGATGAGGGTTATGAAAACGCGCACAAAAGAGACAAAAATGCTTTGATCGACAGATTTAATATTTATTCAAATGTGTCACTCAGTGTGACTTATGATCGATTAATTTATGATGGGCAGAAAGAAGAAATGCTCTGTTAATGGGTTACAATCCGACGCCTCTAGAAGGCTACACAGGCTCTCCTTTCCAACTCCTACTCCGTCACGTCCTCGACGTGCAGAGCGGTAACATGTATCATCGTATATCTAAGCTTGGGTAAACGGGCTGGTTCCAACCCCTTGGGCGGATGGTGGCGCATGGCTAAACAGGAGGGGGGTGGGCAGTGCGAGTAACCGGGCTGTTTGAATGTCGGGGGACAGCCAGACGCTAAACTAAACTGTCCCTAGGCCCTCCAGAGGTACTGGGGGCTCGAGCACGGGGCCAGTCACCCTGCCTCGAGTAAAATCAGACTACAGAAAGCATTCAGGACATTCTGCGAACTGGACTCAACGGTAACCGAGCCCTGCAACGCCCCTGGACAATGATAATGGGCTCATAGAACGTACGCACTTTGCACAGAGCCGGAGCCTTGAAGCAACTAGATGACGCCCCAGCCTCACTGAACATGGACCTTGTAGCACTACAAGAAATACGATGGCTAGGGAATGGTGTGCTAAACAGACGTGGTGAAAAACGGTACCACTTGGACTACAGCTGCCACGACCGCCACCATATTCTCGGAACGGGTTTCGCCGTAGGTCCGCGGCTGAAATCGGAGGTCATCGACTTCAAGGCTATAGACGATAGGCTATGCATCCTGCGCATGCGAGGCAAATTTTTCAACATTAGCCTCATAAACGTTCACGCCCCTACTGAAGATAAAGACGAAGGGGAGAAGGACCTTTTCTACGGCCGCCTCGCAAAAATCATTGATCATTGTTTGCCCTAAGCATGACCTCAAAATCATCTTGGGGGACTTCAACGCAAAAGTCGGTAGGGAGTCAATGTACCGCCAATACATTGGTGATCACAGTCTACATGAGCACAGTAATGACAATGGTAATAGATTGGTCCAACTTGCAGCAGCAAGTAATCTGGTTGTGGGAAGTACCAAGTTTGCGCGTCGGGACATCCACAAAGTTATTTGGGTGTCCCCAGATGGAGCCACCTTCAACCAGATCGACCACGTGCTGATAAGCCGCCGAAGACAGTCGAGTGGTCATGTCATTAGAATGGTACCGGACGACCCAGCCCGTAAAGTCCTTTTAGACTGCCCACATGGACAGAGGAGGCGTAGTAGGCCCAAACTGAGATGGAGTGATGGCGTGGATGCGTCCGCCAAAAAGGCCGGGATCAACGATTGGCAGACGACGGCGCTCGACCGCGAGCGGTTCCGGTTTCTCCTGGAGCAGGCCAAGACCGCCAAGCGGTTGTAGCGCCTGATAAGTAAGTAAGTAAAAAAGAAGAAAAAAATGTTAATTTTCGACCTTACTGGTGGTGCTGTGTTTCGGAAGCTGGCCTCAGGTGCCATCCAGCCAATTATAACAATATCAGATTATTTTTTGACCTGCGAATCCAAAGTCAACATCAACGTAATCGTATCTATCATTTTTTTCGTATCTATCGTATTTCATTCCACATTTTGTTAAAATAAAAAACCAGTCAAAGTGTAAATTTGTAGCTGTGCTGTATTATTCATTCTGCCTCGTTATATTCACATATTTAAAGATTTGTTTTTTATGGCCCGCAGTTTCAGACTAATTTTTACTGATTGGCCCTTTTGGTAAAAACTGTGCCGACCCCTGATGGAGACAAAAAGGAGAAAAACTTTGCATGGAAAAATACCGCATTGAAGGCAGTCGAAGAGAATGCAAGTGTATGTGTTTTTACTTTTCGGCAGCGCTGCCAGGTATTTAAACCGCCGATTGGCAGTGGTAAAATTTAGTATCAGTTGTAATTGACTTACGGCAGTTTCAGTGTGAGAAAAGTTAAGAAAAACTGAAAATGGAGCGTTCCTATTTGTATAATTGGTCGGAGGAAGAGAATCCATCCAATAGAGGCAATCCCTTGCCGAAAGAAGAAGATGAAGCCGAGGAATGGGCCGAGTCCAAGGACGAGGACGTGTCCAACGACCAGGACGTGTCGAACGACGAGGACGAGGTCGAGGATGGGGCCGATGACTACAAGCCTGAAAAAAAAAGCCAGCGTGGCGTAGTAACAAAGGCAAAAATAAATTGTTAGAAAAAAAACGCATCTGTGTCCATCATTTTCCGTCCATGGGTAGTTCTTGGAAGGAAGAAAAGGAAGAAGGGGTTGTCAGCATAAAGGGTGATGCTGTTCGTCTGAAGAATGATGGAGCCACAACAGCATCATTCGCCATCATCATAATAAATAGTTGGACGCCAAGCGAAACCTTTCATTTTGGCGATTCCTTTCGAGTTGATTTTTTTTCTAAAATTTTATCATAACGGCCAAATCGCGTCGACGGCCATATTGGGTCGGTGATCAATTTTTCGTACAATTTTGGCACTGTGCACTGTGCCCTACGGGTGCCAGTGTGTGCTGCGGGCGCCCAGGATCGCACCTCTATAGCCTACGTGTCGTACAGGCGTATTATCTTACACACTCTATCAATGGCCCCGTCCAGTTGAATATTTGTTCGTAGGGCTAGCAGGACGCCACTATCATCGCACCCTTTTGTAATTTTTTTGGTTAGGTGAAAAGGCAATATATTAAAAAGGTGTTTTTCATCTTTAATAGTAACAAATAAAACAAATGAAATTGTTTGAAACATCACACTGAGGTACATCGTGTTTTTTGCTCTGGTAGAATGTTTTTCTTCCCAAGAAAACTAACCATCAATCGTATTTCAAAACTGAGAAGGCTGAGGAAACCGCATACCTTGCGTTACGTTAATATGCCTTTGAGTTTTATTTATCCCAACAGGCAACGGAAACCAACACTTGGTGTTATTGAATCCAGCTTGAGAAGCGTTATTATAAATCATTAGAAATCGAACGCAGCATAAAGAGATGTGATTGTTTTCGACTCACTTCTAATTAAACGCTTATACCGCGTGCGAGCTCTTGAAAGCCGAGTAAGCTACCGTTGAGAATTTCAGAATTTATGTAATTGCATTCAGGCCTTACAGTTTGTGACCCATGGCATATCGACAGCGGAAGCTAGTTGTCGTAAAACTATGCTAAAGCAGTTCCCAGACAGCGCGACACAATGGTGCTTATTGAAGCTGGGCTACGTTTTTTTTTTTTGTTTAAGATGCGTAGAAATATGTTCGAAAGATGCGCATAAAATATGCCGCCAAAGCCGTGGGGTATGCTGTTATGAGTTAATTATTTATGTTCTCCAAAAGTCACCACAACGGCAAGGTACAGTTTTATAGTTTTTTTTTCTCCGTGCAGCCTCTCCAAAGCCAAACGGCTCTTTTCGGACGATACTCTCCGTCAGCCAGCTCCAAAAGAAGCGAAAAGAAATGCACAAAATATGACCTCGAGCTGATGCGACGCGCCCAAAATTGTGTTGCGCCCCAAATCAAAAGGGATAACCGAACGCAGGAAACGATGAGGGAAAAAGAACGACCCCAAAACGATGGGGATGAAGCACGTCCAAAAGCATGCGGAAAAGAAATGAACAATGGCGATGAAGAACGACGCTTGGCCTCGTTCGAAGGGTAGCACTTAAAGGATGCTTGCCGCCCTTTGTTGAATAAATTTTTTAATCAAGAAACTAATGTAATACAACACCGTCATGGTATCCCTCAACGGCCATTCTCGGGTGGTTGTTCCGAGAATACGTCGAAGGATGTGAGACTTCAGCCATTCTGCCACTCGCAACCCAACGGATCCCCTTAGCAATCCCTCGAAACCCGGCTGCAACCAACCACACCTCACCGGGAAGGGTTTCATTTCGCTGATTACGCTTTGCGACGTTCGTGCAGCCGACCCTTGGGAAGGGATCGAAAGGCACCATTCGCTATATTCGATACCGGATGCGATATCTACGGCGCAGGCTCGAGAGTAGTGTGGGGTTGGGATGGGTTTCTGGGCGTGCCTGTGCCTGTGCCTGTGCCGGTCCGTGGCATTTTCGCATCAGCCTTTTCCCACCGCTCGAATCATGCCATTTAGAACAGCACGCCTTAGAAAATCCCCAAAAAGGGAACAACAACAAACAGCAAAACGACGATGCAAATGGCGTGCTTTGGTGGCTTTTGGGTTCGCTATGGCTGGCTGCACAATTTACCACAACTTGAACCACCCCACCACTCGGGAAGAATCACTCGATGAAAGCAAACACCGAAAAGGCGAAAAGCTCACCCACACGATCGCCTCGGATGCCTTTGGGGTGTTGTTGGAAAATGTATGCATGTAAAATTGAAATTATTGGGCATGTAACAAACTGCCTCTTATGATTTATATGGCCCTCAATAAGATGCAATAAGGATGCACAAGCTGATGCAAACTGCAGACGCAACGCACTCTTGCTCCTGGGGCGCTTTCTCTTCCCTATCGCACACTCACACTCTTTTCCTCTATTGGTGGGGACATGCAAAAAAACAAAAAAGGTGTGTAAAAATGCAAATGGGGCTCCAAAGCCAACGGAGGGTTGTTTAGGTGACGGAGGAAAGTTAAGGGTTTGATGCTGACCACCGTGCACCGCACAAAGAGATAAGAGACTCCATTCCCAACCATAGAGCGTATTGGGACTCTTGCGGTGGAAAAACACACAAAAACGTGCCTGTATGCAGTATGAGCGTATAAATGCTGTGCAGCAGCTTTCCGATGGCAACCACGTATCTTTGTCTTGGTAGCTGCGTTACACGCGATGTCTGTTGATGGCAAAGTCGATCGCGCAACGATCACACACTCCACACGCAAGTCGACCATCGAGCGGTTGATGTGATTGCAGAAAACATCTCAGCATGGACGGTGAGCCGTTGCATTTGAAAGTGTTTCCAGGTTTGGGTGTTTAACCCATGCCTCTTTTTAGCGCGAAGTCACGAGACGAGCAGGTGGCCGGTTTCAAAACACGATGAACTGCAGTTTCTCTTCTTCGAGGATCAGGAGCTGGTGTTAGATGCGAACCGAGCCCGATTACGAGCGCGAACCGAGCCGCCCTTTGGGAAGGTGGATGGCTTGGACAGGACGCAGAACACCTTGGATGAGGACGACAATGCCAGCAACAGCTCGTGGAAGTCCTGTGTGTCGTGCGTTTGTGGCGACTACAAGCAATTGAAATCCTGAATTTCACAGAGTAAAGCTTAAGTTGTTTTACATCCCATCGATCTCGACGTGATGCAGCATCAATAAACTGTTGATCAGCATGAGTCAATATCAATCAAGCCCCAGGAAATGGGAGTGGTAGCGAAGTGGCATCCGAAAGCGAAACGAGAACTGAAATGGGAACAGCAATTTTTGCGGGTTATTATTTTCTTTTTTTTGCACACAACCCCGTTTGCAAGCCCTGCACATCCTTATACCGTCCAGGGGGTTTTCTCCCCATTGAATCTTTAATACCGAAAATGTACCAACACGCCCTTAGGGTTGCAGGTAATGCTGGTCGGTCCACCGTCATTGGCTCTTTACGACCGCAGGACCCTAATTATGGATTTATTCACCACCGCTTTTCAGACCACCGAAACCGAACGCAACCCAGAATGGCCAACCAAAGTGGAACCAAAAATTAGTTTTCCAGCTTCGTTAGCTTCGTTTCTTCTTCGGTGAAAAAAACGTATTCGCAAAAGATGTCTAAAAGCGAGATAGGGGAGTTACGCGATGTGACCGTTTTGCAAACGTTAGTAAAACCGGCAAACACGTCCGAGAAATTAGGCTAAATGTTAAACGCGGCAGAGATAAGGTCATCTTTGAGAAGGGTCAGTTTAACGAACGCTGGGGACTTTAAACCGGTCGTAGGTCTAGCTCTGTTCGGATGAGGGTTATGAAAACGCGCACAAAAGAGACAAAAATGCTTTGATCGATAGGTTTAATATTTATTCAAATGTGTCCCTCTGCGGGGCTTACCGTCGTATAATTTATGATGGGTAGAAAAATAAAAAAAGCAAAAATTTTCAACCCTACTTGTGGTGCTGCGTTTTAGAAGCTGGCGTCGGGTGCCATCAAGAGCCATCTCGTGGCAGGTATGCTCGTACCGAAGCCCTCCTTTATTATTCGCGCTCGCGGCCTGCAGGGGTTGTGGAGCCGACTGTGGAGACAAATGGGGGAAAACCATGAATTGGGAAAATGAAGACCGACGGTCGAGAGGACTACTTACGCTTCCCTAGTAGGAGCTGGAACGGGGTAGAAAATCAATTAACGGGGTGGTTTCTGTATCTCCGAACGAGAACGAGAAACGCCGTTGAATCGGCCCACGCGACCAGTTCACCAGAGTAAACGAATCAGCGCTGCTTGGACTGAATGCAGCAAATGATGAACAGCATGTGCTCCGGCAGTCAGTGTCGCTCTCGCCCTCAATGTTGACAAACATAATAGCACTTCGTGTCAGTTTTTGTTCCTTTCCCAAGGATTTGGTCCCGATAGCAGAGGTGGCTTGGTTGGCCGGTTCATCCGGATGCTTTTCAGTGGCTGGAGTGCTGTTATCCTTGTTGCCAAACGAATAGCTGCACGCCTCGATACCAATCTCATCAAATGCGCACTTTTCCCCGTCCTTCGGAGCGGTTGGCTTTGCGTTAGCCGCAAAACCACCATCCACAAAGATGGTCATAACTGAGGCGTTGTTGACATCATCGGCCGAATTGGATGCTTTAACACCAATGGGTTTCTTAGCTAAAAAGAAAATGATGAAAATAAGGCTAGCTAAGCGCACACTAGAATCGGCAAGAATCACTTGGCAAGAAATCGACGGAAAATTTGCGCGTAATTTCAGCAAACGACGCAATTGCATGCTTTAATTGGATTTATTACACAAAGCGGTAAAGATTTTTTCTTAGCTGAATACTTACATTTCGGCATCTTGTCGTGCAAACGCTTTTCTTCTCTGGCTGTCAAAAAAACGAACCAAACTTGTAGTTTTATGATTTTATGACACTGAGCTACGTAGCTGCGTCTTATAAACGAACTGAACACCAAACGCTTCGGGTTTCAAATGAAAATGAGATCCACCGAAAAAGCCGAATCCGCTGAAAGTACACGGCTCTACACACACAAGCGAAGTACCGAACTCGATCAAGAGAATGGAAGTGTGTGTGACATCGGTGGTTAGATTCAGACAGCGTAGCCAGGTAGATTAACCTTCGTTCGCACGATGAGAAACACGTTTTCTTACAGTAGACAACAAACATTCCAGTAGCTACTACATAAGTGGATAGCAAATTTTCTACGCAATCGAACAACAGAACAACCTCGAAAATTGTAGTGGTCCAATGGAGGATAAGCAGCAGGATAGCAAAGAAAAGCACTCTCTGGTAAATGTGTGTGGTGACCTGGAACTCCCTAATGGCTCCCTGCTGGACGACTACCCGGGAAACCCCGCTTTCCTGGGCCAGCCATTAATGATGGCCGATGAGGAAAATGTTCCCGAACGCCTCGTGTTTTCCGAGCCTCTCGAGTTTCAGGAGTACGATAAGATTCCCCTGTTTCCCGAGCTTCCCGTGCAACCGGAATCTTTCGCATTCGAGAGCAGCGGCCTCAGTGGATATTACGTATCTCCAAATGGCGACAATTGTGAAAGCGCCCTCTACACGTCCTCTCCACGCCCGACATCGTCGAACAGGGAATGGGTTCAATCCCAGGCGGAAACAATGAGCAATTCGCCAAACAGAAATTTATCCGTAGACTTTGTAAAGGAGGCCGGTGTGCCCGAGGGGGAAGCAGAAGAATTTGACGAGGAGGAAGAGGAAGAGGAGGAAGAGGAAGAGGAGGAAGAGGAGGAAGAGGAAGAGGAAGAGGAAGAGGAAGAGGAAGAGGAGGAGGAGCAGGAGGAGCAGGAGGAGGAAGAGGAGGAGGAAGAGGAGGAGGAGGAGGAGGAGGAGGAGGAGGAAGAGGAGGAGGAAGAGGAAGAGGAAGAGGAAGAGGAGGAGGAGGAGGAGGAGGAGGAGGAGGAGAAGGAGGAAGAGGAAGAGGAAGAGGAAGAGGAGGAGGAGGAGGAGGAGGAGGAGGAGAAGGAGGAAGAAGAATTGGGTATTGAAAAAGAGCAAGAGGAGAAGGAGGATTTGGGCGAAGAAGAAGAGAAGGAGCAGGATATGAATGAAAAAGAAGAGGAGATAGGAGAAGAAAAAGAAGAAGCGGATGATAATATAGAACAGAAAAGTGAAACTGAAGAGGACATAGATCAGGAAACAGAGGAGGAGAAGCAAAACGGGGAACAGGAAGAGGGCGGGAAGGAAAAGGATTTCTTAGCCAAGGGAGGTAAAAACGGCATGTCATTGACCGTCGATCGGCTGCCGTTTTCTTCGGTCAACGGACGGAACAAGCGATCCTTGGAAGATCCGGACGAACCGGATCATTGCCCGAAGAAGCGGGCTTAGAACGTCAAAGATGAGCAGCCTAAATATGAGTGAGATATCATTAATCGTACCAAAACTGTGGTGCCAAAGAATGGATATGAAATCAAATTTACAAATAAAATCCCTAAAATGTGAATGTTAATTTAGCAAAAAAAAACGCATGGTACTGTCTCTGTTCTATTTATTTTTTTTTTGTTTTCCTTTCAGTAGTTTCGCTCGGGCAAAGCTGTCTTTGTCGTTTTTCGCACCCTTTCGTCACTCATTCTATCGCAGCGCATGCACACCACGTGGTACGGGTGTGCGAGGTATGGTCTCTTTCTAACGTCAGCGAGCTCTCTTGCTCGCTCTAGCAGTCTGTCTCGTACAGGATCACGACATTTGGAAGCTTCTGGTCGTCTGGAGAGCCTCTCTTCTCTCATCGGCGTTCTCTACCAGGCTCACGCACACCACCGTGGGCTGCCGACCGACGGTTTGGTGGTGTGCGTGGGTCTCACAATCTCTCGTGAGTGCTCGCCGTTTTGCAGAGGCAGCTTTCCATCTCTAGGTATAATGTTTGCTTGCAGCGTGTGCAACATAGCATCTACTCCGGTTAAACCATTGCGCAGTAGGCTGAGTTTTACACGCTGTATACCAGTGTTGCAGTTATTATTGTTTTTCCGTTGTAGTAATTTTGACATTCCGGAACTATTTTACGGACCCTGAGCAGTTAAATGTGCCGGTGAAGAATTCCATAAGAATCATAAATAAATCGAACCATAAATCGAAGAGTGACCGAAGAGACTCTAAGACGGTGACTGTGTCCTGTGCTAATTTCAAGCCCGATTCTCGGCGTTGGATTTTCTGAAGGTAGCTATAAACATATCGATGAAGGCCTTTCTGTGCTCCTTAAACCCCTTCCCAATCTTTCCCCCAATTCCCACATTCCTTCCCGGGTGTTTCCTGCCACGCTTTGCATTCCTTTACGCGGCCAGACAATAGTGCGTCCTGTACCCCTTTCGCGTCCCCTGCACACGTGTTGCAGTGCCATTTTGGGCACACCCCGAGCCCTGTACATGCTACTGTATTCTACGATGTGTTTGTGTGTGTCTGTGTGCCGTCAACGAATCCTCAGACGATTTTGGGGCTGTTAATTCGCATTTGGCCGACTCTCAGCCCTTAGCAACAGAACAACCGATCGGTATTCAGAGGAAAACTCCAAGAAAAGGAAGCATTCTCATTGCCAAATCGCTCGAGAAGAGAGATAGCGGTGGAGAGGAAAAAAGATAAGAGAGAGAGAGAGAGAATGAGAAGAAGGTGAAGGGAGGGGGAGGAAGGGGCGTTAGCACGTTCATGGCCATATATGGCAATCGTACGCGTGAAGGCGTCCATGGGTAGTTCTTGGAAGGAAGAAAAGGAAGAAGGGGTTGTCAGCATAAAGGGTGATGCTGTTCGTCTGAAGAATGATGGAGCCACAACAGCATCATTCGCCATCATCCTAATTAATAGTTGGACGCCGAGCGAAACCTTTCATTTTGGCGATTCCTTTTGAGTTGATTTTTTTTCTAAAATTTTATCATAACGGCCAAATCGCGTCGACGGCCATATTGGGTCGGTGATCAATTTCTCGTTAGCTTCATCATCGTTTTTGTGGAGTGCGTTATGCGATGAAAAAAAGCATTTGCAATCGTTGTTGCGTTCCACCCGTCGAATGTTGTTCGATTTCATCTCAAAAGGAAAAACGAAAGGCATTGGAAAAGTGATCGTTCGATCATCTTGCACGAGGCTGAATGGCAGCCTCTATTTATTGCCCACTAGGCAGATTGAAACTCCACTAACAGTTGTAATAATGGAAACGAATTTCTTTCAGTTCTTAATTCTCCCCAGAAACTTCAACACACTTTGTATCGAGGAAGAATGAAAAGTTGCATCTATCGGATTTTATTATATTTTTTGTGTGTATTATTTTCATTGCTCAATTGCCTGATAAGGGTCTTGCTCGATGGCTAGGGGAGGAAGAGGGAAGTGGAGAGGAGTTGGGAGCCTCGTAAATACCCATCTTTGCCGAGAAAACAAACAATAATTTTCTTTCAATTTGTTTTTGAAAAACAAACATGGAACAAATTACACCAGCACTAAAGTTATTTATTCTAATACTTTGTTATGTTATATTCTGTTCAAAATCTGTTCGAATTTGTTTTAGCTCATTAATAGTACAAAGCCACATTACTCTGTCATATTATTTAAAAAAAACTAATTTAGAAAAAAAACGGCAATAAATTATTTACAATTATCAAGCATCGGGATTAGACTTAAAAAGGCACTAATGTAAGGCTCGCAATAACTCGTTGCTGTATAGTTCTACCTGTTCTGCTTACTTTATTCGATTTTAACATCTCCTTGACTGTGGAAAAGTTTCCCCACTAACAGTAGAGAAGGCGTCTTAAAGAAAAGCAGCAAATAGTAGCAAATGCAGAAAGTATGATCTTCATTTTGGCAAACGGGAAACATGGCAGAATTAGTCTTGCGGTTTACGTCGTTAGTGGAATTGAACGCGCAGGATGTGCGTTCATCCTTGCTTTCTCTTTTAAATGGCCACAAATAATGAACACAGCCACTAGAGCTCTCGTGCAAAATTCAAACGAGCAAACTTAGCAGTAGTTTACTGCGCGCATTTCCCTTTGACGAACAGAGCTTGCACGTGTTTGTGCGAAGGAATTAGTGTTTAGTTGAGCTCACGCCGTTAGTTATGATAATAGATGAAATCAATCTCAAACCGAAAGATACAAACAATATTTCGAACCGAGGGGGTTCAATCGTAAAATAACGTGTTACATTATAATCCAACATTTCTCCTGCACGCTGAGTAATTTTGAATCGATTCAAACATAGCTGCGATCTGAATTTAAATAAGAGACTTTTCTTTTCGTTTCGGCAAATATTCGTTTTCCTAGGTGCCGTTATTCGATATTCGGCTCTTACTGTTGTCTAGTGCCATCGAGCTTAAGGCATAGATAACTGCATCGCTTAAAATAACGTCGTATAAAATTGGGAAGTGAAGTACATGCAGCGTCAATCAACGCAATACGTGTTGGCAGAAATACTAGGCACATACTACTCATCGTTTTTCGCGCTCGTTCAACCACCACTTGGTCTTGATGGCCGTCTGTCGATCGTATAAGTTTGGCATTTTGTAGAATAATAATGGTGGCACGTAATGTAAGGCAAACCGGATTGCTATCATACTAAGGGCTACGGTTCCTACGCTAGATTGCTTTTAAGTTTGATCTGATTGTTTGCTCATGGTCGACCGTAAAATTGTTGACCGTAAGTGCACTTAAGGGCTGCTAAAGCATTTGCTTGCTTAAGGTTTCGGTCTTGTACTGGCGTGAAATTGTTCTCGATCTCCTGCCTTTGGTTCCTTCACTAAACCATACTCCCACAGCGATTATAAATGTTTTATGGTAGACTATTCGTCGAATGCGTCCAGATTCAAACATGCATCATGATTCAGTTGGGGTTCGTGTGCTACCGATTACATTCAGCTCGTGGTGTATGGATGCGCTACCAGCTACACAATTTGCAACGATGAATATATCCAGACCATATGATTTGCAATGATTTGTTATCAAAATCGCTTTTCTTCAACCTAAAATTAATACCATTCGCATTTTGCTACAATATCATTCGTTAAAAGCATGAAAGCATTTCTGGTGTTCGCATATCCTGTTTGCATTATTGGAAACATTACACTATTCTCTGTGTGGTATGTTGCTGTTCGTAATACATGTTTCGTTTTTTGACTAAGCAAGCTAACAATGACTGTAGAAATACTACTCTCTCACGAAAAAAATTTGCATGGCCGCATATTCGACCTACGATGACTGTCATCCATGGCAATCGATGTGTTCAAATGTTTTCAATTTTACTGCATCTATTTGGACCTGAAAGCTTTTTTTCGTCGTTACGTTTCCTACATCTAAGAATTCACAATCGTTTCACAATGTAATAACTTCTGAGACAAAAATTTGCTACTTTAAACACCGAGGAAGGCGTTAGATTGCTTTAGTCGTAATTAATTTATCGTTGCTTCGCACATGTTTGTTTATATTTGTTTTCTCTGCACGATCGATTTTAATTACACACACTTTAGTAGAGTCCAAATCACATAGTTTTGTGCGTCCAACAAAAAAAGAACTAGTATCGGAAAAAACGCAAAATCCCAACAATAGGATAACTCGCTGCTCATGAACGTCTGTCGTCCGTTAGTCGATGATTCAAAACAAGCCCATTATGATCAAACTTCGTTTTCGGTCTTCGTGCAGTGGATAGTAACTTCCTTTCAATTTGCCTACCATAACTAAAGTTTCCCAAATGCCTATGATAATCTTCAAGGGACCATCCGGAAGGCCAGGCCCTTTTTTATCGAATGCCATGTTGACTTTGAAATCTATGACTAATGATAGTAGCTGGACGAAAGTAATGAAATAGTAGTAATGGTAGTATTAGTAGCTTGTTTTATCGGCTATCAAAGTAGTGCTGCCAGAATGACAATACAGGACAAATACTCATGAAGGCATCTCGTGTGATAAATCTTTAAAAAATTCAAAATAACCGTTTTGTCCCTATTTTGCCGCACATAATTTGTTTCAAAGGCTGGCTATAAACGTTAGACGGCTAGTGCGGGTGTAAAGGTGTTCTCATTAGTACACAATGCACGCCAATCGTACACTACCCAGGATGGGCAGAAGCACCGATGCTGAGTTAATTTGGGCTGTCGATGTTTCGCGTAGGCCGTGGTGGATACATGATCGACCATTCGCCACCTCCCACACTGGTGCTTATTTGCCGGCGTAGGTTGGATTTTTGAAGGTGGTCGTCGCTTGTTTGTAAATTGGATTTTCACCCTGCAAATAAGAGAAACAGGCGATTCAGTAAGGCTCGTGTGGCAATTTCCATTTGTGTATCCTTACCGTATCCCATTTGGCATTCATGCGTTCCTTTTCGAAACGTGCAAACTCCCGCCGATCGTGGATGGATGTGAGCACCTTCCAGAGCAACAATACGGCCATGCCGATGAGCACGACAACGGCGATGACCGCCAGAGCGATTCCGAGCATGAATACCTTCGGAGGACAGTCGCGCTTTTCCTGTGCCGTCACCACCACCTTGTCCTGGTCACTGTCGTTGTACGAGAACTCGAACCGACAGTCGTCCTCGTCGAAGAACGTACATTTGTTATCGTTACGCTCCTCGTCGATCGTCACCTTCTTCACAGACACCGGCACGAACAGCGTGCAGTTGGTCGCACAATAGTCATCCTGCATGAGCGGTCCCGTCTGGTATTGCTGGCACTGTACGCAGTGTTTGAACTCGTTGCAGCGGCCTGCACACGTCGGACATTTCTCACAGTACCGGCCGGTATACCGGCCGTCCTCTGTGACCGTACAGCGACACGTGCCGCACTCGCATGTACCATGGCCAGAGCAAAGTTCTCCACCACCCGGAGGCATACAGGTATCATTGCTCGCTCGGCAATCGCAGGCTGGACCGGTCCAGCCATCTCGGCATTCGCACTGGCCGCATACGCACCGCCCGTGATCCGGACCGGAGCAAAGCAAACCTCCTGGTCGATCGCAAGAGAAGTTGTCGCATTCGCAGTAGCGTCCTTCAATCACCTCATCCGGTACGGGACGCCTTTCGCATACGCACACGCCACAAACGCATTGGCCCCGACCGCTGCACTCTTCGGAGGCGTTTGACATGCGGCAGGCATCCACCATGCCTGGTTCCAGCAGGCTGTCCAGGGCGGAACATTCGCACCGTTGGCCGTGATTGGTGCCGTCACACTCGCAAATGCCGCACTTATACGTGCCAGCGTTACTGCACTCATCTGCTCGTACACGGTACTCCGGATCTGAGGGGTGTTCGCATGGGCAGCTGCACAACATCTCGATGTCTACCGTAAGACTCTCGTTAATGCCTACTGGGTAGATTTGCAAGACCTGCTGCCAGTCACGAGGGTCGCTTGGACACTGCAGTAGTGTGATGTGCGCTTCGAACGTTACTACATCGCCCACCTTAAGACCTTCGCAACGGTTCGTTTGTTGCAGTGCGCCGTTTGTGTTGCGGCAACGCGAGTAGTACTTCACGTCGATCACGTTGTCCGTTCGGTTGTCTTTCATTTCGACAGATGAGGAGATTTTCTGCAAAGACAAACATACCATCCTTAGAAACGGGCCCACAACACCTTCTTGCAACAGCTTCATACTTACGTTGTACTGATCGCGAACCAGCGACACGATGTTGGACGAGTCGTTCGATAGCTTAGCGGCAGACGAACCCTCCACCAGATGAGACAGCTGCTCGTACACCGACAACTCTTCCGCCGTCACGGCGAAGATCACGTTGATCGCGTTCTGCTTCACCTTCAGGTTGATTTGGGAGATGCTCGGGTAGTCCTGAAAGGTCGAATGGGTGTACCGGCCATTGTGGTCCAGGTGACAATCACCGTCGTTGGGTGTGATAACACCACCCAGCTTGCCATCGCCCGCATAATGAAATCCAGCGTCGGTGGAGAACAGCAGTAGACGGCGAGCTTTTTCGCGCCATCCAATCTGCTCCCGGCACACTATGGCCTGCATGATCGCATCGAAGCCACCTTCGGGGGCATCCAGATTGCCGGACACGTTCGCTCGCTGCACCTCTTGCTGCGGTGTTGCGGAGAGAGCAGTTAAATGTCACGTTAGTGGATGACCTGACGATCTGAATACACCTTTTAACCCAACTCATGCGTTCTCAATGACTACTCTACAATGACTATTTCGGTACGGGTGCGGTATTGTAGAAGTCACAGTGTGCAAGACTATGCTGTGTGTAGTAGCGGGTTAGCAAGACACGTGCTATGTTCTACTGGGGTGTCAGATACACTTGTTAGTTACGCTAATCCCCTACAGCAATGTGAAAAAAGCGCCCATCGCAAAATAGAACGAAAGCGTGCAACAGGAAACATGTAGAAGGGTTGTTTTATGTACATGCTGCAGTTCGCTACAAGGCTAGTAAAATCGGGTGCCAAGGCAAGCATGCAAACACGAAATACACTCAACACAGACAAACAAGCACACGAGCAGATTCATTCAAACTACACAGTAGAGGGTTACGCGTTAAACGCTTTTTAGACAATCTCGATAGTTTATGGACCGTCAATGCTCCTAAAACAGACCGGGGAAAAAAACATTGTCCTGTTTTCGAATACTTTAGTTGACTGATTATCGTATCTTCCACGGTCAATCGTAGTAGAGGTGTCCTGAACAAATCCACAAAGATGTTGCATCTCAGCGCCAAAGGACGTTCGGACCTTAGGGTCATGAATAACATCGGACTCGATGGACACATTCTTCTCGAAACCACCTCGCAATGAAAGCGTCAGATACTCACGTCGGTTCGATGTGGATGCAAACAGCTAGTCAGCCTTTTCGGTCAATCAATTTGCATTCCAGGTAGCCGCACGGAATGATGTTTTAACTGTCGCGAATTAAAGAACGCGGGACACGAAACCAAAAAGGGTAAAGGGACTAATAGAGGTGAACCCAATCAAACGCAAACGCACACGTAACAAAAAAAACGTAACAATTTCTAATCTATTCGAAATCGCACCCAAAACAAGGACAACTTGGGAATGTAACGGCAGACAGGGCGTTTCTAATTTAGTAGCAGGGATTGAAAGCGCCTTCTTCGGAAGGCTAGCGAATGTGAGAGGCTTCCTTTTTCTCGTTTCGATCTTTCCCGCTCGATAGGCAGCGGCGGCTTCGTTTCATATTCATGATTAAGCAAAACATAATTTCGTATCACATTGATATATCGCTAGCTTTCGTAAACGAATAGGCAAGTCTCAGATGCTGCTTCCAATAACATTTGAGAAGGGATTAAATCGTATATGACAAAAAAGCTTCATCCATGAAATGAGGCCAACTAATCTTTCTGGAAATAAATTTCCAATTTATGGGTCTTTTCATTTTTTTCCTTCTATCTTTGCCGACGACATAGCCACCCGCAATCATGTTCTGATGTTGTTTTATTACAACTGTAATAAAACTGACAGCCACGAGTCTCTCACGCGAAGCCGTTTGACACGGTTTTTTATGGGACCTTCGTGTTGGAAGTTGTCGGAAGCCTAGAAACGAAAAAGACCAAGATAAGCCGAAAGCCCTATATGCCTTTCGTAAGCAGTCTCGCTCGATGTTTCCACACGCGTCCTGTTGCGCCCCCAAACGCGTGAACATCTTGGAAAAGGATGATTAAGGAGACGCAAAACCACCACACCAGGGAACAGACAGCATCACGGCTTATTAGCAGGGAAGGGGTCAGCAAGAGGATTGAAATCGAGTAACACTAGGTCCACTAGGATAATGCACGGGTAAATCACTGGCCGGTAAGTCCTTGCGAGCGACTACTGGCGACAGTTTCTGTGTACGTGAGGCAGTGAGTGTAGGGCTAGGAGAATGACAAGCTGGATGGTTGGTCAGGATGAATACATGGGGCATTAAGGGGTTGTCCGGGTCGTTCGCTTGATGCTTGGGTAATAAATATGCTTATTCTATCTAGCGAGCCGACTCCCGGCCCGCGTGTCAGTCCGAGACAGTGCTGTTTTGTGGCGTCGGTAGGGAACACTTACGGAAAAGAGGTTGGCATCCGTGCTCAGTGGCATTAGATTATGGTAACCGTATGGCGCGACGCAACCGGGGCATGGCTCGCGCAAACTGAGAAGAGAAGAACGGGTGAACTGATGAGAGAATAGCGAAACAGAGTTAAGAAAAACCGGCTCCATGTGGGAGACCGAGGCGCGACTGATGCTGATGGAGATGGTCAGGAACAGCTCTGGACGGACGAGACGATGCAGCAAGAGCTCAACATGCGGGGAAATAATTTATAACCTATCATAAACGATCTGGCTCTGATCGTTTCAACAAATTTCATCAGTAGTGTAAGAAGAGGTACACCAACGGATCATATTTACTATACATGGGTTTCGAAATTCGTTATAAATTTTGTTAGCCAACAAAGAGGGATGAAAATGAAGGGAAAACACCTCGCAATAAAAGACGGTCAGAAATTAGCAATTATAAGATCAACGTTGGACAAAAACCATCGTGTTTTGACAGAGATTTCTTTAATCACCGGCTCAAATCATCGGATGGCACGACGTATAGGTTTGGTGATAAATCAGGCAGGAGAAATACTTGAAGTGGACAAACGACCCATAGCATAGAAAATGGAAAATTATATATAGTTTTTTTGGGAAAAAATATACTCTCGATCGTTGATAAATCCTCTGCTAAAGACTGCTTAAATCACTGACGATTGCGATATTCCTGAAAAAGCTTCCTTTCACATCGGTAATATGCAAACCGTGGCGATGATGATGATAATGAAAATGATGAGCGTATTGATGGTGAAGGTGTATAAAAATATCCCTTCCAACATTTACTATGGCCCACAGGAAACATATACAGCTAATACACACCAAATATTTATGATTCCATATGGCTACATGAATCTTATCTTATTGTTTTTTTACACCACCAATGTTCGACGGAAATGACAGATTCGTGGCAGACCCATCGCTATGAAAACCGAGGAGATCGATGATGTTTGCTTTTACCACATGGCAATTTCCTCCTTCCACCAATCATGAGCTTTGTAAATTCACCGCCTTTCTCTCAATTTTTTATTTTATTTGAATTGATGAGTTGATTATGTACAAACACTTTTCCAAGCGCTTTAATTTTGAAATTCAAATAAAAAAAGAAATAAGAATAAAAGCGAAGTGTTTAATGACATCTGATGTTTTGTTCGTACAAATGTAGTTTGGCTTCTATTTCATGAGCCTGTACTTTTGTCAACCAAACAACATTTACCCACTCAACTTGATGGAGGAACGGTAGAGAATGAAATGATATAAAAAAAATAACACTAAACTAAACACACAAGCCTATAAGCTATTTTTTATGCTAATTCTATAGCACCCATGCTACGACTAAGCTACAGACAGAACTACGGACAAACAACACACGTGAATACAGATACACACACGCACATTTACACAAACACGTACAACTAGAAGAAACATCTAAGCATAAAAAAAAACATTGTTCATAACAGCGCTACCGATATCGCCAAGAGTGCACTAGAAAGCTAGACATAATTTTAAAAAAAACACACTCGCGGGTTAAAGATATCATGTTGCAATTTGCACACACATTCATGATTCGCGCATACCGGCAGCACGTCCTTATCGAAGTAAGGCGACGCAGCCCTGAAACCTAACGCAGAAACATAAGACATTAAGCTGTTCTCCCTTAGGGGTAATGATATCCACATAACCGAGAATAACTCAATCAAATCAAGCGAGCCAGCAACACCAGAAGTAAGGTAGTATCAATATCAAAGTGGAAGAAACCGCAAGAATCATGTCAAGCAACATCTCAAATGAGATCTCTTTTTATGTTTCTCAACGTATACCGCACATTATAATTAGCGCTTCTCAATTTTACACCCCACAAATTAGAGGGTGTGGATGATTTACGGCTTGTATAGGGAGGAAATACGTCTTTTAAGGATAGAGTATGATTCCATGAATGAGCTATACGAGCGCGAAGAAGCAATTAAACACAACGAAGGGCCAGCTGTTCCAGCCCAAGCGATTTTAAGAGCTGTATTAAAACTGTCGGTGACTAGACTCATTACCTGGGTTTGGACATAACGACAGTTTCATGGGCGTCAGAAAATAAACGCCCATGGCGGGAAAGCCTTCTTTGAAGCAATAAAATAAAGGTTTAAACGAAAAAACACTTTTACCAACGGTCGTTTAAGACAGGAAGCCAACCGTGGCGACCGGATACCATCAACGAAAATGACGAAAAGGGAGCTAACAGTTTTGCCATGGGGAGAAACCAATCGATTGCTACTGGCTTGCAGTAAGTTGTAAATATCGTTCGTTTAAAGGCGTGACTTGATGTTCGAGACCGTGAAACGAATGACAGGGAAGGGGAGGGGGGGGGGGGTGTGTCAAAGCAAACATGCCGGAAATTAATCTGAAAACTTTTCGTACCACCGAATGATGACACCCTTTTGGGTTGCGAGCGAATCTTTTTTCTTCATACTATATTCATACATAAACGAATAAGAAATATAGAAATATATTCCTCTGCATATCTGAAGGAATTTGTTTTTCCCACAGTATTTTCAATAATAGAAAAGAGCATGTTGGAATGCGGTACGTACAACAGAATTATTTAATCCAGCACAACATCAAGCACGATAGCTGGATAAGCGCTAGTAGTATTGGGGGGCACATAAAAAAAACTCTTGAACAACATCTATGTCACAAAATATCTAGCTTTATGAGATTTTGAAGGATTGAATTTGAAACAAAATTCCTGGTCCAAGTGTACATCTACTCGGTTCAGGTTCGAAACGAAAAACATGTGTGCTGATTGTACTTGTTCTGTTTCAAAAAATGGATCGAGTGTGACTTCTCCACCCGAGGGTAACATTCTAGAGGAAAGGAGCATGCGCTTCGGGTGTACGTGTTTGATGTATAAATTTGCTAAAGAGCACACTACGGTGTGTAAGGTCAAATTCTATAATCGATACTCATTTAACAACGTTTGCTCGGGCTACGGACAGCGATAAATTTAATACAATTAACCAAAAATCCCCCGTTGAAGCTTCGGCAAGCTTCCAACACAATTTTGGCGCCACTTACGGTGAATAGGTTGGAGTCCGAACTAAGCGACATATGGTGTAGGTAGCCGTACGGTGCATTGCATCCATCGCACGGATGCTCCAGTCTGTATTTGGAGGGTGCGTGTTGAGGGAGAAGAGAGGAAGGCATGAGTGTTTGTATCGTGATACACGGCGGAACAGCCGGGAGGTGTTTTCATTGAGCATAGCCGGAAAAATCAACGGCTGAAGGAAAACGCCAAGGACCAGGCGAGCAATCGCGCGTCCCAAAGCATGGAAAGGAGTGTTGCTAAACCGAGCAATGGTGCGTCGTTGGCCATATGCCTATAAGATTAAATGATTTCTAAATCATAAGCCAAAAACAATGATTCCATTCCATTCGAATCAATTCCATTAGTACCACAAGAAGCGACCAAAACGTTTCAGTTGCTGTTGGTGTTTTTATCGATTGGTTTTGCTCTTTAACGATCTTTAACCGTATATGTTTTGGTTTTTAAGGGTTCGTTTATTGTTGAAGAAATGAATAATTCATCGATTATTCACCATCGAATCAAACAGTGTCACACTCAATTCGAATCTCGATTTTGCTCATTACTTATGCTAGAGATTCGCGCTAGAGGAAAACACAAACTGCGTTCAACTATACTGAAATGAAAAAGTTTAGCAGGCAAAACCACAACCAAAGCGTTGCTACTTACTTTTTCGGCACGGTCGAGACGTACGGCATCAGCACTTTGTCGACGAAGGAACCGAAGCCAAGCTTGAAGTTGCTCGTTATCTTCCGCATTTCGGTGGCGAGATCGGCACCAAGTGTCGACAAGATCGTCTTATCGTCCTCCATCGATTTGGACAGATCCATCAGATAGTAGAGATCAACGGGATAGTCCTCGGCCTGCGCGTAATTAACGTTGAACCGGAACGCCTCATCTGGAAAGCGTGGGTTTAGATAAGCAGGAACCGACACCAACCCGTACGGGGAAAGTACTCACTTAGTCGCAGTTTCAGGCTCACACGCTGAGGCGATATCTGCACAATGCTACCGGCTGATGATTCTGACTCATACGATGATGACGACTGGTGATGCATGTGCGAGGACGAGGATTGAAAGTGGCTTGAAGAGTACGAAGCTTCGTACTCACTCTGCCCATCCATCACGCGTCTCGAAGGTTTCGTGAGCTCACGACCCTGGATCAGCTGATAGGTGTTGCTCGGATCGACGGTGTACTCTTCCGGGCAGTACTTCTCGATCTGACCATGACACCGTGGATGTGTGAAATTGGGCATCGTACACCAGCGACAGTTTGTCGTCTGGATGCATTGACTGCAGGTCGTTTTACCCGGGCAAGTTGTCAGCTGATATGTGGATAGCTGGGCTGCCGCATGTTGGGTGATGATGGCCACCACGACCAACGTTAGGGCAACCGTTACGGTACCGCCTAGTGAGCGAAGTCCGAACATCGCGCTGGGTTTTATTTGATAGGAAGCACTTAAGGAAGCGCGAGGTAGTTGATTGTGATCGTGATTCGTTTGATCGGTGATTGCTTATTGATTGGAACGTCCCAATACTCCAGAATGGACCGAGTTTTGGTCTCTTCCTTTAAATCTTAGGTAACGAAACAGTCTTCCACTGCAGTCTTTAGGACATCAGATTAACAACCTGGTGGAAAAAGAGAGAGAGAGAGGAAAATTGTGAGACTTCAGTAACACGGTCCCCGTAACAAATGTAACGCTATCTATCAACATTTTTGAAATATACCGTCTGCTTCATGAACCTCCCAGAGACGAACGTACACCGTATCACACCATCTTATCAACAATATCATAAATTTTTCCTCAAAACACACATGCATGTCCGTAATCCGTTTAATCGTTAACATTTACACAACATTTACACAAATGGTTATTCACTCACGCCGAACAGGCCATCGGAACGAATCCATCACAAGTTCCTTCAGCTGGCAGAACACTTCTGGTCTTGTAGTTCACAGAATAGGCACGAAAAAAGCAAAAAAAATCCATCCCTACCCGCAACACTGCCCCACAATCCCTATCCACTAGGGGTTGGGCGCGTCTCGCCTGTGGAATAAAGAACCCCAGGAGTCCAAAATGGATCGATGCACACCTATCGTACGTGAGGCGCTAAGATTAAATCAGATTTCTCCAGGGCATCGAGGGCACACCTTTGCTATCGCTTATCGCCCTTAAAAAGCTCCCAGCACGCACACACCAGCCCGGGCGGGACCACATCCGGACACACGGGGTGTTGGTCACCCCTGGAGGTTACTAAGGTCCCGGACTTCTTGGCACGACCAGCCCATATGGGATCAATTCTTAAATTGCCCGATTAATGTGCTACCCGAACCGAAAGGGTGTTGTCCGTTTGCACATGGAGTGTTTCCCATTTTTTTCTGTTCTTTTTAGGATATCAACACCAATGCATTTCTTGGTTATCTTTCGTTTTATTAACGTGGTCACATTCCGTTGCGTGTTGTGGCGTGCGAAAAACCCCAGTTGCTCCAAGAACGATGTTGATAAGAACTCTCGCTCGCAACATCTCTCGGAGCAGAAGGCGGTTGTTGAACAGATCGAGGACAAACCGTGCAGGGAAGCGACAACCGCTAAAGAATGTACCAACTGTTTGTGGGTAATTAACAAATTACAGATGTTGCAAATGGGAATCAGTTTGATCTTGGTTTCATTAAAGACGGTTAAATAAGTAAGGTCGCAGCATGAAGGAAAATAAAATGAAGCTTATGCACTTTCCTTCTGCACGCTCATAATAACGACCGTCATGGTAATTTCCACTCACTTACTAGAAAAACCTTCGAATATCGCGCAGCAACGCTCGTACACTGACCCGAAATCATCCCCCCAATGTAGATGCAGATTGGATATTTTTAGATTATCGATTCGTTAAACTAGGTTAACGTTGGGTGCCATTTTTTTAACGATCTTATACGGTGGTCTGTAACCGGCAACCCTAAGGAAACGGCCTATTGCTTTTGTTGGTTAGGGGATTATGACTAAACCACAATACCGCAGGGAGGCATTCGATGAATCAACATCTGTTTACGGGACAAACAGCGTCCATCCAAACGATATCAGCTAGTCGCGAAAACCGGAATACCCAACACCCAAGTTGTTGGCCCCAATCACACACACTCTCTCTCTCTCTCACATACACCCTATCTCTTTTTCTCCGTCTCCCACGTTGTATTCTCGCCGACGAAGTATTGCGGCGATTCGTCGAAATAGCGATGACGAATTACAAACCGTCATCGGTGACGTAAGTCCTTTCTTCATCGTCCACTTCCGTAGGCCTGTCCTCTAAGGCCTCACTTCCGATGGTAGGTTTGGAAGTGAGTTAAGATAGCCTTTTTTCGCAAAGCGTTGAACGGGTTCCGGTGACTTTGATCCGGTCTCCATCAACACCAGGACCACCAACAGAAGTATTACCGAGCATCATTTGGGTGTTGCTGACGACCGAACAAAGTTTTGCGAACCTCGCAAAAACGCAAACAATCACAGGCTACGTGTCTTTGTCTCACTGCAACATCTACCCATTGTCGACTGATTTCACTCTTGGGTTGACTTATCAGCCCCCGGTCTGGTATCAGTCTTGGCTCATGGTTTGTTTGTACAGCATAGCGTTATGAAGTACAATTCTTCAACCGATGCGAGAAAGGCAAACAGCGAGCACTGAGTAATTGGTGCAATTTCGCAGAAATGCCAACGTGCCATTGTACGGTCATTCCGAATTTTAAATGATTCCAAGAAGGTGACACAGAAAGGTATTCGTTCATCAACTGTTCGTAGCCAGCGCTGCATTATTCACCTACCGAAATTGCATACAAACTTGCACCCAAAGTTGTGCGGCTCTCGTAATCTAGGCCAAGGACGGTGAGAGTACCAGCGACGTGCGATTTTTTTGCCTTTTGTCTGTTTTTTCCTCAACTTGCACACCTTAACACCCCGTAAAGATATCCTTCTTTCGGGAGGTACTGATTGAGGATCATAAATTTCGTAACCAAAAGGTGTTCGAATAAATATCGTCTCACTCTACCAGGCAAAGGCGCGTGGATTCGTGGCAGCTGTGCATTGTATGCACGCCATATGGATGGTCAATCTAGTACTCTCGCGTGTGGGATGGATGCTGCTTAAAAGAGTATTGGTAAAATCTTCATCTTCGCCGTTCCAAATCACACGGAAATCCATTAGCGAACGTTCGTAGTTTAAAACCGAGGGGACTTCCAACAAAACTTCACCATCTTTTGAAAGGGTGCTTCCAGAAGGTTTAACAAGCAACAGTAACCCTTACGAGACCACCCAGCATCAGCAACAGCTCGTGATAGAACACGCCATCGGAAACGTGCCTGCCTAGACTTTGCTGCAGCTTCGTTTTCGCAACGATCATCACACATTTACCACCCAAGAAGGGCCCTTTTTCAAGAAACACTTATAACGTCGGGTGGTGGTGTTCTTCGGGAAGATGAAACTGTAGGTGGCAGCATCCATCCACTTACCAGCTGGATCATATGAGGCTGCAGCCAACTCGCTACTTCTCCATTTCAAGCGACTTCCTGTTGCGTTTTTCTCTCTCTCTCTCTCGCCCACACACACACCCGAGAGAATAATAAATTCGAAAATCAAACAAACCTCACCGATGAGGCAAAAGGCGCCAACACCCTCGTGGGGAGGGTTCCTCCCACGGGTGGAACCGACTGTCAAGCTTGCAACCCCCCGAGAGTGTGCGTGTGTGGGAAGTGAATCACACCAGCGCCAGTAAACGCATTGCATCAGGCAATGGTCGAAGCCGGCCAGCTCATAATCCAATAGGTCTCATTTTCTGCAGGCGATCTTACTCGCTTTTCTTCTCATCTTTTCCTTCTCGCTCAACCTCCACCTTGGGATTTCGCCACCTTGGGAGCTCGCGCAACCTGAGACGCACTCCCATATGATCTATTATTAAAAACCGCACCGGTGTGCGTGCGCTTTCCCAGCAAGTGCGTAGGTGCCGTGGTGGGGCGGTTGGCACACGTACAGTGTATGTGTGCCTCGATGCGTTGTTGCCTTTCGGTTTCGGGAGGCGTTCATTATGCATGTAACTAGACCGGAGTTCCAACACCACACCGTGTCTTGAACCAGCAAACCACCATTTAGCAGGAAGCATGTTTAAGCAATTTACAGCAAATTTAGCTTACTAAAAAATTTAGAGACTGTGCTGCAAGAAACTGACGCAACAACAACAAACGGAGCTCCTACAGTGCTATTTTGAATACTTCATGAGCTTTTAACTAAGCATATATGTTTTATGTCGCATGATTGCTAAAGCTAATTTGATATCATATTATGTTGTTTAAAAACGAATTTAAATCTGGAATAATAAGCAAAGAGCGTTAACAAAAATGAAAAAATGAACTTATTAAGCTTGCAAACGAATTCCATGGGTGCCACAAACTTTTTTTAACCATGTTTTTGAGTGGGGCCGCCTGGTATTGATTCAATCATGCTACATTCTTATACAACAACAAAAGTTAAAAGTATGTGTTCCAGCTGGGTTTGGTAAAACGTGGGATCGCTTTTTCTTTGCGTATACAATTTTCCCAATATTATTTACTACAAACCATCGAAAAATTCCATGAAAACATACTACTAGGGATTGGGAATTCTTTAAAGCCGTTCCATTGTGCGAATGTCCCGTGAAATTTTTTAAAACATGTTAAGGGGTTTAAGGGATGTTTTAAAGCATTACATGCTGCTGCTCAACGACACCTCACACGTGGCCTGGAATTCGCATCCGAAGAAACGTTTCCTTACGGATTTCTCTCTATCTCTTTCACTCCTTTTCACTGCGCGCCGTTTGGACGTTGGTTGTATGGTGTCTTTGTTTATGTCTTTTAGCAATGTGGGACGATATAACGACACGGGCCCAGATTCAGCCAACGCACCCTTCACAAAGGCACCCAGAAGGTTACCGAGATTTGTTTCTCTCTCGCTCGCTCGCCTTGTGGGCGCATCCGGTCGAATGGGTAACGATCGGATTTAGTAAACCCGCACATATGAAGGAGTAGTACTGGCAGTACTGGTGCGACTGCGCGTTTAAATGATCAGACATTGCCGGTTCTCGGGAAGCTGCATCTCGGCGAGGGACCGAACAAAAAAAACATCTGGCAGGAATATCGTCCGCACATGGCACCGAGGCATCGGTTTCTCGGGGTTTTGCTAATTTCTCCGCACTTGAGCGGCGGGATACTTGAATTTACATTTTCTAAACGTCCCCGGGGTTTGGTCGAAATGTTTTGCTTACGAATCGATCGGTTTGATGCGGCCAGGGTTCCAAAAACAGAACGGCAAACTGTGCCACACGTGCCTGTGAGCCTCGGTTGGAGGTTTAGAACAGATGGTGGGAAGGAAGTATTGCCAACATTGGCCCACAGCATGCACCAAAACAGGGCACATCGAATCATAATTGTTGCTTCTTGAAAGCGCATTTTGCATTTTACGCGTCTACATGTCCGTTTTAATTTTTTTTTTCTATTTCACACAGCGATGGATATCGAATCAATTGATATAACGGTTTTTGACGAGAGAACGAGAAAAATGGTCACCGTTCTGATACGGATGTTTAAGGAAATAAAAAGGGTCATAACAAACATAAATACACCTCACTTGCGACAACAGATGAACAAGGAGCTTTCGGCGCTTAAACGTTCATTCCGAATGTTAATGTCAGGCGAACTGGAAAATTTAACCAACTCCGACTTTTGGAAGAAGATTCATAAGGGGCAAAACTTATACGAAGAGGCATTACGGGCAGTTGAAGACGAGGAATTCTTAAACTACATCTACAATCACCATCAATTAGAGGAGTAATGCCGAACGTTTTCTCTTAAACATGCGACTGTGTATTTTCACTCTCTAAGTTTAACCCCCCCCCCCCCCCTCTCCCCTTCACAGTTTTCGATTATGAAAAAAGATCCCACACGCAGAGCGATTATGAAAAAAGGGTCAAACAATTGTCACCCGTTTTATCCTGTTTTTTGGGAAAAACGATCTCTAAAACTTATAGTTAGTTTATACAAGTTGTTCTGTTTTTAACTACTTCAGTGTTACAGAAAAACATTCAAACACAGCTTTCGGGACTTCTGTAAAATCATTAATATATTTTTATTCTATTGACGGCTTGGCCGTATTCATTCATAATTCATTTCGTCTTATAAAAAATGTTATACTTTATTACGAATCAACCAAAAATTTACAAACAGCCGAGGCTTTCATTAGCCTGGAATCTACAAATGCTCATGAAAAGGTGAAGAAACAACGAATAAGTAAAATGTGGAAGAATTAACGAAAACTAAAACTGCCCGAGCACTGCTCTGCCAAAACTGTGATGGGGTTAATCTAAATTGCTATAGCCTTTTTAGACATCTTTATATCTTTGTACCACTTATTCCAAATCTGTATATCTCTCGTATATATCTGTACTATGAATGCATCTCAGATGAATAAACAATATTAACGACTATAAACAGCACCGAGAGTATTCTGTATTGTCGACTCATCCTCGAGTGGGGTGCTATTCCACTAGATTCCATTCCAGATGCGAACGATTGAAAGTGCTTCTCGTGACGCCCCAGAGCTACATCAGAGCCAATAAAACCCTCGTCTGGCCAGAGGAATCCTGCTCAAAAGAACCGGTCAAGCCGTGCGTGGTGAGTTCGTCCCACATGGTAGCGAAACGGCTCAAACGGGTGGCTTACCGGGTGTGTTGGTTCCAAAACCCACCACCAGAGCACCGGAACGATCGAAAGTCAACGTCCGTAGGCGGTTTTGGCCACGCAACTCGGTCACATCTGGCGCAGAACGGCTTCAAGATGCAGGAGTACGGAAACCAACCCGGTACCGCCACGATCCGTTTGTTTACAAGTCCCTGGTTCACTTCTTCTCCGCGATGGCCCCGTTTGGCGCCTCATTTCGGTGGCTTTCTCGCCACAAAATGCAAAGCCCAGCACGATCGCAGCCCTTTTTTTCTTGTCGACTCGGCACCAACGGACCATATACGGACGCGACGTAAAAGGGCACCCCTTACCACCCTCCACCCAACACACCACCCACCACCACGCTCTTCACACGTCAACCTTCGTCGCGATCGATTTCATGCACCACTGGGTGCTTGGGTGGCGGTCGCAATCCGCCATGTGGGTGGAAAAGGGGGACGCGAGCAAGGAGGCCACCTCCCAGGCCACCCATATCACCCAACGCCCTAAAGGGGGTGCGTTACGCGCTGGCGATTGACGGATGAACCTCGAAGGGGTGCGCGCGCGCACACACACTCGCAGCGATTGGTTTGATTGTGGTGCGGTGTCGTCATCACTGGACGCAGTTGAAGAAGGCGCCGGTCGTGATCATTAGGGCTCGATCTTCGAGCAGATGCGACCACAGCTAACCTAGACTACTTACCTTGAAGGGCCGTCGATCGGACCACGGATGCTGCGGTTGTCGAATGGATGAAAGCAGGACACAAACGCTGTCGCACGTTCACCTGCTGCTCGTGTGCGGCTGAGTCACGGTTATTTTACGCAAAAGGCGGCACCACACTTCTCAGGGTTGTCGACGAGGCAACGTATACGCGCCCTGCACTCGCCCACCCTTCACACCACACACCGCTTCGGATCGCCCACGGTAGTGGGCCAGTTGGAGGAGCGAGGATAAATATAAATCTGATCTGTGCGCGACCGCTGCTATGCTACGCGAGCGACGGCCCTGTTGTTTGTCTTATGCTGGTTCAACGGGCCCGTGGCGCAATCTCGCGTCGACGGGTAATAGATAACTCACTTTGACGTACACTTTGAGCACTAACCCCACGCACTACCGCTCCTCCCCTCGCAGGCTGGCACAAGGATAACGGGATCGAAGCCACCCCCGGAATGGAAAGGATACGCGTACCAATTGGGACGTTGAACGCGAGCACACCCCTGGTCACCGATGGTCACACAGCGTTTGACGGGAATATAGAGTCGAAAACATCCCAATACCCGCTATTCGAGCAGCTGCTCGACTTCAAACAACCATCGGTTTAACAAATTATTTGACGTAGAAAGATTTTGAAGTGACAACATTGTTCTCTCGCTCTTTCTCTCTCTCTCTCTCTCTCTCTCAATCTATTAGGATCTTTTGAAGATGCTTTGTCCTTCATTAATTTATATGATTATTTTAAGCTATTCCTTCTATTAGGTCTGGTAAGTCATTCGCACGTAAAAGCACTTCGTTTGAAGCTAGTGTTTTATTTGACAAAATGGCGAGATCGTACACGTGTTCATCGCATTTTGCATTGCTTTTGTCCAAGTAAGTGGTATGTCATTTAATCTAAGTTGACAGTATATTGCATACATTTAGCTAATTAATAAGCAATCGATCAACAACGTCTCGAAAAATGAAATATACATTCGTTTAACTGGTCATCTAACTCTTCAAAGCTGCAGATTTCTGCCGCTGCTCGTTTGGTGAAAGCTTTTATCGTTTTGTTTAAGGCAGCTGACAATTGACATCTAAACGATCAATTCCATACCAATGTTTACTCGTCGGTTGTTGTCCTGTTCGTTGTTCGATTAAATCTCGTTTAATTTATTCTAAGCATCTCCTGTAATATTATTCAACTGAAGCAAGCACTGAAATACGGATAAAAATACTGTTTCGGATTCATTATTATATTTCATAAGCTCTTGGGCTATAATCAACTATCAACAAAAAGCTTGTGTTTGTTTGGTATCCCTGAGAAAGTCGTGAACTACAGATGACAGCATGAGCAAAACAAACCCGTAAACAAAGCTTACTCACCCACGAAAAGGGAGACAAGTTCCGCCTACCTTCGAACGCGAAATCACCTCAGTCAGCCTTGAAACCCTTTTCCGCGCTTCGTGTCCTTGTGCCATAATATCGCCAAGTGGTGCTGGAGTATTTATTAGATTATTTGTGTGGCGTTTAAGGCGAACTGTGTAGCAATGTAGACGTATATCTGCGATTCAGCACACTGCTAATATTGGAAGCATTATCGGTTCCACGTTACTCGCGCTTCTTTCTATCGCCCATTACGTAGCTCGATAGCGAATTCCAGACAACAAAGCCGAAGGCTACACTCATTCAGAATATCATACGAAAGATCCTCGTAATTCGCAACGACCCAACGAAGAATCATGACGCCATCGTCGCATCATTAGCCCGAGACGTGCTGCCACTTTACATTCCTCTCTTCGAAACCATACGATGGTGGGCATGAGTAACTTTGTCCTCAACTCATCTACCCTAGAGGCAATGATCGGGCAAGTTAGCCTCGGTGTCACCACGGGACAGGATCAACGACGCGAGCAGGAACGCCGTGCTCTGGTCGAGGAGCTGCTGGCCGCAGTACGCGAATGTCAGAAACACTACGGCAGTAAAACTGAGCTGGCCACGGAACAGGACCCTCGTATTCTCGCCTTATGTGACGTGTGGGAACGAGCGCTTTCCCATGGACTTCGCTCAACTGGCTCAATGTTGCAGAACGTCGTCGAGCTAGTAGGCGGCGCAGGTCTGGCAGGTGGCTCCACCGAAGGTCCTTGGTTCTGGGATTTCGCTTATCGTCACCTCACGAACCATGAAAAGGAGCGCTTTAGTACGCTACGACACGTGTGGAGCCGTTGCGGACGTGGCCGCGCACTTTTACGCGCCATTTTGAACGAACGAGCACTTGAGCGGTACGTCCTGGTATGGCTGAGCGACGACCAGCTGCTCACCGAATGCTACGAACCCTGGGCCATGCTTTTAGACGGTGAAGTGCAGGGTTTACTACCAAGCACGGCCGCCGGTCTCAGCACTATCCTATTTGCGATCGCGATCGACACGCCAGATTTAAATGTAGCGAAGCGGCGCATTGTTGAGGAGAAACCGGAACCCATAATCGCCACTCGTCGACCCGTTGGTCCGGTGCGAAAAATCAACGCAGTTCAACGGGAGATTCTAGAAGAAGCACCGCAGAGCCAGTGCCAGTTACGTCAGCCAGTGGCATCACTGGGAACCGTCCCACTAAACCACCCTAAGACAACGCGAAGTGATAACATCGATATCGTGCAGGGCGAACCCGCCACTCCTGACGATGAGCTGGGCGAGAGAGTAGAGGCGTACTCAGTCGAGGAAGCCCTCAAGAGCTTGCATTTGACCCAAGAAAGCCCACAGGAACATGAACCGGTTGTGCTGCGGTACCGGAAAGAAGAGCGGAGGCTGCTTCAGCTGGATGAGAGCAGTTCTCCACCGACCCCAGAAACCACCGACGAAAGCATGCTGGCGTGCAACTACTCAACCGTCACGTCCACCTCGGGAACATCCGACAGCGGTGAATCCGGGCTACACAGGCCGCTACACGGAACAAACGATGAGCAGGAAGATATGGGCCGAAATCGGACATTTTTGGAGTCTTCGGCGGCTGTCGATCTGGCGGCATTGGCTGCCTCACAACATCCCGACGAGCGTATTCCTCGTTCCGGATTCGACAAGCTGAAGCGCAAATATCACGAGCTCGAGGAGCGATGCCATTTGTTAGAGTCACGTGTGGCCGAGCTGAGTCTGTAAGTTGTTTCGCGTCTACTCATGCTTAATCCAATTGCACCTTTTATTCATCCCTTTTCGTCGACGTTCCTTGAAGCACTCAATTTAATATTCTCACTGTAGTAATAATAACATCGAATTGTTCGTTGGATTCTCCACAGAGAAAACCATCGTTTACGTATGCTGACTCGCGCCAACCGACTCTCGGTGGCGTTCTTTAGCTTCAGCATTCCGAAAGCGATCCAGCGCACGTCAAGCGGTGGCCGGTCTCGGCGTCCGTATCACGTGTACGAGATCCGGATCACACCTTCCGGCGTTAGCGGATCAACCACCGGTAACGAGAGCTGGTGCGTTTATCGACGATACAACGAGTTTTACCGGCTGCATCGACGCCTACAGAAGGAGTACACGACAGTTAAAATGCTCGATTTTCCACCGAAGAAAAAAATCGGCAACATGGTGAAAATCCCATGCATCCTGTCGATTTTTGATTCTTCGCTAAAGCTTCTCATTTTTCTTTACCTCGCTGCAGAACGCCGAATTTGTGGAACAACGACGGCAGCGGCTGCAGGTGTACTTAAACAGCCTGTTCGTGTCCGCCTTGCCGGAAGTGTCCTCGTGCAGCACACGCACCCAGCTTGAGCAGACGTTTCCCTTTTTGAGCGAACATCCTCCCTCGAGCTCGTGAGCATGTGGCGCTTCGGATCGAATCTTAACGGATTCTCACAAAAGAGAGCTCATTAAATGGCAATAAAGCCGAACGCCGTTCGGCGATGTATAAACTATATCCGTTAAACATACTATATGCGTTGTTTCGTTATGTAATTGTTTTCAATTCGATGGACCAAAAGCTTAACTTCAGATGCAATCTATCTGCTCCGTAGCTGAGTGGGCTTAATGCGGAATTCTAAAATAGATTAGATGCATTTTCACCGAAGAGAGTTTATGTGAAACATCGTCCGCCAAAGCCAGAATTAAAGCCAAAAATGTACTGCTACACTGTAGCTATTGGCTAAAAATATTAGCAACCACATGTACAGTATGTGACAAGGTTTAAATCATTACGCAGTTAGCATTGAGACTCCCGGAGCTCTATTGGTAAATAGAATAATGCATATCGTTGCTCCATTAAATTGTTCGCGAGTAAATGAAAAATCACATTGAACAGATAAACGCAGATGAAGCTTTTAAGTGGATGGTTCTAACATTTGTTTGCCAGCTATAGTAAATTTCATAGTACACCAAATGTGTTATCTGTATTATCCCAAAAACATTTTCAGTTGCGTGTAGATTCGGGACTAGCTGTTACTCGTATACTTAAATTGTTTTGATTCCTCTCGAAATTTCTATAAAAATAAATGAAAAAAAATTCTTTAAAATACGTTTTTTTAAATATTTTGAACACGAACATTTACTCTTTTCTAACATAATATCGTAACTCGCTGATGGGGCTCTGGTCTTGAAACGTTAACTAGGGTTACGTTGCGAATCAGAAATGCAAATAAGCGTAAGGTTTGTTAAATCGTATTGTACCCTTTTCGTTTTCGGCGTCTTCATGCAATAAGAAAAACAACACGCATAACGTAAATGAATAATATTTGTTACCATATTTCAATTTATTCTGTTTCTTCTTGATAAAGAATGTTGGTTAAGCGTGACAGACAAATGCATTTCTATAATGAGCGATGGTGAAGCGATGTCTCGTATCTTTAACCTCGCGCGCGCACACGCGTTACTGATTTCCGATGATACACTTCGGTAAGAAGATTTATCTTGAATTCATTCTGCCGCTAATATTTAGTAAAAAAAATAAACTGGAGGAAAGTTGAAGAAGCTAGTACTGAAGATGATTACAATTCGCCGCAGTTGGCGACGACGATCTGTTTCGACGGCTTGCCGGAGTGGCATCCGAACGATTCAATCTTTCGCACCACGTCCATGCCCTCGACAACGCTGCCGAACACGACGTGACGCTCATCCAACCAACTGGTCTTAACGGTGGTGATGAAAAACTGCGAGCCATTGGTGTGAGGGCCCGCGTTGGCCATTGAGAGGATGCCTGGGCCAGTGTGCTTGAGGTTGAAGTTCTCGTCCTCGAACTTGTTGCCGTAGATAGACTTACCGCCGGTGCCGTTGTGGTTCTGGAAGTCGCCTCCCTGGCACATGAAGTTCGGGATGACACGATGGAAAATCGATCCTTTGTAGCCGAATCCTTTTTCGCCGGTGCACAGGGCGCGGAAGTTTTCCGCCGTCTTTGGGACTACATCAGGACGCAGCTACGTTGGAAAGAAAAACAAACCGTTTAAAATAAACGGTCATTTGGTATTGATAACCGACAATGCATCTAGTATGCTTTGTATTATCAGGTCACCGTTGTAATTATGGACATCTTTCCAAAACTTAACATAAGTGATTTATTTTGACAGATTTGTACAGAGTAGCATTTTTTCTAACACCCAAGGTCGAGAAAGAACATGCACATGGTCAACTTCACATGCGCATTCATCTGTGAGTCAATTTTGAATTGAAAAAAAAATTAGAGTGCAGGATTGTTGAATTATGCACTTCAAATTTCTCTGAAGTTGATTGGCATCGAGCAACCTGTGCTAATGTTTCTAGAATAAGCTAATGGAAGAAAATTGCCCGAGTTCTCGAAACTTCTTGCAAGTGTGTGGAAGTGTTTCTTGGTGGATGACGATTCGTGACTATGGTGGCGCGTACTTTTGCCACTGTTAAAAATGTTCTGTTCTGCTTTCCTTGCAATGATAACAGAAAATCATGATTGAGTAGAGAAAAAAGTAAAAGGATAAATATTCAACATTTGGCTCACATCGTGCATGGATCGATTGAACAATTGCAGTAATTCCGCGATAATTGAACGCTTGGACATGCAGCTACATTACATGTGCTTGCCTTGGTGGTAGTGTGGTGCATGTGCTATGCCATGCGACCTTTGAAAACGTGACACGCGCAATGGTAATGTTTTATACATTTATATCTATAGAAGGGCATTTTAATGAGAGTCTTTAAATTTTATTCAGTGTTTCGCTTCTGACTAAAAAGAAGATCCATATGCAATGTCGTAAGTATATTGAAAATGATATTCTTGATTGCGAACGATTACATACATCTATACATACATATACTACCAAAGCCAATTATGTTAGTTACTACCAATTTAAAATTTTTTTTAGTGAAGTCAGATATGACTTAGTTAAAGTGAATTCAAATAGATAGGAGTTACAATCAATTTAGAAACAAATACTTAGTTAGTTACAGAAAACTGTTCTGAGAACAAATAAAATCCATGCGGCTTCTTACGCCCATGGGCACAAATGAGCACACGCACACACCCATACACGGGCATGCGGCAATTAGCTTCACCGCATTGGATGAACTTGAGCGATGCCATCATTTTACACCAGCCAAATTCTATGTGCTTCTAGTCGATCAAAAACTATCTGAAAAAGTTGAACAGCTAATGCAATCTAGCACACATTTGGCTTTACACAAGATTTATCACCCTGACATATTTCAGTAGGCGGTACCTTGATTCAACGACCTCTATCGACTAACAGCCAGATTAGTGAATAAAAAAAGGGAAGAAACAGCAGAGCGCTTACCTCGATAACGATCCGGCCAAGCGGCTGGTTATCCACGGTCATTTCGAAGAAGCAACGCGGCAGACTCATTTTCGTGGCAAAATTGTTCTTTTGCAAATGATTTCGCACAGCACTATTATTGATAGCAGACAACTTCGAGGCGACACCAAGTAGTAGCGCTTGATTGCTGCAGCTCTTCGTGGAGACAACGGCGGTTAAAGCACGAGTGAACAATCCGTAAGTCATGACTTGCTAAGGGAGGCGGAAATCGATGGCTGCACTGTTCGATGCGTTTCTCTTCTCTACCGGCCGGCTAAAAACGCACTCGCGAATCAACGAAACGCAGCCACTCTCGAAATCTTGTGAAATGCTTTTTTGACGTAGAAATATTACGTAATTTTGAAGTTATTCCAAATAGAACAAAGTTTCTATGGGGTACTAATTCAGTCCTAAATCTATTTTTATTTCCATTCAAAATCGTACATCTGTTGCACTGCGACTTAATCGTTGTGCGTAAACCATTTAAATGATATTTGAACCAATCGCTTAATTTATACCAGTTCATCCGCTCTCTTGAGCGTTGCTGTTCAAAAAAGATTTCAAACAGCATAACTTTTTATCATATATTTATTAGATTACAAATCAAACATTTATTGAAAGAAAACTTCGTGAAATTTGTTTTTGAATTTGATTGAAAGTATTAAGCTAAAGTATAGCTTCACATCCATATCGTGCTCGAAAAAAAAAACATTATTCTAATTTAGAACATAGAAGGCATAGTAATCGTTAATATATTTGAATTATGATTTCATATAATGATGAGCATTACCACATGTGTTATTTTACTGTAAGGAATCGCTTGCGTTTGACGACCTCCTGCGAGCCATGTGACAGATGTCATTTTGAAATTCACTCTCAGATATGCGTTTTTTAAAACGCATGTGTTCATCGCAAACGCATGATGCAATAAACCAATACACACAATGTTCTTGCGACACCTCTACAGCATAACACACACAAATTGATGACAAAATGGTACTAGTGTTGTAGCGATACGGCTAGTTAAAAATCTAAAACGGTAAAATTCTTTATACTTTTATTTAGTAAATGCCGTGATCTCTTGAACAGAAAAAAGAGCATTGCAAAGTGCTTGATAATTAATAATTAAGTTCTAAAGTGAAATACATCTAAAGTGGAATAAATAAGTGCAAAAGTGATCGTGCCTACCTAAACTACAGCGTCAACGTTCGTGTTCGGCAAATATGGCGTTCAATCAGAAAAATCCTCCATGGCAACGGAATGCTGGACATCAGAATATGACCAACATGCAGGCCATCGTTAGCTTTCCCCAAGCGCAGCCTGTGTATAACAGCATAGGTAAATTTCATCAAAGTCTTCGTGATCGATTGATTCGTTAAGTGGCACAAGCATTTGTGGAACGAAAAGTGTTTTTAGCGCGACATTACTTACTTTCAAAAATGAAACGTTACTCGTATGAAGAAAAAAACTCAAGAATTAAAATTTAATGATTTTTGTATGCCACTCCACACGTGCATTGCAGGTATGCAACAGCAACAACAGCAGCAGCAACAACAACAGCAGCAGCAACAACAACAGCAAAATATCTCTATTTTACCGCAGATTGGCATACAACAGTCGGCAATTTATTCCCAAACCGTACAATATCCGACCTCTCGTCCAATTAACGCCATCGGCTTTCAAAATCAACCACAATCACAACCAACACAGCAAGCCGCTGTCAACCAAAATTCGCCGAAATTTAATCCGAACAAATGCGCCTTCAGTGGTACTGGGCTCGTGACGAAGCTTCAGAACGATTACGGTATCATTGACGATCAAGTGTTTTTTCACACTAGTACTTGCGTGAAAGGCATTCTGCCGAAAGTTGGAGATCGTGTCCTTGTTGACGCAGCGTACAACACGAACATGCCGTTCAAGTGGAACGCATCTCGTGTTCAGGTTCTGCAGGCTCAAAACATGAACTCCTCCTCGACAACGCATTCGAATTCGTCGTCTACACGGTCGCATGCTCCAACCTATGGAAATTCCGTCTCGCAGAATGCGTCCGAATCACGTTCGAACGTACGCAACCGATATAGTACTCCGTCACGGAAGTCTCCGGAGCGAAACGTGCATCGGTCGTCCAACTCGCGCTCGAAAGATGATGTGGTTGGTTTTTATCACATGTTTGCTGATTTGCATAATTTTGCCTAATGCTTTTTTCATTGACACAGTTTGATGATTCTGACCGGAGAAGAAAGCGTGATGATCGCGACTCAGACAGAGGTTCATATCGCGAAAAGCCACGTGCCCGTTCACCGGAACGTGGTCGCGAAAGGGAACGCAGTCCGGTTAAGAAGCACTCACCCAAACGGGCTCGTCTCTGCTCGGTACCGTCTTACATGGTACAGGTACCGAAGCAATTGTTGCCCATGTAAGAACCAAAATCCAAAATCGAAACTACCCAATTAGTACAAATCAATACATAACAATCATTATTATCATATTCGTTACAGAACAAGTGCCAGCATCCTTGAGTTGCGCGCGCGTTATCCCAAGCTCTACATCCCGTCCGACTTTTTCCTGGCCGAAGTAGGATGGCCCAAAGCTTTCCCTCCTAACTCGCCATTGTTGTTACACACGGGTTGCTACTTCCACGTGTTCAACAAAGAAGTCGAGAGGCCGTTACCGCTCGATCAGGCCATTATGGACCCGCCCGATGCAGATTATCTGTACAGCGTTAAGGTGATGCTTATGAGCACGCCGGACATGATGGAGATATATCGGAACTGCTTTTTTCGAAACGACAAGGAGCGTCGTGAAGAGACGCGCAATTATCTTCACCCGACGCGTATGGTTAACTTCTTGGTTGGCACGCGCGGCAAAAATGAATCGATGGCAATTGGCGGACCATGGTCGCCTTCGCTGGACGGTTTGCATCCGTATTCCGATCCTAAGGTGCTAATGCGAACTGCCATTCGAACTTGCAAAGCGCTAACTGGGATTGACTTGTCGGCGTGTTCACTCTGGTAGGTACTTAAGCGTTGACACTAAACGTAAATTTTCTTCACATAATTGCTTCGCTTTGATGCGTGTTTGCAATGGTTTTATAGATCGCACAGTTTATGACCAATCCTGAACATTATATTTCAAACATCAAGTGCAGTAGTCCGATGGCGGTAGCAGACTTAACGCAATGCATGAAATATTATAAAATCATTTCTTGATTCAAAAAGTTCCCTACATTTTTCCTGAAAATTGATCTAGTTCAACTGTGAATGATTTTTTTCTTCAAAATATCAGTTTTATTTCATCTGGAGCAACTGTTAGCTTATTTGAAGAAAGTAAATTTTTACGACGGATTTAACATTTGTGAATCTATGCATTGCGTTAAAACTTTGGCCCGTGAGCTATAGCGAGTAAATACTTTTGATAAGATATGTTGTATCAATGCTGCAAAAATATTTATTATTATAGTTTTCCTCATTTCATATATATGTTTTACGTTCTTGAATGTGTATGTCAGCGTACCGGAGTCGACCTTCTATTTTTGTTCCTGGTTTTCCACGACTAGTAAAATTTTCGACCATCTACCATTAATTGCTTCAACAACTGCTTCCAAGTTCCTTATTGCGCTGACTGTTCTGTAAGCAAGACTACGTTTTTTTCCTGTCGCAATATGAAACACTGTAACTATGTGAACTCAATAGCTCTTCGCCGTACCACATTTTCGGATTCCTAGAGCCACGCTTCAATAAACCCCCGAACCAATCGAAGTGATTTAATAAGAAAATCAGATTATTCTATTGCATTTAAATTGGGTCATATATTTCATAGGATTACTTGAATTGAAACCAATTTTATGTTCGAAGTATAACTGATACATAATCTGTATTTACTAAAGCGTATTATAACACAACATCCTATATATAAACATTTTTTTTAACATTTTCGATCTGAACCAAACTACTGCTGTATACAACACAGGTACCGTTTCGTGGATATCTATTACCGTCGCACTGAGTCCTACCATAAGGGTCGTTTGATTCCGCCACGCGTTGAAACGGTGGTCATATTTCTGCCCCGTATGAGTGCCTGCATACCGACGGAAAAGCAGTGGGATAAGATTCAACAGAGTTACCAACTTCATTTGGAACGCATTATTAAAAGTAGCAACTCTAGCAGCAACAGTAATAGCGTTGGCGATGGCGGCGATGGTGGTGGCACCAGCGGTCAGGAAGTCCCAGCGATAACCGACTCGCTGGCACAGGTCACACAGAGTTCTAGCAGCACGGATGATGCTGCCAAGTCCACGGTGCCCGCCAATGCGGCGGAGCCGTCGGAAACGGTAGCAGCAGAACAGGAGCAGCAACAGCAGGAACAGCAACAATCGCAGCCGAACGCGAGCATGGTATCTTCGACAGCAGTGAACGTAGCAGAGGCAGATGCAGAACAGCAAAAAGCGGCAGTCGTCGATCCAGCAATCGAGCAGGAGCTAAACGCTCCAGCCACTCGGACAGGCAACAGCAGCACGTCTACAGCAACCTTAATAATGGTAACGAATACCACCAGTAGCTACATGGTGACGATGAAGTGGATCAACAGTTGCTGCTACGAAGACTCCATCCACCTAGTTTGATAAATTGATAAGAAAACCATAATTCTACTTACACAATAGTATTTTTATCACAACCGCGACAGAGTTTTTCAGTCCAGGCAGTCCTGTGGCATGCGAGATTTGGCAATATTCGTGGCATTCTCATGAAAAGGCAACTTTGTTATAATTCTGCTAACTCATGTTTCGAGATGGGTTACCTTCTGCCGAGTAAACGTTATTTAGTTATATTTGTTACATTCCGAGCCCACCGTACACTATGCAATTTGATATTTAGGATAGCTTGACGATGCCTAACCACAATTTTGATTACAATGTGTTTTAAGTAATAGCGTATGAATGCGATCGAGCGTTGATGAATCTCATAACTGTTGGATCGCTTGTGCGAATGGTGTAGCATACAAGCCGTTTCTCATGTATTCTTTTCGTAGGATTGACGCTGATCGATTTTTTTGTCTTTTTGTGTGCACTTTCAGTCAACCGCAGCCGAAAGCAGCTCTACACCAGATTCTGATACCGACCATTTGCTGATGGAATACAAAAAGATGAAGGTGGTTGAATTGAAGGCGGAGCTAACAAATCGCAATCTTCCGACAGATGGTAAAATATTGACTTTCAACATCCCGGTTAGGCGTTTAACAGAATTTCGTTTTAATTTAAAAAATTTGATTTCCAGGAGTGAAAGCAGTTCTGCTAGCTCGCTTGTCCGACGCCATCTTAGAGGAAAAGCAAACCCAGCATGCTCCCCGAATAAAGGAAGAAGAGCCTGAAGTAAAACAACACTTCAACTTGGAGATAGATGAGTCAAAACTAACAGAGACCGAACAGACAGAGGCAGAATCGAACATTACACAGTCTGAGGAAGACGTCGAAATGACGGATGTGTCTGAAAAGCAAAAAGATCCAGAAGAGAAGCCGGTCACAAATGTAGCATCGAAATCCCAAACCAATGACGACAGCAGCGATGCAGCAAAATCGGACACTAAGCAGCAACCATCGGTCCCACGCAAAAAAGAGCATCCCGTGAAGTTGACTGACAAGGACAAACAAAACCTGGAGCGGTGGTACACGACGCCTAAGGAACCGCACGTGGTCGTGCATCCGTCACGGGCCGCCAAATCGGGCAAGTTTGACTGCTCTACAATGTCACTATCGGTGCTACTAGACTATCGACCGGAGGATACGAAGGAACACTCTTTCGAGGTGGCCTTATTTGCTGAGCTGTTTAACGATATGTTGGCGCGCGATTTCGGATTCAAGATCTATGCAGAGCTGCACAAGCTGGCGCTGGAGAAAGAAGGGTCCAAGAAGGACGGAACCGGCGACGATTCGAAACCCGGGACGGAGGGAGTCGATGGAAGCAACGGGGAAGACGGCAAAGTAGCCGCTGAAAAAGCTGACAATGCGAAGAACAAGAATAACGCAGAAGAAAAAGAGCAAAACGACCGTAAGCGACGTCGGCGCAGCGGAGAGGATGATCTCCGCTCGAAACCGGAAACAGATCCTGCTCGGTTTTATACCGTGCAACCGGACTTGCTGCTTGCATTCATCTACTTTGACGTGACGCAATGCGGTTTCATGTATGAAAAGGATATCGTGGAGCTGATTTACACGCTAGGGTTGAACCTTTCTCGGTCGCAGATTCGCAAAACCGTTGGCGATGCCACCGCATCTCGCCATTCGCTGTACTATCGACAGCTCACTGACAAGGTTGTAGATGCAGACAAACCAGCTGGTAAGAAAACGATTGACGACGAATCGAACAGTACACCTGCAGAAGGTGAATCGGCAGCTCCTGGTCCGGAAATCCGGGACAGTCCATCCGAGCAGCAGGCATTGGAAGTTGCTCGAGGAAACACAGATTTCATAAACCAGTTACAAGCTAGTGTGCTGCAAATCGTAAACGGGCTTGAGAAGGAACAACAGCGGGCATTAAAAAAAGAGCAGAGCGATCCAGATGAACTTCCATCGACATCAGACGGTGAGGTTTTTCTCCTGCAAAATTGCATACTATCATCTCGTACAATACTAATCATGTACATCCTCACGGTGCATATTATCTTTTACAGGATTGGTGGAGTATAATGGATCCATCGTCGATGTTGGGAAGTGCCTAGAGCAGGCAAGGCTCACCGAACAAGCTCGAGAGCAGGCAGAGAAATCATTGGAAATGATAAAAAATCTGAATGAAGAGTTAACTACCAGCAACACACGCTCTACTCAGCACATCAGTGAGTTGCAAGCCGATTTGAAAAATGCAAAGAAGAAATTGGGCGACAATGACCAAACCATTCGCGATTTAACGGTCAGTATGTTGTCAGTTTTGTTAACAAAGTGTACATTTTTTAACATTTGTTGTTATTCTAAATCACACTTCAGCGCAAGAACGCGGAATATCATTTGATCATCAGCAACGTCTATGACCGCGTACGCCCGGTTGTTCATCAACCGGATCGGAAAAGATCTACTTCAACAGTTTCAACATCCAAACGAGGAAAGTGAGTTACATGTCCCGTAGTAATGCCAGAGGCGTATACTATTGACCCACACCAAAATTTTGTATAATATTCATACGCAGCTCAAAAGAAAAGTCTTCGGCAGCGAGCAAAGATAATGTCCAAGACGCCAAAAAGGTCGCGGTCGCAGAGGTAGAAAAGGAGAAGAATAGTAAAAGTGCAGCGCAAGTCGAGCAGAATGCAGAAGTTCAACAGGACGTTGCATCGAGCGTCGTAGGCAACACAAACGAAGCGGAATCCGTGGATAATGCGGATGCGGCGAAGGGCGATCAGGAATAATGTTTCCTTCCTTACTATCATTATTCATTATTATTTTGATTTTTAGAATTTAGTGTTAAGCATCTTAAATGAATTGTGAACTATAAGAAAAACGTTCTTACATCGTTGAACTTGAATAAACTGTAAAGAATTATACAGTGGATACCTTGCCTGCTTTGTTGGTGATTCTAAGGTATTCTTATGCCACATATCATTTTTATCATCTTACGGATTAGAAAAAGGATTTTAAAGTATTGTTACTAGGATTGCTAGTCCAATTGTGTCGTAAAATTGTACACCCTTCTGGTAGATACCGACGAAAAAGTAACTTGCAACGTTCAGTCAGCATGATTTATATATACAATATGTAATACTCACACGATGACGACACCCCTGAAGGGCCGCCGGTTGTTCTCGTGTGTGCAACACAGCCCAGGACTTTCCGCACCTCCAGTGCACTCTCCCGTTCGTGCTCTCGCCTGGCCGCAGACTATTAACAATATTGATGCAGAGTTTTATTTCCTTTTTAACTGACATCCAGCATACACACGCTGCCAAGAGATAGCGGTTAGATAGAGCTCGAGTCTATTAACTCCGCCAAGTCCAATCGTACTCAATTACGAGCAAGCAAGAGTGAGAGAAGCGGAAGCGAGAACAAGAGGCTCAACAAAAAAGTTCACTCACACAAGGATCGCAATCGATTTAGGTGCACGAAGGGTGATGGTATGTGCGTGAGCATGGAGACGAGTACCGCCAGTGATGCTGATAACTAGGAGCTGCTCAGGACCTGTCGTTCGTACGTGCCAGTTTCAGTTGAGCCGTGGACAGATTAACATTTTGATACTAGCTTTGGTTAAGTGTTTGTGTTTCCGATAAGAGTTTGCATAATTCACACCGTCAAGCGAACACCTCGTTTGCGGCCCGTTTGCCGAATGCCTAGAATCGCTGGTACAGAAGGATTTTCGCTCTACTTAATTCGTTGTTTCATGCAGCTGCACCCCCCAGAGGGACGAAGGGATCTGTTTGGCCACGTTCTATGTGTAGTGCGTGCTAGGAATGTCACGTAAATCGATAGTAGTAGGATCTTTCCAAGGTCTTCTCTGTTCTGTTATAACTGTTCGATCTGGGCGAGCAAGCTTTGCATCTGTCCGTTGTTTTTTTTTCCTCCGCAGCTAATGCAAAATGCGATCCCTGCCTCTTTCCTGCCTGATATATTGTTTCGAGAGTTCCAAACATGCATTGAATCCTCAATCCCTCCCTGCTCGCGTCGCTCTTACTATCAACCATGCAATGTCGAGATTGGACGAATGTACGCACGCTAATGCCCGGGCTCTTCTGGCCGACCGTTGATGTCTACGGGCTCGTCCTTGCCCGGTTGTGGGAAAGGTGGCGCTAGCAATCAAGCAAATAGAGCCCATTTTCCCACCCCCACCCCAAAAGGGCTTTGGATCGCTGTATCACACCAAATCCTGCCAGGGGTGTTTAAGCCGAGCGTGATAGTAGTGTACCATCTGTGTTGCTAACAGCAGTGGCAATATTGATAGTGAAGTAATAGTAGCCGTCGGTAGTATTTGTAGTCAGGAGATAATATTAGTAGTAGTATTTTGCGAGCGGCAATAGCCGCTATAGAGAATAAATCAAAAGGATTCGAAGAGAAATTCAAGCGGGCATTTGTCTCGAGTTTCGAAGCTCATCGATTTCTTCAAAAGAGAGAGAGAGAGAGAGAGAGAGCGAGCGAAAAAGTATCCTAGCGAGCGAATGTTTGTGTATGTGTGTAAACTTACATCAGGCGAAGGATACGACGAATGCTAGCCAAGGACCTCATACCCGTGCACGGGTGTCACGGCCATGTGCGATGGCGTCGGATCCCACGAAAACATCGTCCTCGGACGACGCCAGCTGCAGGCAGGTCAAAGGACACACACCTTCGAAGCCAATGGCCACCACCTTCTCACCCAGCTGGTCCGATAAATACCAAAATCAATACTATTCGGCAGGCTCGGCTTCACCTGTTTGCTATTAGTTTGATATTTTATGTGGCCAAATGGCGGGTGCTGGTGATGTTTTTCCGCCCCTATTTCGTCCATCCATTGCCTGCCCTTACCACACGTTCCCTTGCGGTTCTTCCTGGTTGCGTCCTCCACGCGAACGACTGAGCAAAAGCCCTCATTCTGCCGTTACTGAGGATCGAAAAAAAAATCAATTGAATTGTCACAGTATTTATCGAATTAGCTGCTCGTGTGCATGCTACCATCCACAACCCGAACCCTCAAGGTCAAAGGCAGAAGCTTGTGCATGTATATGTACGCGCACGCATGCATGTGTGTTGTTTTGCCTCCTTTCGCGCTGCGTCTTGCGGGTAGGAGTAAGATCACCCTCTCAGGGGTGCGCGAGGCGCAGAAGGAGCAGATCCTGACAGCGAAAGGCAAAGTATAATGACACAAGCACGGCGCAGTAGCGCCGCTTGCAGAAACTCTGCGAAGAGCGCGCAAGGACGAAGAAAGGAGCCGACGACGGGGGTGGTGGTGGTGGTGGTGTGCATAGTACTACAAGGGTGGTAGCGTACGGTACCCCTTATCCTCTCTCCAGCCCTTCTTTGCTCTCTTTCTCTACCTCGCTTTCATGTTTGCTCCACCACCTCTACCGCTTCAACCACCTGCCCGCACCCGGCATTACCAGTCGCCAGCCAGGCTCATCTCGTGCAACCCTTTCGCCCATCAAGTTGACTATACTGTTTATGGTTTATTTGCAGTAAACAGTGTATCTGCTAAATTAAACATGGCGCATTTGCTGAACATCCGCGAAATCAATAAATTACATAATGTTTCCAGATGAGCTGGTGGAGAACGGTTGAAGGACGCAAAAATGCAGTCACTGGTGTTTGAGTATGACTGTGTGCGACTGTAAGGAGGTTGAAAGAGAGGAAGACAGGGCATGCCACATAAAGGAGATAGAGAGAGAGAGAGAGAGAGAGAGAGAGAGAGAGAGAGAGCGAGAGAAAGGGAAAAGTGGCAGTTTCGATTTAGGTATATTTGTGGGGGAGTAATGTGGTAGAAAACGAGGAAATGGGCCAGAATCGAAGTAGTAACCAGTAAACTATGTGTAAGGGCTGATTGGATTGGGCAGGAGCTTCCAATAGCATTACATTAACGTGAAGGTCAAACGTGTGAATAATTAACGTGCACGCCGAGCCTTTGCCAACATATGGGTAGAAATGCAACTCGGATGGTGTGATAGGACGTGAACAGCTCGTTTGTACCGTGCCACCTCAGCTCTGAAAGGAAAACATGCATTTGTGATTGATACTTTAGCAAACCAATGTTTTGGAGGAAACTACAGCGTATTTTTGGGGTTTCTGTTCACACTTATGCGCAAGCCAATGTAAGCAGACGGTTTTCGCGAGGCTTACACAACGTGTTTTCCCAAAACATTCGTAAGTGTCATCGACTTATACCGGACTGGTATTCTGGCTGTACTATCTTTGGTATAAAATTGAAGAGGCAAATATCCTGCTGAATAATTCATATCGATTGGCATGTATGCGAAATTGCCTGAAGTATTTATTTCGCGTTAAAGTGTTCCTGGATGCAGCTTGTGAGAATAGCGTGACAGGACGTGCTAACGTTGAAGCCATCGTATAGGTGTTATAATAATACCTGGGTGTGTGATTGCAGTTTGTAATACTGCTTGCGCCCGGGCATAAGTTCCTGAGCCTGCAACTTGAAATCCTGCCCGGGTGACACGTGGTTGAATGCCTGTAATGACTGTGTCGATTGGCTAGAGCTAATGTCCTTATTCTGTGTTGCAGGCTGTCACGAATCATTTCAACTTTAAAGGACAACGGGATAAGACATCTACCCCAGCACGGTAACTATGTGAGCGAGAGTCGTTTACCGCCAGCGAGAACAACACATTCCACAACATTCAAAGAGCAACACTCTGCAAGTGCCGGAAAGTGAATTGAAGCCAAACTACTTGACCCAAACCAGCTATCAAACGACAGGCAAGCAAAACCGACCACCCAAAGATGGTCCTGAGCCAATGCATTCGACGACCGCACGTCAACGTGTGTATGCTGCTACTTGGAGCAACTGTGATATGTCCTGCGTACGGAATAATCGATCGATTGGTGGTGCAAACCAGCAGCGGCCCTATACGAGGACGTTCAACTATGGTACAAGGGCGTGAGGTACACGTCTTCAACGGTGTTCCGTTTGCGAAGCCCCCGGTGGATAGTTTACGGTTCAAGAAGCCCGTTCCAGCCGAACCATGGCACGGAGTGCTTGATGCAACCAGATTACCTCCATCATGCATACAGGAAAGGTGAGCGAAGCCAAGAAGTTTAGCAGGTTGCTATCATAAAATTACCATGCATCTTCCTCTGATGCACTGCTACATTCTGTAATCAACAATCATCGCGATCAGAGGCGTCATCAGAGCATCATCATCAGCGCAGCAGCACTTTATTTAATTTACACTACAGCTGGCACAGTTTTACGTAATCTGCAATTTATATTATGTCTCTTATAGATACGAATATTTCCCTGGCTTCGCTGGCGAAGAAATGTGGAATCCCAACACGAATGTTTCGGAAGATTGTTTGTATCTTAACATTTGGGTGCCAACCAAGACACGTCTTCGACATGGAAGGGGTCTGAATTTCGGAAGCAACGACGTAAATATTCTCCTGCAGACGAGTGACTTTCTCTGCCGCACATTGACTGTGCATTCTATTGCAGTACTTCCAGGACGATGATGACTTTCAACGCCAGCACCAGTCTAAGGGAGGTCTGGCCATGCTTGTTTGGATCTACGGTGGCGGGTTCATGAGCGGCACTTCTACCTTGGATATTTACAACGCCGAGATACTTGCAGCTGTCGGGAATGTCATCGTAGCCTCGATGCAGTACCGTGTGGGTGCTTTCGGGTTTTTATATCTCGCTCCGTACATCAACGGGTATGAGGAGGATGCCCCAGGTAGGCTTACATCACATTAGGTTTGATCGCGGGGCCCACAGTTCATGGTATTTTTCCGCATGTTCAGGTAACATGGGTATGTGGGACCAAGCTATGGCTATACGATGGCTGAAGGAGAACGCGAAGGCTTTTGGTGGCGATCCGGATCTGATCACGCTGTTTGGGGAATCCGCCGGTGGCAGCTCCGTGAGCCTTCATCTGTTATCTCCTGTTACACGTGGTTTGTCGAAGCGTGGTATTTTACAGTCAGGTACGCTGAACGCTCCCTGGAGTCATATGACTGCTGAGAAGGCTTTGCAGATTGCGGAAGGTCTCATCGACGACTGTAACTGCAATCTCACAATGCTGAAGGTAAGTTGCAACGGTTTGGCGTTGGGTTTATAAAACGTTACTACTATTGTTTGCAATATCTGCTCAGGAATCGCCAAGCACTGTTATGCAATGTATGAGAAATGTCGATGCAAAGACCATCTCGGTTCAGCAGTGGAACTCGTACTCCGGGATTCTAGGATTTCCATCAGCTCCTACCATCGATGGAGTATTTATGACCGCCGATCCCATGACCATGTTGCGCGAGGCGAATTTAGAAGGAATTGATATTTTAGTCGGCAGCAACCGTGACGAGGGTAGGTAAACTCTACGGAGAAGCGTCTACGAATGAGTAGCTACAGGTGATAGAACAAACGTGCCCTTTTTCAACTCGTCTGCTTTCAGGAACCTACTTCTTGTTGTACGATTTTATTGATTACTTTGAAAAAGATGCGGCCACGTCGTTACCACGTGATAAGTTTTTGGAAATTATGAACACGATTTTCAACAAAGCTTCGGAGCCGGAGCGTGAGGCCATTATTTTCCAGGTATGCGTTGATGCCTAATATTACGGGCAAGTGTTATTTATTTATTTATTTTTCCAGTACACGGGTTGGGAAAGCGGCAACGATGGCTACCAAAATCAGCATCAAGTTGGCCGAGCAGTTGGTGACCATTTTTTCATTTGTCCTACCAACGAGTTTGCCCTCGGCCTTACGGAACGTGGTTCGTCGGTGCATTATTACTATTTTACTCACGTAAGTGTATTTGCTAAAGTAGGATACTAAGTGGAATACGTTGTGTGGTTATGCTTACCATTTGCTTTATTATACCAGCGTACTAGCACTTCTCTGTGGGGCGAATGGATGGGTGTGTTGCATGGTGACGAGGTGGAGTACATTTTTGGCCAGCCGATGAATGCATCACTTCAGTATCGACAGCGAGAAAGAGATTTAAGTAGGCGAATGGTTCTGTCAGTGAGCGAATTCGCTCGAACAGGGTACGTACGGCGAATTGTGGCTATTTACCTAATTCTAGCTCGAGTGAAGCGCTTGGATGACGCTGATGGCGAGTCCTTAAAGGTCCTGGAATTTTTGAGTGAATAATTTTGTTTGGCTCTTTCGCTACAGAAACCCAGCCCTGGAAGGTGAACATTGGCCGCTCTACACGAGAGAAAATCCAATCTACTTCATCTTCAACGCTGAGGGTGAGGATGATTTACGAGGCGAAAAGTACGGTCGTGGGCCGATGGCGACTTCTTGCGCGTTTTGGAACGATTTTTTACCCCGATTGCGGGCTTGGTCAGGTATGTGGCAAGGGGACAGAGGAGCAGCGAGGGAAGAAAAGCAGGAGTACAATTTCCCACCAGCGATTGCGCCAACCACCTTTCTAATCCATGTATTATCCACCACCGTTACAGTGCCATCGAAGAGTCCATGCAATTTGCTTGAGCAAACGTCGATGGCAGCCAGCACGGCTAAAACGATGCCTCTAGCTGTGATGTTGCTGATTTTGATCCTGTCGACATGGTTGGCGACTAACTAAGGCGAAAAGTGTTCACTCACTGTTTCATTACCCCCACGCAAGTAGCTGATGGATCGCTATTTATCAATGCTTATATAGAATATACATCCGATCGTACTAGTATCATTGGTTTGTGATGGAGTATTATCGAATTTCAAGGAGCTTTTCTGGTGAAGCGCAGGCGCTAATCATCATCATGGACAAACACACACAAACACACACACACCCATGCGTCCATACACATTTTTTTTAACAATTCAAACAATTCACTAATGAAATTAAACAAACCAAACAATGGCAACAAAAAACATATCAGCAAAAAACGCCACAACGTTACCAAAGGACTGGATCCTGTGATCTCTTTCTTTGAGTACTGGTGCCCTAAAACCTCTGTTACAAATACATATCACGTGCTTGAAGACTAATGAAACATTGCTGTGTAGCTATACTAGAGAATATAAAACCAAAAAATAATTATATGAGTAAATGCAAGGGAAAATACTTGCTTGGAGGTGCATTAAGACAACCTAGCAGTAGTGAACGCGTTAATCATGTATTTATTTGTAGTTTGCATCGTTCGTGCAATCACGATTCGTTTCACACATGTTATTGCGTTTTCTGTGTCATTTTATTTGAAACTCGCAATCATACGAAAAAAAGGCGACATTTAGATGTTACGCACGGAGGTGAACGAGTTGTGTTTTGAATTTTTTTTTGATGGCTCGATTCCAAACCGATGCACTTGCAGCTAAATCGTAAGAGAAAGATCCATCTTTTTTAGATGTTCAAGCGACTATTTAACATCAGTATGTAAAACCAAACATATCATTCAACAAACTGGATAAACTTAGATATTAATATACAATATTACAAACAAAAACCAAGAAAAAGAGGAATACAACTAGTCAGTAAGGAAAACCTACCTTTATAAGAAAGCTTTTTATGACAATTGTAAAATCACTTTTGAAAAATACCCAAACCACTGTGGTGTATGGCGATATTGTTAGTATTGATACTGTTAGTATAGTATTTAATTTATAATACGGTCAAATATACGCGATGCGGTCTTATGATCAAAATTCATCATGCATGTGATTCATACGGTGTTTAGCGGATTGATGGTAGCGAACAAATAAAAAAAACACAAACAAACAAAATCCTGTAAAACGTAGAATATGTATTTAAAACGGTAATGAAACATCTTACGAAGCTTATGGAGGATAAACCAAAAAAAGGAAAGAGAGAAAGAGAGAGAGATAAAGAGCAACCGTGAAAAGTTAATCAACAAAGTTAAATAAATGTGCGCACAGCATACTAATTTTGAAAGAAGAAAAATCAAGCCAACACACAATATGCAACATGTCTACACACGTACACGCAGGTACACGAATGTAAACACACAAATATATCAGGTGCTTTAGCCGTTATCATAACTGTAACGCAAATAAGTAGAGACCTTCCAACACCTCCTGTTTTAAAGGACAACATGTCCTCCCCTGCTCCAAGCAGACCGTTCGTTAACCAGATCAGCTAACTCCACAGGAAAAAATGAAACGAGGTTGTTTTAATTGGTTCTTTAAAGCCGCTCCACTTCGAAGAATCAATTCAAAATCAGGCAGTTTAGAGCACGTATACAAGATACCGGAATGCGAAGCCAGTGTTTAAATGGTGTATTTAAAAACATCAGTTATAGATCATGGAAAATTGGAGGCAAATAGGTCCGTGTTTTCGTTAATTATACAACCTGGAGCCAATAGAAGCTGTTACCGATGGAGTATATAATCACTCTTAACCGCTGCTACTAGAATTAATATACACCAATCAACATACAAAACAATCAAAGCTTGCTACAGTATCCCTACTGAACAGTGTATGCAGCACCATGTGGATTTAAATTGCAAAATTTAGTAAGAAGTAAAAAGGCAAAAGCAGAACCTGAGCTTATCCACGTGGTGACCTGAAGCATGCTGGTGAGTTAAATAACTCTTCTATAATATATCATTTGTAGGACCAATTCTCGGTACCGTTGCCAAAATGTTTCGTTTGATATTAGTGCCACGAGGTTGGTGTATTGGGCTAGGAAAATTGGTAGAATTATTAGCTCTAACAGAACAAAAAGATATAATCGGAATACAATGTTGGGTATATTTCCTCAACGAAGCTATAAAATTTATCTTGCAATAAATATTCCTATGTAAACCGATCATATGTTAGACAGGTACTGTGATGCGACTGAAGGTATTTGATTTTGAAGATAATATTAAAAATACGAATGATTGATTTGTTTGATACCACTTGAGAGGTAAATGGTTCACTAGTGCAAAGTTAGCACTTATCGGGCGTCTAGAGAAGAAACTCATTGCAAGCAAACATCTTGGTTTTGGCACTGCTATGGTTTTGGTTGGGTTAAACCTAAATATCTAGTTTTAAGTTAACGTTATCAATTTGAACGATTCCCTTAAGGTAAATTAGAGCTATATGACAGAGAATTAAAACAGGAGTGTGTTGATCTGGCTAGTGAACGGCTTACACATCTAGAAAGCAAATTTTTATAATATTTTTTGAAGGGATTAAACAGCTAGAAATAAACCTGTAGCCATAACGAGAAGGAGAGAATCTCTTTTCAAAGAATGCATGTTCATCTGCGTTACGTCCTATTTTAATATCTAAAAGGAAAAGTCCCAAATTACTAAGTTTCTGGTTGCTAAGTCGTCGTTGCACTTATTGCCGTTATGAATTGAAAAAAGTATTTTAATTAATTGTTTACCGGAGACAGATCTTAGATACAAGTATGCGGATCTTCAAAACAATCATTCAAAAGTATTGTTATGAATGAATAATTATGTAGTACATAGAAGAGGTTCGTTCATTGTGCAATGTTGAAAAACTATGTTTTTGGACACAGCTTTGTTAAATGAATAGACTTTATTACAGTGAGCAGATGTTGATTTGTTTTTTGTTTATATATGTAACTGGAGACAAAAAAACAACAGTTTTATCATCTTATTACAAAGGCCTTCTAGAGACAAAGAATTATAAACTACTAAGAAAACATTTTGTACAGAACTTGTACTGAGCGCTGCAGTATTAAATGATGCATAACTGTCTACCTTGTAGATAACAATAACTATATGTATATATATATATATATATATATATATATATATATATATATATATATATATATATATATATATATTTATATGTATATATGTATATATATATATATATATATATATATATATATATATATATGTATGTATATATGTATATATATATATATATATATATATATATATATATATATATATATATACATAGTAAGCCAGTAGTTGCCGAATAGTAGAAATCTATATTCATAGTTGAATCGACCTTGGAACGTAGTCAATATAGCTGAACATATCATTGGAAGCGAGTGAATAAAAATTGCGAGAAGCGAGAAATTAAAAAGGAGCTAGACTAGATGCTAACGATGATCGCTAAAATGTCTAGACTGTGCAGACTTGATCATAAAAAGAGCGCTAGGAATTGGGAAACCACCGGCAGTATGGCAGTACGTATAATACACAGCAATTAGCATATCTATAATCGTCAAACAATGCAATACAATTTGCAAACCTCACCAACGTACACTAATTCACGTTTTCCCATCGCCCGTGTGTACACATGTGACTTATTCTGGCGTATGTTTATTTTTTTTTATAATTTTTCAATACTTTCAATTATTATTTCAATTATCATTTTACACTGAGAAAGACTGAATTAATATATGTCATATATACCGTATTATCGTTCAAGACAGTTTCCACTGCATAGTTACAGAATTTGTTTTAATATTTATTTTAATGAAATTTATATTTTATTTAGCACATTTTAAATCAATCTGATTCTTCCCTAATCTTGCGACTGCCATAATTCTTCACCACATACTGTACGGGTGACGCGCTATGATCGTTCTACGTAAAAACATATTTTCTTCTAGTACATCGAACTACAGATTTTCTTTTGAAAGGCCTCTCGTCTACATACTTGATTCATTCAGTTGACGCGATACAACAGGTTTGTAATGCAATAAGATTGCAGCGCAACATATATTGTTCACACTGAACTTGTACTTTGACTCACCATCAGAATTTTGAAAATCTCGTAAAAATACGTAATTACTGGCTGTTACAGTCAACATACTTGAATGAATGATTAATTTAATGCAATATGGCATCAAATAAATCAAATATTGACACTGACATCTTTAGGAGGCATTTTCGCGCTTGTATCTGAACAGCTAGAAGAGATAGCTGGCAGAAAGCTCCAATGACAATAAGATTAAGCAAATCAGTCGGTTTGAGTTTCCTTTTCCAAAAACACTATTATTAGCGTCTACAACATAAAATTTATGATTATCAAGAAGACAGAAGACGTGTTTGTAACTATGTTTATGTTTTATTGGTGTTTGCTTACTTTTTTAGGTATTGTACACTTTATTACATCTTGCATCAACAACACTCGCTTTGAAGTTTTGTGTTAAAGAAGTTATTGGAAAGTTTCTCAAATGTTAAAAAAAAACATACATATCTAGATTAGTGCCTGTCTGTGACGAAAATAAATCGACAAGTCAACCGAACAGCTGATAGATAATAAAATATTTACTCACCAATAGAAAAGAGGTAACTATCAATGTCTATGAACAATAATAGAAGCAAGGCAAACATATAGTACAGTAGTGAAATGGTTTTTTTCATTTACTATTTTGAGTAGGTGGTAAATGCAAATTAATGCTTAAGACAACCGGGCTTACAAGAATTATTCCCAAAAACATGATTTGTGAAATATTTTTCAAAGGTAATACAATATTGCTAGTGATATTGAACATAAAAGATACAAACGATACGCGAATGCGTCATCGCAAAATTTAGCCTGAATAAGGATGGTAACGGTTTATTAGTGGTTGCGTACGTACTTGCGTTCGCATTGAAGTTAACGCAACCAAAACAGTCATAAGGAAACAGCCATCTAAAAGCTCTGCTTAGGATATTAAAACGAACCACATTTTATAAATGTAAACTGAATATCATTTATCTAACTTTTAAAGAACTACGTATGCGTTAAACATGAAGCTTGAAAGCGTATGTGCATTCCATAGAGTAAATAATCATTTTGTACGAGAGCGTAACACTAAGGGCAAGAGCGCATAAACGTTGAAAAGTAAACGCGAAGTAAACACTTTTATTAGAAAAATTAAATCAGCTGGACTGAGCACATCACATGTACTAGTAGTAGGCAAGTTAATGTACACTTACGCAGCATCTATCAGTTGCTACTTAGTGCTAAATGGAAACTTATATAGGTATATAAGGCTTTTAATAAGCTAGGCACTCTGAAATAATGCACCAAATATTTCTACCTGACCTGCTGGTTGCGAGGATGTATTAAATTTTTTACCAAATCAAACAAGAACATCTATTTTCATATACATTCCAAATGTATGTATTTACGTGGTGCACGATTCCTATATGTACACGGATGGTTTAGATTTTGTTTTGATTTCGTACATAAAGATAAGGTGCAGATTACCGACCAGTGCTGTTTAATGTGGCATTTAGAGTATTTGAGAGCCAGGAAACGGCTGCCATTAAAATAATCTTAAATCTAGTAAAGCGACTGCGCTGATGTTCTACAACAATGAAGCTGTCTTTTACGCATGTTTCCGCGGTTCACACTGAAAATGAAATGATAGAAACGCCTTCTCGATGAAAACGAAAACAATTGCATGTTGCCACGTTCTAAACAAAACAGAAATAGGATGAAAAGCAAGAGAGTGTATGAAATGCTGTATTAAATTGTTCGAAATGAGTTGAATGGAAAAATTTTACGATGTTGTTTAATGTTAAGTCCATAATATTTTCAAATATTTTAAAAGATGCAGTATAGGTTAAATTGTTATTTTGTTACATTACCTCAATTGTGCAAAAAATAATGTCACCACAAATTTTCGTATGTCCTAAATGCTCAATTAATATTTAGGGCTATACGCAGAGAATCCAAATGAAACGTATTTATTTCACTTACAGCTACAGTAACCATTAAATGGCGGGTTAATTTGCTTCGCAATTACAAACATTAAAACCACCAGTATCGATACTATTCATAACTGTTAGTATATTGTTGTTGAAATGATGCTTAACTGTTTCATGGGTGACAATGAAAAGTTTTTATAAAAAATAACAATTTTTGTTGTACAATACAACTTGTGCTGATTTTTCATTGGTGCACCTTGTTTAGCTGCAACAAATCAACCAAGAGAAAACCACTAACCCCCACCATGCCAAGAGCTTTTTTCGTCATCCAGCCACTATTTGTATTAGTGTTAAAAATGCATCGCACTTCGAGTGCCGAATGAATCACTATTTACTAGATGAACATATACTATTCCGATCTTTTTATACGTTTTATGTACCGTCTAATCCTCAAACAAACAATGACAAACCACAAGGAAATCGTATCAGAATGGATGCCGATGCTCGCATAATATACCAAATGGTTAAGACAAGGCATAAACCATAAAGTGAAGAATTTAGTCAAAAGTTGAACCTCACGTCAATTCTCTAACGATAAGAAACCTAGCATACTTCATGCAGTTAAAACGGGCCCTATTACGAAGAAATATTTTACAATACAAAACAATGCACTGGTTGACACAGTATACCTGTATGGAATCTTTAACCTAGCATATGATTACTATAGCGTTAAAGTACAACTATCCCCACTACATTAGTTACTAGATGGTTCGTTGACATGTTTCCCACGTCCCACCTGATTCTAACCTTTATCACATATATTCTTTGCATATATCTCACATAAAATACATCAATTTTAGATGTTATTAATGTGTGTACACAGCGTGTGTTTGGTTTCACCTATAAACAATACACTAAGAGATATTTATAAACAGGTAGCCAATAGATGTCACAGCAGGAACGTGAGCTGCTTATGGAGATAGTTGTGAACTTCCACTACATAGTACATTATATGGCGTGTGTAAAAATTTAAAGCAAACCAGAAGATAAAAGATAAACGATGCATAACAAACAACGCTATGAAACTATGCAAATAAGTATTGCTTAGAAGTCCAGCCATTAACAATGTGCGTACCGCGTGAAATTCAATAGTTCACCATGTGCTTATTTGAACAAACAAAAAATATTGGAAACTATTTGACTATACACAAATGCATGAGCATAGGTATTAGGACTAAGAGCAGCAGTTGGCTTAGGTGTAGGCATGTTTTGTTAATTTTTCTGGATTTGATCTCAGCAACAGTAGTAACTTGATACATTTTATACACTATTGAGACAATGTCCCTGGCCTAGGGCTAGACCAAAAGCAAAGACAAAAACTAAAAGTAATCTTCATAAATAACAAAAGTGAAACAAAGCCTAGGAATAAAATATTTGTACGGCTTGTATAAACGTGTTGCTCATGCACCTGTACTATATTGTTAGGTTTATTCATTGATTTTGGGACAAACTTCTTAGCACGTAGTCTTTGGAAATGCTCAATTAAACACTAATGTTTAAACACATGCTTAGTGATGATGGTTGTAATCGCATACAGGAATATTCTCTTGTTTCATTTTAAAACGCTCCCTCTAAATACGAGCTTGAATGTTTCTACCAGCTCGAAACATTCCCGAACTCGCATTTGAAAATAAAGCTCTTGAAGCCACAGTTAGCGTACAACGGATAAATTTAACGAGTTTAAGGTAGCATAACTTGTAGGTAATTAGTTCCACATGGTTCCTGGAATTAATTACTCATGTTGGTTGCCGTCTTTACTTTCTTGGCATTATGCAAATCGTTAGTGGCATGTGTTGCGGAGTATTGCGTGAAATCGAAGTAAAATGGTCAATTTCAAGCTTATTATGGGAAGTTACTGATAGTTTCACAGCTTCCGATAAAATGAAACGCAAATGCTCGTTATCTCTAGGTGTTAGATGATCTCTAGCGTTCGTGTAATTATACTTTTCTTCATACAAATGCATCGATTGTTTCGTTACTAGTTAAAACTCAATGTAAAATCTAATGCTTGGCTTTAGTTACTTGGATATAACAGCTACTGCAGCATTTGAGTGGTTTGGCATAGAAAACGATAGGGAATATAAAATAAACTTAAGGTAACAAATGTAGCAAGGTAACCCGGAAGTGTCTATTTTATATATAGAGAGAGAGAGACAGAGTGAGAGATAAGGGACAATTTTAACTAATGCATAGAAAATACCAAAAACCGAACGCTAAGTGACAACAATCGACACGAACATATCAATTTTCCAACACGTTAGCGTGGATCATAAATAGAATATTATGTATTGCAGACAGCAAACCGGCAAACAAACAAAAAAGCATGTAAAATAAAGATATTATGGTACAAAACACACTACTACTGCGTTTATTTTATTTTCCATCTTATTGTTCGAGTATATTTTTTTTAGTTGTTGATAATCCTGGAGAGTTGCTTAAGAATTTTATACAATTTATGGACATTTTTATGATGCTGATGTGTAGATTCGAGATGTGTGATTACATATTGTGGATTACATTCTAGGAGTGTTTATATTCCTATTCCTGGCCTATGACTATCGCTTATCATGTTCGTGCTATGGGTAGCTGCATTTTCCGTTATCTGCATTGGTGCGAGTCACTCATAAGGATAAATATGATGAATTAGTCTTACATGCGCAAGGAGCGTAACTTCTCATTTATAACTATAAATTAAATGATCTCAAACAAGCCATTAACATGCTACCTCCTGTTAACCCCTTTACCCGACCATGCGCCTCCATCGAACCGAGGGGATGGGACTAGCCCATGTGCTAATGTTTAAAAATAGGATAATCCATGTTGCCGTTCTGTACGACGAGGACGTAAAGTAGAAGGAGTATAGTAGGAGAGTCCATGTAATCTTTAAAAAGACACAATTGTGTTTTCTAATGAAGCATGGCATCAAAAAATTACAAACATTTGCTCATGAGTTCCATATATTTTATTTTGTGAACATTAATTTCTCTGTGATGTTTGTGATATGAAATCTCTAAAATAGTTCGCAATGTATTTATTGTCGTAGTAGATGTGGCCGTAGTTGAGCGTATTATTTTTCTATGTTAACTACAATTATTACTGCACATGACAGAGCGATGTAACAAAAATGCATTTAGAACAGAGTGACACAAGTAGGCGCATTTCCACCATTTGACAGCTGGTTTACAAAAAAAAATAAATGTTAGAAAGCGTCAAGCGTGCTAGCTGTGTTGGTGTAAGCCTGGTTTGTTATTGTTCTCAGTACGGTGGTTACAATCAAATTTAGTTTCTGTTATCTGTAATTTTGTTGCACATTACGTTATGCTGCTTCATCCAATATAGTTTTTTCATCGTGGCAGTAAAATAATTAATGAATACGATTCCGTAGCATATCGTAAACTCACTGTAATTATCTCGACCGTATGTGAAATTTCTATTTGTTTTTAATGCATAAAAAATATCAAATAGTAATGAAAATAAAATAAAATAGCGATATCTTTTGATATTAAAAAATTATTTTATTAGTATAGCTTAGTTTCTGAGCTGATGTAGGCTTAGAGGTAACGTGAATAAAGTCATCAATGTTGGTTTTCAGTTTTTCATATTTTCCAGGTGTCAAACGTTGACAGAATAGTTGCTTGGATGGTTCAACAGTGTCAACAAGATTTATTTTAATGCGTAAAATTCACAATCGCTGCCTACTGTGTTGTGCTGTTCTGTGTAAACCACATTTTTCTTCATTCGATGTAATCAGTAGACTGATTTTTTCACTTCATAATGGCATGTCTAATTTAACACTGATTTCAGTAGTGTAGAAGAGTGAGTCAATCTAGCTGCTTGAATCACAAAAGCATTGGCATATATATATATTGTGTGAGTATATAGAATTAATTAACCGCAATCCATTGCTTACAAGACAGTACTATTACAAAAGCTGGTACCAGAAACTGTTCCGCGTTTTGTTTCATTATCACCATCATTTTTTGTAGCAAAATGGATATTGTAGGATTAGTGAAAAAGTCGTATGCCGACTACGGTACTATGCTGAAAGATTCCTGGTACACCATAAACACGGAAGATTTAAATGTAAGCTCAATTCGCAATTCATGTTCGTTAGTCGAGTGTCATTAACATGTAAATGAAAATGTATCTTTTTTTGTTTTAGTTTTATTGGGCAATTAAGCTGTTCGTCGCTATACTCACCATATGTACAACCTATTATACCTGGCGGAAAAAGCATATCAAAAGTATAATGGAAGATTTCACTTGGACGAACTATCAGTTTCATTCAGAAATTTTCATTCTTGTTATTACAGAACTCGAAGAAAAGGCCCAGCTGGCCAATCAGTACGCCTCCCATATGCGCTTCCGTAAACGCGACAAGATGCTGTTCTACGGTCGTCGAATGTTGCGCAAGGTGCGGTCTATTTCGGGACAAGCGTACGGTGGTCAGGGTCGAAAGCGTAAAGCTGTAATGCGATTTGCCAAGCGACTCTTGCTGCGTAAAGATGTGACCCCAACACAATTGCTGGTGATTGAACCACCGGCAGAATATCTAGAAGTAGCCACAGATGGTAATGATCGCGTGCCACCGGATGCACTCTATATGTTGCAGTCCATTCGCATCTTTGGACACTTTGAGAAGCCCGTCTTTTTGAAGCTTTGCAAACATACAGAGATCATCAATCTTATCGCCGGTGAAAGTCTCATCAAGGTTGGCGATCCGGACGATAGCGTATTTATTGTACAAACGGGACAGGTGAACGTCTTTCTCAACAATCCGGATGGAAGCTCTATAACGCTGAAAGTTGTACGCCAAGGCGAGTCGGTGACTTCGCTGTTGAGCTTCATAGATGTGCTGGTGGTAGGTATTAGACTGCTAGGTCGGAAAAAAGGTTGCCTCTTGGAATCTGTAAACTTTATGCGAGTTTTTTATTTACAGGGCAACGCTAGCCAGTATAAAACTGTCACCGCACGTGCTATGGAATACTCTCAGGTGATTCGATTACCAATGTTTGCCTTTCAGCAGGTGTTTAGCGAATGTCCCGACCTACTGGTACGAGTGATTCAAGTGATAATGGTTCGTTTGCAGCGTGTAACCATTACCGCCCTACACAACTACCTTGGCTTGAGCACGGAATATATTCAGGTATGTGTCCTTAGATTCGCGTTAACTTGTGGTATATAAAGGCATAGCAGCATTGGCATTGATTGTCCATTTGGCTTTGCAGTGTTCATCACAAAGGAAAAAAATCCCTGTTCCTCCATTGAAAAGCAGCCCTGGTCATCGTCGAGTGCCTTCCGATCAGGTGCATCCTGTGCCACATTCCCTCGTAGGTGAAATAAAACCCGACATGTTGGTAGATTTGTCGGGATCAGGCGATGCGGCACATAGCCTGGCACGTCGCACTTCTACCCTACCGATCGAACCCGTCGACCAAGCAGTACTAAAGGCCATCGCAGTTGATGGTTTCATGCAAGAGCTTGATTTGCACGACACGCACAGGGGCACCATCGAGGAAAACATACTAATCAAAGAGGTCTCTCCGGGCACAACGCTTGTACATCAAGGCATATTAGATGTGAGTAGATGTTTGCATTGGATTCCCGGCTTCAGGCTGAAACTATAATCGGTAAAGTAGCTGGATTCATCCGAATTTTCCTTTCGTGCAGGATGTGATGTTGATTTTTGTTATCGCCGGAGGTTTGACCCTTACACAGTGTCCACAGACGGGTATAATCGCGCAGGACACAAATAAAGGTATGGGAGATAAAACGGATAATCACACCGTCACCATTTATTCCGGCGACGTTGTGGGAGGATTGGCGGTTCTGACTGGTGAATGCAGTCTTTACACCATCAGAGCAAAGCACAACTCACGCGTCGGATTGCTGAGTAAGGATGTTATTTACAAGTAAGTATGCTTAACGCGTAACAGGTATCAAGCTGCAGGTCCTGATTTGATGTTATGACTTTGCCTGCTCTAGGATAATGCGAGAGCGTCCTGCCGTAGTTCTCGATATAGCTAACAGTGTTGTAAAACGTCTATCGCCATTGGTACGCCAATGTGACTTTGCACTCGATTGGAATTTCATCGAATCAGGACGTGCCGTGTATCGCCAGGAAGAAACAAGTGACTCAACTTATATTGTTTTGAATGGACGCCTTCGTTCTGTTACGACGCATGCCAACGGTAAAAAGGAAATTGTTGGTGAATACGGCAAAGGCGATCTCATAGGTATAATCGAAATGATAACCGAAACGCCTCGCACTACGACGGTGATGGCAGTGCGCGATTCCGAGCTAGCCAAGCTACCAGAGGGCTTGTTCAATGCGATAAAATTCAAGTATCCGATCGTAGTTACGCAGCTTATCAGCCTGCTAAGCCACCGCATACTCGGTTCGATGAGGTCACGTCCTATTTCGACTAGCTCGTTCACATCTGTGTCATTCGACACCAACCAACAAATCCAACATCGCTACTCAACGGTGGCAATCGTTGCAGTCAGCGATGATGTGCCGATGTCGCCGTTCACGTACGAGCTGTACCACTCGCTCAGCACAATCGGTTCGACGGTGCGGCTCACGTCCGAAATCGTGCGAAAAGCCCTTGGCTCGTCCATTATGGAACCGCCGAATGAGTACAGATTGACCAGCTGGCTCGGTCAGCAGGAAGACCGGCACAACATCACCCTGTACCAGTGCGACAACTCATTTGGTCCATGGACGCAACGATGCCTCCGGCAGGCAGACGTTATCCTTATTGTCGGCTTCGGCGATCGGTCACCGGTGATGGGCAAGCTAGAGAAAGAAATCGATCGGCTGGCGATACGAACGGCCAAAGAGCTGGTGTTGCTGCATTCGGAGGATAACGACGCTGCGCCGTCGAACACGATCAGCTGGTTGAACATGCGCGCCTGGGTATCGCGGCATCACCATATACAGTGTCCAAAGCGAATGTTCACGCGTCGCAGTCAGAATAAAATTGTAAGTCAAATGAGCTAATTTGCTGTTTGAGCAAAACGCGGCTGAAATCAGGTCTGGTTTGGTTTTCCCACAGTCTGAGCTTTACGAGCGGATAATGAAGAACGAACCGTACATTCATTGTGATTTCTCCCGACTGGCCCGATGGCTCACCGGTAACTCGGTTGGACTGGTGCTCGGCGGCGGAGGTGCCCGAGGTGCGGCCCATGTGGGAATGCTTAAAGCTATCCAAGAAGCCGGCATTCCCATCGACATGGTGGGTGGCGTGAGCATCGGTGCATTCATGGGAGCTCTATGGTGCATGGAGAAAAACATAACCACCATGACACAGAAAGCCCGAGAGTGGTGCACGGTATGTTCCTCGTTTGATTTATGATTTATGCTATCTAGCCAAGCTGTTGATCATGGTTGTTCCATCAATTTCAGAAAATGACACAATGGAGCCGACAGTTGCGTGATTTAACATACCCAATAACGTCTATGTTTTCTGGACGTCATTTCAACCAGACTATTCGTGGAACGTTTGGCGACATTTGCATCGAGGATTTGTGGATCCCGTACTTCACACTGACCACCGATATCTCAGCCAGCTGTGCGCGCGTGCACACTCATGGTAATGTAAATCCTTAGACGTTACATCATCAGGGTTTGTCTATCTCTTTCGATACTTGACTTTTCACTGCTTATCCTTTTTATACTGCGCAATGCTCGCGTTTAGCATTAAAGTTCTTACCACCGTGGCTCTGATCTGATGCTTAGATTTTCTACTCAATCCGAGCAAATCAAATCCCCTTTCTTTTCGGTTTTCTCTCTTTCTCTCTTTCTTTCTCTCTGTCACTCTCGGTTCTCTCGGTTTTTTGGTTGTATTTTTCTTCTATTTACTTTCTCTTCTGTGCGCGCGCTCTTTTCTTTTTTACGTTTTATCTCTCTCTCTCTCTCTTTTATCTTTCGGCGAAATGAAGGATCCATTCTATGTCCAAGGAGTTTGTAACGTGCATGCTTAAAACTGTTCGCTTCGCTCGTACTTATTCACCTCTACTTTAATAATATTTCCACGAGTCGATTGATTTAATGAATAGGTTATCGCCAATGGTGCCAACCATTGTATACAGTTGCAGAGGCGACGATTGGCGTAACATTCGGTTGCCTATGGCTGCTACTAACAAGCGTTAATTGTAAAAGGCGCTCATTGACCGTGGATATCATGTCTGTGCTCATGGAAACTTTTTAATGACCAACAAAACAACACTATTCATGATGATATGTTGTCTAATTATTGATTACAATGTGAGTTTTCATTAAATTTATCACTGGGTACTTATTGGACGATGTCCAATGATTGCTCGTGTTCCTCTTTGATGTGGCCCGAAAAGTTGCGGGTTTGCAGCCATTCTTATTCTTGTAATCGTGTTCCTTAAAAAAGTCCTCGTCGATCGCTGCCGCTACGGCTGTATACCGTCACTGGCATAATGGGTTTTAACTATAATACGCAATGAATAAAAACAGGTTCGACGTGGCGTTATGTTCGTTCCTCGATGTCGCTGAGTGGATACATGCCTCCGTTGTGTGACCCAACAGATGGGCACCTACTGCTGGATGGTGGGTACGTCAATAACCTCCCAGGTAATTAAAATGATGTGTGTAAGCGTTTGTAACTAGTTTATCATATGTATACGCTCGTAAGATCCGCTCTAGATAGTATCTGTTCTATGGTTAAGATCCATAAATGTTTAGACAATAATTCGTTGAAGCACAAGTTGCACTAATTTGGAATATTTCAAACGTTGTAAAACATATCATGTGTAGTTGGATATAAGTTAATGCAATGCAATAATATGGTTTTGGCTAATGGCCGTTCTAAAGTTTCAAACAGTATAAATCTAAATCGCCATTCATAATAAACTAACCTTGGAGAAGATATCGCATCCATTAGTATCAAAGGATTAAATACGAATTGTTACCGCCATTACCGTACGATGTAGCATAGTTGAAAAGTCATAGGCATTTTTATAACTGCTGCGTTATTAACTTGCTGTTCTGAATCAATTGGCAATCGAAGTATCATTTTTAAATGCACATAAGAGCATATTCTTTCATGTCGCCAGGTTGCAATAACTTTACCGAGGGCTCTAGCGTGCAGCAGACATGCACCGAAATCTCGAATCTTTCTTAACAATATCGCCATTCGGTCCCTTCGAATCTTCATGATGCCCAAAGGAAAAGAAGAGAGAAATTTTGTCTGTCGTCCTACCACAATGCTACTATCCCGCCGCCCATCCATCTTATTCAAACAAACACGATCCTTAAGCCTTTCTATTCTGTCTATGTTGCTTTTGCACTATCACCCCGTTTTCTATTTCTTTTTGTGTTTGCAAGCAAATTCCAACTCACCCCGAAAGCGCGCGTGCTTGGTTTATGCACACATTGTCCTTCCTTCTGCTCCAACAGTAGCTCCAACAACCCCTTGCAACCTTCACTTCCAGAGCACCCTGGAATCTTCCCTATTCTTCAGTTCAGCCCATCAAACTGCTGTTATTTTGCTAAACGTTTGTTGTGTCGTTGTTATAAAATCAGGAGATCTGTGGCGTTATGCGCGTGCCAGTATGTCAGTAGCCGGTATATTTCCTCCTATCTGTGATACTCGAGATGGCCATCTGCTGTTAGATGGTTGCTATACTAATAACGTGCCAGGTAAATTGAACCTCGTTTTCTTTTCTACCCCCTTTACCTTTTTCCGTTGATACGAACATCCTGTGTTTGTACTTTTCTTGTTTGCTTGCAAATTCATTCAAATTTCCGATGCACATCCATTGTATTTCGGGCCAGTATCTAAATAAACATACATACAAATACACACACATATACATACGCGCTCTCTCTCTCTCTCTCTCTCTCTCTCTTTCTCTTTAATTGTTATATTTGCTTTTGTGTGTTCCTTTTACATCCACTTATTCACACATAAGTTCAAGTAACAAACGCTCCATAGCTAGCTCTGGACCATTTCTACCAGATAAATTTATAAGACCTTTGTCAGGCAAATCTAGAGGCCTCATCGAGAGACCAACCCTGGCGGCCCACTTGGGGGAAAAAATACCAACAATACCGAGATATGTTTCTCAACGCTGACGTGTTTGCCAATGTATTTACTATGCCAATGATGCATTTAAACATAGAGATAGTCATTTTTAGTAAACCCTAGGTTCCGTTATTAATTAAGAAAATACACTATTGTACACTTTCGAAAACATTTTATACTAAAGAGATATGAATGCCCTCATAAATCCCAAACAATTGAACAACGTGCTCAATGAAAAAAAAATGGTTTTAACCAATCTTAATGCGATATCATATAGATCAATATTCGTCCAACATAGATCTTGCTCAGGAATCGGTTTTCTTGTTGCGAGCGTGCCATAGAAAATGTTGCCACATCTTTGCCAACATATTACTTTCTATTTGTTTTTTTTTTCTTTGTGGTTTATTTTACATTCATAGCCGATGTAATGCGTGCTCAGGGAGCGGCCCATATCATAGCAATAGACGTTGGATCGCAGGATGATACGGATTTGACAGATTACGGCGACGACCTGTCTGGTTGGTGGTTGTTATACAAGCGCTGGAATCCGTTTACCTCACCGGTGAAGGTGCCGAACCTGCCCGATATTCAATCGCGCCTTGCCTATGTATCATGTGTTCGTCAGTTGGAGGTGTGTGTTGCACAAGCCTGTGATTTCCTGTAGCCCTTAACATTAAAGTTTTTTTTTCATTCCGGACTTTATTTGACAGGAAGTGAAAAAGAGTGACTATTGCGAGTACATTCGCCCCCCTATTGACAAATACAAAACGCTGGCGTTTGGTAGCTTTGATGAGATAAAAAATGTAGGGTACGAGCATGGAAAGGTTTATTTCCAGAACATGGCAGAAAATGGTCGCCTAACACGCTTCAACCAGTGGTCTGTACACTCAATTCCCAAAAAGGCAACCCATTCCTTAAACGAGTACGTATTAAAACTGCTACCGAACAGTTGGTAAATTAGTTTTAAATGTGCATTTGATATCATTATTTTTTTAAATTTTAGGTACTCCTTTGTGGATCTGGCACAAATTGTTTGCAAAGTTCCAGAAACACACCCCGAGCGTGGTTATTCATCTAGCGAAGACGACTACTATGACGGGTATGCATCGGAGCCATCGAGCATGCCTTTGAAGAAGGGATACAATATGCCGCTGATGCGTTCTGCCGGTTCTCTTTCCTTATCTGATAATGATATGGACTCTGATGAGCTTGAAATTCCTAGGCCCTTCAAACCGCTCCAAGGAACCCGTAATATGTCAGGAGATAAAAAACAATAATAATATGTGTTTTTTTAAATAGTGATAGACTTGCCAAAATTTGGAAAACAATTGCTGCTTTAACTAGCAGTAGTTGCTCGAATTAGTTTGCTATACATAAATAGACTGTTTTTTTCTCAATACATAATTTTGCATTCGATTCCTAATATGGAATTTAGAACAAGCGCAAACGCACGGATGTACTGAAAGCCTTACTATTTACTTGAGGCCTTGACTCATTTTTTTTTCAAAAAAAAATTTACGATGTTATGTAGAAATGAAGTTTCTTTTATTTCCCCCCAAAGATAATTTAATCGTAATTGTCTGCAATTGTTTCCTTGAATAAAGCAGTGTAGGCACCTTTTAAGGGGTACACATTTCCTATATATATTTCCGTTATTTGTTTCGAATTTACATATTTTTATTCAGAAAGAATTGATAAGATAACTGGTGATTCCCTCTTATATTATTTAATAAAATTGCATTTCTTGATAAGCTTTGCAACATGTAGCAACATGATTTTCATTCGTTTGCTTATCACTTTCATACACAATAACAACACGTAACTACTGCGTATTATCACATGCTTATCTGTGCTCTAGGAAGCCACAAGTTATCATTATTTCCGAATTTTATATTTATTTCCGATATTATTCTCTCTCGCTCCCTTCGTTCATTTGCAAGCATAACCGGATGTCGATAGATTAGCAGATAAGCAATCATATGTATTGAATTGCTTTATTGGAAACAACAATATGCTATGATACATACCATTGTGTACGTAAGATAATATATACATATATTTTTAAATATTATATATAACTATATATATATATATATATATATATATATATATATATATATATATATATATATATATATATATATATATATATATATATAAGTATACATGCTTGTTTTTGTATACACTAAGCATGTGGATCCCCTTTCAATGTTCTGCACGTGGTGTTTTGATCTAACAGTTACCAATTGCAAAAGATAATATATACATATATTTTTAAATATTATATATAACTATATATATATATATATATATATATATATATATATATATATATATATATATATATATATATATATATATATATATATATATATATATATATATATATATATATATATATATATATATATATATATATATATATATATAAGTATACATGCTTGTTTTTGTATACACTAAGCATGTGGATCCCCTTTCAATGTTCTGCACGTGGTGTTTTGATCTAACAGTTACCAATTGCAAAAAGCTGGCAATATTTTACATTTTCTAAGCCTATGAATCCACATTGTATAATGGCAATGATCATTCGTTTTCAGAATGACAGGAAATTTAGTTTTATTAGTTACCCAGTTCCTTATCTTCTGAAGATACTAGACAATCTTTATATCTTGCATTACAATTTACCAATAAGCTGATAAGCTCACACTCGCGTGAATAACTACTTTCGTGCGCATCATTAGCGACTGATTCTGGGCCCCCATCTTTGAGTGATGCGACCAAGCGCTAAAGCTGCATCACATATGATGATACAACCTGCTTGATGCTCGCCATGTGCCACATGGTTCTCGGTTAGAAAAATACCTGGAAAAAGATTACTGACGCTGAGTTTCTGGTACGCCTCCACACTTGTGGTTCTTTCTGCTGGTTTCAGCCATGAAACGAACGCGCTATCGTTGTTGCTATTTTAACAGAAAGAGTCATTTTATGGCTTGTTTATCAGGTGAAACATTGCTAACGGCATTGTGGGCAGACAAATTCGAGTCTGTAGGGGTTCTCGAATTCTTCCGGTTTATGGTACTAGCGATAAAGATGGAATCTCCCTATAAAACTACATCAGACATCTCCATCGAAGTTCAGTAGTAACAAGGTGAGCAAGGAATCACAAACAGTCTTCAAAAGAGTAGGTTGTGAGGAAGTAGGAAAAACGAAATGATGAACAAAGTGTTTGGTGCTGTGTTTATAATACTGCAGACATTAACAGAGAATAGCCTTCAGCAACAGAGTTCCGGCAAATCAGTATCAGTACCGGAGAGTGTTGTTTGCGAATCAGTAGGACGAATACCAAACGATGCGTCCGAGTCGTGCACTTCATATTACTTATGCACAATGAATTCCGAGAGCGGCCAGTTAGTTCCACTGCTGGCGCAATGTCCCGGTGCAACAATTTTTTCACGAGAGCTTGCGAAATGTGTGGAAGGACCAGCCTATTTATGTCAAAATGCTTCATTCCAAATAGCTCCAACAGAATCGAATTTGGGTGCCCGCGAATCTAATACAGTTCAAACAGTAAACTCTGAGCTTCGATGCACAAGTACTGGTAGTTTTCCGAACTTCGCTTCCACGGATTGTAAAACATACTTCTTGTGTTTAGAAAACACGGATGGATCTTTTATAGAATATCTCACAAGTTGTCCATTGTCCACTGTATTTTCGCCCGATGAATCGAGATGTGTGGATTCTTCATTATACATATGTCCTAATGAGAAAACAACTACAACATCCAATGTTCAGTCAACGACCACTCCAGTGGTACCACCTTTTGTTTGTCCTAGTTTAGGACGATTCGTTAATGAACAATCCTTGGATTGTAAAACATATTTTCTGTGTATAATGCAAGGAAATGATCAACTTGTACCAATGATCACTTCATGTCCATCATCTACGATATTTTCTGCGATAGAGTTGAAATGTGTATCAACTGCTTTATACACTTGCCCTAAGCAAACCACATCCACAGAACCCACTACAACTGAAATGACATCAAGCAACAACGATAGTACTTCGGATTCACCGCTTACCACTCCTGGTACCTCAACGACGAGCACGCATCAGACGGAAACATCAGAAATACCTCTTACTACTCCTGGATCCGGAACAAACTCACCTACGCCAACAAATATACCTCTTACTACTCCAGGTGTACCAACTACCCCTGGAGTAACGCCAACGCATTCGCAATCAATCGAGTCAACCACGAGCACGCAGGAAACATCAGAAATACCTCTTACTACTCCTGGAGCTGAAACAAACTCGCCTACGCCAACAGATATACCACTTACTACTCCAGGTGTGCCAACAATCCCTACAACAACCCCTGCGTATTCATCAACAATCGAGTCAACCACGAGCACGCAGGAAACATCAGAAATACCTCTTACTACTCCTGAAGCTGAGACAAACTCGCCTACGCCAACAGACATACCACTTACTACTCCAGGTGTACCAACTACTCCTGGAGTATCACCTACGCATTCGCAAACAATCGAGTTAACAACGAGCACGCAGAAAACATCAGAAATACCTCTTACTACTCCTGGAGCTGAGACAAACTCGCCTACGCCAACAGACATACCACTTACTACTCCAGGTGTACCAACTACTCCTGGAGTATCACCTACGCATTCGCAAACAATCGAGTTAACCACGAGCACGCAGGAAACATCAGAAATACCTCTTACTACTCCTGGAGCTGAAACAAACTCGCCTACGCCAACAGACATACCACTTACTACTCCAGGTGTACCAACTACTCCTGGAGTATCACCTACGCATTCGCAAACAATCGAGTTAACCACGAGCACGCAGGAAACATCAGAAATACCTCTTACTACTCCTGGAGCTGAAACAAACTCGCCTACGCCAACAGACATACCACTTACTACTCCAGGTGTACCAACTACTCCTGGAGTATCACCTACGCATTCGCAAACAATCGAGTCAACTACGAGCACGCAGGAAACATCAGAAACACCTAAGACCTCTGAGTCCGGTAGCGTTGACGGTACCACAACGCTCTTGCCAATCGGAACATCTACCAATTCTTTTGAGTTTGAGTGTCCCGACCAAGGGCGGTACCCAGATCCAAGAGCAGTAGAATGTGAATCATACTTACTGTGTATTACAAATAGTTATGGAACCTTGACACCAGTTAAATTTTTCTGTCCTTACAATGCAATTTTTTCGGAAACCATGTACATGTGCGTTTCCAAAGAATTATTTTCTTGTGGGATTGAGTTTTCAACGGCTTCCACCCCTTCATCCACACAGGTAATAACTTCAACTATTGTGATTCCAACGCCCACACCTTTTGTATGTCCTCAAACCGGTAGATATTCCAATCCTGATTCGATCTATTGTAAATCGTACTACCTTTGCGTGTACGATGGAAAAATGAACTTAATTTTCGTTGAACTGAGCTGTCCTCCAGCAACAATATTCGTAGAACAAGAACATAAATGTGTATCGGCAAATGAATATGAATGCACACCAGCCTCTACGGAATTAACAACACCAGTCACTACGACGACAGAAGTACAAGGCAGATGTGATACGACGGGTGGGAGATTAGCTAACTACGCAGCAAACGACTGTAAAACCTACCTGTTTTGTGCAAAATTAACATCCGGCGAGATTGTAGAAATACCCTTAAATTGTCCGAGCAATACGTTGTTTGATGAAAAGCTAAAGATCTGCTCGGATAGTTACATTTGCCCCAGGAATGATTAATATCACAATTTAACTTAAAGTTATTCATTTTTGGGTGGAAGCATAAAAGTATATTGTGAAAATTGGTAATCATGAATGAGAAATAATAGAAAAATAATACAGTAATTTTAAATATAAAACCATTTACTAGCATTTATTTTCGTTTTTTTACAACGTTTACATCTAGTTATGTGTTACATATCCTATTGAAGTTTCTCAATAAGAGAAACTTTTGATGGTATTCTGTTAGTCTAGGCTCATGACCAAATTCAAATCTAAGATCTATTTACAAACACTTCTTGTTGGTCGTGTTCCATTGATAGACGTAAAACTTCGGATGTTACGGTTAAAAAAGATATTTTACGAATTTTTGGAACTGAGAGGCACAGTGGTAATTTATGCAAACCCTGAGGCAATTCAAACTTTTACCAAGTATTTTTACTCATTCTAATACGCATTTCGAGCAAAAAAATCTACTTTTCCAAATATGCTCCCTAACTAATCCGCATAACTTTAATTAATTTCAGAAGCTTTTCGAGCTTATCTTAATCAACTATATAATTTCCCTGTGCTCGCTGTTGATGTTGTTCATCGCTTTCGAAATGACTAACCAAACGTTCTAACTGAATTTGGTGTATTAACATGTATCAACTCTGAAGGGGATGTACTCGTATATGCTAATCATGTTCCGTCATTCATGACGGTAGGAATATTCCCAATATTTATAAAAATTAATAGAAGAATTGTAAAATTGAAAGAAACATTGATAATTTTTTGAATAGAGCTTCAAGAAAGGATGGGTAAAACAAATGTAAAATATCTTTCCCTGCTTACAGCGAAAAGATCACATTTTTTCAAAAGCTAACATTCAAACATGCATGAACACTATTATTTTGATATTGCATTAAGACAATCTCACATCTGTAAGCTGCCACTTTTTAATCAGCCTTTCAACACACTCCGTCTAGTTGAGTCTCATTTAAAGCATATTTTAAACTTATATAGCTATGAAAGCAAATTTCAGCATTCTATTTGCTAAAACAAAAATATGAAAATATGTACAAAATAGGCTCAAATTGTGTAGTTGATTTCATAACGAGTGCAAGATTGCCATGGTTCAATGTACAATTGTCGCTTGTGAAATTTCTCTTTCTATTTTGGAACCCATCAATTGAATGGAGGCCAAATAAAGCACGTAAGATGATACCATTAACATTATGTAAATAATAAAAAAAATAAATGAGAAGAAACCGATTTTTTGAATAAGGGGCTATTTTTGATTAGTACATACTGAACAAATTTTTAAGATGGCCCATGCAACTAATTCGTCAAGTAATATTCGAATAATTCCTGTTATATTTAGATATGAGTTCACCAAATTGTGAATTGTTAATGTTGACTGCTAAAAACCTGTAAGATTGATGGATTCAATTTATATTATACATGGGTGTTTAAATGAAAAAAAAATCAGTCCATTAAAATCAATCTTACTACATAAGTGCTATAACGATATAGCTTCTATACAATTTTTATCGTAACAACGTATTTTAATAAATGTTTTTGCGGGTTAACAATTACAAAAATAGACTAATTAATCAGTAAATGATGTTTCATTTGGTTCAAATCGATTCAAAGCATAAGAAGCATTATTCTGTACGAGTTGTTTATGTAAATAATCAAGACCAATAACCAAGATGCAATACAAAAAACAAGTTGCTTCAACTAATTTATTGCAGGGTAAATAATTAATTTATTGGCCTTTGTTATCTGATGGATAGAATTTATTACTTTAGGGAGCTCGATAGCCGAAGCGTTAGCGTGCGGCATAAACACACGATAGAATCGGGATCGAATCTCGTCTGAGTTCTCCCCCGTACGCAGGACTGACTATCCAGCTACGAGTAATTAAAAGTCATGAACGCCTTGGCTACCACCCATAGCAAGGTAGGCCATGTCATTACGACGTGCTCAATTGTGAGCGGGCCAGTAAGGAAGAAGAATTTATTACTTTGGCCGGGTTCAAATTGAACAATTGGCCCAATGGTTTAAGTTTCTCAATGACTTTTGTCCCTAACCAATGATGTGTGAATCTAAAATCAAGATCAAATGCATCATTTATCGCCGTGAGGGCATATCGTTATATACGGCATATCTTCGACTAAAATCAGAGTGTTTAGAAAAACTGGAGATTTTTGTTTATAATGGATAACAAACTAATGGTAAGAAATTTTGGATTTTGATTTGAGCAAAGTAATTTGAACAAACTGGTAAAGAAGAACAAAAAAACGAATCAATAAATTACATTAACATTAGCCCATGCAAAATGAATGAAGCTATATAAAAAATATCAAACCGATAGTTGTTTGCTTTCAAAAAAATACAAGTACAGTTATATAGTCATCCAATCCAGCTGCTCAGAACAATTTCTGCCGTCAACACATTTCATTGTCTTCATTAGCCTGAAAGAAACAAATTTCATAACATCTAATTACTTTTAACTGCAATTGCAGATACAATTTTATACGCAACATACCTGTGAATCTGTCAAATTTCCCACGGTGCTATCGGCGATACTGGAATTTGTTTCAAGCTCAGAAAATTGTTGAGTTACGGCCATCGTTCCATCTAAACTAACTTCAAGTCTTGATATTATATTCTCTGTAAAAAAGAATAGTATACAAGTGCATGAGGACAAAAATGTGTGTAATAAAACTAATAGGCATTCTTCAAACAATACTCATTACTACTACTAATTACATTTATATCGATAAAAAATCATAGGTCGAAATTAATATGGTATACAATACCTCCAAAACTGTTGCCTCCCGGAGTAAAAATGGACCACACAGTTTCGAAAGGCCCTTCTACTGGGGGGCTCACTAGTTGCACAGACACGGGAAACGTGTCATTGGGCAGGACGGCAGGCACGTAAAATTTTAAATCTTCGTAAGACAAGGGTGCATTTTGTCGAGTTGTATTTTCGTTCCGTTGAACGCTCACATAGGTGCCACTCGGCCAAGCAATATCACCATTGTTTTGTAACAGCCAGGTTAATTTGATCCTGTTGTAAGAAGCAGGGAAGAGAAAGGATACAATTAAATAATAACCAGAGTAACGCTACCGAGCTATGCTTTAATACTTGCGCTGTATTTGGTGTGATTTTTTCACCTCGTCCAACCGTAATGTCATTTACAAGTCGCATTGAGGGATGTCGATTTTGACCCATAAAATCAAAATAACATCCTACTGCTGCTTGCAGATTCCTGTTATATGTGTTTTAATACGCAAAATAAAACATTATTGAGAGATCGTATTTGATCGTTTTGGTGTCAAAAGGGGCTTACCAATTACTCATGTCCAAGAAAAAAGTGGCGGTTGTTAAGTTCACATTTTCTCCAATAGTCTGAAACTGGTTGATTAATTCTTCCTTATCCGTAGTGACCATAGCTACAAAAAATAAATGAATAAAACAGAATTAGTTTGTTGCAAAATTCTTTTCATGTTTAATGCCAATATTACTACTCACAACTGAATTGGGTTAGGAAATTTTGTTCTATATCATCTGGAAGTGAATTATTTGCCGTTTCTTGATCTGTGTGCTCCATTTTTGTGCGGTTGGAAGATGATTGTTGCAAAATTTGATAGTATTTGTTTTGGCACTGACCACAAATTATTCGGATTGAAAGTGGGTGTTTTGCAATGTTGTTGATTGTAGCATTTAGTTGAAAGTTTATGCAATCCACCTAACCAGAATGAAGACCAAAGGCACAAACAGTCAGGCGGAAAGAAACGGCTTCACACTCAAATAAAAACGCGTTCAAAGATATACTGCTTCAAGATGTATTCTCCGGTATGTATAATAAATCTTTGATGATGGAACGACATTTAGCCCGCAGCTAATGACGTTTAAGTTTGTGCTGACATAAAGTTACATTTATTCAACCAGGCCGCAGTGCAGCTCAACATCCCTGTATGAATGTAAACATGTTATGTTGCCAGCGACGTCTCTCAACCATAATCATGAATGAATAATCGCATATATTCACACGTAAATATCATTCAATAATAATAAAAATAATCAATTTAAAGACTAGAGAATGATAGACTAGAGAACAAAAATTGTAATTGCGTTTGTTCGAAAAAAAATCATCATTTTATTCTGCAATGTACCATCTTTTGTTTTGACAGGAAGCAGTGTTGTGTAAACGCTGCTTGATTTATTCGTCCTGTGAGAAGACGGCTGTCGCACGAAACGAATTCCGAACTCACTAAATCGTTCGATTATTTCCATTCTTGCCAATCAAGGGTAGTGTGCGTCCTTATCTCAGAAATTAACAAGCATGGCTTCAGGAAGGTCATCAATTTATCAAGATTTGTCTGAGGTACGTTCAAAGCTTATTCTAATATTGCTATTTCTTATTGTGGTTAACAAAAAACAAATAGATTTTTTAAGAAAATAGACGTCTTTTTACTTTTTCAATTTTTGTGTAATCTCCTGAGTGTGGTGTGTTTGCTAGCAGTGATATTTGAGTATACTAAATTTCAGATAACATAGAAATACTCTTTCGGATGATCCTACGATTTTTGGTTGATATGCAAATCACAAGATAATACCACACAGTCATCTGTTTGATTTAAACAAAAAACAGAATGTAATTCGGACACAGCTTCAAAACTGTAAAACCAAATATTATTTCCATTTAAAATATACATTCTGCAGAGAACAAAATAACAATCTGTAATATTCTAAGGATCGATCGATTTTTGAGGTGATGTAAGGATCTAGAGAAATCAATAAATGATAGGCACGTGGTAGTTTGGCAGAGATTTTTATGCAAAGGAAATCAGGAAAGGTGGTTAAGAGGGTATATGAAGGAGGAGCGTTTCGACAAGTACAATTTCTTGCGAACGTGAACAAAATCTTTGGCCGGACGATGCTTGTTGTGGCTCTCGGCAAAATATGGGGAGAGACGTGTTAATAAGAGGTAAAAAATGCTTTTTTATATATCAAATTTTACTACAAAAGGACCTATGTTTAACATTACAAAGAGGTAAAGGCGCGAAAGTATAGAGGATGATGATAAGATAATGATAATTAAATTTCTTCGATTTTGTTCCATAACATATAGATAATGGATGGGTGGAATGGTGGTGAAATAGAGGATGGTGGTTCAATCAGATCAGAAAAGAAAGATCAGAAATTGTGTTATAACTATAAAATAACGTCACAATTCAAAGGGTAGTTTGATCCAAAAGTGGATTGGGGTAGACAAGGGAAGAAAAAGTCTCGGGCAGTAATATTTAAATGGTTCGGATAGGTGATATTGTGAAAGCTCATCCTTATAGGGAAGAAAGCTCCTTAGTTTAGTAAGAATTTATTTTCAGTTTAAGATGTAGTGCAGTAAAGCACAGGAAGGGAATAAGAGAAAGACGGAAAAGGTAGAAGTAGGGAGCGGCAGGGAAATATATGTGAAATTTAATTCATGTTCAATTCGATGAACATTCGTCGAAAATTTGAAAAAAATACACGCACCCTTGTGCATTAATTGTGTGTAGGAGATTTAGAATTCCAATCTTTACATCAGTTTGCATGTGGATAACACAAGGAGCTATAGAAATGAACGAGCACACACGTAACTTTTTCCCTAACTTCTTATATATTTCCGAACACCGCCACCCCTTCCCCCTCCCCAATCACCCTAAAAACAAAATTGCGAATATCCTTGGTAATGAATGTAAATTTTCTTTTCTTAATTTGCCTCTGTTGTATTGCCGGTTATTCTCCTCGCTCGTTTAGATTTATGATAATGTAATCAATAAGGTAATTTTATCCGAGCTTCTATCTATTCGATGCAGCGTTGCGATTTTCAATACTATTACTCATACACAGGAACATCCTCGAAAGCTGATACCGGAACTTTGCAAGCAATTTTACAATCTTGGATGGGTGACTGGCACTGGCGGTGGCATTAGCATCAAACTCGAGTTTGTATTATTGTTTCGCTGTGATACGACGATGCACTTGATACACACGATGATAGCTTTCAATAACGCTTGCTTGAGATTTCAACCGCTCACAACCGCCATTCTTATCCTTGTTTAATTCAAGCGATGAAATCTACATCGCGCCGTCCGGTGTCCAGAAGGAACGAATTCAACCCGATGATCTCTTTATACAAAATATTGAAGGAGATGATTTACAAACTCCACCGGATTATAAAAAGTATTAGATAACCCAGAAAATGTACAAACTCACGCAATCAACAGCAATTATAGCATATTTATCTTTTAGGTTAACAAAAAGCCAATGTACACCTTTGTTTATGCTGGCGTATAAAGAGCGCAATGCAGGAGCTGTTATCCACACGCATAGTCCTGCGGCAGTAATGGCAACATTACTTTGGCCCGGAAAAGAATTTCGTTGCACTCATTTGGAAATGATTAAGGTAAAATTAATAGGTGGAAAAAAGTTTTAATTGTTGGTACTGAATGGTTCTCCTTATATTTCAGGGTATTTATGATTACGAATTAAATCGTAATCTTATGTACGACGAAGAATTGGTGGTGCCTATCATAGAAAACACACTGTTTGAGAAAGATCTGGAAGAGTCGATGGCAAATGCACTAAAAGAATATCCGGGCACTTGTGCCATACTTGTACGCCGCCATGGCGTTTACGTGTGGGGTCAAAACTGGCAAAAAGCAAAGACAATGTAAGTGTGACTGATAGTATTGATTGTGTAATTTTTGTATTGATCAGTTTTGTTATAATAATAAAATAAATAATTATCTAATTTTTATTCTCTAGGGCTGAATGCTACGACTATCTTTTTTCGCTGGCAGTAGAGATGCATAAAGTTGGTCTGGACGCTAATGCCGTACCTAAGCAATACTAAGCACCTCGCCTGGCTGATAGCGAGCGATACTCCAAAACTCACAAACGATAATGGATCAACGTAGACTTGGAAGTAGAATTAGAATTGTTATCATGGTTTATCCATGAATTGTCTCAGTGCATTTCCTACCGTTGTATTGTTTTAATTGAGAGCACAATCACAGGGTAATATTTATATTGCAAATGATGTATGGATTGAATAATGGAGATATGCAAACAAGTGATAGAACGAATGTTTTGTACGAAATATTAGTAAGTTTTTGAACTCGAGCGCTGTTTCCAGCACCATCCCTCAACCAAGACCAAGTTTTCATTCGAGCCTAGCACGGCATAGCCATATTCCAATTTTATAAAAAGTTGTAGAATAAACACTAAAAACAAATTTCAAGTATTCCGTCTCATTTATATCTGCATTAAGCTAAACCTTCAACTTCAGTTTTTCAGTAATCCTCTTGAAAGAAAGTAACTATTTTCAATATTGCGAGAAACAACTCTAGATACATGAAAAGCATATCAGTTGTTGTGTAGCCGATACTTTTGCAATCTTAGTCAAATGAAAATTTCGTTATTATTGATATTTGAAAAATTTTGAAGCAGTTTGCTTAATTATCGTTAAGCATCAACTGCGTTTTGAAGAAAACGTGTTTGTGCCATGTGATCGATGTCTCCTCTCGCGCAAGCATTTGTACGGCTGCAAATTATCTTCTTCTTCTTCTTCTTCTGCGAAGCAAATTATCAATAAATAAGTAAGAGTATTATTTTGCACCGTGAACGCTGTCAACATAGCGACCGCACTCGCCTACTTACATTTATGATAAATATGAGAAAGTCAGCCAAAAGTCAGCTGAATGTCAGCTGAGCTGTTTGTTGAGAAAGGACAGTCCTATCCGACAAATGACATGTACGGACGTGCATAGGAATTTGTATGTGCTTTTGCTTTGTGTATTTCGAACATAAGTAGGCCGATTCGTGTGATAAAATAAGGCGAAAAAACGATCATCGCTGCAGCAATTGATTAGGGCGCAATTATCAAACTCAACGATTGGAATGGAGAACTATTGAACCGGTCGCCTAAACAAATGTGTACGTTCTTCCATAAGGTATTATTTGTAAATCTCTAATTGAATTATCTCGCTCGTTGATTACATTGAAGCCATCGAATGTTATGTTAGACTATTTTTCTTAGTTTATTGTTTATTTGGCTAACCATTTTGTTTTTATCAGCTTTATGTTTGATTTTAAAGGTTCATCAAGCGTAACGAGGCCACCAATCAAGCGTAATGGACACCAATCAGCATTCTTTTGCAGATTATGTTTTGGGTTCCGACACCTTACTCGATATGCTGGCATTGCGCAAATTATCATCACTAAGTCAACGAGCAAGCGTTGCAGATGAGTTGAAACAGTACGGGGGCAACATAATCCATGCCAGCAATCAATATGGTTCAACTATGAGCATATCCTATGCGGCAGTGAATTTTACCGGTCAACCAAGAAACTTTCCCAACTATGGTGATTATCAGGATACGTATCTTTTAGTAAGTATCGCTTATGGCATTACATGTTCGATGTATGCTAATATATTATCTCTTAAATCGTTACCATTTCAACTGTTTGGCGCATTGTGAATTGCGATTGCCCATCGGATACTTAGACTACCTACGGTAATTGGTGGCGTGAGGTGCCTTCCTTTAGTCCTGAATTTGGATGCAAAAATATCTCGCTTGAAGATGACCCACCAATTGACGATTTCGTAGTGTTGAGCTTTGAAAATGTCGTCTATCCGACAGCTTTGGACATTTTCGAAACATTCCATCCAGGTGCTATACAACGCATATGGGCTTTCACCTTCAGTCGCAAATGGATTTTGTTGTGGAACGTAGAGGTCGATCGATTGCAGAAGCAAAAAGCCTTCCAACAAATTGGGGATGGAAAATCTCGTTTATTTCATCCGTTGATACGTCCAATGGATGAGCGGACTCGCGTGCTACGGATTGAATTTAGCACGCGTCATCTCGATTACCTGCCGGGATTAGATGGAGTAATGTTGACCGGCTCGATATATCCAACGGACGATAATCAATTCTGCCGACAATCAACTTCAACCACCGAAACAAAAACACTAGGAAAGGAAATTGACACACCAGAGAACGTGCTGAATGTGTGCGAATTTCCGTATGAGATTTTGTTTAATATATTTTCAAACCTTGATTTACTGTCACTCCGCACGGCAGAAAAAGTTTGCAAGAAATTTCGAGACGTGGTTCAGGATAGTCATCTGTACCGTGAAGTAAATTTTAGACCTTATTGGATGGAAGTAAACTCGGAAATGATTGCATGGTTATCGGATCGCTGTTCTCAAATTCGCAAGTTGGATCTTTCCTGGTGCGGCATGTTTGGTTTCCTAAAGGACGATGACGTTTCTAGGTGAGCAAACGCATTATGTGAAATGGTGGAGGAAGCGACACAATAATTAGTCACATTAATATATTGTCGAATACTTTTCTATTACAGTTTTTTGAGAATCCATGGATCTGAGCTGACGAATCTAAGGCTCAACTCAACGTTTATAGCTGAAAATAGTTTTCGATGTTTGAGCACCCACTGTCGTAATTTACGAGAGCTAAGCATTCGAAATGCAAGCTTCACCAATCATTTACGAGATGGCTTCTTTCAGCATCTTGTGCGCTTAGACATAGCCCGTTCTGATATGTCAACAAAAACTCTAGTATGTATATTGCGAGCAAATCCATGCATGCAGCATTTGAACGCATCTTGCTGCGAAGAAATTAATATGCAGGAAATTGCAATGGTCATATCGGTTCACAATCTTGATTTGGTGAGTTTGAATACGTGGAAAACGCAAACTTTACATACTGCTGGTTTGTTAGCGCTTAAGAACTGCACTAAGTTGCAGGAGCTCGATTTAGGCTGGAGCATTCACGACGAAAGCTTAGAAGGCGTGTTGGAAAACGTTGTTAAAAACTGCCCAGGGTTACAGAAACTTGTTCTATCGGGAATTCGTAGCGTTCAAAATGCTGATATGGTTGCTATAGCAGAACATTGTCCAGATCTGACACAGTTGGATGTAATGGGATGCATCCGCATCACAGGGCAAGCGGTGCAGGCAGTCTTAATGAGTTGTCGAAAATTAAGGCTTTTAGAAATTAGCCACTGTTCCGACTTAGAACCGTTAAGCATAGGTCTATGGAAGCGCGATTATCCACAAGTTGCCATAAAACATTTCACGGATATCTATTAGGCGTGAAATTATCAATCATAACGATATGGTAGGGTGTAGGATAGACAATGTGCTTGTTGATATGCGGCTGAGCCGTATTTTTGATATTTACTGAACTGAATCTTTTGAACGAATGATTAAAGCTATTTACTATTGAAAATGTTTTGTAAAGTATAAGTGAACCCTAGCTATTCGTCTATATAAACTGAAATCATTCTATCAATCCGAACGCCAAGTTGGTAGTGTCATCAAGTGAATCTGTTTGAATACAAGCCATGAGTAATTACGTCGCGGAAATAATCCATTGCCTGTCGTCTTCTTTTCTTATCATTTTTTATTTCTTTTAATACTACAATAAGGTCAATTACAATTCTGTTTATAAAAATATCAAATATTGCCGTTTGTTTCCCATCAAATATGTTGGCTCCTTAGCAACGTTTGGTGTCCCGGGCCCAACGAGAGCTTTCCATAGCATAATGTTTCGATCTCACTGTCACTTTACCTCCCGCTACCCCTCTCATCCACAACCGAGAAAAATTCACCGTCAAAGCAATCGTTTCAATTTTGCTCTCGCTTCCACTGCCTCTTCTTCACTTCACCAAAAAATGAGCTTACTCTCCCCCGGATGCTAATGCGTGTCGCACGGCGTTCTCTTTATCTCTTATTTGAACGCGCACTGGGACTCTGTTTTGAAACGATCAGCTGTGTGAGCTGTTCTTAGGTCTGCCTTTGAGTTATTATAAAAATCATAACATTCAGATATATTTTCTACTGAATGTTACATATCATGTTCGAAATACAGTATACAAGCATGGAAATACACAATCCCTTCAATTGTATTACATTTTAACACAAATGCTGAAATGGTTATTTTGGCAACGAAGTGCAACGGATTGGTGGGTTGTTTGGCATAGAATATTGTCTAGTTGTGCTTCTACGCTGTCCATCCTGGTAACAAATTCTGCTAATCGTTGTACTACCCCAGATAATCATTTGCGATTTACCCATTCCGTCTGCGCCCGACAGAACTCGCGTAAAGCATTTTTGTTATGGTATTTTTTTTACAAAGCTCACAAGTTTACAGGAGCTTTGTCACCCGAGGACGTCTGGCTTGCGTGTATCATTTTCGACTCGAAAGTTAATTGAGTTTTGTTCTAGCTATCGCCCGAAAACCCGCGTGGCTCTCAACTTGAGATTCTGACTTCAAATATTTGACAGTTTGACAGCACGTGGATCCGGCAAATAACAGCAATCTGCATCAATAAAAACAACACTAGCAGACTTACAAAATTAGATTTGTTTAAAATTACTATTACTAGCGGCTTAAGTAAATTACACTATTAAAAAAGTGTGGGGATAAGTAGAAGGAAATTTATAATTGTAACTGCTATCTGAGGCACCATGTCATCTTGCATTTCTCAAATTTCCAAACTAGATTCGACCATGAACCCTGTGGTTTTAAGTAAGTTTTGTCACGTTCTGACCCCACAGAACCCCCGATCTCCATAATTCATAATCGAAGCCAAATTTATTTTACAACAATTAATTCAGTGAACAACTTTTCAACGTACTTGGTGCATCGGCAACACAACATGAAAGGATTTCTGGCGCAGGATAGAAGCATCCCGAAAGTAATGTCGCATGGGCCGGCCAACATGGTGATGGTGACAATTGATGAATTATCGTACTATGGCTACATTGGCAATATTGGCGCAGAGTCGATGCAACCGAAATCGGAACTGATGCGAACATACATAGCCAGGCGGAACCGCGAAACCGGCAAAATGCGCTTGGTAGAGGTGCAATCGTGCTCACTGCAACACACTTGTCACCACCAACCTTCGAAAGCGAGCACCGACGAGATTGGCCACGGGAAATTGGACGAAAAAAAGATGCAAAAAATGATGCAAAAGTACAGCTCCAAGACTAGCAAGAGATTGTACAACCGAATGAAAAACAAGACCCTAGATATCAGAACGATGGAGGACAAGTTGCGTCGTACGATCGATGATGCGCAGGTGATGATGATCAAAGCTACAAAGACAGAACCTGGCGTCGAGGCGATGGATAGCAATGAGGGGCTTGCTCAGGATGACGTTCAATCGGAAATGGTTTCCAAGATAAACAAGAATGCGACGTCGCTGCATGACCTATACCGCGTCGAGGACCTAATCAAGCCAGATGTATTGCAAAAATTGAAACAGCCAGCCAAGAAGCTGTTGCAAACGCCCCCCGAGGAGTTGCTGATGGTCAATGACTACCTACAGAACAAGGTAAAGGAATGCATGCAATCGCCAGACAAGCTAACCATGAGCAACATCGCCCGGGTGCGTGTGTGCTTGATCATGGACGTAATGGGGCGGCTGTGCAGTCCGACGTTTCGGGTGGGCCACAAAAAAGAAAGTATTTCACCCTTCACAAACGAGCTGAACAACACTATTCAGCTGCATTTCTTACAGCGTGTGCAGGATAAGTTCTCCACGCAACTGCGCTCGACGCAGTATACGCGCAATAAGGCGACGATGTACTACCTCGCACTCATGTTTGTCCTTGAGGCGTCCGACACGGTGGACATCGAGGTGATCCATCGTTCGCTCGGAATGACGAAATCGAATATCATTACGTATGGCCGTATGATTGGTGCGCGGTTCAACAACGGTGTGTTCAGGAAGCTAGCACACATGCCTATCAAGCAGAAAAAGGACGACGTTGAGAAGCAGCTGGCATCAATCGTAACATTCATGCGAGACTGAATCTAACGTTCGCGATAATTTAGGCCCGACAGCCTTTTCCAATCGTGTAAAGTTCAATAAGAATAATAAAGCAGAAAATGTGTGTTCAATGAAGCGAGTTTTTTCTTTGAAGCATTGGCGAGTTCTCGATACGGACGCGCTACGTGGGCCTGTAGCCATCGATGGCGTTAAGGATGGCCTGGAAGTCCTGCTCGGTGTGGCGCTTCGTCCGCTTCACCAACAGCCCCCCAGAAACGGGCGTGGCCGCCGTGAAGGTGCTGTAGGTGTAGTGCTTGGCCTTGATCGTGTTGATCACCTGCAGCACGAGCTTGATCAGGAACACGGCAAACGTGAGAAACGAGATGGTAAGCAGGGCGCCCTCTGCCGAGGGGAAGTCCATCGCGTCGTTACTGGCGTGCGGATCCATCCAACCGCGCCGCACTCGCCGTTTCCGATTTGATCGTCCTGCATTCGGCATCAGCCACAAGGAGGCGATGCGTTGCTCTACAAAACGAAAAACGCAACGCAGTATTCAGCAAAACGCGCAAATGGCGGATGTGGCCGGTCTGCAGCCCTTACCGATGCTGCTGAGCAGCTGGTCACGCATGTCGGTCAGTGTCCGTATCTTGTCGCCGATCGTGTGAGCCGTTCGTTTCACAAAGCTCGCCTGCATGCGACGCAGGAAATCGAGAAAGCCCGCCAACCCGTTTACCGGCTGGGGAAGCTGAGCCGGCGTACCGGTGCGATCCGGTTGCACAGGGGTGACGTTCTGCTGCTGCTCTTCTTCGTACTCTTGCTCGGGTTCGTCGGTCTCCTCGTGTGTGTCGTCTTCTGGCGCATCGGCTACGTGTCCTTGTTGCTTCCACGGAGACCCGCGTTCATCGTAGTCGTCAAAATCGTCGAAACGGTTCGCATTCATCGACGTCTGCACAACTTTTGGCCTGTCCATGGGCGCCTCTGGTGCGGTTTCGATCGACTCCTCCTCATAACGGTTCCCAAATGGCAGTAGCTCGGTTTGCACGATCGGATACCGCCTGTTCGATTCCTCATGAAGGTCCTCGTCGTATTCCTCTTCATCCTCCGCATCTTCCGCTTCTGTATGAGTTCCCGCACTGTGTACACCGTGAGATCTCCACGGCTCCACCTTGTTGGACACGTTCACAACTGCCGCAACCGGCTCGAAGGAACTGACCACTGAGTCCTTACCACCAGTGATCCAGGGCTTTGTTTGGGAGTAGCTCTCATGTGCCTTTTCGTAATCTAGCAGGTCACTGACAGGCCGGTGCCACCGGACCGACGTACCTGAGGCTGGCCACTTGCTGTCGCTACTACTGCTCTCTCGGTCGTTGGATAGATGTGAAAGTAGCAGGTGCGAATGGGCCAGCACGCGACTGTCCCCACCACCGACGTTGACGGATGATAAGGGTTTGATCGTTGCGCTGATGGACGTCCTCTGGACCGATGATGAAGGTGTTAGATGTGGGATCTCGACCCACTCACTACCGGACACGTGAATCAACATCAACAGCACCGCAATCGGCAGGCATGCGCGCAACATCGCAAACCAGTTTGCAAACACTATTGGTTGACTTTCAGGATGCAACTGCAACGGGCGGTGCATTGGGTACCCAAACGTGTTGTAGGTTCGAGGCGAGAGGCGTGACACCCGTGTGCATCAGGCGCGAAACAAACATCGAGGTCTTCAGGTGCAACCATAGAGCGTGACAAAAACCACCCCAAGGGCTTGCTGGAAAGCCGTCAACTCGGTACGGGCAATTTGCGTCACTATTCTGGTACAATTTCGCCCACCAACTGCCATCATTGTGCACCGGGTGCATCGGGCCCTTAGGAAAGGGGTGCAATTGAGCGAGCAAAAGTGCATCATAATGAGGGTGGAGGGTGACTGCTGCAGAACGGGCTTAGCGGACTAACCAGCTTTCTAAATCATACACCACGTGACCTGCAGCTGATTCGCTTTTCATCTTTTATTTCATACCTGATGTATATTATGCTAATTCATTCGCTGTTTGCTTGCTTTATTTCATGTTGCTGTTGTTCTTCTGGGTTTAATTTCGCTTTTCGTGTGTTTTTTTGCTTTTCGTTTATTATATCTTGCTCATATGAATGATAAAACATTGATTATATCGCTAAAAACCCTTGCTATATAACTATGCTCTTGTAATATGCCTGTGTACGGGTGTACATGTCCTTGTCGTGAAAGTACGCATGTGTTCAATTGTTTGTGAGTGGTGTGTGTACTGTTTCTTCATTTCAATTTACTCGATCGCTTGCGTTCGCCTAAATGTGTGTAAGAGTGCCTTTTCCTCCGATCCGCTCGAGTCATGCACTTCCCAACTAGGGCATGCTGCTTTGAAGGAGATGTTGAACCAAATCTCGTCAGCCCAATCCGAACGATAGATGTTTAATAGTTGCCGTCGGCTTCCAAAAGCGTGAAGGTCCGTAGCCAACATAATTATGAAACGCGCTTCTCCAGTCTGTTACGGCAACATTGCTCGTCTCAACCAAAAAATGAACAAAACCAAACTAAGTCAAATCAAATCGGAGCCACGAGGCATTCAAGTGCGAGAGTTTGCATGATAATAGCATTGCTTGATGAGCCTAGCAGAAAGGTGCTTCTTTCAGTCCCGCGGGCTGTTGATGGAAAGCTATACTCGGATTTGGGAAACAGATTTTGCTGATTTGCCAATGGTCCAGTGGTCACCGGTTACGCGTCTGACTCTCCATTATCCTGACCGAGATAACGACAGCAGATGATGACAGACTGTACGCTGCTTTAATTTTCTGATCCATTTGAGATCGGCTCCACATGGCCCCACATCCTAAGTTAACCTATTTCCGGATTTGAACGTACCTAGAGTGTCGCGAAACGACCACATTTTTGTTGCTATGCATGCATTGAAGCACTGGCAGGTGAGTAAAGTAAACCTTCTGTTCGTCGTGCTTCTTACTAAAATAGTGCTCTGCATTACGGGACCATTTCTATGAAAAATTATAATTTTCTTCCCCTGTTTCAATGGGCGGTGAGGGTAGTGATGATGATGCAGGAGGAAAAGAAAGCAAAACGAGCTGCACTTTCGTTTCTTTTGGAAGCACTCAATTTTATATAAGTTGTATCATAAATGTGATTATTTCCCATTTCTACTAAAGCACATTTTTACACTCTTCTTCTTGTGTAGTGCTTTTGTGTATGCTATGGAGCGAGGAAATAAATTCTTACCGCAAAATAATGAATAAAAAAAGTATTAAAATATCATGAAAGCTGCCATAGATACTTGCTAATAGTACAATAAACCTACTCATTCAGAGGAATAGTTCAATTTCTTCAGATTTATAATTCGTCAATCAACTTCCTGCCCTTCCGCCGGCAAAATAAAAAATCATCTTTAACCACACTCTGTGATTCAGCGGAGCCTTCGGAGACGCTTGTGCCTGAGTTTTTTGGCATGCCGGCGAGCGGACAAGATTTTGAAGATTGTTATATATATATATATATATATATATATATATATATATATATATATATATATATATATATATATATATATATATATATATATATATATATATATATATATATATATATATATTTAGACTTCACGCATGTAATAAAAACCCAATTGTATGCTGCTATATTGTGCTCGCTTGAATAAGTTGAACAACCGTTGCGCCACAAGCGGCCCTCATACGAAGAAAAATTGCTTCTTGCTTTTTTGAAAATGCATCCTCACGCCATTCGTAATGTAATAGTTGAGAGAGTAAGTGTACCATCTAAAATGAAGTAAATTATGCGTTTTGCATATATGTTGGAAAAACGAAACGCGTTCGTTATCGCCGTAGCGAGTGGGTGTTAGTATTGGGTTTTCTTATGCGTATATATGTATGTATATATATGTATCAATAAAGAATTTGAATAAAAAAAAAAAGATGCCAAGCCCTGCAATGTTTTTTTGTGTGCAAATGTTGCTTGGCACTGTTGCAAACCCTCTTTTTCTTTGCTCTTCCTCCTCTGCCTTCTATCGGATCGTTATCCTGTTCCTTAAACATTTTCATTGCTTTCTTCTTTTTCTTCTGCCTCGGAACCGGGCGTGTGAAGTGATGTGTGAGAGAGCATGGAGAATGGGGATACTTTCTCGCGCTAGTTGCCTAGTGATGATCGAAAACCTCTTCCTCAAACACACACGCAAACGTGCACACAAAAGCCCACAGTGGCTTAAAGATCGGTATCATACCAGGCAGCAACCTGGTTGTTGTCCTGCGGCGGTGACGGCATCACGTCCAGGTGGTCGAACGTCAGCTCGCTCGCATCCATTTCGCCAACATCCATGTCCATGCCGTATGGGGAGGTTGGCTGGCCAGAGGACGACATTCCGCTGGCACCACCGCCCATTACGACTGATCCTGGGCCTCCACCGACGGACTGCTGCTGTTGCTGCTGGCCACCCATGGTGTTGCCAGCCGGGCCACCATTACTCACGGTGTTGCCGCCTCCACCGCCGATCTCTAGACCTTGCATCGAGTCTATTGGAAGGGTGTCGTAACCTGTGGGGTGCGTTGGCGAGATTGGACGAAGGTTCAAACGGGAGAGAAAAAATATCGTGTGAGAAACTTTTACATGGTTTGGCAAGGGTGGTGAATTTAACGGAAAATTAATCTTAACAAACATGTTCTACGTAATACGAGCATATGCATATAAATTAACTTAAAGAATAAAAGCAGTTAACTACCCTCCCCAACGTATTGCCATCCTTTAAAAAGACACTACCGAGCTGTTTGCACATGTGCAACTTATTCTGTTGGCATGCATTAGGGGGAAATGATTAATAAATCTACTTTAATACTTCCAGCTTTAGAGTTTGAAATAAATTTGTAAAAAAATGAATACGAGCTAGTGGAGAAATAAACCAAATTCCACAACTTATTTGAAGATTCTACAGTAAAGAAACAATTCTAACAAAATGACATGAAATTGAGAAATAAACCTAAAATGACCTAAAAGTGAAGATTTAAGGTACAAACAAAGCTGTACAGACGACGATCGACTAAATAAAGATCGTCTCATTGAATTTGGAATTTATAAACCAGCTTTTCGTGCATCATGTGTAACACCAAAACATAAAACGCACACCAAACTATAAAAAAAGCGTGGCCTCGATCGAGATGTGCAAATCGAGGAGGTAGTAAAAGATAAACATATAACACACACAATATTTAGCCCAAATAATTGCAACGAAATAGAAAAATAAACAAATAATGATATCAATCATAAGCGTGACTTGGTTGATCGAGAACACGCAATAGAAAATTTTTGAAAAAATTAAAAAAAAATCAAGGACGTATAACCAATCGTCCTGGCGTTTGGTAGCTAATCACCTAGGTGGACGCAATTGCAAGCTCACATAAGAGTGTAGTGTGTGTTACATCGCTCCATTCGTGACCATATCGTTGCTTGCATGAGTTAACGTCTTGTCTATTTCCGATCATGGCTGCGCAGTTTTATATTTTCTTTTCATTTCAATTTCATCACACGTCACAGAGAAGAAGCCAGCCGTAGATTAGGAGACAGAGTGATGAATATAGGAAACGAGGAAGAACTAATTTCGGGCTCGGAATTTGGGCACACCAAGCGGGCTGCCAGCTGGCGTGTCGGGAGATGGAAAAATATTGCTCATCACTACCACTTCTGTTCTGCTCGGTTGCGACATTGCTTTGAAAGGGATCTTTCCCTACCCCCTCATGGATTCAACATTTTTATCTAAAGCAACCTCTTTCTCTGTTCGAGTATTTAATGTTTGGATTTCGCACTGACTTGTACTCTTGCTTCATACAATAACCATATCAAAATTTGCCATACCTGTGCCTGCTGTACATTCTTGACTTAAACGTTGAGATACTTGTAAAATGTAATGCAAATAGATTTTTGTATTGCTTCTCGCGCAAAAGTTTGATGCTGGTGTATGCAGAATAATAAATTATGGCACGTAGATAACTCGACCAGAACCACTTCTTCCTTACCGCAATTGCACTTCTGTATCATGTAAGATAATGTAAGAGTTTTAATTGCACGAATAATTTAGATGCTAACGTTAAATGTACTTCCATTTTCATGAAGCATATCAGCTTTGGATGTGGTTAAATAAACATAAAAATCTCCGTTATGCCTAAAAGCCATCCAGTATCAATTCTATATTTGATCGCATCCGAACTGTGGCGGCCCAATATTTGTAAAGGTAGGTAAAGACCACATAAGACACATCGCTAAACTATCTTATACTTTCTCTGCTCTAGCACATCGGATGGAGCTAGTGACCACGCAAATGGGACGGCCAGAAAGAAACACCGCTCCTCTAAATTTTTACTATAAATCCTGTCTCATTTGAGTATATCCAGGCGTGAGGCCAAGCAAACAACCAAGATGTAAGACCGAAGAAAGAATTTGTTAATGACACGAGGGGGATAATGGGAGAAACGAGAGCAAATCGAACCGGGCCGAGGTGAAGTGTTAAGTTGCAAATTCCAACGGATTCCGCTAACAATGCTCGTTTGAATGAAGGGAAATGCGGGACCCATGCGGATCGATGGAATAAGGGAAGGTCAGAGGGTTAGTTTGAAGGTAATTACGATTACGCTGGGTAGGGTTTGGTGAGTGATTGGTTATTTGGGGGCTCTTTTTAGTGATGATATATGTTAGGCTGGTTTAGCTGGAAAGATTGTAGAGAAAAAAGAGAAAAAGAGAACATGTCATATAGCAGGAGGTGACCTCGTTAGAGTTGGATCGGCGTTAGCTCTCGATTTAGATGAAGTCAAGATTAAAGCACAAACAATCGAAGCGGGGAGCATAGGGGCTGACTAGAAGTAGCTGATATGGTTCTCGAATCTAGCTGATCTTAATCTTGTTGAACCAAATTGGAACAGATTACAATAAATTATTGCAGCAGCTCAAATATGTTGCTGGAGATTAATGTAGTCAAATATATATGTATATATATATATACATCCCATTATTTTGAAGATGGATTATGTCGCATCGTAGTAGCGGCATGCACTACGCTGAACATAACACCTCATAATCACTTTCAGGTGCCTTGATGTGTTAATTGTTAATATAACATTGCTTCCCAAAGAATAGTTCATTAAACCTCGCTACCGTTTTACCACTTATAATAGACAAGCTAAGGATACGAAACGCCCACGACGAGAAAAAGTCACTTTTGAGGTTTCACATTGCTGTATACCGTAGAATTTGTTCGCTCGCTCGAGCGTAACACGTTTTTCTAAAACCTACTGGATTGGTTCATGTTACATACCTTGCTGGAATGCACGACCGCCGTGCGAGCTGTGCACGCTCGCGGGACCCGGTCCATATAGACCTTCGTATGCTTGCTCGGGGGACAGGATGTCCTGTTTTACGCCCACCATTGTTTGGCGCCAACGTACATCGTTGGGCAGGGAAGTACGGAAAGCAACGGGATTTTACACACAATTTTGTTATACGTACCCGACCACGATAAGTCCAAGACAATATACACATGGATATACGAGCAATCAGAGCAAATTAACATAGGTCGGGTGACAGCAGTGATGGGAACCATTGTATGGTGTTTTTGGTGGTGCGTTCAATGTGCGCAAAGCGATGCGAGATGTCCAACGTGTGTAGGAAAATAGGTGTCCATTTTTGTATTTGATTTCGATATTTTGTTTCGCCAATTGCAGCCGAGCGGGCGGGTATTTTAGATGCGCGACAGCCAATTGTTCCGGGTGTGTGTGTTTCAGCAAATTTGTATGGTCGCCATATTCGTCGTATCGGACGTTTGCGGATGTGCCGGGCCCATCCAGGAGAGTTGGTTCGTTTTTCACAACCATTTTAATGTGAGAGATGATGACATGAATGAAAGTGGATTTTTGATTTTTTTTTCGAAATACCCCAGTGTCCAGGAGGAAAACATGAAATAAAAATGGAAGAAAAAACACACAAAAGTGAATCACAAATTAAAATATAAGATGAGTGGATTTAATTAATGATTCAAAGTAAAATAATTGCGATGGCATAAGCCAGAGTGGATGAACAAATAATTAGTTGTTTAAATATCAGTACAACAAACACGTAACACACAGAACAAACGTATTACGATGAGAGATGGAAAAACGGATATGATGACAAAAAGTGAAATAGGAGAGGAGAAAAAGAGAAAAAGAGAAATAGAAAGAGAGAGAGAAAGAGAAGAAACAAATATATTGATAAAAAATGTTTACAATCAAACAAATGGGGAGAAAAGAGTGTAAATTACACAATTTGAATAGTTATCCAAAATTTCCGTTAGGGTAAGAAGTAAATATAAATTTGACTAAGACCGAATTTTCTAAACCGATGGAAATTCGATTTCTCCATAAGAGATGATTATACGTATTACAACATGATTCTAGCATTCTATGATATGATTATTATTAAACCTCTTCGGAAAATGAAAAAACTCAAATCATTGAATGTGCGCGAGCAAAACGCCTGGTGAGCAGAGTACAAATAAGTGATTAGATTAAAACACATCAACCGATATGCATAACTAAATCGTGTGCCGTCCTAAAACTTTGTTACCTTGCATTGCTCGTTCTTGGACAGCGAATGTATGGGGGTATATGTACTAATGATATTCAGAAGGATAACCAAGAGTCATCTAGCATTTAATACATCCAAAAGTATCAACAAACTGTTAGGCTGCTAGTGATGGAACCATTTAAAGAGCTAGAGTAGATAACGTATTGTACAGACCATAGGCAAAGACCCCTAAATCAATCAAACAGAATAGGCATCGAGAGCATAGCAATGTACAACTGCAAACGGCAGTGCTCAGTATGTTACACCGAAGTACTTCTTTCGATCGTTCGTTGACTCGACTCTTGTTGAAGCGGCGAGTTTGGTTTGAGTGGAAAGCTATCGCGCACAAAACTATGTAAACGAAAAATACGATGCACAATGGACTGACCTGCAGGTCCGGCCCGATACCGAGCTCGCCGTTGTTCCACATGCTGTCGTCACGGAACACGGGCAGGGTGGTCAGTTCGCTGGAGAAACGCTTCTTGTAGTCCATCGATTTGTCCTCGCTCATCTTGAAGAGGACGGCAGCAGCGTACGTGGCGACACCTTCGTTAGCCGAATTGAGCAACTCGGTTAGCGGAGCGGTAGCTCCTTCTGCTTCAATCATCTCAGCCACCTCCTTATCGACGGCCAGCTCGCACAATACACCGGCGGCAACACGCTAAAATAAAACATAAAAGATGGCAATAGTTACAATAATTATAATAACAGAGTCGCGTCATTGGGGACATGGGAGTAGCGTGCGCAGGATGGCACAACAAGGATCGAATAGGACAAACATTATACGATGTTCGGGAAGCCACGCCTCGAAATAAACACCACTGTTCTCGCTCGTCCTTCAATCGAAAGCAAAAGGGAACGAATCAAACACTGGCATTTATTGCGCAGAATCGCCCTGAGCTAGTTCCGAAGGGTAGCATGATTCAGCTATCGTTCTCATTTTCTCTACTTTCAGCCGGTTCAGAGCCATCTTTGTCCTGCAACAGGATTGTAGGTGGAACAAGGATGCCCAGTTGAGCGGGACTGTGAACCGTAAGCATTACAACGCAGTCCACAAAGTCGCTATTGGAATAACCATACACAACATCGCGATTCACAATCGCTAGGGACGAAAACCACTAACCTGGATGTTTTCGATGTCGTTGTAAAACAGCAATTGTACAAAGATCGGAATAACGTTTTGCGAACGGATGACCTGCCGGTTGTACTCCTCCTTCGCGAGGATATGCAGTGCACCGACCGTACCTTCGACAATCTCCTCCATACGAACTCCGTCGGCGTAAGCGCCAGGTGGCTGTGATCCGTTGGTGGCCACCGATGAGCGTTGCTGTTTGGAGGGGAAAGATAAATGCATACAGCACGCAACATTAATATACTTGTCTCCTTGCTTGCTGGACAGGATATCCTACCCGTTGCGTGTCCTGGAACGCCTTGAACAGCAGCCGCACCAGCAGATGGATGGCACCGTGTTCGCGCAACGGAGCCGCATTAGCCGGGCACAGGGCCAGGTTGCGAATCAGCCCAATCACGGCCTTAATGAGCGGCCAGCGCGAGGGCGGATTGAGCAGCTTCACGATGACCGGCAACCCGTACCCATTGCGGACGACATTCTGGGCCGATTCTGACTCCGGATGGCGCGATGTCAGGTGGCGCAGGGCGCACACGGCCGGCTCGGTGATTTCCTCACGATCACCGGCGTTGATGATGGTGCCGACAAGCGCCTCAACACCTCCGACCTGGCATACGGTGACCTTGTTGCGCTGGTTGTTGCACGTCAGATTGGACAGAATGCCTGCGGCGCACGTCACCACGTTAACGTCGGACGAGCCCAGAACCGTTACCAGCCCGGACAGAAGTGTCTCGAGACCGTCCACCTTAGTGGCCGCATCCGAGAGATTACGCAGTGTCCAGAGGCAGTTCTGCACCAGGCGTTGCGATGGATTGCCGAGGTGCATAGCGAGTGCCTGCATGCCACCGGCCTCGACGATGGCCGGTTTGTTGCTTGAGCACACGGACAACACCTTCAGCACGCGCGAGGTCGTCCACAGCAGCTTCTCGTAGTCGTACGAGCGCATAATGCGCACCAGCTCGCTCGGACCGGTCGAGGCAAGAATGATCAGCTTGCTCTCCTGGTTGCCGTACGCCAGGATCTGCAGGCAGTCGGTGACGATGGCAAGAAACTTGACGTTGTTACGCTGCAGCAGTGCGACCATCTTCTGCAGACCACCCGCCAGCCGGACGGCCATCTTGCTGCCATCCTGGTGCAGCAGCAGATTGTGCAGCGTCGTGATGGCGTAAAACAGCACCGACTCAACCGGCGACGACAGCAGCTTCACCAGGGCCGGGATGCCACCCGACTTGAAGATGGCCAGCAGACCCTGCCGGTGGTGCGACAAATTGTGCAGCGTACCGACGGCGCCCTTGGTCGTCTCGAGGTCGTTCGAGTTGGATAGGGCACGCACGAGAGCCGCCACCATCTGGGGGCTGTTCATGATGGCGTGTCGAGACGCTTCCTTCTTCGACAGTTGGTGCACCATCATGGCGGCTTGCGACACCACAACCTGGTCTTCGTCGTTCAGCAGCTTGATCAACTCGGGGATGGCGCGCGTCGCCAGGTCAGCATCGTCCTGGTAGTTGATCAGATTGACCACGGCATGCTTCAGCATTTGCGATGGCTCCGCCAAACGCTGGACCGCCGTCGGTTGCTGCGGGTCGAACTGTGTCGACGGGATCTCGATGCCTTCCTCGAGAGTCTCGGGGAACATGGCAGCACGAACACGCTGCGAGCGCGTTTGGCTCAGCTGCTGGTTCATGTCATCCACCTGATCTTGGGTGAAGTTCTGCGAGAAACCCTGGTCCATGTCGAACATGAGCGGATCATCCTCCATATCGTCGTCCTTGCCGCTTAGCGACGGCACCTGCGTTACGGCACCCGAATGGATGCCAGAATCGCCAAGGTACGAATTTTGCTGCCACATTAATGTTTGCTCCTTCGCCGATGGCATCGGCATATCCGACGAGTTGTAGGGATTATGAGACACTGAAACGGCACAGAGTAGAGACAGGTCACTACGGTGGTATGTGAAGTTTACACCTGTCAGAAGTGCCTGCTTCAAGTAGGCCCTCAGACCTTGTTAGTAGAGATACAATTTACTAAATTTGGCGTTACTACTTGTCATGTTGTAGATAATTTGTACTTTTTCTGATTTCTTTACGTCTTTGGCTACCATGCATACAAGAAGGGCTTTGAAAAATCACCTTTCATCTTGACTATTCTCTTGAGCACTGTAATATACATGCTTGTTCGACCGATAGACCTTGGGATCGGTTTCATCGCGCTCGAGAACCCTTGCTTTATAATTCGAACCAGCGTCATAATTCGCCGGTTAACTCTGTTGGTACGATTCTTTTTTTTTGTAAAATCAACTGCAGCACTGAATGGAATGAAAAACCGGTTCCTATTAATACGATATTATTCTTAACGCATATTTTCCTCCACAGTCAATCTTCGGCCATTCCCAATCTGCCCAAATATCAATCATCAAAGCACGCTCGCCCTCGCAGAAGATCAATCCATTAAGCAACACCGACGACCCCGACAACGAACACCGCACTGAGGCAACTCCCTCTTCATCATCTATTGTACAGCACAAAGCGAGTGAGACGTGAAACACAAAAGAAACATTGAGAAGCCTAAGCAAGTAATGCAATCGCGAATTATCCTCATTTAGCCACACCATTTCCCGTCCGATTATCCGATTTTCGCCAACATAATGCGCGAGGGAAATGGCGCTGAAGGAGGGAGGGAGAGAGGGAGGGGCGGATGGTTGAAGAAAAAAAAGATCCAAGATGAAAAGAAACCCCATCAAGGAGTAGGCACCCCCAGGGCAAGGATAACGTCTTGCTGTTGAGGGGGAAATCCTTGTGTTATTTGCTCAGCTAAACCTGCTTAAACTCGAGACGATCAAACGTGGCTTGGCTAAGTCTTGGAGCGGAAACAAAACCGATTAGGAAGTTGTGGCAAAAAAAAAACAAACAAATGCCCAAATCAAACGCACCTCTATGATGCGTACCTCATTGTTTCTTTGTGACTTTGCGCTTCTTCACGGATTTACGATATAAGCACTCGGACGTGCTCGAGAATAAGTAAACCATACTCCCCCGCCGGGCGAAAGGTATCTTTGCGTCCAGTACTTGGGAACAATACTCGCCAAGCAAAGGAGCAAACAGAAGAGGCAACAACCGAGCCCTGAGCAAACATGTAATCTCTAAAAATCTCTTGTGACTCCTCCCGAGGGAGGTCAAAGGATCTCAGGCTCCAACGTCCTAGCTCTCCCACGGCTAAGGTGGTTGTGTTTTGCCAAATTGGTAAGATGATGCTCTCAGCGTCTTCTTTCCGGTGCTTGCGGATATTCAGCGCCACCCAGCGCTCAACAACAACTTCCGATTCGGTTGGATTGCCGCTCAAGATCAGCGACATAATGCGTACCCAGACGGGACTGGGGCGTTCGGGTGGTGGCGCCACCGAAATTATACTTTGACCACCGGAAATTGCCCTTCCCGGTTGTCTGGCGGATCATAATAACATGTACTAGGTGCCTCTCAACGCTGTCTAGTAGGAAGGAATTAAACGACATAGACAAACGGCACAATCAGGCCGGATGTCGAAGCATAACGTCTTGGGGCGTTCAAGACGTTTCGACGGGATTGTTCCGCTCGAAAAGAGCGACCACTTGCAGGTCTAGGTGGTTTTATCATTTTGCGGACGTATTTTACATTATATCTATTCAAAAACGTGTGCCAAAGTAGATAATGGCTTCGTGAGGGACTAATGATGTGAACCAAATTGTCTCCTTTAACGTAAAGTTGCATTCTCGAAATCTCCAAATGTTCAAAATCGGTTTAACTCTGCTTCTTGGTGACGTTATAGATGTAGGAAAGATTGACGAAACAAAACATATGCTCATTTGGTTGGTCAACAGGAAGAAAATTATTACTGTTTCCCTCGAATTTTAGCGCATAAATAATTCACCTCAAGCGAATGACGCGTTTTTCACAATAAAAGAGTTGTTCTTTTTGTCACTCGCAGATGTAATCATGGTACATCTGTAATAAGCACTAATTTGCATCACATTCTCTGTTCTACGGAGTCGCCAACGACTGGGGTAAATAAACATTTGACCAGTTGCTGCCTTATCTACTGGGATTAAAGCAAAATAGATTTCCACGAAACATCCATGCAACCGGCGTTTCAGCACATCCTTGGAGAATACTTCAAACAAATAAAACATAGCCAGTATTTTCCACCCAACGCCACTGGAATCCAGCATTGTCACATCGAGCACGCAAAAGAGTTTTACTTCTCGCTCAAAGCATAATAACCATGCACTTTATGAGCTCCTACGGGCGCGGTTGTAACTTCGGAAAAGTTTCAACGCATTGTAAAAACACAATGGGAAACTCGCTTCTCCCAATCCGCCCGGTCAGCACGTCGTCCTGGTTTCCGCAGTCTCCGCTGGCCGAATAGGAAATGAACGCGACATCCTCCCCGACCTAGCCAGCCTCAAACTACGCACACAAACTGGCAGCCCTAGGCCCTACATCAAACGGTTCATATGCACACTCATCCGCCCTGTGTGTGCGCGTGCGAGCGAACAAAAAAAATCCCCAGGATGCTAATGGCGTTTCGATAAAGGACACGCCGCGGGCTCGGAGCGGCAGACGGGAGAAATTAAATACTCGTCCCTAGCGCAACAACCGCGACGTGGCGAAAGATCAAAGGGTTCAACCAGTCGGCAGGGTCGTCCTGCGGGCCCTCGTTAGGTTGCCCGTAGGGTTGGGCACACATGTTCCCGGCAACCACTCGAGATGTTGTAAATTTGATTTCAATTCCGAACCCGATCCTGCCGATCCGGTCGGTAATCCTGGCGCAGCCGCGAAGGCGAAAGGCACAGCAAAGGATGAGTCGAGCCAGCCCGAGAGATGGCGGTGTGTTTTGCGAAGTAACGCTCACTTGGGGAGGATTTCTTGCGTCAATTGTCGCGCCCGCGTGCACCTGCTCGCCGACGAGCGCTATTAGCGATGCATAAAACATGCACGAAGCAAAACGCAAGCAAATTACGGTTCTAGAGCGAACGCATTAATTTATGAAATGCTGGGGGAGGTGCCGAAGCCATCCCTTTTTTCTTTTTTTTTGTGCACTGCTTGTCCTCGCACACCCTTCCAGTAAGAGTAGTACGAGTCTCGAATCAAGTCTTCAGCCCTAAGGTTTTTTATTGTCGACTTCCACACCCCTTCGATTAGTACGCAGGTTTGTGTATCATTTCTCCCTGCAGTAAAACACATTTTAATTGTCCTTTTTTTTTTTTCGCTGCGTACTTGTCGTTCGTTGCTGCTCCATTTGCCCGTCAGAGAGTTACAACAGGTTAGTAAGCGGAATGAGCTGCGAACTATGCAATTACTCGGCACCAGTATGTCGTGGCGTGATCAAACATTCAATATTTGCCACTATTGTGGTTGTAACGCATGCACCAATGCAAACCATCACACTTTGATGCATCAATAACCTTTCTTTTCGCTTGCCTCAGATCAATCAGAACGGTCTTCATACGCTAGTGCTACTATGAAAACGGGTGGGACACAACCGATCAAAGGAATAAAATGGCACCGATTTTTTTTTCTCCTTCTCAACAGATCTGTATTTGTGCACGTGTCGTGATATCGCGATCCAAATCGCAGTCAACACTCCGACACAGTAGACCACGGGAAAACGTCTAGGCCTAACGTTCCCGTTTTATTTAAAACAACCCACCTCACTACATCTTCCACTGTGTTCCCCTTACACGCTACGATCAAAGAAAACCGATGGCCTGCTAGTCGGTTTGAGGGAAATCCCACCCCGGCTAAAATTACAAGCGGAACGGTGGAAATATCAATTACTACATAATTACGACACAAAACGAGGACGTTCGCGTAGTACCAAGCGACGGAGAAAGCGAGAGAGAAAGAGAGAATCGGTGGCTTTGTCTCAGCAGCAAGGACGACACACGTGTCACCGAGCGGTTTGCCTACCTTTCTGGGGTGGATTCGAAAGCACTAGAAGCCAGGATCGTTACCAGGGTGCTAGTCTCAGTTGGCATAGTGTGTGTTTGTGTGATTAATTTCACGGTAAAATCCTGTTTCAAATTTCATTCCGTTCTGATCGATCTCTTTCTCACTCGCCTAGTTTTTCTCACCTAATCCTTTTTTCGTTTCATTTCATTTGCCGCGCATTTGGCGGCAGTGGAATGAATAGATGATCAAAGCGCACAGTCGAAATCAATCACCCCTTCATTCCACTTTCGGGGTGGTTGATTGCTATCCCCCCTTGTGTGCGGGTATCATTTTTGAAGCATTGCATTCAAGTGTTTGGAAAAAGGATTAAACCACCGAGAGAGCGTCTGCGTATTTGGACATCACACAGAGGGACGAAAAGCGAGTCGAAAAATCGAGGAAAAACTCCGTACAACTCTTCGCCATCTTTGTTGGGCCGAAACAAAGACCCATGTGCTGCCCCACGGGGGTGAAAATGGGAAATAAATATGGCGCCTTAATCCGGCGCCGCTCGGACGCAAAGCTCGCACCGAGGCTGCTGGAAAACTTTAATCAATCATGGCACGAACGCCAAAGCTCAAACGCGCAATACCACTCGGGTGTGTTTTCCCCGGGGAAAATGTCGTCGCAGATTTCCACCAGAGCTGGAAATTGCTGCGCGGGTGCCTCGTGTCTGCTGTAAGCCCTAGCCGGTTGTTGTTTCCTTTTCATTTTTTTTTTTTGCAACAGATCCATCTCTCCCTCAAGTCACACACTGCGATACGGCGGATTTTCCACTTCATCGGCGTGAGAGCCGAGGGGGCTGAAACGAGACGGCGAGAAGATTTTCCAAGATCAAAGGAAAACTTTGGCAACCAAGCGAGCTGGGAAAGGGAACCCCACTGACAAGTCCGGTTTGATAAAACAGATTTTAGAGTCCGCTCTAAACCAGGAAGCCGGGTGGATGACGGATAAAAAGAGAGAGGAGAGAGAGAGAGAGAGAGAAAGAGAGATAGAAGGCATGTGCCGGGGTGGGAAAATGAAAAGCAAAAAGGGCTCCGCTTCGTCTGGCGTGTTGCCGATTGCTTCATCAAACGAAATCCACCCAAACCGATGGAAGCCGTGCAGGGATCTTTGCGGGCAGAAACGGGCGCACGTGTAAGAGGATAAAAGGACACGTTTTACATTGTGCCGTGCGCCGTACAAACGAGCACGAGAGCTGATTGGCACGGGAGGGTAGGGGCCTTTTTCATGATGAGATATCGAGAGCAATCGCGAAACGAACCGGAATGCCAAAGCGCCGAGAGCAATAATTTGAATAAACCATCGAGTAACGAACACGAACGAGTGACAACGTCCACGGACGACTTCCTGTGGCTTGTTCGGGAGTCAAGCTGATCGAAAGGCGCCCGCCAGAGGGCATTAAAGGACACTGGTAGCAGCGAAAGAGCAAGGTATGATGCGCGCGTGCCATCAAGCATCCTTCAAGATCCCACAAAACGTCCGAGAATGGTCAGTCAGGATGACAAATAAGACGCCGTAGAGGGTGTGTGGTGAAAAAGATGAAAAAGAAAATGTGGAAACTCTCTCGCTCCCCCGTGGGAAAAGCCGTTGTTTGCCAGCTCACTCAACTCAATCTGCCACCGTTGCGTGGGGTGAGTGTTTGTACTTTCCATTTACACGGGCTAGCCACAAGGTCCGGTTTAAAAAGGAGCAAACTGGCCAGGAACGTAAGCAGCTCACCCTAGAGGTACATAAGGGCTGTCGGAAACTGCACGTTCGTCCTTGCGACAGGACACAAATCGGTCCGAGGGTTTCAGGTAATCTCTTTATCCCTAATAGCTTTCGTCAGGTCCAGAGTTGTCGCACGGCGTCCTCCTCTGATGCATCTCGAGGACGCGTTATCTTTTTTTTTCCGCTCCCTACGGAAAACGAAGAAGCACAGCATGGCAAAGAAAATCGCCTCCTGGATCGTCGGCAAGGCGGGAGAGCGCACCGATGAGGCTGGAAAACCTTCTACACCAACCAAAAATATCAACGGGCTCGTCATTTTCCGCGCAAAACTGTCGCGGGAAGCCAGCAAAACGGCACTCCCGTGGGTCGGGTGTGTGAGAGAGAGAGAGAAAGAGATAGAGAGATAAAGCGAGTGAGAGAGAATGCATGAATGAATGGGGGGGGGGCGAAAATAAAAGCGAACCCCTCGTGTCTCATCGACGTGATTAGGGATTCTCTTTGAAGTTTTTCGGTTCCGCTTTTCTTCATCTCGCTTAGCTCCGCCAGCATCCATCCCTTCATGCTTCAGTTCTGTGAGCCCTTCCAAAACTCCCCTACATCGCCCCAAGGCCAACGCTGCACGAGATGTCGTTCCGCCGTCTTGGTAACGTCTGCGACCCACGTGGCAAAAATATGCCAAATGAATGGGAAAACAAGACCAAGAACCTGCACCGAACGTGCGGGCCAAGCGAACGAGAGTTGGAGATCGGAAGATGAAAAGAAAAGATCAACATTTAGACGGAAAAACAGCGTCTGCATGTGTTTGTGCTTCGCTGTTAGTGCAACAAATATACGGCCACCGCCATCATCTAAACAGCGGCTCGCACATGTTCGCGACTTTGCCACACACACACTTGGACTTTCCCTCAGTAAGGAAGAGGTGGAGTGTGGGGGTGGGTAGTTTCCGGTCTGCGGTTATTGGATGGAGTTTTTTTTCCCCAGCAGGTGGAGGGCAAATTGGCAAGTTTGATTATGTCGTCGGCTGGGAAATCCGACATCGCCTGTCCCATCGTGTTGACACCTAATTATACGTCGCCAACACGAATGGCGGATCACCTCCCACACACTCACACGGCCACTAGTGCATTCGCCAAACGCCACCCACTGGACGCGCCTTCTTCTGGGAAGTACCGCAGTTGTAGCGTGCATTTTCCTGGCACCGCAATTATTACGACGGTTTGATCGCCATCCCGACTATTATCCAATTTTGCTGGATCGCTTCCACTTTCAGGGACGGGTTTGATTGCAACATTTGCAACTCCTTCGACGTCTAAATCGGCCCAATACACATCCCCTGCGTGAAAAGATTGTTTGGAGTGGGAAGGGAACTGGAGAAAGGAGACGCCCCCATCAACACCTGACCGCTGGATTTTTTGTCCTCGGTACGGCTGCGTTCGCTTGTGTTTGTGTTGAATTTGATCAAAGTGGAAAATCGCAAGGAAAACGAGCATTTTCCTTCCAACCCACTGCTCGGGGCTGGTGGATAATTTTCCATTTTTCGACAACTTTCTAGCGCACCTGGACGAAGGAGCAAACGCAGCAGGGTGGTTTGGAGACATTCTTTCTCTCTCTTTCTCTCTCTCTCTCATTCTCTCACTTGATGCTGTTTTCCTTCATGCAGCCGGGGTTGTGCCGGGAAAACGCGCCAGGATAGCCCAAGATCCACAAAGCAAACGAGGGTGGAAAACTGTTCCTTTGATCTTTCTTTGCCGGTGATCCCCGCCGTCACCCGAACTGGCTTGAATTTTCCTGCTCATTTTCCATCCCAACCCCACCAAACCCACGCCCTCGTTAGGCTCTTAGTCTGGAATATTCAATTCAAGGTCCTTTCCCGACACCGACCGGCAAAAAGGATCCGCCGTTGCCAGGCCACGCGACGTCAGCGTCCCCGAGTCGAGTTACCTTTTCATCCTATTTGAATTTTCCTCGCGACGCACCCATCTTCCGGAAGGACCAGGGGTTCGGGGATCCAGAGGGGGGGGGGGTTTATTTCCACTTCCACTTCATGCTATTTATGCTTGAGTTCGTTTTTCCTGCTTGCTTCCGGAAGCAAACGCGACCTGTAAGCTCGGGGTGTAAGGAAGTCGCAATTTTCCACCAAAAAGAAAATATGGTTCGTCTTTTTCGCGCGTCTCGAGCTCGTTATGACGCGCCCGGGAAAATGCGCCCCTCACGCAAGCCAATCAATCGTGCGCTAGCAATTTCCTGCCCGGGCAATTAGGCTCCAAAGCGGTCAGGATCTGCGCCGTGCTTGCAGGAGCAAAATGGTGACACAAAACCACTGACTCTAAGACGTGGTTTTTGTCGCCATTATGAGGCTGACATATTTCCATGCGATTGTAATATGGCCGCCAAGACAACTGAGAGGGTCAAAGGAGACTCGTAATAAAAACGCATCCCCAGAGAGGAGCCAGATAATCAACGCCAAGGACTTCAACAAACATTCACGATGCACTTTATTGCATCGGTCTGCACTCAAAGTGCACCGTTAAGAGCAGCAGAGAGGGAGCAGATCAATTAAATCGAGCGGGCTGCTTTTGTCGCGCATCGAAGTACGCTCGGTTTTGATTTAGTTCACGCGCTCACTAGCAAAATATTGCCATTTTCGGACCAAACAAACACTGGCTGAGCGAGTGATGGGCGCAAATTGCACGCCTAGAACGCTCTGAGGACAAACCACGGAAACTAGTGTTGTTTGGAGGGCCGCCGAGGGCCATTAAAAAAGGAATTCAGCCAACAATAACGGCAGTAAAATAAATGAGCAACAATAACAGCGATAGCGGCCCTGATGACTGCTAGAAGCAGCGGTCAAACCGCCCTACATCGGTCAATTAGAGGCGAGTGAATCAGGGACACGGCACAGAGGAAACCCGGCCTGCAATGGGCTTATCAAACACACATACATACACACACACATACATACAAAACAACGGTGTCTGGTGATCCTTCACCTCGTTGCGGATGTAATGATTTCTTAGAAACAAATAAAAAAAAGGATCACAAACGTTCTGCTTCTTCTGAATTGTGAAGCCCTAGGGAGACTGTAAGGATGTGAGTTTGCGTTGTGCAAGGAGTAGCAGGAGCTAAAAACACAGACAGACGCCGATTGGCCCCAGATGGTGTCGCTTACATTCACCCAGGAACTGAAGAAACTCCATCGCATCGATTGTGCATGCACTCAGCGCGTTCGCGATCGTCCGTGTTTGGGGATTCTTAACGTCAGGATCGTGCGATTTTCAAAAATGACGCGAGGGACGGAGTGCTCAAATTTCCACCATCCCTTTTCAAAAGCGCAATCACACCACGTGCTGGCAGACGGTTGAGTCGACGACGATTGGAAACTGCCGGTTTTTGGGGTTTGATAGAGCGGAAGCGTCGTTGTCGTTTTGCTTCCGGCTGCTTGGTGAGTCGATTGTTGAGAGCTGAGAGCTTCCTCCAGCGCGAGATGCGCAATTAAGGGTCCTTTTCGCGAAGGGCAGTAGGCACGTGGTAAGACCACCGCGAAGGCGCGAGTTGGTGAGAAAAACGCGTAACAATAAAATCCTCGCCACGACACGAGCGTACGACCAACTTAACAACTGGCAATTAGCATCCCCATCTGCCACAACCGGTAGCAATGGATGGGTTGTGTGCCTCACCGACCCCTAGAGATAACTTCACGGACACCTCCTCTCCTCCGCTCCACACACACACACACACACACGCTCACCCCCACACAGGCACGTGCTATCACACGGACGTGGTCGCGCGCGACTTAACCGACCAAGCTCTGGGCTGAAACTGGTCGATCCTCGTACTACTGTTGAGCGCTGAACCGAAGCTGCGCAACCACGGGCCCTGGAGTGGATCTACGCCTGGGCCACATGGTAGGTTCGATGCGGGTGAACAAAGCGAACATTTGGAGCTGCGGCGAGCCACGAGTGATGAGCATTCAATAAACGCGGCATGCGGCGGTGCATCTTGGGTGCATTTATTGCCATATTGGCGGGGCGAACGGGCCACCATCCACATATGCTGTGCAGTTTGCCCGGGAGCGGCGAGCATGGGGTGATAAGGGAAGGGAGACGGGGGGGGAGGGGGAGAGAGAGGAGCAAAATATGAAAAAAAAATCCCTACACATTGCCACTCCACGCCGAGGGTCGTAAAACCGTCGATCTCCTCAAGTGCGCGCTTGCAACATGCAAAGAGGAGTAACGAGTGAGCGAGAAAAAGCACAACAAACTGCGTTTCTCTTTCTTTTCGAGGAGGGTGGTGGGGAGGGGTATGAAAAATGGAGAACGAGAATAAATAGGATACAAATAAAACAGCAACAAAAACACCGCCGATGACAATAACGCTTTTTACGATTCAATTAATCCTTTCTTGGGAACAGGCAGTTTTTGTTTTCACTTCTCCATTCGAGATTCGCCGGCTTTCTGTGTTGAATTTTTAGCCGATATGGAACGCAAAGGAGCACCCATCGCCTGCAGGAAAAAAGGCACCCATGCGAGCGGAAAATGGCGTGGAAAACTTGGCAAAACTCCAACGACGCAGACCACTGCTTGAGGGGCCATTTTTTCCCCGCTCGTAGCGCGCACGACGCGGAAAAGTCTCCACCATCGTCGTCCTTGCAGGGAGGGTGGGTGACACACAGGAGCACAAACACGCTTCGAATCGCCTGCTGCGCATTATACCACCGACGTGACTTCGGCGCATGCCGTTATCATGGGCGTTCCACCAATCAGCGGAAGCTTCCGATAAATCTCTCCCACCTCCCAAATACGCATGCACACACACGCACGCTCGGTGGCCATGATTTTTGGGGGGAAGAGATCCTTGCTTCTTATAACGCTCGTTCTTCGCCAACAGCTACTTTCTTGCGCTGCGAGAATGAGAAGTTCGCATTTTCGAAAAGATGTTGCTGCGATTTGAGGATGATGGTGAGATTGAAAAAAAAAGCCGTGCCTCCCCTGGAAGGGAGTCCTTTTTCGTCCTGTTCGTGATGCAAGGATCCAATCGAGTCTCGAGCTTTTTTCGATGGGACAGCCACTTCAATAACCATCCCCTATTTTCATCCCCAAAGTTTACCTAGTGCGTGCACTTTTCTTCGACGAAGTGGATTGTAATAAGCAACCGATTTGACGGTGTTAGTGAAAGGATAACTGCCCGTTTATCCAAGGGCGTTTTTGCAAACTTAATTGAAGAATCCTTTTTTCTCCTGGCCGTCAACACTCGAACGCACACACGGACACACCCGCGAGCCAGACACGCACTATGCAGGACTCTTGGAACTTCTGCAATCACTATCACCGAAATAAAGTCTTTCGCAAGGCCTGCTTAATCCTTGGGCCCTAAGTTCTAGAGTTGTTCCAGAGCAGCCTCTGGCAGGACACGCGCTACCGTGACCGTCGTTGACGCAACAATGCGTCGAAAGGTCGCGGGTTCGGGCACGTTTTCCCGCAGCCCAGGAAAAGCAGGCTTCACACCCCGAGCTCGCTAAGGACACCGGTGCTCTCTGTCGCACTCGAGCCACTTTCCCACGTCCTGGCGGGTTGCTTTCATCGTGCCAGTGAGCAGGACGCATCGATAGAGCGAGAGGAACGATTCGAGAGAAAGCACGCGTGGGTGTCAGTCGCCATTTTGTCGGTCGACGTCGTGTTCAGGGGATCACAGCGCTTAGCTCCACCTTTCGAACCGGCAGGCTGGAAAAGCGTTTATCCTCGCCAATCCCAGCCAGATCCTGGCGGGTCCTTTCGACGTCAAATGTGTGCCTGTGTTGGAGAGGAAAAGGACGAACGCATCGAAATGTGTCGACGCGAGGTGTCACATTCGGGATGCGCTCGTAAACATGTCCTGAAGCAGCACCGCTACGCCCAATTTCGCATCAGGAAGCCAGCCGGTTTCAGAATCACGCCTGCGACCACCGGCAGGATCTCGTATTACACAAAGTCTCAACCGCCCCTGCCGGTGACAGCACGAAGGTCCTGGAGTGCCAAGTGCGTCCGAGCAAGGCTAGACAGTGCGTCGCTGGGTCCGGTCCGCGGTGTCCTGTCTGATTTTAGAAAATTTAGTACCTTTGACGGGAAACTCGACGCCCGAATGGGCGAGTCACTGAACCGTGTTATTGGTGTACGTTTGCATGGGTGAAAATTGGGTTTTCCCCCCGCCATCAGGATTAACCGTGAAATGAAAGGCAACGTTTTTAACTGATTTTTGAGACCTTTTTCCACACCCGTACTCTGTGAAACACGCCATAAATGAACCCCACACACGCCGTTTAAGTCGTGCCTGGGAAAGCTGAAAGCAATCGCATAATTTTACACCACTCAGGCAGCTGGAAAGATGAAAAACGCATTCAGAATGGATCGATAGAGGCTTTTACGGACCTCACACGGAACACGGAAGATTTATTTATGGATCGTTCCCTTTGAACCTATTCCCCCGATCAGTAGCGAGATATTTTACGGTCCCAGAAAAACGCCAAAGGTGGCCCAAGCGAACCGATTGACGGTTCACACCGAGCGCGTTCTAGACATCCAGCCTTCCAGAGAAAGAACGGCGAGTTTGAAACAGCACACCATGGTGAGCCCTTCGACCCAATTTGCAAGGGAACAGGCTGGCTAACTGCATGAGAACAGCGAAATGGCTTTTATTGCAGCTGACCAACTCCAGTCACCTCCATTCTGCCAGGAAATGCAGCTTCGCTCCCTTTGCCCTTGCACGACCGAGTAACCTTTTATGACCAATTCCGTGAATCGCGCATTCCAAGGCGCGAGACCAGGCCAGAGATCAACCCAGAGACCAGAAGCATAAAATACGAGCATGTTCTAGGCGTTCTTGAACCGAGCTTTGAACACTCAGTAGCACGGTGTGTTGTTGCAATAAAATTATGCCAATTAAGCGAACCGTCTATTGGGTCGGTTCCACGAACGCTCGAATGAGTGATTTGTGAACCACACATCGAGGATGGCTCGAGAAAAGCTGCAGGATAGTAAACGATCGATACGCTAATGTCGCTCCGGGCTGCATGTAGAATGGGTAGGAAATTTTGAAATGCATTTTGCCAGGTGATTTTGCGCTGCCTTAATGAACTTTCGTGAGAAGGGATTTTACTCCGCCACTCGGATGGTAAAGGGTTTTGCGAACGCCAACGAATGATTAATCTTTATTGTTCAGAATATCCGCAGTTGGAGAATTGATGCAGTTTATGGACAGAAGTTCACGATCCTCAGCGCGAAGGGTATCGACCTCGTTACTGCTTTTAATGTTTTTTTTTTGATGAAAATTTTATTGCTCTACATTATGTTTGTATTTTTCCTATCTTTCTCTCTCTCTCTCTCTCTCTCCCGACAACTGATTGTTTTATAGGGCAATCATGCGAGCAAAAATGCGGGCTTATTAAGCGATACGAAGAAAATGCAAAAAAAGGAATTCATTTTTATCTCTATTTTTTTAACCTTCCACCATAAACAACCTGAAATAGGATTTATTTCCCTCCCAACCGGTTTCGAAGGATGGCTAATTGAACGGCCACAGGTAAGCACCGGGCACAATAACGGGCTAATAAATATATGACACAACCTCGTGCCATCAATGGTTTATGGATGCATATTTGAATGGCATACGAAATTGGCACTGGCCAAGAACACGATTATGCTTGCACCAAAAACGAATGAGGATGAAAAAAGGCATATTCTGCGTACCGTGACTAAACGAAAGAAGTTGAGGAAATGCATGAACTTTGACATATTGGGTTATACGCTCAAAGATGCAACATGAAAGTCTAAAAAAATATATAATGTTCAATTTACTTTATTTTGTACTGAAATAAGTAGTCAAGTTATTCGTCATTTTTGTTATTAAGTGAATCAAAATTTCGTTAACAAATTATATTTAGTATTCGGGTTCTTTCTAAGTAATAAACATATTTGAAGGCTTAAACAAATCATTTAAAGCCCATAGCGACATATGCTACAAATGCATTAGGCTATTTTGAGATGGTTTTGAGAAGGTGTACTTACTCGTTCTATTCTGCGACATCTGATAGCTCATGCTGGAGTTGGTGGTCGGCGATCACGTCCACACACCTGGCAAAGTTGAGGGAGTTGATGGTTGATCGTAGAACGACCCTTATTTGAAGGTTGATCGTTGTCGGCAGTTGAGTGTGGATGTTGGTAGCAGGGCGTCACAACAAATTCCCGGTCGGACAAATATGAAACGAAAAAAGGAGTAGAAAAAATAATATTGAGTGCATATCCGCCATTGACGGCGATGGTCTGCCTAGTTTTCCTTGCCCCGTGGTGGGTAGCCGGAAAAATAAATAACCGTTGGCCCCAAGGACGTTGTGGGCAGAGTCTATCGCCCAAAGTCTATCGCATGGTTGGGGCGTTGCATGTGATCTAGCACACGTGTCTTTACGCGTCGACACCCTGGCGTGGAAGGAAAGTAAAAGCAAGAAAGTGCACCACGGGGGAAGAGCGTTGAAGAGCGTGATCGTAGGTCGGGACTCGGATGATTATTGCAACCACATGTTCGTCTACCCGCACTAGCAGGTAGTGGTCTCGGCCTTTGGAAACAACGGTACCGATTCAGTAAGGGTACACTAAAGAAAAGGGCGTAGGAGAACACGAAACGAGAATTTTGAGACCGAAATATGGCCAACATGTGTTCCATGAAAACTGATCGGAAGCATGAGAAGATCGTTCGAGGCAAGATCGAATTACTTTGCCCACTGCCGGGCACGGTTACGTTTACGGTGTGAAGCAGCATGGATCTGGAAGGCATGGTGTTGACCACGAATGGACCAAAATTGTTACAATGGAGAACACTTGTTGCCGGTCAGCCAAAAGCATGACCCTCGCAATCTCGGCCACTTGCACTGCGCTGTTCAACTAGAGCATCGTTTCATACACCGAAGATGACTCGTGTAGAGACGAATGCAGGAAAGAAACCGGTTTTGATACTGCTTGAGACAAACTGACAGAGACTGGAACGCTCTAGAAATCCATGAAAAGGGACTCCGGAGGATTTTATGGTCATTCCACGAAATGATTTGCTACCGGGAATTAGCCAAGGTTGTTTCCCAGCTCATCATCGTTTAGGGTTTTTTTTGTGCACTTTTGAGATGTGTACAGCAACGAACAACACTTACGGATCGACGAAAAATGGCGTGGTTTCGAGATGAGTCACGATGCACACACCGGACTGGTTCAAGGGCAACTGAACAGCTTCCCGATCTGGAGGAATCCGCGATCCTACATTTTCGGGTTCACCTTACCTCCAAGGATGCTGTACAGCATCGACAGGTAAAGCGGCTTGCTGCCAAACGATACATCCTTGTGAACGAAACCGATCCTATCAAGGGCTGATTCATGTTACGGAAATCCCTCGCCCGGGCTCAGGATTGCACCGAACGATCCCAAAAAGAAAACCGAACGAAGCACACATGCATCAAAACGGGCGGCTGCAATTTTGACATAACTCCCGAAAAAGGAAGCTGTCATAAAACGAGAGCCATGAAAACGGACGCATATAAGCGAATTCAAAATATGAATAGCTGACCAAAAAAAAAACGGCAGAAATTCTTGCAGCAGGATCGTAAACTGAGCGAGAAATTTTCGCAATGAAGAAAGGACGAAAATTAAGAAGAAAGATATATACAAACAAAGGGAGGCTTCTACCACCAGAGAGGGCGCTACCAAAATCTAAGAACACGTAAGCGGCTTGGTGAAATATTATAAAATAATAAATTTACAATGTATGTTTTACAAAGTCGCTATGTTTTGTGTGGAGTTGATCCTTGCAACTTTATAATTTACAAAAATTAGCTACACTAACTGCCAATAGATGGCGCCTTTTTTTATATCGACTTATTGGCTATTTTATTGTTGTTAGGCAATATCGGTGTGTTTGAGAAAAAAAGGAATATAATGTGTTACAATACTTTTCTGAGCAAAACTCCCTCGCTGCCGTGCATTTTCGGTCGAAATAATTGGCCAAAAACAAAAACAAGTGCTCTCATTCTTTTCATCCGTCTCTTTCTCTTATTAAATCGTCATTCTCTCTTTGCAGGCGGTTTAGCAGAGACATTTGCAGCCGGATGGAAGAGCGCAGCTGCAACACGACGCACTGGGCTTGCTGCTCTGGTTGCATATAAATTTTACCCCCAGGATACAAGCTGTACGCATGCTGGAATTTATTTTACTTTTTCTTATCCACCAACAGCAGAGTATTTTTACGATCCATCAACACTAAATTTTACATTTTCATTTCGTTGCGCTTTCGGGACGCACGAAGGCTAAAATCCAGCTAATGAAGCTGTTTCAAGCCGTTCGTATTGAAATGTTTTATTTATTTGTTATGCTCTATCACGTGGTGTGTAAATTACTTATATTTCAATTAGTTGGGCACATCTTTTGATGCAAAGCCGGCGGTGTTCTATTTTTACTTCAAAATGATGTATACCGCGGCGAGGAAGCATACCAAGTTGAATAAACGGGTGGTTCGACGTGTTTTATGCTGCTGCTTTGCTCATCTAGCACTTATGCTGAGCATTTCGAGAGAGGGCCGTTTGCTTCGGGGGAGAAGAAAAAGAGTGTTTATCGACGCATAGCACACACACGCACACGTGGCACAAGAACATAAGAAATCAGGCCTTTGGTACGCGCCGCCCGCCTCATCGTTCCCAGCGTCCCTTAGCTCGTACACCACATGCCTGGCATCCCTTCGCATAAGGGTCCACGAACAAAAAGACCTGACTCGAATGCGCATACACACATCTACGCGATCAGACACCCTTGTTGGTACACATACACCGGCACAATCTAACGCCAGCGCTCGGTGCAATACACGATTTTCTTTGATTTGGTTGCTTTTTGGTGAAAAAATTAGAACCAAACGTCCTGCCCATGCTCGGTGAAAAAGAGTTTCCAATATCCAGAGTAACCGTGGCCGATTGAGTGCAACAAAAAGGGCCATTGGCGTTGGCGGTTTGCAGTATAGATTTCAGCTGCATAGAATCCGTTTAAAGAGGCCGTGCGTCCTTTACACTAGAGAACCTACGCACCACCAGACCGTGGTTAGTGCAAGTTAGCTACCCTGTTTACCCTCAAAAATGCGTCCCATTCATTCCCCCGTGACCACCGTGCCAGTTCAAGGGTGAACGCGGCCGGAGAGACGAACGAAACACAGCGTCCAGAAATAAGACATTCGGCTAGGGCAGCCATTTTGATTTGTTTACATTTGGCCTACCAAGTGGTAGGCGCTCCGAGGGGGTAGCGAGGCGGAAATCAAAGCAAACGCACTCACACGCACAGGCTGGTGTGAGCACAATCCTCGTTGCCGGGGTGAAAAGCGTCCCCTCCTCCAGGAGTTTTCTTTCCCGCCGGTATCCCTCACCCACCGCCACGTAAAGGGTCTCGGAAGGAGCCCAGGGAAGATGGAAAGGAGGCGGCAGCGGACGGCCCTACATTGTAAGGCGGGTGTGTGCAGGCTGATAAACGCGTGCCTGAGAGTGTGTGTGAGAGAAAGAGCGAACGGGTGCGCTAGGTGCTATTTGGCGCTAGTGGTCGTTCGCGCTGCTGCTCTAGCTCCAATCGGGCAGTAAACGCACACTTCTGCACGCTCGAAAAGCCAGCATGACCCAACGAAGACGAAGACAAAGATGACGCCCGATGGAAGTTGACCGATGTTCTGGGAAGTACACCTCCGTGGAGTCTTTCACCCCGTTCCCAGACGGTGAGTGGGTGGCAGTGGGTGGGTGTATGGTGGTCGGAGGGGTTGATTGAAGCACGAATCCCTTCACAAGCCTCCACCAGCCGCTGGTCTATGCTTTCGTACCACATAAAAATGCACGTAGAAAAGCGCAGCAATAGGGAGAAAAAGGTGGAGTGAGCAGTGTTGGCTGCTGCTCGCTCTCACTTGCACCCCTAGCCGACGGGGGAGTGCAGTAACGATTTTGCCCTGGAACAACACACTCCCCCACCACACTCTGCGGGCCCTTGAGCACCTCTGCTGGGTGCGAAATGGATACATGCTAAGTAGATTACACACAGCCAACAAGCACCTACCGTTCGGTTGAACCCTGCAGCCTTGTGAGTCAGCTCGCTGGGTTGGCACACGGGCGGTTGGATAGGGGTGGGTGGCTTCCGATTTTCGAAAAGCCCAAAACTACTTTCCACTGCGCTGCACTTCCGCCGATTGCTGGCTTCTTTTCCTCCCCCGCGCACACACACTCACAGGCGTACGCACACACGAATGTCCTACACACTGGCACTACGGCGGCACCTGGCGGTCGTGATTTTCGTGCGTTTCACAGCCCGCTTCCGTTCGCGGTTGTTCACGGCACTGACGTCTTTTGTTCGCTGGCGTTCGAAGATACTCGAACGGAGAAGCCTGCTGGCGTGGGTGCACTAGCGTTTCATGCGTCGTCGACGTTGACGACACCGCGGTGAGCAAAAAAACAAACACCTAGCCACGAGGGCATCGAGCAGGGAGCACGATCAGGTCACACACTTTCCGGGCCTACCGTACGAAGACGCGACGGTGGAAAACTGCTGCTGCCAGCCGCTGGAGAATCCTTGACAATGCTGCGTAAACGCAAGCTGGTGAGAGCGAGAGCGAAGCAAGAGACCGCGAACCTCGCTCAGATGACTCAGTGGCGCCCCCGCGTGTGCGAGTAGGCGAGAGCGAAGGGCACGCGCGAGCGAGATGGCAGGCGGCTTGGGTGAAATTGTGTCTCGCTTGCTTCCCTTGTTTGAAGGTGCTTTTGCCCTGCTCATGCTCGTAGAAAACCGTTAGCCGGAGAGTGAGACTACGCAGCCACTCTCTCGTCGAACGTCGCACCCATACACAGGATACCTGTACCAGACTGCGCCACACACCGCGCGGCGTGTGTTGATGTTATGCTTTACGAGCCTTAATTACTACGCTTCGTACGGGCGTACGCACCGAGCGATTGTAAACCTCACACTCACACATGCCACTGTGAGGTCGAGCCGCGAGCTAACGGATGAGAGCTGCATTTCTATTTTTTTCTTCGCTTACGCAAATAAACACCCTATAAAAACCGATGGGAATAATTGAACGCTGCAGCGAAGAAGCGAAAGCTATTGGCCCTTGGGGAACAGTTTGAGAAACTGCATTCAGATATTAGCATAACTTTATGATTCCTGTGACGTCATTCATCCTTGAAGACATATGATGATCCGTGCATTTTTATGGGCTCAGCTGACAGGCAAGCCAAAGACGAGAAATGAAACGTAGTTTGCAAGAAGTAAACCTGAAATATCTCATCTACGAGCTGGAACCTACACTGTTATTGCCCTGATAAAGGCTTCGGATGTCTGGGCTTCGAATAACACAATGTTAATGCCCTTGTAAACAATGTTATAAGATGTTGCTTTTATTGTACAGCGGCTTTTGGGGTTTAATTAAAATGATTCTCAATCAAATGCCATCAATTGAGCATGATTAACAATTGAAGTATACGATTCGGGGGGAGGAAATTCCAATTTGATTCGAGCACCGGTAACTATTTGTGGAAATATCCTTACACCCAATATTCTGTGCTTTACATACGATGGCAACACAACACGCCCAACAAAAAATCAGCTCGCTCGAGCTACATTACAGTAATACTATGAACAATATCAATGCTTGAAATTAAGTACACATGCCCTTCACCACAGCCCGGACTGAATTTGCAAGTAAAATGATCACTTCGTTTGCTGTTGATCTACTTTTCTCGCAAATATTCGCGTAAATCATCCAGTTTAAAGCGGTTGGCGTACTCATATATGCGGGATACACCAAAGTAGCCTGTGAGAAACATCAGGCCAACGATGCCGAACATTAGAAAAACACCAATTAGCAGACTTACAAGCATCATCGAAGCAGCTGTAATGAGAGCTCCTTCAATTAGTACAAATCCAGTAAACGCCATCACTGCCGTAGTCATGGTGAAGAAGATAAACACCAGAAATGGTAGAGTGAAGGTAAATATTACAATTGCAACGCCAAGTGCTAGGATCGGATACTGTTGCAAACTGGCAAAAATCGCCTGAGCAATTTCCTGCAACCGATATCGGGCAACTGTTTCAGTCAGCGCCTTATTGATATGATGTACTGCAATGGGGAAAAACATAACAATTATTGGCAGGAGGCTCACCAAAAGAACTGGCAAAAATCATTCTTACAATAGAAAGAGGTTCGGGATAAAATAAATCGTGCCAAATCTTCATTCCTTCTGTTGCGTCTTTCCATTTCCTTAGCTTTTTGTGTCTGCAAGCTTTCAGTGCTATCGTAATGCTACAACAAAATTGAAAAAAAAATGTATTCAGAGCGTTCAACCAAAACATTCGAAAGCTTGTAAAAATCCGTAACACATACCTGTGAGTCAACTCGATCGTCCGTTGATTGTAAAGGCATTTTTACAATAAAATTTGTTTAATTTTATCACCAATATTTTATAAAGACCATAATATCTGGATATGCATCCGTTGATCTGCTTCTGTTGGTTAAACTACGCGGCTGTCACAGGTGAAAGTTTTGAACCGGTTACCATGTAGGTTTTCCATTCAGAACATTGAATCTATTTTCTACACCGTATTGTCAAATAGCGCTATAAAAGCTTCATGTCGCTCAGGGTTGGAAAACTCACAACTGTGAATTGGCACAGCGTTTTTCACGCTGATCCGTGTCAATTATTTACTATTTTCTTAAATCTTTCAAAATGATTTCAAACTCAAAATTTGCAATGAAATAGATTATAAAGATTATGAAATAGATTATTTAAAAAACTAAATAGATAAATAGATGAACAGGGTTAACTTTAACTTAATGTCTATATCGGCATAGGCTCTCTGAAAACGAAGCGATAGAGCTAATTCTATTATTTCTTTCCATTCGAATGAATCATGCTGTTTATGAAACAGCAAAAATAGTGCAAAAAGGTTTATTCGCGATTCTCAATATAGAAGTTTAACGCAAACTATAATTGGACACAATGCTTTTTGCAAAGCATGACTATACTGCATGGTGTACAATATTGTCTAACGTTGTTTGTAAAATAAAAAAAATATTTCAGAACATGATATAAAAAAGATTGTTGTTAGCCAGGATACGATCTATTTTCTTATGAAATCTTGTAGAATTTTGTTTATCTTATTTGAGGAAGTTTTCAATTAAATAAATCGTTACTGTATGCTAGCACAGGCGCACAATTATGTGAAGCAAAATTAAGTTCTATACTGTTAATACTATTTTGTTAAAAATACACAAGTAAATTTCAAAGAAATAGTTATCAAAACATCAATCAATATTAAATTACGATATGGCTCTGTACCCATCATACTAATATAAAAAAAAAACTAAATGAAAAATTCAACACCCACTATCGAACCCTAGTGAAATTCCAAATATATGCATTACAAGAGTCGTAAGAGAAAATAACCAACTGCAATGAGGAAACTTACCACATAAAAGAAAAACTCTCTTGTGTTATAGAGCAGTTTAAAGCAATGATTTCTTATTTTTGTGCAAATAAAGCATCACTACACATCGCAACAGAAGTTATTCATCAATTTTCAGAAGCTGTTACATTTACTTAGTTTATAAACCGCTTCGATGGAATGACCCCATACAGACTCTCAATGTGGTATGCTTATAGCTCATCATCCAAGGAAAACTCTATTGGGGGAAAATCACCAACTTCGACTGCTTTTGGTGCAACGAAGCTACCGTATTTGGGATCACAATCGAAGTAACGTTTGCCGTTCATGCTGCCGTCATTGACTCCAAGGGGTTCGTCAAATTTAACGCCAATAAATACTCCCGGTTTGTCTTCCAGAGGTCCCTTGTACATTACCGTGCCAAACCGTATGGGGCTGTTTTTAGCAGTGACACGGCATCGGTCACCTATGTTGGTTTCATCTAGCTTCTTTTGATTTTCCTCTTCCTGGCGTCTCCGCTCATTCTCCTGTTTAGCCATTTCCTCCTCGTTAAACTTGCCGAGTTTATTCCTCTTCAAAAAACTTCTCACGCTATCTGATTTTTTGTCGTACTCTTCTTGGGAGAGCTCAAATTTGGCGACGTTTTCAAGCATACACATAAACTGACCGACAACGTGCACTCGCATACCGTCTTCGATGGGGTATGCTGCGAGGGTAGAGGTATCATCTTCCAGTTTGCTCACCAATCGATTTCCGCTATATAGCTCCAGCTTCATTGAGTCCGCACTGGCACCAGTGATCGGTTCTAATTTCATCTAGAAACAAAAATGGAAACATTAGTACCATATGGTCAGTCTTATGACTAATGATTTTTTGGATGAATTACCTTAAATTCGTACACCTTCATCGAACGAGGGTATTTTCGTTCAAATGAGACGGTGTCGTTTTGTGAGTTGGAAACGTTAATAGTGACAATTTCGGATGTTTCCATATTGTTCACTGGCGACATATACCACTTAAGCCTTCTACAAAATTGAGTAAAATTTGAAAATTCACAAAACTAAATCGGAAACTCTTTTGTTGACGCTGTACGGAGCTTTTATTATTTTTCTGTCAGTAGATGTTGACAGTCGTAAAGAAACGTCACAAAACTCAAACTTAATATTCGAGCAAAATTCGAGCACTATTTACAATATTTGAAAAAATTACCACCGTTCTTCTAAAATACTACTACAGCGTTACCCTTGAACCTATTTTCTTCGATTATCAGCAAAATTCGTTTAAAGAAATATTTTTTTTCAGGTTATAGACCACGTGGATAGTACGATAGCTGTCGTTTTAATAAATTTCACAGTGAACGTTTCCATTTGTTTTACCATGTTAATTATTTGTTTGATTTCACATGAATCACACATGTTAGAATGATTGAGAACGAATTACTTCACTGGCTAGTCTGCCAGACTACCGTGCACCACTGCTAACGTACGTTGACCCAGTGCACGTTGTTCAAATGCAGTGCCACTGCGATGCTTGGCAAGAAATTGATCACTTCCGGTTGCGACAATTGACGCTCATCCGCTCGTTGCAAGCACCAGCTCCAACTGAAAATTTCTTCAGTTTGATTCAATTGTCGAACGGCTAAACATTCACTGGTCACAGCGTGTTGAATTTAAGTTCAGCCACAAGCAACAAAAGCCGGTGCTCCAGCGCCAGTAATATGGACGAGATTAAGACAGCGCTGGCTGAGGCCGATCCCTTTGCCAGCTGGTGGCCATTCATTCTGGCCGGAATTGTATTCGTCGTGGGTACTATCAGGTGAGTGAGGTCGTCAGGATACTGTCCAGCTCTATCCACCCCGCAATCAACCTCAAATCGCCCCTACAGGACGTACATGGGAGGACAACCTTGCCCAAATGGGAACTCAATCCCGAATCGGGTTATCGTCGTGACCGGTGCTAGCGGTGGAATAGGGCGAGAGGTGTGTCGTGAGCTAGCCCGTCGAAAAGCACGTCATCTAGTGCTAGCATGCCGTGATCCAGCCACCCAGGGTGAGCCTCTGCGTGAATTACTACACCGAGAGGCACCTGAATGCACCAGTGAGGTGTTACCTCTCGATTTACGCTCCTTCGACAGTGTCCGAAGGTTCGCACGACAGGTTCAGGCGCACCATCCGGCGGTGGATGTGCTTGTGAATTGTGCTGGAGTTATTTTCCACCCATCAGGACGCACAGTTGACGGATTCGAGCAACACCTGCAGTGTAACTATCTAGCGCACTTCCTACTGACCCAGCTACTCCGTCCACAACTGGAACGCTCGGAGTTCGGTGGTCGGATAGTGAACGTGTCCGCTCACGGGTACACCGCTGCCAAGGTGGCTGACCAGACAGACCCGCTAAACCTTCGTCAACCTTCTGCAAGTGGACGAGATGCCTTCTCGCACTCGAAGCTAGCCATCGTATTGGCCAGTCGAGCGTTGGCGAAAAGACTTGCGGCTCAGGGTAACGTCAACGTCAACTGCTGCTCACCAGGACTTGTCCGAGGTACTGGCCATCTGCGCCACTCGCCCATCATGAAAGCGTTGTTCGCGAAGGTGCTAACATTCCCGTGGATGTGGATGTTCATGAAGAATCCGACCCAGGGTGCACACACAATCGTACGGCTAGTGACGGATCCTGAGTTGGCCAGTAGCAATGGCGAATTTTACAAGTAAGTTGTGAAGGAATCACGATGAAGTCAACAAGAGTCATGAAGTCAAGAGCTCAACAGTAATGTTTTTTCCCTCCTTTTTTATCCTGGCTATAGCGATTGCGAACGAGTTGAGGTATCGGAGTTGGCGAAGGACGATGAGTTGGCTGAAAGGTTATACAGAGCATCACTCCAGGCGGTTGGGTTGCCTGATGATCTGGAAGAGAACGTGAGACGAAAGAAGGAGTAGCTGGCGCACTAGGACCAGTCCATCTGGTAGACACTTTGTGGGTGATATTTCCATGAGGTGAAGCGTAGATCTCTTCGTTTTTCATTCGCCTGATTTCGCGGAATTTCCTCGCTGAAACTCCTGCAAAGTAAAGCCAATCGATTAGCATATAGTGCCTGATTTCTCCTTTCATTTAAATACACTTTTACTGAAAGTCTCTGCTTACCTTTTTTGTATTGCGATAAGAGTGTAATACGAGCCTCACTCAACCCTTCCAGGATCAGGGAGGCATGTAAAACGTCCTGGCATGATGAGGATGTACTAAACTCAATGCAACCGTACCTGCGATGCTCGGTAAGAGAGATAAAGCAAGCAATTCGCATACAATAACCCCACAACATCAATGTCTAACGTTACTACCGCATACCAGCTGGGGAGTTGATGGGTCGTCAGGAGTTTTACAGTTTTTCCCATCCAACGCTCGCTTACTCGTACCGCTGAGCTATTAAAAGGGATGAAAAAATGGTAACCTCTCCAGGGGTATAGCTTTGCATTTTTAACCTCTAAATGCGTGTAGCGTAATAATTTTAGTATATTTTCATCGCTGGGCTTTTTACTCTAACACGAGAAACACGGGACGGTTTTCCTCGTGGAGGAAAATTACAAGATGGTGTAAGAAACTAGAGTGAAAGATTAAAACGTCTCGCCTTGACAGGAACCAACCACGCATTTTCTGTGTTAAGAAACCCTTGTTCCCTCTTAAATCTCACTTTGCCTCACTCATCTCACTCTGAAGATTGCCTCTCGAGTTTTTACCACCCGGTGTAAGAATGCGTACAAAATTTACGACTCCAGAGGTGTCAAGCGAGGAATGCTGATGTTGCCCTACTCGCGCCAGAACTACCCACACCATACCGGCGTGTAATGGTGTTTGCATAACTGCTTTCCCGTGCTTATCAATTGACACATTTCATTTCATTACATCGTTTTACACCAAGGGCTTTGTTTCGATTGCTACGCCAGGGGGGAGCCAACTGCTGCAGAAGAATGATAAGCGTGAGAAACAGTTAACAAACATGGGTTCGACGTTGATAGTCCGAGCTGGTCGCGTAGATTACGGCTCGGATTGTATCCTTGTACATCGCTAGACGAGCTTTCCCTTGCTGTAGGCTATCGATGGTTGTGCCTGAACGTTGGAACCGATCATGATAATGGTTTAAGTGGAAAGTGTAGTAGTCATGCTTTAATTGGGGGATTATAACGCACTAAGAGGATGGCAAAGCTTTCGCAGGCTTCAAAGGAAAAACTTTGCCTCACCAACCGAAGAATCCTTGTATGAAGTGAACACACAATTCTACGTGTGAACCACATTTCGGACATTGAGCAAAGAATTTGCTTTACAAAGAGACGAGACGGAGCCGTTGATGCTTTGTTTTCATCCATTTAATTAAATTCAGATTTTTCTCTATTTTATTACTTGTCGCATGCGTTTTTTTCTGTATCGTGTGTAAGTGTTTCTCATTTCTCCTTCTCCACAGTATTCTTTTGCGTCTTCTCTCTGTTGGTTCACTTCTACATGCCCTCTCTCTTTCTTCTCTCCTTGCCTTTCCACAGGGGACAAAGTGCAGAGTTACATCATCGGTGTGGGAAATAGTGAACGTGAATTTGTGTGTATATCCATATATTTTAGAGGTGTCTTTTTTCCGTGTCCGTGGGAGGTGTAAGGTATAGATGAGTAGAATTCAATAACGTGTTAGCAGCCCTTTTCCCGTTCATGCCCTCTATTGGTTTACTCGCTTTCGTTACATGAGTCGAATGACGGGCGTTAGGTTACCTCGAGTCGGATATTAGAGTGGAATAAAGATGCAATCGGTCGTCCTATCATTCGCTTTTGCCCAAATTTCACTACAACGGGTTGGTTAGTTTGGTTAGGGTTTGCGTGTTCCCTTCCACCACCCCTCCCCCCCCCCCCTCATCCCTCCCATATCGTCTTCCCTGACTATTGGTTCCAGCGATGACTAACACTTTGAACGTGTAGTGCTAAAATTCGTGCAGGAGTTTGTTGAACGCTGAGAGGCTGTGCCGTTTACATGAGGCGTTACATCGCCCTGCTGGGCCTGCTAGCGGCCAGCGGGGGAAGAAGGAAATGGGAGTAACATCGCATATAGATATACATATCGTGGAAACTCTGCGCTCCAACTGGGCGAAAAGGAAAAAGAAATAACTCAGCTCCAACCGAAACGAGGAAATAACAAAAAAAAAATCAACGTATTCCTAGCTAAGCAACGAACGAGATTTTGTTTGCGAGCTTCCGCTGAGCCGATTCAAGCTTTTATTTTATGATTTCTCAACAGCTGAAGAGCTTTTATTTTATGATATCTCGAGATGTACTAGCGGGCTTGAGTGAATGTGGGTGCGTGCGCGTGTTTGCTTCGTAATTGAAGTACATCCTTCAACATTAGCTCCCCAGCCTTGCGGTGTATGCGTCTATTATTTTACAAATGATACGCAAGGTTTACTACACTTAGGAATACGTTCTGCGAGATCTAGCAGGTTATCTAGTTTCACTTGCATATGCGCCCTTCGATGCATCCCTTACGCCAGTTTCGCTGATAAATCTATTCGGTAAAATATGCCATTTTCGTACATTATTTCTCTCTAGCAACTCAACATCCTACCATCATTGTCTGCCGCTTGCTCCACAGTATGGCGGATAATTTTCCCTCGTCAGTGTATGTGTGTGGATGGGGGTGTGCGTCGTCTTGAGTTGAGGGATGTTTCTGGGTGTTTAATGCTTTGCCCCGCGGAGTACATTTCATACAACGTGAATTTTGAATAATTTTTGGAAAACCTTGCTCACTTGCGCTCATTCCGTGATTTATTTTCTCTGTTATATCTTTCGTTTAATTTGGATTCTACGATTCATCGGTAAGAAACTAGCTAACAGCAAATAGCCTTTAACGACGGTCTTTGTTTTTTTTCTTTAAAAAGGGAACAATTTTAGGGAGTTTATTTTGCTTTGTCAAAGTGTTTTTTGTATCAGAGTAGCGCTACCTCTACGTTCCAAAAAAATCCTTCCACATCTACCGGCGACGGCTCACGCTGGTGTGGTTTTACATTATATCTCTCTTAAGCGAAAAAATTGTGCTACGCAACTTTATTGGTTCGTTTTAATTTGTTTCCATTGTAGCACTTTTTTTATTTTGTTTGCATTTTTGCTCTACGATACTTATCCTCATTGAATAATTGGTTCCTCGTTTTGTGTTCCTTCTTACATAGTGCTCCTCTTATGATTACGTAGGCGTGTAATATGTTGCGTTATGTGTTGCCTCCCTTACAGCCCTTACAGTTGGGTGCGTGTGTGTGTGCGCCTTTTTCTTTTTTTTTCAGGGGCCAAATTGCGATTTTCATCCCTCAGTACACCCGTCCCTCTCACTCGCCCGATGATACCTTACCATTAATGCTGTTTCTGCCCTACGCCACTCTGTCTCACTCTGTCGCGGTAGAGTTTTCTGCCGAGAGGTGTTTCGCTAGGTGTGATATGTCAATCCGTTTTTCCTTCTGTGCGGCTTTCGATTTCCCGCTAGTGCGACACACAGGAACACGTCACCTCGATCGAGCCCCTTGCTATAGAGGGGATGGGACCCACCGCAGGTCGGGTGGGTGGGAGTTCGCGAGGGGTTGGTGGGTAAGGGGTTGCGCTGATAAAAGTACAACCGGTAGCATCACACCCCGGGCGGAAAACCCGGGAAAAACCCACCCCTTCCCAATTACGCACTATTTCTTCGCAAAAACTAAACTAAAGCGGGGGTTGCAAATGAACGCCAACGGAAAATCGGAAGCCTAACGGGTTTTGCTGGCCCCACATTTCCACTACCCCTTTCTCCCTTTTCACCCTTCCAACCCCCATCCCACCCTCATACCCTCACACTTACTGATTATCACAAGATTGTTGTTGCCGTGCGCTGCGTGTCCGGTTGCTGCGAATTTTCCGCGACTGCGTGTGTGTTTGTGTGTGAGCGTGTGTGTTATCCTTTTTGTTCCGAGGCGAATTTATGGTTCCTGTTGTTGAAAGGATACCACCCCCACCGCACGCTGCAGCTGAAAAGGGTGGGGGAAACAATACGCAGCCAACGAAGGATTTCTCTTTGATTTCATTCAGCTGCGTGTGCGTGCGTGCGCGTGTGTGTGTGTCCTTTATGGTTATGGTTCCTAATGTGTTTCGTATGCATCTATGTTTTGCCTACTGAGAGCGGGCCATTCGACGGCCGGTTTCGTTGCAAACGCCGCCAACCCCACCTCTCCCCGGTTTCTATGTGTACCCCTATCCTTCTCCCTCTCCTCCCAGCCCCAGCTCTTCCTCCTTCTTCGACCGTACTCCTAGTAGAGCGCGGCGTTTCCACCGGCCAAACTGCCAAGGTACAGAGAGCAATGTTGCAAAGCACGATCCTGCTAAAAAGGCGCTGGGAATATAGACCTCGGTCTCACCCGCTAACGTACGGCTAGAATTTCTTTTCAAAATATAACAAAATACGCTATAATAGAGGATGATGCAGTTACATCTCGCTAGGAGCTACGGGAATCAACCATCTGCCGTATGGGTAAAAGCTAGTATAATGGCACTATAATACATTCCGGCCCGTCCCTTGGACTTGGATCGAGCCGGGCTTGAAAACGCACGCGAAGGAAAACTCATGAAAATACGCGAAGTAACAAATATCTGTCCCCGAGCGCGGGCGAAGCCACAAAACACAAACGAGGCTCGGCCCAAAACAACGCGGCCCGGTGTGACACTTAAGGCTACGATCTGTCCGCAGCAGTAGTAGAGCTGTCACGAACCAACCCAACCGAACCCCGAGGGTTGGTACGGTACGGTTCGGCTCTCATTCCAACCTGACCTGGCGTATAATGCTAATTTGCTAGTAACAATGGCGGTGGGCGAAGGACTGCTGTTCCTTCACCATGCTATAGAGCGTCCTCGATCTCGTACCATGAATTCGTAACCCGTGGGTTTGCGAGAATACCCTGCAGCTTCTATTGCTCCAGAGGATGTGCGTGTTTCGCTAGTCATCGCTATTAGTACATGCTGCTGGTTCAGTATATGAGTGTGTGTGTGTATGTGTGTGTGTGTTGATTCGGTATTGTTCTGCTGAACAACTACATTGTGCGGGCCACGCGTAGGACAGCAAACGTACATTCCTTGGCTTTCTATTCGTTTCCTACGTGATGCGATAAAATAGTAACCGTGCCAGCGTAGACACTAGATTGCTTAGCTGCTTTGTGGTCCTACGTACTGAGATCGGGTTAGTTTGAGATAGTAGAAATGGCTGCTCCCTCACGTCAGCCTCCGCTGCGCTAGTCTCGGTTAGGAAGATACGAATTTTGGGGTGACTATGGTACTATCATGTCTTCGCCTCATCTACGGCTCGCTTTTATGAGGCTTTTCCCCCTTTTTTTTCTCCTCACTATCTCTAGCGTCGTGGAAAACGTTACGCGTCCACCGTTTCTTTTCCCCTTTTGTGTGTCCACGTACATGCCCCTCCAGAAGTTCGTTTCCTTCAGCAAGTTCCATCATGCGTCACGCGGTTGCTTCGTCGTCGCTGAGTCCTCAAGACCGTGGGTGTTGTTGCGTCACGAACACCCACACCATCGGCGTGCCGTATCAATATGTAATGGCGTTAAATGCTTTCATTTTGAAGTCACCCGAACGGGAGATTGGGGATGTGGTGGCAGCAGGGACGACACGTACGAATTATCTCGTCAGTGGCCTCGTACGTACGGCTTCGAACGAAACGATGACGGGAACTGGGTCAGCCAGATCGACCGCAGGACACGAAGAAAATCACACGAGAAATCACCCCGCGTCGGTGGTGCGGGTGGGAAAATCGATAAAATGTTTAATTGCCACCACGTGACCGGGCGCACACGTGATAATAATTTAGAAAAGCCATAAAGTAAGGTGAAAAGCGTGTCTTCCTCCCCTTCCTTCCACCACCCAAGTGCGAGCCACATCGACGGAAATAATTGTGTTGGGAGCCATTTTTCGATTTCATGCCTCGGCGGATGAATTATGGCTCCTGCTTGAGGTAAGTAAGAAGGAAAAATGGCAAACTCCCACACACACACACGCGGGATTAAGCTTCGAGCACATTTTCTCATTTCTTGCCATTAAAATGGCGGACCGTTTGACAAGTACCGGCGAAGCGTGAATGTCCGCGACGTCGGCTGGTGCGGGTGGTTTCGGTTGGCCTGGGGAGGCTTTTTTATTATACTCTCAAAATGCCGGCATGGTGAAAGGAACGTGGCCAAAGGAAAAGCACACAATCGCAAAACAATAAACATTACCATCGCCGTTTTCGCCGCCCGCCCCGAGTGTCCTTTTTTTGCGCATTTTTAAGCTTCTCTGGTGGATTGAACGGCTCGCTTCCTGTGAGACTGTTTGAGAATGGAATGTTATGGTGGCGGGAGGAGAAGGGGGCTCTCTTACCATCCCTCCTTTTTCCGCTGCCCATTTCAATCCCTCCGTAAAGGTAGCGGGACGATAATAAAATCGAAAATAAACATCTCGCGGTATCGATTACCTTCCCGGTTAAAATCGCGCGAAGAGACGTCTCCGGAGGTTCTCACCACCCTCAGGAGGAGTGGGTGGGTGGGTGCGGGGAGAAGAAATATGCTCCTTTGCCGGTGCCATTTTCCAAAGGGCGGCCAGATGGCTGCTGATTGATCAATATCACCCTTCAAGGGCGCGCAATCCGATTTCGCTTGCGTCGGTGCGTACCTGATGCGGGATATTTAGGTATTTTATTTTTTCCTTCCGGTCGGCCTGTTTGGCCCGTGTGTTGGTGAGAGTTGTCCTTTGTTTGCTCCTGTGTGTATGTGTGTGTGTGTGTGGGAGGGTGTGTTCTTGTTGCTTGTTTGCAAACCGTCTCCCCCAGCCCCATCCTGAGGGTCTACAAACCCGGACTTCCGGTTGGTGCACCGGGCAGGAAGCGAGCTCGTTTAAGGTTTTTATTCAAATTCGCATCCTCACGGTGACCGAGTTTTCCACGGCTCGATGCCGCAGGACGACGAGCGAACATTGGTTTTTTATGCGTTCGGGGTTTTCCCCGCTTTCCGGCTCCTGCAGGATCCTCCAATTCAACCCCCTGACTCACGAATGCCGATTTTAACCCTTCAGGTGTAGAAACAAGCTTCAACGCAAGCCATTATGGTGGATTCAAAAGTTGAATCAGCAGAAACCACACACCCAAAGATGACTTACCGACTTGCGGTGGAACTAGCAAAGCATGAGGGTCACGAAATTCGCTACACCGCTTCTCTTCAACCACTAATACCTCCGACGTTGTGGCATTTCAAATCAATAAAACCACATTCCCGTCAAATACCGTCAAATTCCGCGCTGAAACATTCGCCAATTGACTTCAAGCTATCGGTTCGAGCTATTACCATGCTTCTCACTAACGGGGAGTCGCAACACTCACACTACAAAGAGACGCCGACGTGTCCTTTTTTGTAGACGCAAATATGCCGTCCAATTCCGCTCGAAAGCGAGAGAAATTGTTCCGCCCAAAACGCCCAGCCAGGTTCTTCCACAGAACGGACCAAACCTGAGCGCCATTCCAGCCACCAAAGCCCGGTGGTGGCCCCAACCAGCCCTAGGGCCGCAAGTGTGCATTCTGGAACCGCACACACAAAAGCGACGAGGCTGTGTTTGCAGCCTGTGTTTGTTTGCCTCGGTCACGGATTGTTTCGTGCATTATTTTTATTTGTCTCGCTATTGTTTGCTCACCGAAAGGCTCGAGCATGCCAAGAAGGACGGCACGCCCTGGGACCGTCTCAGGGCTCGAGTTGTCCCCCCCCCATCCTCCCTCACACCCCCTCCCCATGGGCGATTGTTTCGTCACCGCTGTCTCTCCGTCATCTGCCATCACAGCTGGAACGTTGACGTTGATTTACAATTCCGATATCGTTTTTTTTTTGCTTTAGTTGCTCTCCCCCGCGAAGGTGCTCGAGCGCTGCTGTTTTCGTGTGTTTTCACTTCTTGTTTTTAGTATTATTTTTACCACCTCCCCACGCCCCTGCGCTCCACCGATGCAGCACCCTTCCCTGCCCCGGTGGCAATCGCGCGTGGGTTCGGGTTTTGGAGGTGTTGAATTTTTTAACACCTCCACCGCAAATGATGGAGCAGGTTTTGCGTGCTTTTGTGAGCGTGACTGTGTACGCGTGCGTGCGTGTGTGTGTGTGGGGGGGGGGGGGAAGGGGGGTAGGAGGTCGGAAGGGAGATGTATTATGTCATGGGTGCGGTAGCACTCGGGATATTGGGCACGAGATTGCCTCTGGAGTGTGTGCTCGAACAGCGCCACCCGAAACAAAGAGCGATCTATTGGTGCGGCTTCATGAAAAAATCACATACCTTCGGTTTTTCACGCGCTCTCCATTGCGCATTTCTTTTTCCAGCACCTCCCCCAGCCGGGAAATGGTGCTGGCCGCTTTTAATCATTCCATCCGGGAAACGCAATGCGAAATAATTGAATAGGCGCCTGTTCGGGTTTTTTTGGCAGCTGTGAAAATTGGCCCGCTTGCGTTCTTGTTTCCGGTCTCGGGCGAGTGGCCAGGAAATCCGGAAGAAGGGTGTGAAAATGGTGGACCGAAATAATTCCCTTTTATCCCTCCCCGAGCTTTATCGCCCATAGACCGCATACCGTTTTGGGATGGTGATTGCGATCTGCAGGAGAGGATTCTCGAGCCAGTAAGATGGCAACCGGTCGCACGTGTACGATGCTGGAATGCATCCGTTTGCGTGACTGGAAAAATGGCCATGAAATTCGCACCAGTCTGGTCGGGAATTTATGGCCCGAGAATAAAAAAGCTGACTGCAGCAAATTGCTGCCACCTGCCGTACCGTCAGTGTTGCTGACGTCCAACAAGTGTTGCCAGCTCGCAAGCAAGGCCACCGGGACCATGGGACCATGGGCGTATGAAAAAGAAAAAAAAGACCGAGAGAGCTGCCTGAAATTCGAACGAACGGTCTCGAAATGGCCACAAAATAAGAATAACCGTGTCTCCCGGTGGAACGTCAAGACGAGCGACTCCTCAAGCGAGTCCTGCCGGCGGTGTTCAAATGAAAAGTTAGTGCGCGCTGTTGCGCAAAGGTACACGATGCTGGTTGGCTTCCTGCCGTGAGACCCATCTCTGGTTGGTGTACGTAAAATAAATACGTCAATTCCCTGGTGGTCCGTCTCGGGGCGGCGAAACGGAGGAGCCTTTCTCGTTCAAAAAGGAGCAAAGAAAAAAAAAAGCCCTACCTACCCACGTTTTTGGGTAAGCACTGTAGCCCAGGCAGAGTAGATGGGCGCAACAAGCCACACCATTCGGTTGGCAATCTTCCGCTCAAAGGACACGCTTGTTCCGGAAAAGGAACCGACCCTTTTGGCAGGTCCCTTTTTCCGCTTCCCCGGGCTGCTTTGTTTTGTTATTTTAAAACTTATTTAAAGTTTCGCCTCGGACCAAAACACCTTATTTGGCTCTCTCGTGCCCAGCACACGCACCGGCGATGCGGACATGTTGCAGATTCCGAAAGGAGCCGTGAAGGTGTACGAACCGTCAGATTAGGCTTTGGCGGTTCAAGGCATCTGGCCGTTTGAAACGAATTTTGCGGAAACCGACCCGGGATGCTAATGCGTCGCTTTCGGTGGACATTAGGCTAGTGGGCGAGTGAGTGTTTTTTGGGGAGCATTTTTTTTTAAAGTTACACCAGCAGCAGTGCCTGTGGGAGAGATGCTAGAGCTAGCCCTTTCGAAGGGTCGCTGGAGTACGACCTCGTTTGCGACTTACGACTGTTTGCTTGTTTGCACTCGGTGGCCCTTTTGTCAGCCCATTGGGGACTTTTCCTCGGGTTTCCGGGGTTTCCATTTCGCGCTCGAAAGCTAGCCGGCAGAAGTAGCCCGAAAGGTCGCCTTTCCTCCCAGCTTGGGCTGGGATTCGAATCGACATCTTTAAGAAGGTCTAAACCAACAAATCGGAGTGTTCTTCGGAAGGCACGAGCTATGATTGAGAGCTGGCACAACTTTCTCGGTTCCTATCGTTGTTGGAACAACGCCTTGCATCGCCAATTCGGTTCACCGATAATTTGCAACCAGCAGACGCGTAATTTGTCACCTGTACCGCTGGCGAGTCGTTACACCGTACTCGCCGATATCTCTACACTGATGAACTTTTTGACACATCTCCTAGCAAGGAGGCGGCATGTCTTGCTGGTGGCAAGCAACGTAAAGGAAAAACTTACCGGGTGGAAACGTGTCGTGTTCGGAAAACGAGAGCACAAAGTTTCCAACTCTTCGCCGAATGCCGGAACGCAAAACCACACCGTGCCTGATGCGATATAATAGGAACTGTGGGTTTCCGGTGGTGGCGGTTTTCACGGTAATCAGGTGCGGGATTGAGGAAGAGTTGTATCAAGTTTTTCCAACCCCCCCAAAACCCGAACAGCTCACCTTTCATCACTTTCCGCGCCGGTGGCTCCCCACAGCCACGGGATGTTCCAGGAGTTCTGAGCCTGCCAGCGAGCAGTGGAGAAGCCGAAGCGGTTCAGGGGTTTAGAGCATTTTTTTTTCATTTAGAGCTATACAAAAAAAAAGCTCCCCAGACGAGCCAAGGGACAAGCAAGGAGCCGCGGGGTGATTGAAGGCTAAACGGAGCCGAAAGAGGGAGCAGAAAAAGGTCTACACTTCCACTTCCACTAATGGGCTGAGAACGTCCGAGGAAGCGAGCGAGGACTCCGAAACGGACCATTTTATGGGTCCACCGTTATTACTCGCCGACCCGACCGATGAACCCCTGCGGTGGGGTGATGGGAAGGGAAATATTGCTCCTCCTCAGGCTGCGTTTCCTCCAGGGCTCCCTCAACGGCTTAAGGCCCAAATCGCCAAGGAATTTATGCACACGGCACACCACTTCCTGGCGAGTTTTGCTACGCCTCGAAGGAGGCCTTTCAGGCTGAGCAGTAGGAGGCATGCTGCGTGTGTGCGTGTGTGTGTGTGTATTCAGGATCAGAAGTATCGGGTGAGTAGAGGAGGACGGGCTGTTACCGGGGGTCTATAGTGATGGGTATGCATCGATGTAATTTTACGCTTCGAGCCTGCGAAATGGCACACGTTGCGTTGGTTTGGTTGTTGGCACTAATTTGGGACGTTGACGTGTGTGAGTAGTTTTGGTTGCTTCAAGGTTGCTTTCACGGTTCAGAAAATCGCCCTAGATAGTGCTTGCCATGACCTTGCATGAATGGAGTAATAAACTACGACTACGACTCTTGGCTGTTGGCCTTAAACCATTCGTTCCTCAAGCAGTGAGGCTGTTGCGAATTTTTCACACATCCAAAATCCTCATCCTCCAGGACACATGACGCAATACAAGCCAGTGGAAACGTTTGCGTAACGAATTTTCTCCTCCTCATCGATCATCGACGCTTCATCGAAGGACGTGTGTGTGTGTGTGTGTGTAAGCAGGACTTCTCACACGACTTGTGGTGAAGCCTTATCAGATTGCACGACCGATGCTGGAAGCACAATGCGACATCATTGACTACCCAGCGCACTCGAGATATGCGAGGGACTCGTACAACTTCCCCCAGCAGTCTTCTCGTCTGGGGAGTCATCGCCATATCCTTCCGCTAATTTTGTCCTTCACGCTGATTCCGACCGGTGGCAAGGATCAGCACGCAATCACTCACCGTCCTGGTTGGGACGCGGCATCCTTGCCGAACAAGGACGCGGTATCCTTTCACGCAGCCGGCGTTTGATGGATTAGCTATGATGGAGCGATCCGTGCGCCTGGTTGACGCTAATGCAGCAACCGCGAAGATGCCGATAACAGGGGAAAAGCGGCGGAAAAGCGGCGGAAAAGCGGCGGAAAAGCCAGTTTTAAGGAAAATCTCGAGCCGGGTGAATTGAGCGCCAAGCGCGTCAGCCGGCGATGTTTATCTTCATCGATGACCCGAGGCATTAAACCGCGTCACAATAGGCCGCGTCCTGATGGCGACGAGTGGGAAAGATTCGGGATCCCAGCCCCAGGATCAATACTGGGCGTTGAAACTTGAACTGGGCTCCAGTCGCTAATGAAGCCTGCAGCCACCGGCCACGGGCGAGAACCTCTGACGGTACCTTTACCCCTGACCAGACCCACCCGGGGCGTACCGTCACATTGCGATGGAAGATAGTGGGGTTATTTATTGTTGACATTAGCTGATAATTGAATTTCATTTTCCACCCCGAAAACAATCCCTCCGAAACTCGGAAAGGCTTTTCCGGGGAGCGCGCTACTCGTAGTTGTCACGGGTGTAGGATTGCGATTTATCGTCCTGGACGTCCGTGTGTCACACGGGTTCGTTGGCGGTTGTAAATTTAATACCTCCAAAATTAATGACCTTTTGTTTCGTGGACGAACCGGTGCCAGTACGGAGACGCTTTCTTGGGTAATCGAGGGTGGCATTTTTGTTTGTTTCTTTTTTAAGGGGTGTGAGGGAGATTCCCACAATTTATTGGGTTCTAAACGATTTCACCTCCAGGCGAAGAATAACGTAGCGAACCGGCGAGAAGAATGGAAGAATTGGTGAGGCAAATTTTGTAACCACCCCGTGGCTGATCCCGTGAAGACCTGAGAAGTCAAATTTTTGCTGAAAGTTCCTCTACAACGCCGTCACCGTCGTTCACCGTAGAGCAATGTCTACTAAGTGGAGGCAAACACCCGACCATCAAGAACAAGGCGTCCAGGACCAGGGCTCACAATGTCCCATGGCGGGTAACTCCACCCTGTGGGGTCCTGGACCGGGGCTCGCATAAATCATACCAATCAGGAGGTGGAAACATCTCGCAGTGAAACTCTGACCGAAAAAGCATCATCACGGTTGGTGAGCGGAGGGAAATGAATATTGATGGGGACATAAATTAACATCCATAAAGGGTATCTACAGCAGGCGGTTGGGCAAAGCTCGTGGTAGGAATACGAGCAAATGCATTACCTGTATTACGGCTACCGGGCAGTTGGGCAGGAAATATGGCCCCCAAAATAAAGCAATATAAGCAATGGTTGGTCTTGGTCGCAAGAGTTAGTCGGTCGGACTGTGGGTCGAAGTCGGTGGTTGGAGAGAAGGTGATCACCTTTAAGAGGAGTCCTCTTGTCGGGGGATGGGACGAATGTCTTGTCCGCAGTGTCAGCGCTCAGGTAGAGTTCCGTAACCGACCGTTTTGCATGATGGATACCTCGTGAAGGACGAACTTTTGGAGCATGCAGCAGTCCGAATAGCTAATGGAAGAATGTGCCTGCCCAGCTAACACGAGCCCCCTTGCGAGCTAGCTCCCTGGTTGGCTAAGTGGTGGGTGTTTCGGGCGTGGACGAGAGATTGTTGTCGGAGGTTGAGAGTGGTCTACAGAGCCCGATCCGGGCAGGTCCTAGTGGGATGCCTTTCAGAACACTGACGGCCTGGTCAAGCGTGGCACTCTGCAGACTGTGCCCATTCACCGAGACGAGCCGATCGCCGGGAAAGATGAAGTTGGTGGTCTCAGCCGACCCGCCAGGGATGAGTCCACGTACGACGATCACGGTTCCATCGGTGTCGAGCGGGTCCTGGTAGTCGAGTATGGAGAACCCAAAACCACGCTCCGTCTTCTCGATGTCGCAGTACAACACCTCGTTCGTCCAGAGCGCCAATCCGGACACCTGCTCGACAGACTTCGAGCGCTGCTGGTCGGTGAGAGTGGCCGTGCTGGATGTGTAGAGTGAGCTTTCGGATTGCGCCTTTGTCAGGATGCCTTGCAGACTTTGTAGACTTTGGAGTCCGCCTGCGAGCAGGCTGCGCGCCTCGAAAGCCTCTGCGTTGCGCGACGTGTTGATCACAGTGGGGGGTGAGCTGCCACGAGCGCAAATAACACGCACCTGCGCCGGCAACTCCTTCAATATCTTCACCACCTCGATGTGCTTCAGACCCTGCAGTCGATGTTCGTTCACCTGCAGTAGTTCGTCGCCCGGTTTGAGCGACCCGTCCCGTCCAACCGGCCCATCCTCGAGGATCGATCGGATGTAGTGGTGTGGGCGGACTTCCACTCCGCCCTCCACCTCCACCGTGCCCTCGAGGCTGATGCCCAACCCGGCCAGCTTCCGGATGTCGGCGACCACGATCTGGCTGTTGGGAACCTCGCGAGACCACCGCAGCACCACTGGATCTCCGGGAGCCGAGCCGGTTCCCGTATCACAGCCGTCACTGTCGGTGGCCTCTCCCCTCGTTTCGGCCACCGCCGCCCCCACAACAGTCCCGTTGACGAGTGGGGACGCGTCAGGCTCCGTCACATCCGGCAGCTCGTCGCAGGATACCACCTCGGCACCATTTTCGAGCGCAAACACACTCGAATCGAACGTCGTGCCCGACTCGAGCTCAGGCTCGATCCCGCCGCACTCGAATACACCACACTCTGTCAGGATGGAGTCCGCATCCGATCGAGCGGGACAGATGGATAGAGTCGTCGCTGAGGGTGACTGCACGATCGAGCAACGCTGTGAATGACACTGCGATGCGCACTGTGACAGAGTCTGCGAGTGTGACGTTACCATGCCGCCGGTGAGATCACCTGCGACGCCTCCATGGGCCGAGTACGGGTGTGTGGGTCCGTTGGAACGGGCACAGGAAGCTGATCCGATGGTGGAGCCGGCACCACCCCCAACACCTGCGACCGGCGGCACCATCGGGTCTATGAGCGCTACCTGCAGGTGTTCGTACTTGCGTCCTCTCAGGAACCGCTCCAGCGTGAGACGAACCGCAATGTCGGTGTTGCGCAATAGCTCCACCGCCTGATGGTTGGTGACACCTGCCAAAGAGCGACTGTCAACAGCTACTATCCGATCGTTGATCGCTATCTTGCCACTCATCTCGGCCGCACTGCCTTCGATGATGCTCTTCACGAAGATCCCGGACAGGTCCTCCTCTTCGCACACGTATCCTGCCACCGTGATGCCGAGCCCGTACACGTTCTTGCGCAGCTCCACCTCGTAGGTCTCTGTCTCCGGTGTGTCAGGTGGCACGCGATCCAGCTCACCACCGAACGGTGACTGAGGTGTTCCAGGAGGCTCAGTGGCGAGCTCACTGCCACCAACAACTCCATCGACCAGCTGGTAAGGCGGCAGGGACGGAAGCGTGATGGAGGTCGGTGAGATGAGCGCCACCGTGCCACCGTTGGTAGACTCCATCGAGCCACCAATGCCGTTGTTGCTGTGCAAGCTGTTGTTGACAGCAACCACCTCGATATGAGTCGGACAAAGACCACCTCCACCGTCACCACTAGCCGCCGCAGCAGCCGCAGCCAGCAGACCGAGCGTGGTGCCACCACCTCCTCCAACGGTCGGCTGCAGAAAGGCACCCGAGGTGTATCCTGCCGTCTGCAGCAGAGTCCGGTCGAGCTCGTCAGGATCGGTGAGCATTTTGGTCGGGATGATCGGTGCATGGCTGGCGAGCGCCTGGTAATCGGGAGAGGTGGGTTCGACGGGCCGTGCCACGATCAGGCGGACCTGCTGCCCCGACTGTCGCAGCACGGTTGCCACCTGTTCCGAGCTGAAGCCTCGCAGGTTGACGTCACCTATCTGCAGGACGTGATCGCCACTCTGCAGTCGACCGTCTCGCTCCGCCACTGAGCCTGGGATGAGTGCTTTGATCACTACACCTGTACTGCGGCCACCGACGAGCATGAAGCCCAGACCGTTGCCATCGTTGATCAGGTCGATTATCTCCACCTGGGACCACTCTGTGCTCAGCACCATCGCTTAGCACCGGGTGCGTGGATGCGTTTGCTTCGATTCCTGCTGCTGGTGCTGGTTCTTGCGCGTGTTCATAGTCGCAAATCGGGACAGTGTGGGATCATATTCATAGCTGGGTCAGGTGACAGGTCCCAGAACACAGGACGACCCTACCGTGCTGCGAAGCTGCAGCTGAGGTTCAACATCGCGTCCGGACCGGAAGAGAGTTTAACGTCAAAAATTTAAAGTTACTTCAATCTGGCGCAAGGAGAAGCTGCTGATTATCCCCCCTAGGAGCTTTTTTTTGGAGTTTCAAAAACAGATCGAACTCAAGAAGATACAAAGAAAGCAAGTGGGAAAGAAACAGACCTCACACACATATATATATATATATATATATATATATATATATATATATATATATATATATATATATATACAGCGGGCCTCAAAAGCTGAGTGAGCGCTGGGGAAGGAATTGTCATATTTTATGTTCTATTCACTCCTGCTTACCTGAGCTCTCTCCCCTCGATGTGGCCCAAATGTGACCCCAACTGAGCGTAGATGTTCCTGCCCAGGATGGCTTTTCGTCCTTCGCTGTTGAGGGTGTTACGATTAACTTCTACGGATCGCCGAGGAGGAACTTTTTCCCCCACGTTCACGCTTGAATATTCGTCGATATTATTTTTTCACCGTAGCAATTTCCGACACGTTTTGCATTCCCCTCGCTTCACCCTCCCCACGCCCGCTCCCTCCTGTATTTGAACACTGAGTCCTTCGCTAATGATGTCGGCGCGTGCCCTGCTGGTTCCTTTCCAACCGCTGACCGTGCACTGTTGCGGTGCTAACAGTTCCGTGCTCGGTGGCAGTGGTGCGACCGGATGTTAAGGAGCCGGTGGCATCCCCGTTGGTTCCCAACACCTTTGCTCAGTCACCATCACCCACGCGATTGTTGCCATCATCGGGCTCAACCTCCCCATACCGGTGTATTGCTCATGGCAGGGGGTTGTCGTTTGATTCAGAGTTGATGTTCTTTTTTTTTCTCTCCCCCCGCTTGCTGTTGGTTGATTGTTGCGAGGTGCCGATATGGCAGAGAGGCAAACACTGTGGGTACGCGACCCAGTTGATGGTGAGGACTTGTTGTTGGCCGCTTGCTGCTTGCCACTTGTCACAAACCCGCAGACTAACCTCTAACACCTCGCACCAGGCGAGCAGCAGTTTACTTCATCACGCACGCACGACACTTCGTCATCTCTCTCGCGAACTAGCCGACCGTACGGAGCCTGTCACTGGTCATGTTAACATTCCATTTCAACATTTTCACCTCCCACTGTGCAGCCGAGGTGGAGCAGACGTGCCACAGAGTCCTCGCGAGGGTGGGCAAGATGAACTAGGACGACAACCTCCGCCACAATGTCGGTGTACTAACTCTCGCGGGCTGGAAGGAACGAGTGGAGCTATTACGAAATTAAGTGCTGGGTGGGGAAGGCCTTTTTTATATGCAAATGTTTCGTTGCTTGTCGCCCTCGACCCGCCCACCAGCCAGCCCCGTGCCCCGACTTGGCACGTGTGATTCTTATGACTTATTGTTTTGAAAATGAACACCTGAACGCGAACGGCCAGCGCTCACCGCTTCCGGTGGGTGAAGGCTTTTTAGGGTGATGGACTAAATTGGATGCCCGTCACAACGTTATGAACACCTCGTGCAACTCGGAGCATCTTTCATAATGGAACGAAGCTTGTAGGTGGGTGGGAGAGGCTTTTGGAAAAGTTTCGGTGAACCGTGTACCTCATAAAATGCAAACGTTTGCAGGAGAACTAACATCAAAGGAAGCTACAAAGCATTCCTTGTTGCTACCCTATCTTAGTACGCCTTCAAAGCTCAGATATTTTGTGGGTAATATTTTGGGGTCGTTTAAATTTGGATGCTGGCAGTATACTTCAAGAATCGATACGAAGAAAAATATGCGGAGGAAACACGACTATGAATATGTGTATGCGTGAACATGTCACAAGCATAATGATACTCTAAGGATCCGCGGAAAACTTCCTGATTCGTTTGACAAACCCCTAGCAAGAGGTGACGGTCATCACATATGTTTATTGCAGCACTGAATCCAACTGCTTCGCTTGGATCTTAAGGTGGGGAAATTTTGCCTAAATCTCTGCTCAATGTTGGCATTGCACATGTATCACGAGCATCATACACATCTCCTGCTCCCCGAGAGTCCTTTTTCGACGACGTTCTTTCGTTAGTGATTGATTTTTCCTTGTGATAACGAGATTCACCACAATCACCACCTTGAGAGTAAAAAAAACAGCACTGTACTGTAGGAGAGCTTACATTGATCTAACCTCGGCTGTATGGTACGGCTACGCGTCGTTGTCCTCGCGCTTCTAACACTTTTGTGCGAGGAAATGTGACAGCAGGACGATGATGTTGGAAAACGACCATCCGGTAGGTACGGTTGGGGAAATGGCGGCCAGTCTTTTACAGGCAGATAAACAGTTAGTGACATATCGCGCACATGCTCAGTAGTACTTTCGAGCAGCATGGTGGAGCAGCTGTAGAGAATTGTATCCCCAGCCGCCCACATGTCAACCTACAGTTCAAGTAGGACAGTGTGCCTCATTTTGAAGTTAAACATGCTTAGAGATATACAATTGCACATTAAATACAAAGCAATAAGTGAAATATATTCCTAATTTGTGATGCTATAATCAAAACTGTGGACTATTTTTTATTTGTATTATTTGCATTAAATAAAACTCACTTCTTAACCATTCCATTCTTTCTGAAGCAATGAACAATCATTCCTTCAATTGTATTTTTTATTAGATAATTGTAAAATTTGTAACTAATAAGATGATACAGGAATATAGTAAAACATAAGAAAATTGTAAAAGAAAGCTTACATAACTGCCAATTCGAAAGATGAATTCTTTATCTTTCACAAACGTTGTCAATCTTGTCAAGACGTAAAAATAATAACAAATAAATTGTGCCAAAGTTAGGAAAGTAATTATTGCTGTAAAATGTTTTCTGATAGTATAATTCGATATGGATTGATTGGACTACGTTCGTCTCTTATATCGCTATCGTCACAAGGACCGGCCGGCTACGAGCAATCGGCCCAGTTAATAATTAAATCGTGGATGCTGTGCAGCCAGCGGAGATTTAGCAGCATCAGTCAGGGGATCAGGGGATACGCAAGGTACGTAGATCACTGTAGTCTCACTAACACTGCTGGCAGATGGAAGTAATGGTAGCTGATTTGCAGTGCGGTACGCACGCATGCTGTTTGTTGCCCTTCCCTTCGTAGACCAGCTACCGATCACCTCCTTCCAGTAGACCAACCCGACCATTCACTTTCGACAGCTCTCTCTCTAAATTCTCCATTTTATTCGTTTCTTTACATTCCAAAAGTACAGTCGTTCTTCAGCACTGCTAAGCAATCGGCAAAAGCCAAAAAGCGTTCACATTCGTTCATTTTCGAAAACAAAGGTTATCAGCAAAAGGATGGTGAGTATTTGTCATGCTTCAAAGCTTATATTCAAGTGGTTTCATAGGTTCTACAGCCGGCTGAACATCCGATGCTACAGGTGTCTGTGTTATGATTATTTTAGTCGTGTTTCTTATTCTGTTGGCAACATGTGCTTGTTCCATGTTTTACCATACGAAACATACGATAAATGTAAGGAGATTAATATGCAACTATATGCATTTGCAGATTGCCAAACTTACTGAGGACCAGCGTACGGAGCAGCTGAAGCCGCTGTTCGCAAATGGCTGGACAATGGTTGAGGGGCGCGACGCCATATATAAGGAGTATCTATTTTCGGATTTTAATGAAGCTTTCGGGTTCATGACGCGCGTAGCGCTAAAGGCTGATAAAATGGACCATCATCCGGAGTGGTTCAACGTGTACAATAAGGTGCAGGTAACCCTAGCTACCCACGATTGCGGTGGATTAAGTGAGCGAGATGTGAAACTAGCTCAGTTTCTCGACAAGGTCGCTACTGTTGCTAAGTGAAGCGAATATGAGAACCTACGAAGGCGTGGAAATCTAGAGGCAGACATATGATTGTTACAACAATAAGACGGTTGGGAAATAAATCGAATGCGATCAGATCGCGTTGTCTTAATCTTAATAGTTGTTTTTTTCTTTTTACTTTCTCACAAGATGTTTGTCCTACTTCCAAGTGCATATCCCATTCCATTGCAGCATAAGAAGTATGTAAAAGCTAATGAATTGCATCGAAAGCTGTTGCATGCAATGCTCAACTCATGATAATGCCGAACTTTGCCATGCTTTTATGCTCGCATTATGCTTCTCGCTCGTTCGTTATGTTGCGTTTCATCCCCTCTTATTGAGGGTTGCCTGAACATGAAATTTGCATCCAACATTCTCGAGCTTTTCCAAAACTGTCAAACTTTACGGTGAAACTGTCAATAGATATGTCACTGCTTAAAATTTGTTTATTAAGCTACCATTGTATCGTAAAAGCTTTAAGTTTCGTTGTTCTTAAACGTCTGTTAAACATAGAATAAATTAGTGAGTTTATACTGTAAAACTAAGGAGAGAATGCTACAGAAAATTTCAATAAAATAGGCTCGAGTCAATTTGTGGGTTTACTCTCTCGCTTCCTCGACAGTCATCTGACAGTTGCCATATGGTTTGGTACTATGCCATAGAGCGTTGGAGAGAAAGAGAGATGAACTACGGTGTGTAAAACACATCAAAGCAAATTGTTAACAACCACTCTATTTCCGATACAAAGTGTGTGGAGAAGTAAGAAATTATCAGGTGAGACTTAATCGCGATTTACGAGAAGTGTAGATACTCCTGGAACAGCGAGCAGTTTCTCGTAGTAACCATTGCAGAGCCGTGGTTCAGCGAAAGCGCTTTGTATTGTTGACTGTATTCGAAGCATCGTGCGGTACCTGGAAACCTTTTTCTCGCCGCAGTGGTAAGGTAGGTATACGACCAGAAGTGGCCGTCACTGCATGTTTGCGGTGGGTAGCGTTGTTCAGCTGCTAAGTGGCTCCAAAATGCGCTAGCGTGGAAGTACGTCAGCAGGAAAAGTTCGGGCGGAAAGAGAAACGTAAATTATAGTGCTGCTGATCTATTTCTCGCTCTTGCTCTTTCAGGTGTAGGTTGCGCGGAGTTGGTGTGTTAGTGTCGGTTCCTCGCGGATCGTCATCGCTAATGCAATCGCGAAACAGCTCGCGGCGGTAGGTTTGTTGTGTTGTGAGGTGTGATTTGAAGTCCTACATCCAACCCCGAATGCTAGCGGTTGCGACCCCCTGATCACAGCTCGTTGTTCGTTGACGGCGATCCGTAGAGGTTGGCGTGGTCGTAAGGGAAGTGAAGAAGCGTGTGTTGGGCAGTGTGTCGAGCGTCTAAAGTGCACATGCGAAGCCACAATCAACCGTCTCGCGACCGAAGCTCTACACTCATCCATCCGCTGAGGCCGATCAACCGTTTTTGTTCACAGCCTACTACGAACCACGGCTGAACAGTTTTGTCGCAATCAACTGCAACACCGCGCCGATTGTTAGGCGGAACGGGACGTTAGGCGGATCAACTACATTTGAGGGAAGTTTGATAACGATTCCGCGAAACCGGTTTCTACGGGGGATTTAGTATGGCGCCCAGTTTAAGCAAGCTGCTAGGGAACCAAAACGCTGTAATTGGTGCTGCTGGTTGCACAGCAGCGGCCTGTATCATACTCTACGGCAAACAGATCCACAAAAATCGGTAGGTACCGACTGAGATGTTCAGTGTTACTATGCAAGCTTTCTGTTAAAGTTAAGTTTCATCATCAAGTTATCAGTACTTCCGCGTTAAAAATCGATTATCCAACAACAATAGCAATTTGATTCATCACCCACACGTTGATGAAGCACAAATTTGATCAAACATTTCGCTTTGGCAAGTTACTAACCCCCTCCCTCTTCATATGTACGATAATATAAACAGGCTAGAAACCTGGTTTCGAAGGCCGTCACATTAAAAAAGATAAGCCTCTTGCCTTGGGCGTTCTTCACAAGGGTCGAACACGAAATGCCAAATCTCATTCTGTTTCGTAATCTATTTTCCAGCAAGCAGCGACCCGAGGACGAAATCCAATACTTAATAAGCGACAAAAAGGAAAAGCGCAGTCCGAAGGCCCATGTCAATGCCGTTTTCTTCAATCAGCTGCGCGCACTATTAGGTAAGTGTCGTCCGAGTCCGTCCGTATGTCCCCAACCCCTAATGGTCAGGGTTGTCCCAAGTGGCAAAGGCGTATTTTAGCGTATCATATCCATGCCATCGTTCGCACACAAAAGCCGTAGACTCGTATAGGCGTGTCGACATTTGTTTCGATTGCGTCAAAATCGCCCGATCGCGACGAGCAGAGTCACGAAACCAACAAAAAAAAACCAGACCGGTTAAATGATCACCACTGCCACCGTTTAACTGATTAACGATATTCGTCATGCACAATCAGCATCCGAATGGCATCAACGTATGCGATGGGGCGAATTGAATCGATAGGTCAAAACGCCGGTTACGACAGTCTGGTTTTGTTGCTAAAGCCTCGATTTGCGCTCCTGCTGGGTTTCCGCCTACGAAACTGGGTGCCAATATCTCACTTCAAATGTTCAAATCATGCTGGTTTCGGGCGTGATTAGAACCGGATTGCGAGCTTCCGATAAGGCAAGACTTGCGTGGTTCGAGTCCACCGGGACGGAAAAGATAAGCGGCAAGTGATGGGCCGACGATTGCAAAGTCCGACTTTTACCTCGTGCACCATGTGCGCTTGTGTAGGTTCGAATTGATTGTATAAGGGCACAGTCATTTGGTAGGGTTGGTTGGAGGGTTTTGCGTTTGAAGGAGGAATAGTCAACCGTTGCAAAGCCAAGGTAATTGCAACTCAGCTTAGGAGCGTTGACTGCGCGAAGGCTTTATTGATTTATGGGATTTTCAGACCCTTCCAAAACACCAACAGTCATTTAGCCACCTAAAGAAGAGTTTCACCTGTGCTTATGCAATAGATAAATGAGGGCATGCTTCGACACGGGAATGAATAATTCACAAGTGCGTTTACGTTCGCTAGAACTGCTCGGTGCGACTCGTCCAATGCGAACGATAAGGGATTAATTAATGATTCCAGAATAGAGAGTGAGTCGAAAGGTCGAACAGAATTGTCCCAGCTCTTCTACTTGTCCCCGTCCCTCGTGGCCTTCAGGCCAGAAGCGAGTGTGGTTTAGTCAGTAATGCCATCCAGCGATAGTAAAGTTCAAATTGCACTAACCGTTCATGGCTGTTAAGAAACACTCACCTTCTTATGAACTCTACGTACTTTTCGCCAAGACGCTTTACCTTTTTTTTCGATAGGGCCTTGAAAAAAGAAGGTGACCAAATTAAAAAACTGCCAAATGAGTTAGCAAAAATTACCCCACCACGATCTTGGCGCAAAAAAAAAACATGAAAAGACTCTCGGTAATGTTGAAACTCATTGTTTGCTCAACGCAAATCTTCTACTTCAATCTGTGACGCGATTGACGTAAACGAATAAAGTGTTGGTCTGGTTTCGGTTCACAAGCGGGAGATCGACTAGTTTTGAATTACAGCTGAATGACTAGGTAAATATTTTGCAACTTACACGTTGACGTTCTTTTATCTGCTTTTGCTGCTTTTTTATTCAAGCAAATTGGCTAATTGAAGTAATGACACGCTATTCAATACATAAAGTCGTCATGATGTCTCGAAACTATATTTCCTGTATCATAACGCGCGGATCCTGCTCTGATTCTAAGTGAAATTTGCATAAAACTGCTGCGAATTAAGCGCTTTTTCAAATTGAAACACAAATTCTAATGCATTTACTCTCTTTCTGTTTCTTTTTTGCAACCGCATTGTGCCTTGGCAACCGTCGCCGTTGAAACTACCCTGCCGCTTTTAAACGCCTTAATAGGCATTATCATCCCCAAGGCATGGAGCATCGAGAACGGGTTGTTGGTGTTGATTGCCCTGTCACTGATTGCACGCTCGGTCAGCGACATTTGGATGATACAAAATGCGACGGCGATCGAAAGCACGATCATCACGATGAACAAGAATCAATTCCGTACTGCTTTAGTCAAGTATCTTTCAGCACTCCCAGCGGTAAGTGTTCGACACGTTTGATTGGGCAATCTTTTAAACATTTTTTTTTTTGAATGGAAACAGCTGAACCTTCCCAAACGTATTTTATCTGAAATGTTTAGATATAGGGCCTTTAGAATTTTAAATGCGTATAGTCGATTTTGTCAGTATATTTTTTTTCAATTAATGCTTACTGCTTTGTATCATTGCTTAAGATTGCTGTCGTGAACAACGTGTTGAAATGGAGCATAGGCGAATTGAAACTTCGTTTCAGAACAAACTTGTCGCAATATTTGTACAACGAGTACCTGAAGTAAGTAGAATGTCAGAAAGAGCGATTAATCTGGGATCATAACGACATGCGCTCATTTATTTTTTACAGAGGATTTACCTACTACAAAATGTCGAATTTGGATAACCGAATAGCGAACGCTGACCAGCTGCTGACGACAGATATTGACAAATTCTGCGAAAGTGTGACTGACCTGTACTCCAACATTTGCAAACCGCTTCTGGACATCGTGATTTACGTGTATCGACTAACGACCAACCTAGGCGGAACAACGCCTGGCATCCTGCTGCTGTACCTGTTCTTCTCGGGAGTGTTTCTCACTAACCTGCGCAAACCAACTGGTCGGCTCACAGTGATGGAGCAGAAGCTCGAGGGTGAATTCCGGTATGTGAACAGTCGATTGATAACCAACTCGGAAGAAATTGCCTTCTACAAGGGTAATAACCGCGAGAAGCTCACCATTTTGGCCAGCTTCAGTAAGCTGGTGGGACACATGCGCAAATTCCTCGAGTTCCGTGTAGGCATGGGCATCATTGACAATATGGTGGCGAAATGTAGGTGTTGAAATGGATGTCGGCATGAAGGGGCGTGTTTAGCTATCAATTATTTTTCGATTTCATTTCCGTAGATATTGCTACGGTTGTTGGGTTCTACGCCGTTTCGCTGCCGTTCTTCGAAAAGGATCATCCATTGCTCACCGGAAGCCAGCAAAGTGAACGTTTGAGTGTAAGTATCGAAAAATAACGTACGGTGGCTTCTTTTTCCGGTTATTAACATTCATTTATTCTTGTTTATCCTTTTTTCTCGCTCAATTATAGCGCTACTATACGTTCGGCCGTATGTTAGTCAAGCTGGCAGAAGCTATTGGCCGATTAGTGCTAGCCGGACGTGAAATGTCACGTCTCGCCGGTTTTACCGCACGCATGACAGAGTTGACTGTGGTTTTGAAGGATTTGAATTCTGGCCGCTATGAACGCACGATGGTGAATAATTCGGCTATTGCAGATGCCGGGGACATCGGCCCGGGACGAGGACTAATGAAGTTCCAAGACAACTTAATCAAATTCGAACATGTGCCATTGGTGACGCCCAATGGGGATGTTTTGGTGAAGGATCTCACGTTCGAGGTTAAATCCGGAATGAACGTGTTAGTGTGCGGACCAAATGGTTGCGGCAAAAGCAGTCTGTTCCGTATTCTTGGCGAACTTTGGCCAACATGGGGCGGTAAAGTGACCAAACCCCCTGCTGGCAAGCTGTTTTACATTCCCCAGCGACCGTACATGACCCTCGGTTCGCTACGCGATCAGGTACGTATGCATGTTTGCCTGTCTAAGCGAATCAATTTTGAAACTTATCAATTTTGCTTGTACTCGCCTACTTTGCAGATCATTTATCCGCACACCCACCAGGAAATGAAGCGTCGTGGCAAAACCGATGCCGATCTGCTCAAATATCTCGAGTTGGTGCAGCTCAACTACATCCAGGTGCGCGAGAAGGGTCTGGACGCGATTGAGGATTGGATCGATGTGCTGTCCGGTGGCGAAAAACAGCGGATCGCCATGGCCCGCCTGTTCTACCACAATCCACAGTTCGCAATCCTCGACGAGTGCACGTCCGCGGTGTCGGTCGACGTTGAGGGTAGTATGTATGAGTACTGCCGAATGGTCGGTATCACGCTGTTCACTGTATCACATCGAAAGTCTCTGTGGACGCACCACGATTATTACCTCAAGTTTGACGGCCACGGTGCGTACGAGTTCGCGCCAATCGAAGGTACACAGGATCAATTTGGATCGTAATATGCCTCCATTACCAAGCAGGAGAAGGTGACAAACGTTCGTTCCCACATACTAGGAAAAAGGCACATGAGAGAGGCGCACATTGCTTGTGAGCATATTTTATAGGATTGCGATTAAACGTGTTACCCGTGGCCTCTAGAGCTAACATACTAGGAAGGCCTCTATTGCGCGAAGCAACTACATAGAGTAGGCTTTGGTATTGTGGAACGGTATTAGGTCATCTCATCCTCTATTATAAGGCATTGAATTGCAGCTATTACGAGCAAAGTTATTTTCGTTTTGTTTTTTTTTGTTCTGTGTTAGTAGCGTACCGGTATAATTTCTATGAGATATTTTATTTTCCCAAACTTCGCAATAGAGTCAATACGTTAATGTGTAGGTTTTCAGGATTGTACGGGTGCAGGAAACCTTTTATAAGCTAGCTTTGTATACATTCTAATGCGCACGGTGCGGTACATTCGATCAGCAAAAGAAACGGGGTCGTTAAGTGTTTACTTTTTAGATTGTTTAACACGTTTGAAGATGTTCACCAAACATATTCCATTGGTCAGTTTCGCAAAAACAAGCGCAAAAGTCTGGCTACTAAATTTGAAACCATTGTACAGCTGTTTCGAATGGGCTGCTATTTGGTGACTTCTTATTCGGTGTTCTATTTAGAGCCGAGCATAAGTATGAAATGCATAAAACGTAACATTACATCCAACATGCGTCGCCATACTTCATTTTATTTCTGACACTCGAAAGGGATATTAGTTTTCTTCCTTTATTTCATCCTGGCAATAGCTTCACTTGCAGCAAAGATATTGTTTCGGTTTCATGATTCAATCGAAAAAAATTGGAGTTTTGTTGGGAACTAAGTAATATGAACTTTAGCTATACGAAAAGCTTTAGCTATACTCTATATGACCAATACTTATTGGATGGATGATAAATCGTGACATTAGCAAAAAAAACCTTTGTCTTCATGAAATTGAGCTACTATTCTATCGAACGAAGGAACTGAGTTACATATTACAAAATCGAATTATTTTTATCATCGATGATCATGCTTTATGTATAGCATACACCCGTGCATAATCGGCAAGTTTATTTTAAAACATACATCCATCATGACAAATTGCTGTGGTACATTATCGTGTGATAAACGTTGATTGATTTCGATAGCAACTACTTAATCGAAAAGCCTCGAAACAGTAACATTCAATACCACTGCCGTCTTCTCAAATGGATCCATCAGCTGGTGCACTGTAAACAGTGCCTGTAAGATAAGCGTTATCTATTCGATGACGCTTCTGCTGGTCGATTTAAGCTTCGTTCGCGATTGGTGCCCAAGTAGTCGTGATTTGGAAATCGGCTGAACGTTCAATTGAGAATCTGCAGCATAATGGTGATTGCAAAAAAGTGGATCTATGTGAAGCCGTTCGAAGGACTGCCCAAGGATGAGAACTTTAAGCTGGAAGAGGAAACCCTAGCGGACGAGCTAGCTGAAAATGGTACGTTTAGAAATCTATCGCTAAGAAAAATGATGCCATTTTCCCCTGTACGTGCTTGTGATCATCCATTGCAGAGTTCCTGGCAGAAGCCGAATTTCTCAGCGTCGACCCATACATGCGACCGTACATGGCCAGCTATCCAGCCGGTTCGGTTATGATTGGCGGCCAAGTGGCCAAAGTGACGGCAAGCCGCAACGATCGATTCCCGGTCGGTGCGTATGTGTTCGGGAATTTTGGCTGGCGCACTCACACCGTCGTCAATCCGGATAAGGGCGCAGGCGACAACCGACCGTACGTGTTGCCATCATTTGGCAAACACCCGCGGTCATTGGGCGTCGGCGTGCTGGGAATGCCAGGCAATACGGCTTACTTTGGCTTTTTAGAGCTTTGCCAACCGAAGGCAGGCGAAACGGTGGTGGTCAGTGGCGCGGCCGGCGCCGTTGGAAGCATCGTAGGGCAGATTGCAAAGCTGAAGGGCTGCACGGTGGTGGGAATCGCCGGTACGGACGATAAATGCGAATGGTTGCGAAAGCTCGGGTTTGACGCTACAATCAACTATCGTACGGTCGGGTCGGAAGGTTTTGCTGCCGCCCTGAAGAAGGTGACACCGAAGGGTGTTGATTGTTACTTCGACAACGTCGGTGGACACATCTCGCAGGCGGTTTTGGGCCAGATGAACCTGTTTGGGCGTATCTCTGTGTGCGGTACCATTTCCAATTACAACGATGCACGGGTGCAGGTTCCCGATCCGCAGCGTGATTTCGTGTTCAAGCAACTGCGTCAGGAGGGCTTCCTTGTGACCCGCTGGACCAAGCGCTGGATGGAGGGCATCGAGGCGAACTTGCGCTGGATTGAGGAGGGAAAGCTGACCTATCAGGAAACGGTGACGGAAGGATTCGAGCGGATGCCGGAAGCGTTTGTAAGCATGCTTACGGGCGGCAACACCGGTAAGGCGGTGGTAAAAGTTTAACCGAATCGTAGTGAATCGAACGAAAGATGAACGGATCTCGAGATGCGATAAATAAAGCTCTCCGAACGCTACTTTACGAATGCACAATCATTATTTATTACCCGCTACACAGATTCGAAATAGGGCCTGCTAGGTCCACGCTAGCTGCCCCGATAGGTCGAGTAACCAAATGGACTCAATATCAGCGGAATATGATAATGCTGCGAAGCATCCGACACGGCAAACACAACCTACATGATGGAAAAAGAAACCACACGGAAATGAATCAAAATCACGATCGTTATTCCTTTTGCATTCCTGTAACATACCTCAATGAATGGATATAAACTCTCCACGTTGCGCCCGCGGAAATAGGGCTCGATATCAAAATGCATTTTGTACACGCCCGTTTGGAGTTTCTGTTGGCCAATGTCAAAGAAGTTTCGGAACCGACCGGCCTCATCAGTAATACCTGTGCTGATTTTTGTCCATGTTTGGTTCGGTCCCTGACGATACAACGTAACAGGCACCTCTCTGGCCGGTTTTCCGAGGGCTGTGTCGAGAATGTGCGTCGAGAGGTTCTGCATCTCTGCACCGCTTTCGTTACCAGAAGAGACTGACGTCGTTGCAGCTGCGGATGATGCAGGTTGCGTAATAACAACTGACAGAGCGGCCAATGCTGTCAAACAGCACAGCTCGAGATAGCGCTTTTGGGAATGTGCGCCACGGAATCGCATCTTTCTGCTGGTTTTATTTGTTTCCTGCGTTCGGAATGGGATGCGAGAGAGACACTGAGAGTGATTGTTGGGGGTTTCGGATCGAATTACTGATAGAGGCAACTTAAGTCGATGTTTTTGGTGCCGTAATGAGCTTTATTGTTCGAGGTATTTATACATAACGCAGCGGGTTGTAATCGCGCACGAACCTAATAGATAAGCGCACATGTTGTGTGATGTTTCGATACGATCGCTTTGTATGGTTGAAACGGTAAGGATGTTATTTTGTTCCATGCCTATTCTATGATCTTCTAGAAGTCGCTATCTGTGTTTGTTTTGCTGCACAAGTTAGAGCGTGATTGTTGAACGATTTTATCTGCTCGCTATCGATCGTTTGCTGCTCTGATGGTTTTCGTTATGTTGAGATGTTTATGATGCATTTTAACATCTTACCAAAGCCTCCATTTTTATGTTAACTATGATATAATATTATAACATAATTATTAATGGAAATAAAATTAATGTTAGAAAAAAATGTTAATAGTAATTGTTGAATTGAATGGTTGTTTTTGAACATCTTATTGAGATGTTAGCATATAACGGTTGTTGTATGATTAAAAAAAAATGCATTCATATACTGTAAAGAATGTGTGGAGTTTCGAATGCACCGTGATTTTCATCTGGAATAGTTCTACCTTCTAAGTATGGAATCTTAGTTGGGCTATCAAGCGGCTTTAATACATTGTTGATCTTCTTTCTAATGCCAAATTGTTTTTTTAACAGAACTTCTTTATGAATAATAAAAAAATAATTACGGGGTTCAATTCTTATCTGTAAGATTGAAATTTGAGTGAGAGACGGTTAATGACGGTTATGGTTTTGGCCCAGAAAGTTAAATTCATTCAAATTCTAAATTGATTAAAAATTAAAAATATGGCATTGGTTTGGAACAATAATTTAACATTCCACAATTTTGACATGAATAATGTTCAAATAGAATCAGTAGAGCAAGGCTGAAGGTATAGTAATTGTTAATGACAAGCATTTCAAGTACCGTCTTAAATTTTTCGCAAAATAATTTGGTGGCAATGAATAATTGAATACTCTTATAAAATCTAAAAAATAAACGTTAGACGTTATTAAGAAAAGTACTTCTAAAGATAAACATTGATCGAAAAAGCTTAATTTTAGTTCACCACAAATATCTAAGAAAACAATCGGTTTTTAGTATGAATCAAAAAAATAATTTGTTTTGAAGCCAACTGATCTGGATGTTAGTTATCATCGAATGTAGTCATTTTTTATCTTGTCGGAAATTTAGTATGCGTATGGGAAATTCAGTACACGTCTTAAATATTTCGCAAAATAATTTGGTGGCAATGAATAATTGAATTCTTTTATAAAATCTATAAAATATACGTAAGACGATTTTAAGAAAAGTATTTCTAATGATAAAAATTGATCGAAAAAACTTAGTTTTAGTTCACTCCCAATATCTAAGAGAACAATCTGTTTTTATGAATCAAAGAAATAATTTGTTTTGAAGCCAACTGATCTGAATGTTGATTATTATCGAATGTAGTCATTTTTTATCTTGTCGGAAATCTAGTATGTGTATTGGAGTGATACGTAGTATTGGGAGTGTTTCAATAAATTGCAAATTAAAATTAAAGTCGTGTCAAAGCAAGTATTTTTCTTGAGCTCGTGAAGGATTGAATACTCTTTGCATTACACAGTGAGGTAATTTTGACCCTAATGATTTGCTCGCCATTTTAGTAACTCTATATTAGTAAAACGTACAATAAAACATTACTTATAAACAATAAAATGTATGTTCCAGAGAGCGTAGCTCGTTTGCATATTGAATTATTCTCATCATCGGTTCTAATATTGGATCTTCTTCTTGGTAGCTATTATTGAATTGTGTTGGACAAATTTCTTGAAAGGATTCTGCTTCTACATTCACAACTTCATTACCAAAATCGAGATTGTTCCAGTATGTCGGTAATATACGTGGCGTTATATGTGGTACTATTTCCGAAACATCCAGTGAGCTTTCCGTGTCTGACTCCTCGTTGTCAGTAATCATCATTAGTGCTGGGATTTCATCAATACTTTCGTATATGTGCTCGGAAAGGTTAGATGCGGAGGAATATTTGTCTGCTGCTAGATCTTCAATGCTGCAGTACACTGGCGATTCTTGTAAAACCGACAACTGAGAAATAGGGGTAGCCGGGCGTTGTACGTGTTGGTTTACGTTAACGTAGATGATTGAATTGGTGTCTCGGGTTAATTTTGGATTGTAAATTGCGTCGTTAGGTCTATCGTAGCATTTCCAGCACAATAAGCATTTGCCAACTCTTCCGAAATATTTAGCTGAAAGCACGCAGAAAGCAATTATAAAAAGAATTTCCAGTAAAAAGATGGAATATTTACAGTTTCAAGAAAATAAAAATGAAATGGTTATTATTCAGAATAATAAATCCAATCACCTATGCCATCACCTTAACCTTCTCCTGCCTTAAATCCTGCCTTCCAACCAGTTATTTCTAGAATTTTTTAATTATCTCACTAACATTGGTGAAGTGGTGGCTTCATGAAATTGCAAATTGCTTTTTAGATCCGTGGAAGTTTGCGAACGGTCGGAGGTAGCTTCTTAGACTTGTTGGATTTGGTCACTGGCTGTTCCGTCGGAGATCGTTGTACTGCGCTTCCACCCATCGGATGGCTGGTAGTCACAGTTTGACTGCTTGTCTCCACCGTGTCCTCGTTCGTCAACGAAGAAACTGAATCTGATATAAAATATAAATTGCTTGAAGAAATTCGAGCTAATGTGATGTAGACACGATGTGGAGAAACGAATGTGGAAAATTTACTGATGAGTTGAAACGTGATTTATTGATATACTCGATGCGATATCTAGCTATACTAAAAGTTCCATATTGTTGTAAGTTAAATTACGTTATTTAATTTAACCCTTTTTAAATTCTGATGAAAGTTTGTTTCATGAGCTTTGCGTTAAGAAAAATTAAAATTTTGTCTTGCAAATTGCATATGATGCAGGCGCTTTTGTTTCTGGGAAATGGTGAATTCATAAATACATATGAATGTTCAAAGCTAATACTCTCATTGCACATCAACGTTTAGCAAAAGAAACCTAAGCACAGCTCTTGGAAGCTTGCTAGTTTATGCTAATGTATGAAAATGCATCCATTAGAAAGAAGAATGAAAATTAAACTTTTTAAGCTTCACTTGCATGACAGTACATTCACTCTAGATTAATATTTCACTTGTCATTTGTTTCTTGCTGTTTCCTATATTTTTTCCTCCATGTTTGTAATGACGCACGTATAATAAAAAACAAGAGAAAAAGGAAAATAGTCCTCATACATAAAAATAGCGTGCATAACAATTCTACTTTGACATTCACAATTCGCTTGAAATACACATGGAACTACTTACCGCCAATACTTTTGTTGTTTGAAGTTGGAGTGGTCATCTTAGGATAATTTTACGAGAGATATCTAAGGGAAAATAAAAAAAAATCAATCAAGCCAGAGTCATAAATGCTGATGAACTTCCTAAAATTATCATCACCCATCAGGGTATGCACTCACTTTACGACACTCCATGTGCATTGTGGCATGAATCGCGCCTTGCAATCTTCCACCCTTTCGCTCTCTTTCACCCCGCTCACTCTCTCTCGCTCTGAGCTAATATTATGATAGTGAAATGCACGAGTGCAGTTTAGAAAATGAGTTTGCGTGGCAGCAAAAAAAGTGTCGAAATTGACACGCTTTCTAATTGATTCATCAACCACAGCTGCGGCTCTTTCCATATGTCGAATTATGAACCGCAAAGCGTACAATTATAGCCAATCTTAGCAAAGCTTAGCGCCCATTTGTTGTTTGTTTGAAGGCGGAAAAATTACGTTATTTACCGTATGTTTTTTAGTCCATCTGATTTATGTCCGCCAGCTAATCACCAACCCTTAATATGTTTAGTTGCTAGGTTGATGAACCGCGTATCCGTACAAGTCTGGATCTAAATAGATGATCGTGAACGCGAGCGCGATTAAATTACCATTTTATGGTGCTCAACATTTTTTTTGACCAACAATTAGTTGATGCAACAATACTCCAACATCTGTTCAATGATTACACCCCTTAAGCTACTGTAGTTAGCATCATTTCGATGTATAATCATGTTTCTTAAACGAATATTTAGAATAGCGGCATTTTGTCAGTAAAAAATTACCTTGAGTTTATGGAAATTTTTCAAATAAAATATTCAAATTTCAATGGTCGCTGAAAGTTAGATAACACGCCATAAGCAACGACTAAGAGCGCTCCACAACTGTTTTTTTTTGTGGCCCAAATTATGTTTCTTATTTTCCGTTTTTTTGCAGCCTCTGTTTCGTCCCCAATAAAAAATCAGCGTGTGGCGTGTTTTAGGTGTTGCCACCAGTGGAAAAAGTAATGTTGCGGATTGTTGGCATAACGACACGAATAAACAATTTAGTAAAACTTAGACCACGAAAAACTTACATCATGCAATACGGCACACAATGACACAAAGAAGAGTCGCTTAAGTTAAACTTGGGCACGGACACTTGGAGCAGGACTCGTCTCAAATATGAACACTTGGACTGTTCAGTAGCAACGGAAATGTTCAAATAAATGCTCCCCGAGTATAGGCTGAATATTGTTCAAGCGAACCACTGTCACTGTGTGGGTAGTTGTTGCACATTTTTTCCGTTCCGCTTTGACCGCAAACAAGCTCGAACACTCTATGCGGGCACTTTCCCCTTCCATACTGCACATACCACGATGGAAGCTCCCACCCAATTTTGTGCAAAGCTTATATACCAGCATTGCATGCCTATGGAAGAGATGTGTAATGGAACGCAATGTAAATGAGTGAGTGAGTGCCTATGCTGCGAAGCTATTTTCTCCGAGTAGCTTTTCCCGTGTACCCGGTTCCTTCTCCCATTCCCGGACGTTCTCCCGTAGCGGGTTTCAGACAGTCTAAAAACCAATTTTGCAACAAAGAAAAAAACTCTTTCCAGGGCGTGATCTGTTTCGCAATGCTGAATGTGGCTTTGCATGCGTGATTACTGCTAATTATTGATCAAATTATGAACATTTTTACCCATTCTGGAGTTTGTGTAGAGAGCACTGAATAAATTGTCTTATTTTAGGTAGTAATTTGCGAACTAAACCACTTACCTTAATACTAATGTTAACGTTGCTCTGCTAATCATGTTGATGCGGCATTTAAATTTTGAATTGTATCTGTTGCTTATCATCGGATTGGAGTGACATATATTGTTTTGGAAATTTTAACGCCGATGAAAATCTCGCATCACCATTACGCTATTGTAATGATTAAATATGGAGAACAAAATCATTTGCAAATTTAAGAGAATTCGTTCGAAATCATCGACGGATGCTTGAGGGTGGTTCAGTATGTAATAGTACAAGTTCGTTTCTTGAGCTATGCAATGTCGAACACGCGCATCTATGGTCGAAATGTTGGCATTCACCACATTTACCATCCATAGCCCACAGTCCTTCAAAAGAATGGTCTTGAAAACATGCTCTAATTCGGGAATGTAGTTGCTCATTTTCACTTTTTGTAGATTTTCCAAACGTAGCCTGATGATGTTTTACACTCGAACTTCGTCGATTAGCGGATTGAGAGCTATGTTTTTTTAACAGACAGAGAAACATAGAGAAACAGTTAGAAAACATTAAAAAAACCGATACAATTTGGGATGCTCTTCAACCTTTAAATGCATGCCATGAACAGCGCTACGAAATGGCCGACAGCGGTTACGAAATTAATTAAATTTCACACGTCACTCAGTACAAACATGGCCTACGGCTGGTAAAAGGCGGAGCAATAGAGATACATTGTTACCCGCGAGCTCGCTTCCACTGGCTGAGACGGTGTAGCAGAATAGAGATAACTCGACGAACAAACAAAAAAAACGATTAATCACCTGCGGGCGATGATACGGAACAGCCAGGTAATTGGCTTGAAGCAGGCCAACAGCTGATCGGCACTGAACGTTGTACCAAATCACGACAAGAAAGTCACTGTTAATGGCGCCAATGTTTGAAAATGGTAAACGTAACAATAAGATGGACTACTGCGCTGTTTTGATGATCGAAATTGAAAGTGTATCTCTCTCTAATACGAACTACACTATTTGAACGCGAACTATTTGAAAGTGAAACATATGAAGCTAAGCTTATCACTCAACCGTACAACATTAACTTTTAAAGTTAAAAAAAATATGTCTGCCTACACGTGAAGCTTGAACGAAATGAAAAGTGATTGGAAACTTTTGGCTATCACCATTGCACACTATTCAACAACCGTTTAGTTTAGTCACAGGTTACATACTCACCCAAGTACACTTTCGGTTTGCCCTTAACTCAACGGTCGGTAGGAGCACGATACAACAAACTTCTTTGACACTAACTGTTGTTCTCGCGTGGATCACGGTTTCTAAATTAGTTGGGGCTGACTAGAACCAGGCCATAAGAACTAAAATCCCGTTGGTACTCAAAGCTATCCGAGAGAGAGAGAGAGAGAGAGAGAGAGACTTAGGCCGCCCTAGGGCGGGGAAAATGTCACTTATTAAGCAGTATTTGTGAGTCCCTCTGGTATTGAGCTTGAGCTTTTTTAACCGCACTGTCTAGAATGGTTTCGGAGGGTGTTTGCAAGAGGGGGGGGGGGGGGGAGGTGTGTGGGTTTGTGCAAACGGTTAAAATTGTGCTGATTTTTTTCTCCTACTGGTATGCGTATGCTTATACTATATACTGGGCCGGATGTTGAAGATATTCACCAACACACTCATCTCATCGCATGGGGGCATTTTTGCCCTCCAGAAATTCCGACGGGTTTCTTTGCCTCGTACTTCTTCTCTTCATCCACGGCTTCCTGTGCGAGATGCAGAGGCATCTACGGACGAACAAAGGAGTTGATTGTTGTTTTGAGCTCTGCAGCTGCAGAAACCTTTCCCATCGAACGGCGAACACGCGGCTCAAGAGGAGCCTGGGAGCGTCCTGCAGTATAGTGGTGAATGTAGTGGAGTCTCCTGCCTCTGTACTGCAGACCACCCACCCAACAGTCCACGGGATGTACAAAGACGGTGAAACCATGGTTCACGAGTCGAACTCCTCTGAGTTCGGTCGAAATAAGACGCAATTTCCGCAACACACCCGTCTAGATGGGGCTTACCGAGTCTGGCCTCGAGGGTGGCCTCTTTTCTCGGCGCGGTTTTTGCTGGACACTTGTGTTTCGTCGTCATTTCCATGGCCGCACCCTTATGTTCGCTTCTCTAAGCTTCAAAAATGCCAATATTTTTCTTGCACAAATGAAATCATTTTTGCTCGAGCTTGGGAAAATATGACTCACTACGGGGTAATTAACAAAATGAAAAGAACGACAAATTATTTGAATTCAAAAAAAATCGAAAAAAAAACACCCCAAAAGGTGCTGGTACAAAAAGAGGACATGCGAGGTTTGTCCAAGCCAATCAGGCGAAAGCTCGCACCTAAACAGTGACACCGAAAAAAACACAGCAACACTAGGGAATGCGCACATTTCATTGCAAACCAATTTTCTTGTTCCTGCATCAGAAAGTCCACGGGTAGTCCCAGCCATCATTTTAGCACAAAATAAAAATCGATCTCATCGTGTCTTGCAAACCGCATCGAAGCGGTACCTTTATTTGAATGCAACTGTAGTAAGGTTAGAAATACGACCCTTAGGTCCGAAGGATATTCAACCGTGCAAAAAACCGCCGGCTTGGTGAGCAAACCATCACCGCAACTCGCGGAAGAAGTCGACCAGTTCCGTCCATAATCTCCAGCCGGCGTGCCCGAAATCGATCAACCACGTCGTCACGTAGAACAGGGTGATCAGTATGAAGTATGCACTTACGTGCAGTGCGCCGCACAACAGCGTGAATAGACCCACCAAGCACAGCAGTATCAGTTCGAAGATGATCATGGTGTGCAAACTGGGCAGTAATCTCTGGTGGAGTAGTTGGGCTCGGAGGTGGTGCCACAGGGAATGGGCCAGGATACTCTTGTTGTTGGTAGAATCTCCAACGGCTTGGCGAGAGGTTCCTCCGACGCCTCGACAACGGTGTGAAGCTAACGACCCCCGTGGTGCTGAGTAGCAGATAGTCTATCTGGCGATATTTCGATCGTCGTCGAAGACGACGATTTGGTGGCATTAAGGTTGAAAAATGACCAAAGAGGCAGTTCAGGTATTTTTTGAACAGCAATTCGAAGCAACAGGAAGCAATTGGCACGACCGAACAACGCGAACACTGACTGGAGAGTAATGGATTAAAGGGCCCGTACATGAGAGTTAAGGCTTACTTATCATCTCAGTATGACGTCAACTGTATCCATTTTAAAGTGTACTGCATTTGTGGTCAGCCGCTATATGCAAAAAAAGACTTAGTGTGCGTTACGTGTCGCCCACAAGACGAGGGGTAATGCACATGTGACCTTTTTTTTGCACAGTAGAGCTAATGAACTACTAACAATAATATTTTCGCATAATTTGTTATATTGAATATTTTTCAATTCAGTATTTCAGAATTAGAATGATTGAACCTTCAATTTTAGTTAAAAAAAAACATAAGATTGGCGAATGCAATGTGCTGATATGGTGAATATTTTTGTTTAAATCCATGGGAGTGTGGCTCGCTGGAACACCCTTTGGATGACGTGTTGCAAGAAAAATCTCGGAGAAGAAAACGCATGCGAATAGCAGAAAAAGCAAACTCAGAGAAGTTGGCCCATCTCACGGGTACACTTCTTTCTTTCTGTCTTTTGCTTCATCGTATTCTCTTTTTTCTCTGTTTCTCTTTCTCATTTCGACTCCTAGACGAGTCGAGCGATCGAGAAAAAAAGACAGGGCGCCTCCATCAAGCGCTACCAATTACACAGAAGTGCATTGTGCGGGTTACGTGTTTGCGCCCATACGCCATGTTGGTGTGCGTTCGTTAGGGGGATTTGTTGCACTGCACCAAACCCAATGTGGAAGCGCAGAAATGAAAACATGAAGCATGGTCCGTTGGAAGGGAGTTGCGTGGTGTTGAAGCAAACAGAAATAAAACCCATCCAACCCCATCGAATGGTGTGGTTCATGAGGAACGACGGCAAAATAAGCAACACCATCATATGCAAGTGGTGTGAAGAAAACAGCACAAGCTCAAACATTAGCAACACCATGCATCCGTGACATTGCCAATGATGTAAAAAAGCAATCACAACCGTGAATGATTCGTTCCCTATTTTATCTTCTGGAATTTGAAGGTATCACAAACAGCATCCGTTTGTGGGGGGGGGTTTCATTTATGGGGTAAATTATCTTGACTTTGCGGAATTCTAAGCCTTTGAGTCGGGCGCGACCGTTTCTGGAGTCTGGCCGGGTGCATTTTCTGTCTCTTTCGCACGGCTGAGAGCCGCCAATCGTGCCTCTCAGTTGATGACGAAAGCGCGCTTGCCAATACCAGAGCATGTGCGTGCTATTGGCATACGCTTTACTTCTATCTGTGCTCTCGAACTGTACGGTCTTGTAATTCCTTCGGTTCTTGGTGAAATTTCGTCTTGGTCGAGTGTTTCTTCCTGCTTTCCACAATCCTTTCAGGTGTTGTCTTTGCAAAAATCACGACTTTGAGACATTCAATTCAACGCAATCAGCAACAACTGAAGACGGTGCGCGTTCTCGGTGCGAGGAAGTGCAGCGCATCGTAGTCTCTCCGTCAAGCGGGGCGTTCCATGGTGGAGAAGTGCCGACGGCTTCCATATATTGTGTCAGGGTGTGGTCAGCTTATCCCGCAGAAAATTGCTAAAAACGCCAGCCGCCTACCGGTGATCTACGAGGAAGAGCCTATTGCGCAGTCATCCACTGCGCCATCCCTGTCCAAGCTGAGTTTTCGATCGACCACCTCGTCCACTGCTCCGTTGTTGCCGTCGACATCGACATCGACATTGCGACATGGATGCAGAGAGACGTATTATACATCGCAACGAGATGTCGCTGTTGAAGATATTGCTAGCAGTGGTGGTGATCTGCACCATATTCCTGCTGCTGATGCTTCTGAAGAAGATGCTGGATCTGCTGAATGCTACTCTGACGGCCTGGAGGATCCTGATAGAACTGTTGATCATCGACGAGGAGATAACGCAGGAGTTTTTGAGACACCCACTCCTGTTCACGATCAACCCTCCCGAAAACGTCACGCATTGATTCGGATGCTGCTTCAAATCCGCAAGAGCATTCTGCGGCGGTTTAGAGGGCCCCGTACCAGGACAACCCCAAAGCGGAGCCTGAGAAAAGGCCGATCGCCCGAAGAAGCAGCGTAGAGCCCGATGTAACCCTTCCTTTTCCGCTTCTCTTCCTTCCGTTCACTTAGCTACGTCCAACAACCCCAACGAAACTGTACAATAGAAATACCCCAATAAACCCGCCGGATCCCGGACCCAACGGAGCTGTGTTTTTATTGCAATTATGCACCATGACATCAAAGGGAGTTTCTTCGCCGTTGCGTATTTTCTTGTCGTTAGTTCTACTTGCGATCTTGTGCCCCGGACAAAACGAGGGAGTATTATCATGGGAGGAATTTTTCCACCGAGCACGTGTGAGATGTTTGCGTTGCTTCGCTTGACTTCGATTTAGTGGGGAGCAATTTGAAAAATCAATCGACGGTTCAGCGAGCTGAGCAAGGCCGGCTTTTCCGAATTTGTGCAGCTGCTTACGATACTGTTGTTTTTCAACGCCATTTTGCTGACCATGAAAAGGCCGCATACGTTTTTCGAAGGAAAACGCAACATTTTCCTAGCTTCTACCAACGCGAGTTGCCACAGATGAACAAGCAACCTTTAGCACATGTCTCGAAAGCAGCCTTGAATTCGTTGAATCACGCATACGTGGAATGATTTCTTCCATTTTTTGTAGCTGGCCAACTCCACGTAGGGTGTACCCGGCCAACTCCGCCTATCGTGTGCTATCTCTTGTATTCGTTAGCACAGCGGAAATAGGTCGACCACCCGAGGGTTGGTAAATCTAAACATTGCGTGACGTTGACCAATCCTTACGCGTTTTCTTGAGGGGTGGCCTCACGCAACGCGCAGCCGCTGTTTGCGTGCTTGCGTAATTCTACGCCAAGGGGAAACTCTACAAAACGACGACGACCCCATAGAACGGCGCAGAAGCTGCTGACGCTGGAATAAAGGGTACGAATGTGGAGATTTTATTACGGATGTGTGTTGTTTCACACAAGCGATGACTCATGCTATGTCGGCTACGTTTCCTGTCGCGATCATAATTCGACCATGGTTTAAACATGAACAGGCAGAAATGAAAGCATGATAAAGAATTTCTTGGTTCAAAAATACGGCATAGCATTAATTTAGCTGCTGGCTTACATGCCTTAGACAGCCCGCATAAATGTGGCGATGTTTGAATGTCTCATAAAAAATGAAACGAAACGAAGCCATGCTCCTGGCTGGAACCGGTTTTGCTGGTCGAATTTTTTTTTCTCGCAGCCTCGAGAGCTGATATCGAAAATGAAGTTCAATTCGCTACGATTATTCAAAATAGTTCATGTAAAGTAAAGCATAGCGACATGAACGCTTTTCCATATTATGTTCATAAAGTGAGCACGATAGTGATGTATTTTCCATAATCGCTTTTCGAGAATTTTATGGAATTGTTTTTTTAAATTAATTGGCAATACAAGCTTCATAATTGTGTACGGCAATATCAGATCGGATTTTAATGTTAGATCAGACGATGAAATTGCCGTTGGGAAATAATTTGAATTCAGTATAATCAATATATAATTCATAGGCATTTTATTCATCTCAGGCTCACCAGTGTTACATCTCATTCAGCCAATCTTAAGAATTATTTCCTGTTAACACCCTTGAGTAAAATAACAAGATATTTCAAAGCAAGATTACAAGGCTTTCGTAGGTCACTATAGGCGGATGTGGATGTAAATATTGATAATTTCCCATATACCCAATTGGTTGCAGTAATAAAGATCTTACGCCCAGGTTATACTAATCACACACATATGGCGCTTTACATTTGCGGCATTCTTTTGTCAACGATATTGTGAGCCAATCATGCACGCGACCAGCATAGTCCAAACATTTACGAGTCGGCGCAGACTACTTGACCTACATTTTGTCCTTTGCAGCCCGTACTGCTTGCATGGTTTCAACCGGTGTAGTTTTACCAGCGAACGCTTGAACGGCCGCTTCCCGGACGCGCATGAACACGTTGATGCGTTTTTCCTGGCCGATCGTGGATGGCACAAGAGCACGTCTGCCTTCGAGATCGGTCTCTTGTGCCCGTTCCAGCATCGCCCGGATGTCTTCATTGTCCGGTTCGACCAAATGCCCGAAGCGTAGGTTTTGCAACGCATACTCATGACCGCAGTACACGTGTGTTTCGTCCGGCAGGGTTGAGAGCTGCCCGATTAGCGCGTCGTACATCTGCTGTGCGGTTCCCTCGAAGAAGCGGCCACAACCAGCCAAGAAGAGCGTGTCGCCGGTAAACACCGCCCGATCCTGGTCAGACTCGATGTAGTAGCAAATGTGGGACGTAGTGTGGCACGGCGTGGACAGGCAGCGAACACGCAGTTGTCCGATTTCGAACGTGTCGTCTTGCTTCACGCGGTTAGTCAGCTGTGCGATGCGATCGTCGTTCCCGCCGTACACGACCAGCTCGCCCCAGTCAGTGTTCTCGAGGAAGCGCTTGTGTAGGGCTTCATTACCACCGGCATGATCCCAGTGGTGATGCGTCGTCAACACTTGGTTCAGCTTACATTCTTGTTCGCGAACCACCTCCAGCACGCGGTCCGGTTCAACCGGATCTACGACGGCTGCCTTGCGTGTCGCGTTACACATCACCAAGTACATGAAGTTGTCTTTCAACGCCGGAATCTTCGTTACCGTCATGCTAGCCATCGCGTTCGTCTGGATGGTGTGCGGTCGCCGTTGCAAACTAAAACTCGATACTAAAAATGTTTCATGATGAGCATATTGTATCCAGGTTGCTTTTCTTCGCTACGAAAATTGAGGCACTTACCGGTGAAATAAAGCGCGGTCAGTCGCTGTGAAACACGGTGTGGAAGCAGATTCAGCAGGGACATCGGGCGCCGGAAGCAATCCGTAAATCAAGGACAAAAGAGCCCGTTAGGCTAGCGAGAAGGAACGAGAGTGTGCACTCCGGGGAAGGGGCTCCAGTTGTAGCCTTTAGGCATTTGGTTGATAGAGAGTTGACTTACAGTGATGTAATCGTGTACCGATGATAACCGGCTTATCCTACTGGGCTGATAAGCGTGCGATTGCTGGAACGCCTGATTTGAGTCGTACCGTCACTTTACGTGGTTAATAGTAAATATAGCTGTTAAAAAAATAGCTAAATTGCGGTAATACACATTTATATTTAAACCTGCATTAGTGGAAAACGACTAAAAACGATTTGAAAATCACAAAACATGATGCAAAACACAGTGCACTTTGATTGCAAATTTTTCGACCAAAACAAACAATTGACATTGAATACACTTTGACAGCTAAAATGTCAGGCATAGTGCGTAATGCTTTTGAATCGGCCGTTATGCGCTGTGATCCCCATGCTTTTTATAGGCAGCCACGATTTGTGTTGTTTCATATAAAATAAATTACATTTTTCATTATTTATAACGAAATAGAGACGTTAATTTACGTGTCAGCAGTGCCCGGGACCTTCATCGCTCGAATCTAATAATTTTAGGAGCCCTTTGATCTCGGGGACCCTGAAACCGCTTTAAACATGTGTCCCTGTTTGTGATAACAAAGGCGTTGATTATTACAAGTGTAATTTGAACACTTTGAGATCCATAAACGGTTCAGTGTCGTAAGTAACAACCATTGCCGGAGACTAGGGAGAAGCGCGACCACAGTAATTGTTAACACACATGTGACGGTTTCACTGCTCCTTTTTTACCCTTCACTGTTTTATAGCCAATAATTATTGTTTACAACCGTAAATGAGTGTGGCTCTTGATCTCATCTCACTTGGCTGAGGCGTGTTCATTGGAAATATAAAATTATCCATGATTGCTTTTGACTCGAAGTACGTTTTTACTGTTTGCCTTCGGAGTGACTTTAAATGGAATCATTTTCGTCAGGTTTTCATTAAAGACGGGGTTTTCCCCAGATCGTTTCATTAGCAAATAATTGGTCGTTTCAATACGCCTTAATGAACGAGATGCAGTTACGGATTCTGCCTTGCATGACTCATCACGTTATTTTCCATTTTAGTCATTCTCTTCCCACCCCGTACGAAGTGTATTATTTCGGATATGTTGTTTCCCTGATTGATCATGCATCACCATAATACTCGATGTTATGATTTTGGGCAATTTTTTTATTCATTCATTCAAGTCGCATTGACAAGTATAAATGTTTCGGTACAAAATTTTCAGTGTTTTTATGACATATGCTTTAGTGGATGCACTCGAGGCGCTTGCCGGGTGTTCCATTATTCATATAAGGCTTCTAAATTCTATCTCTCTAGAGCTCGCTAGTGTTGGTATAGATGTATAAAGGGTTTGCAATATAACGTTGATAAATAAATTGTGTAGATGAACCTTTGCAACTAAGCGCTGGCGATCGGCATTCGCACGCTCTCGTCTGTTGCCTTTTCCCCTCTCGGGATCGGTTATCCATCATTCATCAAAAAAGCTGCCCTTCGCGGCGTCTTTTAATCATCGCACAAAAAAATATATATCCCCAAACGAACCACCGGACCAAAACGAAGATAATTCACCCCGTTTCCAGAAACCCATCATCTCTGCCATGTCCCGGTCACGATCGAACGGCTCCAGCAAAGGTGGAAGCAAATGATCAAAAAAAAACCAGAGCTCATGACGAAGGAAACCAAAGAGCTGCAGCGAGAAAGCGTGGAATGAGGAAGGACCCAAAATTTATGCTGGGACTCGCAATATGGTATCCAGAAATCCGGTTCCTCAGCTCTTTTCTTTTTTCACCCAGCATCCTCTTTCTCGCTGCCGCTCATCGCGCTGCTCTTCTTGGGCTCTTTTAGCGCTGACCTCCATGAGACAGCCATCACAAAAAAAGTGGTTAGACACCCGAATTCCGGCACCTTTTTTGCTGGTCCTTCGCAAGCTCGGAACGCATAATGAGAGGGCTCTTTCGTGGCGCAACGTTCAAACAACTTTCGCATCAGTTTTCGTCTTTTCCGCGAAAAGAAGAGCTTGAGGCTTTTTGCGAACGTGCAGGAGGAGTCCTGTCGGTGGCTTGAAGGGGTTAGAGCAGCCAATTGTACGATGAAGCTCGCGGTGGGGGATAATTGGCGGCGGAAAGGACGGTGGCAGTGGAAAACAACAACAAAATCGTAAAAAAGCTTACTCGCCACAACACCTTCGCCACCAACCACCTTCCCATCGCCTTCGGCACGCCAACCTAAACCCCTCACACGCGCGTGTGTGTGTTTATTATTTTTGCAGTCCAAAAATTGTGCCCTTTAGTGGGGCTGTGGCGCACACATGCAGAGCGCATACCTTACGATACCAAGAGTTACAATAATATAAAGCATATGTTGCTTCACTTCTTAATCCTAACACCTTCACAGCGTGTGCGCAGTATACTTAAAAGGGGATTTTTTTGTTGTTGCAGAAAGGGAGGCCGACCCGGCTCCGAAAGGAGCGGGAAAGCGAAAAAGGAAAAGGCGAGTAGAGAGGGTGTAGGGGGTGGGGCAGGAATGGGGTGGCTTCTTCTTGTAAAACAGGGGAATGCTCGCAAACGTGGCCGAGCCCATCGGCGAACCTTTCGAGGACATTAAGCGCCCAAGCCGCTATCCCTGCCAACATATTCTTCCTTCTAACGACGGCACAGTTCGTCTCGGCTGCGTAGCAACATGTAGAGCCGAGCGTTATCTTGGCTGGTTTTGATTAATTTGGGCCGTGGAGTGTACGCGCGTGCATGTGCGTGTGTGTGTGTACCGGTTGGTTAGCGGTGGCGGCGAAATTTTAATAAAAAAAAAATAATTCACGGCAGCAACGAATAAATAAACCAAAAAATAAAAATACAACATGTAGTTTAAGAAGCCATCAGAAATCAGCATCAGAAGCGAAATAAAGAAGTAAAAAAAAGAATAAAAAGAGATTCAGAATGAGAGAGCGTTGCAAGCAGCAACCTTTGTACGGGAGACAGAGAAAACAAATAACAATAAAATGGATGCAGCTGGGCGAATTGAACGTATTCTGGAGCACGGGGATTCACACACATCCACACACATGAGGGCTTGGGAACACGCTGGGAACGATCGGGGTGGCACCAGAGAGCACATGAGGGAGGGTGGTGCAAAGGGCGGAAAAGGGAAATGGGAAAAAGGGCCAAAGGGAACAGGGCAAAAGCGTGTTTAAACTGCGCATCCGCTCGACTCCACACGTCGACACGACTCAACGCGTGGGGCCACTCTTCCGTCTCGCTCTCGCGCTTAAGGGCGGCTGCACTCACCCTTAAGGGTTGAGCTGCGACAAAAGTGACGTCATTTTTGGGAGGAGAGAGATCGGTTCGGTCACGTCGAGTTCGGGCATGGTTGGATGGGCGTACGATAGAATGAGGGAGGAAAGCGGTTTATGAGGGGTTGGTGTGGGTCAAAGAAGGGTTCGTTTACTTCCGGAAGGGGTTCTTCCGTTGGGCCCGCTTGGTCCCTTCCGCGTGCGTGTCACGTTTTCGTTATCGTTCGTCGGTTTGAGGCCAGTTAGAGAATGGAAGACATGCTCTGCTTAGGTCCCGTCGGTCGGTTCAGGTCCAGGTCCAGGTCCAGGGTGTTGGGCGGGATGGAGGCAGTCAAGAAGAGGAAGAAGGGTGACCCTTGGTGCGTCACCCACACCCTCGCTCTCTGGGGTGCACGCGAAACAGAAACAAAGGCCCTCACGGCCACCGAAGCGGGATGAGAAGCGTTTTAGACAGCTTGGGCCAATGGCCACGGGCCCGAAACTGTCAGTTGGCGTATGCTGTCAGTGGGCTCGAGCTGTCACTTCCGATTGGTCAAACCGTGAGCCATTTTGTGCTCACGCACGATCGCTGCGATCACCCCCTCAGCTTCCGGCTGATTAATATTGGTTTGACCTCGCTCTCCTTCTCCCTCTCTCGCTCTCTCTCTCTTCTTTTCCCTGTCTCTCTCTCTCTCTCTCTGTCTCTTCCCGCTGTGCCTCGTTGTCTAAGTTTCTCGCTTACGGCCCGACGGGCTTAGAAGATGTTGTACGTCACTTTGATATCGCCGCACTGGGGGCAGAAGTACATTTTCTTCTGCTTTTTCTTCGCCTTCTCGCGCATTTTCCTGCCCAAGGTCAACGGGGATTGTTTGTCACGGCCATTTCGGCGGTCGGGTCACCCCCACCCACAAACACACGTGCGGGTTTTGTTGTTGTTGTTGTTTTTTTCGGTGGAGGGTTGGGGCAGGGATGGAGCGGGGTCGTGCGTGTGTTCGTCACAGTTTCGAGGGTTGCGGCGCATACGCGAGTCGTTTGATTTCGGCGAGCCCCGCCACGGATGGTGGATGGGACCAAGCGGGATCACGGTTCCGGTTCCGGTTCGGGGCGGGAGGGGCAGGTAGGATCCGGGAGGGGTTGAAGGATTTTTTTTTTGCGTTTGTTTCATGGACCGGTTTCGTGCGCGCACGGCAGGGATGAGTGATTGAAAGAGAAGGGATGGTGGGGTGGGAGGGGGTGAGGAGATTGGGTGTCCGTTGGATGGTGGTGAGGGAGTGGGAAAAATGGATGAGGCGGAAGGAAGGCGAGAGGGAAAAAGAAGAGAGAAGAAAAATAAAGAAAGAAAGAAAACACATTAACGTTCGAGTCCACCGAGTGTCTGTAGGGGGGAGGGGGGGGGGGGTGAAGAGGGTGAGGGGAGGGGTGGGCGGTCGTGGAAGCTGGGATGGAGTTGGATTGGGGTGGAACGAACACAAACGTACACACATACACACACACAAACACACATTGCGATCGCTAACCTGTGAGTGATGGTGCGGTTGGTGGTCGGTGGCGTACGGAAATGCTGTGGCACAAGTTTCGCCATTCGAACGAACCGAGGGATGAATGGATGAGCGCAAATGCAGTGTGTGGGAGCGAGGGGGCCGTGGGGGGGGGGGGGGCGGCGAGGGACGAGCGAAAAAAAAAACCCCCACGGCGATGCCTGGATGGTGTGGGAAATGATCGCGCAGATTTTGCGATGGATGTGATGGAAGGGGCTGTAGAGATGAAGGGATGCAACCAACATACACACACGCACACAGGGAAAAACACACATACGGCTCTACGTGCTACAGAAGCCGCGCAGGGTGTGAGGAAGAAAGAGACAGATAGAGAAGGGAAAGCAAACGAAGGACAATGGGAGCTGTGGTGTGGTGCGTATGCCCTTAAAAAAAAAAAGATCTGTTGAGGGCCGAGGAAGGCGTACAGGCAGGGTTAACGGGGTTGGCGGGCGTTTTTTTTTTCGTTTGCGTGTTTGGAAGAGGAAAAGGCGGGATGGACTTAAGTAAAGTACACCATAATTAAATACTATCGATAGAGTAGGCTTAAACGCTAAGGAAGGAACGCGGGGAGGAAAAACAAAGTGAAGAGCAGACAGCCCTTCCACATGGGGAAAACCCAGCTAAACTCGTATCGGAGGTGTTGATGATGGTGGTTGAAGAAGAGAGGGGTTGGGGATGCAAAAAGGGCTACTTTTGGGATATTCACGTCAGCGTGTTGTTCGGGTTGGTATAGGTGAAGCCCTCGAACTGGGCTTGATCCATCGAGGCAAGGATGTTCCGGTCGATGGGCGTGAGTCGCGCTCGCTCACGAGTGAACTGCTTGTCGAAATACTGCGTATCGAGTGGATGGCGCTGTTGGTTTGATCACCACCAGAGAGAAACAGAGAGAGAGAGAGAGAGAGTGAGAGAGAGAGAGAGAAAGAGAGAAAATAGGGAGATATAGAGATAGAGAAATGGAGAGAAAGCAGGATTGTCCCTCGGGACAGCCAGCTGAGAGTGTTTTGCAGAGTGGCAAAGGACGAAATGTATTGCACAAAAAAGAGTAAAAAAAAAACAGGAAAAATGAAAAACACTTACGACTTGGGGCTTAAACGGCGGGTCAACGGCTCGTCTCTCCAGCTTGTCCCAGATAATACTATTGAAGAATGGGTGATACTTGATGTCGCTCTCCTCGTCCATCGTGTTGAGCACGCCGAGTCGTATCGAGGCGTCCTTCTCCAGCAGCTAGCGTGGGCGAGTAATGAGAGAGCGCGGTGCGGTTAGGTAAGCCATCTTTGACCTTACGTATGACCTTGAGACTGGACTTACCGACTGGAGCAACCGCAGCGCCTCCTTGGAGAGGTAGTGCGGGAACCACGGGATCTCGTTGCATATGGACCAGAACAGCTCGTCCTCGTCGCATCCGCTGAAGGGCGACTGTCCGACCAGCATCTCGTACACTAGCACACCGAACGACCACCAGTCGACGGCTTGGTTGTACTTTTGACCCTAGTGAGGTTTTAATGACGTGCGATGGATGAGAAACTCGTCATCCACGCAATCATCCCCATACTTACTTTGATGATTTCAGGCGCCATGTAGTCTGGTGTGCCGCAGAAGCTGTCCGCTAGCTTGTCCAGGTAGATCTCCAGCTTGCACATGCCAAAGTCCGCTATCCGAACGTGTCCGTCGTAATCGAGCAGCACGTTGTCCAGCTTCAGATCTCTGTTCAAAGCGTACGGAGATAGGAACGAAAGTGAACGAAAACGCTAGCGTCCACGTCTATACGGCAGGTAGAGCTGAGCTTACCGATAGACGATGCCCTTGCGGTGCAGAAACTTTAGACCGGACACGATTTCGGCGGCGTAGAAGCGAGCACGGGCCTCTGGGAAACGGCCACTCTGCTGGATGTGGAACATTAGATCACCCCCGTTCAGGTACTCCATCACGAAGAACAGGTGACTCTGGTGGAGGATGGGAGCGTGGTGAATCATCAGTGCGCAGAAGTGCTAAAAGGGTGTGGCCCATCCCTACCAAAATTCATCGCAAAAAGCCCTGTTGCTCACACGAGCTTCAAGAGCCCTGCCGCATGACAAGGTGCAGCAGTTCAACTTGTCCCCTAACGCGGCCATGCAATCACAATGCAACTCATCGCTCGCAAAAGTCAGTTCTCGAAGGTTCCCCAAACGCAATCTCTCGATTGCGCATGACGACCTACCAGACCATTCTCGTCTAGTGCAATCGTCACACGAGATATCGGTCAATGGGTACAAAGCCGCGGGAATGCGTGGTGCGAATTCCTCCCGGGGCGTAAAAATAGCCGCCGACGTCCCACGGGACCTGATACGCATCGTAACACTTCCTCGTTCTCGCGTACTGCGGGTTGTTGAACGGGCGCGGTTCTACTTACGTCTGTCTGAAAGGTGCAGAAAAGGTGACAGAGGAACGGATGCTTGGTGCCGAGGGCCAACACCTTCCGTTCGATCAGCGTACAATCGACATCGTCGTCCTCCAGCACCACGTCCTTTTTCAGGCACTTGATTGCGTAGTAGTAGTCGGAGTTCTTCAGCTCGGCCAGAAACACCTGTACCCGGGGGGAAACGAAAAATGGCGTGCGCGTGAAAGCACAGCACCTAGGGAAAATGTGGTGTGTAGTGGATGCTTACCTTTCCGAAACTACCCTTGCCCAACACCGTCAGGAAGTGGAAATCATCGACGTTGTACTTGCGGAAACGTGGTATCACCGTGGCCGGAGCGGTCAGCTTGCCTGTCTTCTGGAACTGAGCGTACGTGTACGAGGTTTCTACCGACGAAGACCAACGATTTATTACACGATTTCACACAATTGGGGAACGATTGAGGAGTAATAGGAAGGGAGAGAGACAGGGGGTGGGCGAAACACACACACACACAAATAGGACATTCTAGGAGAATGCGCCCTTTCAAGGCGCAGGTGCAACGAACAACCGAACGACCGAACGATAATGAGTCACAGATGAGAAAAGATGTCACTTGTGGAAAGGTTCTAATAACGAGGAGATAAAATATACGTACGCACACACAAACACCCACACTGATTGAAACTGTGATTAAAACTACAAAATTGAAAGAAAAAAAACGAAGCATGGATTCGGCAACCACCGGCAAGGAGCTACTTCTCGACTTTTCCGCACCACAATTTAACGAACAAATACTCCAACAGTATGTTACAGCAGCAGGCCGCTTCAGCGTCGATATCGTCATCGACTTCTGGCGACATAAACGCCATCATCTGAGAATTATCGCTTCTTGTCTCGTCACTCAGGAACGTATTTACCGATTGTTCCTCCATGTCGGTCGAATTTCTCGGCTGAATCGTTCTCACCAAAACCTCGATGGTTGCCCGCAAGAGCTCGGAAGCGTTGCCTTCCTCAGCCTCAGGAAAAGCCGGCTCTGTCGGCGGCAATTGGTTGTTGTCGGGGTAGCTGGTCAGGCTAAGACTGTCTAAGTTCATTTGTTCTAGTTCAGCAACTAGCTGTTCCAGATCGATTGACTGCTTATCGGAGTCGACTTCGTCATACGGTTCCAGGCAAAGCTCGCAGGACGACGACGAGTCTGTTTCCGTGTCCGAAATCTCGCCAGAATCCGTCTCATCCGAATCTTTCTCCGAATCCGTCGTTTCGATGCTCAGGCTCGTGTCGAATGATGTCTCCGCTTCTGAAGGCTGAAGTTCCGCGTTCCGAAAGAACACGTCCAGCTCGTGATCAAGCTCCTCCTCCATCGCTTGGAAGTATGTGTTGCCGATGGGTTGTGGTTCCATTTCTTGCTCCATTGTTTGCTTGAAAACTTGCGCACTTGCTTCACCTCGAACGGTTGATCGCGATTTGTGCTACTAAACCTCCAAAGCCTCGGAAGCCCGCGGGATTAACAGTACATAGGCGCTCCAATCCCATCCAGCGGGTGCTTGTGTGAGTGGAATCGGCTGCTGGATGATTTGTAATACTCACTCAAGCTACCGTTGAAACCCCCACCAGCCTTTGGAAAAGGCCTAGGTCTCGGTTTGGGTTTGGGTTCGGGTTTAGGTTTGGGTCTGAGTTTCGCGATCGCGATCGCGCCGCCATTTTAGCGCCTTTCTATGGAATCATGTTTGTGGCCCTGGCAACGTTGCGGATTCGGGGCCTCATTCGATCGATTCGGTGCAATTTTATCGTGTCCGAGGTGTGGGAGTATGTGTGCCCTGAAAGCGCTCTCCTTTGGGCCCTTGCGCTTCCACCACCGGTAGCTCACCACCCTTTGCCGGTGAGCACCGCGTACAGGTGGACTTATTTATAAACGGAAACAAACCTTTCTATTTTGGGCGTCGTCAAAATTGCGCATAGATACGCGCGGACAGGGCCCCAAGGCGATGTTCTGGCTGGGGGTGTCTTCGTTTCGCGCATTTTCCGCGGTTCGATCGATCGTGGCCGATTGCGAGACTCCGTGACTTGGGCGGCATTTTTCCTCAACCGAGTTGGTGTGTTGGTGGGAGATTTTTTTTTCCCGCCTTCCCTTAGATGAATGTTACGGCGTACATGGAGCATTGAGTGCGGCGGGGGAGGGTGAAGGGTGTGTGTGTGTGTGTGTGTGTGTGTGTGTGTGTGTGGAGGGGTGCGCAGTCCACAGTGGGTAGCCGCACCCAGCGCGTTGCTCAAGTGCGCCTTATTTTTTATGCCCGTTAGAGCTCGACTCGTTAACGCGAAGTCTTGGTTTGAGCGATTCCACCGGAAACTCGCACTTAGGGTGACCTATTTAAAAAAAATGGTGGAACCTTCGATGGCCGGGCCCGAGTGAAGCAAGGAACAATTGGACCATTGTCTAGCGTAGGAGGCGATGGAATCCCACGCTAACCACAGTGAACGGGGAGATGCTCGAGATTCGTCATGCAACGAGTCACCCGTTCGGTTAGAGTCGATGGACAAGGAGAAGTGAAAGAAAAAAAAAAGAAGCCAGCGGCCCTTTGGAGCAGGCGCTCTCACGTTCACACTGCGCGGCGGAAAATTGTGCATGCGACCTAAATAGTTTCGTGTGGGTTTTTCCTCCCGGGGCGAATTTTTCGTGTGAGGAATAACTTTCACGAACACACCTAGCCTGTTGGACCCAGTGAGCCTGATGGCGGAGCGGAAGGACGAGTTGGGATATTGGGAAAAACTAACGGTAAACTAAAGGAAAGCGGGTGCTAGCAAGCGGCGGAAAAGCGATCAAAAACACGATCGGAAACAATGCCCCAGCAAAGCGACGACAGCCCTCAAAAGGACTAAAAATACACGAGAACGAACGAATCGACGATGGCAGCAAAGCGTGCAAGCGAAACGCCACGTGTACGCGAAACCGGAAGCTCGCGCAGATCGCGTTACCTAGCTCTTCCTCCTTGGCGGTCGTTGGCGAAGGGCCACCACTAGTCGAGGGCACATCCGGTTGTTCGCAGGATGGTGCCGGTGCCTCGATGCGGTAGGCCGGATTCGCGCTGGGTGGCACCTTTGAGGGTGAATCTCGTGGCTCGTGAACGCCTGGAAAAAGGGGGGGGGGTTAACCGAATGGTGGGTATGGGTGGACTGAGGGTTTTGATCCTTGTTGCTGTGCATACCCACGAATGCCAACGACGGGAAATGGCCACTTTTCCCGGTCACGCGTATCCGCTGGTGCAGGAGTACGCAAAGAATTCGCGCTTTTTGGCACGCGAACGTGCGCGCAATCCATTCCGCATTCCGTCGGTGGTCGCCTTTTTTACTACGCCTTTACAACACCGCCACGCGAGACAGATGCGAGAATGAGCAGGAGAGTGAGTGGGTGTGTAAGGGAGAGAAAAGAGAGTGAGAGAGAGAGAGAGAGAGAGAAAGCGACACAGCGAGACAGGTTTTCGGTTGCCAAGATTTCCACAAATCCATTGCGTGGTTTTTGGCGTGATTTTTGAGGTTACCTTTTCGCTGATTTCCTTCCCCGCTACTGCATTCTCTTTCTCACTCATTATCCCTCTCATTTTCTCTCACCCGTTTGGGGGGGGGGGTGCATGGCTTTCGATCAACGAAGATTTCTCAGCATTTTCTCGTCCACATTTAGGTGACGATTTTCTATCATTTTAGGAGTGATGAAATTTCCATTTTCCCTCTCAAAGCCGTCGGGGTTTTTTTACTGTGCAATATTTTCACCACCCCCCACACACACACACCCGGTAAGGGTGGCGGAAGTAGGCTCTCTCAGCGCCGATAAAGGTCGTGGCGGCACTGCCACCGCCAGATTGTGAAAGAAGTCGAACCATTAAAGGGGGATAAAGTGTGTGGTGAGAGAGAGAGAGAGTGGGTGGTTGGGGGGGGGGGGGGGGGTGGAAGGGAAGGAGGCACATGAAACGACGAGTGAGGTGCGGGGTTATTGCGCTTTTTGTGCGCGCGTACGGACCTCGCACGGGTTGGCATTTTTATAAATGCTCAAAATCAACCGCCTGAACAGGATGGACCGGACGGGAAAGGTCACAGGTTGTGGAGTGGTGGTGGCATGTGGCCATCTTGCGATAAAAAAAAATCCTGACAAACCGACACACACACACACACCCGACAATTGTCCGCAAATCTCAGCACAAATCTCCGTGAGGCGTCTTTTACCCGTACGCTTGCGGTGAAAATGCTCATCGGCACTGATTATTTGCTATTCTTTTCTATTTGTTTGTACCACCACCGCTCGAAACGGGGGTGGTTTGTTTTTGTGGACAGTGCGGGGAGAGATGCTCCCATTTTCCTTCTCCGCATCGTCCCCGCACACGCTCCGTTTCGGTCGTTTTCACGCGCTGCACCACGTGAGCGGATTTACGTGCGTCTACGCCGAATGGCAGCGGTTCTAATAAAAAAGCAAGCGTGCGCGTGAAAAACCCACCCACCCCGGCCCAGCAACTCGGAAAACTCACGCGCCGCGGTGAAAAGGAGAGGAAGGAAAAAAGGAGCGAAAAACAAAAACAACGGCATTAAAAAAGATATCACAAATTAATCCCAGACGCTCTCGACGTCAAACCGGCGGCTCCTATTGCGTCGTTTCTTTCGCGCGAATTTTCACCTCCACACACCGTGTGTGGCTTGTGTGTGGTATGTGTGTGTATCGGAAAATCCGCCGACGAACGGGGGAGGAAAACTCCAAGCCCCACACACACACACCCATCCACCCACCAGGGTGCATCCGGGCCAAAGTCCGGCTCAAGTACAGCTTGACAGCCACACCAAAAACTGCCTGCAGCTTATGTCAGGATCTATTTCTCTTTTTCTCTCTCGCTCGCACGCGTTATCACGCTCCCGATATCCCTGATCCCTAAACCCATCCGTTGGCATTCGTGGGGTGGTCGTTCGCACCGATTGGATGTGCATACCTCGTCGCACGGAGGACAGTGCCTCGACGATCAGCTTCTGGTTGACGCCGCACAAGTTAGCCGCCAGCTTCTCGCACTTCTTGTGACAGTTGACGTCGCAGTCTGGCGTGTTTTATTTATTTATTTTTTTTTTGGGTGGTGGGTGTGAAGATAAGGGTAATAGGGAAAGGGGAAAAGGGGAAAGGATGGGAGGGTAAAAGATAGATTCGTATGAGCGCTGGCGATCGGTATCGGTATTGGTTTTTCGGCCGCTGCATTTTTCACCAACCGACCGTTTCCTTGCGCGCCGTTCTTGCCGAGTTGAGGTGTGATTTTTCCTGCGCGGAAAAGCGCCAGCATGCCAGCCCTTCGCTTGCGCGATCGGGCGTTGTTCCGTGATCGTTAAAATGCCCCAAATGCCGCGGTGATGGCACCGCGATGGTGGAATCGAGAGGACTTCACTAGTCAACAAGTTTATGACATCGACCGCCGGACGCGAAGTCGGGGCCCTTTATTTTTATTTTTTTTATGCTTTTTTTTTGTTCGCGTACCGGGCGAGAGTCACCGCACTCGCGCTAAGAATAAACCGGCTCGCATTGAAATAGATCGAGAATTAATTAGCCTAATTGCATACCGACCATGATGGACAGTTGGCGGTTTCGTTCTGGTGGCGACGCGAAACCGCTGCACTTCGGGGGGTTCGTTCGGGAAAGGTTCTGGCCCGTGCCAATCGTCGAAGGGCGGCCCTTTTCGAACGGGAACTTGCGACCCTGTTGAACCCGCTGTTGAATTGCGCGCATCATAAATAGCCAGCGGTGGTCCCAACACCGGTAGCACAGGCTCCTGCGATGGTGGGCATTCTGACGTCCCACGGGTGATGTCTTGTTCGCGCAAGGTTCGCGCAAGAAGCGGCTACTTCTGCCAGCTCCAGTGTGCTCACCCACCCATGGCGGTGATCTACGACCTGTGTCGGGTGCCTTTGATCACCTTCAACGGGCCGATTCGGCGGGCCGATGTTGCGCTCTTCACACCGTGAACGGTGGCGAAATTGGCACAAGAAAACACCGGCAGCACCGGAAAACAAATCTACTGCCCTGCAATTCGACCTGATTTTGGCCGCCCACGGCATCCCTGTCTCACTCGCACTCGCTTTTTCGTTCGCTGTCTCTCGCTTGCTCACACAACGGCTAGCTGGGTGCGGAGGCGATGCTCTAGAATGTATGGTAACGTAAACACGAAACCGCGCTGGTCCTCTACCTGCCAGATGTTGTAATAGCGCTTCGAGAAACAGCGGCTAGTCGAGTCGCAACACTGACCCTAGACCTGCGTGGGTGGGGATTTTTGTGATTTTTTTTTTCGGAGTAAATCCATCGAACTAAGCGTGAGTCTCTTCCGCTTCACTTGCATCAGGTATGCAGCTGCATTGTGCCAACTGCAGGTTATATCCCTGAGAGGCGCAGAGTGAAAGCCAATCTGTCAGTTAACAGGTTTAAATCTCACGCAAAGATCGCGTCCTTGAGATAAGCCAGGGTATGGTGTATGTCTTGCAAACTTCCCACACCAGTGGAGGTACGCCATGTATCCGACCTCGAGTGCCCTTCGAAGCCGCACCGGGAGATAATAAACCTCAACGACCTGTCGGCTACCGGGGAAGAAAAACGACATCCGAAATAGAGACAGTGGTCGAGAGATCGCCCGGATTGTGCGGTTTCGCTTTGCACTTTGTCACACCATGTCTCGGACGGTCGTGCGCGGTTTTTGTCTATTTGGGAACACCTCCACCATCGTCCTGAACACACACCCATCCACCGGTCTACGGTGGCCCTAAAGGCAATCATTTTTGCTAATCCCTTCGATGGGTCGCGGTCGCGTGAATCGCAAGTCACCCGATGCGTGGTACTGGTGGCGCAAACTCGAGCACAACGAGCTTGTCCCGCATCAACCTGGGCTATATTTAGTCGCCAAGTCTCTCGTCTTTCTTCCGCTCCCCCTAGACACACGTTCCTCCCCTACAGCAGGTTCCTCAATCCAGACACCCGCGAAATGCTAGACACCTAACGCGACCCTCTAATGTCGCTAGAATCCCAAGCTTGACGTGTCAATGCTCCAGGGTCGTCCGAGAGGCTGACCCACCTGTTGTCACTCGATCAGGAAGCTGCGACAAGCGATACCCGTGTGTGGCGCCCATCTCGCTTGCTTTCACTCATGCTAGCTCCCTCTGACTCTCTCGTTGGTTCACTTCTCGCTACAGGAACCTCGGTTTTCGGCGAACGTCAACGGTGACATTGAACTTGACTTTCATGACGACAGCCGCCGTGGCTCGACTGCATGCCGAGGGTCGTGTGTTTGTGTACGCGTGTGTTTGTGTGCCCGTATGTGCCGATCAACCCGATGAATCGATCAATCGAACCGTGCTCACTGGCAGCTCCTATTTATAGGGTGGGGGAAGGTTCATGCGGATGATTGCGAGGCGGACATGAGACGGTGTTCGAGTTCGGCGTTCGTTGCAGCTCGATCGCGTAGATGACAGAATGGTGCAAGAGTGCCTACTGGACCTCTAGAGTGACTTACCGAGCGCCTTCTTGGGGCTGATTGGAGCCGTTCCACCACCGTAGAAGCCGGAATCGTGGCTGCTAGTGCTGGCACTCCTCACATCATGCCCAGCACCGATCGACCTGGCCCGTTCGTCCTCATCCAGATCGGCAGGTGTGTTGTTGTTCTCATCGCGAGGTGATGGTGCAAACGACCCACCACTCTTGCGGCTGCTTGTACGAGGTTCTGCGTGCAGTGGTATCACCATTGGCGTGTCGTAGATGTCCCCGAATGGGTCCGATTTGTCCCCTTTCTGGCCCTTGCCTTTGGGTTGGCCCTTCTGTGCTTTGCCCTTCGTCTTGCCACCTGTGCTCGAGTTAACGCTACTGTCCGTGTTGATGTCCGAAGTGGCCCCATCCAGAGCGGAGGCCGCTTCCGAGGACGTTTGATCGGTGGTGATGCTTGTGGTCGCACCACTGCTGGTCGTGGTTGAGGTGCTGGTGCTTTCGTCATCCTCGCTACCACTGCTGCTACCACTGCTGCTTGTTAAGTCCGCTTTGCGGTTGTGCCGATGTCCATGTCGCTTCACCTTCCAAAGTGGACGAGGTCGCGCCACCAGCACTATGGGAGATTTTTCTTCCTTCGAATAACACTTGCGCATCTGATCGAAGTTCAGCTTGACCCGCTTGGTCGGATCGAAGGGCTTTTTCTTCTCCGGCTTGTCGTTCGCCATGTCGTCGTCGTCCTCTTCCTCCTCCTCCGATGACCAGTCGTCTTCCACACCCGAGAACGAGGTCTCAGACGCGCTGTCGTTATCGGTGCGAGGTCCTTCGCCTGTTCCTGCAGTTGCTCCGGTCGCTACACGCGTGTCCTCCTCCTCGTCACTGCTCGAAAGGAACACCTTCTTCTGCACTGCACTACCACTCTGCGCGCCGAGCTTCTGCTTGCCACTGTTTGCCACCACAGGTACTGCTGCAACGGGTGCTGCTGCGACGTTGTTGCGATCGCGAACGTTCACGGTTGATAAGTCGCTCAGATTGTCTAGCGTGCCGAATTTATTCTTCGTCAGCTTCGCCCCGTTGGCGATCGGTAGCTTCGGTGCCTTCGACTGTGGAGGCGTCGTCGTCGCGATGGCTGCCGCCACCGGAAACGCCTCGGACACGATCGCCGACTGACATTTTTGGCATTCCTTCACCTCCACCTCGAGTCCCTTTACGCCCATGTTGAGTGTGATTTGGTTTAGCTTCGTCTTCATGCGCTCGAGATTCTGCTGCTGCTGCTGCTGAGCTTGCAGGCGTTGTTCCTGCTCGCGAGCTGCTTGAGCCTCCGCTTCCGGTTCGGGCAATACCTTGGCGGGGGTTTTCGCTTTGACCACCTTCACTACCTTCTTGACGACGACTTTTTTCGCCGGTTCATCGGCCGTCTTATTGCCGGTTGCAGCATTTGGTGCAGTAGGTGTGTTGACCACCACGGTGGCAGAAGTTGCGTTGGCTAGGGTTGAGCTGTCGCTCTTCGAAACCACCGTTGTTGGAGCTGGTGTAGGTGCAGGTGTCGCAATAGGTGTTGAAACCGTAGGTTTGCTCTTTTCTAGGGCTAGCTTTTTCTCGGCGGCCGCGGCGATGTTCGGTGCAATGGCTTTGATAAGCTCCTTAGGTGAGTACTTCCTCGTGTCGAGCAGAGGATTTGGAGTTCCAGCTGGCACTGCCAGCGGCTTGGTTATGAGTCCTTTCGTTGTTACAGTCTCGGGTGGTGTTGGTCCTTTACCTTTCGCTGACACCGGTTCAGGAAGAACGGTAGACTTCGGTTTCAAAGGGACAGGCTCTGAGCTGGGTTTAGTTTTTAAGGTCGTTGAATCGGCAGGCGTGAAGGGATTCACTTTCACCGATGTTGCCTCCGGAAGAGTCGTGGTTTTTGCCTTCGGAAGGACTTTCTCAGGCTCAGAAGGAGTGCTTGGTTTCGCTTTCAATGGCACCGCTTCCTGGGGTGAATCCTTCAGAAGTGGCTTCGGTTTTGGAACTGCCTGTTCAGTGCCCGTGGACTTTACTTGCGGTGGAGGTTCTGAGCTGGGTTTAGTTTTTAAGGTCGTTGAATCGGGAGGCGTGAAGGGACTCGCTTTCACCGATGTTGCCTCTGGAAGTGTCGTGGTTTTTGCCTTCGGAACGGCTTTATCAGGCTCAGGAGGAGTGCTTGGTTTCGCTTTCAATGACACCGCTTCCTGGGGTGAATCCTTTAAAAGTGGCTTCGCTTTTTTAACTGCCAGTTCAGTCCCTGTGGACTTCACTTGCGGCGGAGTCAGCTCAATTGGGCTCTTCTCGGGCAATAAAGCAATTTTCGGTGAGGGTGCTTCTGGAAGAACAGCTGGCTTCGTCTCCACCGGTTGAGGTGTGGCTTTTGCTTTCAAAGCCTCCAGTTCTGGCTTCGCTAACGCAGTTTGTTTCTCCATTGACACAGCTGGCTTGACCGGCTCCACCGATGGACTGATGGGACTTTTTGGACTCGTGGGGCTTACGGGACTTTTAGGACTTTTGGGGCTTTTTGGGCTGGCAGGACTCTTGGGGGTCTCTTCAAGTTTCGGTTTAACAACCGGCTCAACCGGCTCAACCGGCAATTGTGGCAACGCCTGCGGCTTGCGTTGGTTCAGATCACTTGCCAAGAGCTTCTGTGACTCCTCAGCAAAACCCTGGAATGACTGGCTCGGTGATGCCGGTGGTGACTCTTCTTCCGTAGTCGAACGAAGCAACACCAGCTGTTGCTTGCGGCGCGCGAACGAAACCGTCTCCCGGGTGCCGATCGTGCTCCAGAAGTCCTCGTCATCCGTTGCACGCTTTAAATTGGCGGGCTTCTTACGTAATCCCAGCTTTGACATCACTGAAACCGGCTCTTCTGGTTTGGGTTTTATTTTCGGCTCAATGTTGCCGAGCAGGTTTTTCTTCAAGGTTACGCTCGAATCAGCTGTTTGCGAGGGGAGACTCAATGCTGGTTTTTTCTTTGCTTCTGTTAAAGAATCCATACTAAGGGTTTCTTTTGCCGCGGGCAATTTCTCGTTAGCTGTCTCATTTGTAGGTGCCTTAATTTCGGCTGCTACTAAGGGCTTATCTAAAGCATTGATTTTCTTCTCCTCGATCGTGAGCAACGAAGACGTGATTGGTGTATTTTGAGCCTTCAGCTCATCAGAGCCAACTTTGCTACGATTGATTGATGTTGTGGCGTTGTTTTCTGCTCCTATTTGATCTTTAGTTGGCACTACCTGTTCCGATTGTTTTTTGTCACTGATTGAAGCATCCTGTTTCGTACTTTTACCATTTGGACTATCTGCTTGCAGCTTCAAGCTCACGTTTCCTTTCGTCCCTTCTGAAGGCGTCGGAGTCACTTCCATACCTATTTGACCTCCTAGCTTTGTTTTCACTTGCACCTTGTCGTTAATCGAGCCTTCCACCTTCGCGTTTTTATCGCTCAAGATCGCAGAAGGCTGCTTCGGGTCAGTTGGCGCTTTATCAGCAGGCTTGGAAGCCGATGAGGCCGTGTTCGCATCAAGCTGCTTGGGTTTCGTTTGTGTTTTGCCATTGGGTGAAGCTTCCTGTTTCGTGGCTTTGCTACTTGGGATTCCACTATCTGATTTCGATTGCTTCACATCCTTCGGCGTCTCTGGTACTTTGACATATGGTGCATTTTGGGAAATATCAGACGCAGTTCGCTGAACTGTTCCAACACCCGGCATCTCGTGTGAGACTGGCTTATTTGCACCAACCGACGACGCAATCTGTTCTTTCTCTGGCACCTTCATTAAGCTTTCACTTTCACCGGCCAGCTTGATAGCTGACGGGCCGGAAAGTTTCACGTCAGCTTTAACCGTCCGTATCGGTTCCTTCTCCACCTCGCTCCGTACCGTCTTAGTGACGTCCTTAGCGTTATCCTCCCGTCTAGCAGGTGGTTGCTCCGAAGGGCCCAAAATAGCATTCTCGCTCGTGGCAACCTTCGCCGGCTGGAGCTCCAACCCTTTGGCTTCCCCGAGTGCAGGTTCCGGTAGCGTTTCAACCGTTTTCTTCCGCACGTATGTCTTAATGCCCGGCTTAGTCACCTTGGGGCGCTGCAGATCGCCTGGGCCAGCCCCGGCTTCGAGCGCTCCAACACCAGTCTCCGTCGAAGCCAGCTTCGACGTCTTTACCACTCCATTAGTCAGTTCAGGCCGCTCAGGATCCACAATCAACAGATGCACTTTCGGCGGCTCCGATTCCGAGACTACCGGTGGCATCTTCTCCTCTTCAGGCTGTCGTGGTTTCTTCTTTTTGGGTAATTTAAACACCGTGCACTCTTCAATCGACTCGAGCTCGGCGACAATCCGCGGACCTGGAGCCGATGGGGCATTTTCCACCGTAATCTGTTCCGTTTCCGGTTCCACCGCTGGCAACACCTTCGTGCGCGTGCGCTTGATCTTCTTGAGCTTGCGTTTTTCAGCCACCTCAACGCCTGAATCCTGTGCGATTTGCTGTTCGAGTGCCTCCTTTAACCGCTCTTCAAGCGTATCAGCTGGCACAGGTCCTGTTCCACCTGAGGACGCCTTCTTGAGCTCCTCCTGGAACTGCAACAGCTCGTCTTCGATCAGCTGGGAAGCACGGCGACGCAGTTCACCCGCGTTCAGGTCGTCATCCAGCTTGTCCGAGCTGATGTCGGCACAGATCTCGTGGAAACTCGGGATCTTGACAGCACTCTTGCGTCGGATCGTACCACGGCGCTTTGGTACTGGCGAGCGGTTGGGTCCTACCACACGTCCCACATCCGGTCCCACCAGTTCGTCCTCCCGGATCAGGTGTTTCTCGAGCAGCAGTTCACCGGGTGATTTACTCGGTTCGGGGCGAGTTCGTGGCCTCAAAGACAGCTCATCCCGGAAGTTATCTCTCCAGGAGGTGCTCGAGCGTGCCGTGAGTGGTGGCTCCAGTAGCAACATCTCCTCATCAAAGGTCGGCTCAGAACCTGCCTCAGGCTGGCTAGTAGCGTGCTCTCGCCTCTCGGTACTGCCTCGACTTCCACGTGACTTGCTGCGAGCTCTGATGGTGTTCAACCTCACGACAGTTCGGTTGCGGTTGATAGTCGATCGGGCTCGCCGTTGTTCACTGCGCTCGCTCAGCTCTTGATCGCGCGTTGACAGAGGCGTCGACTCCGTTCCAAGGTTGATCGTTGAGGTTGTCGAGCCAGTCGAGGTGATGGAGGCGATCGAAGCCGTTGGTGGGCTGCCAATGCTGGAGCCATAATGCGACGGTGAGCCGCTCGGTGATCGGTGTCCTGAGAGTTGTGAACGTGAAGACCCACTGCCAGAGTACTTCGAAGCCGACACATCGATGTCGGCTGTGTTGATGGTGCGTCGGGGTTTCTGGTACGTAGGCGAGCTATGACCGTGTGCGTGCGAGTGATGACCACCCAAAAATTTGGGCGATCGGACTCGTCCCAGGGCCGCTATTCGAGTGCTTGTGAGCGGTGTCTCAGTGATCGGTGTTAGCTTCGGCACATAGCCCCTGGTGAAAGAGGGCGCAGTTCGAGAAGGACCTGATGACGTCAGTGGGTTCGGGAAAGCGCGTGATACACCTACGTAGGTCGGTGGACTATAGGTGGAGGAGCCCACCGACACCATCGGTGTCGGAATGATCGGCGTATTGCCGACGAAGTTGTGATAGAGCTCTGAGTAGAGAGGCATCCTCTGTCAGGTGATCCTCGCCGAGTGAAAGAGAGGTAGCTCTTAGAACATGCTCTCACCGGTCACACTGGAACCGGCACTAACAGGCACGATCTCACTCACGATCGCGGTGATTAGCTGCCAAGGCCTGCTGTATTTGGAAAACGCGCACGTCGACGTCCGCACTGTTTACACACCCGAGTCGAGGCGTCGAACGGTGCTAGGTGGAGCTTCCTGACGGTGTTTATTTGCGTTTCAGTTCGAGTGTAGTGTCACCTCCTCCACCGGAACCCGTCCTGTACGCGCTCTGTCTTCTCTTCTGTCTCGTTCTATCCACGCATACTCACTCTCTACACCGCTCACTCTTTCTCTCTCTCTCTCTCTCTCTCTCTCTGTCACGCACGCGCGCGCCTTTGGTCTGTTTTGCGAATTTTCGTTTTCCCTGGCACACACACGCACACACCTTCACACACGCACCCCTACCTCCACCCCTACGCCCCCCGCACAGTGACGGCTCTCCGGTGGCCGGGTCAGCTGGTAGAAAGGGAAAGCCGCAAGGTTACTTGCGGTCACTCGAGGCCAATTGAACTGCACGCTCGAAATCGGCACGCACCGCAAAGGACTCGCGTGGAAAGGACTCGCCCGGAAGCGGAAAAGCGCTCAATTGGAGCTGGTCAAAAAAATAGATCTGAGCCGCTACGAGCGGCAACGGCGACGACGGCGACGGCGACTGCGACGACGACGACGACGACGACGACGGCGCACGGAACAGACAGACTGCCAGGACCGGTGCTGGCAGCGGACACTCGCGAACTGAGCCGCCAAAGAACGGTACCGTGCATCGACCGAATTACCGCGCCGCCAGGATCTGAACCAGATTCTCCGGTGTGCGGTACCGGGGAAGAAGGCCCCTCACAGGGGGTTTTCCTCCCTCCCTTGCGCCCCTCATCCGTTGTAAAGCTGGGACACAGCTGGGAGCGGAGTTCGGTGTGCTCGTTCACAGGCTGTTCCGCAGCTCATTCCGGTCCCCGAAGAACCGCGAGCTAGAGCGCGAGCGGATAACGCAGCTGCTTTTGCTCGAGAGGCGAAAAAAGAATAAACCCCACCCCCCGCTCCCCACACACGCACGCACGCGGGGGCCTCAAACAAGATGCAAGGAACAACAAAAAAATAGAACAGACATAACAACCCGCGATCCGTTCGCTCGCGATCGCGCTCTCTTGGAGCGTGCGCATTTTTCGGCTAAATTCCCCAAAATAGCATTCCCGCTTGACGTTGGGAGATCGCGGCCTGGGGCGGAAAATTCGGCACAACCCCCTGGGGGCAATGGATGGTGGGGATGTGTGTCGGGGGGGGGGAGGGAGGTACATCCCAGCGGCAAGTGGCAGAAGAAGAGACGTGCCCGTTCGAGATGACGTCCCGAAAAAACAGCTGACGATGGTACCGAGGTGCGTGGCCTGTCGATGAACGCGTGATTCACCCAACCAGGCCTGATCGTGGGGTGTAGCGATCCTTAAGACACACATCGACATTACCCACCCACACACACGCACACACACGCACACAGCCTGCAGTGATGCAATCGACGAAGGCTCGAACATCGTGCGGGCTGGAGTTTGCGTTTCTGTGGCCCCTGCGAGGCTGATCATTGGGCACATATGTGCACGTTTTTCGAGTGACGACGACTAACCTACTCTCAGTGAGGGGACAAGACGCAGTGTAAATGAACTAGCTGACATCCTCCGCTCGTTGCACAACCCCTCCACACCACATGCCGGTCCCGGCCCCCGCGCCCGGGCTGACATTTGGCAGATGATTTAAGACAGTCGGCCGAGTGCGGCACTGCTTTGCTGTGACATCTTCCATCTATGTCTTATTTCGCTGGGACCGAAATAGAAATACCGTAACCGCGTTTGGCGAACCGCACTCTAGCAGTCACTCGGTGAACGTGGCATCACGGCGGCTTTTGGAAACTCACCGAGCGGGCCCTTTTTGGCGGCATAATATGACTTTTCGCGGGCATCTGACGTCGGCTCGTGTGGCGAAACAAGTGGTTCCAGCTTGAAAACCCACCGCAATCGCATCAATTTGGGGTCGGTATCACGCCTTGCCGGTGTGCGCGACCAAGAGCGATCGATCGATCGAAAATGGGATGGCACAAATGCGTCGAATCGAGCGTCCTTCGCGCGGTACCTGACGTACGAACGTCACATGGCACGCGCTGCTTCCGCTCGGCACGTTTTGTTTGGCAGTGTTTAGATCCGGCGGAAGCGCCCTACACGAGAAGAAGCCCCGCGATTGATGTTTGTTTATTGTCGAGACAGGGGCCACAACGGCTTCCAGGTCAAGATCACTCGAACGGGCAACGACCATGGTGTGCGGGCGTAGGCCGCTAGCGTTACGTAGTTTACGAGCACGTCTAAAGGAAGCTCATTAGCTGTAACAAGGATTGGCCTATGACGCGGAAGCAACACGTAAATCAAAAGCCAATTTAAACAATAGCTGGGGTTGAAAAGGGTGGGATTTTCCGGCCGGGAAAGTGGATTTAAAAATATGCCCCATCTATTTATGGTTGCCCTGTGGCGGACAGCGCCCCCTAGCGGTCACGCTTGCCAGGTAGTGCGTGCCGAGGAAGCGTCCAAGGTGTACTAGACGGTGCTAGTGGCATCACCCTTTCGACGACGGCTTTTCTACGATGTGCCGGCCGAAAAGCCGACCTGTGCTGATTAGCGTCGGGTTGGGGCGATAGCCAACAGCTAGATGAGGATAGGGATGCTGCTAGTAGCGTAGCAGTGATAGTAAATCTAGAAAGTCGAGCCAAAATTGCCCCATCAGCGAAAGTGCCATCTAGCGGCAACGACGGCGAAACTAGGAAACGGTCGGTGAATTCACTAACGTTCACTGTGATCTGTCATGCAGCGGTACCTGAAGGACGAACAAGATCTACCCCGGGCTTGGATCGTGGTAGGTAGGTTCGGCAAGGCCATCGGTAACAGTTCTCTCTCGTTCTCTCTCTCTCTCTCGTTCTCTCTGTTTACCGCCTGCCACGCTACCACGATCCTCGTGCCACAGGACACTTACCTTCGCATTTCAACCCCTGGCGGAAGAAACCGTACAGCAGCGAGCCGCAGTGGTCGCAGAACGTCGGCGACATAAACGTGTATACTCTAAAGCGATGCGGTAAGTCTATTTTGAATCTTTCCCTTAAATACTGCAAGCAAAAATCGAAAAGGAACGCGAGCGAAATGGAGCGATAAGTGGGGTGTTTGCCCTCATCAGGGTGGTTGATACTCACAATTGTACTTTCGGAATTAAAGCTAGATTCGGAGCAGGTTCCAAGCAGCTTGTCGTGGCATTTCTTGTGCACCGCAGTTTGGCACGCTAATCGAGCGGAAGGAAAGAAAAAAAAAGAGCCGAAGGCGAAAGAGTCCGATCAGCTGCAAGAAGGTTAAGGGCAAGGGTCACCGCGGCTTACTTACTCTTGCATTGGTACCCCTGCTTGCCGAAGCCCCATAGAAACTCCTTGCAGAAGGCGCAGAACGTCGGCTGACGGAAGAACTTGGCGACAAACTTGTGCCCATTGATCTCGTGCGTTCTGCAAGAGAAATATCTTGTTCTAGTGAAAAGAACGACACCAAACAACAACAGAATCGATCAATACGGGTAAGCGGTGGGGAAGGGCGGGAACCCCACCCTTCCACCCTTCCACCAGCCCTTCGAGACCCCGTCCAGAGGCGTACCTCTGATGCTTGATGGCGCCCCGGCGTTTGGTGATGTCGCGAGCCTTCGTCTTCTGCACGAACTGTGCCTGCTGTAGAGCTGGTGGGCTTTGCTGCTGTTGCTGGCCTGAGAGACTGCCAGAGCCGGACCCAAGCGGAAGTAGTGGAGCCACGGTCGCTACCGACGAAGAGGATGAGGTGCGCACCAGTGGCTGATGTTCGCTGTACGCAGAGTAGTAGCTCGAGCTGGTCGAGGATGACGACGACGAGAGTACGGACTGAAGCGACAATTGCTGCTGATCACGCGACAGATACGGCCTCTGGGACTGGTTTCTGCTGCGCTGCTGCTGCTGTTGTTGCTGCTGCTGGAAGTGAAACAGGTCCAGGAAGCTTCGTGAAAGGCTCAGGATGAGACGGGAGTGTTACAAGCTGTTACCTCTTGTGCGTTACTGCGTGAACCACGCACGTTACGCTGGCTGTTGCTCTGCCCATTGCCTGCTCGTCGTCGTCCATGGGCTCCAGTGAAGATCATTTTTTCTAGGGCGTGGAGCCGTGCACCGTACCTGGCTGGTGCGGCCCGGGCACGGCCGATGTGTCTATACTGATCTCTGAAGCACTGCTGGCGTTCACAATCACACCACGAAAACTAGACCACGTAGTCCCAATCGTGCAACCGGTGCCGGTTGAGAATTGTTTCATTCGGCGGGCCATTTTCCCGACGGTAGCCGCATGACGGGGTTGGTGGTGGGATTCAATTAAACAAATACACTCACTTGTTCACACACACGCACACTTTTCGTTTTTTTATTTTTTTTAATTCAATTCAAATCCCCACTAACACCTGACGTTGATGACATGATTCCATCAAACGTTCGTTGTCTAATTGCGATGTGTTGTCTCGTTGCCTGCTTCAATGCTCCCGTGCTGCTGCTGGATAAGCTAAATGTTTAAGGAAAATTAATAGCACATCACTTTAAAGCGCGTCCTTTGCAATCCCCCTCGAGGGTCAAATAAAATCACGATCACGATACCACACGCGCCGTTTATGCTTCATACTCCAGCACACGGTGTATTTTCCACACGACCAAAATCGTCCTCAAATAAGCACCCAAAGCGAGGTGTTGGTGTGAAGCTGTATTACGATTATTAAGTGTCCCAAATAACTCTGTTTTTGCCGCAAGAAGGCGACGTGAATGGTGAACAGAGAAACGACGAAGGTTGTACATCATTCACCTACGCGTTAACTGCCGCTGCCCTACGGTGCTTGTTAATGAGACATCATCCGCCGAAGTGTTCGCAGCCAGCATATTACCCTTAACGACGCTATGTGAGGGTAATAAATGAACCGCGAAACAGCCGTTCCAGCGAGGTTTCCCTTAGGCAAATTAGCTAAGCTCGTGCTAAGGTCGAGCACGTGCTCTGCCAGCCGCAAACCACACGCTTCGTAACACTTTTATTTATTGCCACTTAATTACGCAGGTGATGTTTTACGAGCCAAACAAGTCTCGTGTGTCTTATAGTTATTGCTAACCAAATAATAAAACCGTAAACATGCCACCACTAATTATTGATCTGTAAACAAATCATAGCCGTTCACAAACGAACCGGTTTCGAGTAAGTAAAGCCGGGCTCGAAACTAGCGAGAAAATTATTTCGTACCAGATGAAGTGCAATGATCGCAACTACCGCTGCCCGAGGAATCTGAAGGAGTCACATCTCAATAAGTGATTGGAAAAAAAAGCATCAAAGCGGCATCGTTATGGGTTTCAATTTAAACCGTCATGATACCTGACTGCTTCGACGCCGAACAGATCGTACTGCTGATGTGTCTGCAATTTAACTCGTTTAAAAAATAGAAAGCTAGTTTCTCTCTGTCCAAAGGCCTGTCCCATTTTATGACCGAAGCAGCCCTGGAGTTTATACAACCAGAAGGTCGGCGAAAAAAGGCATCGCTTAGAGATCCTCTGTTTAATAACACCAGCACGTAAGCGTTCAAAACGCCGTGGAGATGGGTTGTGATGGGACCGAAGCTAAATTTAAGGCTGTAGATACGTTTATCTTATGGTGTTTGTGACGATCCATCAACTTTTGTGCGAACGCGATACGAGATGGGTAACTGCGAGCAATTTTACATGCTATTGCGCCGCACAGATTTCCTGGGACCGTGACGTGATCGCTTTTCGACCGACTCAAGGCCCGATTCCAGCGTTGACGAACGGTTTCCACTACTGCGGATTTGAGTTGAAGGAAATAATCGAGCTTTTGTGTGAGTTTATAACCAACTGCATGAACTGGGAATTATTGAACTGAATGTGAAGCTCTTGCAGCTAATATACGATGGAAAGAACGATGAGCTAGTAATACATATGCGTTAGATTGCTTTTGAGTTAACTCAGTTTGTGGTTAGAATGATAACTATGACAAAAAACCCCACTAGTGAGAAGGCACAAAATATTGGTTATCCAATATTTGATCTTTTTTTCGATTACAGCAAGTATAGAAACCCATATATGATTGAACAAAAACAAGTTAAAAATGTTCGTTAACTTTTTTAAAACATTGCATTGGTTCGAAAAGTTTGAAACAATTCAGAAAGGACAGCGTTGATTTGATTTTCGTTTTTATTACCGAAGGTGCTTCTTACGACTTCTTGCTTAATCTCAAAAGAATGTGGGGGCACACCTCACATTCCACAGAATAATTATACCTTAGCATCTTTCTTAGGAAATTAAAACAGAGCTTTGCACAGGTTTGTTTTATGGCTACAATGGTAATGAAGTTTTTGACTCACGAATCCATGCACCTTAAATGCCGACGGCTTGCGAAACACCTAATTTTGCAACCTCCTTTCGTTGCGCTTCCGATGATTTCTTCGAACTGCTTCTCTTTCGCATCTCCAGTTCTACTGTTCGCAATTTTCGTCAATTAGCTGAAATTCTTCGTCTTGAATTTCTTTTCGCGCTTGAGTTTCGAATGGTAATTTTAGGTAAGGCGTGTTATTTATTTTTAATATGTCAATTACGCAGTTTTAAAAAGTTATTAGCGGCCATAGATATAAAAACCAAATAAGTAATGAGTTTTCCATCTTAAACTTCATGCTACGTAAGAGCTCGCGGAATATTAATTTACTTTAGTTGGTTTCCACAATCCCACAGACCATGGTAAAATTTAATGGTTATGGCAATGTTTCAAAGAAAAGTTTACTGAAGTCAGCATTCCTGCAGCAATTTCATTCCTTCATTTCCTCCAGCAATTTACTTAAGCGATTAATGCTTCCAGCAATTTTTAAAACCTAACTAAAATGATCATGTCATTTCGTTGCTAGACGTGAGTCATTCTACTATATGTTAAGAAGTATTTAAGATGATTTTTGATTTGGAAGAGGCCTTTGACTTTCAAAATACATTCAACCAATTGCTTCAAGAGAAATTTGCTAGACTCATCTTGCGATCCATCAAATGCCGCGCTGAAGAAAATAAGCATGGAAACCGTTACTGAAGGTGTTGGAAATTTTATTTGATAAGCTTTAGTTGCGCGGATGGCTTTCATGCTCGAGCAATCGTGTCCAAATGAGGTGTATTGCTAGAGAAATTGCCCTTCCAAATATAGCTCCCGTAATTGTATAACCTATTAAGGAAATTATTGTGCATCGCTTGAGTCTCCGATAGTGTAGCTTTCCTTGAGCTTGCTCAAGCTGTCATAAAACGGTGCATTGCATGCTCGATTAGTGATGCAAATTTTGATGGAAAAATCTGTCGATCACGATCAAAGAGAAAATAATAATCACTTGCTGGTCCATCACCATGACCAACTGTGACAGTATCGACCCTGTCCATGAGTCGCTACTCCAAAATAAGGAGTTTATTTCTTTTTTTTTTTTAAATGAAAAACGGTAAATGTGTTTACAAAATGAATGCCACAGGTATCGGAAGAGATAGCCACGGCTAGGCGTATTAAAGGTCATTTGAAATAAAATGAAAAGAAATGGAAAAATATGATATTGAAAATATATAGATGTTGTATAGAGATTCACTTATATCTTTTGAACGCGTGGAAGTAATGGCTCATAAGTACGAGAGTCGAATTGGGAATGTAGGGAATTGAGAAATTAAAAGATCGTATGATTAAAAGTAGAAAGATGTGAATTCTAGGATTGAAAAAAGTATAACATATACGCAAAAAATGAAGCAGTTTCATGTCGAAAACGGCTACTTATTTGTTAAATGTAAACTGAACGAAGTCTTTCCCTGCCGCACAATATGTGGGATTTGACGGTCCAAGAGCTAATTAAGTTTTGCTCATCGTTTACATGTGCTCATTTTTTTACTGCTTTGGAAACCATTAGGAATTGAAGATTCGTTCTCTCAATGCCAGCTACACTCGTAGGATTGCCCCTTCTGTGCTCTTGATTGCCACGAATGAGTGCCCAAGAGAGAGGAAAAGGGTTTTGATAGTATGAGTTTCTGTTGCGAGCCTACGGATAACATGACTCGAAGGAGCCCGCTTTATAAAGAGTTCCCGCTAGCCTCTATAAGAGCACCACCAGCGCTTGCGGCTTCGTATTAATAAAGTAACCTATGGAGATGTCATAGGCTAGAGCTGAAGAAGGAGCGAAGTAAAAGAGTCTGTGTAGTGTTTAATAATCAGTAAACTCAGTAATTAAGTGTAAAAATGAACAAGAAGCAACGTATTGCCTCGCTGTCTTCCTCAGTAAACTGGGTTTTGTTCATGCTACATATTGCATCATCCCGGTTGAATGACGGTTCATATAAAAGTGAAATATATTTGTTCATTTCACGGGCCGAATGTTTGGTCAACCTAAGTCAAAACAGTACGAGAATATTGAAAAAATTATTAATCGACTGCCACTATCGGCTAGAAGAAGTGAGGAAAAAGGTGTTCAGGTATTCCGACAACGACTCCGACGAGGATAGCGGAATGAGCTGTCAAGGATCACCCTAAGGTAGGCTCTTTTTAAGATCTATAAGGACGAAGACGTCTCTAATAGTAAGTCTGTGGGTTAGAAGGAGAACCAATAAGAATGCTAACACAGCTATCCGTGAACGAAAGCTTACATGAAACGGATTTTTTTTTCAATATCATGTGCAGCAATGAAATATGAGCCACAGAAGGGAACCGGCAGAAACCGAACTAGTATGAAGTACCGAAACGGAAAACATCCCACACAGCTTTGGACGATATTTGAATCAGCAACGACAACTCAAAAGTGGCCACCAATGGCGAAAGAAAACCCGTCGGCAATTGTATGAATCACAATGCTTCAGTTCAGCGTCTTTTCATTCAGTATTTTTTTAGATGTAAGGAGGTCAATTGATTCTATATTTTAACTCTCCACCATAAGTTATAAGAAGTTTAATTTTATCAATTTCAAGAGGTTATTTCAAACAAAAAATCATTGATTGACTATAGCTTGAATAGAGGGTTGTCAGTGCCAGAGAGAGAGAGAGAGAGAGACGCAGTTGTGAAACAGCAGAATAAATTTGATCATCTTTTTAAGCAATAAATAGAATAGTTTGAACAATACTTTAAGCTTATTTCTAACAAAAATCTTGTAACAAATATATTGAATAAAGACATACCAGTGTCTGAGAAAGTCTTTTGGGCACTGGAATATATGTTACTCAATTTCAATGAATTATAATTGGTAGCAAAAAGGAAAGAAAATGAAAGAAAACATGAAACCGTGTAGAGGTGCCGAATTTTTGAACTGTAACAGAATTATATGTATGGGCAATTACTTGGTGAATGAATACACGTTGCGATTTCGATTTGACTTAGATAAGCTAGACGAAACCAAATAAACCAACATACTTCACGAGTGATCAAATCAGCATTTTGTAACACCGCTTCGTCAAAAACAAAAACAGATTGCTCGTCTTGCGTAGGTTGAACACTTGCAATGGAACGATGGCAGAGATAGCAACGTTTTAACTGTAAATACAACTCTTCAAAGCTAGCAAAGCACACACGTTTCGTTAGCTTTGGTTTACTTTGGTCAAGGTGAAAATTCGTCTTGTGCACGGCGCAACCAGAGAAACTATACTGCGATTATTCCCGTGTTGTAGTATGTTTCATGAATCAAATCGCCTAAGTTGACCCTAGGGAATCGCGCATTTGAAGGTCATTTTTCGCCCACTCATCATTGCCACCCCCATGGCTGATGCAATTTCGTGCGGATCAGTTCCTCGAAACAGATTGTTTATTTCCCGGCCGATCACGTTCGGTCGAAACTGCATTTCCGCCACAACGGACCAACGGACGGCTCCGGCTTGGGGGGAATTTTAAGTGATGTCTTCTCTCACCCTCGAAACGAGCTGTTGCACACGCGACGCGCAAAAAGGGCTCTTAAAATTGCGCCCTCAAAGCAGCAAACGCTGGAATCGTTCCGTCCCCAACAATGCGCAGCGTTTTTGCTCCGACGGCTTAAGGCCGCACCCCAGGACGGTTCCTTTCACCGTACCCGACTAAAATGCAACCCCAGGACGGTTGATTCCAAGGAGACAATCAAACTATTTTTAAGATCCAAACAACCGTGCGCGGGCAAAAAAGCCAGCGCGTGATCGTCCGTTCGAGTGCACATTTTTCGTGCGAAATGCACGCGGAACGATCGTATTTTCCCGCGTGTTAAATTATTGCTGCCCATTTGGCATGGGGTGACCTGGGTAACCGCGTGAAATAGGAGATAACTTTGCTCCCGCGCCCTTTGATGACGGGCCGCGTATTGCCGGTTCACCCTTCGACAACACCCTTCAGTGTTGATTGAATTGCGTCGCATATCGTGTTGAGGGCGAAGATTTTCACGCTGTTAGAAGGGATGTAAAAGTAATGTGTTTACACCGCTCATTTATGGCTCAATTTCTGGTGGGAATGGCAGGGAAACAGAAGGGTTTCATGGCCTGCAATTAATGTACAGCTATGAATAAAATTTTCTTTAAAATTTCGTTCCAGCTAACAAACCGACAGGCATGGCAATGAGCCTTACGGTGGATGCGCAATAGCATTATGCTTACAATTTTTAAATATGTTCGACCGAGGGATCGTGTTAATTTTGATTTTCAGGGTTGAAAAAGTAAACTGATGATGTGATGAGATGGTGTTTTAGTGCATCCGCAAAATGGAAAAACCAATTGGCAAAAGCCATGATTACGACCAAATTACCGATACAACCTTTGTTTCTATTTTTATTTTCTCTTTTCCATCTGTTACCGATCCCATTGCTAGGATCGCTGTGTTCTTTGGTTCAATTCCTTTGATGACTTTTTGTACCCATCGTTCATCCCATCATCCGTTGTCTAAAATCGGATCAAAGCATACCTTTGAACTCTTATGCAGCTGAAGATGGGACTTCCTTGTTGAACTACTAATAGTCTCGTTTCGAACTTCAAAGTTTGTTTTTGAATAAAAACAGGGTTGTGTTTTCAGCGAGTAACAAAACACACGTGCACGGCGGCTATTTTTGAATGCATGGAAAGCGCATCCTAGCCCCGAGGCGACGCATATGCGTGCAATGCGTTTCTTCAGTTTAAAGCAGCAAAAATTCACCGCATCAATGCCAGACGAAGAAAAATGCATATTACGTTAGAAGAGCAAATCGAAGATAATTATAAATCGCCATATGAGCGTAGTTTTGGAGCTGGCTGTGTTTTAATTACGCCGAAGAGGAAACCGAAGCCCAAGACCGTAAATGCCAAGCGAACATCCGCATAGTTATTAGGCTTACTCACAACATTCGCATCGCTTCAGGGCGCATCGTGGTAGTTCTGCGTTTCGGGAATGAGCGTCTCGAGGCCCGTCGTTTTGGGAAATATTAAAATCATCTTCCATTATTTTATTAACATAACCCCAAACTCATGCATCGTTCGGTCACGCCTGACGGACCTCATCCATCTCGGGTTGCATGTTCACCGCATTGGACAATAAAATCCGTCCAGCATACCAGCCCCTCGTGCCTTCCTGCCCCCTCTCGTCATCCTGCAATCCCATCACTCCATGCGCTTGTTCCTTCAGGCGAGTTGAAGCCGAGTACGGTTGGATGTTCACCGTCGAGACGAGAACTTTTACGATCGCGAACGGAAGACCGCAACGGCACAAATATGCAACGCAGATGTCCTGCAGTGGATGCCTCAGCATCCACGGCACATCCACGGTTTGCCTTGAACGGGTGCACTCGAGTTGGGCCGGGCTCGGTGCGTTTCGCTTTTCTGCGAGACGAATGCGAACACGACCAAAAGCACGTCTCCCATGAAGGCATGGGAGCCCGACGATGGCGTAAAAAATCGGTCCGTCATCTGGAGCCTTCGACGAGACCAATTTCATCTCGCCGTTCGTTAAGGATCGTAAACTTTACCATATGGTGGCATCTACCATGGAGCTATATATCGGTACAAGCCCGTTGCGGTTGACTCTGCCGTTCTACCAGTTTTGAAAACAACAAACAAAAATAGAACGACATACCAACGATCGTCACAAAAACAGCTTGTTCCATGCTCATTGCGCTACGCAAACTTAAATAAATCACCAATGCCCAAAACACCCTCCAAAACAAGGTCTTGAACCGTCCTTATATTAGTTCATATGTGCAATACGCCTGATGCCAAAACAACCGTCTGTTTTCTCTTCAATACAGCTCAATCCGTTCATTATTGCCGTTAGTACGCCTTTTTCGTCGCATTCGCTTCTTTTTCCACTCCAGCTTCGCAAATTGGCATCTTGAAACCAAATGTTACCAAAGGGTTATACAGACGCATTTAATTAGCGTGGCACAGCTATCAGTCTATTACCGAGGGTCGTGGCCAATAAATTAATAATTTAATCATTCTTTATCCCTCCTAAAGGCGTTCGAAATGGTTCAGCAATAAACGTATTAACTTAAGGTATATCGATGACTGGTGGAATCGATAAAAAAACAGCGAGCAAGATCTTTCGCAATCGGCGTGATGCGTAAAATGTGCCCTCAAGGAGGGGTTTGAGCGTTGTCTCTTTTTCCCACGAAAGCACGAAGCGCGTGGGAGCGCTTATGGACCTAAAGCAATCGGACGCAGAGCTCGCTCATCGGAGCGGCACATACAATCACCATATCGGGATGTAAAACGAACGTACACCTTCCCGGTGATGGATCCGATTTGGACCGTAAAATTTTGAGACTCGGCGTCTTTTTGATCACATGCGTCCCCCATTAGGTCCGGTTTTCTGTCCTCTAATTTGCGATTCGAGGGCACCAGCAACGCGGATGAAAACACCCGACCATAATTGATGTGAGTTGCCGCAATGAGAAAGCTAGCTTATGCTTATGCTGCCAGTCGTAGAAGACGGCACAACACCAGTCTAGACGCATATTTGCGAGAAATCGGTCCCTTGGTTGTATTTTGCGAACTCCTTCTCAAAAATTAATCGAATTATTTAACGATCGCGCCCGGGCCGCATTTTTACGAGAGCTAATTTAACCGGAAAATATTTCATTTCATTAGTTCGCTTCAATCAAAGCTGTGTGTGGTAAAACCCTGGCGGCTTGGTTAAGAGGAGTTTGATAAAAAAATAAAAAAAAGGCAGCCCCGATGTATGAGTATTGTGGGGTAGCTCACGGAGCGGGTTGTCATAAAACTTCAAACAACTGCTTCCACACGGTCCTGGAGCCACCTTGGAGAGAGCGAGAAAAATGGAAAACCTCCAGCCAATGGGCTGAAACACCCGGGAACCAGGGCCGGTCGAAGATACACATTTATGGCCACGATCGGACCCCAACCGTCCGAAAGAGGTTCGAGTGATAGATATGACCAACATTTTCAGTATTTATGATCCAAAGCGATCTTTTGTATGTGACCTTTTTTTTGGAAACCACAGCTGAAAAAATTCCAATAAGTAATCCAAGATTTACAACTTGGTTTTGAGGTTCAATTTTTGACCGATGGGTAATAAAACGTGTGATATCCTTGATGGAGGACTACTCGGAATCGGACAACAAACAAACGCTCTGCTTCCAGGAATCGTGGGAAAGGAATAGACAACGGAAGGCCGAAAAACTAAGGAATTTTTAATTATATTAAAATCAGCGCACGAAGTGGGCAAGGGAACATAGGCAATTTTGAACTGATTTTTTAACTTCTTCGCCTCTTCTTTCGATTTCTCTCCTCGCAAATTCCACTACACTGGGCATTTTCGTAATGGAAGCTGAGGTGAGTCGAACAAATTACCAGGTTCGAATGGATATTAGGATGCGTTGGGAGTCCATTTTTTGCTCCGGCATCAGAGGAGGCCGCAATTATTTTCCCGAACCTCATTCTTTTGACTACTGCTAGTTCGTCTTGCCAGATAGGTCTGTGGAACGGCCATGTTTAGTTTTCAGGCCTCATAATTGTAAAGTAGCACATCCATCTTTCGAGGCGGGGTTTAAAAAATCCGCTCGCGGAATTTAATATTTCCCGAAAGGAATAAAGAAAAGAAAAACACAACTCGGTTGCTAAATAAATTACACACGCGCACCCAGCCAAAGGGATATTGAATAACGCGTAGTGTTCGAAAACTTATTATTTGCATCGATCGGCGGCACTGTGTGAACGATTTTTTGTTATCAAAACAACCTAGCAACCGACCGATCGTGCCGAAACCAACCGTGTGAATATCAGTTCGTGTGAACTGGAAAATGTTGTATATAGCGTGTAAAAAAAAGTACCAAACTCAAATCAACTAATCAAAAAAAGTGCCGACGGTAAAAAAGCATTCCTACTTAATCGGAAAATTGTCAGAGAACGAGTGAAACACATCATCAGCAATCTACCCTCGAAAAACGCCGCTCGCACGAATGCATACTTAAAAACGATTGGTTTAATATATTTCAACATGTCTACGATTAATATCCGTAAATCAGTTATATGATGGTATCATTATAACACTTATGCTAAGATTATAGTTTTATGTTTCTTCTCTCACTTTCTATTTAGTTCTTTTCATTCTATTATCCGCGGAGAAATCCTCCTGAAGCGTCGCGAGAAAACGTAATATCCGCTTCATAAGTAAATGAGCTGAGATCAAAACAGCCGCGGATCCGGAGATTCATCAACAGGGATCGTAAAAATCGTATTGCATAATTTAACACGTAGCTCGCTCGGGTAGAGCAATAACATTATCTTCAACCTAGGCGTGATGTTTTACTGGCAACAAAAAGCAAATAAATAGCCTTAAGCTTGTTAGGGGAACCATATTAAGCCTATCACACCACTCAAACGAATCACTGGAAGGGTCGCTTTAGCTTCAAACAAAACATGGAAAACGTTCGTGATAACCCTCAATTTGCCAGCGGTAAGCCTATGGAGCCAGTACTTTGCAATCATTAGTTAAATAATTATTTGCTGGATTAACTCATAATCCAGCTGCTCATAAATCGATTACTGGAGAAATAAAAACACAGCCCTCAAGTATCGTGAAGTGAAAGATTATTTGCTTCATTTCACTTCTCCATGAGAGAGGGATGCTCAAAGATCAGCCCCTATTTGCTCTTAAGCAACACTTTTTTATAACGATCATAAAATAAGAAAGCCGTTTGGAAACTTCATGTGCACCGAATAAGAGCTGGTGGAAAGTGATGAAAATCGAGTGAACGGATGATGAAGTATGATTTCCAGACTTTCGACTCATCTGAGGGTGCTAATAGGGGCGTGCAGTAAAATTAATTAAAAGTTTGTTGATTGTATGATAATAGCTTTGAAATAAATATAAAAAACGCAATCAAACTGTTGTGGGGGGTCGAAGCATTTTGTGGCCACACAGAAAATATAAACAGGAAATTTCACAAGAATTTCTAGTAACATGATTTTGCATGCTTCCGTTGGTGTGAATGGACGGCTTTGTTTACTCACTCTTGGACAAGCGACACTTCTGACAACAGCCCGCCTGGATCGCTAAGAACGGTTCAACTTCAAGTGTTTTCGTTATAAGTTCACGAGCACCGGGACAGTGTTCAGCCGCGTTCATAATCCGCCCGTTCGTTTCATAATTAAGTAGTCCTTCAGCGAGTCAGCGGTGGCTCTGTACCGTCTACCGTTTACAAATGTTAAAGCGTAAATTTACGATCGCACATGAGCCTTTCGGCGTCGTTTTATATTCCCAACAGCGGCCGTTTAAGAGCTGCTCGGCTTACTTCGTTTTTATGACCCACTGGCGTGATTTTCTCTTTTATTGATTATCCGATTACCCAGACCTCCCGAAGCGCGAAGCTTCGATCGTAGAGACCAAGCGATACCGTCGATCTCAAACGATCATATACCGACCAGCGAGTTAAAATGCAAAGCCTGCGCTGGATCATAAATGACTTTATTGATATATATGCATGTGGGCACGTTTATCTCAGAGTCGCTCCGATCCACGAACGGTCAACGGTCTTGACGGACTCAGTATCACAAATTATGATCAATATGATCGATGTCATTCGTTGGACTTATAAAACTGCTTCGCCACCGCTCTTTCAAGATAAGCATTTTTAAAGGTGTCGTTTGAACAGGTTTTTTTTCCTAGTCTTAGAGCAAGTTTCGAGATTATAAAACGTAGCCTTTCGACTTGAAGACTTGAGCTTTTTAAAGCAATGAAGCCAACATATTGAAAAAGAAATCTCTTATAACAGCCGAGGGCTATTTCAAAAACAGCAAAATCAGATCAAGATTTCAAGAACACAACATTCCATAGGTTTAAAAAAAATTGCTATCAATCATATGGTGAGAGATGGCAGCGAATCTCGGGATGAAGATAAACTATGCATAACATATTGTGATGATGGCACCACCACCCTGCTAATATATGCAAATGTGAATCCACGCAGGTTTAATCGTCCAGATAGGTGAGCCCACCTCTGAGCTTCGTCTATAAATCATCATCTTCGATAAAAAAAAACAGCCCGAGCAATAATATTGACGACGCTATACGCTACGCTAGAGTGCTCGTAGGCAAACGGTCATTCTACAGACTGAGAAAACTTCTCAAACATGCTCTCACGACGGCAGAAACCTGATGAAGAAGACACAATGTTCATAGATCGGCTATTCGCATACGCCTCTGTGAAATGGATTTTTTTCTAAATCTGACTAAATCCTCTTAGTAGTGTTCGAGAGAAAGCTGTTCAATTGATTTTTGATCCCATTTGTGTAGAGAACGACAAAAACCTTACTATCGAGGATCGGAATTAAAAAGCAATATCACCAGGCCGCCATGGGCTGGCCTTGCCATTGGAAAAGGATCCTAACCTCGACGCTGAACAAATGATGATGTTATTCCGTACGTATAAAACTGCCACATAAACATTTGATACACATCTTTTACGTTGCCCAACTCTTGCAGAGGTTTCCCATTCCACGTAAAATATGATAAAATAATATAGAACGACCTGCATAGCCAGCAAAACTCCCCGGAAATACACTCATTTCATCCCACACCCCAGAGTGAGCGTTCCTAGATTTTGAACGTTGTTTGAACGGTGCTGCTTGATTGATGAAGAGCGTTGAGAGGTGCAATTGAATTTCCGCTAGCGTACCAGTATTGCGCAAAATAATTGGGTGATCTTTACAATATAGCATTCGCTATCTTTCTTATTCCATAACACAAGATACTTCCTATTTTGTAAAAAAAACTTATGGCACTGATCGTTAGCCTTTTTATTATATCACAGCCAACAAGATTTGCAGATGCTGCTGATCAAACACCGCGATATTGAAACAAGACTCCATGTGGAATGGAGTGCATTAAGCACACCGAGTTAAACTGAATTTAAATAATTGATGCGACTGACAAATTATATGCTGATAGTAGAGGATTTGCACATACCATATGTAATTAACATCGCGCTTGCTATTTCATTGAATGCATTGGGGCATAGCCGAGTTGCGCTCTTACAGCATCCTAGTCGCATGAGCCATTTAGGGTCATTTTCACCGAACATTGCACCACACAAAACATTAGCAAACAAAAAAAAAACACCAAAATACGAATGTCAAGGAGACGCACGATGCGTGATAGTTTGATAGAAGAGTTGGTATCGAATGGTATCGAAGGACGAATTTGATCGAAGGTCGCCTTGAGGCGTAATTGTGTCCCTAGAATGGCGTACACACCCTTGTTGAAGGCGCTGAGTTTGATTGAAGAAAATCGGTGAAAGAGAGCGCGAGCGAACGAGAGAGAGAGAGACCCTGGACTTAGGTCTAGCGTCAATCTCCTTAATGTGGCTCCATTAGGAAGGACCTTCCTGATGAGGGTTGATTGAGAAAAGCGTTGAAAAGCGCCCATGGCACAAAGCCGAGGGTTTCGCGAAAACCGAAAACGGTTTCCACGTTGGGTTGATCGAGGCGTTGCGTTAGCTTCCTTTTCGTGCGCTGTTGGCCGAGAAATGCCGCACGTTGCAGCCTCCGATCGATCGCTAACGATCGACGCCATGTCCGTTCACGCACACACCCGCAGGCTCGTATGCTGACACAACCACGCACACATGGTAGCGCGTCGGTTCGTCGTGGGACAGCGGTTCAAAGCGAAAAAAGAAACCGAAGGACGGAAAATCTACCCGGGGGGTTTCCGTTGCTCGTTCGTGTGCGGAAAATTGCGTCCGTTTGGCGGCACACAAACACACTCCCATACACGGGAACCGTTACACCGGGAAAATGAAAGGAAAGTGAAATCGCACTTCGAACGCACCGTGTCTCAAGTAGCCTTTGTTCTAAGGCAGCATCTGCGACGCACATTATTCACCACCCAAGCTACGTCACGGCGTATCAGGAAACATACACACACACACGCACACGCACACAAATACGGTATTTCGGTTAGCTGATGCCGGGTGATATTGTAGCAGGCGTTGTCTATTCCACGGGAACCACGGTTTTGCTTCTCGTTCGAACTGATCGGGCACTGGGACTGGCTGAATGAAAGGCTTCTTAAGAGGCTGACATTGGGCTGGAATAACCGGTTCTTTTTCATCTTTCGTCGGGCGGCACCTGAACGCGTATGTGACTAATAGGAGCTTTTGTTTTAATCGACGGGGATGTCAACCACCAATATGTTGATTGGTGCTATGCCACCAAAAAAAAAGAAACTCATCACAAATGGCTGCTTGACGGCACAGCAAATGGCTTCCTGGCGTGGCTTTGGAGGGGTTTTCAGATGTTGTCCAAAGCTTGTCACACCGTCTCGGGATCCCAAGGGCACGCAAGCTCACTTTTCCTTTTTCCCTTTTTTTTTTGCGACCCTTTCCACACTTGGAGTCTGCCTTTTTTCTATTGGTATCGCCGATTCCAAGCGACGTTAGACCATGTGTGTTGTTCTGATTTTCTTTTCCATCCCATGATCTCGAGGACGCGGGGGATGTGCACCGGAAAGAAGGGAACAGGGCGAGAGAATAAGTGAGGATAGGCGGACAAATATTTTTAACGAATTCTGACGGCGGTGCGGCACCGTTTCGTTTGTCTCGTTCTCGCACAAGCATCTCGTGGTGAGAAGAGTGGGATGCTGGTGGAAGCTGTGTGACGAGGTGGAGGGTGCGTACGATGGAACGTGCTCCATCCTCCCCCGTCTCCCACCCTTCGCCGTGCCAGTATTTTCCACCGTGCACCACCCTCAGGGCCAAGCTTCGTGGCCTCGCGAGGAAACGTTGTTTTTCACCTCAAAAAATGCTCTCATCCGTTCTCTCGCGCGCACTTTTTTTTTTCGCCTCAGTTTTCCGCGTGACGTAAACGTCCCATCGCGTTACGCACCCACACACACACACACACACATACACACACCCGTACACACATGCACACGCGAATGTTTTCGCGTTAATCAATGAAGTAATCTACAAGTGACTCAAGTGCGCCATTCGAACGCGTTTCTTTTAACCAACTCATCTCCCGTCCCTCCCCAACTACCACACAACCCATCCCATCGGTCATTGATTTTGTTGTTGCTGTTGCTGTTGTTGTTGTTGCCTTCGCCAGCTGTGCGGTCGCAAATGTGGATATAATTTTCCCTTGTTTTCATCCCCCTGATGATCGTGATGGCCTGCTTCTAACACGGGTGGAAAATGCTCGCCACCCTTTCGCGCACCTACTCATGGTGTCCCGCTCACTCTTTCTTCGTCTCCCCCTCTCTCTCTCTCTCTCTCTCTCTCTTTCTCTCGCTCTCTTGCTCTCTCACATCATGCATTGACGTTCTTCCGCGCACCCGGTGGCGTTGGAACGCAGATCGAAGCTGAAACCGATGGAGCGGCGAGATCGAACTAAAATTATCCATTCGGGACATTGATTTGCGCGATTTCGGTCGTTGCCGAAAGCACACCCCTTCTCCTCTTCCCCCCGGGACAAACAAGCGCACCACGGTCCGGCGGTCCGGCGGTCCCGCGTGTGTTCAAACCATCAATAAACGCCGGACGCCGTGGTGCAGAATTGCAAATCAACTCATTCGCAGGTGCAATCGAGCCGCAGTGGCCTCCAAATTGCAGCCCCGTGCCATAAATGGGGCATTGAGGTTTATGAGCCCCGTTTCCGTTCACCCTGCTTTCGATGCAACAAAAAGCGAGGGCGTATGGTGGGTGGGGACGAGGGGGAGCGGTCATTGCTCCCATCGAACTGCACGTCCACTGGGTCCAGATTGAGTCGAGAACATCGGCTCGGTGGTCCAGGCGTGCAATAAAATGCACCCGATTTGAGAGCGACCCGGTGCGCTTGATTTGGACAGTACGAAAATCCCGGCACCGATGCCACCAATAAAGTACATCCTTAATTGCTCCTTTGCAGCGGCGACAACACATACGCACATACACACAACCACACACGCGCGTGCAAACGCTTCTTCAAAGGGCAAACCGCATAGCCCCGGGCTCGGGATCGAGATGCTTTTTTACTCCGGTGAACGGTGATGGCACAGACAAGAAAATGCACAATCAACCACCCACACACACGCACAAACACTCGCGGTTCTTGTGACAGTTTTCCGCGACGCACACACCAGCACCAACCAAAAAAACACCCACCGTGGAAACACGCGCAGGGAGCACGCGATGGAGCAGCTGTTGGGGCGGTGGGGGGGTGGGGGGGTTGAGGTGAAGGGGTGGAGGAGAGGGAGGGTGACGGGTGCGAGGGGGAAACAACCCGCGATCGCGAACGGAGTGACCCTTCGTGGGCAGCCAAACAGCGCGTACCGATTTTCACGATCCCGAACGCGCGCTCGAACAACAACTGACCAGCGTGGTGCCGCGAGAGGGTTTTCCAATTTTTCCGAACCATTTTTCCGACCGACTCGCCGCGGCCCGTGTGCGTGTGTGTTTTGGGTGGCAGGCTGGTAGGATGGTCCCGGTCGTGCGATCGGGATGGGATGAAGGGGCGCACCCTGGGCACAACTCAGGCAGTTGCGCGAACGAGAACGTGCGCGCGCGCGCGCGTGTTTTCTCTCGCGTCTCAAATTTGCGCCGTGCGCTCGTCCACTCGCTGGGTGAGAGGGGAGAGTTGGTGGAAGAGTGAACGGGGGTTTGGTGAACCGGGAGCACTGTGGGGATGCTTCAACCCTTGGGTGCACAGGGGATGCATTTATAAATAGGAACGTTCGCGAGCCCGCTGCTCGCGCAAATGAGCACGTTTTGTGTTGCGCGAGATTTGAGCACGCAAGGGTTTGCACGCTGGCGAGAGAGCGCTCAAGATCAAGGGCCAAACAGGAAAAATACGCATCGTGTGCGAGCGAGGGTTCGTCCCAAATTTGCCTACCCAGGTCTGCCTTGGGTTTTGTGCGGACTCCAGGCGAATGGCGATGATGGCGAAATGTTTGTGTAATTTTCGCGACTCCTTGACGGTGCGACAACATTCGGTTAAAGACGTTTCAAAATGCTCACGAGCACGAAAGATCGATGAAAGATCAACTGAAGCTGTCGATGTCGATTTCGGGTACCTTTGGGTGCTGGACGAAGCTGAATCCCGGTCACGGTTAAAGCTCACTTACAGCACAAAAAAGATGCTGGAAGATTTGACCTTCGTTAGCCGTTGCTGGGCTAAAGTACCGCTATTCTAACAGCATCCCTTCAGGACCGGAGGGATGTTCATAACACGACTGGAACTGGTAAAATGAGACTCATTTTTACCCACAGTTAACGTCGTTTTTTTGCGTCCTGTTAGGACCTTCCTGTTATCGGCCAAGGACGTGGCGTGAAAATAGACGTAACGACACCCTAAGTGTCGAAAGCAATGAATAAGCGAAAGCAATGAATATTAGGCGTGCCTCGTAGAGTGCATATGTTACCCTTTTTGCTTCCAGGTTGGTTCAACCAGAGCCTGTTTCGCGCAAATGCTGCTCTTTTTCAATAGCAAATAGCGTTATAATACCCAGCTAGGGATCATCCAAGGACGTGGTATGAAGGTAGACGTACCGATACCCACCGAGGTGACGATAAATGCCCTCATTACGTGTGCCTCATTGTGTACCAGTAAAACATATGGTAAGTCTACCCTTTTTTGCTGAAACTCTTCCAGAATGGTTGAACCAAATGGAAATTACAGACCTATTCATTTGAGGTTTTTTTTTTCTTCTGCTGACAGCATGACGGCATGACGGTGAACCATGAAAAGGGTCTGGTTTAGCCTTCCCGTAGGAGTTGCCTCATCGTTTGCACTTCCCCTACTAAGTGCGAAGTTCGAGGTCATCCTTTAATGCCCCAATTTGCTGCTCTACCCGAGCAGACCTCCGGTTTATCGGTTCTGCCAGGAAAGCAGGCCTGCCGAAGGTTCAATAAAGAACGAGTTCCAGCTTACGCAACCCATCGATCTCGCCGCATGAAACATTCGAGATTGACCGTAAGCCGTTCGAGGTGCTATCGATATGGATGAGCAGCTCGTCATAAAATGTAAATCAATACGATACTCGCTACGACGCTGGCCACGATTCACTGCAGGAGAAACGTTGGTAAAGGCGACCTAACCGATTAACTGGCAAACACGTGTTACGTCGAGGGTTGTTGAAAGTGAAGCGTGATGCTCTCCGAAGTGACTCCACAACTCGCCTGGTATTTTGATTTAATACCATGCTTCAACATACCTCGACGGTCAATGACGAATAATGCGATCCATATGAGGTGTCAAGCTCGCTATCGGTCGAGCGTCGGAATGCAGCATTCCACATGAAGAACACCCCATTCCCAAAGATCCTAGGGGTTTCGCCATAAAACGCGGGACCTCCAGCATGCCACAAGAGTACCCTAAGCACATATGGGCCGTGGCGTAACGACGGACAACCCCGTCATCGGTATTTGACCGGCTGACTGTTTTACGATCTGCCTCATAAGCCGCTTGACAATGGGTCGATGGATCGGTTTTATCACTGCTTCACAGGTTGGCGGATGCCCTTTGTAATTCGAGCGCGACCCGGGGTGACCCTGGCAAGGGTCTGTTGTCTCGCAGACGCAGTGTCTTGGTGGAAAACGACTTTTATGACCGACTAGGGCGTGTTTCCTGTTGCAGACAGACGTTTCGGTGGCAATCGTGAACAATTCGATCCCTCGCTGCGACTCAGAGCCTTTTGCTTGTGTCTTTTGCTTTTCAGGGACTAGTTTTTTTCTAGTTCACTTCCGGGGATAGAGCTTGGAAGGGCTTTTTGGCCGATGCATTCAATGATGCAGTCAGCTTGCATGGAATCAAGTGCACCTTGGAGGTACATCGACTGAATCGGTAGATCTTGATGGACCTCCCGCTGGGGTGTGTGTTTTGGGACCCCAGCATCAACGAAACACCAACACATCGAGTGTCCGGGCGAACGTGTGCATACACGCCTGTTGGCACAGTTGGTCACGGCCGTGCGGAAAATAATGTTGCTCTGGCTGAATGTGCGGTTTTTGATGTAGATCGCAAGCTAAAAATAATAAAAATATTTCTGACCCAACACACCCGCGGCCGCCTTTCTCTCTCTCTCTCACTCACTCTCTTTCGTACGCGCTCTTTTTCTCTCTCTCGCTGCCACAGATACGTAAGCGAATTGCTATTCTCGATCGACGAATGCACGGACGTAAATATATCGCGATCGGCGCGTTGCGTTTTTCCACTGCGAATTTTTTCCCACCCGATTTTATTTTCTTTTCCATTCTGCTGACCGCCCCGTCACGTCTCCGATTGCCCGCTAACACGTTCCTGATTAGTGCGTAGGAGCATGCGAGAGCGACAGATGGAGAGAGAGAGAGAGAGAGCGAAGAGAAGAGAATGGAGGGTTGAAGATAGTTTGCATGAAATATTTTCTGAACAGGAACCCATGTAGCCGCAGTTTGCTGATGGGTTGGTTTTTCCACCACGATACCTTCATAAGATGCTCTTTTAAAGAGCAGAGAGAGGATGGAGTATTGCACCTGATGAGATAACTACCTCGCTCTAGTGAGACCACCATTCACCTATAGTGAGAACGAGTGAGAAGAGCAAATGAGACGTGAGCGTGAGCACAAGCAGCGACAAATAGCTCACAACCCAAGGCAGGAGTGGCTAACTCTCGAATAAGACCGTTGTTTGACGATACAAGTGGTTGCCTGACATGGGTGAAGGGTGTGCATTTTCACGTCCGTTGTAAATGGGGTTGGGTGGTTTTGTGAGTGCAACCGGATCGGGTGTGGCCATTTGGGAAATTAATGAATGAATTCGCGCCCGAAAATATGTGCCTTTTTTGTGTGCTGCCGCTCGAAGCATCACTTTTTTGCTCTATCGCTTTCTCTCGCTCTCTATCTCTCTCTTTCTCTCTTTCACTTCTTCCTCAGATCATCATGTTGAACACGGGTCCACATGCGTGGCTGACGGGCAGTTTTGCACACTCGCGCACGGGCCATAAGCAATTTTAAATACGCAACAGAACGATGTTATTGTACGGCATACGTGGCATGTCACCCTGATCTTAAGTCTCAACAAATGAAAAAAAAAACACACACACACACCCACCCATACGCATCGCAACACTCGCTCGATCCCTTCCTGCTGATGTATGCTTCCTAATTTTTCGCCTTTTTTCAAAACTCCACCGCCTTCCCAAGGGATGGGTGTTAATAATTTCGCTGCGCAAAAGATGATGTCATTGAAGGTCAACGAGAAACGTTTTAGTTCGGGTAGTTGAGTGTTACGGAAAAATGCTTAGAGCACAAACTTTTCGAACGCAGTGTATATGTTTGACGCTCTATAACACCATTAACAGAACTTTTCATAATAAAGTCGAACACATCATGTAAAATCTTCAAAAAAAATAAATTACGTAAAAAACTGCTTTATTTTCGTATAGCTGAGGATGGTTCATTCCTTATACAATACGTGAGCATGCGTACTGGAGTATCTAATATAAGTTCATATACTCTTTGCGGCTCAAATTAGTCCCAGTTAATAAAGAATTGATTGATGGAACTTTCCATTCAAATTGAAACTCAGCTTCAAATGAAGGAAACGATGAATAAAGAGACCGCAACAATCGGGTTATTGTAAAGGCATGCTTGTTCTAAAATCGCTCAAGCGGCAGCCCGCAGCTTGAAAAGGAGTCCTGGACACATTTCTCAGGCTGCCAACGCATGTGGGTAATAAAACAGAAAAATTAATTATTTTCGAACCCCGCGTAATCGTTTACAAATGTTTGGGGGCGTATGTCTTTGCGTGTTTGTGCTCACTTTCTCTAGACCTTCGTACTTACGCCGCTTTCCTTTGACCCTTCGTGGGTTGTACACGATTGGGTGTACCCGGGCAGGGATACGCAGGGCGGAGCATTCCCAGGGAAAACCCGACCCTCGCTGACGAAAACCATTTTCCGGACGGACGCACTCGATCGAATCGACCGCGTCTTATGGAGCGGAACGCGAAAGGGAAATTATTCACGCTTTTTTTACTTTTTGGTCTAAAACCGTACCAGCTTTATTAATGAAATCGAGTGTAGCGCAAAAGGGACGACCAAGCCTTATTTTCGGCATTCCGCGAGAGTGCAATAAAGAGGCTCGATAGCTGCGCGTGTATGCGAACAACAGAACCAATACAACATATAGGGTATCCCTCTCAACCTTCCCTCTTCCCAATCACACCTTCCTCCCCACGCTCCCCACTCCACCCTTACCCCTCTTACCACCCCGTTCGTGGAGGGGTTGAAGCAGGGCTCGACGAGTGTGCTCGTACCACGATCGAGCCCGCTGCGGTGTAACTTGAGTTCCGCGATACTGCCCGCGACGCCGCCCGCGACGCCGGCCGCGACACCGCGTGTAACGACGCTGCACCAGCGCAAAAGTTTGAGAACGTACGCCGCAATCGCCTCTCAAATTAGTCGTTAGCGATCGTCCGAAAGCAACACAACCGAGAACAACGCGCCCAACGAAGCCCATCAGTCGACAACTGGACCCAACCCAACGAAAAGATGATGTACGCAACCGACTGCCTGTTTGTGAATCCGTCACCGATGGCGTTGATGAGCAGCATTCGCCACAACACCGTCCGGTGCAATTTCTCCTTCTTGAACCGGAACCTGTGCGCGTTGGAGACGCACGACTTCGTGGCGCACTATTTGCGCGTCGCGCCGGAGCAGATCACGCGGTTGCAGTGGAATGGGCAGCAGCGCTGCCTCTATCTGCAGCTGGTGGACTTCGCCACGGCCCGGTATTTGGTGACTGAGCACCATCGTCGCCATAAGTATCCTGCAGGACGAGAAGCTCGGCGCGTCTCGATCAGCTTCGCCGATGCGATCGACGAAATCCTCTTGTACGACCTGTCGGAATTGGTGACGGATGAGCAGATCCGAGTTGGGTTAAACCCATACGGTGTAGTGGTGGGTATCGCACACAACTCCTGGTCTACAGCACTGCCGTATGGAGGTGTGCCCAGTGGACACCGGCTCGTGCATATTGTTCTGCGTCGATCGCTTCCGGAGCTTGTGAAAATCGGGGATGAGGTCGCCTTTGTGGCGCAGTCCGGCCAGCAAAGGCGTTTGTACCAAAACTCCTGGAAGGCTCGCACCCAGAACTTCTTCAGGGAGCTGTTCTGCTTTGGTTGCTACGCATATACGCGTTAGACTGCGAGTATTCTTGAGCAAATTTTATATAAGTTTCTTTTTCTATATATCTTTTTATTACTACACGGCAACTTACTTACTCTAATATCTAAAGTTGCATTACAATTTTTTTGACACACAATCATATAACATTGTAATTGAATAAGTGCATGAATAAAGTAAAATGGTTTTAAAAATACTTTGATACGTCTTCGATCACTGCGTCACATCACTCATATCACATGCCAAAGTAACGCACACTACGTATTACGCCAAATACCTTTGCTCGAGGTTGGACCCTTCCGAGGGAAGCGGTAATGATGAATCAAGGTATGAAACATAAAAAACGTCGAAGCGCATCGTTAAAGCACACTGAAAGCCAATTATTTTGACGAAGAAACGCACGTAACATTACAGTACGTAAAATAAATTCCAAAATTTGAAATTAATTAAAAAACACGTAACTTAAATAGTGGGCATAAAGCTTGGCTGTTAAAATCATTGCATACCCAAGTATACCAGTCAATTTGTATGTGCTTTGGCACCATCTTCGAAACTCGCGATCTTTCTCGTTTGCCTTCGTTCGCTTCTCGTTTGATCGCTTGCAAGGGCTACAAAACGTAACGAAACGATGCAAGCGTTGGGTATATCGGCATATACAAGGACAAGCCATCGAAGCCTCTTTACAGTCGAGAGACAGCGAACGAAAGCAGGATGGAAAAATGCCAAGAAGTCAACCATAAGTTAACATTTGGGTGTTATGATGATTAAAAAAATAAATCAATAAAACGCTATTCGTAGCTTAAGACCATATATTCGAACGCGTTAAGAAACGACATCGTCAATAAAATGCTAATATCGTAAATGAGCCATAAATAAAATGCTTAAATTAATTAGGTATCTGCCTTTATTAAATATTCCTTTGTGGCAATCAGCCACCAGCACCACAAGCTGCGATCTTGTTTGGTTTGTTTTCTTTCGCTTCTCGTTTTAACCATGGGGTGTGAAATAAAACCAACGAAATTTTAAAAAATCATTAGAGAAACAAGCATACATCAGATTCAGGGATAACTGCGATCTCTTCTCGTTATGATTTCAGCGAACCTGCGAGAATAGAATAATCGAACCCGGGAAAACTAGGCGTTAGTTAGCTGCTCTAGTATAGTATAGTTAGCTATACGTTTGCACAATATGTTACTGGTTTTGGTAAAATAAGCGAGACGTAAAATTGCAGCAGTTGGAACTCAACTCCATGCCGTGTGATGTGAGTTATTTCCCCTTAAAGCTTACCGTATCGGGGAAAAATTTGTATACGTATACGACGCTCTCTCCCGTTTGTGAAAACAAGGGTTGGAAGATCGTGTACGTATACGGAGCACTCAGCGTATACGTACACGATCTTCACACCTCTCTTTTTACAAACGGTAGAGAGCGTCGTATACGTATACAAATTTTTCCCCAACCTGCGAAAGCTTTGCTATGATTCGTCACTCGATTTCCCCTTCAACGGGTGAGTGCTCCGTGTACGTACACAAATTTTCCCCTTGCTGGGAACCTGGGGACTGGAACCGTGCTGAGTGCTGCATGTACGTACACGGTTTCTTTTTGGATGCGAATTGTGTGACAGTATATGTGTGTTGTTGAATCTACAAGATCGCTCTCGCGATCGACCCATACGATCGCTCTCACGATCGCCACCATCATGGTTGCCATGGATCTCATACCCTCAGCCAAAACGGGATGGCTGCATGCACTCAATCGAAGGTCAGTTCGAGATAGAGCTGAGATAAGAAGAAATAAACAAGAAGGCGGAGCGATACCGCGAGATAATTAATGCATGGCTCACGGATTCATGCCTCAGTGCCTTGAATAAAGTAGCGAGAAAGAGAAAAACATGCAGAGAGTGCGCGAGAGAGAGTGCAGGATAGGAAGCTTATGTACAGAAAGAGCAGGCGCGGGGATTAAAAAAACACCCAACATGATATTTTCCCCCATCCTTTTTTCTCCGATTATTTTACACATCGCGCAAAACCATACGGGTGAGAACGAGCGGCAGATACACGTTGCCGTCTCTATCACACTATGTAACTGGAGCTTTTGCTGTACAACCCAGCCGCAACATTATACATGTAGGTTTGCATCACGAACAGATAATAGTTTGGTTTCCATGCATCATTTTAGACATTGCCTATGTTTAGAATAGCTAAATGCGGAGCTAACGATTTATTGCACGCATCAAATTTGTTTTTCCAACGACCAGATGTGTAAGCATATCGTGCTGTTTGTTAGCTATGCTCAGCTACGTGCTAACAAAATATGTTCTCATCACCATGCTGATGCACATGGTTGCCTTGGGTTTTGCAAGTGGAGCACTGCTAATGCTGATGTTTTCAATTCCAACACTGTCTAGACAGCATCCGCCCTGGGCACCATGATGCTTTCGCAATTTCTCAGGAAAGGTTTGTATCATAAGCCTAGGGGAATGCCAAAATGATGCTCGAGTTCTTCGGAGAATCTAGGTCGATGTATGCATATGACGATGATTGCGTTAAGTTGATATTTTAGATGCTTGTGTTTTAACTAAAATAAGTAGACCAACGATGTAGGGAGTTCGAACAATGGTACTCGTTGTTTCCTGTTTTCTTTGCGTAGGCTCTGCGCCAACTTTCTACAAACGCAACGTATTTATAGTAAGCTTCGTGAACCGGGCTCGGTATCGTGCAGGAACGGCTCTTCACATAGGCAGGAAGCATTTCATGCGGAAATTTCCAAATTTTTTTCGAATAATTTCTTTTCCAACGTTTTTGGTTATTTCGGAACATCCAATGATTGTTTTTAAATCATATGCAAGCAATGATAAATTTAAAAACGTATAAAATAAACGAGTTTTGTTGTTAACTGAAGCCAGTACAGATACTCGAATATTCTAGAGAAAGAAGGTAGAAAACAGAGAGAGAGAAAATACTTTAATTAACTTTTTATTGTTCTGGTATGGGCCGCTGGGTGCTGGCTTGTATTCCACTAACGAATTGAATCACATCCAGATGTGTCCATTGGAAAAATTGCATACAACACACGCACATGCTCCTCCAGGATGCTTCGCCCATGTGTTACTCTCAATTTCGGCATGCCGTCGGTCTCGCCGTAAGATAAGCGAACACTCGGCAAGCCGTTTACAACAGCACGAACAACGCTGTAACAAGGGTAATCAGAGTAATCGTCGAAAACATCCGCACCAGTGTGGAAGAAGACGACCGCTATCATCGGGACAGTATCGCAATGGTAAAGATTAGGTCGATTATTGCGGCGAATCGGGCGCTTAACATGCCGTCGGCGGACCTTATCGCAGGCGGTTTGATCCGCGGAACCACTTAACAGCTCTGATGGATGGAAACAATAGAAGAAAAGCACACAACGAGACAGAGGGAGAGAGATACAGCTGAAAGAGAGAGAGAGAGAGAGAGAGAGAGAGAGAGAGAATAAAAAAAGTAAAACAAACTATGACGAACTTGACGTTTTCATGGGGTTTTACGGCGGTTGGTGGCCTTCAATAGCTACAAATTTAGCCGTCGGCTCGTTTGCAACAATATTTACCATTTTCTCAACTCCCACTGCTCGGCCTTGACCAGTGAGATAGTACCAGTAGGCCAGCAGGAGCATAGCTCAGCATAATGGATCATCGACACCACCTCTCAAGCTATCAGATAATCGATGAGCGTGCGAGAGAGTGATGAATGAACACGACGTCGCCGTCCATCGCAAGATGCCCTGTTCTAGGCGGTGGAATGTGCACGCATTCTTGCAACTTGAGGGTCGCTCTTTATCGCCTAAATTTACTACTCGATCGATCGCTCTCGAGGGTTGGCGGTGCCGTGAGTAGGGGTTGTTCTTTGGAAATAGGTACAGCTGTAATGGTTGATGGAAACAACATGATGCGCCCAGGTTCCCGGCAGTGGTGCAGGTGAACAATCGATCGAATACGAGTGAGACGGCTGTGATAAGATAAGCGAACCTGATGGGCAGGTAGGTTGTGTTTACGTTTCCGAGGGCTGAAGGGCACGCGGACCTGATTCATGAGCACGGACACCTACTCGGTAAAGTGTAAAGTGGCGAGTTTCCCTCGAATTTTGGCCTATGAGCAGGCACGTGACGCAACACCCGAGCCCGGTGTGGTGCTCACAGTCATCGCAGAAATTCGAGGGTTCGCTCCAATCGATCTCGTAGTGCCTGAGGTACTTCTGCAGGCGAACGCTTTGGATGATCGATACCCGCATCGAGGGCTGAGGTAGGTGATACCCGTAGGTGCGTAGAGCGACAGGAGGGTTTATCGATTGGATGGGAACACCCGGTCAACATCGAGACCCATCCACGCAGGTCGAAGCTCTCACTCTGCTCAGTCATCAGACGCACTCGACGCTGATAAGACACGATCGATTCCGTGCACGTTCCTCTGCAAGCGGTAGTTTGCTTGTTCGACTTAGTGAAGAACAGAACCTAGTGTTAACTCCGCCGGCCACCATCGGGAGGCTCGGGACCTCCACAAGACGCCACTTTCTCCATTCGCTCTCCGACCGATGCTGCCACCAACGGCACGGACCCTCTGAAGGGACACGGACAAGATGGACCACATCGTCGAGGTGACGGCCGGGTTTGCATACGTCCCGGCCGGCCTCATCTACGGCTATCTACTGCTGCTGCCACTGAGTGAGGACAAGACCATAGCCTGTCTGTACGACGAAACGCTCTACTGGCCGCATGTCATCGCGATCGTCGCTATGCTGATCACGGTCGTGGTGACCAACGGGCTCAAGCTCAACTACCGCAAGACGCAGTTCGTGCACCTGTACCTTCAGCTGACCGCCACCGTCTTCTCCATCACCGCCGGGCTCGTCTTCTTGCTTGTTGATGGTAAGTTGAGCTGAAGCCCTTCTGCCGCTCCGTTCAAGTACTGCTCCTATTGCCAATATCTATTCCCCGGTCCGACCTTATCTTATCTGTCGTGGCCATACGTGGCCGGCATAAGTGCTGTGTGGTACCCCTCAATGACCATCCCGTCCGGCCCGTCCGACCCGTCCATCACCTCCCCTGTCAACCCGTCACCACCTTCGGAGCTGAACAGCGCAGAACATTCTTGCCGCTGACTCATCGAACACCTCCACAACACGCTATCAAACAGAAGCATCTATCAACCGACGGCAGTACCGCACCCTCGCCGATTGCCAGATTGACAGCTGTCAAGCAGCTTCGACACGCGTGCTCCCGTTTTGTTGTTCCAACCGGCTGATGATGATCGCTATCAAAGCACGCCTCTTGCCGACACCTGCAAGGTGTTTACCCCCTCGCAATAACACACCCTCTTCTCTGTCTCTCTCCTCTCTCTCTCTCTCTCTCTCTCTCTCTCTCTCTCTCTCTCCCTTTTTGGCAGATGTCGTGCCAGCGATCTACCTGAGCGCGATCGCCCTCGGTCTGACGCTAGTGCCAGGTTTAAGCTACCTACACGTCAGGGCACGGGCTCGCCATCGCGCAAGCCTAATGTCCCTCTGCACGGTCTGGTTCTTGGCCGGAGTGGCGTCAACGGCCACCATAGGAGCGTTGGCCGCTTCCGACTCGACCGGGCAGGAACAACTGCATCAGAACGTGGCGATCGCGCTTCTAGCCAGCAGTGTATTGGTACTTGTCCTGATCGGGCTGGTGGAATTACTGCAGCGTGAGTCCTTGGTGGACTACCGACGTCCGCTTGACTACGACACGGCGATGGCGCATGACAGTGGGCGGCTATTGAGCGTTGAAAGGCGCTCGTTCGCGCCCTACGCACAGTTCGGTAGAGCTGCGCCAGCCCTTGGAAAGGGCGTCACGGGTGCCGGAGTAGGTCCAGGCCCAGTGTGGTCAATGGATCGTACTGAAGGACCGGGTTGTCGCTTTCGAGGGCTCTGGACGGTGTACGCTATCGGCACGCAACTAGTAGGCGTTCTCGCGTTCTACTGGGTGTTGTTGGTGTTAGGCATGAACGCAAGTGTGGAGCTACTGGAGCATGAGGACGTCTGGTATGTGCCATTCTGGCTGCTCACAGGTGGAGCCCTAGTCTCTACTCTGCTAGCACTTTGGCTTGCCCCAAAGACGTTGTTCGTGGGTTCATCCGCGCTGTACGTGGTGGCATTGGTGTTGGCTATCGCCTTCTATTCGGCAGATTTGCTGCTTGTAGAATTCGGTGTGGCCAAGCTGCTGTTCTTCTGCTTCATTGGTGCTGCGATGCCTTTGCTTGCCATTAACGTACTCGAGCTGGCTCCACTCAACTGCAACGAGGCGGCATTTGCTCTGGGCAAAGGAATGGAGCTGCTCACCATTGCCTTATTGCAGTACTTCGGCACTGCTGATGGTACGCTGTTCGGGATGGAGCAGATAGACCCTGCTGAGGATGCTACACGCACCGATAACCACAAGGACGTGATCGCAGCTCACTACATTGCCGCGATCGTTCTGGGCGTAGTGGGTGCTGTGGCTACGCTCTGGCACGTCCCGAACACTGGCGGAAAATCCCTGCCAGAGATCGACCGTGACCTCAGTCATATGCGCTCCTACTTCGCATTCAGCCGCAGCCGTCGTCAACCATCGACTCAGCCGCCGGCCCCAACAGTTACCGAGCCACCGATCGAGCAAGAGCCGCCTCTACCAGCAGCAGAACAGCTGTCAGCACGAAATGCGGCACGGTTCGCTGCCTTCTACCCAGACCCGGCAGATCCGATCACATCCGACCATAGCCCAGCCAGTCGCAGCCGCAGTCGTAGCCCTTACACCGATCTCACCGATCAGCACCACCTGCAGCTACAACATCACCAGCAGTACCTTACCGACCCTCAGGACCTGCTAGATCTTCATCAGGAAGCGCTCCGGAGGCAACACGAGGCGAACTATTTGGCCGCCCGGCAACTCCAGCAGCGAGCTCTTGGTCGAGGGTCACCCAGTGGCTCCGACCTCCTTGCACCCGTCCGTCGTGCCTCCCCCGATGTCATTCAGCCCCTGCCACTGTTACCTCCGCTCGTAGCTCGCGCAGGATCTCGATCGGAACCTCCAATTGGGTCACTGACTGTGAAATCGGAACCAGGCGCAGCCCTTCGGCCGATCCTTATGACGCAACGGAGTGACGCCCCAGCCCCCCCACCGATGCCTCCTGCGGACTACCTCACCAAATCGCTGCCGCGCGTCAAAGCCGTCCGCCAGTCACGCATCCCCCCGATCGTACCCAAGCCGGAGCAGCCCGAGGAGGTGGTGGTGCCGGGGGTCGAGTACTCCCACAACCTCGTCCCAAGCCAGTTCCTGCGTCAATCACTGCAGAACTCCCAGCTGTTCCGCTAGAGTTGGACCTCGTGTGCTGTCTTGGTGGGAAATAAATGCCCGATTCAAACCTAGAGAGCTGCGTTGATGTTTTAATTTTTCGAGAAAAAGCTCACGTCAGGGAAAGTCACTCGAGAAGAGCTTTTTAAGCATTGCTTGCTCAGACTCATGCAAGCCATCCCCACTCACTGAACCGCATTTTGTTCGATGTTTTCAATACTCCAGAACAGTCAGGTAGACTTCTAGACTTTTTAGATCGTGGAATTTCGGAAATGAAGCAAAATTTTTGCAACTGCCCATTTTATTTCTAAGGCTCAAATCACCGGTCCATGATGTCACGGCAAAAAGCGTTTTTTTTTTGTTTCTTGGGACAAGCATAGCTTTTTATCATTCAAATATCCACTGTATTGCGTCGTTTTAGAGGGTGCATATAATCGCTCCTCTCTTCACACAACCACTAGTATTCGCTTTCATACTCAATAGCCTCAAGGAAAGAATAAAAAACGACTGATTTTGCACTCCCCCTCCTTTAACGAGTAAGTTGTAGAGGAAATAATATAGTTAGAACGAGACAAGATGATGCTGACGACATAATAAAGAATGCAACAAAAGACATACAAGTATGTGAAGGTACATTGCTTTCAGGACACACTTAAACACAAGCTCTTGCAAGTAAATGCTTTCGTGCTTTGGAGGGGATACGATCAAGAATGAAGTAGGCAGTTATAAAGGAAAATAATTTTTAGATCTCCAATAACTCCGTGTGCATGACGTCAACTTCAAAGCTGATGTTCATATTATTGGATTGAGCAGGGACAGTACGACCGATCTAGGTGAACATATCCCCTCTTTTAGAGTAAATATTAGAGGTAGTAATATAGTTAGAACGAGTCAAGATGATGCTGACGACATAATAAAGAATGAAACAAAAGACATACATGTACGTGAAGGTACATTGCTTTCAGGACACACATAACCACAAGCTCCTGCAAGTAAATGCTTTCGTGCTTTGGAGGGGATACGATCAAGAAAGAAGTAGGCAGTTATAAAGGAAAATAATTTTTAGATCTCCAATAACTCCGTGTGCATGACGTCAACTTCAAAGCTGATGTTCATATTATTGGATTGAGCAGGGACAGTACGACCGATCTAGGTGAACATATCCCCTCTTTTAGAGTAAATATTAGAGGTAGTAATATAGTTAGAACGAGTCAAGATGATGCTGACGACATAATAAAGAATGAAACAAAAGACATACATGTACGTGAAGGTACATTGCTTTCAGGACACACATAACCACAAGCTCCTGCAAGTAAATGCTTTCGTGCTTTGGAGGGGATACGATCAAGAAAGAAGTAGGCAGTTATAAAGGAAAATAAATTTTAGATCTCCAAGAACTCCGTTTGCATCGATAGAGGGGATAATTGAGAAAACCCAAAAAGTATGAGGAGCAAAGGAAAGCAATGTTCACAAATAAATACAGACCATAAGGTACATAGCCATACATGCAACTCTTTCTCTCTTAAGTGATTTTCATTGCTTATGATGGAAAGAAAGAGAAAACGAAAATATAAATGCGATATAATATAAACTTATATGTATAAATATAAATACGCGCGTTTGGCCCATCCCACATAATGTGGAGGGGAGTTGAAGATCTAGTGGAAAGAGAAAAAAAATAGAGTGAGAGAAAAGAATTGAGAGAAACGAAGATCGGGAAATTTAAGAGAATATGGTTGTAGTGGTGTAAAGATCGCTCTCCAAAACCCGTATAAAATCTACGCCATTCGCAGCTTCTCTTCAGTTGATCTTCAACATTGCGATACGTTCATAGTGAAAAGTGAAATTCTACTGAAAAGTTAAAAGTTGTTAGTGAAAAAGTATAGTGAAAGTGTCACGATTCCTACGAGTAGTCTTTCAAAAGTTGTGTACTGTGCTTCGTGAAGAGTTAAATTTTAATTTAGTGTATTGTGTGTTCCGAGAGTTGCTGTTTGTAATACAAGAAATAAACTGTTTTAACGATAATTTTCCAGTAAGTCAGAACATAAACTTGCTAATATACTTTTGTCGTACAATAACGCGTTTTTTACCCAATTTGTTCTTTTTATAACTTAGAAAAATGTTATGTTATGTATCAGAATTTGTGTGGCTTATGGTACAAAGCTATTAAAACAAATCAAAAGAGTTTTCTCTTTATTTCAGATACAATCACATTTTTTTTCTTTTAAATACAAACGCATTTTTCCTTCATTTCAGATACAAACGCTCTTTTGTTATCTAATCAGGTCAAATAAACATTTAATAACAACATATTTTGCAAACTTATATTGTTCCATGTAATGTTTATATATTCTTATACAACGCTTTTTCATCTTTCCAGCTCGTGTTAGATTTAAACCCATTGATCAACATCCCATACCACGGTAAATAAATTGATTATTGAAATTCTCGTAGAACGATTGCTAACCAAATTAACAAAATTGTGAAAGGAAAACCTGCAAAGGTCTTAAATCTACAAAAGGTCTTAAAATGGCATTAACTATAAGGCTTAAGCTACGAATATTTGATTCTAGCTTATGATACCTGTATTACCGACGACTTCTCATTACTTAGGTTTATGAAGCCGACGGCAGGTTTTAATTATATGCCTGTGCAGCTGCAAATAGTTGTTGTTTAGTGAACTCTTTTACCGAAGGCATTTCCTAACTATGTTTATAACTTCTCATTCAAAACTATCTTTCCTAAATTATTATTTCAAAAATGTTGTGTGAGGATAATTATTTGATTTGATACGACTGTTGTCTGTTGTATTAAAAATAAAAGAATAATTTGAGCATGCTTATAATGAGCAATCTTGAACTGTTATATCTATAACGCTCCGAAGACTTTACTTATAAACATAAATAATCAATGAATTTATGATTCAGAGGTGCAACTAAAGATGCAATAAACCTTCAAATTGCTTTGATTAGATTGATAGACTGCCAATAATTGCCTCCAGCATAACACACCTGTTTTGTTTACAACTTTTACTTATTATTTCTAAATAAGTGTTCAAATCATTATATAACATAAGTACATTTTACAAATTCATATTATTTCATATAATATAAATATATTCTAATACATCCCTTTTTCATCTTTCCAGGTCCGTCATAACTTTAACCCATTGCTCAAAATCACGTGTTGCGTAAGTAAATCAACTGTTGGAATGCTTGCAGCAAATGAAAGGTAAACGAAACAAAAAATGTTTAACATTTGTTTCGTTTCCAAAGTGAACGAAATCGGATGTTTCCTCGATTTAACAATCCTAGCAATAAACAAACCAAGCTTAGTATGTAGTTTAGCATAATTGCTATTTACTAACTTTGATAGTGTGTTTATGTATTGCTGCTAAATCATTAACGCTTATAAGACTTATACGAAAAGTTGTACATTTAAGTTGTTAAGTACATTTTACATAATAACACTTTTGCTATTCTTTCAGCCATTATTATATTCTATGATATATTTTTTATTACTTGACATATTTTTTATTATTATTTTATTAAAATAAATCTAATAACGAAAAGTTGTACATTTAAGTTGTTAGGTACATTTTACATAATATAACTTTTGCTATTCTTTCAGCCATTAATATATTCTATGACATATTTTTTAAAGGTCGAAGATAAGTGGGCCACGGTTGTAGTAGGAAAGAGGAAAGTCTTCATTTCGGAAATGTAGGGGCAGGAAAAATATCAAACGGGATTTTGTGATAGGGAAGATAGGTATGTTTTGATGGGAGAGGACAAATCATAGATAGTAGGTATTACGTTTCACGCTACGTTTTACATGGCATGAAAGGCATGCCGACGATCGTTGCTTAGTTTGATTGAAGGATTATGGAGCAAGAGAATGTGATGGATGTACCTAACTGCTTTTCAATGGGGAGAAATTAACAGTGAGAGAGAGTATTAATGATTTAGTGCATTGGAAGCTAATAATAGATGTTAAGAATGGTCACAATAGTTGGTTTATAATTAGTAAACAAACATGGATAAATAGAAACAATTTTTTATAACATCGGAAAAAAGTGCAAAAAAGTAGACCATAAAATCCACCAATGGTAAGAAAAGTCAAAAATGTTCATGGTATGTGAATCTTGAAATAATTTTCCCACATGACCAAAAAAGTATTTCCGTAAAACAACATCGTAGCAGCTGAAATTATATAACTAGCAGTAGAAAAGAACTAAATAGATAGGTTTGATATATAAAATGAAAATCTCATCAAGCTGGTATCATTGAAGAACATTGAAATCAAGCAGCGATAAATTGAATTCATAATTTATTTCGCAATATTCATCATAGGCAACGCGGTTCCTAAAACAATAAGGAAAACGAGAAAAGACTGATAGCTGGCCTGATGCTGCATCTTTGTAATTTGCTCTCTATATGAGATGATGATACTTGTAACAGTAAATTTTATCGCTCCATTTCTTTGGCGGAGCGTTGAATCAGCAAATTTTGTTGCTCCATTCCTTTGCTGGAGTGTAATCGGATGGCATCCGAGACCTAATGGTTGTGACGAGTTGCCATTCATTTTTTTTTTTTCGTATCCGTTGGGTGGATACATGGTTGGCAAATGGTGGTTGATAGTGGCTTTAAGCCACGGTCTCACAACTCCGATCCCTACCTCCAAGTGGTGCCAACCGGGGTACGATCTTTCTTCGTGGTCGTACGCAAACAGGGACGGAGGCTACTGAGAGCTTGACAGCGACAGAAAACGTTCGATCAAAGTCTAGCTTCGTTCAGATGGCTTTGCAAAACTGTTTTTAGTAGGTTGTTAACAGCCCTACAATCTGACTTGTGTTATTTGGAATTGATTTTTAAAACTACTAATATCTAACTTATATCTAAACTAACTAAACTAAACTATAATAGCCTAAATTTGGCAGTTACAAGGTTCGATGCACGTAAAGAGGCATTTGTCACTGTATTCAGAACTGGCCATAGCCGTTTGTTTAATAATTTTGTAATCGAGGTGTACCTAACAGCTCGTTTAACTATTCTGTTTTTAAGCCTGTCAAGTTTTCTTTGCTCAAAGTGCGCAAGTGTACTATTTTTACCATCGGTACGCCGCGCTCTTTATTTTAAACTCATCTCTTATTACTAATTCTAATTACTAATTATCTAATGGTACAAACACTAATAACTTGATGAACACTATAATAACACTTTTGATGAATAGCGAAGTAATTTGTGGGATGAACAAATTGCGATAGCTATTCATTTCTTCGCCAATCTATTTTTGTGTACTGTATTGACCTTTATGCCCTCACAAACGGGTCATATGATAACTACTTGTTATTCTTAGTCTTTCTTCTTCAGATGTTACCCACTCTGGTGGCGTAAATAATATTATAATAATGAAAATGGCTTTGTTTGCGATTTCCTTTATTGTTTGAGTTTGAATAATTACGTCTCTGATGGATAATGCCATCCTGTTTTTATACAAATATATATATATATATACACATACATACATACATACATACATACATGTATACATACATACATACATTCATACATACATGCATACATACATACATGCATACACACACACACACACACACACACTTTTGATCTTAGGTATACGAGAAACTCCAACCTCTTGGGAGGGGTGGAGAACTTCACTAATTTCATGGGGGGAATGGTATGGAATGGGTTTATGCAAAAACTGTATGAACCACTTCTGAATCTGTCCTTGAGAGAGTCGGACGTACCTTTAGCGCACTAAATTCACGGGCCACACAGTCACATAATCACTGATTTGAGGACTTGCTTGTTTGCGTACGAATGACGGACGTCATTAAATCAAACTGCACGTGCTACTAAGCTTATGTCTTCGTAACGGGAAATACACATATTTTGGTAATTGGACATTCCTCGTGACTATTCCTTTTGCCGTTTTTAGTTTTACCACGCGCGTAAAATGATCCTGTTCAGGGTGTATATCGACGGGGATGGGAACAGCATACATTGATGTTCCGATTAAGAAGTGTGCAGGAGTAAGCCCCGCCAAATCATTAGGGTCATCCGTTAGTGGCAATAAAGTACGCGAGTTCATTGCTGCCTAGCTGCCTGTAGAGGTTTCTTTTGGCAGTCTTTACCGCTGCTTCCCATAATCCACCGAAGTGTGGGGTCTTAGGCGGTGTAAAATGCCTGATGATAGATTGTGTTGACTGTTGTGTACATGTCTCGTGTCTTGCGTTGTGTATAAAACGGGTGCAATATGCAACTACGTGTAAAAGCTTGGTGTATCAACGATGTCAAATCGAATGGCTCAAAGCGACGAATGGCTTGAGATCAAGGCAGACCGAGCTTTTCGGCGAAGTCGGGCTGTTTTGAGAGGCGAACAACCGGTGTCGTCGCGTTCAATGGTGGCCTTGTAAAATGTTTCGCAATATCGTTCATCAGGTGAGTATGTATCATTTACGGTTAGTACCTCTAGGTTTCAAAATCGTTGTAGCGACTCCTCCAAGGAGGTCATACAGACGGCCGTATACGATGTGGTAGAATCGGTGCGATCGCTAGTGGCATCGTGTGTGTGGTGTGGTGGTGTGGTGCAACGTGTATTATTGTGTGTGAAGTGCAGTTTCGTGTGGTGTGCAGCGTTACAGTAACGGCATTTGTATAGCTATGGGCACTCACGAGCCATGTGATTTTCCCTCATACAATTCAGACACGCGGTCATGGCAAACCGATGACGCTCCTTCGGTTCCAACCCTTTCCAACGCGGGCGTTTAACAAGATGGTGCGCAGAATTGCATAACTTACAATTTTGGGCTTCATGCGATGTAGCAGCAAAACTGACATTGCGAGTTTGGGTAGGCGTCATTCGATGCGTGCTCCTCCCAATCACGTAATGTAATTATGGGCTGCTTGGTGCAAAGTGGATGCTCCAGAATGCTACTCCAAGTGCCCGTTTCTTCTCCTAAGTGCTGCAATTTCTTTTTATGCCGTTTAAATTTATCCACAAGATGGTGCAGTGATGCTACGCTTTCCATCTGTGCAGCAGGAATGGCAAACATGGCTTGTAAATGGCGTTTTTTAAACAGATATTTCTTAGAGTATCACTCGCTTAATGTGTTCCACGTTAAATCGTAGTTAGCCGCGCTTATGGTGATTGACTCTATCACTTGAGCCGCTTCTCCTCCTGAACCGGTTCAGAAGCTCAAAGACGTGAGCTTTTGAACTGGGAAGGGTTTTAGTATAAAATGCAGAACAGGGGTCCTGCGAGCTCTCTTTTTTCGCGACCATAATGAAGATCTCTTTAAAGTTTTTGTCATTTTCTTCCTATACCGTTTGGAAGATTACTAAAAAAACGTCTTTTTATTGGTGTGCAATTGCATTCGCAACATTCTTTACATAGAGTGTTTAATACGAAGTATATTATAAGAGATATTTTGCAGCGGAATTTCCGATAATTCAGTACCCTAGCCGCTTAGTTTCACTAAAATCCACCCGCGTGTCTGAATAAGTCGCCGAGAACGTTCGTGAGAGTCCCGAAGTGAAGTGTATACTCGAAAGCGCTAAGTAAATCCACGGAGAGTTACGGGAACGGAGCTGGAAAAGCGTGAGTGAATAATAAGGACGAAACAAAAAAGTGAAGTGCATCGAGATGAATAATAACCCCATGGAAGGAGGCTCTCAGTGTGTGCAAGTGTCCGTGCAGCAGGACCAGCGGGCAGGATCGACCCCAATCTCGATGCTTCGCAAGCCTTTATCGATGCTCCGTCTCCCTCTTACGCGATGGCATCTCGTGAGCTTTTAGCCCGAAGAAAACGGCTCGACCTGGAGAGGCTTGAGTTTGAAGCCAAAAATGCACGGCGAGAGCTCGAATTCGAAGAACGCGAGCTAGAATTTAAACCGCGAAATGAGAAACAGAGCGGAGACGCCGCCACAGCCCGCGTCCATAAAACAACGCAATGGCTATCGGAGACAGCCCCCGGGGTGACGCGGTCAAGTTTCCCACCACTGTACGATTGCACTTGAGCATTGGACCAGCAAGCAGCCCAGGAACGTGAATTTGCGGAGTGGCGATACGCAGTTGATGCGTCGATTGAGAAAATACACATAAGCCAACGCGGAAACACTCAAAACACTCCCGTAGATAGGTGAATATCACACACAGCCCGATCACTAAATCATAGTTTACGTTATTAAACCAGAGCCAAACATTGGCGCGACATACGATCAGTAAGGATCTCCCAACCTTTTTCCCGGCGCTATTGAGCAACTAAACCAAGAAACTAGACTTTGGAAACAGGACGTGACCCCGACCGATCGCGAACAGAGGCTGGTCGATCTGTTGAAAAGTGCCCAGGACGAACGGGAAGGCTTGATGCTGAAATAGGAGGAAACAAACGCTGAGGTGAACGAGCTGAAAGGAATCATCGATGAGATAACTGGCCAAGTGCCACGGACTCTGGCTCGGATCAACATGCTTGAATCGTCCCTCGAAGCAGCAAACGCCGAAAAGAAGGATGTAAACGGGCAGCTGATGGAATCGAAGCAAGATGCTTCCGTAAAGCTGATGAAAGTCAGTCGGTTGACCACGCTGCTTGAGAACGCGCGGGCTAAGATTGACGAACTCGAGCAGGACCGTGCGATGGGTGACAAAACGGACCTGGAGGATCTGCTGGATGGGTTCCAGTTTGAATAATCTAGCAAAAATTAATCATCAGGAGGTGCCTGTTGGAAAGGAGGCACAAGAAAAGCCGTCAACAAAAGACAATTATGCAAATGATGGTTTAAAATCGAACCTCAGTTTACGTAATAGACGATCAAACTAATCAGTTTGTGCTGGAGGAAGAGCTTCTTAGACGCAGACAAGAGCGGGCGAGACAAGCGCCAATCTTGCAGGCAGCTATCATCCAACTATCATCTAGCCTCCGAGAGACTGTACGAAAACATCCCGATGGATGACTTCAACATGCATCTGACAGGTGACATCCACGCGGCTACGGTGGCAAATAATCTGCTGGCAACGCAGCTGGACGCACTTATTTTCCACGAGGCAACCCAAACCGACCAGGCTTTGTACGAGCGGCTGGTGTCGGCCATCAAGGGATCACGCAAGTTCGCCCCGATCCAGCTACGTCGACTAAAACGCCTTGACATCGACAAAACGGACCCGTACACTCTTACGCCGGACGAGATTTGTCGATTCGCCCGACTCAATGTCGACCCACACAAAGTTGTTTGGACGCGCGGGCTGGAATATTTCGGGCCACTCTACGCCGTTGCTGGACGCCGTAAAGAAAAACGGAGAGGAGCGCTATTTACCTGCCTCACAACCCGAGCGATACACCTGGAACTGGCATCCAAGTTAAATTCGGAATCCTGCATTTTGGCAATTCAACGATCCATCGCCAGAAGGGAAACGCCGAGAGAAATCATCTCCGATAGGGGCACCAACTTCGTAGGAGCGTCGCGAGAACTCAAGGTGGCTGTCAAGGAGGTAGATAAGGGGAAATTAATTGAACGATTTGTGACTCCAATTTTAAGTGGACGTTTAACTCCCCAGCTGTTCAACCTACCCCAGCTGTTTCGACGCGAAAAAATACATATCGCGAATGATGTTTTGCAACGGCCGGCCACTAACATCGCGATACTCGATGTAAAGTGCCAAAAAACGCGAGGCGGACGAATGTGACAGCGCGAGAGAATTGGTCCTGCGACTAGATATGGAAATGGCCATCATGCTATAATACAGCTGTAGAAGTTTTATGGGAAATATAGATTCTTTTAAAGTTTTAGTGGGCCAATACAATTGCGACGTATTTGCCCTTAGTGAAACTTGGCTTACCCCCGACATAACAATCTCCTTCCAAGGATATAATGTCAAGATCGAATAAGTTAAGGGAATGTTAGGCGCGGTAGGGAAGCTGGAATAGGCATTAGAAATAGTCACAGTTTCTATAGACTCCCAATTTCCTCACTGCAAGTCGTAGAAGCTGTCGTAATCCAGGCCAAGTTAGGCAGTTTACATGATGTATCACTTGCATCCAATTATATCCCTCCGGAAGCCAAGATTGATCCCAAGAAGATCGATAAAGATCTCGAAAAGTTAGCGATGGCTCTCAAGAGCCATTTTTTATTCTAGGTGACTTTAATTTACATGGATACGATTAGGGCTGCAATAAAGATAATCGCATAGCACCAATAATCAGGACCTTTGTTACAAGTATAGATTGAAAATTATAAACTCTGCCTCACGAATATATGCGGGCTCCGAGGGATCTCTGCATGGCACGCTGACAGATGCTATGGAATACGGATAAGTTGGGGAGGTTCCTCTACTCGGTTTGTTTCCTCGGTTTGTTTGTTCCTCTAATCCATCGGTTTTTTTCGGCCAAGGGCTTGGTCATCTGATTCCCTACCAGAACCCCCCCCCCTCCTCCCACTCTCATCATCACATTACCATTACCGAACTGTCCATGTTGATGGGAGGAAATGCCCACCAACCATTGAATTTTTAAAAATGGAATTTTGTATAATGAATAACGTAGATTAAGAACAAAACGGGCAGGCCGTTACTATTATAATAAAAAAAAAATTTTTGAAAAGAAGATACTGCTAGCTGACTTGATGCTGCATGTTTGGAGACAGAGATGATACTTAAATCAGTAAATTTTATCGCTCCATTTCCTTGGCGGAGCGTTGAATCAGCAAATTTTGTCGCTCCATTCCTTTGCTGGAGTGTAATCGGATGGCATCCGAGACCTAATGGTTGTGACAGGTTGCCATCCATTTTTTTTTCGTATCCGTTGGGTGGATACATGGTTGGCAAATGGTGATTGATAGTGGCTTTAAGCCACGGTCTCACAACTCCGATCCCTACCTCCAAGTGGTGCCAACCGGGGTACGATCTTTCTTCGTGGTCGTACGCAAACAGGGACGGAGGCTGCTGGGAGCTTCTTCTTCCTCTTCTTCTTCTTTACTAAGGTTTTAACACGGTACGATGCAGAAGTCCAGCTACCTGGGCCCTCCTGTATTAATCCGTGTTCTGACTCCACTCAACCTTAGTAGTAACTAGGACCGGCAACGACACTGGGAGCTTGACGGTGACAGAATAACATCGAGTGTCGCCGATACAACGCTCGAGTGTCGCCCCAGTAGTTGTTAGTGAGGAAACGCACGCGCCTGTGCAGTTAACAGCAGGTCACCAGCTGATGGCATATGAAGCCGAAAAAAGCCGAGCTATGAGACGTCCCAGTATTTTTGCTTGCTGTGGAGTTACAATAGTATGGTGAGTAACACAAACCGTTCATTAGATTTTCTCTGCTTTCACTCCAAAAATGGGCTACTGGGGCTTTTCCGGTATCGTTTCGTTTAGCAAGGACTGGCTTGGGTTCGCTTGACAGGCTGGTTGAGCTGAGTTGCATGTATAGGTCATCTCTTGAACATATTGTGGCCTTTTCCCGTTGAACTATGGATTCTCGTTCGTTGGCTAACCCTGCACTCTCATGGCCGTTTCTCTGTGTCTATTTGTTCTCTCACGCTCATTTCTCTCGCTCTCTCCCTCTTTAAGCCGATTGTGAATCTCTACTCCGGCGAAATTCGACATTGTTTGCAACACGAAGCTCCTTGTCAGCAGTAGCAACTGAGACAGGGAAAACGTTCTGCATAGACTTTCCGCCGCACAGAGCCACAGAGATTTACACGAGTTAATAGTGAAACGGTTCGAAGATAGTGATAGAGATAGTGTTGTCATCCTCATGAGACACCGCGTTGACTGAACATTGTGTTTAGTCGCATAGCACCCGGGGAGACGTTCGTATTTCGAGAAAACACCACATCTCACAGACACGGGAATCGTCATCTACCCACGCTCGACAACCGTTTCCGAGCCTGTAATAGAGGCCCGGCCTAGCAAGCAGAGGACGATGGCGCCGCGAGTATGTACGCCTGCATCGGTTTACCAGCCGGCTCGAACATCTGTAAGTGTCAGTGCAGTGCCTCTGTCCGACGAACTTTGAATTGCTAGCTCATCAGCTGATTGCGGCAGTCGCAGTACACGAGCAGGTTCGTCTTTTTGAGCCTGACAGCGCCCAGCAGTACGTGGAGCTCCACGACGACCGGACGACCGGACGACCATCAACAGTGCATTTCAGGAAACCCGGTTCAGCTTTCAACCGCATGTATGAGTTGCCCTTTAACGTCCTCGAATCGTATTTATAGGTGAGTAGATTTGACTACGTAGATATGTTTGATGTGCAAGTTCAAAGCAGTTCCGCACGCTAGAGTAACGAAACCTTTTAATGCGATAATGATTGGATTAATAATTGGATTGTAATGTAATTACACCACCGTTCGGTGCCTACGGTTGGTGGTAGCTCTATCCTGTGTTTGTTTCCGTGGTTATTTCTGGGTCTGCCTGTGATGGCAATATGCTATCGAAGGACAAAGCGTGAATTGATCCGAGCATCCTACTTAGCATGCAGTAGCCATAGTTTGAACGATGATTCTGTTTAATACCGCCAGCACATGACGCCACTACAGGGTTATGGTGAGCTACTCAACCCCGATGAATCTCCATCCAGCATACGTACTCTGCGGAAAAGCTCGACAGCAAAGGGATGCTGTATAGCTGCGTGTGGCGTGGAATCGTTTTACCACCCATCATCTCCTTTCTGGCGGAGGTTAAAGGGAAGCCAAAAAATACACACATACCCAAACAAACAGTGGTGTGGAGGACAACAACAAGCGTGCCTGCAATCACTGCAGTACCATCGGAACGTGGCAGGAAGAGCGAACGACTGAGGTGAACGAGAGCAGCTCTCGCTTTTCTCGTTGTATTTTTCATTCGACGCCAACTGCTTCCCTTCTCTCCAACATTCCGACGGGCAGAAGTCAAACGCCGGTTGCCTGCTCCCATCTCGTTGTAGTTCGCATTGCGACAACAGCACGCGGAGCCCGTTTAGGGACGGAAAGAAGAGGAACGGAGAGTGGGGAGGCAACGGCTATGGCATTTTAAAATGTTGCCTCGTTTGCTGCAATCCCCTGGAGGGCTTTATTTTTAGCACTTTAGCTTGTACCGCTGTGGAGCGTTGTGAAGTGTAGAGAACAACCAAAGGAAAGACCGTAGGCGGAAATTGAGATAAATATGGGCTAAAATGGAGAGCGACGACGCCAAGCTTCAGTTGGGTTCTTGTGAGAGGCTCAGATTGACCATTGAGTGAGCGTACAAAGGATACGTCGCTCGCTTGGAGCTTTCCACGTGCTTTGGAAGCCGACCGGGAGAGAGCCCTGAAATCATGCGGGAGAATCATTCATCCACACATTGATTTGTGTTTGTGCTCCACACCACATTCGTTTTACTTCTTGTAAAGCTGCCACTCAATCGACGAGACTTTCACTGATTCGGTGCAAACCACACTAACCGGGAGGCGAGTGAACAACCAGGCGCCTCCATTTGGGCCGTACGCGAAATGAAAGTTACTGCAAAATGGTATAATTTGGAAACTGTTGCAAAATGCAACGTTCTAATTTTTCTCACGTTTGCCATTCACCGTTCTAAGATCTCTTAGTTTTTTTTTTGTATAAGAGAGATAGAGAGAGGCTACTTCTAAATCTCTCCATTTTCCCTTTAACAGCTTGAATTCTTACATGCTTTTTACTCTCCTATTTTCTCATCCGCTCGCGTTTTTTACTTTCTCTATCTCCCGCGTTTATACAGATTCTGCACGTGGTTTCTGTTTTTAATTTTTTATGAGCAGTCACTGCTGAATTGCCTCGGCAATTATTAATAGCCGGAAGGCACACGGGTTTATCTTCATGAATCTGACATGCCCCAAAACAGACTTTACTGCAGATAAGCAAGCTGCCCTGGAAAGCAAACGATAAATATCTAAAAGCAAGCATCTTTTCAACACACATTTTTTTTTAACAATTTTTGTTACCTATTTCTCTTAGCAAAGATGTGGAGCGGTTTTCCAAAATGTTGCGTCACGTAAAAACATTTCCATCTGCCGCTACCATTTAATTTAACATATCGTTATATTCTGGAATTTGTTTGTTGATATCGTTACGTCTTTGTATGGAACTACCAAATGCAGAACACGCAAATGACTTTTTAAATCACAATTCTTCAATGAATCACTTTTAATATTTCCCTACGTAACGATCCAACCTTAATTTCGATTTTCTAAAAAAAATGGAGGCGTAATATATCCCTGCTGTTTTACTGAACAGAGCTCCTGCAGGGGACAAAATAAGATCCCAAATACGCTTATTCATTGCTCTCTTTCCTGTCCTTTTGCAGGCATGCAGCACAAGCAGTTAAACCGCACGATCGCTATCACGATCGGTCTGGTAATGTGTGCGGTGTACGTACTATACACGTTCCATGCCTGTCTGCTGTCTGGTCTCAACCGCAGCTTCCATCAGGTAAGCCAATCGAGTCTATATCCTGTCGCCAGTACGAGCTACCTAACCACTCTTACCGTTACAGGCAGCGGCTGTGGCTACACTAGAACCAATCGTGCCCGTGACAGTTGTCGAGCCAACACCACTACCGCAAGTGCGTATCCTCGGCTCGATCGTCCGTATCGTACCACTAGTGGCCGATGACGCAGTCTCTCACCAGGTGACACGTACAGTACACCTGCTCACTCCAAACGCGACCGATGGGTCACCAAAGTACCGCTTCCTGCGCCAGCAGGGCTTGCAACCATCGCGCCACCTACCCGACGCGCTCATCATTGGTGTGAAAAAAAGTGGGACACGAGCCCTGCTAGAGTTCGTCCGATTGCACCCAGACGTGCGGGCAGCCGGTTGCGAGGTACACTTCTTCGATCGACACTACGAGAAGGGTCTGGCCTGGTACCGACACCACATGCCACCCACGATCGAGGGTCAGATCACGATGGAGAAGACACCGAGTTACTTCATCACGCGCGAGGCTCCACGCAGAGTGCGCCATATGAACCCGGCCACGAGGTTGTTGGTGGTTGTGCGCGACCCAGTCACACGAGCCATCTCCGATTACACGCAAGCCCGCAGCAAAAAGCGTGACATGAAGCGATTCGAGGAGCTGGCGTTCACGAACGGATCCTCCGGTGGAGTCGTCGACACCAGCTGGGGACCAGTGCGTATCGGTGTGTACGCGAAGTACCTCGAACGGTGGCTCGAGTTTTTCCCACTGTCGCAACTGCTGTTCGTGAGTGGCGAGCGGCTGATTGCCGACCCAGCTGTGGAGCTTGGACGCGTGCAGGACTTTCTTGGGTTGAAGCGCGTGGTCAACGAGAAGCACTTCTACTTCAACTCAACGAAGGGGTTCCCGTGTTTACTGAAGTCGGAGGAGCGTTCCAGCCCGCACTGTCTCGGAAAAACGAAGGGTCGCAACCATCCACACATCGACGGGATCGCGATCGACAGACTGCGCGAGTTCTACCGGCCGTTCAACCAGAAGTTCTACCACCTGACCGGCATCAACTTCGGCTGGCCGTAGCCAAGAGACCCACAGCAAGGTGACGCGGTAGTTAGTGCTTAATAAGTAAGTAAGTATGGCGATAAGTCTATTTAGAATCTACTTGCAATATCTATTTTAAATCTAAGAGCATAACTTCAGAAGGTCGAATCGAATTTTAGGATAGCGAGGGAGAATAGATAATTTTGCAAAGCGTCGAACATTCTTTCCTAATCACTTCTTGATTAAAATACTCTTTTGTGTTGCTTCATAACCTGCAGGGTTTGATCCGACACAGGTGACCAGGTCAGGAACGAATATTGCATTCGCATGTCATCATCTTTACATACTGCGATTATAAATACGTGCTCTGAATATCGTTTTACGTTTTCTGAGCCATTGCGCTGCGTAGTTCACAAACTCTTATGTAAACCTATATCTTTTCAATAAGGACGATTAGTGCTGTCACTGTTGCAATACGATAATTAATTAACTTTTCATTCGAACTGACTACAACAAGGGGTCAACGTTTTACGTTTTCTGAGCCATTGCGCTGCGTAGTTCATAAACTCTTATGTAAACCTGTATCTTTTCCATAAGGACGATTAGTGCCGTTACTGTTGCAATACGATAAATTATTAACTTTTCATTCGAACTGACTACAACAAGGGGTCAACATTTCGCTAAAGATACGAAAACTTGTATGTTGGATGATAATAATATTTTTTATAATGGCTCAAAAACAGGTGTACGGCCAAGGCCTGTTCCAGGTGTTAAGCCCACTAACAAGCATTTATGTAAACCATTCAATTTAAGCTCCTGTTGAATTTCAGACATTTGTATACATCACATTCGATATTATATACATTATACGACTAAAGTTTATGAATGTCGCTCAACACTAATCAAGACGATTCGCTTCTGAGAAACGGATTTTCCTTTGGCATACGATGGGTCTTATGGTTGAGGCCACAGTTGTTGCATTTAAGGGCCTCCAACTGGTCGGCCTGGCACACACTCTGCCTGGATTTATTCAATCACTTACCTTTCTAAAATCAAAGGCATAAATTGTTGCAATTCATGTCCTTGATAATTAATTATGTTAATAGCTTGTTAATCATCTCACTACAGTTACAACCACTTGAATTATTGTTAATAATATTAATTTTACTAGCATTTTTTGTTGCTGCTGATACTTGTGTTAATTCTGCTGCTGGTTCTCGTCCTACTGATACTGATTCTCGTCCCAACAGCAGATGCATCCCAGGCATGGTCTTTATAGTGGGTATAAGTGAGCATTGTGGTGACACACCAACAGCTCATCAACTGATTTCTTGAATTTTTGATTCATTAGCTGTTCAACGGAGTGGAAGATTCCTATTATCTATCAACTTCGAACAGCTGAGAAAAATAATTGACATAAACGGAGACATAGGAGGTCTCATGAGCCAGATCTATACTGCATGTAGTAGATGAGTAGATGGATATTGATGGCGTCCTAAACTTCACCGAACTAAAATTTGCCACTGACTATAGGGTTGTTTGATTAGAGCATGCTGCCTAAATGCATGAGATTCGATGCTCAGTAGTTTGCTCGTTTGATGAATTATCCCTGTGGGAGCTTTTGTTCGGTTTCACATGTTTCGGAAAGAAATTATGTTTTCATTATGTGATTTCTTCAATCACTTGTTTTTTGAATATCAAAGGCATGAATTATTGCAATTCATGTCCTTGATAATTAATTATGTTAATAGCTTGTTAATCATCTCACTACAGTTACAACCACTTGAATTATTGTTAATAATATTAATTTTACTAGCATTTTTTGTTGCTGCTGATACTTGTGTTAATTCTGCTGCTGGTTCTCGTCCTACTGATACTGATTCTCGTCCCAACAGCAGATGCATCCCAGGCATGGTCTTTATAGTGGGTATAAGTGAGCATTGTGGTGACACACCAACAGCTCAAAAACTGATTTCTTGAATTTTTGATTCATTAGCTGTTCAACGGAGTGGAAGATTCCTATTATCTATCAACTTCGAACAGCTGAGAAAAATAATTGACATAAACGGAGACATAGGAGGTCTCATGAGCCAGATCTATACTGCATGTAGTAGATGAGTAGATGGATATTGATGGCGTCCTAAACTTCACCGAACTAAAATTTGCCACTGACTATAGGGTTGTTTGATTAGAGCATGCTGCCTAAATGCATGAGATTCGATGCTCAGTAGTTTGCTCGTTTGATGAATTATCCCTGTGGGAGCTTTTGTTCGGTTTCACATGTTTCGGGAAGAAATTATGTTTTCATTATGTGATTTCTTCAATCACTTGTTTTTTGAATATCAAAGGCATGAATTATTGCAATTCATGTCCTTGATAATTAATTATGTTAATAGCTTGTTAATCATCTCACTACAGTTACAACCACTTGAATTATTGTTAATAATATTAATTTTACTAGCATTTTTTGTTGCTGCTGATACTTGTGTTAATTCTGCTGCTGGTTCTCGTCCTACTGATACTGATTCTCGTCCCAACAGCAGATGCATCCCAGGCATGGTCTTTATAGTGGGTATAAGTGAGCATTGTGGTGACACACCAACAGCTCATCAACTGATTTCTTGAATTTTTGATTCATTAGCTGTTCAACGGAGTGGAAGATTCCTATTATCTATCAACTTCGAACAGCTGAGAAAAATAATTGACATAAACGGAGACATAGGAGGTCTCATGAGCCAGATCTATACTGCATGTAGTAGATGAGCAGATGGATATTGATGGCGTCCTAAACTTCACCGAACTAAAATTTGCCACTGACTATAGGGTTGTTTGATTAGAGCATGCTGCCTAAATGCATGAGATTCGATGCTCAGTAGTTTGCTCGTTTGATGAATTATCCCTGTGGGAGCTTTTGTTCGGTTTCACATGTTTCGGGAAGAAATTATGTTTTCATTATGTGATTTCTTCAATCACTTGTTTTTTGAATATCAAAGGCATGAATTATTGCAATTCATGTCCTTGATAATTAATTATGTTAATAGCTTGTTAATCATCTCACTACAGTTACAACCACTTGAATTATTGTTAATAATATTAATTTTACTAGCATTTTTTGTTGCTGCTGATACTTGTGTTAATTCTGCTGCTGGTTCTCGTCCTACTGATACTGATTCTCGTCCCAACAGCAGATGCATCCCAGGCATGGTCTTTATAGTGGGTATAAGTGAGCATTGTGGTGACACACCAACAGCTCATCAACTGATTTCTTGAATTTTTGATTCATTAGCTGTTCAACGGAGTGGAAGATTCCTATTATCTATCAACTTCGAACAGCTGAGAAAAATAATTGACATAAACGGAGACATAGGAGGTCTCATGAGCCAGATCTATACTGCATGTAGTAGATGAGTAGATGGATATTGATGGCGTCCTAAACTTCACCGAGCTAAAATTTGCCACTGACTATAGGGTTGTTTTATTAGAGCATGCTGCCTAAATGCATGAGATTCGATGCTCAGTAGTTTGCTCGTTTGATGAATTATCCCTGTGGGAGCTTTTGTTCGGTTTCACATGTTTCGGGAAGAAATTATGTTTTCATTATGTGATTTCTTCAATCACTTGTTTTTTGAATATCAAAGGCATGAATTATTGCAATTCATGTCCTTGATAATTAATTATGTTAATAGCTTGTTAATCATCTCACTACAGTTACAACCACTTGAATTATTGTTAATAATATTAATTTTACTAGCATTTTTTGTTGCTGCTGATACTTGTGTTAATTCTGCTGCTGGTTCTCGTCCTACTGATACTGATTCTCGTCCCAACAGCAGATGCATCCCAGGCATGGTCTTTATAGTGGGTATAAGTGAGCATTGTGGTGACACACCAACAGCTCATCAACTGATTTCTTGAATTTTTGATTCATTAGCTGTTCAACGGAGTGGAAGATTCCTATTATCTATCAACTTCGAACAGCTGAGAAAAATAATTGACATAAACGGAGACATAGGAGGTCTCATGAGCCAGATCTATACTGCATGTAGTAGATGAGTAGATGGATATTGATGGCGTCCTAAACTTCACCGAACTAAAATTTGCCACTGACTATAGGGTTGTTTGATTAGAGCATGCTGCCTAAATGCATGAGATTCGATGCTCAGTAGTTTGCTCATTTGATGAATTATCCCTGTGGGAGCTTTTGTTCGGTTTCACATGTTTCGGGAAGAAATTATGTTTTCATTATGTGATTTCTTCAATCACTTGTTTTTTGAATATCAAAGGCATGAATTATTGCAATTCATGTCCTTGATAATTAATTATGTTAATAGCTTGTTAATCATCTCACTACAGTTACAACCACTTGAATTACTGTTAATAATATTAATTTTACTAGCATCATGATATGATGTTACTGATATTAGTGATGTTTCTAGTACTGGTTCCCGTCCTACTGATACTGGTTCTCGGCATGGTCAGGTCAGGCATGGTCAGGCCAGGTAACGATACACACGATAGTATCGAAATCGTATCTCTTCTGAACCCCCTCTCCCCCATCCCCTTGTACCGATTGTCGGGAAACGTTACGATACACACGACAGTATCGAAATCGTATCTCGTCTGAATCCCCTCTCCCCCCTCCCCTTGTACGCATTGCTGTAGCGTTATTAATGATATTATTTCTGGCGTGATATTATTTCTAACACCATTAGCCGCACCAGGGAACGATAGATACACCTTATTAGCTCCAGTAGGGCTCCCAAATTGCATCTGAACGCCCTCATCAGGTCGTTTACACTTCGCGGTAGAGCCATGATCCAGGTGATGCAGGATTTCTCCACACCACAATGTAAGCTTTCTAGAGCCTTCGTTCTCTCAACCGGGAGTGCGCGAAATGTTGTCAAAGGCATAAATTATTGCAATTCATGTCCTTGATAATTAATTATGTTAATAGCTTGTTAATATCTCACTACAGTTACAACCACTTGAATTATTGTTAATAATATTATTTTTACTAGCATTTCTGTTGCTATTGTTACTGGTGGTAAGTGTAGCACTGCGGTGACACACCAACAGCTCATCAACTGATTTCTTGAATTTTTGATTCATTAGCTGTTCAACGGAGTGGAAGATTCCTATTATCTATCAACTTCGAACAGCTGAGAAAAATAATTGACATAAACGGAGACATAGGAGGTCTCATGAGCCAGATCTATACTGCATGTAGTAGATGAGTAGATGGATATTGATGGCGTCCTAAACTTCACCGAGCTAAAATTTGCCACTGACTATAGGGTTGTTTTATTAGAGCATGCTGCCTAAATGCATGAGATTCGATGCTCAGTAGTTTGCTCGTTTGATGAATTATCCCTGTGGGAGCTTTTGTTCGGTTTCACATGTTTCGGGAAGAAATTATGTTTTCATTATGTGATTTCTTCAATCACTTGTTTTTTGAATATCAAAGGCATGAATTATTGCAATTCATGTCCTTGATAATTAATTATGTTAATAGCTTGTAGATCATTTCACTAAAGATACAACCACGTGTATTTCTGATAATTAACGGTTAATTATGTGACCTTTATAATCCATTCGCTTAACAATTGTCTATCCATTGGAGTAATCGTCACGGTGTCAAACGGGCCAACATTTGTATGTTATTGGATCAACCACTCCCGGATGAAGCATACTGGGTCAGTGGCCTTGTGGTTGAAGCCACAGTTGCTGTATTTAAGGACTTCCAGTTGGTCGGCCTGGCACATACTTTCGTTGTGCGATTTTCTGCAGCTCGCACACTGCATCTGTAGTTTGCATTTGCGGATTCATGTCCAAACTGCATGCAGTGGTGGCACGTCACTAGTAGGTACGGTGCTTAGCTCGTATATGTTGATGGTAACTGTCTTCAAGGATACCAAATATAGCACACTAATGTACTGATACTGGTTCTCGTCCACTTCCGCTCGCGATAGCCCTAACATCCGTGGGGTGCGTACGATCGTCATGTGACTTATCCGGACGTCGCGTTGGAGTGCGTACATTGCTGATGAGACAGTCTTGTCGTCTTCCGTTGAGGTTCGCACGATATTGATTCTCTGATGGCTTCCGTTGGGGTGCACACGATATTGACTCTCTCATGGCTTCCGTTTCCGTTCATCACGATTCTCTTGAATTCAATATTGCTGAAGGGAAACTGTCTAGTCTGAGTCGTTACGACGTGCTCAATTGAGAACGGGCCAGTAAGGAAGGGGGGATCTGAGGGTTTTTGATATAGTATTAGAGCGCCATTAGAATGGCGCTGGACGACCCAGCCCATAAAGTCCTTTTAAGTTCTGGTTTCTCTTGGAGCAGGCCAAGGCCGCTTATCGGTTGTAGTGCCTGATAAGTGAGTTCACATGTATGTAGTTCAAAAAGGACATGAAAATTCCATATACTCGCGACGTAGATGATTTCAGAAGGAAATTATGTTTGCCATGAGTGATTTTTTTAAACACTCATTATTTGATTATCAATGTTATTTATTATTTTGAAAGCATGTTGATAATTTTACATTGCAATTATTATGCAATTCAACAACCGATAAAACAACTCAATTGCAATCATAAGCGGATATATCCGCATACAACCCACAAGGATTTATCTGATAGTATGGTGTTCGTATTGAGTATTTTGAAATATTATATTAATTTCAATATTAAGCTTACTACTTATTTGAACACTCTTTTCATCTCTCTATCAACATCGTATGAAAATGTGAAATCCACAATCTAAAGAATGCTGCAAAAAAATCTTGGCCTGGTCACCTGTGCGGAAATGAAAATCTCTATAAGTGAACTATGCATAACCATAAGCCAGCTGTATGGCCATCAATTCACAGTAATCACACGATTTTAATTCTACCTAGCAATTCTACGAGTGCTTTGTTATTTTAATTCACTTTGCACTTTCCTTATCTAATGAAGTTGTTTGTTGTTTTATTATTTTTTCCTTTAAATCAACTTAATGTATTGGTCAAGCAATAATAGAAGTAAATTAGGTAAAGTATGTTATGCAGGCACTATGTACATCATATAATATAAAGGCAATTAAAATTGTTTTAGTTGAAGCGCAGCTGCTGTACAGTCAAGGAAATATACGTATTTAATTTCCGCTATATAGGAAGCAATGCCAATCCAATCCATAATAAAAATAATAAAACATAATTGAAAGTACGAGATCTGAAAAAAACAAAATATAAAAAAGAACCACCACAAACCCTTCTTAGCACATGCTTCGTAGCTCAAACACAGTTTTTACGATACGCACAACTTGATTTTGATATTGAAGGAAAGCAAAATGTACAATGAAAAAATCAAAGTGCCATACAATGTCGAAGTGAGCCAAAACCACAATCAACGTGGCACATTTTGGAGATATAATGTAAATTTAACCAAACTGTTCTAGTATAATGATAGTCTTACGAATATAGTTAAAAAGATCGCAAACACCACAGCACGGCACTATATTGTAAATTTATGTTTGCTATGAATAAAATATACTGTAAAATTAGCCTTGGCTATGCTATGTAACCATACACTTTTGTTTAAAATCCGAAATTATTAACCAACAACGGTACACGAAGTACGCGTTCGGGCGAACAAACATACTGCCTCATTAACTCATTAACTTATTCTTCACTCATTAAAGGCGTGAAATGAAAGAAATTAACTGAAGCACAATAAAAACAAATCAAATTACTTTTTCAGGAAAAGAGAGACATTTTTTTACATAAGTAACGGGAGAGCATACCAGCTAAAGGCGACGCAAAAGACAGGCAAAAACTGTGCTGAAAAAAAATGTTCCTCGTATAACATAAACTGGTTGCCGTTTTACGAAAGCTTGCAGAACATGCATCGACGTTTCGTGTTGGCGACTACATACGAAAAAGAGCTAATTCTGGTGTCAAGTTATTCATTCCATTTCCAGCATGCACCCTGCTATTCCCGTTATTCCTTCATGAAAAATATGGAAAAATATGTTCTCTTCGCTACTTGATATGGAAGTGCAAGTTGTAATGAATTTCACGTAACTGTCATTGCTGAACGACAGACAATTTATACGAAGCTTTAAAGCTGCTTCAGAAAGCTATGCTACTCGGAACGACGAAAATGAACTATTAAAGATAGTTAAAAGATCTCCCCCTGTGGTAATTGAAGAAAAAATAAATTAATGCTTAATCTTAGTAATTAGTAATCAATGAAAAATTACAACTATTTAATCAGAGGATTCGAAAAAGTTTATTGAAATTCATAAACAAGGTATTCAGGTAAAAAACACTACATAATTTTTTTTCTCGTGTATATTCTATAATTTAAAATCTAAATCAAACGATGTGCAATTCGTATGTAATCTATAAGATTAGTTTCAATGCAGTTTCGAATAAATAAAATTTTCTGGCCTTTCACGAAACTTCCAAACATATGCAGCAGAAGAACATTCAAGCTGAGATATACTATGAATGAGTTCACTGCTACCAATAAAAATGTCACGATTTTGAGCCATTGAGAAAGAAATCTATTTAGTCCAAGAAACTTTAGGTATGTCGAAATGTTCAGTCAAACTATCGAGATGTTGGTTAAACTGTTCCACTCGCTGTTTGTGAGTCATTTGTGCCTTCTCAACGATGCGCTTATGTTGCTGTGAAATATACGATTTAAATGGTTATTAAGTTTGTAATAAATCTTAAATATATTAAACAAAATTACCATTTTCTCCTGCATTTTCTTAAATGATTCTTCTGCTTTCGTCAGCACCCTTCCTTTGCTTGAACTACCTTGTGGTTTTTGCTGCTCATCCAAACCACCTGGATTTTCCAACACGGCCCTAATTACTTTTTCCTTGTCCTTTTTCTTGTTTTTCTTTTTATGCTTTTTCTTCGAGTCTGATTCATTTTTCAGCTTCAGCTTACTCTTGCTCACAAGTTGATACTCGTTGTCCATTACTAGAAAATTGCTACAAAATAAATGCTTTGAATTGCTACTAGAAAATTGCTATAAATAACTCCAAATAAACACTGTGACACTGGGCAAACTATGTTACGGATGAAACATAAATTTCTGCTGTCGATAAGGTACAGCAAATTTGTATGTTACACAAACTCTATGAGCTGCTGCCCATCTAATACGCAGTAAACAAATTTTGTTTATATTGTTAGCTATGCCAGCCTCTCATTGATATATTTTAAGCTGAACCAAGGTAAATAGGTTTAAAGTAGGGTTACTTGTAGCTTGGTAATTATTTGTACACGCACTGCATGTATAGCTGTGATACATCAGTTGTATGACAGCGTTAGCACACGTAACACATGTCATACCGAAGTGTGTTTCAATGAAGTGTATGGGTATTCGTTGTTTTGCTTAGTATATATAAACAGTAGAGATATATTCCTGTAAAAACATGTTGTACATTTTATGCTTTAATGCAATACTATAACAATGTACTAGATGGCTGCACTAATAAATTCTATCCCACATTACAACTAGAGCGTGTATGAGCACACATGGCATGTACGCTCAACATAGCAGCAGTAGTCCCATTAAATTTGACGTTGTTGACGTTTATGTTATTTGTCTTTAGTTTAGTTTTCCCATGTGCAAGTATTTCAACGTTGTTTTCATGTTGTGCGTAATAATATATTCAACTTGCTTATATTCCTTATATTATTAACTTATATATTATATTCAAGTGTAAAGGCAGCAACACGATAATTATTGGATTTTTGTCTTACAGTGTAGGTGTTTCATATACACTTTTAGGTTGGCACTGGCGGCATTTGTACCATGTGGCTCTCCGTAACTTCTAAAAGAATACATGAGCCTAGCAAACATCTTATAAAATAGTTCTTCTATCGAATTATAGATATTCTCCACATAAGAACAAGTTGAGTAAGGAAAACAATGTCACGAATTATCGTGAAAAATATCCCAAATGGGGTAAGTTTGTGAAATTATTTAATTTTGTTTATACCATATTATCATATCGGAAACGTTACAGTTTGATGAATTGAAACTTCGCAACCACTTCAGTGCGTGTGGTATAGTTACAGACGTACAATTGAAGTACACACCTGAAGGTAAATTTCGTAATTTTGGCTACATTGGATACGAAACAGAGGAGCAAGCTAACAACGCAATCAAACACTTCAATAACAGCTTTATTAGAACTTCAAAAATTAATGTCGCAACTTGCGTTGCACTTAATGAATCCAAACATCTTAAGACTTGGAGCAAACACTGTCAAAAACCAACGGATTCAACCAAAAAACTCGAAGAAACCCCAGCGCCATCAAATATAGCTAAAACAAAGGCACCGAACGCGAAAGACGTACTAGAAAGCTACAAGGATGACCCTAAATTTCAAGAGTTTATTGACGCACATAAACGTGCCGGCAAATCATTATGGGACAATCAATTTCAAAAATCAAATATATTACCGACGACCGCATTCAGTGACGAAAATTCAGATAGTGGCAACGCTGAATCCGATCAAGAACAACCAACAGTCATCAAGAAAACACAGGAAACAAAGAAATCATCAAAAACATCAATGATTCCATTATTTGTTGCAAAAGTGCACAATATACCGGCGTCAACCAAACGGCAAGATTTGATACGGTTTTTCAAATCTGCAAAACCCTATTCGGTTCGAATTCCTCCCAAGCTCAAGGGGTTTGCATATGTGGGATTCAAAACAGAAATCGATCTAAACAAAGCTTTGTTGATGAACAAAAGCTTTCTTGGAGGAAAACAAGTAAAAATATATAACTTTTATTCGCGAAGCGAGCAAATTTCTGAACCAAAGGGAGAAAAACATCAAAAGTTAGCAAAATGGGAACGTCAAAAAGCGAATAAATCCACAGAAACTATTTGTGAGTCTGGAAAGCTATTTTTCCGGAATCTTAGCTATTCCGTGCAGGAAGAGGATATTCGCAAGATTTTCGAAAAATATGGACCCGTTTCTGAAGTTGATGTACCAATTGATTCCAGCACACAAAGATTGAAGGTAAATGAACATATCGTAAATTATTTGTTTAAAAATAAGTTTACACTGACTGTGTCATCATAATTTCAATTTCCATCAAACAGGGATTTGGAACTGTTACATTTCTGATGCCAGAACATGCAGTTATGGCGTACAATGAATTGAACGGCACTTTTCTCCAGGGTCGTATGTTTCACATTCTTCCAGCAATCGTTCAGTATGAAGATAACATTGAAGGTAGTGATCCTGAAAGTAGTAACTATAAAAGGAAAAAAGCGCATGGACTTAGAAAAACAGCACAATTGACTCACAACTGGAATACGCTGTTTATGGGAGAAAACGCTGTCGCTGAAGCGGTTGCGCGGAAATATAGTACGACTAAGGAAAAAATTCTACTCTCATCAGAAGGCGAATCAAGCGCGGCGGTTCGACTAGCACTCGGCGAGACAGAACTTGTCATAGAGATGCAAAATTTTCTACAGGAAAACAACATATCGTTGGACGCATTTAATTCGAAAGACGTGAAACGTTCAAACACGATAATACTAGTAAAAAATCTGGACCCTAGATGCTCTAAAGAAGCATTGCGGAATTTGTTTAGCCCCTTTGGAATATTAGGGCGCGTGGTTCTTCCTCCAAGTGCCGTAACTGGTAAGCTAACGTATTTAAAATTAGCTGACTGTACTTTTATTCCCAGATGACTAAGTGAGAACAACAAAGGTGACACTTTCGTCATATAGGAATATAGAACAATTTATTATTAGATCTAGAATATCTATTGTTTAGATGACCTTATGAAAAATTTGTAATTTACAGCTGTCGTTGAATTCCTCGATCCAAGCGAAGCTAGAAAAGCATTTAAAAAACTTGCATACACCATGTTTCAATCACTACCATTATTTCTGGAGTGGGCACCGCAGGATACATTCAAAATCCCGTTCCAAGGTGCATCTGTAGTAGATGTAAAGAATCCTGACAAACAAAACTCTAACAGTAACGTTAGAAAAGATGCAATAGATAGCAACAATTCAGCATTCACAGCAACTGACACGAATAGCGAGGCTTTTGACGAAACCACAGAACCAGAGGATGGTACAACGTTGTTCATCAAAAATCTGAATTTCATTACGAGCGAAGTTACCATTAGGGAACACTTCTGCGGTATCGGTACCATCCATTCCGTACAAGTGGTACGTAGTCGGGATCATTCAGGAGCAGACCGCAACGAAAGCCGAGGATATGGTTTCATTCAGTTTAAGAAGCGTCAAGTAGCAGAAAATGCGCTTAAAAATCTTCAATTCACCCTAATTGACGGACGCCAAGTCGAGCTTGCCCGAAGCGACCGCACGCTTAAAACGGCACATGATAGCTTGGAGTGTAAAAAATTGCAAACAGGTAGCAAGATCGTAGTGCGAAATATACCCTTCCAGGCAAGTGCAAATGAAGTGCGGGATCTGTTCAAGTAAGTCGACAAGCCAGATGAGCTACTACTGACTATTTCAACCGCTTTAATCTTGATATATGCATCTTATTTCAGACCCTTTGGTGACATTAAATCTCTTCGCCTACCAAACAAGATGGCAGCAAGCTTGGACGAGAGTCATCGAGGTTTTTGCTTTGTCGAGTTTGTGAGAGAACCAGAAGCCAAGCGAGCATTCGAAGCTCTTGGTCGTAGTACCCATCTGTATGGTCGACGGCTTGTGCTAGAATGGGCTGCTCCAGACGACGGAATAGAGGAGTTGCGTAAACGAACCGCGGACCATTTTCACCATACCGAAGGTGCATCCGCCACTGCTAAGCGAAGTTCCAATCACAGAGGTTTGATGAATGCCAACGAGTTCGTTGCTTCAAGTGCTTCGAATCGGAAATCATTCAATGACGACGAAGAAGAGTTTGACTAAAAATTGTGTGGATTCATGCTAGAGAGGGATAGCGTAAATGCGATCGGCATTAATTGATGGTTCATTTTCAAAATTTACTGCCGATATCTTTTTATTCCTTCTGTTAGATTCATGTTACGTTCTGTTACACATGTGTTGAAATGCAAAATATGTTGACATGTTGAACGATGAAAACTTATGGTATGGATTATAATGCGAGATACAAATTTGTTCATTTTTCTTTAGGGCTGTTGGTTACATCCTCAATCTTTGCTGTGGAACCTTGAGTAGTGTTAAGCTTATATATACTATAATTTAGTGCGCTAGCAAACGCACACCAGGCAAAGTACGGTACGAACAGATATCCAGCCAATTTGTTCGTTTGATAGAAAGCGATACCTGTTGCCGCCACAGATCCAGTGAGAGCTAGTATTTCCACAAAACTCTGTCAATACGAAGTAAATAAATAAAGTGCACAATATTATTAAAATAAAAAACATGTTGTTGGCCTATGGTCACTACACTTTCTTACCCATTTCAGTTCATGCATTCCGAAAAAAATAGGAGTCCAAGCCCAATTCAAGGCTAGTTGTGTACCGTACAGAATCAGAGGAAATTTGGCATCTCCGTTAAAGCCACCGCCGGTTTTCCAAACTAGGTATGAAGCGTATCCCATACCGGTGTACAGCGTTGTCCAAACGGGCCCGAAGATCCAGTTAGGAGGTTTAAACGACGGAAACTTAAGCTGGTTGTACCATCCAGTTATTTCTTTCCGTGTATTCCGTCCATTTACGAATCCGCCCACTTGCGGTAGTAGCAACGCAGCCACGATCTTTGCGATTTCACCGCGATTCTCCATAATAAGCGTTCCTGCTAAAATTGTACACTCAACCTGAATAAATGCACCAAAGAAAATGAACTAATCGGTCTTAAGGTTTTGTAGCCAGACTACTCAAATTGATAAGACGAAATTGAGATAACAGGTTAAGACAGATATCATCGGTAAACCGTTGTGATGATCTGGCAATTTCACAACATTATGCTACAATGACGATGTTGTTTATCAGTGCGAGAGTGTGCGTGAGATCAATATACACATATGGGCACTAACAATTTTGAATAGAATAAACACGTGAGTTAGAATTCGGCCATAAATTGTCAAACGTTGCTTTAGAAGGAGTAAACCAAAACACTGGATGAAATATACCCTTAAAAGCAAAATATTGTTTATTGAGAGTGTAAAGCTATCGCTGATCGCTGAGAACAGATATAGCTAAACCTTAACTAAAACAAACCAAACTGGCCATTCTATATTAGCTTACGATGCATTTAACTATTATCATGACGGATAGATTTATTTGAACAGCATTGCATCATGCAGTTAAAAATGAATATTCTAGACGAATACTTTCTTCTACCACATGGCTCGCTGAACACCGGATAATTTGTTGTAATCTGCCATGTGACGCCAGACAATGCGGCTCACTCTCCATTTATGGACGATTCCGCGTGGTCGCGAAGTTACAGCGCATCTTTCCCGCACACGCACTAGAGAGGAATCGCGCGGAAATGCATCAATTTCCTTGCTTGCTATATCCTGCAGCTCCGTTGGTAGAACGGTGTTTTTCCGCAATGAGTTTACCCTCAATCGGGCATCTGCATGTTGAATTACACATTGTCGACGTTTGTAATCTTTAATCATTCGCCAGTCAGCCCATTTATATCGCACTTGTTGAACCTGGAACTGTATTAGAAAAAGCGTTAGATATCAAATTAAATGAAACTTTTCCCAAACAATGTTTACATTGTGAATTGCTGCACAACATCCCAAAAAGGACCGCGATACAATTAAAGGAAACGCCGCTAGAGACATTTCATACACTATGTTCAATATTATTTCTTATGTAATTTAAAGTCAAAACAACAGATCAAAAATAAGCACACCAGGGTTGATACACAAAGGGTAGGAACATGCTTTAAACTAGGTGTACAAAATTTTAGTTTGACAGCTCTCACATTTGTTGGCTTACGCTAGAACTACACTGTTCGCACCTAAAGTTCGCTTAAGGACAAAAGCCTTTGCAATTCTTACGAGATTCTGACTTGATTACGTCCAATAATATAACCATTTTGAATTTAACATAGAATCTTAAACAAATACAATCTCAGTTCGAGAGCTATATTTTCAAAATATTAAAATAGTGAATTCTTACAGTATTCCCCATGTACCAAAGGCCAATAATAACAAATATATACTAATTTTCGGAACAAGAATCAAATCATGCCAATTGTATAGCATGTAAGCTCTTTATACTTTTAATCACACAAATTGAAATAATAATCTATATCTACATTTATTTTATTTCAATTTTCTTTACCTTCCAGTTCGTCCTCCAATGAGATCCATTCTAAATTCGCCACTAAAGCAATGTGATCGGAAGGAAATACAGGCGATGGAAGTGCTTCATACATCGATAGCTCTTCTCTGCTGGGCATAGGAATAACATCGTTTACTTTCAATACTCCCGTCTGATAGAATATATAATCAATACACGCAGCAAACCCAACGGTATAGTTTGTATACTCTGGGCATCCACAAGCCGAACCCATAATAAAGGGTTGTGTTAGCGAAACGTTCCGAGCAGCTTCATTCTTATTGCTCTCCCAATCGGGAAAATCGGGACCTACATATTGTTCCGTCAAGAGTTTGTAGATGCCACATTCTGGAACTGAATTGAAATCCCCACAAAACAATAATGCTATATTGGTTTTTGCTAAACCATATTCCAAACATATTCGATCGTATTGCTCACGAACATATAACATAGCAAAACCCATTTGTAGTAAACGCACATGGTCTGCATCCGGACTAAAGTATAGGTGCGTGTTAACGACGAAGAGATGCTTGCTAGGATTATTTTTACAACGAAGAAAAGTTAGTTGAAGTGCTGTAGAACGATTTCTTATACGTTCTACCAATGGTTTGTTGTCTCGAATCTTTTCCCATAGCTCCGGAAATCGTTCCAAAATTTCGCTCACAATAATCCCGTCATGTTCAAGCAAACTATATAATTATAAATGAGAAGAAATAGAAACATATAAAACTGAGAGAAACACACACACAAAATCGTGTAAAAACCAAATACTTACATAAACTTATCCACATCATAGAAAGTCGCCAAACCTTCAGCGACATTTCGTTTGGATTGATAATGACCAGCCAAACTTTTCTGACTAAATATTGGCACCAAATCCATGTTGAATATTTTTGCATCTACTTCTTGTAGGCATGCAATGTCAGTTGTATAGCCGAGAATTTCTTTTATGAATAGTTGTTTTCTGTAATCGATGTCCAGCGCATAAGGTAAAGTGTATCCGAACAAAACGTTCCGACTGTACTCGCTGTCTGAGTACAACTCTGCAAGAAGGTTGTATGAAACCACTCGAAACTGACTTCCTTTCAACTTTTGCTGAGTAAATAAGTGCCGTACTTCGAACGGACACTGGCCAGGTCCAGCTTGAACGGGATGCGGCGAAATTATTTCAGTTTTCGGCCCGGTTGTGCATGAATCATTTTTTGGAGTGCAACTAAATTTCAAATAATATCCAACATCGGTCTTTTGAGCCATATACGTAAACTCATTGCCAACATGTTCCCATTGTATTTGTTGAGCGTTACCTGATTTAGGCATCAGCCCACGGTACCATTTGTACTCACTACATTCACGAGTTGCAAAATGCAGCTCAAATTTTGAGGGATAAACGAAAAAATCGGCTAATACGGATGATGGTAGTTTCAGCGCATGCACCTCCGGACTGTTATAAGCGATTTGAAACTTATTTTCTAGTACAGTAAGATAAACTTCTGTGAGACTGTTTAAGGTTGACAAAAGTTCAGCAATGGTAATATTGCTTAATTTCCCATTTGATGTACTTATCGTAACGTCGATCGGTTCTTGTAACGGAACTGCTTCCACTTGGCTTATGTTTGAATCTACTTCGTTGCAATATGAAACTTCCGACGGCTTCTTAACTTTTTTCTTGCGATTTAGTTTTTTTGAAAACTCCTTCTCAACATTAGATCGAATGCGCTCTAAGCTATTATCAATAGACTCGGTCAAACTGCGATTGAAGTTAAATACTTTATCAATCTTGAATTTCTCGATGATCAAATGAAAGCTGATTTGGCATTGTTCATCGCCTGCCACATGCTTGAAGTATGCGGTTTTCATTTCGAAGCTTTGCTTTGGTAAAAAATTCGAACTGATTCTGTAGGAATGTCCGATCCTAGTCAGCAGTGGAAAATATGAAAATTTAATAATATTGATCGTGCACGCAGATGATGATGTACACAACATCGAATATCTTCGAGTATATAGATATGGAATAGATATCTTCGAGTTTTATATACTACTAGATGACTACTAGATGAGAGCGTTACAGTTGATACGAATTCTAAACCAGAAGCTACAAAATAAGAAACTGTTTAGTTTGACTCAATAACTTCAATAATTACCACATTTGTTTTCAAATGAACAACATACTTTAATTGAAGGTTTTGATATTTTAACAAACCCACAAAGCGAATAGTGAGTGAAATTGTTTATTGCACAAATAAATAGAAATTTCCCATATTACACCATTACCCAAAACAACAGGAATATAATGAACATATGTTATTTGACACATGAAACGAGGAACCGCAAATATATTAACAGTTAACCCAAGGTTATTAGAATAAGGAAGTTATGAAGTTCAGAGCAGTTCAGCCACGGTTGCACCGGCTCTAATTCTTCCCGTTCCACGTTTGTGATGAATTTTTGGCTTTCTTTACGTTCATTCGTATTTCTGTTCGGTCAAGACTTTGATGTATGAGAATAATAGCTGTTGTAAACATATAAAAATTACATTTTAAAATCAAGCGTTTTGCCGTCACCCAAAATGGGTGACATGACGTTATGGAAAATTTGCCGTCACATACTTTTAGGTGACGCGGCACTCAAAGTGTTAAATGTACGTTAGTAACAAGAATCGTTATCTCTTTGCTTTTCATTAAACGCTTCGTGATTATTTACAACATCTTTAATCCAATCAGTAAATAAATATTGTATAACCATTATTAGCTCTGAAAATAATGACAAAATGTGTTGTGGTGATGATCTTCAATATAAAGAGTTAATTTTAAAGGAACATATTTATTTCTGCATTTAACGAAACATGTTTGTTTCATATATCCTTCAAATGATTAAACGCTCATTTATATCTCCTGATTCACTATAATATACATCCTCGGAGGCACTTATTGTGCTGTTTTGAGTATAGCTATCATATTCGCATTCTTCTACATGACAGCTTGGTGTAGTATTGCTGTTACTAGAGGGATTTCCCTTAAATGTCAGCAAATTTGAACCAGTTTTATACAGTTCTACTTCAGATATATCCATAGTACTAAGCTCCGTATTATTAAAGTGTATTCCTACATCGAACCTATGATTGAAACGCCGCCAGTATATGTAAAATACTACAGCACTCGTTACTATGATTAAGACTGTGTACAACGTAATACTCAATATTTTTGACATGATCCCCGGGTCTTCGTCTGTATTTTCACTAGCATTTTTACTTATTTCAGCATGCGCTGCTTGGGTAAATGATGTTGAAGCTAAACTTTTATCCTTGAGCTCTGGGCATTTGTCACCTTCACGAATCTCGAAACCATTTTGGCATATACACTTGCCTTCCGTGGCCATTGGAATACAAAGATGGGAGCAGTTAAATGTTTTGCCATCACAAACGTTGTTGGTCAATGGTTGACGAGATTCCTGGACCAGTAATACTTGTTTAGAAGGTGGAACGTTTATGTGGAAACGGTCACATTTATACCCAGCAAATAGCTGACACTGAGCCAGAGTGGCCGACTCTCGGTTTACTATAAGTGCCTGATTTTCATACAAACTTATTTGTATAGGGTTTAGAAGAATCTGTGGCTGGTCACGCACTAGCACTTTCAGATGTTGACCAATATAATCTATATGGCTAAGTGTATTACCACTGAGTGTTGTAAAGTATATCATTTGACTTTGAGGATCGACAGCTATTGCAGATATTAGGCCAGCCTGCTTGGTAACTATTTCCTGAAGCGTTCCGTCCAGACGGGCTTTGAAAATAATAGAGTGTGGCACCTGAAAGATCCACGAGTACAATAAGGAGTAGAACATAAATTTGTTAACAGGATCGACACTGAGAGCTTTAACAAAATTACGTTGTGTGAAGGATATAACTCGAGCGCATGCTTCCTTCTCAAAACTGCATACTTTGATCGAGGGTTCAGTCGCATCAACGAAGTAAACATTTCCTGATATCCAATCGACTGCTAATTTTTCAGGCGTACCTACATTTGCTATCACAGTAGTTAAATTCGTTTTAAGGTTCAATTCATACAATGCTTCACTATTCTCAGATGAAAAGTAGACTTTTTCTTGCCGAATATTAATATCCATTGCAGTAATGCTGCTTCCATTTGCTTGCAGTAAGATTCCAATTTGGGGTGGGTTAACGGAAAGCTTACGTATTTGATCGAATTTCGTATAAAGTATAAATTGTGCAGATCCAATAGCCTTGCATGATACTTTATCTGATTTGAGCATGAACCCTTCGCGACACGAGCAGTGGAAAGAACCTTTAATATTAGTGCAGATTTGAGCACACGGATTACCATTGAGGCATTCATTAAAGTCGACACAATTTTTTTTATCTCCCGCCAATTCAAAGCCTTCCAAGCAACTGCATAAAGACCCGGACGGAGTTTTCTGGCATATCTGAGCACATGGCCCTAACCCACCAATGCATGCTGCAGCACAATTACTCTCTTCATCGTTACCGTTTGAACAATCTTTTTTACCATCGCACAGTTGGGACATGTTAATGCATTCTCCAGGTTTGCATTGAAAGGTGTTTTGTCCACACTCGCTTAAGTGCGTGTCTTCTGCCGTTCGCGCAGTGCTTGTACAATTTATTTCATCCGAACCATCTTCGCAATCAATATCCTTGTCACACCACCACTCCTTGCGGATGCATTTACCATCATTACACTGGAAGTCATGTAAACCACAGTTTGAGCAGCCTGCCTCATCCTCTCCGTGCGGGCACTCTGCCGTGCCGTTGCAACGTATAGCAACATCGAAACAGGTGTTGGACTTGGAACAGTGGAATACGGTAGAATTAGTGTAATCGGAATCACCGCACTGCGCAGCATGAGTTGGGTCACAGTTTTCTTCATCTGATCCATCTCCGCAGTCATCGTTTCCATCGCATAGTAGTGCATTTTCGATGCAGTACCCAAGAGTACATCTCGTGTACCCTTTCCGGCATTCCTTCGTGCTTGAGTGACAAAACGCATGTTCATCCGAAGCATCTGCACAATCGGGGGTGCCATCACATTCCCAGGATGCACCAATGCACTGACCACTGTTGCAACGGAACATGCCAGACGAGCATGTTGCAGCTTGCTCATGCTTACTCGCTAGCTGAGTACACCCTTCTTCATCTGAGCCATCTACACAATCTGCTACACCATCACAACGCTCGGTAGCATCGATACATAGCCCGTTCGAACAGGTAAATTGGTGTCGGGTGCAATTACTGAGCTTATCATAATTTTCGCATTTGGCTTCATCGGAAAAATCACTGCAGTCATTATGCTTGTCGCAACGACGGCTGTTTGAAATGCATTTGCTGCCGTCAGCACAACGGAACTCGTCCCATTTGCAGTTAACTAGGATCTTAGACTTGATAGGATCACAGTTTTGCTCATCCGATTGATCCTTACAATCAATGTGACCGTTACATCGCATTTTCATCTTTAAACACTCGCCCGAATCGCATCTGAATTCACAGCTAGCAGCATCGATGCACGTTTTGCTGAGAGAGGTATTGAAAACCATACCCGTAGGACAAACGCATGCACTGACATACAATCCACCGGCAACACAGATATGAGAGCACCCACCGTTTTTCTTCATGCACGGATGATCTTGCCGTTGAACGGGCTGAGTAGCAGTGATCGGAATTTGCTCCGGTACCTTCATGTCGGGTGGTAGTTGAATATTAATCTTTTTCGTCGCCCCGATGTTATGCTTATCTGACCAGTACAAGCGCTGGGATTGACGGCAAGTCCAGAACAGCTCGTTACCAATTAAGGTGAGCGATACAGGCTGCCGTAAATATTCGCGAAATAGATGTCTCGTGTCCCCTTCATAGCTGGTAATTTCTATGCGGCTCGAGCCCATGTCACTCCAAAACACAGCACGCAAGTCATGATCCACAGCAAAGCTAATTGTACCATTACTGCCGAGCCTGTCTTCGATCACATGTGCATGTGCACCACGCCCCGTCATATCCTGCCGATCGATGTGAGTATGTCGCACAGGTCCGGTAACCGACCTCAGTGCAATGAACATTTTCCCGATCTCTGGTATGATAGCCAATGCCACTGGAGCGTCGTCTCCTAAATAGTGCTGAATGATAGATCTATGTTGGGTCTGCAAACTATATATCTCAATAGTAGACCTTTCGGCATCAGACCAGTACAGCGTGTTGCTTAGATAGTCGAAAGCCAGTGCTGTAATCATTCCAATGTCGCTGCGGATGATTTGTTTCGTTCTGAGCGAGTCGAGTTCCACCGTGTAAATGGCCTTCTCGATATTATCAGCAATGAATACTTCACCAGTTAGAACATTAAATGCCATACGGCTTATAGTTATTTGCAGTGCTTCTCCTTTTCCCGTTTCGTGTCTCCCGAAAGGATGGTGTTTCAATGAAACTAAATAATTACCAATTCCCAGCAAAAGGTTCTGTCGCTTGGCCACATCCAGACAGGTGTGTTTATCCTGGTGAAGGTCCATTCCTTGTGGACAAGCACACGTATATGAAGCATTAGAAGTCAACAAGCATAGGTGTGAGCACGTGTGATTTAGACAAGGATGCTTTATTCTAGGCTGTATGCTCGAGTGATAAATATGAACATCTAGAAAAAGGAAAAAACATTTTTACAAAAAAATTGTTGTTAGCTTGTGCGCAGCACTGTACACTTACCGAAGATCATGCGATCATGTACCACTGTTCTACGCGCTTTTCCTGTAAATTTATCACATGACTGAATACTCTTTGTATCCCAGTCCGACCAATAAATGCGATCATTGAACACGGCAATAGAAAACGGATGTTTGAGCATATCCGACAATACAGTCACTCGATTGCTTCCATCGAAATGCATGCTTTCGATACGTTTCAGTTTTGCATCGATCCAATACAGGCGACTGTTTGGCCAGTCCAGCGTCAGTCCATTTGGCCAATGGACACCATCACTGACAATGATCGTCTGGTTAGAGCCATCCATCCGTGCTCTTCCGATCATGGCATTGTTTCCCCAATCGCTAAAAAATATTGAACCATTCTGAGGGAGCAACGCAATCGCTCGTGGTTTGTGGAGCTCTTCATGTATGATAGCTTTGCAATGGTACCCATCGCTCGAGCACACGGCTATGTGCATCTGACCGCTGTCACTAAAGTATATGTTTCCGGTGAGCCAATCGATAGCCAAATCTTCCGGTGAAATTAATCCCGCAGTCAGTAGCTGCTCCCGATCGCTTCCATCTTCCAAGGAACGTTCGATAGATTCAGTTTTACTGGAAATGTCGGTCCAATAAACGTGCATACCATCATATGCTACCCCAATCACTTGAGATAGATCCCTTGCAACGTAGTATTGATGCATTGATGATAGGTACATAGCACCAACAGCCTTCTCCGTTGTATACAACATAAGAGCTTCCGTTCCAGAGGATAGCTCGCAGGTCCTGCCATCGCGCATCAAGTGGAATTTATCAATGCACGTACAGCGAAACGATCCAGGCGTGTTAATACATCCCTGTGAGCATAACCCATATCGTTCGCATTCGTTCACATCCTGGCATTTACCTGAAGAAGCATCGAACTTGAATCCACGATCACAGATACATACTGCTTTCCCATCCGGCATATTCTTACACCCGTGAGGATCACATTTTAAAAGCTTACAAGCGCCCGACTGACAACTGGAAGCTTCATCGCTACCATCTCCACAGTCATCTACGCCATTGCAAACCATCGCAATGTCTATGCACGTGTGATTGTTGTGACATTCAAATTTTCCATATTCCAGAGTGCACTCATTTAGGCAGTGTTCCTCATCTGATTTGTCGCCACAGTCATCGGTTCCGTCGCACACCCAGCTGCTCGTTGTCAAGCAGTGCTTATTACGGCAAAGAAACCCCTTACATTTACTCTCTATGTCGAGGCATCCGATTGTCTCATCCGACCCGTCCAAGCAGTGTTCGATCCCATCGCATACAAAATCAGCTGGTATACATGCTTTATCCGTGCAAGTAAATTCGGATTTGCTACACGACGGAGCCTTGTGGGGAGCCTCATAATTGTCGCAGTTTTCTTCGTCATCTCCACCGAAGCAGTCTTTTTGCTTGTCGCAGCGGCTTGAGGCACTTATACAAGTTGATTCGTGCTTGCACCGATACCAGAAAGGAGCCTTGCAAAGAAAATAATCTAGAACATAGATCGAATTATGAAAAATATAAACGTTTAGCTTGGTGGCAGTCTATGAAATAGCCACCAGATAAAAATTTCAAGTTTCTAAACAGGGAATATTAGTACTATTTGTGAGTAAAACATTTCCTTATGAAATTGTGAGACGGTGAAATTAAGAGAAACGAATGGCAGATAAGGGATTAAGAATGAACATAAAATTATTGTAATGAAGAAAAAAAATAGCGCAAACATGCTCTCGGTCGCGCTTGCCAAGTATAACTTGCAACATGTGGTTTCCTGTCTGGTGCAGCTATCTTCGAACGACAGATTAATCGAACAACCACCGATAAAACGAATAGTACAATATTTGCTCAAATTAACTTACCACATCCAGTTTCATCACTTCCATCTGCACAATCTTGCTTATCGTTACAGTGATCTGAGGCTGGAATGCATGAACCATTGTCGCACTGAAACTCATGCGAACCACATGATTTGGAGGAAATTATCTCCACCAATCCATATTTTGCAGTAACATGAGTGATCAGTATTGCAAGAAAGGCAAGTAAATTCATACCTTGAATAAAATAGAACATGAACAGAAAATTACCTCATTAATACATAGTTTTAACGCTCGCTCGAACCACGTGCTGGCTAGGACATACTCAGTATATCGATGCCGTTCAACCGAATCCTCAAAACCTCTGATTTCAGCAACTTCTACTTCAATTACAGCATTTAAGCGAGAGATATCACACAAATTTGAGACACTTTTTCTCCGCTATTGCAACAAAATACAATACACGAATTTACCTAACACTCATTTCGACATCCACAACGGAAAAAATTACACAAAAGAATGGCTGCTGCAATATGCCAAGCGCACCGGACACGCGTAAGATGTACAAAATGGAGAACGAGAAAGCCCAATGAACATTTTGGATGCTGCATGAATCCTGAAACCAGCTTTAGGTTGTCGAGCACAGAGTAACAAAAAAGGATGACTATCTGAAATCCATAAAATTTCAACAATACATTTTCAATCGCTAAATCAGCTACATTAAAAAAATGTCTTAATATACCACTTGAAACACCTGTTTTTCGTTGTTATAATATTTATGATTTTTATTCGTCATCGTATATTATAAAATATTAAAGAAACTTCTTCCTATTGATAATTCAAAATCGTCCTAGCTAGTCAATTGCAAGCAGTTCAAGAAAAAAGAAAAAAAATCTATCTAATTGAAATGATATTGAAAGTGCCTTTATTTCCTCCTCAGGATATTTTAGGCAAAATAGCAATAAATGTTTATTTTGCCATGTCGGTACGACGTTCTCAATTGAGAGCGGACCAGTAAAGAAGAAACATGCATGCATTAATCTGAATACACGTTTTAATCACGAGGGATATGTTTCAATCTCTATACAACTAATTAAAAAACCAATCTTATAAATTAAAATGAATGTTTGTATATATATATATATATATATATATATATATATATATATATATATATATATATATATATATATATATATATATATATATATATATATATATATATATATATATATATATATATATATATATATATATATATATATGTATATGCCTATGCGCGCGCTTCAATGGGGTTTCCACTGAACCGACTTGCACCAAACTTGGTACATAGGTGTATGATGGTCTCGGATTTAGGCATTTGATTTTTTTTATTTTTTAGAGCCCCCCATAAGGCTCCCATACAACCCCAATTCGCGAATATTCATTTACAAATACAAATGATGCCCGATTTGGTTGAAATTTGGTGCATAGACGTTTCATTACTTTAAACTTCTACTGGTAAAATTACAATCTCCTCAATGAACAACAAAGTGGGGCTCCCATACAACCCCCTTCCAAAAAGTGAATATTATCCACTTAAAATTATAAGTGATGTCCGATTTAGCTGAAATTTGGTGTATAAACGTTTCATTACTAAAAATTAATACTCGCTAAATTTGAGCCATCTCAATGAGGAACAAAGGGGGGCTTCCAAACAAACCCCCCCCCCTTTCAAAAAATAAATAGAACAAAGAGGGGCTCGCATACAACTCCCCCCCCCCCCCCCCCCCCGTTTAACAAATCATAAAATATCACTTTGAAGTGCATATGTCGTCGAAATCAACTAAAATTTTATCACTTAATACAAAGACTTTCAAAATTTCAGTTCTACAAGCGGATAACCAAATGGTTGTGCCTCTCCCTCTACCAAACACAGAAAAATTATTGAAAAATACATATGGCTTCCAATTCAATTGAAACACGCTACAAATGCTTCTTCCTATTCATAACGCGACGAAGATTCATTTACGCCAGTGGGAAACAAAGGGAGGTTTCCAAAAAACCTTCTGTCGGTATTACCAAGAAAATAATTCGGTCATAGCAATAAAACTTGGTCCGGATGATTTTAGGTGAAGATGATTATTTTTACACAAAATTTTAAAAACAAGAGCTTCCATACGATCTCTTCCTATTAGAGTATTGGAAAATATGGTCAAGCTATCAATCATGTCTGATTTAAAAAGGAAAATTCTTAAAAATTTCCCTTATTTTCTGGAAAATTAGAATGGGGACGTTGCAGCACTCCCGGTTGGAGACATATTGATGGGAGGACATACAATACCTGTTCGGAATATTGAAAACAGAAATGCCCAAAGTAACAAATATCGTCTACTTTAACAACAACTTTTCATGTACGCCTTAACACAGTCTATGCAACAAGTAGCAAAATATCATATTCAGCAATGCGGAAATGGGAGGATGCAACTCTATTTTATTGGTATGTTCAAATATCGCTCAGCGTTACAAATGTTTTTTTTGTTTATTCTTTTTTACAAGTGACTTTTACATTATGGTCGGGAAAGGAATTGCAGTTTTTAGAAAAAAAGAAATTTAGAAAAATGTAAAGTCGTCAACAAACAGTTCGGTTTAGTGCAACTTTTTTCTCTTCAAACATTTATTTAGACACTAAGCTGGGCTTAGAAAATCAACTCATTTTCTTCCCATGCATGTTAAAATTTAAAAGTATAAAATATTTTGCCACACATAACCCTATGCCCTTATCAGTAAGATTCAATTTTTAATTGTGTTGATTTGCGTTGGAAATGTAGTTGGTGTAATAAATTTAAAATGGATTTCAGAGCGTAATGATTACGAACGTGGAATGGCGTTTTGAAAGAGAACAGCAATACAGATGAAATATAAAGGAAAATAGAAAACTGTTTCCAGGCAGCTTTAGTGACGAAATAAGAATAAGAGTTAGTAAAGTAGAAAGATTTTGAATGTCATACATGCTCAGGATGGAACAACATGCTACTTTTCCTCATTGGTATGTAAATAAATTGATATGAAGGAACCAAGAAAAATGATAGTGATAAAAACAGGGTTTTCGCAAGAGGTAAAGCGGAAAACGCTACTCCTAAAAAATAGGTTTTACTAATTTCATGACGTGAAAGATGCGAAAGATTAGCTAGAAAATTTTTGGTAAGAATGGGTTGATCATACGAAGCGAAGCTTATGTAGAGAAATGGTACCTGTGAAACAACAAGAGAAGAAAGGATTTGATATATAATCCTTTCCTGGATAGCTAAGATGGTTAAAACGGTAGATTTGTTAAAAAAGAAGTGCAGGACAGTTTGAAAAAGCAAGGTATAGCCAATCGGATAAGATGAGTCTAGATCAACAGAGAAAGATGAATTAGATGAAATAGAAAACTTGAAAGACGAAGCTAGGAATCACGTTCAAAAATTGAATACAACTAAATGAGAAAAAAGAATATACACACCAAAAATTGAACTACACCAGTATACGTAAAAATAACCCTTTACGTTTCCTTAAACTACGTCGACCCGAATGAAATCGGGTTTAACAGCTAGTTGAAAATAAATTTGAAGCTTACGAAGGTAACATGCCTCTATTCCGCTTGTAGCTGGCACCCTGCTTTCTGTTATGATTTCCACTGAAAGCCTTATTTTCATTCTTATGCTTTCTATTTAGCAATACCTTGCTATCTTGGCCTTGACCCTTCGGTTTCCCTCGAACATCAGCATCTTTCGCTACTGATGCAACGGTTCCATGACGACGTAGATATTTACTACTCAACCTGTTTTCATAACGCTGACGCGCTATCTCCGGATTTTCACAAAAAGCTAATGCTACATTTCGATTTGAATCTTGTTCGTGTTCACTTTCGTTATCCTTTTCGCTTTCACTCTCATTGTCCTGCTCTTCGTCAGCAAGGATGTTACGAGCTCCTTTAACCAGTTTAACATGTCGTGATTCACTTTCAGCCATTGCTTCGAAAGAGTCATCATATTCATCGTCATCTACTTCGTTTTCGGCAATCAAATCAAACTGTTGGTAAATGTGACGCACTTGCTGTATATGGCTCTTGTCGTCAAGTAGTTCATTGATGGTTTTTGCTTGACCTGGCATACCTTTTCCTTTTTTGATAATACCCTTGACCTTATCATTTACCATTACATCCAACTCATCACCATCATAAATGTTAAGGCGATCTATACCTGTACGGAGATAAAATTCATCTAATGGATCAATAGGAATATTTACTTCTCCTAGTTCATCATGCTGACTCTGATTTGTTTCTGAGAAATTGTTCTCCAGCAGAATACTGACGGCCTGTTCAACTTTATCGCAACAACAGACAACATTTCGAATATGCTCAACTCCTAAATGCGGCAACAGATCCTTAATTTGCTGGACATTTAATTCAATCTGCTGTTCAAAGGCGGCGTTTTCCTGGCCTACTACGTAATCAGAGTGATCGTTCGAGGTCTTTACGTCAAATTCATCTAATGGTTCGGTGGGTATATTGAGGAGAATTCTTTGTTCGCTGAAATCCTTTTCAATTGCATATGCTTTTTGTATGAAATCATACTTAACTTGCTCTACGGATTTATACCCCAGTTGAACAATTTTCAAATCGTCTTCGATATCATATACATTTTTATAATCATTTACAAATGTACTGTTTACGAGACATTCAGTGAGAATATTTATAAATTTATCTGCCGCCAGTAGATTCTCGTCGGAGTTTTCTAGTATTTTTTCCAATTGAATAATCAATATCGAACGGAAAGTATCCAGCATTCCAACACGCATATCATTTAATTGGGTCAAAAAACGTGAATGTTTGTTCATATCCTGAATGCTTCTATATAACGCAGTCAACACGTTTTCGTAAAAGTTAGTTATAACGAACTCGATATTCAATTCAGAGGACATATGACGAACAGATGGGGAGATTTCCACTAGCTGCATCAGAATACAACAGCAATCCTGTGCGTATAACGCTAAATCGTTTAAAGTTTCTTCAGAAACGCTGGGTTGTATTAGCTCTGTTTCACATCTTTTTTGAATAACAACAAACGCCTGTGAATAATAAAAAATATTTTTAACCGAGATATATAAACGTAATCACGCACAAAGAGATGCGTTACTTACATTTAACAAATAGCTTAGACCTTGTTTTATATCTTGTGTATAGTTCGGCTGAAGTTTCAATATAAACTCTATTATGCGAGACATTTCTTCCGCATTGTCTTTACCGTAAATTGAAACCATGTCAAAAAGGAAAGGCACAGTCACGATAAATTTTTTATAAATTAGTTTAGCGTAAAAATCAGCTTCCATCCAACACCATTTGCTTTCCTGCATTGTCGTTATACGACAACATACCCTGAACACAAGAGCATGAGCAGACGAGTATACCAATAAGAACCGCTCATTTTCCAATGTTTGTAAAACGGAGTTCAAGTAGAATGGTAATGCATTTTGCATAAACGATATAACACTCTCCATAGCAGATGAGTTGTGTAGAATAGTTGACCAAAATCTTAAAAGCAAAATAAATATCAATGAACTTTTCGCCTGCTCTGTTATGTGTATGCAATTTTTGCGATTCGGAACATCATAAACCTCACCTATGATGCTCCAATTTCAGTAAATATTTCATGTCCTTAATAAACCATTCTGTTTCATTAAACCATTGTTCAAGATTCGACTGGTTCACAATATCTGCATCTTCAATTTTAAAACCGGTGTATTTAGTGAAACATCTGCTGTCTTTCCATGTGATGTGCTACAATTGCAAACAATAAATATAGATATTATATTATGTATTATATTAGATTATTCATAAATGATTCATTTTATACCAATGCTGGAACTGTGCCATTTTCAGATATATTAATTTTTTGAGAATTTAGGGGAATGCCATCCGTCTGTAGGAGTTATAAATGAATTAATGGAATTAATTACACGTGTTAAAATTTTGTACCACAATTCTTCGCACCATTTTTGCAATTCTCTAGACACAAGTATTATATTCTGAAATACTACTTATTAATGCACAATCGAAAACATTCGCTCTTCAATTAATCAGCTTTAGTGTAGGTATGGTGTAAGGTAAGCTTTCAACATCATATGGCAACTTGGATGCTATGTTGACAGAAGGTGAATGGTTGGCCACTCCATTACATAAACAATATTAATAAATATAAATATAATATAAGCGATAATTTTATATGTTATGCTTTTACAAAAACAAGAACAACAAAGCTGTTGGTTAATTCAAATTATTATTTACTATTTTTATTTATATGTAGATTAATTGTTTTTCATTCTACTTTATTTACAACTACGTGTGTTTTGTATAAGTTTTTACTAGACCAATGTCAATTATCCAGCTAAAAAGCAATAGATCGCTTTCTTCAATTATTGGTTCATTAATTTCTGTTATAGTCTACAAAATGCAGTCGACATTGTTCCTTCTTCTACCTTGGAGCCTCTACATCAAATAGAATATTGTCAAATTGAATCAGATTCAACCAACCGCTCCAAGTAAAAATATCAATGTCAGGCGTTCAAGCATGAGTCATAACTTGTTGTTGTTTGTACCGAGTGAAACCGGCTGTAGCGCAGATAACCTTTGAGAACATAACAGTCAGCAGTGATTTTGTCAATAGGCTCCGCTATGGAAAAACAAAGGTAATATTATAATCTACTATGCAAAGTTTAGATGAATCGTGATTTATTTATGTTTAAAGATTTTCGCTGTTGCTTTTGGAGCCCGGAGAAATTTATTTTGAGGATTTCTCGGTTGACATTGTTAAAGAAGAGACCCCGCTTGATCTTGACAACGCACTGCAAATGAGTGGGCGATTGAAAATGTGTTCAAAATCGCTTGTTTTTGAATCGAAAACGACTGGGTTTGTACCTTTGATAAAAATCATGTACAAGGACTGCACAAAAATATGTCGACAAGCAGAAGAATCCAAATCAAATCCCGATTGCAACCAGCTCGTAATTCAATGTCGCCAGTATATTGAAATGCTGAAGAACAAAGTTATCCATCCGTATCATTTTGTGCAAAAGGAATACACATTTCTTTTTCATTTTCACTATGCTAAACTCGATGAATGTTTGCAACAAATTTGTCAACTATACCGTGCCTCAACGTTACCGTCTTATGAACAAAATAGTATGGTGAGTAACCATATTCTTATTATTCCAAAATGAATATGTTATCGAGGTTGTTTTTGTCTTAATTGCAGATAGCAACTATCGTGTATTCAAGACATAGCCGAGTGAAATTCAACCCTTTATGGTTAAACAATTTATACGAACGAACAGTTGCTGATTTTCAAGTAGAAGAGCTGAACCCTCTCGTCGTAAATCCAGGAAGATTACTTGTGACAAACTCCTATGTATATTTGCAATATTACAATAACATCAATACGGTGAGTGTAAAAAATATATTGTACATTAATGGGCAAGAGGCCATAAACCATCATGTTTGAGCCATCTAAATCGTTATTCCAGAATCCTGTCCTCAAAGTAGGTATCAAATGCATAGTCGGTTTATCAAAGCATCGATATCTTCTACGTCAGATTGGATTAAAAGTTCGATGGGATAAAAATGAAGCTGCGGAGCAATGCTTGTATTTGGCATTCCAAAATCAAACAGATCGTGACGAATGTTGGCGATGCATAACCGAGCAGACCGATTTCTCAGTCACCGAGCAAAGTCCAGAAAGTATGACATTAAAATGGCAAAACGGACTCGTATCGAATTATGATTACTTGCTATACTTAAACAGTCTTGCTGATCGATCCTTTCAAGACTTAACGCAATATCCAGTATTTCCCTGGATCATAACCGATTATGAATCGCCCGATCTAGACCTTACCAATGCTACGGTGTACCGCGATCTCACCAAACCTGTAGGTGCATTGAATACTGTACGACTAAAACGTCTTCATATGCGGCTTGAAGAAATGCCAGAGCCAAAATTCCTTTACGGCTCGCATTACTCCACTCCCGGCTTTGTTCTATACTACCTTGTGCGAAAACATCCCGAGCTAATGCTTTGTCTTCAAAACGGCAAATTTGATCATCCAGACAGAATGTTTAATTGCGTTAGAGACGCGTTCAACAACTGCTTGCATAACATGTCCGACTTTAAGGAGCTAATTCCGGAGTTCTATGACACCAACCAAATGGGTGACTTTCTGCTAAATACTTTGAAGATAGACTTCGGCGTGCGATTTGACGGAACGCCTGTGAATCACGTTGCTTTGCCTCCATGGGCGCTCAATTCACCGGAACGCTTCGTACGCATACTGCGCGAAGCTCTCGAATCGGATTACGTATCTGCAAGGCTACACCACTGGATTGACTTGATTTTCGGTTATAAGCAGCTGGGAAAGGCAGCACTCGAGGCGGACAACGTGTTCTATCATCTGTGCTATGAAGGATCAGTTGATCTTGCATTAATCAACGATAGGGCAGCACGGCATGCAGTGGAAGTACAAATTTCGGAATTTGGCCAAATCCCGAAACAATTGTTTCGTACTGCTCATGTGTCCAAGCTGTTAGCAATACCGGTCAGTCTCGGAGCAGGTTGCAAAATGTCAATTCAGAAAGAAATTGAATATTGTTCGCACAAGGATATGATCACCGCATTAGTAGTAGATGCCTCGTCTGGTAATATATTTACTACTAGCAAAGATGGTACAATGACATGCTACAATCTCGCTGAAAAGCGAAAAATCCGCAGTGTACAGCTAAGCAATCTTCCAATCAGTTCAGTACAAATATCGAACGACAAATCCATCATTCTTGGCGGTTGGGATGATACAATGTATGCACAAAGAAGCTTACTTTCACTTTCGTTTATGTTTTACTCATATGTACTTCGACCCAATTTTGATTTCTCTTTATTGTAGTTTAATATATAATTTTGACTTTGGCAAAATTGCAAGCACCATCCGGGCACATGATGATGCCGTATCGTGTCTATCCTATGTTCCGTCCCATCGGTTACTTATATCTGGTAGCTGGGACTGCAGTTTAAAGTAAGTTTCCTAATCCTAAACTTTGCAAAAAGTTTTACGAGCAGTACATCTGCAATATTGTTTCAGGATATGGAACAATTACCATAACGATTCCGTTGTTGGGTACTTCGTACTAGAAGAGAAGATCGTCTGCATCGACACCTCTGCCAGCGAACGCAGCATCCGCATGGCAGTCGGATTACAAAATGGGGAGCTATTACTGTACGATCTCGATGCCAAAATTATTCCGACCTCATACGCCCGCGAAAATCACAAGATATTGCAGACGCATCATAATGGAGTGTGTGAGGTAAAGTTCAATAACAAAGGCACATTAATTGCTTCTTGTGGAGAAGATCGGATCATGTACGTAACTGATGCTGATAGCAGTATGACGATCTGCCGGAAAGAGCTGAACGCAGTAGTGCGTTGTCTTTGCTGGACAACAAATGGCAAATATTTACTAATGGGTGATGTAAACGGCAAACTTCATGTATGGAACATGCTGCAGGGTGTTGTCGAATACGAAATGAACATCCACAGTGGTAAGTAAAATATGCAGAGCTATCGTGGTTAGCAATTCAAACGGTTTTGATCGTTTTAGAGTGCGTATACCGGCTTGAATGTTTTGATGATAGAAAACTAGTAAGCTGTGGCAAGGACGACAATAACTACTGTATAAAACAGTGGAGCATTGAAGATAAGCAATAGTCATTGAATAGCTTCAGATGTTTATTTTGTTTCGTGTTTAGTCATAAGTAATTTAAATGGATTCTGGAATTGTTTTAGATTTTTAGAAAAGCATATAAAATTGACAATATTTACGTGAATCGTTTCACGTGCAGTAGTGACAGGGAAATGATGCAATTTAACCATAATGAAATATTTTTAATAAAAAAGATTAAAATTCGAATAAGGAAACAAGTTTTTCATTAAAGTTATTTATGTTTGTGATTTTTTTATTTATTACTTATTTTTATAAATACCATGTAAACTTTGTTTTCGACGGAAAAAGTAAAAATATCGGTCGTTTGACAAGTTACACCAATAATTGGATTCATTATTAAAGAATGAGATAAAACAGGCTTACTGGAGGCCTTTTCCAATTTGTTCCAATGATTTCCACTTCGCGTTGTGGTTCGCGTTTCCAATTCTAAAAATGCACTTCCCTATCACGCCGCTTACAAGCAAGTGTTCGCGAGCGGTGCTCAAAAGGGAAGAATTAAAATCAAGAATCTACCAAAACGTGCCATCGGGTAATCAGCTCGGATCGTGAACTTGATTCGCGCATCTCATTCCAATGGATCATCTCTTCCGGGCCGCTAGAGTTGAGGCCCATGCTGAACCAACCAACCATTTCGTTCCGTTTCATATTCCGCTTGGCGTATATGGACACGATGAGTGTGACATCGTTCAGTTGGAATAGTGCCACCTGGACCAAAGAAGTAGAAATGGCATCAGTACTAACGATATACTCGTAGATATATCGATGACACTTACTTGGAATATAAACGTTTCCTTAAACAATGGATTGGATTGTCCGCGACGTGTAGATGTTTTAGATCGTGCAATTTCCTGGCCCATACTGCTTACCAAACACAGCTTGACGTACGTGTCGGGAACCTTGGGTAGAGAATGATTTCTAAAATGACTCCCTTTTACAATCTGAAATAAACGGTTAGATAGGCCAAAATTGTATATGTTCAACAATATAATTTGTTATTTTGCAAACAATCGACTTACTTCCACTGTTAGTCGGCCAGTTATTCCATTGTAGCCTAATCCTAGCAACAACTCTGGTACGCCACCATGCTGCATGGAAGTGGTAGAACCCGCGCTATCTGATCGAGCAATGCTCAACAAATCACTAGTAGATGCCGTATCCTGTTTAAATGAAAATCAAGATTAGGACTATTAATGGGACAGTCGATTATCAATGATTCCTAAACTCGATTGACTCTGTGATTCACGGCCATGCCATGCTTATAAGACTCTCAGCTTGTCGATTTAACCAAAGTTTTATGGGTGATGTGATTTGCAACTATCTAAAGAAAACCTACTGTATTTGTTGTGCGAGACTCTAACGGGAGCCATAGGTTCGTTTCTAACTCCAAATCAATGTTAGCAAAACTAACAATAGTCTCTCCAATTAACCGCTCGCGACGCATCCGCTCGCATCCATATACCCGAATGCGTAATCCCATCGAGTTGACCTCTTCTGGATTGACACGGTGTAGCAGGAAGCTCTCCATAAATTGTGGATTTTCTCCGGAGCGGATTTTGGTCTTGTGTTTCTGTCTTTTAGCCGGCAGCATCAGCAGACGCACCTGCGTGTGAGTTAATTGGCCTTTATCGCCCCGAGAAGATATACCACGCGCTTGCAGCACGTGCACGGTCATCTTGCGCATCGGCGCGTCGTACAACAGCGAAATCTCGAGTGTACCATTTGAACCGCTTGCCGAGGAGGGTCCGTCAAAACCGGCATTTGCAGCATCGCCATCCGATTTCAGTGACTTCAGGTCACTGGTATCGTAGAGGGGCTCGTGCGAAAATACTAAAATACACTGTGTTGCAAACGAAATGGTCATACGTGTTAGAACTGTCAGAGTATCTTCAACTGGAGCGGGATAATGATCCGCACGACACTTACATCATTATTAAGACTAAGCACGTCTTCTAAACTGTCCTGTTGCGTTAGTGACACCTGTCGGTAGCTGTCAACTACTGGGGCCGCAGGAGTGCTTTCGTCCGCCAATACTTTGCTTTTCAAATCGATTACAGATGTCTCGTTCGATGCAACGCAGGTACCGATACTGTCACTTTCAAGACGATGGCTGGTCGAAGATTTGCTTGATTTCTTCCTTATAGGCACCTCGCGCTGATCGCTTTCCTTCGTCAACTCCGGAAGAAGCATATTGTCCCTCATTTTTAGATCGGTTGTCTCCACAATACGGCCTTCGATACATGAATTGCTCTCCGCGTTCGCCAACCTATCATTACTAACATGCGCATCCAGGGACAGTCGTGTTCCGTAGTCTAGATTCACCTCAATGGAACTACCGGAGCTACAGTCGTTGCTTGAATGTGGCATCCCGATTTTACCGCCTTCAGCCATTGCCAACAGATCCTGTGATGAGTGGGTCAATTTTCCAGCTGACAATATTTTATTGTAACTGTTGAAGTGCGGTGTGTGGTCCAGAATATTTTCGTTGGTATGGTAACATGATGCACTATTGGTATAGCTATCGATGCACGGTTCCAACTTAAGCCGGCGCAATGACTCATCCTCGGAATCGGAGCTGTTATTTCCATCGTAGGCAAATCTGTTTCCTGCAAAATTGACAGTTAGTCAATTCGATCCTAATTTAAGCATTATAATGAACGCTACAACAGTAAACCAACAATCTAAAGCATCCAAGGACAATTTTCATTGGAGTTTTTGCAAAACTTTATAACCGATGTTGCAAACTGTATATATTAAATAAAATCCCTCCAATTAGAGCTCTATCATTCTATCGTAACTACTTACTAATACGATGAAACGTTTTCTCCGAAATCAGATGTTCATCGAATGAAAGGAAAGGAGGAGTCGATCCAAAGCACCGTATCTTATTAACATACAGAAACAACACAAGGATCAGCGCGACAAATCCCAATGCTAAGCCTAAAAATGTAGTTAGTTCCATGTGCGCTGTAGAAAACAATCAAAAGATGAAATAAAGGTGAGACAATGAGAATAAGTAAAAGAATTCGTACGAGTCACAAGACGTACCTTGTAAGCGTCCAGCAAAATTCAATTCATCCATTTCCTGTTGGTTGTCGCTGCTACCCTCCACAAACTGCACCATTGTTGTGGGAAGAGGATTTTTGCGGTAACGAATCTCTTTGAAAGCGCTCGTTCGTGAAAAGGAAGCGTTTGGTATGTCTCGGTAGTGTACCGGATGCTCAGTATTCCTCGAATATGTTGCTTGCTTCGATTGATTGTGCGTGCTTGTCCAAACGTTACTGTTGCCATTTGTTTGCTGAAAATGCAAATACCGTGTCCATAAGGTATAAATTGTTAATGACATTTCATTCTGCTTGGATCTTGGTTGCAAGCGTGCTTTAATTTACAATTCCGCACTGTTTCTCGCACTAACGGTTTGTATGAATTTAGTTTTGCCTATCACGTACCAGATCTGGAGATTGGCTTTCTCCAGGCCACCAAGATGCTGTTTACACTTAGTAGTGACCCACGACGTACATTTTCCCTTGCAAACAAATCCATACTCAGAATATATGCATTTTCAGCGAATGCTTATGCATGCTGAAGTGCGCCGACGCGTGTTCGAGCTCTGCAAAAATGTCAATTGCTGGTTTGATGGGCACTAGTAGTACTCAAGCACTACTATAAAATAGCTTTCGTGTGAGCTGCGCCTAAATGGATGTGATTATTGAACACTCTAGTATAAAATTTCGAGCAAATAAGGAATGTCAAGCTATAGTCGATCAAGCACAATTTGGCGGTTGTTTGACTTGAAGGCTAAAATCCTTTTCGAGATCATAAACGCTTTGTTTGAGGTTTGTTCGACGTTTTACCACTGCTCGAATAATGAATGAACAAATTTGTTTAAATGAATGAATTCACTTAGAAATGAATGATGAATAGCATGAACAGCCGCATTTGTTTGTTCATCTAGCGATTCATTACATTTGCACGAAAGGATGCGAACGTATTACTGTGTAATTTTTAAACATCAAGCTAACTAAAAATATGACACCTGGGGTGAAATTATTGCAGTACTTAAACATTTTTGAATAAATTTTTAATATGTCAAGATACGGGATAGCCCTTTCTTTAAGGTATCACTTTATGAAAAACACTTTGTCTCCCGATAGATTTTGCAAACACAATCCAGTTTCAAACTGTATAACTGTCTTACGATCACTGGATACAATTAAGCAATTTGTGAGTTCAATCATTAACCTTATTGCTGCAGCTATTATTAGAATCAACACGATGTTGGGGGTTCCGATATAACAACATGACTAAGACGAATCAATTTTCTCAACAAAAATTATGTTATTTGTTCAGCAAATTTAACGAGACTATAACACATCAAAATTTTAATTTTATTATTTGTATAATTTATTTCAAGCTATGCCTCGTTGTGTCTAGGATTTCCATTATTTTAAATTTCATCTTTTTCAAAAATACTATGAGCGTAGGCTCATAAAAATACTAATTTCATAGATTCTGTGAAATCTTAAATATATTCATATATTCTCCCATTCACTTCAATTAATGTTGCCATGGTATAGTTATGGTTTTAGACATATCGAGTAGCTTAGTTTATTTCCCGCAATTGTAGCACATGCTAGGATTTTTTTGTCTACACATCACTTTAGCTCCAGTCACGAATATGATAGAAAAATTACGCGCATCGCTCTGAATATACTTTTTGAAGGCAATCAGAATTTCAAAAATGTACATATTGTTCAACGTTACAAAAGGGTTTGATTATTTAAAACAATTTCGTGGAGAATATTTTTGCTTAGCCAGTTGGTAAAGTAGCATAAATTTGAATATAAATGGCGCTCTTCTTCAGTCAAGCATATCTATCCCGAGACGTGATGCTACAAGAATTCTAGCAAGTAACGCAAATAGAATGCATAATTTATAATCCCATCTGCGAGCAATAAATTAAATAAGGAACTAAAGTAATCTTATAGAATCGTCTCAAGTTCCTGCGTAATGCTATTCGCATAATACATTTAAATAATAAACTTACAACTACAAAAGTGCCAATAAATAAAAAAAAACACAATTTATCGTATCTCGCCAGGCTCACATGCAAACCCAACGAAAACTGTATATTTTCCTGTGCAACATGCTCCCCGATCGTCTCCGATGGAGCTGAGTAGGAGCCCGAAAACGACCACTTTTTTGCAACGGCACCACATAAAGCTCGGGTCGGAGTTTTTTATCTTCTTGCTCAAAAACCTCCGCTTTTCCGACTCCGGCCGTTTCAGAACGCGCTTCGATTCGTCGCCTTGCGTAAAACGGGCCGCTAGCGCCTCCATAAGGTCCTGGTGGGTGGCAAGAGAGTGATTAACTGTCGTCGATTTCGATAAGGGAATACAGTTAAAAAATAACGACGCACAGCACGATGTGCCATGCTAGAATCGTAGGCGTGTCCAGCTCTTCGAGACCGGCCCTGCGGCGACTATGTAGTGGACGTGGTGCTGTCCCTCAAAACCCCTCCGATGGTAACGTTTGCATTCGGGACGCGGAGCAGTGCCTCTGTTCTTTCCCCTACCACTCTGGTAACGACGCCACGGGAGAGATGTTTTACAGAAACATGTAAATCGCCACCAGGGCCCGACTGGCCCGGACGGGAAATAATGTACATTTTTTCCTTACACTATGTAACCTTAAACATAACGATTGCGAGCCGCACAGTCAAGTGTTATAAGTGACGTATACTTCTTCCTTATTATTGTACTTTTTTTGTACTTCACAAACCATGGAAATGCATGGTGAAACAGGCGACCGATCCAATCGTGAGCCCCAAATGAATGGCTAGGAAAAATCATGTTGTTTCCACATTTTCCATCCCAATTTTTCCCAAACCCCAAACTCTGCGTTATCTGTTATTTCTGGGCCAGTTTTTTTTATTTCTGTTTGTTTCGTTGTGTTTCGAGCGTTTACTTTCTTGCAAAGAGCTTGTGCTACTGGTTTCTTTCTGGCGACAAAGTTGGTGAATTATTTTGGGTGCTCTTGCCAGCGACAGTTTCCCGGTTGGCTGCGAAAAACCACGTACATGTACATGTATAAACAGCCGCCTTTCGTTCGAGCTCTCAAATCTAAGTCAGTGCTCTGGCAGCTGTATCATGATGCATCGTACAACACATCGCTAATGTAATATACTTGCGGCTTCCAACCATCGGAGGGGTTGTACAAAACTGTTTACATTTACTTGTTTTTTTTTTCGTGTTTTGGTGTTTTTAATTCGAACAATTTTTCTAAAACCCTATGCGAGTAGTAGAAACATTCAAATGAATTCAATTTCTGAACACAGCGAGACAACGATCACGTAATGCAGCATTTTCCAGTGAATCGTGGTACACATCCCAGAGTTTAGTTTTAAAATGCTGTTTCACTGGCGATGATAATAAATGCTCCAGTAGTCCATTACGACTCATTTCATTGCTGAACGTGTAAACCGTCTTAATTCGTCCCACAAGCAACCACAAACGAGCAAGTTCAGGGATGCTTTACAGCATGACAGCTATTCCCACGTCGTTTCGTAATAAAAGAAGAAAAAAAAACCGACCGTTACGATGATGTCGAAGAATGTCGGATAGCCTTCCATTTCCGCGATGCCTTGCAGGACGCTCGAACGCTCTAAAACGACCCAATTGTACTTGCGTCCTAATTATAGTGCGTTTATTGTTTTGTCTTTCGCTTGCAGGGGTCGGAAAATCCCCGTCTCGCAGGGAGCGTTTTCCACTCGTAACGGCGCGACAGAAATCGTAACTTGCATTCACGCCATTAACCTCCAAGGATTGCCCTGGTGGACAGCGACGGATATGACACGCTAACTTGGTCAGAAGTCGTGAATTCTTCGCTTTATCGCGTTTTTACCCACTCAGCTTGGAATCTCAAGGTTCGTGTGGTGCAGAATTACCATTTGATTGCGTTGCGGAAGACAACCCGCGTGGAAGATGCACCAACTCTTCGGTGGACGTTGACCGGAAAGTCACCCGCCGGGAAACCAGGATCTTGCAAATGGCGGAACAGAGCCTGCTCGAGCTAGTACAGAGCTATATCTATACAACAGAGCCAAGCAAAACGGCGATGACGTACATATAGCTCTGGCCCACACGACCGCGATGTACGGTTTACGGTTTGGCTCCAGTGCAGTCGAGGACGGCGAGGACGACGAGGATGACTAGGACGACAGGACGCCAGGATAGGGATCCTGATCCCAGGATCACAACCCGCTCTCGTCCGGTTTGCCATTGTTTCCGGTCCGGGCATATTTATTGTACTCTATTTTTTTATTCTTCTTTCAAGTTGGCGTGTGCGAGTGTGTGTGTGTGTGTGCGATGTTTTTTCCCGCTCTATCCATCGCTCTTTCCTTTCTTTTTCGGCTGTTATTTGCTCTTGAGCTCATTCTACTAACCGCTCAATAAACAGCACACAAACCGCGCGCGCAAAGAAAGACATGATGAAAAACTCAGCCGCCTTCCTGTTGGCCGCTTTCCCTTCACCACCCCCCCCCCTCTCCCCTCCCCTCCCCCTTCCCATCTTCCGCTCTTCCCCTCCTTCCTCCCTTCTAAACCAAACTCGCCAGGGGGTTGCGCTGGCTGGCAACCGGTCCAGCCCTTTTCTATTCCCCTGCTGCCCCATGCGTCCACCACCCCTCTCGTTCGGTTTCGCTTGTGCCACTCATTTTGGACGTTAAACGTTCTAGTAAATGTTGTTGTTTTTGTCCCTACGTTTCGTTCTGTTCCCTTTTGTGATTTGTTGTTCCTGGTTTTGTTTCATCTTCTTCATCCCTGGCCGGGCCATTGTTTGCCCTCGCCCATTAATCGTCCTTGGACGGCTCTGCGCCCCCAGCCCGCGCACGCCCATTCGGAAACTATAAAACTTAATTCGAGTAGTCGAGGCACGCAGCGGCGCGCGCGCACGGACATCTTGCGGCCGTCAGTTTTGTTCAGCGAGTTCAGCTGAGAAAGAAGCTGAAATATGTTGCCGAACAATGGGGACGACAATGGCGAACGCAATAATAGCAGTAATTGAAGCGATCTCCCGCGTGTGCGTGTGTGCGACCGTATGCGTGCGTGTGTTTTTTTTTCTCCCTTTATGTGCTGTTTTCATTCGTGCCCTTTTTTTCGCGTAACTACCACTCCTCGCATTGTTCCGCTTTCCTTCAGAGGTCCTTTGGAAGCGCCCCCGGGAGTGAGAGAGAAAGATGGGGCGGGGAGAGAGAAAGAGCTTGAGAGAGAGAGAGAGAGAGAGAGAGAGAGAGAGAGAGAGAGCAGGAGCGAGAAAAAAGGGGAAAATGGTAAAATGTTTATTATTTATCTTAATGCCGATTTAATACCGACGCTTGAGCGGTGTGAAAGCGGTAATTGGGGGCAGGCATTGTGGGTCTCGCTGAAAGGATAATCTATTAAGTAGTTTTAAGGATAGAGGCATATTTGGAAACGGATTCCATTGTTGTTTTGTGGTGCACTCTCGCAAACAACCACAAGGCAGCTTTTCTCCGTTATGCGTCAGGGGCTGCGGCGGATGTGCTTTGGTAGCCGGAATGAAATCAATCTTTATTTTATTTAGTGTATTATTTTCAGTTACCCAATTGGTGGCCGATATATCGTCGAAAAGCTGCCAAAAATGCTCGGTTCATGTTCGATTTTTCGATACCAATTGACTATTTTAACTACCGTTCACTATCCCGAAATGGTGCCGCATCAAATGGAGGTCTAGAAAAATGTAGAGGGCATGTTTTTTCGCCATTGATTTACCTTTTTGACTTACTTTATCGGCTTCATGATGTTTGTGGCTGTTCTGCCGTATTATTGTGACAAATTTAAGATACAAAATACAACAAATTTACACATGTAACATTTTTAACAAGATTTTCATGGAACATGAACAAAACGGTTCTAATCAATAAGAAATAAATAAATTTTCAAATGGAAATGAAAAGTCATATCCACCGAAGAAAAGTTTTAAGTAAATTAAGTTTTTTTATCTGTTGATATAAAATTACTTTCAAATTTTTTACGCTAATTTTCCCCATCTATGCAGCTGGTATGCACTAGAGATTCAAATACACGAGAAAATACTACACTGTATCGTTTATTCGTTGAACGCATTACCGCTGCAGCATCTGCTATTGATTTACATTTATTTCACAGACGCTGCCTTCATAATTCACTCTAACCACGGCATCGGTATTGGGGACAAACGCATAGAAGCATATCAGATCCTCGATGAGTTGTCGGAAGGCCAGAACAGTACAATAGATGCCCGCACATCTCAGATACTTGCTTTCCACAATTCACAACGTTCCCAAACATCGCCTTTTATTGTGCGCTTCATTTTTCACCTTTGTGAAGCAAATCTAATAAACGGCCGAAACCAAGCTCGACATTGACCGTTGGTAATTCGATACTCATGAACGAAATGTAATCTCTACGCTGTCCACGTCTGCTCGTATCCTTGTCTGCGAACTGCTCCCTGCAGCCGCCAAACAACACCTTACCAGGGTTTTAGTTGAGTAGTGGATAGTAAGAGTGTCGTTAAATAGCGTGGAATGTGTTTTTTTTTGTTGTTGCGTGTACGTGGTTAGCAGACGGCACGCTCGCAGCAGGTCGAAAAGGATATATATCGATATTCGCCTCTAGATCCTGGCCACAGATCATAATGCATCTATCTCCCTGTTCATAGCCGCTGCTCCTACGGATGGCATGCAATGCAATGTAAGCCTGACAATTATGCTTTATTTATATTGCGCCACATCCTTCGTTCGGTTGCTTTTTTTTTGCTCCTCCCAGCTTCCCTTTCGACAGATTCCAGGACCCCGCGGGGTAAAATGTGAATGCGATCCAAGCGAATAATGCTCGATGCTCCCGATTGCCGCCTGCGATTACATGCGGTGCGTATGCATCCGAAAGGCATTATGCTGTCAGCATAATAATAGTATAAGTTTATCGAGCAGCATCATTCCATTTTGGCTATTCTTCGATGCCGAGTCGGCGATGCCCCCGGCGGACAAATGGTTTTACTCCACGTGTGTGTATGTGTGTTTTATGTTGTTCTCCGCCTTTTATAATCCTTGCCGGTATCCTTCGGCGCACTCAGGGTTTCGTTGTTTGCTTCTCGTTTTTTTTGGTATTTGTTAAATATTATTATTAATTCTTTATTGGGCACGCTCAAGAGCGCTTTCAGGCGGCATTCATCCCTGCGGTCGAAGCTCATCCCGTCCCTCCCCCTTATGCTCAATTGAGGTGAAAATAGAGCAAAGAAAAGGACTGCCAAAAGGGTAAAGCACCAGCGCCTGGTTGGTAGCTGTGCATGTACACTAGAGCGCCAGAGCAGATCTGCTGTGGGATAATCGCTCACAAGTAGCTGCGTCGGTGCTGGGAATTGGTCCTTTTCTATTTTTGGTCCTTCGCCCGGAAACCCGTCCCAAGGCGAACGATTGATTGTGCGAAAGCAAGGAGTTGGGGGGGGGGGGGCATAGTTTTTGTATAACTTTTATTTATTCTTTCAAGATCTGCTTTGTTTCGTAATTGTACGGTTCGGAAACCGTACAAATGCGGCAAAATTATGGGCTGATGAGCATACAAACAACGTGCCACCTGCAAATGGACCGATCGAGATCGATCGTGGGTTTCCCAGTGATTGCCAGAACTTGCTACAGTTGCTTCATTTCCACCAAGCATTGATGAGCAGGCTTCCGGAACGTTAGATCAGATGAATTCTGAGAAGGACCAGTTGGAAGGTGATCTGGACCAGTTGGTCCCGAGATTCTCGCAGTGGTCACGAATGAAGGCTCACATCGAGACACATCCCAAGCTAAAGTCTATTGAGTCTCAAGAGGAGCAGACTATTGGCGATCGTATCATGCTGTGACAGTGTAGCAGCATCAGCCCAGAGATTCGCACTCTGCCGATTTCGAACAATTGCGAACACGCGAACAAAAGCATATTTTGCTCTAAATTTAATTAAGAAAGAATTCCGCTCCCGTCACAGCGGCGGATGCAAATAAACCCTTCCACATCCGGGTACGGCCCACCCTCGAGGTTGATGCCATTACCGAGTACCTCAGGCACCTCGGCAACAAATATCTTCGCCATCCCTCCCACGAGAGTGCATTTGAATGCGTGTGGCGGGCCCGCCCTTGGCGCGGTTATTAAAACAGTATGTAGCGCATAATGCTCCCTTCCTCCACACACACACACTCCCCCCCCCCCCCACAACCACCCCTTTTCACACACATACTCGGGTGGGAAAGCGTGCCGTTGTTATTGGCTTATTGATCGCAGATTACCCATATTTTACCCCGGGTCATCTTTATTTGTCATCGCCCGCGCTCGGATGATACCGCCGGGACCGGTACGGAGCTGGTCGAAGGGTGCTCCTTTACCCCGCACCCTACCCCTCACCGGGGTGGGGTATGGTTTTGATATATGATTCTGTTTAGTATTCCCCGAAAGGGCCGAATGAAAGAAATTAATCTCATTCCACGCTCAGTTGACAATGGTAACGACAATTGTTTCCAAACTGATGAGGGCTGCTAGGGCAGCAAAATTGGATTCCTTTTGATTCCTGCTAAGCGCTACCAGCGCCACCAGCGCCACCAGCGCCCGTTCTCCACCCATTCGGCTGCCATAACGACCGGTTTCGCAGGACTCGAGGTACATTTCGCCGACCCTTCGTAGGGCCTGGGCGCACAATTCCGGTTATCTCGAGCCCGGCGAGCCCGCGGAGTGGGAGATCGCCTTTTGTTCTTTGTTCGCGCTCTGGAGCGGCTTTTCCACGGGGGAGCAGGGAGCAGGGAGGATGGAAAAGGGCGAGTGTCAAGACTCCTGTTACATGCATCGAACGACGATTCGGCGCTATTGAATAGAAATTTATTTGCTGCGGGTGACAGTTGCAACACGTCGGAACGGGTGCGCGTTTCGAGGGCGAAATAGAAAAGGGAAATAGGAAGCAAACAACAAACCAAACTAAAAAAAAGGGCACATCAAACGAGCCACGGGGTGAGGTGATAAAAAAGCGTAATAACCGCAGTCCCTCGGCGGGAAGCCCGGGTTGGGTGGCGTATCCTTTTTCCTTAGCCGCTCGAGTGCGCGAGAAAGTTTTCGCCCGCGTCAGCTTGCAGTCCATTCGAGTCCTTTTGAGTGAAGAAAAAGGGAAGCAACAACAACGACAACAAAACCCCACGCGTGGGACGAGTAATTGGAGCGTGCTCACGGGACTTCACTTCCGGGCAGGCGTATTTTGGCAACCTAACCTCGAACCACGCGTGTTTCCGATGTCCACTCGAGTCTCAGACGTCGATACATCAATTCAAAGGGCGGCCTTTTCCGTTCGCTCCCATTGCCATCCGAACGCAGCTTAACCCTTACACTCGAACGGACGTCCATCACGGCCAACGAGCGACCCTCAAGGGTTAAGGGCCCGATAAATCAGGGGACGAACGACGGACGAAAGGGCGCTTCAAAAAATTATCTGTCAATAACGGAGTCCGCCCAACCCCCGGGAAAGTTGCTCACAGAAAGAAAATCGCACACAGAGGGGTTGCCGTGTCTGCTGAGGTTGTGTTTATTTACAGCTCCGAGGTTGCGAGAGGATGTTTTGATCCGGTTGATAAAATACGACCAATTGATGTGCCAACAATGCAACAAGCGCCGCACCAGACGCAGACAAAACACGCAACAACAAACCGGATTAGACGCCAGAGTCACGGCGTTTGCGTTCGCCACGTGGCGCCTGATGGAGGAGAAGGTGTATGGTAATGCTGAGAGAGACAACTGGGCCGCGTGCTGCGTGGAGTTTCAGATTCAAAAGCGAGGGAAAACGCTCCAAACACACCCGGTGTACTATAGCGTCAATTTTTATTATATACCTTTTTATCGTTTATATTTATACAACACTGTTCACTCGTTCCGATCAAACTTATTGTGTATGCGTGTTTGTTTTTGTGGTTGCTTTAGCCATTATCAATATGTTTTTAGACTGTTTAAGTAATCTCCAACAGCATGCTAGTGTTTCATTAGTAATATATGTATGCTTGCTGATGATCTTCGTGGTACAATGCCGATTCAATTAGTAGCCTCGTGAGGCTTCCTCGCTCGCGCGACCTAAGCAACTTGCCTGGGGATGCGAGACCGAGCACCGAAATAAGACGAGCTCGAAAGTTTTCCCGTCCATCGAAAGCATCGGTTTTGTTTGTCTCTAGCCGTCCCGCTACACCCTGGGACTCAACTTTCCACCGCTTTCCGACCGCTTTCCGACCGCTTTCCGACCGCCTATCGCTCGCAACTCACGCGTGTAATCAACTTCCCATCCGAGCCTGGCAACCAAATTAGCCACCCTCGACTCTCGACCCTGCCACTACTTTTCCCAGCACTTGTCACTACTTCTCCGCGCGGGAGCGAACGGAATGGAGAGCAAACGAAAAAGAAAATCCCTGCGGTAACAATTTACATAAAAATTAATCTTCATTTCACATTTCCACGGCTTGTTTCCGGGCCCGGCGTTGGATGGAGAGCGCACTGCTGGTTGTCGTGAGTTGTCCTGCATGTTGGATCGGTGTGATGGCACGTCCTTCTGACCGCCAGTGGAGAAGGAGATCAAGGGAAGTCGGTGTCCTTACTCGGATCCATCAACGCAGGGGCTGCTGGACGGTGGTACGGCACAGTTTGGGCCAACACCCTGCTGCTCGGACTGATGCTGCTGCTCGGGATCCTGCAGGATGGTCGGGAGATAGCCCGTACCCGTGTAGGGCGCGGACAGGAAACGCTTGGTGTGTGCCTGCTGCAGGAAGGAGTACCGCACCGTCGGACTACTGAACGTTCCGGAAGGCATCAGCGGCGAGAATGCCGACTTCACTGCAAAAGACGGTGAAGGTGTTGGAACACTTTCCACGCGGACAACGGAACAACGCACGGTACAGTGAGATTTTTTAGAAGGTTCGGCCAGATCACGGGCAAGAACGGTTGGACCTACCTGATGGGCGAGTGTAGCGCATCATCTCCACATAGCATCGCCTCCATGGCCTGGACTACGTCGCCTCGGTAGCGCTGCAGCAGTAACTCGACCTCACTTCGGCGCCTGTTTGGGAACACCCTGTGGAAACAGTGCGAAGACATACTTTGGGTGTTGCTCTCCAACAGGGACAAGATCCAGACGTCCAGACTCGGGACGAAGTACGCTACCGACGTTCGCACTTACCGCAGCAGCACATCCACCGGTGAACGCTGGCCGGATGCTGGGGAGGCACTGACACCGATGGCTTGCTGGTACTGAGCAACGGTTGGCTGCTGGTTGTAAGGCAGAAAACCAGCCCCGCCGTTCGCCACAGGCACCAGCGTTGCAGGCTTCGTATATACACTCGAGTCCTTCTTGAGGCTCAGGTTCTCCGGTGCGATCGAGTCGTCCGGTGTCGAGTCCACGTCCAGATCTGACTCGGGTGAGCTTGGTGGTCCAGTTTGGCTCGGTGATTGCTTGTCCATCGGGAGAGAGAACAGCGACGACTTGTGCCGGGGACTGCTGGGTGATGATTCTGACTCCGTCTCATGGTCTGTCTCGGTAGATATACGCTGGCGCTTTGGACCTGCAGGACAAAATGGGGTTTTTCAACAAAGGGGCCAAAGCGTGGTGATGTTACAATTTCCCCCAACGCTCGAGCGATCGAGGGATCGAAGAATGTCAAGTGAGCAATCATCAGAACAAGATCTTCCCTTCTGCTCTTCATCAAGGCCAGCAACAAGCCTTCATTTGGCATTGATGCTCTAGGCAGCTTGCTACAATGTCAATCCAATGCGAGAAGGGCTGTATGAAATATGAGCGAAGATCACGACTGTCGACATTTAACCTTAGAGATCCTGAATCTCGACAGCATCGTCATCTGTCTCCCGTCGGTCAATGTGTCACACGGCCTCTTTTGCGCCGGCAATGGCGGACCTTTTGGGCCGGTTCGTCAGCTACGGGAATGTCTTTAAATGTTTCGACAAATATTGACATCCTCCCGAGCCGAAAAATGGCTTTATCCAAAACAATGGAGTGGAGTTTCAATATTTGCCCAAAGTAGGCTATTTATGTTAAAATAGATAGCCCTGCCGATCGGGCTGCGGCACCGTGCAGGAACGCAACAGTACGTGAAAGTTTCGAGGAGCCAAAATGTGCGCTCAAACAATCATGCTCCTTTCTGCCAAGCCATACCACGCGGAGGCAACGCACCAGCGAACGACAACGCGACAACGAAAACGAACGTAAAAGAACCATCCGGTCTTGGCGTACGATAGAGTTTCCAGCGAGATGTAGCTGCAACAGTAAACACTTGAGCCAGGTGAGTAGACGTTTCCTGGGCCCGTTCGGTGTGCCTCGGAGAAAAGCGACACAAACTCGCCCGGCGTGGCTGGTCGGGGGCAAACATAATCAATCCAACTGCAACACAGCTTCTGTTTGGTAAGGCCCCGGCTCCGGCTCCGGCTCCGGCTCCGGCTCCGGCTCCGGCCCCGGTCCAGGGCCCCGGATGCTGTGAGCGTGATTTCTCAAGATACTTCTCAAGAGCGCTTGACTTCGCCTCCTAAAATGGGAATTTTTTTCTGCTGCCGTATGTCAAACGAAACGTCAAATAACGAGCATCCCGGGCGTGCGGGAATGTTTTCTTAGAGCTCCGAGGCAACCGAAGCTTCGTCCGTCCAGCAATTGCTTCGGCGACCCAAGAGTGGGGACCTGCCCGGCTCGAGAGTGCAAACAAATTCATTAACTGTATTTTGTGTCCCGGCCCGTGCGGTAATGGCGGCCGTTTATTTTGATTAGATTTGTCTAACCGCAAACGTCAGACCTCGTGTGTGTCACAGGCGGCTGGTCATCATCTTCCCACGCACAACGACGATCCGATAGCTGATATCACCACTGTCTGCAAGAGGGTGGGAGATCCTTTTCGTCGGTTCGTCGGTGTTGACAGCTCGTTGGGGACAAAAACCACCACTCGACACGTCAGTTACATCAATCAACAAACGGTCCGACCAGCGTCCGATAATGGGAAGCGATTAGCGCGGCAATGTTTGCCGGGTCACGGTTTCGGGTTGTGGGGGTTGCATGCTGCGGGTGGTTTAACCCTCCCCCTTTCCTACCCCCTCGCACACGCAACCCTTACCGAGCGCTACGTTGCCACGCGAACTTCGCTCATCCGCGCGCCCTAGGAACGTAGGGCGAAGTGTAATTAACTGTGCGGTTGCGTATAAATTTGCCCTACACACCCCACTTCGTGGTATTGACACCCACCTCCCACCCACCCACACTTGGGCACCGCATCAACGCACCCTTTAGAGGGCGCATTCCCCGCATGGAGTGTAAAAACGCGAAAAACCATATTGCAAGGATCAGTTTTAATTTGGTCGACCGGTTCCGGTCCCTTGGCAGAAACGGAGTTGCGATGGAGGGGGAGGAAAATGGTGAGGAAAAGCGCCCACCAGCATCCACGAAGGGTGATGAAGATAATTACTTTCCATCAAATCATCACCATAAAATTGAGCTCACGCACACGCTAGATTAAGTCCTAAGAGGGACAGTTTAGCGGAAGCCGCAAGCCAGCACGCGCCCTTCCGGTCGTTTCGGGAAGGGCAAAAAAGGGGGCCGGAGGTGGGTCGAGGAATAAAATAAAACACCCTTTCGCATACCGGGCGCACCGGGGCTGGAAATTGAATTAAAATCGAAGGAAAAAAAATGCGCTCACAGAAAGGGCCGACCATGAAGGGTGTGGGAATGAATAAAAAAAAATCGCTCGTTTCCAGCGTCCCTGGCGGGGATGGAACAACGGGTGAGGCCGAAGGGCTACCCTTGGAATCGAATTTAATTGGAAAGCCACGCCAAGCCAGCAGCAATAACAACAACAGCAGCGAACAAAAAAAAGTGGAAAAGAAAAACCACCCGGAAAGTTTCTGGTCCGAAAGTCGGGCGGTTGCGCCCTCCCTCTTTGACGAGGACCTTTCGATTCGTGCGTATGATTTACTTCTGGGCAAATTTTTGATCCGCCCTTCCCCTACCCCCCCCCCTCTACCTACCCCCGCCCCTGGGATGCTGGCGTTCGGTATTTCAATTTCGAACGCCTTCGGTGGTGGCGACGTGAAGTAAAACGCTTGCAACCATTACACCTCGCACATACCGCGAGTGAAAGGCAACCGAAAAAGAGAGAGAGAGAGAGAGAGAGAGAGAGAGAGAGATCCGTGCGCATCTGCTTATGCAACATAAAGAGGGTTGGTTGGATCAAATTGAAAACATATTTTTTCCATTGTGCCGGAAGGGCGAGCGAGGGCAGCGATCATGCTCGAGAAGGTCTCGACATGTCCTAATAAGATCGATTCTTTGTTGATTGAGTTTCGAGTGGAAATTAAATTGTATCCCATTTACCGCATTCCGCATCGAAGACACAAAATACCGGCGCAGCATAAGTGGGCGAAAGGTAAGGCGTGCAAGGACGAAAGAGGAGGTGAAGGGAGCAGGGAAGCAAACCAAAAAAAGGGAAGAAGTACCAGTCTCACCGCGCTCAACGGCTGCAACAAGGGCAGGTAGGGCGTGGGGAAAGCAAATCGCAGAAACAGATATTTCGAATTAAGATAAACTGTCTTTTGACGGCAGATCTGCCATTTATGCTCTCGGGTTCGAGTTTTTTTCTGCTTTCTTTCTTTTTGCTGTTGTGTGTGCCACCGTTTGTGTCCCTGTATTCTCGAGGGCCGGGTCGAAGGGCCGGGAAGGGCTGCCACGCAGGATGCATTCGTCCGTTCGGGCGGAAAAAAGGAAATGTAATACCTCTTGAGCGGCTATTGTGCTAACCGAGGAAAAATAAATACACACCAGTCAGCCAGACCGAGGAGCCAGCCCGGTTGATGCGGGGGGGAGGGGGAGGGTTGGAGGGGAGCACAGGACAAAAAGGAAAAAAACACACACACACACACACACACACACACGATCGCGCGCGCGCATCCCTGGTAAACGCCCCGGGAGGGGTTGCGTTTTCAACTTTACCCTTTCTAAGATGATCCAAGCGCAATAACGACGAGAAAAGTGAGCGAGAGCAAGAGAGTGAGAGGCAAAACGAGCACCACCAGGCAAGGGCCAGCCAAAGCGAAAAAGAAAAAGTAAAATAAAATAGGCAAGTACTATTTACACACGCCACCCCGAGTGCGGTTGATCCCTTTTTTGCGGGGTTGATTAAAACATTTTGCATCATAATTAAACGCCGCTGCACTTCGGCTCGAGACTCCCGTCGTACATTCAATTGGCTTCACTAAGGGTCGTGCCTTTTTTTTGCGCCCAACAGAAGGGCTCGCTTTTTTTTATTTTGCCCGCACTCCCTCTCTGCCTGCTCGGGTGCTTGCTTTTCCTCAAATATTAATTATTTGCGGTTTGGATTGCAATCGATAGCGCTCGTAAAGATCGCACCTAACGTTAAGTGGACCCAAGAGGGACGAAGGGCACCGGAGAAGCGTGGCGAAGGGCATGGTGGTTCCACATAATGGGCGAAACAACGCGCTTCCACGCGGTAAAGGGCGGCCTTACTGTTTCGGGGCGCGCGCGAAGGGCCGCTTTATTGCACCCCAGGCGTGCACTCGCCCTTCTGGGCCGTTGGCATGAAAAAGGCGCACAATGGCGCGGTACGAATGGAAGAGATACTTCACGATGCGTTTCTATGAATGTGCGGAATATGATGAGGCTGGAGAGCAGGGAGAAGAAGAGAGAGAGAGAGAGAGAAAAAAAAAGCCCTCCCATTAGGCTGGCAAGGCGGCGCTGAGTTCAATTTATATAAACGCTTATATTTATGCAAGGTAACAAGAGCTGAGGAAGAAAAAAGACAAACAACAACTTCATCCCCACACGAGGGGTGAGATTAGGACGCTAAAGCACCTTTTGATAACTTTGTAAGCAATCCCGTTTGACCGTTGTTAATTAAGTAAATAACCGATAATTGACTGGTTCGAAGGGCGCACTGCTGCAAGTGGCATTGCCGGGAAACTTCAGTAGCCCTTTGCGTCCTTTGGTCAGGCGCCCTTCGCTGTCGGTGTTCTGGATCGCCACCGAAACGAGGCACGTCTCAAGTGAACTGCCGGGGGTGCCGGGGTGCTTTTTTTTTACTCAAAGAAAAGCCTTTCTTTCAAACACACCCACACCGACACACGCATGCTAATCACCAACCTCACACCAACGAGCACACATGACGGAAGGGCTTGATGGTGACTTGCAGGACTGGAATGGAAGTCAAAATGCCAATTGCGCCGACAAATTGTGTGCGCTAATTGAGCGGAAAAACTAACCACCGTTTTAGTGCCGCAGACAGGCAGACAGGAACACACAGCCACACATACACCCGCGCGCTCAATCTGACGGCAGGCAATCGCAGGAGGAACAAAATCAATTAAAATCCGCACAAAAGCACCCTTGGAATGGGAGGGGAGGTGGAAACGGAGGGTTTTCCTCGATTTTTTCTCTCATTCCTTTTTCGCAGAAGGAAACCCAATCGCTCACCGGGCCCTGAATGCCGACACTCATCCGGTGGCGCTTTAGGGGGTTGGAGGTTTTCCACCCGTGGGGTGGGGGTGGTTGGAAGATCGAGTTACACAAGCGTCGAACGGTGTGCTTTCCCGTGCCTCTGTGTTCGTGGTCGGATTCGTGGAAGTGTGCGCGTACAGGTAGTTAATTTCCGCCAGCAAGGATTCCGGTGTTGAAGGATATTTTGTAATCGTTTAATCATCACCACCGGTACCGGTTGCGAAGTCCCATGCCCATGGAAAGCGTGAAAATGTTGCTAAAGTTTCCAACCAAGCACGAAAAGCGCACCGAGAAGGTGTCTCTCTCACCGAGAAGGTGCCACAGAAGCCCCCGAACGCGAGATGAACGCCTTCAAGGACCTTTCCTTTTGGGGTTTAGGGGTTGGAGTTTCCGTACTTACCCGGACTGTCCGGTTCGCTTCGGTTTGGCGAATAGGCCGAGTGCATGTGCTCCGTCCTCAACCGCTGCACGTCCGTATCTGGCACGTATCGTGAAGGTTAGATCATCATCAAAGCGATCATTGAGATCGTCATTGACTTACCTGCGTCCGACACCGACGTGTAGCTGTGGTGGGTTGTTCCTTCCGCGTCATTCGGTGGTGAAGGGATACCACCGTGGAAGGGCCCGACGGGTTGCGTGGTTCCAGGATCTCCACCCGGGGGTGTCTGACCCACCCCATGTACTCCTCCCGTGCCGTACAACAACCCAAGATCACGCACTTCGTTCTCTTCTTGTGCTTGTTGACGTCGCAAAGCAACCTGTGGGTGAAGATCGAACAGTTCGGGACGATCGGGACGATCGGGATGATCCACACACTTACACACACACACACACATACGCACTCCCACACACACACACACTCACCTGGGCAGCCATCACACGCTGGCGTTCGGCGATCAAGGTACATTTGGCACAGACGCAATCACGCCAACGGCAGTAGCGCTTGTGTCCTTTAAGGGCGCTCACCTGACCAGATCGAGATCACGTGTGGGATGCGAGAAAGAGAGAGAGAGAGAGAACACAGTGTTAGTGTTGCGTGTCCTGGTGGAGCTGGACGAGGGTAGCAAGCATGGCCCGGGCTTCTTGAGAGCATGATTACCGTGGAGATTTTTTTTTTAATTCTGGTCAATTATTTTGCGTTTTTTTTTACTTTGGGTTACAAAAAGGGACTTAAGAGGGTTGTGGGTGGAGAGGGGGATGGTTTGAAGCACAATCCAGCGCGTTTTAAAACAGGGGTGGATGGGTGGGTGGGTGGTTTTTGTTATTCATTTCGTTCGTTCAAATGTACCTCACGAGTAATGCGCAGTAAAGCATGCTCACGGTTGATTGGTGGGGTTTTATTTTTGCTATCGCGCTCTCCTTGCCACCTGGCCAGTGGGGTTTGGGGTTTGGCCGAGCACAGCCACCATCGCTGCACCCTCTGCCAGCCTCTGCGCTTCCCCTCCCCCGCACAGCCCCTCTGGTTCACGAGGTTGGGGCACAACTTACCACTCCATGGTTGCGGCAACGGGCGCATTTGGGCGTGCGCTGGTAGCGTTCTGAGGCCGCCCGCAGGAAAAAGGCCGGCGGAAGTGCCCCAAGGACCGGATGTTGCTGCATCAGGTTCGACATGTCCACGCCACTCGGTAGGCTCATCTTGCGCGCCCACCCGTCGCTGTTTTCGCCGCGCTCGGTTGTTCACAACTTGCCGTCCGTTTTTTTTTTTCTTCTTTTTTTTGCGGAACGGAAGCGACCAGAGCTATCACACACTTGCCAACTGGCACGGCACACTGTTACACACGCACGCACGAACGCATGCACGCACACGCGTGACCTCCAAAAAAGGTTGGTCAAAAAATCCGCAAACACTTAAGGCTGGCAAGGTGCGCGTTCGCCGAAACACCGAAAAAGGACACAGTGCACCACGCGCGAGGACGACGCTGACGAGTCGGCGGTCACGACGGCTCGAGCGTAACACATTCCACGCCGAACAGTCAAAAGCAACTGATTCAAAAATGTTTCAACAATTGCCATGCCGTATCTAAGCGCTAAGAGCCCTAAAAAGCGGCGAGAAGGGAAGCGGACGGTGCGGCGCCGTCGAAAGGGGCTGCAGGAGGTGGAACGTGCAGCAAGGCTTGCGGGGGGGGGGGGGGGGGGCTGGGGAGGGGTGGGTTGCCAAAGGACGATGCCGAGGAGCCAAAAGGCAACAGAAGCCCATCGTGGATTGGTAGACTCGCGCGCGCGCTTTTCCCGCAGTGCGCTTTCGAGCGGCCATCATTGCCTGAGGCGGTGGTGTGAGCGAGACAACCAGTGGTGTGGGGCATTTTTTTTTTGTATCCTCCCTTTTGCAGTGCGGGGCACGGTTGGAAGCGGCACGCTGCAGCTGTTGAAGAGTGAGTACATAAATGAAATACAATTATACAACTCAACCAACCAAGGCTAACGCGCGGAAGCGCTTCTTGCGAGATATAGCAGGACAACACCCCTCGACCATGTACCGATGGTCTCTTGCCGCCTTGCTCTAACTGGAGCTCTCTCTCTCTCTCTTTCTTGGTCGCGCACTTACTCGGGCACGCTAGCGATCGGGAGATTGAGGCATTAATCGGGTCGCAAGCCGATCCTGCTAGTATGTATCGAGGACGATCGAATCGACGGGCGTACTGGCAGGTCCTTATTTGGTTACACCCGGTAGGTGTTGAATGGTGGGTAGGTGTGCCTGTAACAACCGAAAGCCCTGTAGTAACACCTGCCCACTAACAGGGCTGAGATTTTCCATTGTAAAACCCCACAAAGGTGGACTTGGGATTACCGCCCGAGTGGGCAGTAGTTCGAATCCCGTCGGCTACTGTTACCGAACTAAACGAGGAATTTTTTGCTTTTGTTTCGCTCTACCTAAACCGATCACCGATGTGCTGGTGGAGTAGACAACTCGTACAACTCTCTGTGTGTGTGTCTCTCTCTGACGTAGCTTTGAGATTGACGGGAGTAGTTGCTTCTTGACGTTGGTTGTGTGGGCTTTTTTGGACGCTATATAATATGTCGCTTGGGATGCGAAGATGACAGAAGACACGTATTTAATAGCGTCCCCACCAAAAGCGTGTCAATCACATGGACCGCGAGACGGAGTGGGAGCATTAAATGCATTCCAGTGGAGGATTTTAGCTCAATAACGACACCCTACCACGAATGGTGAAGATATTGCCGATACAAAACCGAACGCTTCTTCTAGCCGATCGGTTTCTAAGCACGCCGTTCAGGATATAGGGCCATTTTTAAGGAGTGGCATTTACATCCGTACCGTCGCATATAGCGCTGCTATCGGGAAGCTGACAAGGGGAGGTGGGAGGTGGGGGGGGGGGGGGTTCGAGGGAAGCCGCCTAGAGAAGCACAGCACAGAGGACACTTTCTACCGTTCAATCTTTGGCCCGGGGTTGACCAATTACTGCGACTTGCGCTGAGCAGTGAGGGCGCAATGATGCAAGGAGTTCTTCACTCTCTATCTCTCCCTGTCGCTCTCTAGCTAGGATGTGGCCGAGCACACCTTGAATGCATGATGCAGTGACCGAAAAGTGTGTCCCCCCCCCCCCCCTCCCACTCCAGCATGTCCTGAGGTTCCTTCGCCGAAAGGAATCGACTCGAGGCAGTTGCAAAAACATTACATTTTGCCTCACGTGCCAAGCCGCCATTATGTCATCTGGTGGTACATATGTATATGCGTGCATGTCAGCGGCAAGATCCTGGCGAGCAAAGGGAGCAGCACAGTTGTCGCGAGCAGCTCCATCACTTCATTGCTCCACCAGAAGAACATAGTACCAGTAGTAGTAACAGGAGGAGGTTCAAATAAAAAACCCCAGTGCTTCTTCCCACGGTGTGCACATTGTTTCGCGTGATCCTTGCCGTGTCCTGGCGGCTCCCTTTGTGTCCTGAGGGGGACGGCAGGTTTCACGGTCGCATAATGTTGGCTCGCTCTACCGAACGGCGCAGAAAGAAGGCGTGGCCAAGCGTTTCAGGCGCAAATGTGTCAAACCACCGCTAGAGGGGGTTTACAGAGGCAAGTCGAAACAGTTTCCGCGGCTGGATCAGGATCGTGCGCCGGAAGCGACGAGTGGCAAGGGATGGCCGGCGCACATTAGGCGGATGTACATTATGTGGCAGTGTGCCCAGCCTCCACCAATACCGGCACTCCAGCGGTCCGTGCATTTAATTGATAACAGTAGAGAACGGGGCACAAAAGGGCGCACGCTAAGAGCGATTCGGTTATACTAGCGAACTGCTGTGTGTTTCGCCAGCCTGGCTTCCGGTCTCAGTTTCGCCAGCGTGCCCTCTCGCTTACTCGCGCGTGTTGTTTGGCGTCAGGATGCCAGCCACCGCGTTGTCAGCCTCGCGCGGTTCGCCCACGCGCGTTTGACACAACGAGTCGCTTTACGGGGTGTAATAACAATTTGTAGCTATAGCCTTCTGGTGTCGTTTTGTTGGGGATTTTTCCGCCACTGGCATTGCTATGAATTTCAATTGTATTGTACATCAGTTTTTACGGTACTCGCTGCGGCAGCGTTTCATTTTGTACGTTGTTTCGCGGTAGGGATTACTCGGCATGATGCTTTAGAACGGCAGCTGTTCCTGTGTGGCAGTCTTTGCTCTCACCATCCACAATTTAGCTTGCAATATGGTTTATTTTTAGAGGTTTGGGTCGATTGTCAGCTCCACACACGCCCAAGAACTAGTATCGCGCTCTAGTCGCAGCTTTCGACTAAAATCGCTGTACCTATTAATACCAACGTTCTTCGCGTACAAGGGTTATCCATTCGTACATGCAGTCCGCCATTATTCGTGAAAAGCTGATAAAACTTTCGTCATAAAATAAGCCTCTTCAGCCTTTTATGGAGTGCTTTTATGCTGCCACATGCTCGTCAACTACACTCGACCCTTTCTCTGTAATGGGCGCTTGCGCTTAATTTGCACACATCAACGTATGGCAACTGTGAAACACACGTTTGACAAAAAAATCTCTCGTTGCTTTTTATCTTGATTGTGCTCCAACTTGGAAAGCGTTCCAAAAGGCACAAAGTTTGCTACAGACGGAGGAAAGAGGCTGTGTTCCCATTCAAGCCATCAAGAGTTGCTCATTTGATTCCCACTATGGTTGGTTGATTTTATCAAGCCTTACGGGCTCGATTGTGCATAGTACATGTCTCCAGAAAATAAAGATAGATTGACAGATGAGATCGGTCTATGTGGACTATTAATGAAGTGGTCAACGATGGAACTAATTATAACACCAGAGGTGAAAACCACCGATGGACCCCTGTCAGAATAGAGATGAGTAAGGGTGTGATAGCATTCTAGTGCGTCTTGTCCAATATCACCATTGATGAAAAACTTTAGCTCACGATAAAGCCATCACTTTTCCAGGATTTTGCACATGTTCTTAAATCTGAGGGGATTGAGAACTAGCAGCCCATAAATAATGTTATGTTTCTTTTATAGGCAATGTCTGTTCAAGAAATTATGATTCATTCAGCGAACTAAGAACACAGCATTACTAAATCCAACAGCAGACACTGTAAGTATTGACTATTAGAACGAAAAACTGGCAATAAAATATACAACCAGTTTTCCAATGGTACAACAAGGTGTATATATTGTGTACATCAGGTTTGTTTCTTTTTTTATTGCTCTGATAAAAATGCTTAAATTTGATATGCATTCCTCTTTTTTCATTTATTGAATATATTACTAAATAGTTTATCAGATGTACTAACTTGGTTATGGAATTATATTTCCTTTATGTAACAAACAAAAACATTCCCAAAATAATATACATGATCAGTTAACTCAAATCCATATTTTTTTCCGATTAAATAAGAATTGATGCCTCTTTGAAGAGATTATTACATTCACCAAAATTCTAGAATAGTACCGATCCACCATTGTATCTGATTATAGCAAAATTCATATGTTTGAACTGTTTTTAAAATTATTATTTGACTTCAAACGCTAACTTTTTGGTCAAATAAGCCAAATTTGGTCGTTATTACTCATATCACATTTCTAACGCCTAACTCTAAACTTTTAGTAGTATATTTCAATTTCCGTTAGAAGCTTATATTTCAACACGACGAGCATTCGTTTTGAGTATTGCCGCTTAAACAATTTCCCACAACAATTACGGTAACGTTAACCTTTTATCAAAAACCGTACATGCGCTTTTGATGGGTCTCGTATCATGGATAAATGACACAATGAACCAATAATGAATCAATAGTCTAGCTTATTGAGGTACATATCAGGCAACTGCTCGACATCAAATAGTCATCATGAATATTTCAAATGTTCACAGGGTTGAACTCGTTTGCTCGAATGAATCTGTGTTTATTTAACTATATAATCCAATTTTTGGAGTCCAGCACATGCTTTATTACTTTAAAAACTTATGAATTATACATAACGCTACTGTACAATAACAGTTTTTGATTGTTCGGATATTGTTTAGGTGCTCGCACATGTTGTGTAAATGTAACCATTACATACTGTCAGTAGCTGTTTGAATGAATGACGCTTCCGAAATTGGTAAGATTGTCTTTTAAAAATAAATATTGATAAAAAGGACTGTTGAAGCAATACCGAATCGCACTGCCTGTGCCTATAATTGTAAATTAAAAAAAGGTTTTTTTGTGTGTATAAATCAGCTGTATGGGCTAACCTTATCAATATCCAATTATGCTTCATACAATAGCATGTTGACGTCAAAATAAATCCAAACGTCAAAACTGATGTGTTGCGCAAAGAGCTGGAATTCAACGAAAATACTACCTTGAATCGAACTTCGTTGCATTTGTTTTGCTCTAGTTCGTAACTCCGATCGACTTCGCGAAAAGCCTGCCAACGACGTTAGAGCGATTACTTCAACAATGGCAAACTGCATGCTACGTAGTTCTCTGTCCAAGCCAGGTAAATAAATCCAGCGCGAAGTGTCGATTTTAACCATTACTACAAAGTGTCATACATTACATAATTTCCATTTTAGCCATGGCTTTCGCTCGTTCTCTCGTCGCTGGCCAGGCTGTCGCTAGAGCGCCATTTTTCTCAGCTACATTACTAACTCCAGCACGTAAACCGCAAGTATTCTCTACCACAGTGCGAAACTTCACCGTTTCTCCTGTGCGCTGTTCCAGTGGCGGGAGCCATGTAACGCTATGGAATGCTGAGCGAGCCCTATCACTGGCCCTTCTTGGAGTAGTTCCAGTGGGTCTTATGTTTCCTTCCCAAGTTGGTGACACTTTGATCGCTGTTAGCGTCGTTATGCATCAGCATTGGTAAGTTACTGAAACGATACAATATATGAACAATCGCTAAAGAGTTGTTTAACCGCCAATTTTTTTCAGGGGGTTGGAAGCCATCGTAACCGACTACGTCAGGCCGATTCTGTTTGGGACCACTGTCCCGAAGATGGCCCATGGTTTGTTGCTTGTCGTGTCTGCCGCCACCCTTGGAGGACTGTTTTACTTTAACTATAACGACATCGGCATTGCGGGTTTCGTGAGAAAAATCTGGGCAACCAAGGCTAAAGAATAGAAGACAGGCCTCTTGTACAGATGTATGGACAATAGTTCGTTAAATTATTGAAAACCAAATTTATTGTAAAATAGGTCTCAGCAACCCCTTTCTGGGTCGTCAACTTGCGAGACGCACTGCTAAATAAAACATCCTTTAACGAAATCTCTATTCAACAAGTATCCTTTTCACTTTATTTCACAAACTAACAGTGCCAATTGTAATTTTAGACGAATCCATCACCAAAATAGTTAAGATTGCTTTTCCCTTATAAATTGTCATACATTTTCTAATAAGTTAAGGACCTTCCTACGATGGAGTTTTAGGAGGACATTTAGTTTGCTGGAATAATCGCAATGCTTCCCATTGCTTACTCCGCAGAAGGATATGTGGACGGCATTGACGCATATGCTCGACAGCTTGCTCTGGACTCCAACCGTTTTTCTGTAAGAATGGAAAATTAATAATTAAAATATTTCAAAAAGATTTTGTTCAGTAATGATTGATTACATCATTTTAGTTTATACTTCAAATAAGCCATGTAATTCTTTGTTGAATTTATGGTGCATTTTACTTTCATTGTCACTATTATCAATCTTACCATTATCAAGTAACATCCAACGAGAGTTGCACTTCTCGTCCTTCCAGCTTTGCAGTGTACATAGACCGTTCCACTTTCCGGTGAAGGCTCGTCGGCCACTGATAAAGCAGTCATTTTGTCATTTGCTGGCAAGAACCGGTTCATAAAGTTGACACCTTTCCATAGTTTTTCCTGACACGGTGATTCAAATATGTCTGTTGTTTCCAACTGCAAAAATTCAACACCAAGCTTTGCCCATCGCGCTTTGTTGTTGGAAAATGCCCACAGCTCGTAGTCTTCGTTCATAGATACAACCGCTTTTATGTTCTCTTTTTGCACCATTTCCTGTGCCATTGAACGGAACGGAAGAGCACCTAGGATAACATTTTCATCGATGCGATCATACCAGTTCCGGGATGTGATTTTCTCCATCATTACATTGTAAAACAACGATGGGTAGAAAGTGATTCTTGCAAACATTGCCTATAAATAGTAAAAACAAAATTTGAAAAGCCATTAGAGTAAATTAGATGTGTTATGTTTTATACATGCAGAAAGTTTGAAAGTACACATTCAGCCTACCTGGCCTTGCTGTTGCTGCAGTTAGCATGAAAGATGTATAATAAATGTATGTTAATAAACCTGAAGACGAATACTAAATACAACGCACAACACACAAGACAAGCACTTACAAAAAAAGATAAAAATTTAAGCAAAAAGTTCAAAGTTTTTCTAACACGTAGCACATGGACCAATCAAGCTAAAATTATGGAAATCTCATAATTTGTTACGGTACCGTCATCCTCAATAGTTTGGGAGCCTTTGGCTGGCAGGTGTTTGTAATATGTGAAATACCCCACTCCTGTTTGTGAAATCACTTCGCAGCCTTGCAAAGCCTTATTTATTATAGACGAATAAAAGTAACAGATTCATTCGATGTTTCTATAATATAAAAACGCCGCTCTGTGTTATGTTTAACTGACGCACAAAACAACATAAATTAAAATTAGAACTTGAAATGAAACATTCACAGCCACATAACAAAAAAGAGAAATTTTATGACATCAATACACTATGGGAGTATATTGGCGGATCGAAAGATTTTATAGCATATTTACTAGGTTAAATTTCATTACTCAGCCAAAAATAGAACATTATTTTACACAGTCTGATAATATAAGTTTGGCCAGCTGATGTGAATTTCTTCAATGCATATAAATATTACAACCTATTTTCCTCTTATAGTCTTTTAGCCATACAGTATAGATTGGATACATTTGGCAGCCATTCGACAGCTTTTGAAGTATGTCTGTCAATAGCGTAAAATTCTCATTATAATCATAGTTGACATCGTCTACCAATTTTCATAGTCATCTTGCGCTTCGAATCTGTAGCACGGCTTTAAGCGTCGTTTACTCTCAATTTGTATCACCAATCAATCGCGTCGTGATTTCTACGTAAAAAATGGCTGGAAATTTGGAGGATCGAGAAATCTGGGAAGACACTGAACTAACGCTCAGTGAAGAAGTGCTACGAATGCACACCGACGAGCTTGTAAGCCGTACTCGTCTCATGGATAATGAGATCAAAATTATGAAGAGTGAGGTGGTGCGTATCAACCACGAACTGCAAACGCAAAACGAGAAAATTAAGGATAACACCGAGAAAATTAAGGTGAACAAAACGCTACCCTATCTGGTGTCGAACGTGATCGAGTTACTGGACGTCGACCCTCAGGAGGAAGAAGACGATGGAGCGGTTGTGGTACTGGACTCGCAGCGGAAGGGCAAGTGTGCGGTTATCAAGACGTCCACGCGGCAAACCTATTTCCTTCCTGTGATTGGGCTCGTAGATTCAGAAAAGTTAAAGCCGGGCGATCTGGTCGGCGTGAACAAGGACTCCTACTTAATCCTGGAGACCTTGCCTGCCGAGTACGACGCGAGAGTGAAGGCGATGGAAGTGGACGAGCGTCCGACCGAGCAGTACTCCGACATCGGTGGTCTTGACAAGCAAATACAGGAGTTGATCGAAGCAGTCGTCCTGCCAATGACGCACAAAGACAAGTTCAAAAACCTCGGCATTCACCCGCCGAAGGGCGTGCTGCTATACGGCCCACCGGGAACGGGCAAAACGCTGCTGGCTCGTGCCTGCGCTGCTCAGACGAAATCTACGTTCCTCAAGCTGGCTGGTCCCCAACTGGTCCAGATGTTCATCGGAGACGGCGCAAAGCTGGTGCGGGATGCGTTTGCCTTAGCGAAGGAAAAATCTCCCGCCATCATCTTTATCGATGAGCTGGATGCGATCGGAACAAAGCGCTTCGATTCGGAGAAGGCTGGCGATCGCGAGGTGCAGCGTACGATGTTGGAACTACTCAATCAGCTGGATGGCTTCAGCTCCACGGCCGACATCAAGGTGATTGCGGCGACCAACCGTGTGGACATTCTCGATCCGGCCCTGCTGCGTTCCGGGCGTTTGGACCGTAAGATCGAGTTCCCGCACCCCAACGAAGAAGCGCGCGCCCGCATCATGCAAATTCATTCCCGCAAGATGAACGTCAGTCCGGATGTGAACTTCGAGGAACTTGCCCGTTCGACGGACGATTTCAACGGTGCACAGTGCAAGGCTGTCTGCGTTGAAGCCGGTATGATCGCCCTGCGTCGATCTGCCGTCTCGGTCATTCACGAGGACTTCATGGATGCTATTATGGAGGTACAGTCGAAAAAGAAGGCCAACTTGAATTATTTTGCTTAGAGCGGAAGCTGAGAGATCTCTTCAATTCTTCATTGCTAATTACTCTATAATCCAGTTCAGGTTTGATGGAAGATCAGATAAAATTACATTATTTTCGCACTCCATATCTGCCTCGACATAAATAAAAACAAAATTGTAAAATAATGGAAAACTTTCAATTTCAAAACATCAGCACGCTATATTGCAAAGATGGACTTGGTTTATATGCGTGATAACTATTTTCAAACAAAAGATAATATCACATTTATTTACAAATATTAAACTTCCTAACATTACATCTACTCTGCATGCCCATTTAACGCCGGATCTATATGATGCTCGTTATTACGATTCACTCGGTTGTCGGGGTTGGCATTATCACCGTGGTTCACGTTTGCCTCGCCTACGTTGTTGAAGCCAGCTGTAGCGGAATGGTTGTTTGCCTCGGTTTGGACCTGATTTCCGCCATCGGCCACGTTATTGGCTCCCGGTGTAACAGGTCGCCGGAAGTACAACGCGGCACCGCATAATATCGTAATGACAGTGATAAGGTAAAGATCCCAATTTGAGGCAATATTTTCATCCAGGTTGAAAACGATTTTCAATGGTGTCTGTAACAAGCAGAAAATAACGAAACACATCGTTACGCTCTTTCATTGCTCATAGCTGCTTTCAGCTCGTACTTCTTTCAACGATTCCAGCTTAAATAGAAGCTGCAATTTAATGAGTGCCAGCGTAACGGGCACTTTTGCGTCGACGCTGGAATCCGCCGCTAGATCGTAGCATCTCTTCGCAAGGTGGATGTCTTTCTTCATGCCTAGCCCTTGTTCGTGCATGTAGCCAAGGTTAAACATAGCTTGTGCATTGTTCTGCTGTTCCGATGCCATCCTGAGCAAAGATATTGAGAGACCAAATATGATTATGAGGAGTAAATGAGTACAAACTAGGCTTCTCATACCTGTAATGTGATGCGGCCATTTCGTAATCGATCAGTGTGCCCATTCCATAATAGTGGTAGTCGCCGAGTTTTACTTGCGCTGCCGAATAGCCCTGTGCCGCTGCTCGGCCCCAGTATTGCAAAGCGCGAACAAGCTCTTCGCCGCGATTTTTAAATAAATTCACCTCTTCGCGATCGAGCAGGAAGCCGGCATTACTTTGGGCGACCTCGTAGCCCATCTCCGATAGTAGAGCGTATTGCATGAATGATTCCTCAAAGCGATACGATCGATAGTCCTGATAGCCGGACATCAAACGGTCCGCCCATTTGCCACGTTCGGCGACGTTTTTGAATAGCTCCACTGCTGCGGGGCAAGAGCGAATCATACCCAGCCCAATCGCGTGCATTTGGCCGAGATTGTAAAACGCCAACACGTGACCGGACTGGGAAGCCAAACTAAAGTATTTAATCGCCAGCTTGAAGTCTCGGTTCACTCCTATTCCACCTAATGAGAAGAGATTGAAATTAGTTTGAAAAATCGCTTTCCACTCTTCCAGAACAAACTTACTGTAATACATATTCCCAAGCTGCAACTGGCCATCGACCCAACCTTGGTCCGCTGCCTTGGCGAAATATTTCAACGCTTTCATCGTGTCTTTACGGACACCTTTGCCGTGTAAATACATGATTCCCAACCCACTCTGTCCAACCGGATTGCCGAGATCTGCGGCCTTCTTGAAATATTTGAATGCCGTCTCGTTATCCGCCTTGATGTTGTCACTCCCTTCCAAATAAATCTTCCCAAGAAACGCCATCGCCACGGCGTTCCCGGCGTTGGCTGCCTGGCTGAAGTACTGCAGTGCGCGTTGATGATCAAGCGGTATACCCCGACCACCCTGGTAATGCAGTTGGCCTAAACCTACTTGAGCCTGCACATCGCCCTTGTCAGCCAACAGCTGATAGTAGTCGATCAGATCGTTATCAAGAATGCCCGAACTCGGTCCGGAATTGTCCACTTCATCCAGCAAACGGATCCGATGGACAGCGGCACCACCGGAGAAGGTAACCTGCGATGCTACCTTGGTGGCAACCTTTCGATAATAATCTAGTGCTGTTTCGCAGCTGTTCGGGACACCAACCCCGGCCCAATACCGATAGCCAAGTGCCATTTGTGCCCAAGGATTGTCGCCTGCAGCGGCAAGGGTGTAATAGAGCAGCGCCTTTGCCTGACTCACGTTGAATCCAATGCCAGCAGCGTGCATAAACCCGAGGCCCATCTGCGCATCGGGCAGTCCCTCCTCTGCCAGATCAAGAAACATATATTTCGCAGTTTCCACCTCGAGTGGGACTGGATTCCCGAGCAGATGAGCCCATGCTACATGGCTCTTGGCATGCGAGTGGCCCTTCGACGCCGCTTCGACCATAAGTCTGTGTCCCAGCAGGCGATCCACCTTCGTTTTGTTTAAAATTCCCATAGCGCGGTCATATATTTGGTGACTCTCGCTGGATTCCTCGGTTGGCTTGGGCCCATCCGACGCTCTCGCCTGTTGATCAATTTCTTCGATTTCATCGACGATATTCTGTATCATTCGCTTTTGCACCTCTAGAATGTCGTACAACACTCCCGGGATCTTTTTGTTGTCTTTCTCCTTTGAAAAATCTGTGATTTGAACCAGTTTGATCGTGTCCAGGTCCATCTTTTCCCATGAGTGCTCCTGTTCCGTGGGTGGGCTTTTAGCAGTATCAGGTATGTCTATCAAACCTTCGGCAGATTTCCGTTGGTTCGTAGCGGCATTTTCAGGCCGGTCATTGCTGCTCGATTCGGCCTGTTCTTCCTCCTGCGTTACAACCTTCGCCTTCAGCTTGTCGACGTCGGAGCCCTGTACTTTCCAAGGCACGCTTAGAGCAATACATGCCAACGCAGAGAATATGATACACCTGCTGTCTAGCCACATCGTTACTACTGTCTACCTCGCAGCCAGCTAATCCTAGGATACCGAACTGGGCAAATGTGTTGGATAGATTAGATAGGTTTATTGCTAATATTGTGATGTACGCAAGTAGCGATGTGTTGATTGAATTGCTTGTACGAAATAGAGTTTTAAACAATAAGTATTGTTTCGGAGGTTTAAGCACTTATTTAATCCTCTAATTTTAAGTTGATTGTATTGGAACTAATTTGCGAAATACAGATAATTTCGACATTTTTTACACGATGAACTGTCATTTAAACAAAACATGACGTGTCTTTATCGTTCGATGTCACTATATTACGAAAGTATTTAATGACACTACCGTCAGCAAACAAATATTTGGTTTCACTGCTGAAATTAGTCCACGCAATTGTTTGCAGCCATTGCAGCATTAAAACATCTACAACTATTCATATTTTCCTCACCTTGTCAAGGTAAAGATACATGAGATTAGCTCATCGTCACATTTTGACAGATCTTTTGCATTTTGATCAGACAGTAATCGGGATCAGTCGTATTCACTAGCATTGGATACTGCTTCCATACGAACAATAGTTTGCCTAAAATAAAGTTTAATGCCAATTAAAGTGTTGCAGCTGAAGATAACAAAATTGTAAGTTTAGCTACCATACCGTTTTTAATTATGTTAATATAATCTACTCTAACAATATATCTTCGACCACAACGGGTGGAAAATATATTGTCTAACTACATTTTACATATGTAATATTTTTCTTTGAAATTGCGTGTGCTATTCTATTTGTTGTAAAATCTATATCTTTTTTGTGGATTTCTTGCGATCGGTAGTGAGCTAGGAAATGAATTATTCGATCAAATATAGCTAGGTGTTAGAATTGTACCATGGCCACGCTTAAAATAAGCGCCAAAATGAAGTAGATTGACATTTGAGATATAACGCCTCCTCCAATGTACCGGGCTGTCGTCGGAGTTCAGGGCGTAGAGGTGTACCCGTATGATGTATTGTTTTGCATTGACAAGAAAATCCGTCACAGAATAGAAACATGGTGCGAAATGTCAGTTCTGCGCTCGATGTTGAACACTGATATTTGTCTTTCCAGTGTTTGCTCCAGTTAGTGGCCTGGAACCGTTCTACATTCGATAAAAAGTGTATGAATGAATTTGTAAAATAATGGGTACCAATGAGCAACAGTCGGCGCGCTTGCGAGCCTACAACGATAAGTTTCAAGAATGGCAGGAGCGAGTAGAGCGTGCTGGCAGCTTCGCAGACATAGAAGCCATTGGTCAGGTAAGTAACCGGCTTTTCCCGGCGTCGGTGGATGCTTTTACCTTCTAATCCATTGTGTATCCTTTTATTCGGTAGGATATTTGCGCATTTTTTGGAGGATCTGCTACCGGAAATAATAGTCTGCAGCAGGAAGACGTTACTCTACAACGTGATTTACCCGGATGGAGTAAACGGATCAATTCGCATCGCCTATTAATGGTCAGATTTCATAAAGTCATCAATGATATGCAAATATCACACGGACAACGAAAAATACTTGCCAGGCCCTACTTATATTTATTTCAAAAGTATTTGGACTACGGATTTGAAGCGCCATCAGATCTGGACCAAAAATTGTACTTTAAGCAGGATCCGGACATACAAAGCATTATGATGCATGGAATGATCAAATCAAATTACCTCAAGGAGATGCAATCTGAGCCACGACTAGCTATAATGACGGAACATAATATGGAGCTCTTTTTGTCTTCCTCCGGATACCATCGCTGGTTCAATACCGTGTCCGAAAACATTTTGGCAATAGAAAAGATGAATCTCTTTCGAGACATTCATAACCCAGCTAAAAAGAAACAGATGTGGAACGTCGCGCTAATGAACTTAGAATCACCGTTCCATGGAACTCGCGAAATGATGCTAACGCTTATAAAGCATCTTATAAAGGATGAGCAATTCATGCGCCGTACCGTATTACCGGCAGTAGCTAAATGGTCATGGCTGAATCGCAACAAGTACCATGTACTGGTCATCTTATTGGGGCAATATAAGCTGATCACAATTATGCAGGATTTAGGCATCAACTTCGATCTGCTGCGTCCAGCCCTTGAGCTAACCCTGAAGTACAAGCATCTGTTCACCGGTGGACAGGCGCTCATTCGGATGTTGCACCGAGATCAGGAAATGCAGGAATTCGTTTACAAGCTGGTAGTAACCGTCATTGAAAATGAACCCATCCAACAGCTGCATAACATGTCGAAATATTGGTTCAGCTCGATGGCACCGAAAGACTATAAAAATATTTATCAAATGCTAGAGCTTGATGATCTTGACCCAACATGTATGCCAATATATCTAATGGGGAAAAAAATATTTTTCGTGACACACTTGTTTCGACGAGAATTTCAGTCTCACGCACATTTAAACGTTCTGCTCTGGAGGTTGTCCGAATTCGCAGATAGGCCGAAATTGCTGCCTGCTGACTCTCTAGTGCTCTTGATGGAAACGCTTGTGCACCATATAATGACATGCAAGAATACGGATAAAATCGACAAGTTGCATTTGACGACGAAAATTATGAAATACGTTCTAGCAGTTATCGAGGAACCTGGTTACATCAACGTTTGCAACGTTAGCGTAACATTGTTTGGTAAACTACTTAATCATATGGCTAATCCAACAACGCAGGAAAGTGACCGACGCGCTCAAGCTATGATATCGCAGTTCATGTCATACGACATGTATGACCGATACCTCCTTCCAACTGGAGCCAAGGAGCTCAACTATCAACCGACTATAACGGCGCTGCGCATGTTCGCTGCCTTCGTTGAGCTGTTCTTTGAATTCACTCCCTCGAGCCGGTACATATTACAGCCGCGTCCTAAAGAGTCGATTTGCTGGATCGATGAGCTGCTGCCGGCTTCGATGGGCACAGCACAGCTAGCGGGCACGTTCCGTACCATTGTGTATGGGCTGGAACATCTGCTTCGCAGCGATTTCGACGATGTTCGCACGACTGCGCTGAAAATGCTGTATAACAAATCTGTCGCATATCATTTCGAACCTTCGCTGCAGGCCACGTTGGCAAACATCTTTTTGAGCTGTGATGATGAGGTCATTATAAGCTCCATGAATACGCTGGTAGGCAAACATGTTACTCAGTTGAGCGCAGCGCTCGCATCACACAAGGAAGATTTTTACGGCACTATTATCAAAGAGGAAAACTGTCCAAACAGTCAGCTGTATAGAGTGCTTGATCGTTGTGTGGAAACCTTTTTCGGATTTCCAGAAGGGTCCAAAGTTTTGTACGATATCGATTTGTTCGAAACAGTAGTGAAGATGGTGCCGGAAGTCTTAGATTTTGCTTTGGATTCCTTGAACATCGCCAAGGATACGATGGAATCACAGGCGGATTCATTGATTGGTTCGAGCTTCGAGGTTATGGATCGCAGTCTGCAAATGTTGCTTGATCGATCCTCATCGTGGACAACTAGCGACGCGAGCGGTGCAGATTCGGCCTCAATTGCGATTGCTAAACGCAACATACTGGTCGTGCTCTGGAAGACAGTACGGGTAAGTATTGCAATGCAAAAATTCGAACAGGTCCGCATCAGTAAAAATGCCTTTTTGTCCCGATAGTCAGCTGCGGTTTTTGCAGAACGCTACGCCCTCTGGTTGTTGGATCGACATGTCAATCGACAAGGCACGGTCGAAGCACTCTCCATGTGCCTGGACATATTTTATAATATAATGCTGAACTGCTGCCACCGCGGTGCAATCGCAGTCACGGCAATCAGTCTGTTCCGGGTTGTTCGACGTATTTTGCTGCTAAAGGAAGAAAAGCTAACGGTGGCAAAGGTCGTCGGCAACGAACCACCGGAAAAGTTCCAAGCTACGACTGCAATAGTGCTGATGTTGGAACAGTTTTATCACAAATGTCTTGCCCTCCAGCACAACGAGCGCGATTTTCGGCGGTGCCGCGGTTTCCTCTTTCTAGTGCATTTCATTATAAGCAGCGAGGTGGATGGCAGTGTATCTGATTCGTTCCTTCGCTTCTATCTGGAGCAGCACGTACATCTTCAAGAGTACATCAAGATCGTTATCGAAGGGAAAGAATGCGACATCAATCGGAACTGCAAAATAGGAGTGCTGCAGCTACACCAGCTAAATCTGCTGGTCCGGGAGCCCTTACTCAACGAAAAGATCCTGCCCTACATCGACGACTTGTTGATCCTGGCGCTGACAAAGTTCCGTTGTCCCGAATGGGAAATCCGCAACGCAGCCCTCCAGCTGTATTCGACATGCGTGACGAAACTGGGCGGCCAACGGCAGCAGTACGACGATGCGGATTCACATTGGCCACCCGTGTACTCATCGTTTGACGAGATAGTCAACAAGCTGCCCTCCAGCATGCAGTACATTCTGCTCCAGGTCCAAGCGATGTTGCGCAAACCAGACCCAGAATGGAAGAAAGAATCGTCAGATCATTCCTCACAAACCTCGTTTCTGCTGCAGGTGCTCGAGTTTCTGTCTAAACTCGAGTATCGCGGGTACTGTGAGAAAAAACATCAAACGATCCTTCATGAATACCGGGTCATCATTTGGGACCTGTTGCGACACGAGCATGATGCGGTACGCAAGCTTGCGGCGCAGTGCTTTGCTCAGCTGCATGATTTCCACGTGGAAATACCGGACATGTTGGAAAATTTGGTGATCATGCTTTTTACTACTGCGGGGGATATGAACTTCCGTCAGGGATTCTGCCAGGCGTTGCATGCTTCCGTGCGTAAGTGTGCCACAATGGAACGCTATCTCTACAGTGAGGCTCCGTCCTACGTTGGCAATGATTGGATGTTGCGTATCGCGAAGAAATCACCAATTGTGCATTTCGTCCACAAACTGGTCGAACAATACTATCACCTGGACACAATGTACCATCCAGTAGGCTCGTACCAATACCGCTGTGTGCTGGCGCAGTTCTTGCTTTATCTCGGCTTCGACGCCAGAGGTGATGCTGTGCTGCAGCTGATCTTCAACCGAAAGGCAAAAAACATGCAAGGACTGGAGAGCTTTCTTCTACAAATGAACTCCTTATACAACTACGTATCGCACGGGAGCAAATATCAAGCCGTTCAGGGCACGCCGAAACCACCTTCGAATAATCCGTGCTCGACGCCGTACGATATAGCGCTGGACTTGGGTCTTGAAGCAGAGCAAGACGAGAAGCAATATAACAATGATTAAACACTTGAATTGCATCAGGAATTGATGAATTTGAATCAGGCGCACAAAGCCGATTAAAAGGGACAGCCGAGTGTTAATATAGGTCAACGATACCATAAGAGGCTATCATAAAACAACTGGAGCCAGAAATATCAAAAAGAATTAAATATGTTCCTTAGCTCAGGATAATCTTTATATTACAGCAATGTTCGTGAGACAGAACTACTGATAACTTATTCCTTGTTATCTTCTTGTTACGAATCCACGACTGCGATTTCATTCGTTTAGTTAGCATTGTTTCTTTTTTCGAATGTGAATCATTCCGATCTCATGTTTAACAATGCGCGATTGAATTATAAAAGAAGATATTACAAAATTTATTAAGATTGATGTGTTGAACTATAATTAAAGATTTTTTGCAAAAATAAAAATGAACTCATGATCAGATGAAAAAATAGTTTCTTTCGTTTAGATTATTTCTGAAACTTCGAAATTCCTTCTTTTCTATTATTATTATTGTATTCGTGTATATTCAATGCATTATAAGTTCCATGAAATAACTGTTTGTGATTTTCGTTGTTTCGACTTATTATACGCATCGCTGCAAATATGTTTCAGTCTTACAAGAGGCGGAAATAAAGTTTGTATAATTATCTCGCCATTTTCGCATGTATTTGTATTGCTTCAAACCATTTGTTTTAAATTTTGTCCAAACTCTATGAAATAGGGATAGTAATGATATTCCTCCTTTATTGTGCTGCAGCGCAACAGCTTTCATATAAACCAAAGAAAAAAGAATATGTTCGAGATAAATTATCTTTATTCAAGAGTGTGCTTACGATCGTTGTTGTTTATTAGGATCATTTAATATTGGACATTATACATAAAACATTAGTATATCCTGTCTCTCCCTCTTTTTCTCTCTTTCTTTACTTGTATCTCACTCACTCTGATACTATTTTGGATATAGTACAATGGAAATAGTGAAGAGATAATCATAACATATATCCTCTGAATTGTGATGTCCGTGTTGGTTAAGATAACAATAAAACTAATTTCAACTCATTTGATTGACGAAAGATACTACTATTGACATAGTATCAAATTACTAATGCACTTTATTGTCGTATGTCATATGCTATAGTGCATGTGCAGATGAGTATGTACATACAATCATACTTTGAGAAATTTAGAACTTGGAACGTGTCTACGTTAGTTGTATACGATTAACTTAAATTTGATAGGAACCAAATGTTGACAATGTGTGTATTACTTTCACATGTGATATATGTATGTGATAAATTATAGCGTATTTCTTAAAATTTTGATCGTCTCTTGCTTGGTTTATCATCAAGGCACGTGTCAGTGTTTATAGTTATAATAAATATTTTCTTCACATATCCATTGTTCTTTAGACACCATCTTACTTCTACAGCCAAGTACAGTTGTTGTATAAATACAAAATATTTTTTCGTGAGATTCTGTAGTCTCAGCTTTCGTTATTCATCCCTTCGATTTATAGCATTCGATGCACTTGTGTAATTCTTTTTTTCTTTTGTCACATTGCATTTGTCTAATACTGTACGATTTATAAATGAATTTCACCGTACGACATGCAATGGATCTGTCTTATCGAGTGCGCAGTAAATCTTTGATCGCTGTAAATGTCTTCTCAAGAATATGAAACCCTTTTACACTTTTGTGAACTACGCATCTTAGTTTTTTGTTCTCGGTTACATTATGGAATATTTCCTACGAATAAACAACTGAAAGCAATTTGCATGCTCATAAAACCGGTGTTTAGCAGAACAACGAAAATCTGTTTGGTGTTATTCTCGTACTATACTACGTAATCTGTAAAAGTTGCATATAAGAAAAAGAATGTCCAAAATATACTATGGAATCGCATTATGGCATGCACGCTCGGAAAATCGCTTCTGCAAGTCGTTTGAATTGAGAAAATATATAAGCTGGTAGGACGGCTATTGCGGATAGGACGGCTATAAAAAAAATGATCTTCGACTCTATTCGTACATACATTGTTCCACATACTTTTGAAATAATACTGATACTTGCATCCAAAGCTCACTACACCTCATTCCCACAATTTTGTTCGTCTTTCGAAAGACCCTTCTTTTGGCAACTTAGGTTCTTTTTATAAATTTCGAATTTGCCTATGGTTACGCGTATGCTAGATTTCCATCCAAATCTGTCTAGTTTATTGGGGTAAAAAATCTGTCCATTTTACAGATATAGCAAACAAGCCAAATAGAGCTGGGAATGGATGATTTTAGTTGAAGTACGGTTTGTTGAAAAAACCGATTAAATACAACTATCTACGCTGTAAGTTTAGAAGTACGACGGCTAGGCTAACAGGTACCTTCGAGAGCAAGTACTAAAACGTACTCTAACATGGAAATAAAGTGTCTAGATGTTCAGTTATTAGTCTGTATCGCTTTAATGAAGATTCAAAACCGCTCAAACCAACAATAGTCATATTTCCCAATCGATATCTTTTTTTTGGGAACTGCAAGCTCAAAACATCGTAATTAAAATTCAAAAAACCAATAAATTTAGTGTGTCGTTTTTGAGAGTACTGAATCTAAACGTTGTGAGGAAAAAACAAATAGAACGTATTTCCATGCTTCATCCGAAGAATTGGCGTGTATCGACAAATTAATCAACAGTTATGGAGACTGATTCGATAGCGACACAAAAGGGATTGTACTCTAACAGCACCCCAGTACCTTCCATCGCTGCCTTTAACAACCACGCAGCAGATGGCTATATAGTAACGTGAAATGCTAAAGCATCTCACACATTATTAGCTTGAATACGTTTCATGAGGATATTTACCGTATTTTGAGATTTTCAATCCTGTGTTAATTGTTGTAAGCCGCAGATTATATAGCAAACAAGTGTTCTACTTTGATTCACATCGTTGTAAACACAAATCACAGTCTTGTTTAGAATTGTTCAGCAAAAAAGTTGTTAACAAAGCCTATACTGCCTTTAGAAAGCCTTTTCTCGTCGACTTGATGTTTGCATTGATCATATGTGCAATGACTAAACTACTGTAGATAAAGTTAATATTGGTTAGCAAAATATTGCTTCGAATAGAATTTAAAATATTATCAAATAATGTCATATATCTTAAAAAATTTCATAGGCCTGAAATGCAAAAGGAATGTGTAAACAATTTTTATACTCTATGATACTGGTAAAAGAAAATAAAACAACCATGTAAATGAAACGGTACAATTTTCGATATTATACTGGCGCTTTGTGAATTAGAGCTATTCATGTGGTATTTCGATGTATAAATTATTCGTTCTGCTAAGCGCGAGTAAAGTGGCTCAGGGTTTAAGCGTATCAGATCATCCGCCAAGTCTACTAATGCTGCTGGCGGGTTGAAGGCGTGCAAGAATGTATGAAAATAGAACGTTAAGTTTCGAGAACCCATAAACAAAAAAAAACAAAAGAAACAAAGCACTGAATGCTTAAATGGCGTTGCATGTCGTCATGTATAATTCGATCCGAAAATTAAGTATAATATGTTTCTTTTTGTTTTTTCTCTAGACGACATCATGTCTCTAGTCGTTACATCATGTCGAAAAACATTCCAGTTGCTTGTTGCCTTGAGGACACAGCCTGCATAAAAGCCCACATAAGACGATTCCAAAAAGATGCTGTATAAACTTCGTATATTCAACGGTCAACAGCCACTTAGCAAATGCTTGAATAATGAAGCTTCGTTGTTACAATGGGACAGATCCGTGACAATCTCAACGCCGTGGCTTACTTAATTAAATTTTTACATCGCATCCCTCGTTATCATATTGCAATGTTCCTTTTGTCTCTCGCAAACATCTACACAAATTAATATATATATATATATATATATATATATATATATATATATATATATATATATATATATATATATATATATATATATATATATATATATATATATATATATATACATATATATATATATATGTGTGTGTGTATATATTATATATATATATATATATATATATATATATATATATATATATATATATATATATATATATATATATATATATATATATATATATATAACCTCTAACACAGCTGCACAGACATACGAGACTACACAGTAACAGATTACAGTTCCTTTCTCCACCAGAAAGGCCATTAAGAAGGCCACTCGTTTCCGGAAGAGTTCTCTTAGCTTGCTAAAAATTTCACAGCTGCGTTCATACATATACTGTGTGAAGAAGTACAAGATTGGACATGACAGGGACTAATAATAATGTACGTTAACAATTGTAATTACACGATGTGATTTTCGCGCAGGAGTTCGGAAGAATGAGTGATTTCGCAGGGTTTTGCGAAAGGGTTGCTGTGTAACGATCGCAGAAGAAGGCGCTAAGCGCTCGGTTCAGCTCTACGTCTCTTTTTCGCGCAATCGTTGCCATTTCGAGGTTGCTCGATTTCGTCTAGTCTATGGGTAGGATGGGACGTACCAATTACGAGGTTAGGCTTCGCCGTCGCTCGCCGGAACAGGTGCAGGACCGTTCTCTAGCGGCAGTGGTTGAGCCAGTGCAGATAGTAGAACACAGCCAGCACTACTATCATGGCAAGAAATGCCCCGTAATACATGCTCGCCGTCTCGATGTGGACCTTCGGCTTGCGCATGCTCAGGTAAGTCCCATCCAAGTACTTTGACTCACATCGTTCACCCATGAAGCCGTCGGCGCACTCACATGTCGGCATGGTGGAGTTGGCGATCGTGAAGTTGTAGCACTTGCCCCCGTTGAGACAGTAGTTCTCCTCGAACAGCTGCGAGCACTTGCCCATACGCATCATCATCTGATCCTTGTCACTACGTCCTGAACTGCCGGTGCCCTCGTTGGCGGGCGAACGCCCATCGGTGGAGTCTATTGCGCTTTCGCGCTGTTCCGGATCATTCACCTGGTTGGCCAGACCTCCGGCGTTAGTGCTGATACCATGGCCGAGACCGCCTGTGCCCTGGACACCGCCTCCTGCTCCGGCCAGACTGCTGCGCGAGTCCATCCCCGTCGAACCTGCGTCGGGAAGTTCCCTGTTGTTCGACGACGAGGTCGCATCCGGTCGGATCACCGTGAACGTGGTGGTGGTGGATGTCATCACACCACGGAAGTGTGACACTGGTCGGGGTCTTGATTTTGGCATCGATCTGCTAGAACAGCAGTCTGGAAGGTTCAAAACAGGGTGATTAGTACGCGGTCGATGAGGTGAAGGTCCCGAAAATCCCGACTCCTAAGCATCCTCCCGGAAGAGCATCCTCCGAAAGTGGATCAGATAATTATGCTCCCTTTGACGGACTGCTTCTGCTCAGAAAAGAGAAAAACAGCCCGTAATACATGCTAATCATTTCATAGACGTAGTCCTCTTTTAACCGACATATTTAAAAAAAACCAATGGTCAGTGCTAGAATCGGCTAGATCTCCCACCCTAGGTAAAAGTACGTACGAAACGAATGAAATGTACGGGTAATGGTTGCGATGCACACAAATACATCCACACCCAATTCCCAGCGTCCAAATTCCCACGATTTCATTGGGCTGCAACTTGCGTAGCCGAGGCACGAAACGAACGAGAAAAAAAGGCTACAAAATAAAATAAACGATTGAAAAGCGCCCAGCGACGGTACCACGAAGCATCGGCAAGATAGCTAAGACCCAGAGCTATCCCAATGCCAGCTAATTATGTTGATTGCGGTCTGTCAATTGGTCGACCACCTGGGCTATCGGCTATGACACAGCGCCCTTACCGAATATCCATCGCACCCACGCCACTCATTTCATCTTTTACCGAAATTCCGGCCAATTTTTACCCAAACCCCAAAACCCCGCAGCACCGTAATCGGTGGGATGAGGGATAATGAGATCGCGGGCGAAGAAAGCATGGCCTACCGTGGCCACCTTTCGCTCAGCTCAAGATGAAGACAAACAAGCCCGCGCGAGCCCATTGTTCGGATCCCGCACTGGGGAAGTTAAAAAAACACGCACCGATTTCTTCCAATTAAAATCTTTCTTCTTCAACTCTGCTTCGATAGAGCCCGACCGGGAACGTGCGGTTGCCGCAGCTTTGCTTCATCTCAAACCGATTGTTCTGCATTGGTCATTATTTTCAAAAAAAAAAATAATAATAAAAAACCCCTTAACAACAACCAGAAAAACCATGGAAAAGCCACCTCCACGACCGCTGCTGCATAATGCAATGCCCGTGACCGCACTTTCTATCATTAATTAATCTGCAAGATCAATGACAACGGAAACGAAGGGACATAAAGCTGGGCTGTTGTTGTTGTTGTTGTTTTTCGCGCGGAAAATGGAACCCACGGAAGCGCACGTTTCCCTATTACAGCTCATTAGCAACCGAGCAGGTGTGAGAACAGCTCCCCAGCGCTACTTACCTGTGTGAACCACAACTGATGACAGCATAACTAGTAGTATAGCACAAAATTTTACTGCACTTGATTTCATTGCTTCCAAGTGTGTTGGTGCCGGTTGTATCTTGCACGGGAACCGTCCTTCTTGCACGCGACCGTTAACGTTCAACACCTTTTAAAAGGGAACACCGAGTTTAAAGGGAAACAAATACACACAAAAAAATGCAATTTGTAGTCATATGCCTTCGATTGGGTTTCGATAAATGCACTCGCTTGCAGCCTACTTGGATAAGTGAACAATAAATCATTTTAGTGGCGTTATAAGTCATCTCATTAACTACTTTAAGCATGCTAATAAGCCTACTATAGGAAAGAAAGCACACCTAGCATGCATAGGCTGGGGTTTGGGAACTTTAATGCTATTTTAAAATGGCACGAACGTTGGATCCGCAGCCGTAAACCCGCAGGAATAAGGGAAAATAAGACGTTTCCACGCTAAGCAGCTCGTCGTGCGGGTTTACCAGCCGGAAAATAACGAACGCATTACGTGTGCGACATCTTGGAACAATTGACGAATTATAAGCTAGAAACTGAAACAAACAAACGAAAAAAATATGTCGATCCAAATTGGTAATTGGCATCGGTTCAGGCCGGCTCCAGCAAAAGGCCTGCTGCTTACCTCGTCGGTGAAACAATCGGTGTTGCTGCAGCTGGAATGGGATAGTTTGAATGCGGGTTTCTCTCTTCCTCTCTCTCTCTCTCTCTCTCTCTCTCTCGCTCACTCACGCACGCCTGCGTTCTCGGGCGTCTTCGCTCCAACGAGCTCGAGAATTGTGCCTGTTCGGGGAGAGTACGCACGTCTTGCGCGTACGGATCGCGTGTGTGCGAGATCCACACCACACGCACCTGTTGATCGCTGCGAGGTTATTTGACCCGCTGAGTGTAGCTTATTGGTTGATCGAAAGGGTGTCCAGATGAGTGACAAAAAAAAGCGGTGCGCAGCTGCGATATCCGTGCCCGGTGCTTGATCGTTTCTGCCACTGACAATTGGGCCTTTGTTTGTGGTGTTCTAGCTGCGGATGGGCTTGTATGCGGATATGGCCCGTGCACTTTCAACGGAGTGTTAAAGGGAGATTGCACACGCGCGAGTGCACGCGCACACACACACGCGATGCACCAAGCTTGATGGGAGATTTGAATGGCTGCGCGAAAATCGGCTGAATTACACGCGAGAGCTCGTCACGGTGGTGTAACAAGGATAGCACACACAGGATCGCACACTTGCTCGTTAGCTTGCAATTTCAATGAAACACGAATGAAGTGACTCTTGGGAGTGTAATTCCACGGGAAAGCGATGATCCCAGCCACCCTTTCCCTTTACACACTTGCCCGGCCGTAGTCACGAGAATGTCAAAAGGCAAAATGAAAAACAAACAAACAAACAAACAAAAAACAATGGCACAAACGCTCGTTCGCGCGCCCGAAAATATTTTACACGACGTTAGCTTTACCCCCGAATGATCGGGGGTTTTTTAAAGAGGTCTTTACGCAGGGACGTCTCACACGGTCCCTTTAGTCCTGCTGCAAGAATGCACGATCGGCTCCTGACACAACGACACCAAACGTTGAAACCTCGGAGCAAAGTAGTTGGTCTGCTCGTCCACTTGCCTTTGCCGACTGGTGCGGCTAGTTAGCATGCACGCACACACACATGCACGGCGGGTGGAGACGATGCGTCGTGATGATGCTGGGGGGCAGGGTGAGCCGAAGGGCATGCTAGAACACCCGAACAATAGCAGCTCAGTGTCCTCCCATCGGTGACAGCTGCGTTCAGCCAGGCGAAGTCGTTGTTGCTGCTGCTGTTGGTGTTGCTGGTGTTGTTGCTGCTGTTGCTGCTGCAGGTGATTGCGGTGGTGGTTATGATCGCTCAATACGCTGCTAGATACCCGTGCCCGGTGCTGCTGTATTTTCATTTTGTTCCCGATTCTGCACTCTCACTTCGGGTTTTTTTTCCTGCTTCCTTCAGATCCGCTCGTGTGCACTCGGTTCGAGATCATTCAGATGCACTCTGCGGCCTAATTCGACACTCGAGAGGGCATTTTCACACACGCGCGCGCGCACTCTCGGACACACGTTCGCGATCGTTTCGCACACAAATCACACACGCACAATACCGCTTATTGTCCCACGAATCGCTGTAATATCGAACGGGTTTTTTTTTGTTGAAACGCGCAGCAGGCCTTTTTCGCGCGTGTGTTTTCACGCGGAAAATGCGGCAAGGGGTGGGAGGGGTGGGGGGGAGTGGAGGGGGAACAAACACACTCTCGGGGCCACGTTTATGTCTTTTCGAAAAACTCGCACTCGACCACAACCGTTGCAGACGCACTCGTTGCCGTAAAGAAGGTCCCAAACGATGGTTTAGGGTGCATGTTCGGACCGTGAGACCGTTGGAGTGGGGCACGAAAACGGCACACGCTCCCGAAAAAGTGATGCTTTAAACAATACCGCAAAAAGGGATTTTCACACCGCCCGTCCGGAGGCCCAAGGAAGGAGAGTTGGTTCAAGCAAAACAAGCAAACCCAAAAGTGCGTTGGGCGCAAAAATAAATAAAAAGGAAAAAACCGCCAACGCAACGACTCGCGCACACACTGCACAACCTCACGCACGCTACCGCATAAAAAAAAAAAAACAAAAAAAAACAGCGATTTTGGAAAAGAAGTTCGTCGCTTGTGCTTACGCGCAGCTCTACTGTTTACAACGAACGGCTCACAAATGTCACCGCTACTGGCTGTTTCCACCAACGCCGCCGCCGTCGTTGTCGTCGTCTTCGTTGTTGCCGTCTTTGCTGCTTCCGTCGCCACCACCTCCACCACCGCTTCCACCCTCTTGCACCTTCTGTACCGCTGTCAGACGTGACGACACTGTGAAGGGCTCGCGCACCACGGCTCTAGCCCTATCCGTTGTGGCATTGTTTCGGGGCCGTTTTTTGCTTCTTCTTCTTCCTCTCGTCCTCCTCCTTCCTTTCTTTTCCTTTTTGTTTCTTATGCTGCTTTTCTTCCGGAGCGCGTTTTACCCTATTTTCCGTCTGTGTGCTGGCTGACCACCTTCGCTGCTGCCGCGTGTGAGCGAGAGGGCAACAGGCCCTTCGCGCTCACCTTCCTCCCACCCACCCGGATGATGGTCCGAAATGGGTCGATTCTGTTCCGCTGCAGCGTGGGTGTGTGGGTATGTGCTCGGAAGCCCGAAAAAAGGTGCTCTCTTCCGTCTGCGGCCCTGCGCCCTTTCGTTGACGATCGTAATCTTGCGCTTCTCACGCGCACGCTCTCTCTCTTTCGCCACCCACCAAGGGCCAAGGGCACGACGGTGGTACGGTGGTGACGGACTCTACACCTGGGATCGTGGTCCCTTCTCTCGCTAGGGCTTGCTGCTTGGGCCCTTTTTATTGCCGCGGTTATTGATTGTGTACGCGAGTGGAAGCAAGACACGGGAATGGAAGGGCAAGAGCGGCACACAACACACACACACACGCCCTCTCGCCGATCGCTTTCGTTTCGGCTGACTTGCACCTTAGCGAATCCCTCGACCGCGTCTTGCTTTCACCTCTCTCTCTCTCTCTCTCTCTCTCTCTCTCTTCTGCTGCTGCCCTTCCCCGCCCAAAAGGGCTCGACCCCCACCTGTGGGCCAACCAAGGAGGAATGGTGTGCTGCTGCGACTCGTACGTGAGGTTGCCCGATTGCCACCCCGGGTGGCAGCTCCGTCGCCTGTCTTCCACCTCCGCCCTTCACACACCCACTACCGTGGGTTGGCCCTTCCGCCACACGGACTTACTTCCTGCTGCTATGCGCACCCGCGTATTTGCAACACACACACTCACTGCCCCGTAGCTCTCCGATGCCCTTTCTCTCAGGAGCCCTTTTTTTCTCTGCTGTGAGTCAGCCTCCGCCGTCTGAAGGAGCTAAGATACCTTTTTGTTTAAGTATAAACCTGCCGCTGTTGATGTTGATGTTGTTGTTGCTACTCTCCTCTCAATCCACCACGCTTCTTCCACGATCGAGCTGCACTCCTTCCTTCCTTCCTTCCTGGCTCGGTGATACTTTACAGCACTTTTTTTTTCTTCTGGCTCTTCTTCTCACGCTCCTTTTGCGCTTCCTCTTCGCCAGTGGCCGGTGTTCGCCTCCTATGGTGGTCCGCCGGTGGGATATACGTACCGTGTATAGAAGAGGGGGGGGGGGGATGATGAAGGAAACGAAACGAGCAGGGAAAAGGGAGCGGAAAAACAAAAAAAATGGGAAGAAAGACGAGAAAGAGGCAAAATTTGAAAAAGAACACGTCGCGACTAGGCCCCCCTGGGAGGGGCGCGGGAGGGCTGTATAATAAAAAAAGAAAAAAAAGGGGGAAGCATAATGCGACGAAAGGAAACAACGAACCGAAAAGGAGGAGAGAGAAAAAGATCAAAGCGCACGGGAACGTGAGACCCGAACAGAACGCCAAAGCGGAATCGGTGAAGAATGATATTCGAATGAAAAATATAAAACAAAATAAAGCCGAAAAAAACAAGCCCAGCCGCGAATGACTAAGGGGCCACACATTAAAAGTGTATAAAGTGCCAACGTGAGTGAGAGAGAGGGAGAATGGGAAAAACCAAAAACAATTCACCGACTGCTGATGACACGATCGAAATGAGGGGATGGCGAGTGAGGGGATGGATTTGCCAATGGAAGATACGTGATGGGGTGGGGTGGGCGGCTGGGGAGGGGTATTGCGGGACGTGGGATGCCTTCGAGAGGCGATCCCAACCTACAGTGGGGTCCGAAACACACAGGCAACGAAACAACGCCGAAGAAAAAAGCCCAAAAAAGCCGTGCGTCTTGGGAAGCACACACAGCGAACAAAGAAAAACAAAAAGAGGCAAATGAATAAACTTTGACGTTGTTGCTGTTGCTGTTGTTGCTCGCGATATTATCTGGCAAATTTGGCTGGCCCAAAAACATTATGTGAAAACACCGCGGTGTTTAAGCCACGGCTCGACTTAAATCACCCCCTCGAAAAGCCGCGAGCAAGCGAGAGAGAGATAGGGAGAGGGGGTGGGTGCGGGGTGGGGAAGGAAGTGGTGATTTTAATTTCTCCCGGACAGCTGCAAGCAGCACCGCCACAGCCAACACAAATCGATCACAATCAGCCTAATTACGCTAACTAGTGGAGTGAAGGCGAAGAAGTTTAAACAATCCCGCCGCAGACGGGGAGGGATGATGCAAGGAAGGAGAGGTTGCGAGCGGTGGCGGATGACGAGCCTAGGCTCCCTTCTCCCATCTCTTCCTCCCCCACCTATGGTGGGGAAATGTACATCTCAAAATGTGGAAGAGGAATGTCTCAATCGAAATCTCCACTGGAGGCTATAATTATCACACAGAGCTTGGAAATCATGCTCAGACCACACAGATTCGAATATTACGACGCATGTATGTGTGGGTTGGTTGACGATTGTGTTCACGCTTGTTCGATCGAAGCCTCTGGCCAAGAAAAGCTCGATTCGATCGGAATGGAGCATTTTCGTTGGATTTTCCCGTACCACCGGGGGGGTCGATGGGAAGAATGGAAGGTGGTGGAGCAATGGACGTGCCACGAAGCAAACGCTGGGGTGCTAGTTGATTGTTGCATCGCTTTTGCCACCCACACCACCCGAAGCAGGCGGTGTGATGGAGGAGAAAGTAAAATGTAAATGTTAAATAAGCCGTGCGTGTTGGGTTGAGGTTAGGAGAGGAGCAAGAGGAACGTACAAACGCCGGGGATAGGAAAAACACTCCTTCCACACACACGCGCGATCGAGAGATTGATTAAATATAACATGGGAAACAGAGCGCACGCAGGCTCCGGGCGGCATTATCAAAAAAAAACGAAAAACACACACAACAAAAAATAACCGCAGTTAACGAATTTACTGAAGAGCAACTCCAAACTCAATTGCGCCCAAAAGGCAACCATTTCCTTCCCCGGACGTGGTCGGGAAAAGTTTTCCCTTTCATCCACCCGCACACCAGCGGGGCCACCAATTACGCACACCCAACACGATGCTTCTCACGACACACACCAAACGCAGCAGGTCACTGTGAACTTGCGCCGCCAAGGTCCAACACACAACAGCATCCGTAAGCCTTCGTAAGCCGCCATTGCGCTGCCGATTACACCCATAGACGAGTGCGCATTCCACCCAGCAGGTTCAGGTTCCCACGGTCCGGACTAGCCTGGGGGCGCGCGAACTAACACCAACGTAATACCCGCAGCTGCAGCCGCAGCACACACAAGCGCCCACAAGCGATGCAACCGGTGCCAATGGCGGTTTTGTGGTTTATTCGCCGCGTTGCAAGCTATTCCGTCGTAAGCGATGCCACCGTGGGATGCTGCACAATATTCGGTCGAGCGGGTATAGGTGTGTGAGTGCACGATGCGGGTTCGGGTTGCAGTGCCACGACGGCTGCATCACGAGCGCCACGATCGCCACGATCGCCACGACCGCCATGGACGTTGCAAATTGCACCGCCAGTGGTTGTATGAGGGAGACAGAACAAACCGCCGATCGAGATGCTGGTAGGCTGTCACACTTGGGGTGATGTTCTCGACACTCGGATTTGCGGATTCTGTGGGAATCGCACGTATGTGCATTAACACGCGCCCTGCTCGTTTAAGATGGTATCTTGAACTCTCTCTCTCTTTCTCTCTCTCTCTCTCTCTCTCTCTCTCTTTCTCTCTCTCTCTCTTTTTCTCTCGCTCGCTCGCGCAGGCGAGTGTGTTCACACGCATCGGGCTGTTCGCGCAAGCGCGTGTGCCCCTACGGTGAAACAATGCTGCTCCATTTCGCGAATGAAAGGAAAGCGAAACTATGCACCAGGTGCAAGAGCCGTTGCAGCCATGCACCGAAAGAAAAAGATTCCTGGAAACGAAAATTCATGGAGATCGCCTGATGTGCGCTGATAAAACATAAGCATACTTGTCTGTGAGTCCTTCCACAAGCGAACGTGAATAAAAAACAAAACGTATCTTCACCGCCATTTTTCTGCTTTTTCAAGGGAAAAAAAAGTCCCAATGTCAAATCATTGCCAATTTCTATAGGAGCCTTGGGTCAGTTATTTTTACGAACGTGTGCAAATTCGAATTTTGCCATCATGCACATCCACAGCCATACACCGACGACCCAGGCCGAAAGGCTGCTTTGGCACGTCGTATCCTTTTTCTTCCACCAGCAGCCACGATCGGTGTGCGGGTGTGTGCGTGTTAAAGTGGCGATCTCCGCCAAAGGCTGCCTGAGAAAGGCAAGAATTTGGCGTTGCAAAAACAAAGCCAAAATGCCGTGGATGCATCCATCCAGTTGTGTGGCTTGGCGTGGCGGGGGGCCGATCGTGAGCAATCGCATGTTTCGTGTTAGGAGCCTATATGCCCGTGGCGTCCATAATTCGTTTTTAATTGCTACCTCACCCACACAAGCACTTCGCCCACAGAGCCCCGTGGGTGTGCTTTCATTTTACAAAATCAGCCTCGTGCGATAATCGAGTGTGAAAAGTGTGATTAGGGTGGATGTGGTGGATGTGGCCTGAAGCAAGTGGCCACAGATGCCGTCATTCGCGATCGCGAAAGGCGCCGCAGGATCCACAGCGCAATGGCTGACTGATCTCGAACCGATCGAGCTGGTAATGGAGCTTACTTACGTGCAACGTTCGATGCCTCGCTGTGGTGGCGAGCCTATTCCAGAGCCCACGTTCGTACGTTGGTGTTGGTTCGCCTACTCACTGCTGCCATAGTTGCCAGCACCGCGAATGCCCTTCCGGGCCCGTCGCATGACGTCGTCGTATGCACTGAGAAAAGAAGAAGCCAACCGGTGGGACACTCGAGCGATTGCGTGCACCGTTAGTTGGAGAATTCTGGCGTGCTGTTTGTAGGACAAAGTTGATCGTTAAAGACAACACGTTAGTTGAGGGCTGCGGTAGGGCGACGGTGTGAGAATGCGGTTGGGTGGGCCGCGGATTGATCAGCGACGAAGGTGGTGGCCGCGAAACGGGGCATTTTTTTCGTAATACCAACCTCACAAAACTACACCTGATCCCGATCGCGAGATTCAGCGAAACGCGTATGGAGGAAACCGCACAGTTGCTATATCGATGAAATCTGTTACACGCACCAGCACTAGTAAACGGCACTTGAGGATGCACGTCGTCGCAAAGGCACACACTTCTGGGGCCGGAAACGGCTGCGGGCTTTGACTTCTGCGGAGCGGTGTACTGCGCCTTTCCAATCGCAATGGTAATTCCACGTCCTTTCGCTCGCGTGGAACGGTGTCGATATGATGCGTTTCAGCTGCGTCTTCTTAATTTAGCGAGCAATGTATGCGCTGCGATACTCGTACCGTGCTGTGTTCTTGCTCACGCCTGAGAACCATCGGTCTCACTCGCACCTTTGCATTGGAGCGCTCGCAGTCATATGGTGGATTCGGTGTTTACCATCACCTGTCGCTGTCTAGCTTCGCTATTCTGCTGCATGGAGTAGGTCTTCCTGGGAGTTTACTGCAGCTGATTCAGCACTCGGAAATCACATCCGTGCTCGTATCACTCGCATATCAGCCAATTGCACGCTCTAATGATTTTTTTTATAATTTTTACAGGTTAACACTAACTTATAGGATTGATTTATTTGATTCCACGTGCGTTTAGTAAAACTACAGCTTCCAAATGTGCGATTGTCCAAACGAGGTTAATAGAGAAGGAAATAAAATTTTGACATTTCGACAGGTTACTGTCAAATAGGCTAGAGAGCATTTTATGTTTATTTTCTAGTACTAGAGTGGCTATTTCCAAAGGTATATCAAATGAAAGATCAAATGTATTGTACTGATGAAGTTTTGAAAAAGAGTAACAGTGAACTATAAACAGAAATTCTCATATTAAAGTCTTTAGAAACCCCGACATCTGTCAAATGAGTACGGCATTGAATCTATAAAATCGCCATAAAACAACGCCGTGAATGCCGAAATGCGCAAGCTTGGATAGGTAATGACAGGTAATGATAAACACCGACTATCCTCGCCACTGCACATGGAATAGAAAGAGACAACTGCTGAGCATGAACAAGCGCTCTCTACGCGTGTCTCCCTTTGCGTAAGAAATATGGCATCATTAGCGAGCTCAATTAGAAAAACAACAACAGTACTAAGAAAACTATCGAACGTCGGCTGGTGAAGTTCATAAAGCAAGGTAAAACGAGGTCTAGAGTGTGTAGAATGGTTCTTAATTGAAGCGTAAAAGTGTGTTTTTTTATATTTAAAAAAATATCTCGTTGTGGATCGAAATGTAACAGTCAATCAATTGTTCCACCGTGACTTTTCCGTGCCGCCAATCAACACCAGCAACAAATCTTGCTTCAATCAACAACCCGCGCATCTTGTAGTCTTTGTCATCGATTGCTTTGTAATTGCACTGAATTCAAAACAAAGCCGAACAATGGTGCAACTAGCGACAGGAAAACAGCGGCTTGAATGCACTTTAGTAAATCGCGTCATTAATCATCTGTAAAGCGGCAAATCGACGCAATTCGTAGTAGTTCTATCAGGGATAGTGCACGGTGGTTGGTAACTTAGACCTAAAAGATTAGCTGTCGATTACAGACACTCGTGCGCCGGGCGTAAATAGTGCACGATCGAGAATGGCCAAAAATACGCAATATTGTTAGATGCCTTTTTTTGCTAAGTAGGGAATCGATATAAATAGTTTTCTAATAGGGATTGGCGTCATAACGTTAGTGTTTGCTTTGATTTTTTTACCTTAACTGTTGGCGAGAAGCTATCTCAACAGGTGGGTCGAAAATCTATGTGTAACTCAATACCTGCACATTCTGGCTCACAGAAATGTTGTTAATATAATCCTTTGGGAGAGTAGTTTAGTGTAACTAATCACAAACTTTATTTGAAATTTTACATAAGATTGAAAGGTCACGTAGTTTGGCGATGTGTTTGCCGGTTGCATTATCATACATTTCCCTATAGGTGCGCAACAATTGTCCTTGTTTTTGATCCTTGGTACTATCGTCTTCAACCATCCCCTGTTCCTAACTTCTGAATCGTTGTCTGCGTTAGCTCTACCGCCTCCAAACCCGCTTGCCTGTTCGGTTTTGAGATATTTATGGTGCTTTGAGCCGCGTTCGAACCAACCGATATAAATAGTTGTTACCGGTGAGTAAGATCTAGTTTCTTCTTTCCTTTTATCCGGTTTAATCAATACGCCACCGGCAAATCCGCACTCATCCTGCCGAGAAATGCCCATCGCGAAATGCGATGAATGCGTTTTCGTGCAACCTAGGCTAATGACACATTCGTACGTTGCACTCTCAACTGTGACTGCAGCAAAACCGTTGTTGCGACAGAAGCGAGTACTTTTAAGTTAACATGGAAAATTTGCGACGCATCATTCATCTTTCTAGGAGTCAGGAAGACGACGGAAACCAGCAACCTACCAGCATCGTCGTGAGCAGCTCGTCAGCCATAAATGTACCGATCGGAATCAGCAGTAGCGGTTTGTTCTCGTCAGTAACGTCTGGGCCGTTTGTGTCGTCGAAAGTACAAGTAGTCGAAGGTCTAGCAGCCGCTAAGGACGGCAAACATCCATCAGAACGATTTATACCCGTTGCACTCAATAGAATGTCCGGCACCTCGGGGAAACGCAAGGAAATTTACAAATACCTTGCACCATGGCCGCTTTATTCGATGAATTGGTCGGTGAGACCGGACAAACGCTTCCGGCTTGCCCTTGGGAGTTTCGTCGAGGAATACAACAACAAAGTACAGATCATCAGTCTAGATGAGGACACGAGCGAGTTCAGTGCCAAGAGGTATCGTATACAGCGTCCTTTGTTTTCCACCACTGGGCAACGTGCTTATGGTTTTTCCGTCACTCGTCCACAGTACGTTCGACCATCCTTATCCTACGACAAAAATCATGTGGATTCCCGACTCGAAAGGCGTCTATCCGGACCTGCTAGCAACCAGTGGTGACTATTTGCGGTTATGGCGAGCCGGCGAACCTGACACACGTCTCGAGTGTGTACTGAACAACAACAAAAACAGCGATTTCTGTGCACCACTCACGTCTTTCGACTGGAACGAAGTCGACCTAAACCTAGTGGGGACGTCTTCGATCGACACCACCTGTACGATATGGGGCCTAGAGACGAGTCAGCCACTCGGGAGAGTGAACCTCGTTTCAGGACACGTCAAGACACAGCTCATCGCACACGACAAAGAGGTGTACGATATAGCGTTCTCACGGGCCGGTGGAGGCCGCGACATGTTCGCGTCGGTTGGAGCTGACGGTAGCGTACGAATGTTCGATTTACGCCACTTGGAGCATTCGACCATCATCTACGAAGATCCCGCTCACACACCGTTACTGCGGCTGGCATGGAACAAGCAGGACCCGAACTATCTGGCCACGGTGGCGATGGATAGCTGCGAGGTTATCATTCTGGACGTGAGAGTCCCGTGTACGCCTGTTGCGCGACTTAGCAATCATCGAGCCTGTGTGAATGGGATTGCGTGGGCTCCACATAGCTCGTGTCACATCTGCACGGCGGGAGATGACCACCAGGCGCTGATTTGGGACATACAGCAGATGCCACGGCCCATCGAGGATCCGATCCTGGCCTATACGGCTGCAGAAGGTGAAGTGAACCAGATACAGTGGGGTGCCACCCAACCGGACTGGATTGCAATCTGCTACAAAACCGCATGCGAAATCCTGCGTGTCTAAATGGCAGCTAGCTCGTTTTCGCGTCTTTTGTTCGGAATACACTTTTACGGTAGTACTGTTCCGGTACGAAGCATGACATATTTGCTGCGACCTCCATGAGAACAGGTAATTAGCTATATTATCTTTTCGAGATTACAGAATATCAGCATGCTGATAGTTAGACATCAGGTATTTAGGAATGATAGGTAGTTGTTTATGAATTTCATTTACCATTTTCTATTTAGTTCATGCGGTGACAGTCACATCAGAACAAATCAGTTATCAGGGAGATGTGACAAAGAAGCATTTTGGTAAAACTCAGTTCTGCGATTTCAAATTTGCATTTTTTTTATTAACCTTACATACCAATCGCTCCCATCGTGTCGCGTGTGTGTTCTGCAATTTGAGATGAGGATTTGTTACATGAGAGAAGATGTGAATGCATTGTATATGTATTGTATTGAATTGTATAGCATCGCGATCCGTATCCTGCTGGGTAGAAGATTAGAGTCCAACAGGTCTTTGACGCAGGTAATATGGGCTGGAATTCCGCCCACTCGATTCGTACATTGGCGTTTCAGTAGTTCCATGAATAACATGTGAATATATATATAGTTCAAATGCATCATCTTCTTCATAAATGACTCAGCAACCGGTGAACGGTCTGCTTTGCTGAGCAAAGCTAAGGCTTTCTATGACTTGGAATTTTCACGTAGCTGGATAGTCAGTCCTGCGTACGGGGGAGGTTCAATCGATACTATCGAAATGCATCAACCAACCCCGAAAAGAGTTGATTTGGCATGTCGTCCATCTAAGACAGAGTCAAAAAAGGAATCGCAAATTTCTTTATCGTATCCGTTTATCACCGGTCATTGCATCGGCCACTGGTGACTACTGACACTGACTCTCGCATTCAAGCCACGTTTGTCACTGGTAATTGAATATTATATTCTATGATGCGAGCGTAAGTTGTACTTAATTTAACCCCTTCACAGTCTTTCAATTTTGAAAAAAGGGTCAAATAATTGTTACTCGTTTTTATATCTGCTTTGGAAAAAAACGTGCTCTGAAATTCAACAACAAACTTTACACTCTCGTCACTTGAGTCAAAAAATTATTTTTTTTTTTACTTTACTGACGTCCTGGTCGTATTGTTCTCAAAACTAATTTTCTAGTTCATAAATATATAATAAATTCATTCTAATTATATAATTCCACATACTCCATGGCTGGTGGGCATTTCCTTCCATCAAAAATTGTAATAATTTATAAAATTATTACGATTTATCCAAAAAAGTAAAAATTTCCAACACATATATTCATGGACAATCTATACATGATCATTAAAAAGTGAAGAAATAAAAGCGCACAAGGCAATTGAGGAAGAATAAATGAAAATCTTAACTGCCCGAGCACTGCTGAATTTGAGCAAAACTGTGAAGGGGTTGATATCGTAGGCAGTGCATTTGACTCGAACTTCAAAATAGATATTTGGTAAAATCTATTATTACTGGTGTACCAATGGTATTCTTTTTACCATCGCAATATTGTCAACAGTACCTACTTTAACATACGCATTGAACATGATCAACGATGCTTTTTAGCCCCATGGAAATGTCTTTAAATTAAAAAAAAATCAGTCGCCGTGTTAGCCGTGCCGTGTAAGTAAGTGCACTTGGCTCAAACTTCAAGCGAGATATTTGGTAAAATATATTATCGCTGGGGTTCCAGTGGTATTTTTTTTACCAATGTATTAATGTCAACAGTACCTACTTTATCATATGCATTGAACATGATCAACGATGCTTTTTAGCCCCATGGAAATGTTTTCAAATTTTAAACAAAATCAGTCGCTGTGTTAACACTAACCCCGCAAAACTGCAACTCGTTGTGAGGCGAGAAAATTGTATGAAAGGAATTCCTATACGGCACATCGTCCGTCGAAATGGCGGATTAAAAAATAACACTACGCTTTTGATTTGAATTGATTTTTCCAGAATGACCTTTACACGTTCTCGATATTATATTTAACGCTTATTTTATTTAGGTTGATCAGGTTTTTATAATGGAAAACATGCTACCATAGTGAGACACGGATATTACAACATTTATTTATATTGTTTATTACATAGCAAATTTTTAGCTGATTTTCCTCCGTCTTTTACCACGTACCGAATTTGATAGAAAATAGTTCTTGCTTATATTGGAGCGAGTTACAAGCCAGCAAACAAGAAGAATCGATAACACATTACATTTCGTATGTGGTCGCCCTGTCACTGGCGATAGCTGGTCGAGATTAGAGAGTTTGTACCTTATGTTCTATTTTACCATAAAAGTTTGCAATCTTCTCCTTGATCGCTTGTGAAACGGCCTAGAATCAGCAGTACATAAGTTATTTCTACCATCCTTACCCGCATCGTTTGGTTAATGCTGTGCTCCCGCATAGGCACGCGCTTCTCGAACGCTTTCATCAACTTTTATACAATAAAAAAAACAAACACATTGTACAAAATTGTGCGACATGTTATGCGTGGGTGAGAAATGGCATCGACGTCACTGTGTGAACGAAAACAAAGTATAACTATACTCAAGATTAACATATGGAAACAAAAAATGGGATTATATTTTCTAAAATCGGCTTACAAGCGATAGCGTCGTAAAATTTCTGAAAGCGCGTTTTTTATGCCGGTTCACATATCTTGATATGGAATGGACTTTTCCGTTCCGCTCTGCTGAGAGCTAACGCCTAATAGTATGAAGACAGTAATTGATTAAATAGTATCTAAATAAATGATTGAATTTTAATTCGTATCTTAAAAAAATTTAGTTTATTTAGTTTAAAGCAAATCCGGCACTAGAACAACTGCTCGAGATTGCAGATCCAACGGTCTAGACCCGATTAGGATAAACAACCCAGCACGAACAACGGATGCTGGGAAAGGAAAAGAAATGTAAAGACATGTACTAACAAATTAGAGACGTTGAGAGCTTTAAGTCTTAATGTATAGCAACGATGGATTGGGTAGCCAATTTCTCGTACCGATCGTATACAGTTGGCTTCTACTAAGGAAGGAATACCTATCTGGCGTCTTCTGGTTTTGTTCTCCAATAGAACAAGTATCCACAACTGCTCGAAGGTATGCACGTTCATCATCCAATCATTAATCTTGACATTAAAAATGGATTTATTTACGCAGTCGTTCCATTTCTGTATGATCCTATCACGCCTTCTCTACCATTTTACGCCTCATGGAATATTGCCTGAAATTAACTCAACTTCATATTACTTTCTTTGTAATGCTACATAGTTATGTTGTTAACTAAAAATCTAACTTAATTAGAGTCATCTGAGTATGCCCGGGATAAGGGAAAAGATTGAAGAAAATGCACGTGGTTTATAATACAGATCATTGTTAGCTAACGATACGATGATATAACCATCATATGGAAAAAAAGGTTAGTACAGAGTGGAACGAATAAAAAAATGATAGCATAATATTCTCACATGACTTGATAGAGTACATTGAAAAACGGATTTTGATTTTAGACAGTGCAAAAAAATTCAAATTTATTTATTCTCTATGGCTGCAAACCCTTTAAAGCTTTTCGTAATCTAATCTAGTCTTTTATATTTCTCTGTATTTTATGCTTCGTAGTTCCGTTTGAAAATTTACGTATGTTCATTTATATTAAGCATCGCGAACATCTTAGGATGTAAATTATATTTGTAGCTTTAAAAGGGAACCGTTTTAGATCGCCTAACATATTCAATAGTAGAAATCACCCAAGCTGCTTGTCAACAGCATTACAACTAGCTCAGTAATATGCATAGCAATAAGATACATATGAAATTCAGAAAGGAAAACCCAATTACTTGAAACCAAGCAAACCAATATTTAACTCATACAAGTAGGAAACTGATAATTACTCAGCACTAAAAAACATCAAAATGCAATAAAGTATAACATAAATACAGCCCTAGGATAAAATGCGTTCTAAAAAGAAGAACTATCAATCAATTACGATTAGAATAAAGATTTTCACAATGCGTAACACGTTGTACGTAAGTCATAGCAAACTAAAGACTAACGAATGGTATGTATACTAAATAAGGCGTTTCGTGGAACGCAAAATTTCGGGTCCGCTCGAAAGCGAACGGTGTTCATTCCAAAACAAAAGGACAGTCTCGTTTTTTCTGCTTGGAATGTGTGTGCATCTTCTGGTGGACTTACAAATCAAAGAGAACGCATCATGCCTTGTAAAGTGAGATATATTTTTAGCCTGCTGTTCTGCCGGCTGATGCAAGACGTTTATTTTCTTTCCGCGATAAGCGCAGAATTTCCTTCAGCGTTGCGGTTTTCAATTTATTCTGTGGTTTTACTTTTAGCAATATCGCGCTCTTTCCTTTAAGAACGATAAGCCGTGCCGATTCCCGCCAGCTTCCTACGGAATTGGAATGGTTTCTCTCTTTCGACAGTTCACACGATTATTAAATTCACACGCTTGCAGTGGGACATGTTTATCAGCATCCACAAGCGTTCTTCCAAGTGCTTCGACCTGATGTTTGATAAACCAACTGACATTTGTAGCAACACGAGCAAGCCTGCTTTTCTTATCGTCTCGTACCTTCTTATATTTGGGTGCTTCTGCGTCTCATCAGCCTCTTATCATTTAGCAAACAGTGTGACGAAACAAAAGTGGATAATCACTCTTCCCGAGACGATATTTTAATTAACAGAACGAAGAAGCTATTTAGTAGCTTCTTCGTTCCGTTTAAGCTGAAGCATGACTATGTTATCATTTGGCAGTGTTTACTTCGATAAGCTATCATGAGACTCAGCTGAACGGAGCTGAAAAGGGCATTCTAGGAAAAGAAATTTATACTCTCAAACAGTTTTTTGCTTCGATACACATGTTTCCATTTTATTTCTCAACTTGAAGATGCTTGATAAGGATTTGGTGATGAGGCAAAGATGCTGCAATACATCTCTCAAAATGCGATCATGTTGTATCCTTGTATTTTGGCGATCAAGCAGTGAAAACGTGGTGTTCAGGTCGTACCAGTTGTCTCTGCAGCGTTCCTATTTAGTACAGATTCCCATCGAATCCAACACAATGTGTTACAAGCAATGGGCAACGAAACAACGATAGATAATTCGCATGATATCAAATCACAATCAACAACAGTACGGACCCGTAATATTAACAAGCAACAGGGTAAGAGAGAAAGAGAGAGAAAAAGGAACGAACCAGTATGCGAGATAAAGAGAGCGAGTCGGCAGAGAGATAACGAGCGATCTCCAACAATAACCGGCGTCAAATAAAACGGTTCGCCTCTTAAAACTCTGGTCACAGTTTCATCGTGATTCTCTCGAGGCAAGTGGTGATCGTCAGGAGGATCGTTGTGCCGTGTCATAGTGTGAAAGCAAACGTGGCAACATTTCGTTTCTGTGCATGACGTGCTATTATTAACCGACGGGCCCAAGAGCATCTTTTAAAAACCACCAACTTCGAGACTGCATCGTTTACATTCAATCAACAATCAACAGGCCTCCTCCGGGTCCTGTTAATCCAGTAAATTCAATCCCCAAAGCCCGGGTTGCATCCGCTTGCTCTGTCGCGATGTGTGAGGCCAATTCGGACTGCAGCAAAAAGTACCAGGAGTGGGAAGCGAACGAGGAGATTCAGATATTTCGCGAGTATCTGCGCATCCCGACAGTGCACCCCAACGTGAATTACGGTAGGTAAATACTGGGCGGGTTTCCCACGTTACGAAGGGTCAATTGACGGAAATCAGCGGTCAAGCTAAATTGGATAAAAACACTCCCAAATGGAGCACCAACGAACACTAAACGCTTCTTCAATTGCCGCAATGTCGTATGCGCGATGCTGCCCGCTGGTATTATACGTCGTTTAATTATGCTTCGTAAAGGATGCACGAATCTGGAAGGCTTTGATCGACCCGCCAACGACTCGGCCAACGTGTATTTATTTCGTCAAGGCTTCTGCCTCGTTTTACTCCAATCGTTTTTCTATCGATTTTTCCAGATGAATGTGTGGAGTTTCTCAAGCGCCAGGCAGCTTCCCTGAACCTGCCTGTGCGAGTAGTTGAGGTTAATCCCCGCAAGCCGATCGTCATCATCACGTGGGAGGGTACGGACCCGCAGGAAAAGTCCATCATCCTGAATTCGCACATGGACGTGGTACCCGTGTACGAGGAACGTTGGACTCATCCACCATTCGGTGCCGAGATGGATCACTCTGGTCGCATCTATGCACGAGGTGCGCAGGACATGAAGTGCGTAGGAATGCAGTTTCTTGGCGCCATCCGTGCATTGCGTAAGGATGGTGTGAGCCTGAAGCGAACCATCCACGCGACATTCGTACCGGATGAAGAGATCGGCGGAAAACTCGGCATGATGGAGTGGGTGCATAAGGAATCCTTCCGCGAGCTGAATGCTGGCTTCTCCATCGATGAGGGTATCGCAGGAGAAGGAGAAGTTTATCCGCTATTTTATGGCGAACGCAGTGTTTGGCGTACGTAAATTTATTTTTCACAATGCAACAGCTGTGTTAATATCTATTTCCTTTTTGTTACGATCCGCTTCTAGATGTGTATTTCAACATGTCCGGCACACCGGGACACGGATCTCTGTTGCTAAAGGGCACTGCTGGCCAAAAGGCTCACTACATCATCGATAAGCTGATGAGCTTCCGCGAGAATGAAGTAAAGCGGTTGGAAAACAATCCTGAATTTACCATTGGTGATGTAACCACGGTGAACATTACGATCATGAAGGTTTGTGATGTCCTGCCAGGCTTAGAAATGTCTCCAAATCATGTCGTTTCGTAGTCTAACGAGTAGTTGTATATTTTAGGGTGGTGTGCAGGAAAACGTTGTACCGCCAGAGCTGACGGTTTGCTTCGACATTCGTCTTGCAGTCGATGTAAATCATCTCGAGTTCGAGAACCAGCTGCTCGATTGGTGCCGTGAAGCCGGTGGTGGTATCGAACTTGAGTACGATCAGAAGTGCCCATACGTAAAGCCTACAAAGCTCGATAGCTCCAACATCTATTGGGTAGCATTTAAGGATGCATTAGACGAGCTGGGACTAAAAGTTAAGCCGCAGATCTTCCCTGGAGGTACTGATAGCCGTTACATCCGTGGCATCGGCATTCCTGCCATCGGATTTTCGCCGATGAACAACACACCGGTGCTGTTGCATGATCACGATGAATTTTTGAAGGCTGATACCTTCTTAGAAGGGATTCGAATCTATCGGAAGATTATTTCGAACGTTGCGAACGTTTAGAAAGCGACATAATAAATGATTTAAAAGTATAAATCGTATGCATCATGTGGATACAAATATAAATAATCTATCTCACTCAAACGGATATGATGTGGCTTGATAACAATTACGATTGATTTTTTTTTATTTGAGCAGCTGATCTATATAAGCTCCGTGAATTAAATCATCCTCTGATATTTCAAAGGTGCGTTTCATTTGGGCTACTATTTCCTGACCTTCTTCTATGGATTGATCTGACCTCAACATCACCTCGAATTCAAGAAAGTGTCCCAAGGACTCTACAATGTCGAGATGAATTCTCGTCTGATCTTGCAAAAACAGCCATCGCTTTTTGATAACACGTCCTCGCACACCAACGGTCTCTGCCAACATTTTCTCCAGCAGCTGTGGATCGTCAACGTTCATTATAGAGAACACCGAGAGCTTTGGTCCAGCAACATCCGGTCGATCGTAGCTAATAAGTTCAGATTTCTTATCCTATTGCAAAAATAACAAAAATTAAATCAAATACCAGATAAGCTTCATTAAATCAATTTGGGATAGTTACCGTTAGATAGCGAAGTTTTAGGCGGCCTTTAGAAACATTGAAAAAAACATCTTTCTGATTTATTAGTGTGCCGGTTCCACCGGTAAGCTTTTTAGCAATAGCCAAACGATGCTCAAAGTCCTCTTCACCATTCACTTTTGCTTTTAATTCAATATTTCGATGTTTGTCAGCGTTATTCGTATTTTCACCCATCACGTTTTGAACATAAATCCAAATTTAAACGCATACAAATCGAAGCCAATACGCTGATTCTCTCGTCGCGAATGATCATGTGTTTTCATAGGGGATAAAGGGTCAAACAAGCCATCTAAAATACTGATTTTGTTGAAATCTGTGAGAGTTATATTTTTAATCTATACTACCGAAAAAAATAAAATAATAAATATGTAACTCTGAAATGACGATAAATTGAAAATTTCAAGTTTCGTTTTACTCTTAACTTTTTTAATATTTTGCAAGCACGTGTGCTGTCAAAAGGCGTCCTTTCCCAAAGGATGCGTTCTGTCGATAACGGCATTATGGCTACCATTATGAAATTATGTTTGACATGAATTGGGGCGTTCTAAAGCACTCAATAGCTACACGAGGTTAGCTTAAGCAATGAATGATAATTATTCCCTTTATGCTTACTTTCAGTTTGGCCATGTTTCGTAATACTATTGTAAGGATTTCTGTAACGTATCCTTCGAGTAATCGAAATGTTACGAATAGAATGGAAAAAGAAATTTAAATCAAAATACGCGTCATGCCTGACGTTTGTGACGTCAATGTACGTGCAGTGTGTATCGTCGAATGGACGTTTGTATGCGTGCTTAGATTATGCTGCAGGACTATTTTCCATGAGGAATTTGATAATATTTTTTATGCTAATTATGTAAACTTGTTTTTACGTTTTGAAAAGTACCTATGACACAATGACACACTAATGCATAATGCAATCCTTGATGCATTGAAAGAACAAAAACTACCTGCAATGCATTTTTTTAGATGATGCTTCAAAAAAAAATGACGAGTTTGCGTTAATATTTCAAACATATATCGTTGCCGGACTCCAGAGTTAGATTAGGCTAGTCCAGTTCATGGCTGCATATGCGTTTTGACACTGGCTCGAAGAGTAGGCCACAAAACCTGACTCTCCGGTGTTGTTGGCGAGAGAGAGAGAGAGAGAGAGAGAGAGAGAGTGTGTGTGTGTTGGCAAGGAAATCGTTGCTGAGAGTTGATGTCGAGCATCGATGCTGGAGTCGTTCAGTCGTTCAGCAGTCTCCACGGTGTGGACCACTAAGACGTTGTTTCAGTGCTTGTTAGTAAGTGCCAGGTGGCCAACAGCTCGAGTTTATTCGTACAACAAACCCAACAGTGGTGGCCTTTTGTGCATATCCATGTGTGAACCTTCAGTCTGTAGCCTTTCCTGTATTGAGCGCCATATCCTACTTTGAACATCGAGATTTTCGATCGAATCGTCGCAGCGCAGGGAAAACGATCACTCCATCCTGACCGGCAGTTATCCCTCATACGATCGTGTTGCGGAAACCCAATACGGCTGTCCTTCGAAAGGTGCGTGCGTGCTTTAATTTTGAAAGTTCACAATCTCCAGCTCGTGCTAGTTTTGAAAAGGTTTTGTGAAGTGTGTGTTTTTTTTTGGTTGTTGGTCGTAAGGTGGTTCACAAGCGCGTGGTGTGACCGGTGTACCCCATGCAGGGATACGTTGGTTGTGATATTTTGCCTTCGTAGGCCTTTAAAATCTTGGCTTATCGCGCTGCACTCTCGCTGCACGTGCGATAACACCGCTCGCTATCAACCGACGTCAACCTTCTCAACGTACCACCGTTCTAGGGCGCGAGATGTTGTGGAATTCGTGTCGCGGAGGCAAAAAAAAACTAAAACGGGATGGAGGCGATGGAGCCAACATAAACAAGCCCTTCGATGCCCTCTTCTCCATCCCTCCTCCTCATCCTCTCATCCCCCCCCCCCCTCTCCCGCCCTTCACAATCTCCCCCACAAAAAGACGCCTCTCGCGGGGTTGTTGCTGCTAGTGGAAGGTGCTGATTAGGCATGTTGTGATGAATGCAGCAACCTTTCTGTAGCGAACCGGCCTCAGGCCTTACCGGAAGCAAAACCGCGGTTGCTTTTGCAAACGCGTAATTCCGGCTTGCTCCTTTGTTTTTCGCATCACGGCTTGCTCCTCGGGTGTCCTTGCGCATGCCAGGATTAGCGCGATGACGGCGGCGAACACAATTCGCAGTTCACCGACTCCGTTCGGCAAGTGTTTGTTTGTGTTTTCCCGGTCATCCTCCCCTTTTCACCCCACACACGGTCCTCATTTCCCGGATGCAACCGTGGAGGCACACGCACGCACGCACGCGCAACGGTCACGTGTGCGTAACGGCGTGATGCTGGACCTCAACAACCACACGGCTCAAAAGCGACCGTTGGACAAAGGCAGGAAAAAGCCTTCCACAGGGTGCGGTTTTGGGAAGGGGCTGCGAGGGATGCGACCATTCGCGCTCCAGCATCCTTCGCTCCTGCGTTCTGTAGACCCCTCTCGGTTCGAGTACTTTGAACCGTGGCGTTCCACTCCATACGCAAGAGCGAGAGAGAAAGAGAGAGAGAGAGAGAGAGAGAGTACGTCGAGCTGGAACCGGTCCGTAGAGCGCAGCATCCGAGAGCACCATCATCGCATCATCGCCACATTTACACGGTTTTGGTTTTTCTCTTTATTCGGGAAGATAAACAAAGCCGAACGCACACTACGACGGGGGTTTGGGAAAAATAAAACCCATCGCTGCTCGACGTTCAACCGCTGCGGGGCTATTTTTCAGTCAGATTATCAGATTTTCCATGCTCCCATGCGTGTGTGTGTGTCTGTTGTGCCACATGCTGGCATGCCCGGTTGGGTTCATCTCAAGCGCATGTTCTTTCGCTCTCTCTCTCTCTTTCTCGCACACATGTCTGCCGGTACGTGGGAATCCTTCCTGGTGGTGATTTTTTGTTCTTCACTCCTTCTTGTTCTTCTTTCTATTGTTACTGTCCCGCTCCTAGCAGGAAGATGGACTCGCTTCGTTCTCATAGCGCCTGCCGGTTTCTCATAGCTGAAATCGACCCGCGTTCGTCCTTGAGCGGTTAAGGTCACGGGTTCAAATCTCTGACCCAAGTGGTGGGCCCCATTTTGTGTGCCTTTTTTTTCGGTGTCTGTTCTACGTCACCGAGGTTATGGTGCCGTTGCATTAGAGCCACCTGTGAAACGTCAGGCGATTGGTTGCTAAGTACTTGCCTTTAAGCTGCTTTGCTAATGCGTTATATGCTCCCCTCGCTCTTCCGTATCAATCGAAACAACTATCAGCTGGAAAAGAAAACCCCACAACCGAAGGACAACCAGCAGGCAGCGGGTTTGAAGGGTGGAAAGCGAAAGAACGGCGCCATCTCGTACGCTTTCTATCGCGTTATTCTACTAAGTGAAGGTAAGTGTGTCTGGCATCTTGAGGGCGTAGATGGTTGTGTTGTGCACTTTCGTCAGCCACGGCACCGGAACTGATCCTCGAGGCAGGTTGGGCGTGAAAATCTAGTGAACAGTTTTCCCACCGAAGGAGTTGACGGTGAGGGGCAGACGAATCGCGGATTCCGTCCGTCTGGCACCTCGCTGGTCCTTCCGCTTGCCAAAGGGAACTAATTTCCGTTCTGGTTATAATTGAAAATTGCATTTTCACCTCGCTCGAGCGCAGGGCGCCACAGGAAACCGGCCTGACGGGTCGCCAAACCGAGAGCTGATGGTGATGATGATGAAGATGATGATGATAATAAGCGAATCTAATCATCATTCGACCGTTCATCGTGGGGTGTCAATCGAGGGCACATCCTTGCCAAGGGAAACGATGGAAGACGAACCGTTCGGAAAACCTGTTGAGCTTTGGTCTCGGTGAGCTGTTGCATCTGTGTCTGGTGCATCGATGCACAATGCAATTCCCTAGCTGTCTATAAAAAAAAGCCCAACCTGTGATGCGCTCTGTCCGAGTACACCATTCGTTGGAGCGTTTGTTTGTTTCTCACCCGCTGAAGGTTGGTTCCCAAAACGAAAAAAAGAAACGTTGAATAAAAAAATGAAGAAAAACAAGCAACCCATGAATATAATGCCGATTGCGACGATTATGACATCCTGCAATTATTCCAATTGTGCGCCGGAGTTGTGCAAGCCGATGTCTCGAGAGCCACCGAAAAATCCTACCGTCAACACAATTCACATGGCGCGCGCGAAAAACCGATTAGCTTTGTGCTCGGGCGCTTGATTTCACCCTTCGCCACCCATTTCCCTGCGGCCCTTTTTTGCCACCATTTTAACCGGCCACATGTTTCGTCGTTGCCGCGACAGTTATGCATTCTGAAATTTGTCGTAAAAATGAGAAGAGCCGTTAAAAATGAAGGAAAAATGGGGGGGAAAAAAGGCTGTGGCAACCACTGCAGCCGCCGGTCGGTGCGAGAAATGCTTTACGCGGCCTACACGCGAGTTTCGCTTCTTCTGATTGACACTTTAACGGCTGGAAACTGGAGCAACGATGCGCGTTTTTCCACGTGCGCAACATGTGCAGCATATATGCGCGTTGGGGCTGGAAAAACCATCTCGCGCGGTTTCACTCGCCTCGCCTCACCACCGAGGGATGACGTAAGACACCCCTCTTCTCCCCTCATCGCTCACCCCCTTTTCCAACCGTTAGTCTGCATGCCCCATGCATGCATGGTCCAGCAGCTTACGCATCGCGGCTTACGGAATCACGGAGACGCTGCCCAATTGTTTTTCGTGACACGGCCCCACGGCTTTGGGCAGCTTCCCTTTCGCTGATTTGCCTATGTACGCGCTTGCGTGTGTGTGTGTGTGTGTGTGTGTGTGTGTGTGGTTTAACAGCCACCGCCTCTCACTTGCCGTGTTGCTGCGAGAGATGCAGTGCTTTTTGCAGCGGCTTCATTCGCGCCAGCTTGTAAGTAAAAGTGCCTACGCTTCCTTCCGGCTTCGCTCTGTCCGAGGCGTGGAAGATTGCCACGAAAGCGAGGAAAGAAAAGCCTCGGAAGATCATTTTTCATCTCCCCAACACGCGCATATGTCGCGGTAAAAGCGGCCCTCGAGAATTCGAGGCAAACCACGCGCGCGGTTACATGCTTGCTGGGCATGTCCGGGAAGCGGGAAAACCTTCGCACTTTTCCTCGGTTACGTGTGGGTTTCGAGGAGGGGGGGGGGGTGAGAGGTTTGCTCCCTCCCCGTTCATTCCCCTCACCGTACTCTCGCTTTCGTTCCGGACGTCTCCCTTCGGGGCAGTGGAGGGCGCAAAATGTAATTTCCCGAGTCCACCCGCGTGTGCCTGTGTCTGTGTGGTAAGGATTGCGCAAACCGCACCCGAGAAGGCGAAGTGTCACCTAATTTGTGGGCTCCATTAGTCGCAAAATGGTTGCCTACCGGCTATTAGACGTCGTGGAAAAACGCTCGGAAGCCCTACGTATCTCAGGTCCGTCTGTGGAGGAGTTTTAGAAAAAGGTTTGAGTCGACCTGCCCAAAGGAGTCGGTCGGGTGAAATCGAGATCGAAACGTCACGAGCAACAGGTCCACCCTTCGACCTTAGGGTGCCCCCACAATATAGCGTCTAATTTTGAGGTATTTCAAGCGCTAACGTTCTCCAATCCATGGGGTGGTTTTTTCGCAACCAACCGATCGATTTTCCACCGACCTGTCGGATGCAGAAAGGCTCTCAGTGGTCATAATACCCTAAGCAGGATAGGCTGAACCTTCGCCCGGTGGCCTGCACTTGCTGCACTTCACGACAAAACCCCCGAAAACCCCATCCAACCGAACCGATTCGTGCTGATGATGGTGACGTGCCATTGGGCTGCTAATTGCATCAATTGCCACGATTAGACCTTGGCCGGGTCGGTTCCTTTGGTCTCTGCCAGCGAAGGCCAGCGCACGGTTGGGTGCCGCGCTTTTCTTTCAGGCTTCTTCTACCTCTTCAGCCTCCACCTGGTGCTCCCCCCTTTTGGTGTGCGTTTCCAAAACCACAAACCGCAGAAAGCCGCAACCACATTTTTCCACACTTCCGATTCGATTGATTGGCGGCCATCTCTGGTGTTTGGTCGGAAGAGAAAGTATCCGACCTCCACCGTCTCACCACAACCCCCTTCAACCTCCCGCCCCCCCCCCCTCCCCCACCCCCCGGGGCCTTGAAAACCGAGCTTCAAGCCCAGCACCGGCGCGCTCGAATTAGACCGCTCTGTCTCTTTCTCGCGCGCCCTTCCTTTCGCCATTTGCTTTTGGCCCATTTTTCCCAACGAGAGTGGCCACACCACTGACCAATTTCGTGATCACCTTTTGCGATTTTCCCTCCGGTTTCGTTGCCTTTACCACCCTGCAGCTGGCTTCTTGGGGGATGGGGATGGGTGTGGGAGGGGGGTTGGAGGGGGGCGGTCAGTGAGACTGGCCAACCGCGTCCTCGAAGGCCACCCGCGTTTGTTGGTGTTCTTGCACCCCCCCCTCCCCCCCTCTTCCAGTCCCCCCTCCCCATCCCTTCAATAGCAGGGTGTTGAAACGAAAAAAAACGCAACCCTCCTTTAGCCTCATCACCTCCTCTCCCCACAAAAAACGACTTTACGAAATTGGAGGAGCAAAAAATGCAACATAAATAAATAAATCATAAAACAATTCGCCTCGGAAACAGCGCATCACTATTTGGAGGCCGATTCGCTTTTCTGATCATGACCGACCATGTGAGTGGGTGGGTAGGTAGTAGGTAGGCTGGGTGGTGTAACTCTCGCTTCTCAAGCACCTCCAACCTCACACCTCCCCCCCCCCCCCCCCCCCCTGCGTCCCGTCCCGTCCTTCGTGTTGCCGGTTGATTGGTTAGCGTGGCGATTTCTTGGCGTGTCGCCGTTTTCTCCCCGATCGGTTGGGAAAATGCAAATACAAACAGAAAGCTAATGCTGCTAAAAAAGCCAACCCTTGGCAGACGCGAAAGGGAGGGGTCGCATGCTGGCCTTGTCTTATCTTTTAAATCACTTCGCTGCGAACTCGACCCCTTTCGCGTGGGTTTTGCGATAGGGTGGTCGCTTGTGGGGCTCGCTTGGGGATGATAATTTATGGTGCTCCCTTTCAACCCCTCCCAAAGGCCACCCTCCAAATGGGCGGCACCCTTGGAAGAAGGAGAGCTGGCTGACGTCGCAGGATTGGGTCGTTTAATCACGTGCGTGCATGTCATATTCGGGACACTCCCGGTCGCGCCAGCTGTCAACACCGATCTGTCAGTGTCAGAACGAGGAGGGATGGTGGAGGGGGGTGTGAGGAGGGAGGGTAGGAGGGGGGAGGAACAACGGGCCCCGACTGATCTGCCGTTGACCTCGTTCGTGAGAATTGGTTCACCATTGGCCCGATCCGTCATCGAGCGATTGTTTCTGGCTTGTCTGGCTCCTCCAGGTGTTCGAGGAGGAGTACAAGGAGAAGGAGCGGGCGGGGGCGGAGGGAACGGGGTGGGTGTGTGTGAGGAGATGACCGAGCTTTCTCACGGCGCGGGATTGGCAAAAGATCGCGTTCGCGCTTCTCGAGACTCCTGCGTATCCCTCCAGTAGTTTCTGGTCTTCGCCATTCGCCATCACTTTCGCGACCTGTCGCATGGTTGTCGACTTAGTAGACCCAAAAGGGTTGAAGGGGGGTGGAGAGAGCGGTATCCAACCCCCACAACGTTCATGTACTCCTGCTCCACCTCTGCAGCACGGCACGACAGGTACGTCGTCTACAGCATGTCTTGCTTTCGATGTTCCACATTTGGCCTCTGCGTTATCTGCAAAGGTGAGGTTGTCCGTGGCGCAGGTTCCGGAATGGCACGGTGTTCCATCTTACCTCCCTCTATACCCCCTCTAAGCCCCTTTGACAGATCTCACTCACCCACCCTCCTGAGAGCAGATCTTCCGTCAACCATCTGACGGTTTTTGGTTATTCCACTCCAAGAAATGATAACACACAGCAGCCTCGGAGAATGGCACTGGCCGTTCCCTATTGTTCGTGGCTTTCCATTGTTTTCTTCCACCCATCCACCCTCTGTCCCCCTTCCTGCTCCACCACCCACTCTGAGTTGGGGCGTTGTTTTGATTTAACAGCTTGTGTTTCTTTTTCCATTCGGACTCTGCCATTTTGGTGCGGCTGACCAACCCACTCGCTCGCGGTTTGTGGTGGAGATGTTTTTCCTACCCTTCTATCATCCCCCAAACACCCAACCGCCACCACCCCACACAGTTACAGCGCGCGCGCTCGATTGCGGCCAGTGTGCATGTAATCCGTCGGACCTCTTGAGCTGCCACTCGAGAGAAAACCGCCCAAACACCCGTACACCGGCGCGCGCGCGCGTGTGTGTGTGTGCTTGTACGCGTAGTTTTTCCTACCGCGCGCTTTCCCGCCTCTCTCGGTGGTCGGAAATGCGATACACACGGTCCGTTATGGCCGGGGCGTTTTTCCCGCGGACGTAAGCCTCCCCCCGAAACCCTGGTGGTGGCGGCAGCTGTGAAGGGGTTGGGGGAAGTGGAGGATGCAGTGAGGAGTTGGTGGGGTCCGAAACTGTGGGCTCTCGTTGTTCCAAATATGGCCTGTGTGGGGTTGGGTGCGAGAGCCACAGTTTTGATCCGGCGTGCTTTTTTTTTGGCGCCCACTTCCTTGATTTCCCGAGCAACGCTGGAAAAGAAAACTTTCCGGCCATCTCCCTGCCTTCCCCCCGCCCAAACCACTCTTCGTACTGGTGATTCGCCCCTGGACTCACGCTGGGGTGCCGATCGTCAGACCCCCCGAGAGGGTAGAAAGATGGAGTAAAGAAGAAAAAAAAGCTAATCGAATTTTGGGCTCGTGTGTGCACCCCAGCTGGCAGAGGGTGGAACCAGGTGGTGATGCAGAAGGAGAGGAGAGGAGGGAGGAGAAACCACGGAGAAGCACCCCTATCGCTATCGCGTGTAATTGGCTCTACGCGGAATATTTCTATTCGCGCACGCTGTTGAATAATCGGAAAAATCCCCCCTGTGTGTTACATGAGTCCGAGACTGGCTGCTGCTGGGATGGTGAAGGGATGTTGACCACCCTGGGGGATGGGGTGGGTGGCAAAGGGGCTTCCAGAATCACGACAAACTATGGAGGGATCAACGTGTCGCTTGATCGCTTCCATCACTCGCAGATTACATCTCAACGTTACATTCGCAAATTCGTCACGGAATCGAGAACCTCCAGAGTTCCTGAGGTCATCCGAGAGTGCTCTTCCAGATGTTCCAGAGTTTCTTAGCTCTTTCGAGAGCGTTGAACGTGATACTGGGACGTCACGTAACCTACCTCAATGAACCGGTTGGAACAGTGACTTGATCCAAGAATAGATCAACTCCCCCAACGTGACGTAAAGCGTACGTTTCGCTCCCGGAATCTCTGGCATTGAAGCTATTTTCTGCTCCACATCTGGACCTGGAAGCGGTTTGTTTGAGCGGCAATAAAAAAAAACCAACACCGAGCAGCGACATCAAAGAGTCGACCCCATGCGTTGATCCATATGCGAGCCATCTGAACCGTGTGATGTGTGGAATGGGTAGGCGGATACGGATTGTTTTCTAACATCGACATAATCATACAATTGAAACATGTGTTGTTGGAAAGGGGGTTGAGTAAACCGCGGCTATTTGCCTCAGAACTTCATCCGCCACGCGGATTTATTTGGGATGCATTGAGGGCGAGCTGGGTGTTTTTTTTTTTTGCTTACTTCCTGCATTCCCACTCGAGGGGTTGGGATGTCCGCCCTTCGGATAGTTCTACAAGGGTCGTGGAACCTTCACCCACGAACCGCGAATACCCTTACCCTGGAGCACTGCGCGAGGCCCCACGTGCGAGGTTTTTTGTATGTGTTTTTTTTTTTATGCTGCTTTGATGTCTCTCCTATCTACCCCACCAAATCGTATGCAAGTGGGCCAACCCGCTTCGCACTGTTCGCATTCACTTGGCAGGCCATGCTATGACCACAAACAATTGCTCGACCGACCGAAATGCGGAAACGATTTGGCACAGTGTGGTGCACAATAATGGCCGCTGAACCGGGCCACTTAAGTGGATTTTTGTCACGTGCGAGCGTGTGCGTGCTTAGGAGGTTTTGCTTCGATGGTGTACGGCTTCCCACCCTCGCTCTCTCTCTCTCTCTCTCTACCTTCTCCCACACCTGTTGGCCTAGAACGAGCGTTTGGGTGGTGCGGTTTTGCGGCTTGAACCAAGGTCGCCCCTCTAGGGCACAATGCGTCGTCGTTCACGGGCCGGACTCCACATAAAACGGCCCTTTAGTGGCACGTACGCACTTTCCACGGTGTGTGAGTTGACCTCGCGCTAGGAGGGGTGGAGGGTTGTGGGGTGGTGAATTAAAAAAAAGCCCGTCCGCTCGAACGTCGCCAACGTCGCGATTCGGAAGCCGTAACACATCGAGCAAACGGGGAAACGGGTTCGCAAAACCGGCCCTAATCCGGTCCGGATCTCTAGTGCCTTCGCTCCGTTATTGGTACGGTTGGGTTTCGCGTTAAAAAGGGTGTTTTTTTTATCAGTTACGCACTCGCGCGACGTTGCGAAATCGCAAACGCCCAATACAGCCGGCTTATCGCACCGGTGCGCGAATTAGCGATTCAAAGTTATGCAACCGGTGTTGCATTCCGCTGCAGAACGCGCGCATGGCATGCTAATTACCGGCCCACGGACTGGCGCGAAAATGTAGCCCATCGAGGTGGGAAAATGGGCCGGCGAGACGACGCCACACGCCGGGACGCTTGCCATTCGAGCGGGCTACTTGTCCACGTACGCGACCAAGTACGTGCCCTTTTCGCCGTCTGCTCGGGGTGTGTGAGATAAGGGCTGCCGATGTTTGAGGGCTTGTGAGACTCGAAATGGCTAGCAGCATCTTGGAAGCTAGGTAGCGGTAGGATAATCAGATCCGTGCTCTGGCACACTGGGTCATATTCGTAACGGACCGGTGGACATATTTGCGAGCGTCCGGGTGGTGAGGAAGTTACGCAACTACTCCACAGCACGCGATCCGCACAATGCACACTTATTGACACACTTTTTGCTGATCACACCCAATCGATCACGTGGATCGTGGTAGAAACGAGTTAAAGTGGGTTTTTGGACACCGATTTTAGGACGCTTCCTGACAGGGTGGAAGGCTATCAACGTCTGCCAACCCCGGGTGGGTACCTTGAGACGTTGTCACTGGACCAGACCTGCTACTCACGACAAGGATGTACCGTCCACAGTTCCTGCCGGCAAAAACCATCCGCGAGAAAATGCGAATCTTCGAGCAAGGTTTGAGTCTGGATGTCCTTGATCGTACATACTAGTGTGACAGCAGTAGAGCTCGGTTCATCGCTCATCGCACATGCTTTATCGCTCTTGACGTGGTTTTCTCATTTCCTCGAAATCGCTTGTTGGAAGGTCTCAGCTAACGTCTGCTCTGCTCTTTCGCTGTGATAGATGAAACACACCTAGACGAGAACGCGGCCATCACTGGAAACAACGCACATACAGATCAACAGCAGAGGAGACGACGTGCATTGTCGGGTGATAGAGTCATCACAGGCAGCTCGCCCGGAGCGGGAATGATGCGACCAATCAACTCCAACCAGAGCGTCATGACAGACGCCCAAGGTTTGATAGTGCCAAAGAAGCTGGTTAACCCGGTGCTCGAGTCTATCGACCGTCAGAACCTGCACCGGGAGATGATGTTCAACCAGAAGATGTAAGTTGAACTACTTCTTTTAGGTCTAATCAACGTGCTCATGTCTCTCTCTCTCTCTCTCTCTCTCTCTCTTTCGGGGTCCTTTCAGTGGGAAGAGCGTACTCAACCAGAAGACGGAACTCCAGCGTGCTCTCGAGAAGCAAAAGGAACGTCAGGTGTTGGCGGCGCAAAACCTAACCAAGCAGACAGAGCAAACAATCGCCAGCGAGCTGGGACGTGTCATTATGCAACGAGCTCAGCGACTCGAGCAGCAGAAAGGTGGCAGTGGAACAGCTGGTGCAGAGCCTCCAGGAGGTTCCATTAATCCGGAGTACTTGAATGCACGCGCTAAGCTGCGGGCTACGGTTGATACGAAATGATGAGGTTCGCAGACCTGCCAGAACCACGTTAGGTCGACGTTCCAGCTCTGTTCCGTTTGTCCTTTCTCGATTTGTGGCTGCGCTTACGTGGTTTCTTGTTCCTTTTTTCTTCTGCGCAAGCGAGGGCCCTCCTCACCGGCGACGTGTAATGTGCTCGTTTTAGGCTTTATGTAGGCACCTTATTTTTAAAAAGAAGTATCACCCGACATTTCGCGGGCGATTGCAGCAGCAGTAGCAGCCATAGCAAGTAGAACCGGGTGGTGTTTGCGCGTAGCTTTTATCGATGTGATTTCAGCAAATGGCACCTTTTTGGGGTGGCAGTGGTATGCGGCCCTCCTCTCTTTCCACCCCCCCACCCCCATCACCCTGTTCATCCTCCTCCTCATCCTCCTCCACATCCTTCATCTTCTTCTCCACCCACTGTACCATTAGACTGAAACCGTAGTATGAGTGGGAACGTTTGAACGATCTTTTACGCCAGTGATAAGCGAAGAGTGCGTGCGCGGAATGTGTGAATGTGTGGTAAGAGGAGATGCAGATGCAACCGTAGGCTTTAAATAGGATTAGTTAGTGATGGCTCTGTTGGCTGCGTAATTATGTGTTTTTTAACTCTTAATGTCCTCCTACTATCCGTGCGTTTCACCTCATGTCTTCTCTCGTTCGTGCATTTCATCTGGCGATCGTTGCGTAATGAGGAGAATTAATTTTAACTTCCAAAGCTTGCCGTTCAGTTGAATGCACACAATATCAGTTTGGATGAGTACGATCGGAGATGGGTACGATCCCAGTTGAAGGACTGCTGAGTCTGGCAGTCGAGCAAGAGGTACTGATAGTGATACTGGGAAACGAAGGTGAACACTTTAAATGAAAGTCGAATACAACAACCGACATTGATAGTTCTTCCAAAATGCATGATGGTCTATCCTTTCCCCTTTTGGTACTCGATGAGCGTCTGTATGCAAGATTGAGAGATTTATTTATACAGTCGATTGGGATCGTTAATTGGATCGTAGCTAATTGAATATGGAATGTAGAATCAGGAACATAAACTCCCTCATGCGAAAGCCAAAAACATACGAAAACTCAAACTAATAGTGTGCCCTCTCGCCCTCTTGATGTGTGTACAAAAGTGAGAAAGAGAAGTAACACCAGAAAACCTGCAGGAAGCAATTGGAATACCAAAAAAGAGAAGTACATGACATTGACGAGTGGAAATCGAGAACCGAACATGTAGCAACGGAATGCCTAGTAGAAAATGATAGAACACGGGATCAAGCAAGTCTAGATGATTCAACCTTTCCCCCATGCATTGGCAAGCATCCAAGCATTTTTACAGGAACGATAGTATTTTAGAGCAGGTGCGTTCTGTTGCGATTTGTGCTCCAACGCCTGCAAAATGCCGGAAAAATCTTCCTTGCTGTTCGGCAGCGTAGTACGAGAGCACAGAACTGCACGCACATAGAATCGAATTTGCCATTAGGGACCCATGCAGGTGATGTGTAACGCAAGCAGGTGTACACCGAACCGACCGAGCACCGGAAGTCGTGGTTCTCAAAGGAAAAGCGTTATCGTTTTTCCCCCGGAACCTCGTCATACAAATGATATTAAGCGTTAATCCAGCAACCATGACAGGATGCCATTTTGAAACATCTACAGGAAAAGGACACCACGAGCGGGAGACTCACACACGCGCACTGAAACGTCACAAAAAGTCTAAATTCTACACATTAATCGAAACCCGAAATTTGCTCACCGCAACAAAAGGCTATTGCTTTTGTTGATGCAGTAGAGTTGATGTGGAATGGGAGCAAAAATACTTACTTCCAGCAACCACTTTCACTGATGAAAATGCACTCCATTAGGCTGATCTGGCAAGTTTATTTTTTACGTATATACGAGGGATTTGGCACACAAACCAGAAGTAGTCTTAGTGAACATTCAAAATTATCTAGTTGTGATACAAAAAAAAAACATACAAAATTGTGAATTGTGTTTCATAGTGGAAAGTAAAGTTAACATCGATTAAAAACTGTACACCCTTAGCCCGACTGCACCCCAATTGCACCCTAATTGTGCAAGCTCAACAACGTATCGACTGTTCTCTTTTATCACCAAAAGGTATAGGCAGTAGCGAGATTAAGTAAGCGAAACGACGACAACGGAAGAAAAACAAAATACAAACGAAGGGAATGTAATCATCGTAACAGAAATAACTACCTTACTAAAAATTTTGGCCTTAGCGTAACACATTGGAGACTTCCTGTGAAGAAGGGTGAACCTTACCATACAAAACAATCAATAATACACATTTTACCACCGTAGAAACAGTAAGTGAGATGTTTTTTAAGTTAATGAGTGAGGGCCCATTTTAAGCAAACTGTGGAAAGATGATCGAGGAGTGTGACGTTGGCATAGGATACCAATGAAAAAAGCACGTGCTGAATGGTATTATAACTTGAAGGTTTTCAAAAATGTTTTGTAGGATTTATCTTACTTCTTCTTGTAAACACACTTTTTGGTAAAGATTGAAAATGCCGTGTCTGTGCACGACGCATAAACATACTAAATTCACCGTTTGCGTCGTTGGAACTGCTCAATAGTATGATTACTTCTGTAACGATGTTTATGACGAGCAAATCATGCCGAGATGCCCATTTCTACATATGCAACATAACATACAAAGTAGCAATAGGTATTTACCAGTGCAGCAGTTGTGTCTTAAAAGAAGATTGATCATTGAATAATACATACAAACTTACCTTACCAACAAACTGAAATACAAATTGTGTGGTCAAATAAAAAAGGCGCATTTATATATTGCGTCACAGAGCGGTGTTACGTGTGGAAAATCAGCTGGAAAATATATAGGATAATGTATACAGTGTTCTACAGATCAAGCAAATTAGCATGCGGATTGGTGAAAGCATAACCGAACAATGTCATGTAGCTAGTAACAGCCGATCTTGGTTGCCTAGGGATGTCGTACATGATCATAAAAATTGAAGCTAAATGTTCGGTTTGGTACACTGCGGTACGATCAACTACCATAGCTTAATAAGGTGTAAGCCCTATGTCAGCTAATGAGTAGTTATGCTGGAAATGATGGAGAAAAGTACCACCGAGTGCTAAGCGGATAGTATGCCAAACGTGATTCGGATAGAAAATGTACTAAACACTTATCGTGAGACAGAGCAAATCAGCAAAATTGTAGAATTGTTTATTACGTGTAAGCATTATAACTAAGTTGAAATATGAAGTATTCATCTCAATCAAACAACGTTGTAGTTCGTGTTTTCTTTCATTGTTATGTCGATATTGAACATTGATTTAAACCTTTCATTTTCCATGCCTGAGGTAGTGGCTTTTGGAAAGACAAATCCTTTTAAAGATGACTAACAGAATATATTTAAAATTTAACACATTTTCAGCAACTATTTGACGACGTGTCCGCCAAGTGTGCAATTTGAACGTGTCCGAAAGGTTCACGTGAGTTCATCCGATGAACATCTGCAATGAGCGCCACCTATAGGCTGTATAAGTGAAGCATGTTCATTCGAGAATCGCAGCGCCATCTAGATTATGCTAGGAAAAATATGTTTAAACATATTTGTATCTTATATTGAACGAGAAAAACCTTTTAAAATCGTTTATTATTCAACAATTGGACTATTCAAATAAAACAACAAAACAAAAAAACTCTTTATCGGATTGAAACAGAAAAACTGTGAAAAGCAGAAATGATTTTTCCTGGTGATTGATGATTGAACGAATGTATCTTCTCTTTGTTTTCCTTCCGTATTTCCCATCTGCTGCTTGTATTTCGAGAGCGTTTCTTGCACGCTGTTGCTGGTGTTCCATGTTACAATGATTACATCTGAATATGTTTTCCTGGCCAAAAACAAATGTGCTTTTCATTGCTGCCAGTACACAAACGATATCACACGGCTACTTTGCATGCAGAATCCATTTTTCACCACCTTCGGCTTCATCACTTCGTTGTCTAACCCGTTTCACAGCCATCTAAGGACTTCAGACCCTCAGGAATGATGCCATCGGCATGGGATTATCCCAGATCACAAGACCGAACGCGGTGGTGAAAGGACGAAACCGAACGGAAATTGGATTAGCGTCTTATTGTGACTTCCATTATTGTTTGCCTTTCAACGCTGGCCGGATTTCCCATCCCCGTTCGTTCCCTTTGCCCTACCGAACACCCAACCCGGGTTGCGGGTGGAGCGAACAGCAAAATCCATAATTTACAACGGCTTAAGCTGCGCCGGGCTCGAGTTCTGTTAGCAAGCTCAGCAAGGATCCCGCGTTAGGTGAGCTGACCAAAAGTTAATCCGTTTTGCGCCTTCCCGGCTCCGTTTCTGCCCAGCTCGGGTCGGTGATGGAGAGAAAAGAGCGACAAGCCGCAAGGATACCGGAGACGGAAATTGAAACAAGCCAACCATGTGAATGTACAGTAACTTGGTGGAGCTAGGACGAGCTCCACGCGAGGTCCTGGTGAACGCGAATGGAGCACATAGTGTCGAAATAACGCCACCATCGGACGCAGGAATTAACGCAATTAGGCAACCAAAGGCTCACAACGAGGAAAACCAGGGTAGCGAAAGAGGACGTGGAAAGCTTGAACAGGCTTGCAGGCTCGTCTGGATGACCGTACCTGGTTGGTACTGGGGGTATTTCCCGCCTTTCGCTACGGTTTGTTGGTTTTACGGAAAAGCTAATTGGATTAGCAGATTTAACTCGTGGCTTATCCAGTGCCTTTTTAAATCGCTTCAACCTCCAAAAAGGCTCTACCCTGTGCTGTAAACGGTCGAGTACCCTGTGGGGATGAACAAGGACCATGTCGTCACTGTTCTGGTAGTTGTATCGCTACTCCTCGTTGGAGTCTGCTCATGAGAAGCCATCGATTATTCAGAGATGGCTAAAGGCTCGGCCCACCTGTGAGTCCTTCGGGCGAACAGCGAAACAGCGAATGTATCGTTTCACATGCCGTTTCCTTTCCAACCCACGATCCGCGCTGTCGCTCGCGTTTCCCGATCACGAGCGAGCACAATCGCGCTCCGATTTCCTTTGAAAAGAGGCGCGGACGCAGCAAGGACCTCGGTAAGGACCTCAACAAATCACCTACAATAAGGCACCCGAGCCTCGGCTCGTCCGTTGCGATCCGTCCCCGCGAAATCGGAAACTCCCAAAAAGGATATGCCGGGGCCCTTTTTTTTCGAGACCTTTGGACGCGTTTTTTTTGCCTATCTTCTATCTTGCCTTCCTTTGCGCCCACCGAGTATCCTGTGTCTGGGAGGAATCCCGGCCGGTGGGAACTCCGGTGGCACCGACAGGCAACCAGGACTCGAGCCGGGCACCCATGCGCTTCCGAAACCGTATCAGATTACGCTAATTTTTCTCACCAGGACTCGCCAGGACGCGCATCCTGCAACCATCCGTGCACGTAGGTGTGCAATCGCCGGTGTGTTGGCATGTCCATGAGATGGTTTTCTTTTGATCACGCTCCGGTGTGTCGGTAGCGGAAAAAAGGGCCACAATTGTGAAGGTTTCTCGCTCACCGGAAGCCGGTGTAAAATCGACGCCACAGGGCTGTGACGTTTCAATAAGACGAGCTCCGATGAGCGAAACAATGCCATAAGCAAATAATAAAGCACGCTGGGGTTTGTTTTTTTTCTCTCCTGCGAACAGCTGCCCCGGTGGGTCATGATTGCATTAATTTGCTGCCGTTCAAACCGCAAGAGGTCGCCACTGTCAACGGCTCGAGGACACGTTGCCTGCCTTACGCAAAAAACAATCACCTACTGCTGAGACGAACCACGAAAAAAAAAACCCCGATCGTCCTCGCGAGTTCGCTACCACCAGCCGCGAAAAGGATTGACGGAACAATGCTGTGCCGCGAGCGAAGCCAACGGATGATAAGGACACCCCAAGGTGAGGCAGGACTCGACCCAAGCCAAGGATCGATGCCGACCGCCGATTGTTTGTCAATAAATCAGCGAGCGGTCCGCGCCGCGTGGCATCACCGCGAGTCCCAATTTTCCCTATGCCAAGGTTCTATCAGGGGTTTCCACGTTCCCGAAGGACCGTGTTTTGGTTTCCCTGGTGGTGTGAGTGCGCCCATAAATTACGCCTTAGACTGCGCTAGGCCAGAGCTTGGCCAGAGTCCAGTTCCGGTGCAGCTGCCCAAGCGGAAGTGGAGCGCGTTGGGCTCCAGCGAGTGCAGGACTCGCAGGAATCCTTGCCGGAAGGACTATGCAATGGGTCGGTCTCACGCATCGCATCGAACCGTTGGACACGGTGCAGGTGCCGAGTACCTGGACCTATGCGGCTTGTTCGCCTGTGATCTTGGTCACACGGACACCGGTGTGTGTGACAACCGTTGTTTTCGCGCACACACACCCGTCTTCGGTTCTCACGCGCTATCGGGCTGCGCAGGAGTCAAAAGTGTTGATTCGTCGGCCGATAAGCGAACCGAGGTCCTTCGGAACGCCATCCCTTCGAAACCGGTGGGCCGTTATTTATGGGAGCAGACCGATTTATGTGTCCCGGTTTGCCGGCACCGTTACGCGAAAGGTCCTAGCGCCGTAGGGGCCACAATTTGTCGGGTGTGCATCTCGGGCCTGGTTGCGGTTGGCTTTATCTGTCGAAGGTACAGGAGCAAAAAAAAATAAAGGACGAAAACTGCAGGACGGCACAAAGCGAAACGTGGGCTTTTAATTGGGGGCATTAACACAAATCTCCCGGGCGCATCGAAACCGGGCGCATCGTAAACATGCCGCAGCCTGACGAGTCCTTAGGATGAGCCGCAGTACGCAGCCCGTTTTTTTTTCTCTCCTTCAACACCATGCCAGAGTTAACTCCCCACGGAAGGGCTACCGAGAGCCGGGCGAATCGTTGCAACCAGGGCACGAAAATCTTGGCACATGTGCGCTTTTGCCGAGCCCTGAAAAAGGACACGGTCCAGGATCGACTTTCAGCGTTTGTCGGCACCCAGCGGGCGGTCCTAGCGGCGGCATATTGCGTAAGCCTGGTTAGGACCCGGACCCGGACCCGGGCCTTGAACCTCCAGGACCTTCCACGAATGGCCGCCAGGACCAATGCCCAGAGCGCGTCAGGTTCACCCGAGTGTGGGCTCATATTGCCGGGGTTCGGGAAAAGGACATGACGCACTTGACGGCGCACTGGCTCACCGAAAGGGAAATGAAGACTGCAAAATGTGACAACAGCTCGTCGATTCATGAGAAAACGGTTTTTTCGAGGCGAAACCCAAGAAGAAAGACGTTACGCCGCCGATTTGGACGATGTGCGAAACACCGTGGCACAAGGCTCGCAGGACACACGATGTCCTTCAGCTCGAATTATGGCTTTATGGTGCATCATTTGGTGTTTGTGGTTACGCGTTACTAACCGTGGGTTTTATTGGTGTACCCGATGTAGTTGCTTCAACCACCACCTGAAGGGCTAAGGGCTAACGAGTGTGTCACCAGGTGATCTACCCGTGCGAGAGCTACCTAGTGAGCGTTTTAAGTGTCACTTTAGCAGCTTTATTGAGCACTTCCTACCTCGAGCTTGCAAACTACACCCAGCTCTCTCTCTATTCCAGTAGTACCTGGGATAATAGTGCTTGTGTACGCTTTACGTCACATCTTCACGGACTACCTCGGCGCAAGGATTCGACCTCGGAAGTAGCCCTTCGAAAAGCCACTCGAATGGAAGAAAATTCCCTACTAACGGTACGCTCCGTCGGAGGTCAATCGAGGTAGGACTCGGGTGCCTCCCTAAATTTTCACCCACCCCTCCCCAGGGCGAACACAATGCCCTTTCTAAAAGGGCGAGTCTTCGAGGCGAGTACAAAACGACCCAAATCGTGGAGGTGTCACCCAGTGGGCCTAACCGATCGCTGATGGAGTTGTCATAATACACACCGTGTGCACGCGCTAGGGGTGGGCAGAAGGAGGCGAACCCGGCCCCGTACGCCCCCTTTCGCTAACCCTTTTTTTTGTTTGTGTCTGTGTGTCGAACCGTTGAGGCCGAGGGATGGATGATCGAGCCCTTGCCCTTCGAACACGCCATGGAACACTAAGCGCCATGGATCGCGGCTTGGGAGCGTGACCAGGCGATAAACCGGGCAGATAATGAAGACGAGCCCTAGCAGGGTCAATTATCGAACAGAAGTAGCGAAAGGGTAGCGATATAAAGCGCGAATCACGCCGCCCCAAGGACGAAAGGGCCCGTGGAGGGCGAAAAGCCCTAAAGAAAAAAAAAACAAATGAAAGAGAACGAAAGCAGGACGTTTAAACGCATCGTGGCCGGGAACCGTATCATTTATTGGCGTGCTGTGTCCCCGTGCTTGGCGACTCCACGGAAGCCCTTTTAGGTCGCGTGATTCGCTGCACGATTTAATCCCCGGTCTTAGTGTGAGATGGCAGGATGCGTGTGAGAGCGGGAGAGAGAAAGAGAGAGAGAGAGAGAGAGAGAGAGAGAGAGAGAGAGAGAGAGCAACAAAATTGCACGCACGCACGCACGCTCGAGTGATGAAGAAAGGATCGGTTGAAGGGCCAGCCGAAAGGGATCGGTTATCCTAGGGCCCCGAAGGGTGCACGGATGCTTGTGCGTGTGCGAACGCCTCACGGGGGTTAATGGGTGTGTGCGTAGTAATAGGATGTTTGGGTGTCGGCTCCGCCTTCTTAAATACAGAGATTTGCGCGATTGGGTCCGTGCATTAGCGCACGCACGGTGATCACACAGCCTCCCTTTCACCCTCCCCCCCACACACACACACACACTAACCAGCAAGGAGCTGTTCCCGGTTTCCCGGCTGTCCTCAGCCACCTATGCAGGATGCTGTGAAGCTGTTGGCGCATGTGGGACAAGGACAGCACCGAAATCGGTGAAACGGGAAGCTTGCTCAGTGATTTCTCAGCGCTTGTGAAAGGGACAGCATGAGTGAGCGAGAAGGACGAACACACGTTGGTTCGTGGCTTAGGGAAATCTGCACGAGAAGAGATTTGAGGGAGCTTAGTTTTGGGATTTAGAAAAGTTGCCCTTTCACGCCCTCTCTCTCTCTCTTTCTCTCTCACTCACTCTGTTGCAAACACATGCACACGCACACCGTTTGTGTGCCACCTTAGCCTAGTTTCACGCCGTAATTGCCGTCCCTTTCCGCGCACGCCATACATGCCCGCGAAAACTCACGAGAGCGACGGAGATGAGCTGCATCGTGTCGCGGCCGTTTCGTGCCTTCTCACTCTACCACACGCTAGCCTCACAACTCACACACACGCGCGAGCGCGCGCGCGCACACGTAGCGTTAAATCCAGCATCTTTCCCATCACGCTTGCTCTCTTTCGCACAAGGGCTCGGAGTGTCGCATTCGCGCTCCTTGTCTCACGCACTCCACCCGTCGCGCCGTCTCGCCCTGGCCACCACGGAAATCCCTGTGCCGCTCTCTCCCGACACCCCACGCACCTCTCCCGGGGCCTAACGACGTATGGCGGCCTCGGGTTTCGTCCGAAAAGTAAAAAATCCAAAATCCCCGATTTCTCAGTCGAAATTCGTCAGCCGGATGGGAAAAGCGTATTACGCCGGCGAACCCTATAATTAGTCGAAACGTGCCCGTCGTTGGTTTCGCTTGCGTTCCGCTCATCCTTTTTGCCACACAGCCCGTTTCCCGTTCGTTTTTGGGGTTTTGGGCTTTGCCGTGTTGCCCTTTATTTATTCTGCCCCTTTTCTTTTGTTATTATTATTTTCGCCGTTGGCTTCTCGCGCCTCCTTGCCTCCAACGGCGTCCTTCCACGGGTCAGTACCCAAGTACCGGGGGCTCTCGTACCTCCCCACGACGGGAGTTTTGGATCGTGCGAGGAAAAGAGAAAGCAAGAGCGCACAACCGCGCGAAAGTGGAACCGCGCGCGGGTCGCGGCAACAGAAACGAGAGCGTTAAGAGCCGGGGCTGCGAAGGTGTGGAGGTGTGGAGCTGAAGGTGTTGATCCCGTCGAGCTCCCCACGTGCGAGCGCAGGAGCGGCCTGGAGGACATATCGGAAAGGACGAACCGAAGCGGACACGGAACACCTTCGTCAATTAGAATCCTTGGCAGGTCCTTGACGCCAAAAAGGCACCGATAATTGCACCAAAGTGTGGTACGGGAATTCCGGGAAGCTGCGTGGCCGCAGGATCAATTCGTACACAGTGACACCGTGGGTGACATTTGACAGCTCTCGTTTTGACAGGCATCGTGCGCGTGTATCAGTCCACCGATCAGTCGATCACTCAACGCAGCTATCAAAGCGCCTCCAGCAGCCGCCCATCCGTCCGTCCGTGTGTGTGTGTGTGTGTTCGTCCGTGTGTGTGTGTGCGTCTGTCGGTGATCTGTTGATCAGCACCTCGATCGAGGTCCAGAGCCACCAATCAAGCGCATGTTTGCAAGGAGCGCCATCGACCACCACAAGCTCCAGCGATCGTCCACCCCTCGCGCAAAACGGCGTGCAAGTGAGACAGCAACACAACAAGGCGTCTCGCTTCCGCGAGCACGAGCAGCCTTTCAACGCCAGCACTCGAAGAAGGAGGCCTCGAAAGAAGGAGGTGTTGATTTTTGTTTTTGGAGCCGCAGCGCAACAGCCACCTTTAGCAGCCTGCATCGGGCGATAAATCCCTGACAGAGCGAGACAGCGTGTACGTGCGTACGTGCGCGCACGCTCGCGTGTGTGTGTGTGCGTGGGTCACACGCGAGAGCGAGACGGCGTGCGTGGCCCAGGAAAGGAGGCCGGGCAGGATTTCGGGGCGCGCGCGAGTCTCGACCACGGTACGCACGAAGCCGTGCCGAAGCAGGACCGAGCGTGAGTGAGCGAGTGCACAGGCAGACAGTGGCCGTGTGCGTAAGCGAGACGGGTGGTGTTCGGGGCGGGCTGGTGTGCGCAGGGGTCTGGGGCGGGCCTGCGGGATGAACCCGGGTACCGGCAGGCAGCAACTAATGAACGCCGTTCAGTGAGGCCTTAATAATAGTGTTTAGAAGTGGTTAATTTCGGCTTCAGCCGCTCCGCGAGGCAGGTCACAAAATATCGCACCAGCTCCCAACTGCAGCAACGCCAGCGCCAGCAGCTTCAGCAGCAGCTTTAGCAGCAGCTCCAGCAGCAGCTCCAGCAACAGCAGCAGCAGCAACAACAACAGCAACCCCCCAGCAGCTTGATTCGGGACGTGGGGTTCGGGAAATTCGTGCAAATTTTATCCCCGCTCTTTCCCGGCCAGTGTTGTTCCGGTGTCCGTGGCCGCGTGCCTGCATGTGCATATGTGTGTGCGTGTGTACGTGCTTGGTGGATTCGTGGTGGGTGGATGGGTGTGTGGGCGGGTCGAGTGCAGTCGGCCCGGAAGTGAAAGTGTCCCTATCGTGGACAGGTGCTACGAGACGAAAAGCGCAAACGTGAAGGTCATGCTGATGCGCTAATTATCCTGGACCACAATCAAACACACCAGCTCGCAGGACTCGCAGGACTCGCAGGCGATGCCTTTGGTGGTGTTGAGTGTTGACGACCCCCGTTGCAGTGTTGAGTTGCTGAAGCTTTGTGCAGCAGTTCCGACGTAGGTCCTTAAGGTCCTTAAGCGAAACGCGTGCCAAGGGCGAAGGTTGGAACGACCGGAACCGACAACGGAACAACGACGTCGCGAGAGGTGTCGCGGCTCGGCCACAAAATGATGGCCTCACCTAGCTTCATGACGCAGTATCACAATCATCAGTGGAACAACGGCGCCACACAGAGCCAGGTAGGTAGTCTCTGGGGGTTTAGCTTCGGGGTTTGAGAACTGCGTGGTACTAATCTGCAGGATGTTCGTCATCTACAGTTGTCAGCGTTGAACATACTGCCGTATCAGTATCCACCGCAGCCACCGTCGGTGAGCAGCCTCGGTTCGGTGGCCTCCGTAGGCTCTGCAGGATTGTCACCGACCCAATCGATCGCTTCCTCGAGTGGAGCAGCCAGCAATAGCAGTAGTTTCAGTGCCGTCGGTGGTACAGGTCTACACGGTCCAGGTGTGGCTCTTGGAGCCACCGGATGTGGTCCTATCAGTGGCGGAGTAGGCAGTGGGAACACCGGAACACCTGGAGGAGGATCGAACACCGCTAGTCCGGACGTGACGGCTGCTGCAGCAGCGGCAGCAGCAGCTGCGGCGGCTTCTAGTGCGGCTGCTTCTTACGGTTTTGGCATGGTGCAGCAATCTGGAGCACTTGAGATGACCGCAAGGTAAGTGTGATGATCATAAATGTCCTTCTCGTATGTCCTTTTGTCGGTCACGTAGACCACACTTTGTCCTTAATCGCGAATACCCTTATCTTATCTCCGTCTTCCTTTGGGGATATTCCCATCTGTTCCGTTTCACCCTGACAGATCTCAGGCCATGCACTATCCATCGTACGCGTCGTACAGTCCCGCGAGTTACTACAACAACGTCGGCATGGCAACCAGTCCGTGGTTTGCGCAGGAGACGATGTATAGTACAGCGGCTGGCTGGCACGGTGCAGATGCGTATGGGCTTAAGCTGGAGGAGTACTCGCACCAGACACAAGCTCAACGTCGTTGTGCTCGCTGTACGTGTCCCAACTGCATCAACGAACTGTCCGGTCTGCCACCCGTCGTTGGTCCTGATGAGAAGGGTAAGCGACAACACATCTGCCACATACCAGGATGCGAGAAGATCTACGGCAAAACAAGCCATCTAAAGGCACATCTCAGGTGGCACACTGGAGAACGACCGTTCCAGTGTAAGTGGTTGTTTTGCGGCAAGCGTTTCACGCGCTCTGACGAGCTGCAACGCCACTTCCGGACACATACGGGCGAGAAACGGTTCACCTGCACGATCTGTAGCAAGAAGTTCATGCGGAGTGATCACCTCGCGAAGCATGTCAAGACGCACGAGAACAAGGCGAAAAAGATCGCGAAACGCTCGGAGAAGCTCGAAGAGGCGAAGATGCGTCGTGAGGATGCCAAGCTGAAAACGCTCGACTCCACGTCTACGCCAGTCTTGTCCAGGAAGTTGCCGGCTGGTGCATCCCTCGGCAAGTCTCCTTCAGCGAAGCGTCAAAAGCTGTCAGCTCGAGAGGATACCCGAGGTCGCGAGGATGACTCCTCTACTGCAGGTAGGACGACATCTCAACACCACAGCTCGAGCTCAACCATGCTGGAGGACATCAACGCCAACATCCGCGTACCTGAGATCAAGTCGGAGTACGGAGCCGGTGCTCTAAACGTCTTGACACCGCCTCCGACTGGAGACTCTCCTACTTCTGCTACAGCAGCTGCAGCAGCCGCTGCGGCAGCCGCCGCCGCCGCAGCAGCCGCCTATCAGAACTACCATCATCATCACCATCATCACCACCATCACGTCGCGGCCCATCATCACCATTCGCCGTACTTCCAGAGTCCGTTCTTCCAGGCGGGTGGAGATGTCGGTGCGACGCCTCCACACGGTAAGGGCCCCTTTGCGGGGTATAGCGACGTTGGTGGTGGAGGCGGTGGCACCTTTGGACACCCCGGGAGCAACAACCTGCGGCTAGGAGGAACCAACAGCACCTCCACGAGCCACTCCTCTACCTCACACGGCTGCGAGAGAACACCGCGCACCACTGGCAGTAGTTCTGCGAACGCAAGCAGTGCTGGCAATGGTGGCAACACCAGTGGGAGCAGCAACACCAGCAGTAGTAGCAGTAACACCAGCAACAACACCAGTGCCATCGCCGAGCTGAGCAACAGCCTGGTGAAGCTCGAAGAGTACGCTAACGGACACGGGCTGGGAGGAAGTCGCGTTGAGCCCGCTGGAACCTCAGCTACCCTCGAGAGTACACCCAACACCCTCAACAACCACGGACTACCTCATGGAGCGCAGCTGTACCATTCGCTGGCCAGCGACGCACCGTCCCATCACACGTACCATCCATATACGGGCATGAAACCCGCCGGTTCGATGTCATCCACGTACGGTAGTGCGAGCTCCTCCTATGAACACGAACCTTCTGCCTCTGCCAGCCAGCAACACCACGTGCATCCGGTAGTGAGCGCCAGCAACACACCTGCCCATCTTGCCTCCACCTACAACATGATGATGAGCAACTACTCACTCCATCAGCATCACCAACATCAGCCGCAACCGCAACAGCAGTCGCAACAGCAGCAACAACAACAACAGCATCATCACCACCAACAACAGCAGCAACAGCAACTCCTCAATCAACAGCAGCACCAGCAGCACCATCAGCAACTACAGCATCAGCTGCAGCTCAACCTCAACTCCGCCGCCAACGGTAGCGCGCTGTTCAAGTAAGTCTGCCGTGGCTAGTGTCTGCCTCCGTAGTTCATAACTCAAGCCAGTGATCCTGATGGGCAGCTCCGAGTTGCCCATGTGTCCCCAGTACGAACTACAGCAACCTTAGGGTACCGCGATTCCTTGCGTCTAGTGATACTTCTGCTGACAGTAACCGCATTTAACGGCCACCTAGCATTCAACTCCCGCGTAGCAGAGAACGAAACATGTGCCAAAACGCTAGGTGTCCTCAACGAAATCGTCCTCTTCCGTCCTGTTGTAGGCTTCGGAGTCGAGGTCTGACAAGAACTCTCTGCTGATTTTGCGCCAATTTGCTTGAGGCAAACACTTTGATGCATTTTTTTTTCTTTCGTGTGGCCACTCGTGAACCGACGTAGCTTTCTGCCGGGGACGAACAATGGTCCTGCGGAACAATCCCATTCAACCCAACGCTACTGAGCAACCCTCGGTTCGTGGTTGCAGCACGATTTACGATTTGTGCCCGGGTATTGATCCCGCGTTCAGGAAGCGCATTGAAGGGAATCGCTCGGGGTCTCTTTCGGGGTCGATTCCTTGAAAGAAAGCGCAGTCATTGCAGGGTTCCGGCGGGGTTTCGGTTGGGTACGGGTGCCGTGCCAGCTGGCAGGACCCCGACTGGCACATTCTCGAGGCGGAACTGCAAAACGGGCACGTCTTAGGACGCCTTGGAAAAACGCTCGAAAACTCGGCGCGTGCGGAATTTTTCCCGGGCATGTAAATAGAACTGTGTATAGTGCGTAAGCGAACAGAAAAGTGCGATGTTCCGAGGTGGCGGAACAGATCCCCCTTACCACAGGAGCAGAGAGGCATAACGAAGTGAAGGGTTTGATCGAAGGGAGAAGGGACGAAAAGGAGAGATAGAGAAAGGGATAGGGAAAGATAAACAAAACAAACGTCTACAAAACGATAAATTCTCAGTGCAAATTTTTTTAACTACGATGCTTAGCTGAAATGTGTTTGCGAAGTCGCGATAGAGGTGGTCATGAACGTGAAGAATGCGAATACTGCAGGTATGTGACTCAACAACAGCGCGGACAGTTTTCCAAAGAGAGAAAGAGAGAGAGAGAGAGAGAGAGAGATAGAAAAAGCGAGAGAGAGACGTTAGAGCGACGGCGTTCATTGATGTTTGCTAAAAGTGTACAGAGCGACAGCTATATTTGGATAAGAGCGAACTACAACAAAATATATACATATATATTTATGGAAGGTACCCAACCTTTTAGGTGTAAGAGGACTCGCGATGCAAGGAGTAACTTTACGACGATTATATTCACGATGCGAAATAAAATGTAAGCAAAACCCCATCCACCCCATTGAATCCTCAATCAAGCGTGTATGAGCTGAATGTGTCCGTCACCGAAGTGTCCGAAAGCGTTGTGCAACACCTCCTCGTGGAGTTCGTGGAGCTCGTGTTCCGTAGCCGGCGGATTCCTCGTTTCAGTTGCCTTTTTTGGGCAACATTGATTAATCTTTCATGCAACCGGCAACCGGCGTGAGTTTACCATTGCAAATCACCAACACCACGTACGTACGCCGCAAGATCCACAGGCGGGTTCAAGATTTATTCGCCACTTCCGCCAGATCCAAGTGCTGCGCCTCTGGATCAAGCGCCTCCTAGCGGTGAATCCGGCAACCACGCCTACGCCGATCGCACTCAGCCCGAAAGCGCCATTAGTTGGCGCTCGGATTCGGCTACCAACAGGCCAGCAAGTCGCGGTTTCCGGCGTGACCGCACCCGGTTGTGTGCTTTTGAAGACTCATGCTGCTAAACGAGCGATCGCCTGCCGCGACTTCGAGCTGTTTAATTACGAACGCGCAAGCTAATCCTGCGGCTCGCACGCGAACAGTGACGCGTGACGTTTGGGTTCGCGCGGGTCGCAAGTTTTAAGCGCACCCTCGTAAACGCGCGTCAAGGGATTTCGCGGATTTGTGACGAGTGTCGTATTTTGTGTACGCAGGACCATCTCAGCCACCCACGCTACTCATCGAGAGACATTCGACACCGTTCCGGCGATGGAGCGTCATTTCCCGTACAGCGAAGAATCGCCACCGGTAAGTAGCCGCCCTTTTTTTTGTTTGGGATCGAGTGTTTTGTTTTTCTTTTCCAATTTTCCGGTCGCAACCACCCACGACGCTTGATCTCGCGTTTCCGGTCGCGCGCGCGCGAGCGTTAATTCCTTCGCACTGTCGGTGAACATGACGCGCTTCCGGTTAGTCGCGGGTGCGGGTCAACTCCACGGGAGGGCCCTTTCGATCGTGTTCTTGCGTGTGATTAATTTCCTGCCTGTCGAGTGTTGCACCCGTTCCACTATCACCGCGATCTCGCGAGCTCAAGATGGCAAGTGGAAGAGAGAGAGAAAAACAAAATGATGGGAGGGAGTCAAGAAGAAGAGAAAAAACAATCCACTCCACAATGGTGGTTTAGATCGCGCAAATTGCGCCCTGCTTTATTTCGAAGTCCCGGCTGCTCGTAAACTACTTGACACCAGCAGGAGGGATGGCACTGAAAGTCCATAAAAAACGGGAAAACCGTGTACCGGGTGAAATTAAATCCCTGCCCTTTTGCTGCGCGCGTGATGCGCTAGGGAAAGAGAAGAAAAAAGAAGAAATGGAAACACAAGAAGATGAGAAAAAAGAGGCAAAATTAAACCCAAGATTGATATCGTCGTAAGCGCACTGACACGAAGCCTAGATTGCATTCTCGGGCTTGGTTTCGCGGTGTTCTAAAAGCCCGGGACGAGGAAAAACCATCCTCCAGAGTGACATTGGGGAAAGTCGAGCATAAAAAAATGAAATCAAACGAAAATAATAATAAACCCTACAAACGCGGATCTTCGGCACTTCATCGAGCGAGCTGTTGTAACCGCAATTACAATTCCCCCAAAAACGACGCCTTTTTGGTTGATGGGCGAAGATGGATGGCTTGATTAAAACCGCGCGTCGGGTGGCGTCGAGGATAATGAGGGCTAAACTTTGTAGTGGTGCCAGCGGCAGGTGCGGAAAATGTGGGGGGAAAATTGAAAAACATAATAATAATAACAAAGTAAGTCAGAATTTTCAGAATTCCAGACACACGAACCCACAAGTGCATGCTCACACTTGTGTGTGCGCGCGCGAGCGCCCGTTTTCCCCATTCATACTTGCAGTGCTTTCCCCCTGCCCACCCCTACCCTTTCACCCACCCTTTCGCCATCCCGGCTACCCCTCCGAGAGCGAGAGGGAGAGAGGGAGCGTGCGCGCGCGCCAAACCCCGCAAGGAAGCGTTTATGGTTTATTTTGTTTTACTTTATGTTGTGGAAAAACATAACAATCATCCCGTCGAGTATCACTATCATCAGCGCGATCATCATCATCATCAATAACATGATCGGGCCGTATAATAATCAACATCTTCGGTCCGCACCACTCGGTGGGGTGCAATTTCCGGACGAAGTGACGAAATGAAAGTGATGATAAAAATTAAGTGCCCTTGGCCGGGGTCCGAAAGGGCTTACTTAACCCGCCAGATAAACAATGAGCTCGCGCGCGCACACTCCACGGGTGAGAGAGGAGGGGGAGGGGGAGGTGGCAAGTGGCAAGGGGCTGGGGTAGGAGTATAGAGAAAAAAAAAACAGCAAGTACAAAGAACGAGACAAAAAAAAATGGTGCAATAAATAAAGCGAGCTGTTGAGCGGGACTCCCTAAGCAGATCGCCCTAAGCGGGCGCCAGAGGGAGGGGGTCGGTGGACGATGGCAGGGTGAGGGGGTGGGGCGAGAGAAACGAGGAAGGGAAGCCCGTAGCCCGAAGGGGTTGTGGTCTAATTTTTGAGAAAACAATTTAATTTTAATTTAACTACAATGCATTTATAATGGTCCACAACTCGCCTGGGAACGATCGTCAATTAGATCCACCAGGCGTTCATGTGTATGTGTGTTGGTGTTGGTGGCGCCTTACCCTGGGCAAGCCTATTAGCCAGAACGAATGGATGAGTCGTGTTTTATCTGGCCCCGGCCGGTGCCCTTTTTTTGTTGCCCTACCTGTTTCGGTTCCCTTTGTTGCGCTGTGCTGCTGTGTAAACCGTCTAATTGTGGCTGGCAGGAGAGCGAACGAGAGAGACAGAGAGAGAGAGAGTGAGAGAGAGAGAAGGCTAGAGCGAGCCGTGAAATGTAGGCGAATGGCGCAGTTAACGCTTAACGACGTGTAAGGGGTGTGCATGTTAATGGTGTCCCTTTGACACGAGCCCTTATCAACTGCCCGATAACGACCCGTGACTTCAAAAAGGACGAAATTTCAGGACTCACAGCTCCGTGCGCGATATGGATCGAATAGGATCAAAGGTGGTGGGGTAGGGTGGGGGTGGGGGAAGTGCACGCTTAAGTGGGTCCCAAAGTGCACCGGGACCGCGAGCAAATGGATCTGACCAAGCGCGGTTCACTAGGAAGCTCTCGATCGCGATTGCGATCTGGCAGCGAGTCTCAGCAGCGACCCAAAACCTGGGAGCATGTGGAGCACTTAAAGAGCGTTTCGGGAAAGAAGAAGGGGATCGCGGGTTCGCGGGCTCACGGCGCCGGCAGGTATACTTTCAAAAGGCCCCGAAACCAGCCCCGGTAGTCACGATTTGGGCTCCGGCGCGTAGAGCCCCGTAATTAGGATAGAAATGCGAACGGCGCTCCAGGATGGGCCGGTCTTCTGAAGCGAGCGGCGAAATGGTGAAAAAACTGCCAGCTCATCGTGAACCGTGTGCTTTCCCAACGTCTTCCCACCTCCACCGACCGTGGGGCCTCCGAAAATCGGAGCACACACACACATACACACATACGGCGTGCGCCCACTGGAAAGGACTCCGGGAAGCCGAAAATGCGAGGGCCCGGGATCTAGGTCTAGCAAATTGATAAATAATTACAGGGGCCTGCGAGACCGGTGTTGGTTGGGTTTTTCGGGCGCTAGCGCCGGCCGCCTTGATTTGCCGCCAGTTTGCTTTCTTCCGCCTTCGAGCCAGTTCGATGCCCTTTTTCGCTAACCTGTCAAGTAAGTGCACGGTATCGGTGCCCCCCTCTTGGCCGGTGTTGGCCAGGGAAACTGGCGGAATCCGCTCGTCATCGGTGGTCATCAGCGGGCCTGCCAACTTGGCCCCCGGGAACCCGATATCGATGAGCGCCGATCAATTTCTGGAGATTCATCCGATGAGATTACGAGCCGCAAGAGCTGTAAGAGCCTGTCGGAACCCGCGCGCATGCGTAATGGGCCCTCTTTTCAGTGCGGGACGTGATCGTCGATCAGGACGTGATAGAGGCCTCGGACGCCCTGAGCAGCGTCACAACAACGCGCGGTAGCGTAACCTCCGAACTCAGCAAGATCCCTATCCTCCTCGCTCTCTCTCTCTGTGTCTCTCTGTGTCTCTCGGTGCCGAGTCATGGTCGGTAGTTGTCCTGCGGTCTGTTTTAACTCCATCGGGGCCCTTTTCTTTTTTTTCGGCCCATTCCGTCTGTTTACTTAGGCTCCTCTTTTCGACGCCCGCATTCGGCGCTACCTTGCAGCGTTTCTAATGGCGAATCTTCGCCGCCAGGCTGGATCCTGCCAGTGTGTCGATGTTGAGTGCATCCGGGCACCTTCCCGGTCAATTCGCTTAAGGTCAGACATTCGTGGACATCTAGCGTAACGCCCGGCCCGGCCTCCTCCCGAACGCACCTGACGCAAGCGCAAGGATAATTATTGCGGTTAATGCGCTTCGGTTGGAGACGCGCGTTCGCGCTGGATCCCGAACGAACCGGAACGAGTGTTAGGCCGGGGCAGGGGTGACTGAGGATGTGGGGAAGGAGGGGGTGGGGTGGAAAATGGCCACGGTCGTCATCCATCCACCCATCCAGCGTCGCCGGATGGCGGCGTGTTTGCGGTTCACCCGTTCCGACAAATGGCCACCAAAGCACCGAAATGAAGCGAGCTGCAATATCAGCGGTTTGATTAATGGTCAACCGGGCTCCGGGCGACGTCGGGAAGTCGGAGTCACCACCAGCACACCTCCCCCCCCCCCTCCCGCTTACGCATCATTTCGGGGCTTTTTCGTCCGATTTTGTTTTTTGCCTTTTTTTTTTGGTGGCCTTTTCGTCAGATTTCCGACTGGAGCGCACGGTTTTCTTTTGTAGCTCACAGGGTTCGCCTTTCGGTGCGGCGGCAAAAGATAGATGGATGGCCTTTTTCGGTTTCCTTTTTTTTGACTTTTCTCGTGCCACACCTTCCACCCACCCGCCCGCCCGCCACCATGCCACCAGGTTCAGTTTTGTTTGCCTTCCCGGACGAGGCGCATCGCATGGCAAAAATCGGTTCACTCACGAAAACGAGCGACCCTTTCAGACCCCGGGGACGGTGGACCGCGCGCACGGACCGAAACATTTATTGAAGTAGATTGATGATGAGAATTGTTTTAATGTCTTGTGAACGATCTAATTTACTTCTGTCTGCTGAGTCTTTAACGCCGACGCCAACGCCGCAGACGGCGATGACGAACGGTTCCAGGATATTGGCCGACGCCGGCCGAAATGATTGAGTTTTTGATTTATTTTGCGTTAGAGCAGCCCTTTTGATGGTGCCGTTTCGGTTTCGTTGCTCCTTTATGGTTTCTCTCTCTCTCTCTCTCTCTTTTTACTTCTAGCCTGAACTGCTGTTCCAACTGTAGGACGCGAGTTCTCGGGATTTGCTGTTTTTATCGCTTTTCCGAATGGTACTTTTAGAAAAAAATCATTTGTGATTCTGAACAGCCTCGCGAAAGGCTCCCTTGAAAGGATCTTGGGCTACTTTGAGCCTAGTGGTCGTCCTTGATGAGCCTCCGGGATTTCCTTCACGCTTTTTGGATGGAGTTGTCGCACGTGCATCGTCGTCGATTTCCATACGCCATTAAGTGTGTTTTTTTCTCCCTTCTACTAGCTTTTACAAATTCGCTCTTTGTGCGCTAATGTATCCTCGATCTCACCACTCAAAGACCACCCACGATGCGGCACACGAAGGACATTCTGGAGGAGCAAACTCGAACACGAAAAAAAACCCAACCAACACCGAACCGCTGTTGGGGAGCCAAAAGTCCGCCCATTTTGTGCTACTTAATTTAATTATGCTTCATGGGGGGAGACTTCCAACATCGAAGAGACCCCCCATCGAGAAGGGTCAGCTACTTTTAGGCTTTCGCGCGAATTCGTGGCCCTTCTCGAAGGCAAATCTCGGCCCTCCGTGGGCCGGGGTGGCGCGTAATTTAGATTTACGGCCGGCGGTTCTAATTCAATTTACTGCCATTTCACGCTAATGAATTTGATAACGACTTCAATCCGGCCATCGACAGGACGAAAGCAAAAAGGAAGGGGATGCATGCTTCGGGTGCTTGGCCGAATGAAAATGAAATTTTTATCTCATTACCGCAACCCCTCCCACACCAAGTTTTCCCAAGCCCTCCCGTCGTGGAACGCGCGAGGACCTTTTTCGGTGACTTTTAGCCACGGACGCCTAATGATGGTGGGCTTCTGGCACGCGTGGCTGACCAAAAGGGCCCAGCAAAGGGCTATAAATTTAAAATCTGCCCTCTCGCTCTCGTGGGTGGAAAACCCACACACCTCCCCCCCCCTCCCTCCCGAGTGCCGTTCGCTACTCTTATTTTAATGTAACAAATGAAAAGCAATAAATAAATCCCGACCAAACCCCCCGGGGGCGGTCTGTTTTGATCTGCGGTGCCCTCGTCTCTCCCCAGGGCCCATTTTTCCCCGTGAAGCCGATTTAAACCCCGTGAAGAGTGCGGAACCGTGCGGGGGTTTATTTTATGCTCCTGCTGGTGCCCGTCTCCGAGCTCCTGTGCTCCTGTGTCCGTGTCCCGTGTACGGAACAACGTTCGGAACAGCAAAAACCGCATATTGCACGATTGAGAGGGTGCCGCCCTCTGCCACGGGACTGTTGATGAAGTTGATGAAGTGCGCTGGTTCGGTGGGTGGGAGAGAGGGTTGGGAAAATGTAGCGAACGCGGCATACCGCTAGGGGTTGCCCTGAGGACGAAGGGTCGTTAAAGACGAATGTCGATTCGGTGCTCGTTCGAACCGGTGATTCATTCATGAGCTCGAGTTGCGTGATACGGATTTTTAGCTCGATTTGGCCCCGAGCGCTTGACCCCATTTTTATGGTCTTCCTGCATCTGTGCCGCGTGTGGCATCGTGGGGAGGGAGTTTTCCACATCTGGTCTCCATCTCGTGACGAATGGAAAACCCAGCGCCCGGGGCGGAAGTGTAAAATCGATTTTCCATACCATAAATCACCACGCTTCCGAACGCACAGCTCGGTGGCGCAGTTCACTTCCGGTTTTTTTGGACGTCCGAGCGGTGGTTGAGACCCTATCGGGAAAATCGCAAATGCAAATGGCGCCCACTGTCACCGCCTTACTGCGGGTGAGTCGGGAAAACGCGTGAAAAACTTCCCCCCTCTCTTTGGCTCACGTTCATTAAAATATTTTTCACATCAAACCAGAAGGGGGGGGGGGGGAGGGGGGTGGGCCAGGTGAGGACTCGGGACCCAAACCGGAAGTGTATCGGATTTCCGAAATCGCTCCGAAATCGCTCCTGAACTCGAGTGGTGCAATCGGCAAGTCAAGTAGCTCGGCTGTGCTGCTCGTATTCATGACTATTGGGTGGGTGGGTGGGGGGGGGGGGGGGGTAGGGGTTGGCAGGATGCGCGCTCGGGCGTATAAATAACTCAACTTTCACCCCACCCCCCTTCCCCCACCTCCCTTCACCGCACTCGTTCCGCCAGGGCAAAATGCCAAGGGAGAGAGACAAAAAAAAAACGACGTCGCAAAAAACCTCGTCGAGGGAAAACTGCGCACACACGCACGGCAAAAAAAGCAAATCACGATCAAATGGCGAGGGAAAACGAGGACGAGAGAGAGAGAGTGCAAAAAAGCAAACAAACACAAATCCCCCTCACGTGGCCCTTTTCGCGCACAAGCGACCCCCGGAGCGGAAGTCATCCTCGCATTTCGGACCAGCTAATGCCAGTCCGGAAGTGATGCTTCCGATGTCACACGGAAAACTCAACCACGAGACGTGAGAGTGAGAGAAAAAAAAAGCAAGGAAAACTCGCGCACCGGGGAAACACCGAAGCGGGGCCATTATTCCGCAAGGATGCGCGCCAGGACGCGCCCGGTCATGTGTCTTCTCCCACCCCAAAAAGGTCCGACATGACAATGAGAAACTTTGTCCTGTCGAGCGATGTTAAGTGCTGCCACCACTGGCTGCGTTTATGAGCTTGTCGGGATGTGAAGCGAAATAACACGCCAGGATGCGGGAAAATCGGGCCAGGCTTTGCTGGGTTGAGGTGGTCATAAAAAAGAGCGACAACGAGCCGTAAAGAAAGCGGACCGATTCCGGACTCGTTGCGTGCGTGCGCGAGATTGTTTGCTTTCCATCCGCCCGTTGGAAAAACGCCCGCGAAAAAGAGGCCCCGGTCGTTGGGTTTTATGGCGTGGCCCATTAAAGTGGTTCGGCCCTTCGGTGCGAAGAGTCGTTTTGGGTTGCGAGATGGAGGCGAGATGATCGCTTTTACACGAACGACTGCTACTGTGCTGGGCTACCTGATGGCCATTTTGTGCTCCCCTTTCTAATCTGCAGATGTGTTCTGGAGATGAGTGTACTTGGAGTGGCTGTAATGCGGTGGTTGTGGTGTCTTGGAGGGGGTTGGGTTTTAGTCTGAAACATACTCTTTAAGAATATCACTCGTTTCCTTTTGATTGTTTTTTCCTTGAGCCAATATCTACCCTTAGGAAACCTTTCATAGTCTACCAATTACTTTGAGCTAATAACTATGAATTTTCACAACAAATATAGCCCGAAAAGGATATGGTTTACCTGTACTAAGGACAGTGGGGATGGAGATGAATCAAGCACAACGAGTTTTCCTACACGGAATGTAAATCGAAGTGAAAATCAGAGATTTTCCCACTTTCAGGCGCCAGTGTTCGTTCCCTTTCGTTGTGGGTGTTTCACCGCGACCTTGACAGCGCGTGACGCATCGAAATATCACAACCCCCACCCCCAGCATCCACCCAGAGATGCAATTGCACCCTGCTTTCGCACGAACGCGATCGCATTTTCCTGAACAACAACGATCGCTTTCTACGCAGCCCTTTCGTGTGCTCGGAACCTAAGAAGCAGTCCGCGCAGGCAGCAATCAAGCAACCAGACTTGAAACTTGTAGATGGAAGTGTGGTGGGGAGGGGGAGGTGGGGGTGGTGGTGGTGGGGATTTTTATTTATTTCCCTCTCATCCCCTACCAGCCACCCGTAAAGCTCAAGCGGCCTCCATCCGTTGAGGAATGCCGATCCGTAATAATCGCGTACTTCTCCGTACTCCCTCCTCTATCTCTCTCTCTCCCTCTCTCTCTCACTCTCTCCTTCTCCCTTTCCCCCTTTCTCTATCTCTCACTGTGCGCCTTCTGCTCCTCTGTTGCGTCTCGTACGGCCCCAAGCCCGGGGCGCAATTAATTCAATCCGCAGCAATTGATTACCGGTCATGTAATAGTCTGTAATCAGTTTCGGAGGATAATTTGCTCTCGTTTGCTACTTACGCTCGCGCGCAGCACCGAGCACCCACCCCCACACACACATACACACACACACACAAGCCGACAGGGAATCCCGGTGGGTTGGCAGCGAAATTGGCGGCTGTCGGGTTTGGGCCCCTAGAAGCAGCAAGCAAGCAACCCCCTTTTTGTGCTAGCCCTTTCGCTACCGAAGTGACGGATCGAGCCGCCCGCGATCGACGGAATGCACGCTCGGCGTGATTTGCCGGCCATAAAGGGCGATAAAGGGCTAGCTTGGTCTGGTCCGAACGATAGAAAGGATCGCGGAAAGGACGCGCCCGAGCTGATCGAGCGATCGAGCAGGCGTAATTGTGCCTCGCTCGTGTTCGGCCTATTTATTTAAATTCCAGCTCCGGTTTTCAGGTGTCTCGAGGTGAACGAGCGAACGAATCAATTCCTGCCCCTCCCGGGGAAAAGCAGTTCGCCCTGCGCACCGTGCGATCTTCTCCACGGTTCCGTTTCACCCAGGGCCGTTCTGCTGGCACCGTGGGGTCGCAAAACCTGGCCCGATCGATGGTGGTTTCCTTCGGCTCGACTCACGCAGGGCGCTGGGCAAATGGTAGTGACGTGCAAATGACTATTATCAGTGCAAATAAAGTGCAACGCGCGCGCGCGCGCACGCCCTGCTGGTTGGCGGGAAAATCGCCTCGGATCCACAAACCACAGGAAAACGAAAAAAAAAACACAGGAAAAAAAGGGGCACCGACCGAGCCGCCCTGGCCAGGGCAAACAGGGCCGCACCGATGGCAGATAATCGCACAGCCGATTTGCCGACCCTGCTGGGCTTTTCCGGGAGCGCTATAGTTTAACGGAAGCTGCCACCGATCTCCGGTGTGTTGGCGCGCGCGCGCGCGTGCACAGCCGCTGGAAGCTGTGCAGAACAGCTGCTGCTATTTTTCCAGCGATTATCCCGCAACGTTCCGGGAAGGCGATCCGCCTGCTGTCAGCTGGAGCCCTCTGTCCTGGAGAGAGCACGATTTGTTTTAAGCTACGATGAACGAGTGAGGTAAAAAAAAAAGCGTGCCCTCTTTGTAAAAACATACACTTTTTTACAGCTAGACACCATCATCAAAAGGGTGGTGGTTGTTGTGGTCGTGTTGGAGGAGGAGGTTTGAAAAGTTCAATTCCTGCTCGAGCTGTAGTTGCGCTGCTTACAATCACCTGACAAAACTGGAACGGTGCTATGTTAAACTGAACGAGCGCGAGAGTCAAACCGGGATTCGAACCCACTCTCACCTGCGTTGTTGGACAAACACTAACAGGACTCACCTTACGAACAGAGCCACGATGCTTGACAAAATTTAGGTGCTTCCGTTCGGTACCGCTTTCAAACGATGAGCGGCGATTTAGAGATTAATTTGCCCGCTCGATTTGACCATACGCCACCGGCAATTATCCTACCAAATCGAAGTCGCTTCCGGGGATGGCCACGAACGAAACTATGGCAAACAGTGCGGGCGTATCGTACCCAATGCTGGTGACTTTAAACCAGCCACGTGGACGGTGCTAATGAATTTTCGTCCGCGCGTGTGAGCGCATTTCATTGCCTAATTGTGCGCTCCAGTGCATTAGCGCGCGACACGTGGCGTTGCTGTCAACGCTCGCACGTGTCAACGAGCTCGACCGTTGGGCTACCGGGAAAAGCGACCGCTGGTAGACCAGTGGTGATGCGCCGAACGGTGATTACTTATGCAAACTCCAGACTGCTCCTATTGACGGCCCAGCTGGCCCATTGTAGCCCTTCGACCTGGCGCCAGTGTTCGCGATCGTGCCTCACCGATAAAGCGTCGGTCTAAGTGGAACCGCTAGATGGAAGTGGCCCGTAACGACTCGATCCGGGGGAAAAGCGCCCGCTAGATCCCCTTTTCTTCAACCCTCCCCCCCGCCCCCCCCCCCCCCCGCTCTACTTGCTAACGAACGCGGGTCAATTGGCGGTACGAAGGGAAAATGAATAATTGGGCGAAAAAATTCATAAACCCAGCAAAGGCCGGAGAAAGCACGCGGCTAGATGAAATCAAAGAAAGCCCGTTTCCAGCGCCGATGGTAGCATCCCCACCGTTCCCTCCAAAGCCCCAACGGTCGGGGGTCCGAAGCTCGACAACAATAGCCGCAAAATTGCCACAAATTAATTAGATTTAATCTAGTGAAATCAATCGAAGAAGCACCTAGCGGCGCTCTATTATTCGGCCCGGCGGCGGCGTCGGCGTCGGCGATCGAAGCGCGATGAATGGTGGAGCGCCCATGACGGGGCAGCTTTTGGCCCTCGGTGGCCCGAGTCCTGGGTGGGTTCGGGAGTCGCGGGGAGGGTCGATGAGTTTCGGATTTTTTAAAGAGCCTTTACAAACGCTTCCGATGACGCAACGCATCAAATAGCGTGGAAGAAATTAATATGATCGTTAAAGGAGCTAAAGAAGAGCGTGGTTCCAGTGGTCGAGCAGACCGTAGAGTGACCGCATGGGGCGGTTTCAGAAGGCTTCAGCGATGGTACGCCTCGGACGCGATAGTGTCAGCGAACACATCACCAAGACGGCGGCCTTCCCTAATTGCAAATAACTGTAGTGGCGTGTTTCGTCCACGTTCGGGGCTGGGGTCGGTCTCGCGGATTGTCAAGACCCATCGTCGTCGGAAACGGGTCTGGCCCAAGGCTGGCGCATAAATCCACCTCCGGGCTATCGGATTCGGGTCGAAAAAGCACTCGCTTTTCGCGCGCTGGGAAAAGCTCGGTGCCCGAAATTACCCGCTGCTTCTCTGTGGTTCATTATCGCGCGAGGTGTTTTGCTTTTGGGGCGAGCACGAGCATGGGGGCTTTAATTTCTTTTTTCGGGCTTTCCACTCCATTTTGCTGCTCTTCCCTCTCTGCCTGAGCTGGTGAAATAAATGGCCTCGCGAATGCGTACCCACGACTCCCTTTTGGGACCCTCCGAAGCCCTTTTGAACCCTTCGGAGCCCTTCTAAGCCACTGGCAACAGCGATGCGTCAAGGTGGCTGCCGGTTCGATTACATCGCGGTAGCTGGCGGTTCGATTAATCACCTCAAAATGGATTTCGATTGATTAAAAAAGAGCGCACACTCACACGCACTCATGTGTGCATCGGCGCCGGCTTAGGACGTGCACTTGAAGGGCCCAGGGTAACCTCTCGATCGGTGGGGGAGAGCAGGAGGAAATGTTATTATCTTTTTTAATTATAATTATTATCACTAATAATAGGTTTGCAGCTCGACGGTGCGTGCGCGGCAATTTCTGCCAACGTCCAACACCATTTGCCATTCGAGCGCAATCCAATAGAGTGCCCTTTCTGCAAGCCAGACCCTTTGCCGATTGCGCAACACGCTATCCGTCGGAAAAAAAGGCCAGTTAGAACGGGTGGGCCACCGTGCGCCCTTCAAAAGCGCTCTTAATTAAGCTCCGCAATGCGCACTCCGGAAAAGTTGCGGTTCTCGCGTCCACACCTGTGTCCCGTACGCGTACCTGTGACATTTGACTCGCGCTGTCACGCTTGAAGGACACCCGAGCGCGGTCTCAAATTGTCACTCGAAAATGTGGTTTTCGGCCGGGAAAATGATGCGGCTAAATCAATTCACTTCATTGCGGAGTTGCGCTCGAATGCTGTGACAAACTCGCGCAGCCATTAGACTTGCTTCCCTCACCCCGTTCGGTGCCATCAATGGCAACACTGTCATCACTGACGGATAATGACACCGGCGTGATGATGGGGTTTGACCGAGAGTACGCCACCGTGACGGTCGTGGCTGGCGTACTAGCTGCGGTTAGCGTTTTCTTCGCCATTTTCCTGCTTTAATGCGACTCCACGCTCGCTTTACGGCCATCATTACCCACTGCTACTGCTGGCTGCTGCTGGCGGGAACGGGTCGAGTTGCGTAAGCCGCAGAAACCAAAAGTAAACTACTGCAGCAGTGTGGTTGCAGAAACGCGCGCGCGTGTGTGTGTGTGTGTGTGTGTGGAGGGGGTTGCAAAAAACCCCCCCATTTCTCGGCATACGATGATTGTCGGTATGCATCCACATGATTATGATATTTAGATAAAGTAATTACCAATTACAAAACAAACAATCGTCCCTGCCCGCGCCACAATGTAGACCTCCTCCTTTCCCTCCCTTTCATTTGCCCCCTCCCCTCTTGCAATGTTTCGGTCTAGAGTCTCGAAGGTGGTCGTTATTTTCGATTCGCCCACTTTGGGTTCGTCGCGCATGGGAACGCATACCGGTTGGGTTCCAAGAAGTGTAGGGCAAGGACCCAACCGTCGACGACTCTTCTGGTACTCGGAGTCCTCTAGCCTAGAGATGTACCGGACCAGGATCGTCCAAGGACCCAACTAACTACGGCCGAGGTGTCGACGGAAAAATGCAACCATGGCATTCGCAATTCGCACCAAACCAATCATTTACAGGTTCGCTCCTTTCACGGCCGGTCAGAAGCTCGCTGTAGCGTTAGATAACGCACCGATTATCGCCAACCTCCGCTCGCCTCAGGGTCCACCTGGTGGGCCACGAGGGCCAGCCGCAAATTTGCATTCCTGGCTGAATAATGCATTCGATAAACATTTTGCAAACTACCACGTTGGAATACCGGAATATCGGCGTGCGAGGGAGCCACCCTGGAGAACCTGTCAATTACACCTCTTTGCCATGGTTTTACCCGACTGGCCGCTAATTGGCGGGGAATCGATCGGCTTACCAGCGCCCCCTAGCGGTTGGGATTGCAAAGGAAAAGCGAGCAATCTAATAAATTCAACCCCAAAACGGGCCCTTTCCGGTGGATCGTGGTGAACGCGAGATATCGATCGCTGGAATTTATTTTTCCCTTTTTCGTGCCCCTTTTTTACCACCAACCCCTCAACCCCCCACACCCACCCACCCGTGTACTTCGTTCGTGCCCAACCGCCCTATCGCGTCCAGCCCATCTGCTCCTCCCACACGGGCTTTGGATCGGTTTCGAGCCGGTTTCAGCCTCCCGATAAGGAGTTTATCGCCATCGAACCTCACCCTGGGAATGCACCAAAGAAGAGAGGTTGGGGGGGGGGCTCCTTTCAACCCTTGCATTCCACCCTACCCTACCCCAGAGGGAAGTCCTTTCTGGGGAGCATCTCACAAATTGCAAATGGTTGCGATCGTGTTGTGCGACTCGCTAAAGATGGCGGCTTTGCGCGTCCTGGGAAAGGGAGTCGAGGGAGCGTGGGGTGGCTGGGAGGTCCAGCAAGCTGCAGTGACTGAGAAAAACTGGTGCAACGGGTGTGTGCGCGCGCGTGTGTGTGTATGTGTGTGCGGCAGAAAAATAATCTCATCTTTCCGCCCGAACGGATGCGTTCTCTATTTGCTTTTTGTAAAGGGCTCTTTCTGCCTTTCCCTGTGCTACTTTGGTGTCGTTTCTTTCTCCTTCCTCCCCCAAAACCATCCCTCCATGCTCCCCCCCACCCCCCACACACACACACGTGGAGGGCAGATGGCAAGATCCGTTGGCCAGTGGCCGTGCTCGATTTTCTCGAGTTTATTTCGACAAATACCTCGAGCAAAGCTCGTGCACTTACAAGGTGTCCGGCTCACACACACACACACACACACACACATGGGCCGGCATGTCCACGGAGGGAGAGGAGAGGAGGGGAAGGATCGTGCGTAGACGCGGCGCATTCTCGCGAAGAGAACGAATTGCAGCCGGAAAGAAATGAAGGATATAAATTTAAAACAATATTTATATTTTTCGACTTGGCGCTAATTATAGGCTATGGTGGGGGCCATTTTTCATACACTCGGGCCCCGGGAACCGGAACCCTTCGCGAGAAATAATGGCACGAGGTCCCACCCACCCCCACCCCCGCGGGCCTTCAAAAGGACCTCGGCTTTTGGTTTTTTTTCCCTTTTTGCCACGAAAGTGCCCAACGGACGCGTGTTCAATTGTGTTCCGAAATATCCGAATAAATGCATCCGCCGGGTGTTGCGGGAGGGGGTTTGGGGTGGTTGGAGAAGGGAAATAAATTCTCGTCCACCCGCGCTCCACCCCTACGCTTCTCCACTCAACCCCCAAAAACCTTCCGCGGTGCATCAGGGTCGCGTTGCATTGCGCGTTGCCGCCAGACAGACAATGCACGAGGTGCACCAACCTCCTTGCAGCCCTTAGCCACCCTCTTTCTTCCCTCCTTCCTACCACCCGCCACCATCGAGGGAGGGAAGCCAGCCCGTCTTGGGTGCGTTTTGGGGCTCCGGGGGCGTACGTTGCGGCCGACGTTTGCTCGACGTCTCGGGGCCGGGTTTAGGATTAAAATTATTGACAAATGAAAATGCGCCCTCCCACGGGGGAAAGGTAGGTGTGGAGGCTGGTGGGTGGGTGGGGTGGTGGGTAGGACGTGGAACCGACGCGGCAAAGGGCGCTCGACCTCGGCAAATTCGAGTGCGAGTCACGTCGGGAACGAAAGAATTTCCACACGCCATTCCAAGCGTATCATTGGTGGGTGTGTTTGTGCATGTGTACGTGGGGGAGGTTGGTGTTTGCGAGTTTCGTTTTTCTTCAACCGACTCCCCTTCCAAGGTGCGCCATTTGGCCCAGTATGCTGCGGCATCGGTTTCTTCGGACGCGAATTGTGGCCCTTTTAGGGTCCCGCATTGATTAGTGCTACACGAGCGAACCGGCAGCGACAAATGGCTTCCATTTTCCCGCTTTCTGCGGGTTGTTTTCCCGGCCCCCATGAGCCGGGTTCGATTAGTTTTGGTCTCGGGCTTTCTCTCTCTCTCTCTCTCTCTCTCTTTCACTCGTAAAGCGACTTCGCCATCGCGAGCACACAGTCAGCGAAAATTTCTCCCCAACTCGCCGAGGTTCGGGCGTGTAATTTTCCGCTTTCCCGGCGGCCAGGGCCTTCCTCGCGGACGGCCAGGGGCGTGGTTCGGTCCATAAATCAGCCACCAAAGTGACTTCGAGTGGTGGAGGCGTAGGTCGACAAGGTCGGCTTCCTTCCCCGAGGGGCCAGCCGGTTCTGCCGTGGCCGCATTTTCCCCCAAGGCCCTAGCAAAAACGGCCCTCCGAGACTAATCTGTGGCAGTGGCTCACGGCGCCGACTCGCCCTTCCGCTTTCCGACCCGTTTCCGCTTTCCAAACCTACTCACCCACCCGCAAGCACCAAGGATTCGATCCGAGCCGAGATGTTGCCCGAGCGGCTTGAGCTGTGAGCTGGGAAAAAGGGATAGTTTTTCCTCGCGCGCGTGGAAAACCTGGCCCTTACTCGTGCGTCCAACGGCCCGTGGCTAATGAAGTGCCAATGAATTATTTCCGAAACCATTCGAAGGGCCTTGCGCCCGGTCGTGATGACATCTAGCGCAAAATCCGGTGGCGAAATTCGCACGCTTGTCGCTTCCTTGCCAGCAGACCGAAGGGCTCAGAGCCCTTAAGGGCAGGGACCGGGTGCTGCGTGCCACTTGCCTAAATACGCCAGCTGATTATAGTGTTTAGCGGTTATTTTTTCACCCACCCCAGCCCCGACCGGGCCCTTCTTGGCCGCCACCGAGCCACCGATGGATCGATCCGGCTTGAGCAAGTGCAAGTGATGCGGGCTCAAGCTCGGGCGATAAATTATAAGCGGCCCAGCAGGGCTCGGGCTAAATTATTACATTCCCTGACTGCGCGTTGATGACCGGTTGTCAATACGGTGCGGAATGTGAAAATTATAACACCTTGTTTGGGAGCTTGGTTTGGATTTTTTTTTCTTCCTCCACTGTTTTGCTTTGGCCCTTTTTGTTTGTTAAACGACTTGCACCGGGAGAAAACGCCGGCTTTCCGGGGGTGGGTGTCGAGTGATAATTAGTGTCGTGTGTATGTGTGTGTGTGAGAGTGTGATTTACTCCATCTTGCTTTACTCTAACTGTGCTTGAGGTACGTTGCACTGTGAAATGCATCTTCGTTGCATCCTGCCAAGTTACATCCTCGCTTTGGTTATTTTAGAAATTTTTAGGGTTTAGAAAACAAAATCCCCAAGAACGTTTCGTAGGCTCCACGAGCCTTCATGCATACACACACACGCGGGAGTGGGGATTTATATAAAAATATCTCCGCCTGGCTGGGTTGCGGCCGCGGCGGCATAATTATAGACCCTTGTGCGGTTTAGGCGCGGGTTTGCAGGCTCTCGACGAAGGGTTGCGGGTGGCTGGCGAAAATCGGGCGATCTAAATTCGAAATCCCGAGGCCGATTTAGGGCGAACAAGACCTAAAGAGGGTGGAAAAGAGCCTTCCAAAACAACAATGACGACGCCAGTGCAGTACCCGGGCTGGGACCCATTGCACGCCGCGAGGGCTTTTCGCCGCGATATGATGGATGCGAGGGTACCCTGGGGGGCTGAGGGGCCGGAGAGGGGGGAGGGGGGGTGGTTAGAGCAAAGGAAAAGGGCAGACTAGGGGAGGAACAAAAGCATTCGCGCCAAATCGCTACGTTTTCCACGAAACACTAATGGATTTAAATGCATGGCCTGCGCCGAGCCTTCCTCCTGGCAGATGGGCCAGGTGGCGTGGGGTGTGTGGAGGGGAAAAAGGGAGGAGAGGGAAGGGGGGGCGCGATATCCTGCGCGAAAAGCACATCTATGTGCCGTGGCCAAACGGCCCAGACGAGCCATCCGAGCCATCCGAGCCATCCGAGCCTTCATCCCACAACCATCAGGAGATGATGTTTTTTCCCTTTTTAGTTTTCTTCTGATTTCTTCCTTTCCTGTGTGTGTGTGGATTAATATATGGAAGCTTCTCACTTCTCCTGCATCCTTCCCCCGCTCAGACGTGTACGTGTGTGGATTCGTTTTCGCGTGTTTTAAATCCACCTCGAAAAGGGCCGTTGGTTTTTGGGGGCAAAAATTGAAATAGACAGCGCCGGGATTCGTGCGAGCCCTTTTGAGTTTCCCCCTCGCAAAAGGACCTGTCAGGGGAGCAGGAGGAGGAGGAGGAGGGAGGGTACATTTTCTTATCAGCGTGACAGGACCCTTTTCAAGCACAGCCCCCGTGCCCCTGTGCTCGGCCTTTCTGCGAGCTTTCCTCTCCGGTTCGATCATTTTGGTTCGTGTGTTTAAATCGTTTGTTTTTGGTTTTGGGTTTTTTTGAGTGACTTTTCTGACCCCCTCCCCACCGGAGGGACTCCTCCAGGGTTGGAGACCCATTACGCCGGAGCGATCAATTACGATGGCATTCCCAAACGGTCCGAGAACGATTCCTAGCTGCGTTCTATTAAAACACCATTAAAGTAATGGGTCCTTCGAGGTCTCAACTTACACCGAGGTCTGAACTGAGGTGGGGAGGTATAGGGATTGAAGAGTGACCAGTTTTGGATTTGTTTTGGTTTTCCCCGCTTCCCATCCCTCTCCCACTAGGAGGAGAATTTAAACACAAAATCCCCCCGAGGCGAGTCCCGAAATCGAGCTCTAGAAAAAAAAACTCACACACAAAACAAAAACCGCCCGCTAACCCCGCAGGCGTTCGAGGGCTAGGATTAATTATGAGCAAACGAGCGGAAGTGGATTTGATTGCCGGATCGGGCCCTCGCCACCGGAAAGGGTTAGGCCCGAGCCCGACGATGATGATGGCGGACAGAATTAAGCAGAGATTATAAGCTCATTATGGTGATCTTATTAGCACCATTCGCCCGATCCTGCTGGTGTTTGGTGGGCGAGTACAAGGGACAGAGGGTGCGGAGAAGAGGCTAAAGGTGGTGGGGCGGGGGGGAGGGGTTAGAACGGTCCCTGAACGGGGACACGCGAAGGCCATAAACGTAATGGCGCTCCGTCCGGATGCGAGAAGGCGCAGCCCTTAACAGGGCCGGGTTATTTTTTACGACGTAATTTTTTGGGCATTTTTTTTATTTGTTTTTTTTGTTCTTAACTTCACCCCCAGGCTGCAGCCCTTTTGGGAGGCCCAGGCGGAAGCGTCCTGGCCGGGTGGGACCTCATTTAGAGGTCGAAATGTTCGCCAGCGGGTAACTTGCAGTTCGAAGTATGTCCTGAGGGCTTGCGAAGTGAGGAAGCTCGTGTAGCATCGTACCTCGTAAAAGACCCGTTTGAGGTGCGTAAAAAAGGTGGAAGCGAGGGGCGAGAGAGGGTAGAGGTAGGACAGGATGGGGCGGTAGGGATTTTAAAATGAAAATCGCACCCAACTCCTGGAACTGCACGATGGCTGCAACATCGGCGCCATGTCGTGGTCCTACAAGGAAACGAAATGCACTGAGAGAGAGAGAGAGAGAGAGAGAGAGAGAGAGAGAGAGAGAGAGAGTGAAGGAGTGTGAGAGAGATACAAGCAGTAAAAAAGCGCAGATCGTGAGAACTTTTAAATTAACTTTTTTCTGCCAGTTTTTTTTTGCTGTTGTCCTACTTCATCCCGCTTGCCTTTTCCTCGGCCACCCCAAATAGTTTTTGCTAAAAAAAGGGCTGCCCTGACTACGGCGGCGGCGACGGCGATTGGCAATCTTAAAATCATTAGCCCGAACGCAAAAGACGGCTGCCGGGAAAATGAGGGGCGCCGACCGTACGATCACTTTCGTTTTCATCCCGCACCGCCGGTTCCTGGAAAAATCGTCCTCCAAAGCCCTTTAGGAGGGGGTGAAGGGTAGCAAAATTGATTCACTTTTAATAACACGGTGTGCCCGATGCATACGATGGCATCTGATTTTCGGATTCGCCAGTGAGTGGGAGGCGAAAAAAGCTGTAAAAACTATTCGCGTTCGAGCGGCTAGGTGAAAATTGGAAATTGCTCTAACCGCACCTTTACGGAGTGGAAGGGAAGTGTTTTTTCTGGGGGAAGTTTTTTGGCCTTTTTTGCCGAAAAAAAAACGCCAAAATTGCATCCTCCTCGTGGTTTCGCTTTCGCCCACCACGCACAACGCCATTGTGAAGGAAACGCGGCGCAAAACGAAACCACGGAAATTAGACGCGACGCGGATGCGTTTCTCCGCCTCCCTCCTCCCCCCCCACCCCAGTTGTGCCGCTTCTCTCCCCACCTTTTGCTTCATCCTTTGCTCAACACCCGCCAAAAACAAAGCACGAAAAGGGCTACAATAAAAATGCGAACGCACCGCAAATGAGCAAAACGTCGGCTGCAGCGCGTCGAAATACGAGCAAGAAGCGCTGGCCGCAACATAACGAGCATAGCGAGCAAGAACGCAAGCATACGAGCCTCGATACCACCCTTCACCCCCACCTAACCCCTGCTCACGCACGCCCGAATCACGGGAACACACGGGTAAATGAAATAAAATTAATAAATGCTGCACCTTGTAATTAAATCGCTTAGCATCAGTGGAGCCATTTTTACCTCCCGATCGTTCGCCCCCTGTTCTCTTGCCCTTCTTGAGGCTCTTGAAAGCCCGTACGCAGCCCTACGAGCTCATGCAGGTAAATTAGAAAACGAAAAAACGCATGCCCGCGCCATAAAGTATTTACGTTTGCAATTATGCACCGTCCTAAGGAAGACGACGACGGCGGCGATCGCGATCGTGGTCTAAGCGGTCGGGCTGCTGCTGCTGCTGATGCTGCCTTGGGGCTGGCTTATCAATTAATTAAAATCTTGCGATTCCTCGGACGAAAACGCGAACCCTTTTCCCATGGCGTTTCGTGATCGAAGGGTGAGGAAAAACCCACCCCGATCCGGGTGGAGCCGCGAGCCGCGGGGTGGCGTGAATTGATTTACCGTGCGTTACTCGATCGCAAAACACAGCTAGGAGAAGGAGGGGGGGGGGGTGAGATGAGGGTGGAAAATGAGTGGGGAAAAAGCCCACACGGCGAGCAGAGCAAACACGGCACTTCCGAATCGGCGCCGGAATGCAAATGCAATCGTCGCCCTTTCGCTTCCGTTTCGGTGCTTGACCACAAGGGGGAGGAAGGAGTGGGGTGAAGTGGGGAGGGGTGGAGGAGAGGTGGAAGGGCCTAATGGATGTCTGGACTGTCTGCACGCTTGTCTAGCATTGCCTTTAGATGTATGCAAAACACCTGTTCTCGGTTCGCTTGCCTGCACTTATTACTGGAGCATCGCGAACAACTAGAAGCTAGAAGAGGGAGTGTAAGAGGGGTAAGTGGGGGGGGGGAGAGCTGGGGATGGTTGACCCTTACGTGCGTGTGTACACGGGGCTTGTATGTCACAGCTAGTGCAGCCACGAAAACAAGCCAATGAAGCCCGAATGATCGATTAACTGCGTCGCTCGGCGCGAGCTTTTGATGTCTTTTTTTGGATCTGACGGCGCCTTTTTTATTTTTGCTGACGTCCAAGACCCTAGACCTGTGTGCCTTTGGGGCACCAACAACAACATCGCCTTCATCCCCCCAGCCTCGAGAGACACCAGCATTAGACGATCGTTCCGCGTGGCCGCTAATGATCTTTTAAATGATCGCTCAAACGATGCGCCGTTCGACGAAACCGACCCGGTTCGGTATTTATTCTAGTCCCAGCCGCCGGGAAAGGGCTCACCGGGCTGGCTTCGGTTTCCCACGGGCCAAGCCCAAGGACGGGCCGTTTCGCGACCGATAAAATATGGCCGCCCAGGGGACAGCGAGCCCGCGAAAGGGCCAGGGCCAATTGCGCGCGCGCCCTCCTGACGTAGACTTATGGCGGCTAAGTGGATTTCATAAATCCTGGTGGGTCTCCACGCGGCCAGTGCTGAAGCCTCCATGACGTAGGGGAGGGCAGAGCGAGGGGGAGTGTAATTTTCCTGTCAAATCGCCGGAATTTATGCGCAGGAATGCGCGCGCGGAGACCTCCAACCGTTGGGCGCCCTCTTTTTTTTTTTTTTTTTTGTTCCTTGGGGTGGATTTTTATTGAATTGTTCGCGAACGAGCTGCTCACGGTGCTGCTTCGTCTGTCGTCGATCGCCCATCCTCAGGCGAGCCGTGAATTTCCCCGCTTTTCGTCGCATTTCCATCGCCATCTTCCGCCCTCGAGCAACGAACGTGCTTGAGCTCCCCAACCCGAGTGCGTAAACGACGAGCCTGGCGAGCGTTTTTCTAATTCCGAGCAACGATTGAGGTGCTTCCGATTCCGGTCGTTGGTGGCGCCAGCTGACCAGTTGGAAAATGTAAATGTCTCGCCTAGTGGGACGTGTGAAAGCCCCCTCCAGTCTCCCCACATCCTCCACTCCCAAACACACACGGGCACGCACGCACACACGCACACACACCCGAATGCGCTAAGGTGTGCAAGTTTGCATCAAATTATTCAAATCGCGCTCGTGTGTTCGCCATTTGCATAATTATGGTCGATTTGAATAAGGCAAAGATTTCCGATCGCTGGTGGTGGTGGCTGGGAAACCGAAACACCGAGATGGAGCCGGGAAATTGTGGGGAAGGAGGTAGCGAGGAGCGGGGAATCAGCGGCACGGCACGGCACGAGAGATGAGGGTTAATGAGCCAAATTAATCATCGATCATCGATCGAGCCTCGAAGCGGGCTAATTGTGATCGGACTCGCTCCGGAGGGTGTCCTTCGGCATGTGCGGGGAGCCCCTGCCTTCCTTCAGCATCTCCCACGGAAACCGGAAGTGGCGGAAATGGTGGAAAAGTCCGAAAGTTTCATTTGGTGGCGCCATTTAAAGCAAAAAAGAATCGCCCATTTCGAACGAGTGTGTGCTCGATTGGAGTGGTGTTCGAGCCTTCTTCCTTCCCCTTCTCGTGGTTCACTACCTTTCACTCCCCCCCTGTCCCCTCTCCACCCTTCCCTCTCACTCTTCTTCCACAATCGCCCTCCCCTGCTTCGCTTCCTTCCCCATTTTTGGGCGCTTCGTTTGTAAGCGAGTGCCGCCAATTCCAACTCAAAGGACCACGCGGAATGAAGCCACAATCATAAAAAAAGCGAAAAAAAGGTACGAAATGGGGGAAAAAATAAATAAATAAATACGTGGAGTACCGAACCCCGGTATGAATTATTCAATCGCGTACAATTATAAACAATTTGCTGCGCTTTCCCAGCCGCCCGCTCCTCTTTTCGGGCCGCTCAGATTCATTGTTTGGTTTCCTGTTGTTGTGCGTTTTCATTCGCTTTCTTATGAGTCCCCTCCCCCTCCCCTTTCCCTTCTTCCTTGCCCCGTACCCACCCCACCGGACACCGGCCTTCCGCCACGTGGTTTTGTGACGTTTGGCCGCCATTTGTTTGTACGTTTCGCGAGTTAGGGATGTGCTAGATCCCTGAACCCCCCCCCCCCTCCCTTCTTCTTTCCCCTATCGAACCCCCATCGTTTACGCTAACCTTAGAACACGAAACATTTCCGCCCGTCAGCACGTTTTGATGGTGGATGAATTTTTACTTTTACAACCTGATTCTGGTTGGTTTTAGGTACAGACAAAGACGGTGGGGGGAGGGAAAGCCACGTCCTCAGTTGGTCGACGAGACTTGTACGATTCTGCTCCCATTTTCCTGAACCACCCCCTCTCACCCCCCCCCCCCCCTCCCCACCAAAACAGTACGAGGCAGGAATTTTTAATGTTCCCATCATTACCTCAGCGTTTTCATTATTTCGACGCACACACACACACATACACTGGAACGCACGCACGTTGCGATTAATGCTCCGGAAAGGGGGTGGGTTGTAGGGTAACTGCTGAGATTTTAAACATTTGTTGCCGCACTCGCTGCAGGGAACCTCGGGGTAACGTGTCATTTAACTCAATTGTAACTTCATTTTCTTCTACCTCGCCCCCCCAGGGTGGGGGACGGGGGGTGGTGGGCGGTGCATTTTCCGGTTGTCCCACCCGTTCCACCCACCGGAACGGCGGCTGCTTTGCGGCCGGAGCTCAAATCGATTCACACCGCTCATTATCATTTTATGGCTCTATTGTGAATTTCACCGAGTTACATCGATGGGGAGAGGGGGAGAAGGTGATAGAGGGATGGGGCTTAAATTTTAGATCTCATTCCTTCCCCACCCCACGGGGTTGGCTCGGGAAATCCGGGAAGGAATTGAAATATTTAAAAGCCAACAACCGTCGAACGCGTGTCCTTTCTTTGGCCCCGCTCAAGGGAGGCCGCAGGAGCAGCAAGGAAGGATCCCGTTGGGGTGTGCGAAGAGGAAGGAGGGGGGGGGGTGAGGATGGGAGGAAGGAAATTGTCGACCGGTCATGGTATTAGCTGGCCCGATGACAGGCCCGCCGGGCGGTAATAAGTATATCTCTATACCGCCTGTCATCGCCATTGGAAGGGCTAAAGGGCAGAAGAGGAGGGGAGGAAAGGGCGCGTGTAATAACGATAATTACAGCCACATATTTCGACAAAGCCCCCTTGCCTCCGACGGGTGAATCGACCGGCTGGCGAATGATTAAAACATTGTTTCGATAATTTTAAAACCCCCTTCTGGTTTGACTTCTCTTTTGTAAATTCATTAAAGGTCCTTCCCGAGCGACCTTCGACCCAAGGGAAGGGGATGAGAAAGACGCCGGCGGAGATAAATATTTTATCCACAATCACCGGCGTTTCGGCATTTCCCGGCTCTCCCCCCTGGAAGGGGGTGGGAAATTAAAATTTAATTCAATTGCAAGTCCTTTCCCGGGCGGGTCTCGGGTTTTTTTTTCTATGCCCCAATCGGATCCTTTTCGTGATCGAATAGTCCGTGGAGGGTTTTTATTCCTTTTGCGCACGACGAGGAAGGTTGTAAAAGGCACGTCTCAGCATCATTCGGTAGCGGGGAAATATTTATCGTAGATTTAAACCACCAGCCCGTTTATTAAACACCTTTAAACCAACAAATCCGCGCTTCTTGAGGTTGCTTAATTGAGTCTTCTAATGGAGCATGGAATCGAGGCGTTGTTTGCGTCGAAAGCACAAAGCACGTGCACACACACACATATACACAAACACACGATGCAAGTAAACCTACGTCCGGGATGCCGGAGAAAGGACCAAACAGGACGAGAAGGAAATAAAAGTACATTGTGCAAAGGACAACGGCCGGGGCGCAATTGTGTTCGCCGGTACAACGGCTATAAATAGTTGCTGAAGTGCTCGAACGAACCAAAGGCAGGCACACGCCCTCTTCCGGTAGCGCTGGGTTATCCTTTCGAGCGCAGGATGCCGCACGAGCGGCTGCCGGATGGTTTCGGGCAAAATTTATCTGCCCTTTCCCGCCAAACCCGGGAAGCGAATCTGGCACGGATTGCAAACGGCTTTTCCTTTTTCCCTCTGCAAGCCTACCTCGGGTGAGAGGTCCCACTTTCCGCATCCTTAGACCCGAAAGGTCCTCACGCAAAACGCACCTACTTCTGGGCGAAGGACGAGCACTCCCGCGCGTGATTGATTGCACAAATGATGGCTTCCGTTGCGGCCAACCGTGGCAGGTTTGGGCCGGAAAAGCGGAAAGGATACTAGCGGGTTCGTTCGTCCACTTCCTTTTGCGTCCTTAACCATCCTTGGGGCGCTTGTAACCCGACCGAGTGTCCTTCGTTTGCGTAACGACGAGGGAAAGCTGGGGGGAAAATCGGCAAACGCAATCTGATACACGACCGGATTGTAAATGCGCTCTTTGATCTCAGGCGATTGCAGGCGCCAACGTCAATCCTTTTCGTTTTTCGTTCGACGCCCCGAGATCAAACGAAAGCCCTCCACCTCTTTCATCCCTTAAATCAACCCCCCACGCAATCGGCGTCAACTTTTACCCGACTTTCCACGGGTTTGGGGGCGGGCCGGGGTCCTTAATGAATCGGTGGAAACTTTTTCAATATTCCACCACTCAACCATCCCAGCGCAAGGACTCTAGCGCCATTTATTGCGTGTTTTTTATCTACTTTTGCTTTGCTGCCACCGAAATCCGCGTTCGCCTGCGAATTGCAACGTTTGCTAGCCCACGTGTGGAGTTTTCCGCTTCAACGGAAAATGCGTGCCTTCCGGGGGTTTTCTTTTGTTCGCACAACGCCAACCGAGTCCTTGCTGGCAGCCAGCGAGTTGTGGCATTTTCAGTAGCCACGAGCTGCGAACGGAAATAATGAATACATTTGTAAGCATTAGTCAATAGACAAAGCCTCACATTCGCCGCCCAATTTTGCGCTTTCCCTTTGCGCGAAGGGGGCTCAAACTACCCCCATACTCACCACCCATTAAACCCTTCCCAAACACCCCACAAACCCTCCACCATCGATTGGCAGCCCCATAAAAACGACCGCAAAAGGGGGCGTTCCCGAGCTCCGAACTCAAACGCGGCGCCTCGGGTAAAGTGGGCGTGGCTACGCACATCGCATTCGGCTCACGCAAATGCTGTTGTCTCACTCTCGCGCTCTCAGCCAACGCGCTCGCACACACATACGCAAGCGCGCACCACGCAGCTGTCTCGCTCGAGCACATGAGCCCCCCACTCTCATGCAGTCATGCCATCTCGCTCTCTGAAGGGCTCCGGAGTGCCCGCACCGGTGATGGCTGTGGCTCGAACAGTTGGGTTGCTCCAGTTTGACAACTGCCGGCGATATCGCCGGAGACGCATTGCCTGCAACAGCAGCGGCAGCCTGTTTTGTTCGCTCCACGGAGACCGCAGCAGGTCTTTTGCTCAAGTGTGTGCTTGCGTGAGCGTGTGGTCGTGTGATCGCGTGTGTGCCCGCGTGTTGGAAGGGTAGGTTTGGTTGGTTCGGTTCGCGGGTTCGCGTAGGTTTAGGGCTCTTTGCTGGCACGGGGTTGGGCTAGACCTTGCGCTGTGGTAGCTAGTGGCAGTAGTACTAAAGCCGGGTAGGGCTCCCTGGAGGTGGGAATAGGGGGGTAACGTAGCATCGACGGAACGCATGGTGTGGTGGTGTGCGTGGACCCATGATTTAGGCTCCGCGTGGGGGCTCTACTCAACGTGCGGACGCTTAGGTCGCCGTATTTGTTGGCAAACCTACCTCGCGTAAGGGCTGTGGCTTGGGATCCGCGATATTCGCGCTATTTGCGCAGCCTACAGCACCACCGGGTCTTGCATAAAGATTCGGTGACTTCGGTGACCCCCCCCCACCCCCCACCCCCTCTCTCCCCCGTTTGCTCTTCTCACCACTTGCGCACTCCCCTTCAAGTTACCCCTTTGCTTCGATTTTTCACCCGCTTTTCACGATTTCTTGAAACTCGCGCCCTTCAACCCACCAACGCGGCATCACGCGTGGGCCAGAACGAGAGCGAAAGAGACACCTACAAGCCTGCTCGGACGTGTGTGTGTGTATATGTGCGTGAGTGTGTGTGCGTGCGGGTGTGTGTGTGTGTGTGCACGCAGGGCTTAGGGGAAGCGGTATTTTGCGTACGTGCAGGTCCACAGCATTCGATTCGCGCGCAGTTCGGCCCTTTATCGTGCCGACCTTTAGGGCGAACGGACCCAAAACGTCAATCACCCGCGTGTCGTGTCGTCGAGCTTGAATTACGTCTGAATAACGGCGCCCTTAAGGACACGTCGCTGTTGTTGTTGTTGTTGTTTCTTTAAATTGTTTGTCTCCTTTCGAGGGAGCCTTTGGCGCTCCAATCCAATCCCCTAATCTACGGCTAGTTCGGATCTCCCCACCACCACTCTCCAACCCCACCTTCCCACCCACGTCTAACCCGCGAACCGGAAGTCAACCAACTGCAATCAAACGGTGCCCATCTCTCACAGCTCGATCGTCGATCGTCATCAAAGTGCCACGCGTATCTGTGTGTATGTGAGTGTGTAGCAGTGTTTTCCCGAGTGTAAGTGCGTGCGTGACCTTTCGTGCCCTTGGCAAGGACCCTTGATAGAGGTGGTTTCAGCCGATGGCGTGAACCCCAAAACGTGAACATTCCCAGTGGGCAAACGCTAGAACGAACGCACCAATCAAACGGTCGATCGCCGATCGCGCTTCGATCAAACCGCAGTCTCGAGCAGTCTCGAGCAGCCTCGAGCAGCCCACGGTTTGGCCAACCGTGAGGGGACCGCAACGGAGAGCGGAGAGCGCCCCGTACCGTGCCCGACCCCGCCAGGTGCGGCCACCATCACCACGGACCATCCGAGGGGAACCGGCTTCGATCCCGTCTTCAGCATGCTGACCGACATGAGCCCGTCGGCCGGGGCTCAGTTCTACGGTGCCCAGATCCCGGCCATGGGCATGAACATCTCTAACATCGCCACCCACATGCAGAAACCGACGGTAAGTCGCGTTTGCGCGGTGTGCCGTGTGCCGTGTGCCTTGTGTTTAAAAATAGATCAACAAAACCCCTCGTTAGGGCGATCGGACACGCGGATAAGGGCGCTCGATCCTGGCAACATCACTTCACACGTGCTTGATGAGGCGCTATCGTGACGAGTTCCGGTTCGCATTAGCGCTTTTCCCTAATTTTCTCTTACGCGTTAGGTGCGTTGACACTATCGCGTCGGTACGATCGGTTGCAAGTGGCAGCGAAGGATCGACACTCTGCCCCTGTCAGTAGTGTGTCCTGAAGTGGCGAAGCAAAAAAAAAAAGAGCAGTCAAAAATTGTAACGAAAACAGCCACTCTCGAAGCTGTCTTCAAGTTGACTGGTCATTGTTATTTTTGGGCCATTTCTGATCTACTTTTCTCTGGCGAGCCCTGCCTGCCGAGAACCTTTGCAATCGTAATCCGACGGCTTAGCCGGCCCTACGGGTGCCCTTTTCTGGCGCGGCTTTTTGTGTTGTTGTCCTTCACCCGCGGTGTAACCGAATGGTTGACCGGGATTTGACGAGATTAGCTCGCAATTGTTGTTTTCCCTCGGCCAGTTCGTTCGTCACCCGCAGCGCGAAACTCTGCGGGACACGACCCTGGTCGGGTTTGGGGTGATTTTTCGCTTGTTTTGTTGCCTCCAGCTGGGCCGTGTGTCCTTTTTTTTTTTGGTCACCGACAACCCCCTGGTGGGGTGAACGAAAAACCCCCCACCCAGCAGCGCTGTCGTGCTCGATCCCGATGACAAGTTAAACGACGCTCCGAAACGTCACAGGAACGTGTAGACAAATTGTCAAAAAGGGACAGCCGAAAAGAAGTGCGAAACGAGCAATTTGGAGGGATTTTTGCATTCCTACACCATGCTCGAAAGGTGCGACCCGTCGAATTCCCGAGATTTTGCCGTCGTCGTCGTCGTCGTCGTTGTTGCTAAAAATACGCGCGCCATTCCCTCGAGCTGTCAAATGACGCGAACGTCGCAAAAGGCCGTCCAAAAGGGCGTCCAAATTCCCGTCGGTGCTATTTTCGCGCACACGTTCACATCTCGCGGTGTCGCTGACAAATTGCAGTCTCCTCGAGCTCACGGAGACGAGGTTACGAACGGTAGGATGCGAGAAACGTAAACCCCAGCCAGCATAAACAGCTTAAAAACGGTCCCATTCACCTATTTCCATGGCAAATAGCGTTGGGCGTTGGGCGATGGGCGCGACCGCGAAACAAGTAGCCCTTAACCTCCCTTGAAGGTGTGCTTGAAGGTGTTCCATTATGCATCAGCTCGCGACCGCGCGGTCTAATCAGCTGCATCGATTGTCGCCGAAGCGCACGGGAAATATGAGTTTATTGAAATCAAATGAAATCACCATAGCAAGGATAATAAAGTCTCCGAACCGTCGGCATGCATGATTTGAATACGAAATTCGAACCACGCCGGCCACTGACCGGGTACGAGTCGTTCTCGAACGTTCGCGACAGTCCCACGTACCTTTCGGGTGTCAGGACGCCCGGCCCGGCCCAGTTACGACGCATCTGGAGGGTCCAGGTCTCGCAGCCGGTCCCTCAAAGGGGGGTGATATATTGCGGTTTAATCGATTCGCCGTGACGCGTTGGAAAAGCAACACCGAAACGGTCGGTTCCGGGGATTCAAGCCGGAATTCGTCCCGCCAGTTTTGAGCCGCCACAGAGACCAACCGGAAGGTCCTTACGAAACCGGTCCTTACCGGGATGGGTGCGTAAAATCGAGCGGAAAATTTCCACTCGAACGAGCGGCTCACTGGAAAGTTTCCAATGGGATGTGGATTTTACGAATTTCACGGCTCGTCCTTGAGCTTACGACGATGAGCCGGAAAACATGGGCATCTGTTGAGAGGCGCCCGGAAAACCAACCGCAACCCCCGGGAACCTGCTAATGGCTGTGATTAATGGAATTTGGTAAGTGAAGAACAAAAAAGGGGACCACGTGAAGCACTCGACCCGACCGTGTAACCCAAGCTCAGTGATCGAGCACTGTGTGTGTGTGTGTGTGCCTAATCCATGGCCCTTGTGAGGCGTCGCGGGCCACGACCAACAGCCATTTGAATAAAATTCAAATCACGTGTCACACATACCGCACACATACACACACACGGCGCACGTAGCGGACGTAGCTCACGGCGACGAAACTGGAACCGGTGCGCAGCCATTAATTATAAATTATTCACGATTTATTATTAATCCATCCGTGCATCCGGGGGCCTCGCGGGTCTGCCCTTGGCTGCATGCTGCAACGGTTCGCCTTACTCGCGAGAAGGTGAGGACTTTTCCGCGATGCGCAGATAGCGTCCTGCGGCCGGTTCGAACCAACATCAAGGCCTTCCAAGGGGGGTTGTCTCCAAGGGCCCCGTAGGGCTAAAGGGCCGGCTCGCCCTTAGCGGCTGCATGCATGCATGCATAATGTGTGTGTGTGTGTGTGTGTGTGTGGAGGCGCACGCGGACAAAACGTCGGCCCAACGACGGATCGCGGGCCTCGCGGGTTGTCTTGATTTATTATCGTGTGTGCGCCCTTCGAAAACCGGCCCCACACTACTCGGCATTAATCCCGATGCTTATCTATCGGCGGCGTGTAAAATTTGCATCTCCCTTGTTTTTCTTCTACTACATTCTTCTTCTTCTTCTTCTTCTTGTGCTGTTGCGGCTGCTTGCCATAGTGCACCGTGAACCGATGAAGGGAACCGTGTCCTGGATCGATGATTCACCGGGACCTCGGGCACAATTTTCGCGCCCAAGACGCGCCCCATGATGTTCAATTTCGCGGGAAAATCTGCCAGTCACGCTCGTGCAATGCGTGTGTGTGTGTGTGTGTGAAAGAGTGAGCGAACGAAAGGGCTAAAGATTCCAGATGCGCACAGGGAAAGCAACCAACGAACGAAAGCGAGAGAAAAAAAAAACAGAAACAAAAAGAAAAACAAGCGAAAAAGCGATGCGGCGGAATTGGAATTTCACGCACCATTAGCTGCGACGCGAGAAAAAAAAAAAAAGGACGCCACGGCCCGTGTCGCTGTTTTGCGATTCGATTAGGATGGCTTGATTAGCGTCCTGCCGTGGGGTCTGTGGTTTTTATTGCTCCCGCTCTCGGCTTGCAGCGCCTAAAACGGCAAAAATGGCAAAAATGGCCAAACGGTGGCCCAGCAGGCGCCGCACCACGGGATTCCGCTCCCGGTTTTGCACCCCGCTGATTCCCGGTGCTTCCGATGGCCCTTTTACAACACGCCAAAGTTTCCCCGGCGAGTGGCCAACCACACCGATGGGACCTCCAACTGTGCCCAGTTTATGGTCGACAATGCACCACTTGAACGGGCGCCGGTTTGTGGCTGCGAAAAGTCATCACGCGTCGCGTTAACTGCGGCACGGTGGCGATTTGCCAAAAAATGTTATTTATAGCCTGCTTCCCTCGTGTGTTTTCGTGTGGTGGGTTTTTATCTCGAGCACTGCTTGCACTTCTCACAAACCAGCCATTAACGCGCAGCCTTACTGGCGCGTTTACAACCACCCGGATCGTGTCAGGCTCGCTTTTCCGGCACTCGCTTCGGGGTGGGAAATTAATTCCGTCCGGTTCTCGTGTGGCCTCCTCTCGGCACGGCGTTAAGCTCTTAATTGCTTCGCCATCCCGTGGCATCGGATTGGTATCGAGAATCAATTACGCACGGAGCAGTTCCTGGAAGCCAAATGTCATTACGCTCGATCCGTCAGTGTGGCTGGCTTTCCCGGGACTCTTTCCCGGGGCCATGGGAAAAGCGACCCCGCGGTGTGGAATGGCTCGTCCGTCGCCCATTATCCGTCCCTTGCAACACGCGATCGAGAATACCCTTGGCCCTTAAAACCGGCGCCCATACAATGTTGACGTTGGTCGATGCGCCGTAATGAGCCACGCGGTTTTAAAATGTAACCCATCCTGTTCGGCTTTGGCAGCAACGCTTATCACTTTGACGGCTTGCGTAGGTCGCATTCGTCGGTTGGTTGGTTTGTTGCCGTGACTGGGATGTGAACACGCCACCACGACCGATCAGCGACGCCAGCGGGACTCCCGGGAACCTTTCTTGTCGTTAATGATCTCAAACTGATGCTGCTTGAAGGGTTTCTTTTTTTCTGTTTTTTTTTGCTCTACTCCACCACCACCACACACACACACACAGACGACCGCACGCACCGACACTCCAGGACACGCACTCACGTGTGTGTTCGCATGTTCTTGAACCAAACCTTGGACCAAAAGGTGCGTCCTATAGCAACCAAACCAGGCTACCGTACTTCGCCTCTGGGGGGTGCATTCAACCCTCTCCCCTCCCCCCCCCCTCCCCACTCTTTCCACGGTCCTTCGCCCACTCTACTTTGTTGCAAATCTCGGCACGCTAACATTGTCTCTGCCCCTGGAACCTGGAGGCTGTTCCGGCTGTGCGAGCTCACGCAATGCCACGCACGCACAGGTCGCACGCTAGGCGACTTCTTCAGCTGGTCGCAATTGAAGCCTCACCTAATGATGGCTGGTCCTGGGCCCTAATGAAGGTCACCGATCTGGGGGGAAGGTTGGCCCATCGAAGGCCACAGGCAAAACTGCTCGCAAAAGGGGTCACCTAATCAAATGCCGGTTCTTTATGGTAATGCGCATTCAAATGCTATAAAATCAACAACACCGCCGCGACCGATGGAGATGCTAATGGGTGGTGGGTCATCGGGTGGCTGGGTGTGGGACGTGGAAGGTGGAAAACAAAACACACACACACACACACCCATTCATCGATCAAATAATGGCCGCGCACCGGTCACTAATGCAAAATGCGAACCGATCGCGCAAAGAACCGGGAACGGATCGCGTAAGAAATCCCGGAGCGCCAGCCAAACCAGGGTGAGGGTGAGCGAGGGCACGGCCCCGAGGAGGGTCCCGAGGAGGTGGCGGTGAGGCGAGGTGAAGGGAAGAATACATAAATTTGAAACCCTCAAGACAACATAATTATAGAGCATCGTTAATATGGGTTTAAGTAATAGTGCGCGGGTGAGCCCCGCGGCCTGGGTGGCAGGGAGGGGTAGCAGGGTGGGGAGAGGGAAGGGGGGTGCGGTCAGGGCGGCAAGCGAAGGCATCGTGAAAAAGGGACCCCGAGAGCGTTGGGCCGCCTGAGGGCGGCTCGAACGTGAAACGACAATCGGCTCTAATGAAAGCCGAAAGCGGCTTCGAAATAAGAGAGCGAAAAAAAAAAAAGGCTACGACCCATCCACCGGCCAACCCCGCTTCCCATCCCCCTTTTGGTCAGCCCCACCTACCCTTAGGTGGGTGGATGGGTGGGTGGAGAAGAGGGCTCTTATCTAATGCGGGAGCAACAATTTAATGAATAGAAGACCGAACCGGGTGCGTGTTTTCTCTCTCTCTCTCTCTCGGTTGTGTGCGGAAGGTGGGGAAAAAGGAAAACTAGAAAAACGGCTCCAGGAGTTGCCCTTTGCCTCCACCTTGCACCCTCAACCCCCATCTCAACACCACGCGGTAAATGCGACCAGTGCGATTTTCCCCTCCCGAACGCTAAAACAAATAAACCGCGCACTCGCTCACACACATACACACCCATACACCGACATGGGGGGGGGGGGGATTGGGTTGGCTGCGGGAACAGGACGTGCAAGTCATCCCTTTCCGCGCGATCCGGGCAGGATTCCGGGGCCGCCCGAGAAAAGGGCTTCCCTTTTTCGGGGCCGCAAATGGTAGGCAAAGCGAAAAGCCATTAGCCCGCCTGACCGGTTAGGAATTAGGTGGTGGTGGGGGGGCATGGAGGAGAGGCTAAATGGAAGCCCACCCACTCCCACTTATCTCCCTTCCCATCCTCCTCCCCCTCATACGTTCAAAAGTGGTCCAATTTCGGCCGTGCACTAATAAATACATCAAAAACAGATACCCGCTGGTGGAATCGCGCCAGCTCGCAAAGGGACACCGCCGAAGGGCCATTGAATCCTAGCTCCCCTTCACCGTTCGTCGTCCCCTTCATCCCCCCGGGGCCGGGTATCTTATCGATTTTTGCCCGAACCGGCCCCAAATCGGCCACCATCGCGTGTTCGAGTGGTTTTTATTTTTTCGCCAGGATCTTGACATCCTTCCAGGAGCGACCCCGGGTGACGTTCGCAAAAGGGACTGAACCGTTTTGGGCAAAAAACACAAGCGAAAGACACAAACGAAGCGCCAAACCGCGGTTCCTGTGATCCCTAGACGACCCCTTTTTCGTGGGAGACCCTTGTAAAGGGAAAGAAAAGGGATGTAATGGAGGTTTTCGAGTTCGCATAAGGCGCTGAAACTTTTTAATACCATCAACAAATTAGACGGCGAGGTTTGTGGCTTTTCGCAACACCTTCCTCGTCCACACCCCCATCGCGTCCTCCTTCTCTGTAGGACAGCCTGGCGCCAGTGCCGTGGTGATTAATCGCATCGTTCGCAGGAAAAGAAATTAATTGTTAAAAGATCAAACGAAGAGCCCCCAACGACGCGTTGGCGGTTGGGTTTTGCGAATAATGCCGGGTTCGGGGCTTTATTTTTATTGTTTTCAGCTTTCCTCTCTCACTCGCTCTCTCTCTCTCTCTCTCTTGCGCGCGCTTTCTCTCTCCCTTTCTCTCTTGCCTGCTCCTGCTGAATGGAGTCGCTTTTCGTCGGAACGATTGACGTCGTTCGTGGAAGCGTCCATCGTGGCACCATCAGCGATCATGTTTGGTCCCTTCCCCTCCTTTCTGCACCCTTTCGTTCCCCACACCCTCCTCACCCACTCCCTTAAGTTCCACCACACCGGGCTCCTTTGAACCCTTGAGCGTCAGCAGCGCCGCGGATCGCGAAACAGCCCAATTTTATAGCCAATTCCTTCAACCCGTCCGTCCGCGACCGGGCCAGCGTGTGTGTGTGTGTGTGCATGTGTTTCTACCCGTTCTTTCGTCCTCGTCCCGTGTTGATGAAATGTTAGGAACTGTTGCGAATCGGGCAATCGGGCGCCCTAACATGAAGACGTCAACCAAAGCGGAGTGGAGTGTCAGGACGAATACATTGGAAGGGGGGAGAGGGAGAGGGCGGGGGTACTAAGTTTCGTGCGGTGTTTTACATGGTGCATTTTTCGCTCTCTCTCACACACACACACACTCACTCACACATGCTAAGGGCAGCGGTGCTAAAACCAGTCCGTTTAACACCGCGAAGGGTTGAAGGGCAGGTTGGGTGGGTGGTTGAGGGAGGCAACGAGAAAATTGCACGTTTAACGAGCGGCAGCAGTGTGCCCTTCCGCGGACCGGTCGTTCGAACATTGCCTCCTCCCCCAACCTACCCTCCCCAGCTTCCCTGTTCCTACCCTTCAACGAGGGCTCGAAGGGCTGAAGCGCTGACTTCCCGGACTTTTTCGCAACCAGCTTCTGCGGCGTCTATCGCCGTGTGATTCGCAATTTTTGATAGCGCCTTTCGAATCCAGCTCAGCGTCAGTTAAGGGAGCGTTTGGGCACCCTCGCGAAAAATTAATTAATTAACCGTTAGAAGGCACATCTGCTGGTGGTGGGTTCTCGTTATCGTTTTTCCTCAGGGGGACAGGGAAGGGACTGGGGACAGGGAGGCCCTTCACCCTAATACCTTCCTTGACCCTTTTTACTCGTACGACCAACCAACCGCCAAGGCCAACCACCAACCTAACCTAAGCCCTTCGCTTCGTGATGGCTGATGCTAATCGCGGGTGTCCGTCCCTGCACAATTCGATCCCTGCACTGATCTCCCCCCCCCCATCACCCTTCTTGTGTCCACCCAACCGAAACCCCACCACTAATGCCAATTATCGCCAGCGGGCTCACATTCGCTGGAAAACCTCGCGGCCGATCAACTATTGCTGCAATTAGAATCACATCCATCATCAGCGGGTTTGGACCGGTTTAACGGGTTGTCTTTGGATGGAAGGAAGGGTAGGGGGACGGGGGGGGTGGGTTGGGGAGGGTTATGCATGGAGTGGTTGATGACGCAGAGAAGAATATGCACACACACACACACACACATGGTGATTTGCCAGTTCAAAAATCCTGCCGGAAACGTCCTCGGGCGGCGAAAGGAACCAAATCGACGACGTACAAAAAAAAGGATGGTCCTGGCGCTTGGCGCTTTTGGCGACACCGGCATCCCGCCAAAAGGAAACAATTAAATAAGCTCATCCTCCACCTTTTACCCTCCCTTCCTCCAAAACCATCCACCCTCGCCTTCTCCTCCTCACTGCTGGCATTCGAGGAAGGGTGTCAAAAATTGGGAACAATTTCCTGTCCCACGGAGAAAAAAAAACCACCACCGCCACCGCGTTGGGTTCAATTTTCTCGCGTCCCGAGTTTGGTTTTATAATTTCGGTGATGGTTTTTGAAGTCCTCTGCTTCGTTCGACCCTTCTGTTCTGCCCTCACTGTGCCACCCAGAACCCTTCGATCAAAAAACCCAGGACCGCCGGTTGATTGGGTGCGACGGTTGGTGAGACCGTTTAGTTTTACGACCCTTTG